>NC_136061.1:427697652-429114414 GCF_964261635.1 Lissotriton helveticus | reverse complement strand
CCAAATACCTAAACAGCCACCTCACGTTCTACACACCCACCCGCCAGCTCCGATCTGCCAGCCTCACCCTCGCCACCGTCCCACGAATTCGCAGAGCCACCGCTGGAAGAAGATCCTTCTCCTACCTGGTGGCCAAGACGTGGAACTCCCTCCCCACCAACCTATGGCTGACCCAGGACCATCTCTCCTTCAGGAAACAACTCAAGACCTGGCTATTCGAGCAGTAGTGGCTCCCCCCTCCCAGTGCCTTGAGACCCTAGCGGGTGAGTAGCGCGCTCTACAAATTTGTTGATTGATTGATTGATAGTGCTGTGATCAGTTTGGTCCATTCCTTCACTTCTGTGTGGTTCTTTGGTGGTGAAATTAATAAGAATTAAATTTTTTATGCATTTAGCTTCAGATGATTGCTAGTTAACCTGTGTAATGATACTTTTAAGGCCTCATTCATTAACTTGAAGTCTTCCAGAGACGCGATCTTGATGTAGATCTGAGTGTCGTCGCGTACATGTGATAGGATATGTTTGCGTCTCTGAGAATGTCTGTAAGGGGTTCGACATACAGGTTGAAAAGTGATGGAGATAGTGTAGATCCTTGAGGGACTCCAATTGAATTTGGGCATCATGGGGATGGCGTCTGGTTGACCAGGAATCTTTGCGTTCTATTTTGTAGGAAGGATTCAAACCATTTCAGCACATATCCAGATAATTACATCCCGTCATGAAGCCTGGCTAGTAATTTTTCATGATTTACAGTGTCAAATGCAGACGACAGGTCAAGAAGGACTAGTAGACATGTTCGATTCTGATCTAGGGCCTGTAGCGCATCATCCACTATATGTAGGATTGCTGTTTCCGTGCTGTGGCCTGTTCTGAATCCCGACTGGCAGTCGTCGAACAGCTTGAAATTGGCATGTGATGGCTCAGTTGATTTTGCACACATTTCTCAATTAATTTGGCAAGTAATGGAATATTGGTAACTGACCGAAAGTTTTTTGGTTCTGCCTGGTCCGCTGTAGGTTTTTTGATGATGGGGATGACTTGACCTGTTTTTAGGCATTCTGGAAGGATTCCTTGAGATAGTGAGGCATTTATTATTTTTGTCTATATTGGGATGATGATATGGCTGATTTTTTCCCGGAGAAACTACAGAAATATTTCGCCTCGGAGACGGCAGCTTGCCCTAGATGCAGGACGCTCGGAGTGGACCTCATTCACATGCTATGGTCCTGCTCCGTGCTGACCCCCTACTGGTTGGTTGTAGGAGACACGCTGTCCGAAGTCACGGGAAGATCCTTGCGGATGGATGCGGCAGTAGGAATTCTGCACTGGTTCCCACATACCCCCAAAAATAAGATTTCTAGCAAGTTTATCGACTTAGGGTTGCTCCTGGCTAAACGGGAAATCACCAGACATTGGAAGGCGCGGGTTGGTCCAACGGGCGCTAAATGGCGCAATGAACTTCTCAAGTGGGCAGGGAGCGAGAGCACGTTGAGATACCAGCAGGCGAGGCGGCGGCAGGATGAGCGAGCATTAGAAGCAGCGCAGGCCTGGGAGACATTAGTGCAGGTCCTGCGCGACCATGACACACATACTGACTCTGATAGTGTTGCTGAGGAACTGCCTAGGCCCCAATAGCATAATATTGGTGTGATATTCCCATTAGGAAGGGCTAAGTCTCTTATCACACGCTCTTTGACAGTATACTAAATTACCGATGGCGGGTTGGGAGGGGGGAGGTGGAAAGAGGAAAGGGGAGCGCCATTCGCTTCCGTCAAGCATCGGAGAACTATACCATCAGGACTTGGGACCCACTCCTCTGGGGGGTAAGACTGTTTGGGGAGGGAAGGGTGTTTCTTTGGGTTGTTTGGAAAAGCAGAAGAGACCAAGTCATTTTCACCTGTTTTACACTGTAGAACGTGGAGCTATTCACTGAACATCAGATGCAAATGCCACTCGACCCCCGGGTTGTGGGCTAAATGGCCGTGTATAGATATTTTACCACTACCGCCGACTTTGATACAAACCACCTAACAGGCGACTATTATGTGATTATATTTGTTTCCTGCAATAAAAATATATTTACAAAAAAAAAAAATGATATGGCTGATTTTTTCTAGGCATTTAGAGGGGAGTGGGTCATTGTAGTGGTTATTAGGTTTGATATCCGAGATGGTTTTGGCGATGGTATTCTGGTCATATAGCTTGTAGGTAGCCCATTGTGCCTTGTTTTTTGCCCTATCATGGTCAACTGTTGTGGTGGCATTGTTCAGTGTGGGTGGGTGGTTGAGAAGGTTGTCAGCTGCCATCCTGAATTATCTTTCAAGCGTGTTGGCCTTGTCGGTGAAGAATGTTGAGAATTCTTCACAACTCAGTTGAGTTTTAGTAGTTTCTTGGGCAGATTTGGCCAACTTATTGGATTGTTGCTTTAAGATCTTGACTAGTTTCCGTGGTCTGTTTTTGGCATTGTCCAGTTCCGATCTAAAGAATTGCTTTTTGGATTTGAGGATCATTTTGTTGTACTCGTTTCTGATTTTTCTGAGGGATTTCAGCTTGGGGATTATATGTGCTGTCTCCATTTTCTTTTAGCAAGTCTAAGTTTCCGCCTATCTTCATTCAGTGTTCCATTAAACCATGGGTTTTTATCCTTTTCTGTGACTCTTTTCAGTTTTAGTGGCAAGGTGGAGTTGACTATATTTGTTACTGACGTAGTGTAGTGATCTGTTAGATCATTCACATTCTGCAAGTTGTTAGACGGATTTAGGTCCGTCTCACATCTTTCTACTAGTAGCTCAATATTAGGGTCTTTGGTGTCCCGAGTCCACTTTTTGAGTTTGATAGGCTGCGTGGTCTTGTTCTTTTTTAAGGTGGGTATCAGGAAGGTTATGGCATGGTGATCCGAATAGTCACATGGGACAATTGAGTGGATTGAAGTATCCTTGTTTCTTGATATTATCCATTCTAATGATGCCCCTTTTGAGTGTGTTGATTGTGTGCAGGCTTGGGTAAGGTTTAGCTGGGTTGAAAAGTCTTTAAGAGCGATGACCTGTTTGTCATTATTGTTGTCCCAGTGTAAATTAAAATCGCCTAGGAATATGTTACTAGAGTGAGTGTTAGAGTTAGTCGTGATGATCTCCATTAACTGGTCTATGAAAGTAGCATTATTTCCTGGTGGGTGGTAAAGCGCATGCAGGTTGCACCTTTGATTGTCTGCCGATCCTATATTGAGACCTAGGTATTCACAGGAGTCGAGTGGGTTGGATTGCAATTGGTTGACCTCTATATCCGATCGGTGAAATCAGGCTATGCCACCTCCTGCCTTTTTTAGTCTTTCTAACCTCACAATGTTATACTGAGGGAGCACCAGAAGATCCATGAAAGGGGAAGAGGATTCTGAAAGCCATATTTCTGTTAGGATTGTCAGGTCAATTTCCTGGCTAACGATGAGGGCAGCGTGTTTGCTGCGGACCGACAGTTGAGCTGTAGGCATATCATTGGTTTCCCTTAGCTACTTGGGTTCAGCTCTTGCGAGTTGGTGGTTAGCTGGACTTGTTGTAAGTTGCTAAGGTTCGGTTTCCTCTTCTTATGCCAGGATGATCTATTAGCATTGATCGGGACTGTTCTAATTTCCTCCCCTCTGCTGCAGTCTGTAGGCTCATATGCCTGGAGTAAGGATAAGGTTTCATCTTCCGACAAGTATTTAATATTCCTGTCTGGTGGATTATGCCTATTTGATAAAGGCCTGGCCGTCTCACTGCTCTTTCCTTGAGAATTATGCACTCATTTTTGGATGTGCTGGACTTTGGAGCAAGTGCTTACAGTTATTTCTAGTATCTTTTCCATCGCTTGCAATGTGCTTAGAATGTCCTGTGACATATTGCCTATTTGTTTTTTTAGATCTTTGATTTCTCTCTGAGTCTGGTGTGACATATTAGGAGTGCATCTGCCTATTTGGGGATTTGCTGTTTGCGTCCCAGTGTTTTAGAGCTGTGATGTTTCCTGAGTTCCTTTTCTTTTTGTCATTATTTCAGTAGTCTGCGCCTCCTCTATGTGCGATGTGAGATGCGCTACATGTGTCTTGTGATCTTGATACCATGCTCGGGGATATAAGTTTCATACGGTCATAGATGCAAATTGTGCTGTAGTAGAGGGGGGTATGGAAGTGGTGATATCTTCCATATCCTTTATTTCTGGATTCTCTTTGAGTGGCCTACTAGTAGGAGAGATCACATCATGGGGGAGAGGCGTTGGTTCTTCCTCCTGTAACGATGCCGGGGCGGTATTAGCATATGATATAGATATTTATGTTGTCTCTGTATCCTTCCCATCCAATGTGCCTCCTGACAAGGTTGTGTCTCCTGGCAGCATTGTATGTTGTTGTTCTTGAGGGTCTCTAGGTAGTATGCCAGTGGTGGTAGTGTTGATGGTGTATAGGGTGGCTACTTGTGGGGTCCGGTGTTGTTGAGAACATAACTTCTCTACACATTCTTTTAAGGTTAAAAACAGGCTGTCTAGCTTTTCTAATTCCTTTATGTCTGCTTGTGTATAAGCACAATTCCGTTCTTGTAAATAGTTATGCATAGGTCCTCTCTAAGTCTTGGTGACAGTATGATCACACGTTTTGTGCCATGTGGGATATTGCTTACAGTTTTTATGTTGAGCATCTTCGTAATGACAGTGCGCCATTTAGCCATTCTTCTGATGAAATATCAGGTCATTTACAATGATGCCTTTGTCTAGATTAAAGGAGGGATCAGAGATCAGCGTGTCCGGGTTTTTCCTCATTAGATTGTGTTTGAATTTTTTGGCTGCATTCTTGGATAGGTTAGTTGGATACTTTATGACATGTGCATTTATGCCTACTGATTCTAAATTGGTATTGGCCATATTTGCTGAGTGGTGTTAAGTACTTTACTGGGTTGTTCTGCAGTGGTGACCTCTCTTAGATGTCAATATCTTGCATCTGCAACTGGACTCTGCCTCTTTGAGTTGGGTCTGTTGGCTTAGTTAGCCGGGTTTGGTGGCTTGGTGGACTAATACATCCATCACAGGGGCTTGTGTTCGATCTCATGGCCACAGGTTCAACTCCTGACGGATCCACTCAGCCTTTAATCCTTTCTGAGGTCGATTAAATGAGTACCATTGAGTTGGGTAACAATAAACATCAGTTATTCAGCGCCAAGGTGCCCCTTTGGGGGCGAAAGTGCGCTTTACAAAATACACATGTTATGTTATTTTAGGTTATGAGTCTACCCCGCCAAGTAGGGCCATCCTAGTCCTGGACCCTTGGAAGGGGGCTTACAGTTCTCTGCCAGCCTCAGTGGATCCAACAGAGCTGACGCATTTCCTCTGCTGCATAGCACAACCCAGAACAGATCTGATGCATCTCTAATGCCAGGTGAATTGGAAATGTCACAAAGACTTGCAATGCAGTTGCAGATCGCAATGCCTTCAGAAATGCCACTGCTCGATGCATCCTCGGAACAGATCCTCACATTTCTCATCGACAGCAGCCTTAACGACAATGCCAGACTCCACATCGCAGCCTTGCAGATCTTTGGAACCGACGCATCACCCCGACTGTACGTTGCATCCCTGACGCCAGACTGCACATCGCAAGCCTTTTCGATGTGATTCTCTATGTCTCGAATGCAACAGGACCTTACACTGTAGCCTTTTGACCCATGCCCATGCATTACCTCAGCTGCGCTATGCATCTTTGACACCAATTCACTCAACGCTCCTAGGATTTAAGGCACTCTGTTCAGTGGGCCTAACTGGGTCCCTGTAGCCGGCACTCCTTTATGGTTGGCCTGAACTTGTGACTTTGTCCTGGTCCGTGTGACCAGATATTCACAGTTGGCGCTATTTGCTCTAAAAGGGTTCAAATTCAATATCTCTCATTCACTAGTCGGATTTGTGTCGTTTTGGTCTTCTTTTATTTATGAAATTAAACCATATTCTTCTAACCTGCTGTGGAATCTTTTTGTGAGTGTTTTCACAGTTTTACTGCTTGAAGCGTTACACAAATATTTTACACATTGCCCCTAAAGTATGCATAACTGCTCTGTGCCAAGCTACCAGGGTGTTGAGCAAAGGCTAACTTGGAGTTTGATTTTGCCTTACCTTGACTAGGATTGTGGTTGTTGCTTAACCAGGGCTCACATCCCAGTCAACAAGTAACCCAATGTCTAACACTCACCCACAAGTCCAATGTGAAGTATTTGAACGGGTTACATCCGGAAGTTAAATGCACCCTTTATAAAAGGTTCAGATGGCAGATATTTCCTACCAAGGCCCACCTATCCCAACATGGAGGGAACCAAAAGGAGAGTGTTTACTGTAACTGTTCCTTAGGAGTCAAAGATATTGAAACACACTTTATGCTAATTTGCACTAAATCTATACAATCACAAAGATGCTGGGTATTCCCATTATTTAAGTCTGAAGCATTCAAACTATAGAGGAAGCAATATCACGTTGTTAATGGACATATAAGCCATTAAGTGTCTAGTCAGTGTATGTTTATTTATGTATTGTATGGCCAGACATCAGACATGCAAAAAAGACACTCTAAGCCTGAAAGGGTATTGTTTTGACTTATACTGGGTGCTGCAAAGTTATACCTCTCTGAAGAGCTTGTAACAAGAGCAAAATTTGCAATACTGTGCCTGGAGTGGTAAAAGGATTTTGGCATTTTTCAATTAATGGATAGCACAAGCTAATCCTATGCTCAAAGACATTGCTGTGAAAATGGGAAGATATTTTTTTATTTTCTAGCTCGGCATGTCTGACACTGTGCTAATCCTATGTCTCAAAACTTTTCTATAAAAACAGACATTTAAGGTGAGCAGATTCAGTGTATCGCTGGTGTTGTAGGATGCCATTTTTGGGAATTGTTCTCCCTAAGCTTAGGAACTGGCCAGAGTTCCTTGCTTCTTTATTGCATAAATAGACTCAGACACCTTATTCTATTGTATAGTAAAGTCATGACATTATTTTAGCTTATCTAAGAAGTTATAGTAAGGACAACCTCTCATTATACCTAGGATTTTCAAAGTGTATAAGGCAGAAATGCAGGAGAACAGGTCAAAACCTGATGTCTGGAAAGTAGTGTTTTTCAGTCTTCCAAAAGTAAATGTAAAAATTAGCAGAGATCGCAAAGTTGTTTTGGTTCAAGCTATTCTCTTTTAAAAGAACAAAATGGTTCTGCAATAGGCATACTTCGTCGAAAACCTCTGCATAAAGCAATCCTGCAGAGAAAATTCTGCATACATTTTTAGTATGGGATTATGAAGGATATAATCAAGTACCATGAATTGCACTTCACAGGGCACAGTTGGGTTGACTAAGTTCTATTAGCATGAAACACATCTTGGAATTAGCATGAGCTAAGGCCTAAACTATGTATAATGGGAATAAACCCTGAATTTAGTGGGTGGAAATAAATTGCTCACTCTGCCGAAACATGCAATTCAAATCAATTATGGCAGCTTGTGCTTAGGCTGCTCCTATGTTCAAATTTTGCAATAGTGTGGAACTGTCCACCAAAAGTTAATTTAAAGCACATCTTTATATATTGACATGAAATTGGTTTCATTCCTACTACTTGGATTATTAGTCATATGAGCTAATTCCATTCTTCCTGATATAGAGTTCGAAACAAAAATGGTATTATTATCTGACACTCTACCACAGATACTTAAAACCATCATAGTTTAAACAGCTTTGATACCTTATTATAAATGCTTGATTGCATTATTACATTAATGGTTTGATTGGTCCCACTGTGTTCTTGAATGTATTCTACAGCATTTATGAATTTACTTGATAGCCTTCAACGGAAAATTGCATGCTGACTAGAAAGTCTACTTATCTTGACCACCTTACTTGGCATCCTTGTCATTATTGGATGTAAGTCATACCTGTCTTTGATCATGATTAGCGCCTTTGGAGAATGCAAGGTCTGGCATTCTTAGATCTGAGAGTAGGCTGCATAGCCGTGTTCTGCTACTAGAGCTGTGTTGTAGCGTTCAGTGGTGACGGTCAATTGGCTAATCATATTGCCATGTTATGTGACGTGCTATTGGGTGAGGTATGGAGTGGCTGCAAGGATTCAACACGACACCAGTGTCCACCTTAGCTTGGAAGAGACCTGGAGACAATGATATATGCATGTATGTGGACCCATTTTCTACTTCTTACAAAAAACTGCAGCCAAACAATGGTCCATTCTATATGATGCAGCTTATTTCCCCAACACTACTGTTAACAGGGGCCCCATTAATTCCAAAGACAGGGACATAATGAGGATTATAAGGTTTGGGAAATTCCCACATGCTTCCACAAAAATGTTTTTCTCTTAATCATAAAATTGTGGACAGTAGTACTCAAGGGGTTGGAGCTACTTGAGTCTCTTTACAGCCTGGCATTAATGATGTCAGGGATCTATCACAATTAGGATTAGGAAACTGAAGACTGGCTCTTTACCTAATCCCAAAACTGACTTCTACCATTCCTTCTACAGTGCCAAAATACCCTCTTGGGGGAGTTGTGCGCTATATAAATGCTCTAAACATAACTCTTAACATAACATAGCATAAAAACGCAACATAATATAACGTTACATAACACTAATTAGAGGCTCCTAACTCAAAAAGACATAATGTGATGAATTTTGTTAATCATTCAAATAAAAGAGCAGAGAAGCTTTACTCTCTCAATGTTGGCCCTCGAAAACTCAAATTAGTATTAGTACACATTATAATGGTATTGGTGTTCTGCTTACAAAACCGAATTGCAAAGTATCTTTTGATCATTTCTCCTGGTGATTTTTGGTACATGTATATTGGAATATTTAAATAGTGAGTTAATTCATGGCAATAAGAAATTCATTGGAATGAAAAATGAAACTTAATTTTGATACTTGCTTAAGATATAGGCCCATTTAATATGCAACACGGAGGTTCTCTGTTGTACAAATTGATATACAAACTTATTAAAAATAAAACTGTATGCCCCATCCTTCTTAATAAAGATATGAAATGTATTCACGGAAGGGAGCATTTTAAGCTATTATACCATTGGAAGAGTTAAGCATGTGGAATGTATTACATTTGTACTGATTAGTTAGAAACTGCGTTTGGCAGTGCACATCAAATTAGCATAAATGTATGATTTAAATGGAGCATGATGATTTGTGAGTACCTACCACCTACCTCAGGCAATAATTACTATGTAAAGCGCTGTGCAGCCCAACTGGGACTGGTTTGTGCTATATAAAACTGCAGAATAAATGGAAAGTGAACAAACATTAAGAGACAAAAGGAATATTTTAATGAAGTGAAAAAATGCAGAGTGTTGATGTCAGCCTGAATTTAAGTGTTCATTGCAAAAGTTCAGGGCATTTAAAATTAGTATTGTGTAGCACTAGATTAAAAGATGCATACTATATTTGTAGCGTGAACGTTTGATATTGCTACCTGAGCAACACAAGACATTTCTCCATGCTTGTTGAATATAAAATTAACCCTTTGTAGGTCGAGCCTGTGCAGCACATGCGCTGCTCTACGAGGCATACTACATTCAGGAATGGACTTGAAGCTCCACCCATGTCCCGCCCATCTTTTAAATTGGCTCCTGTTACTGTCCTTTCTAAATTGTTTTTTATTCATGAATAGACGTAGTGGCAAACCTTGGAACCGCCTTGTTTGAATTTGTACCCTCCCATAAAGGCTGGACTCTTTACTTGTGTTGTTATACGGTCTGCTTTATCTAGGCTCTGAGCACTATTTTCTTCAAAGATTTGTCTCTATTCCACCCACTACATGCTTTCCTACAAGAAGCACGCCGCCCTCTTTTATTTTAATTACTAATGGCGGTCCGCTTTAACTATAGTGGCGCGTTTCTTTCTTTCTTTACTTTAGCAGTGAATCCGCTTTTAGTGTTACTTATTTATTTATTTTATTTGGCAGCGTGGTCCGCTACAAATCTTTTCTTAGTTTTAGTGAAAGCCCCCATACTTTGCTTTTACTTATGTACTGGCCACGTACCTTTCTTTAGACGTTGTTGCCATATTCAGGTTACAGGAAGCTGCGTCTAAAGAAAGGGGCATGCACACTATTCAAGTGAAAGCACGTCATGGGCGCTTTTACCAACAAAAAAACATTTGTTTGTGAACTTTAATGGTGGCGACACCCCTTTCTTTACAAGGGGCACGCTGTAACCTGAATATGGTGAGCAGCCTCTAAAGAAGCAGCCTCTAAAGAAAGGGGCGCGGCCACTATGAAAGTGGTCTTGCATTTGCGAGAGTTTGGGCTATTGGCATTGTAAATGACAATGCCTTTTATTTATGTATTAATTATCAAAACAGATGAATAAAAGGCATTGTCATTTACAATGCCAATAGCTTAAACTCTCTCAAATGTGACACCTATTGCATTACTAATGCTTGTTTATTGTCTAGCTTGACAGCGCCGCTGTCACTAGACAAGTATGTGAGCATCACTTGAGAGGGGCCTTGGCTCCACTTACATGCTGGGAGACAGGAGTACGTTTTGTTTGGTCAAAAGCTGTGTGCTTCCAGAACAAAAGAGCTTGGCCTCCACGAAGGTGTGATCATTTTGTTTATCTATCCAGCTGCCTAATGTTTGAACTTTCAGTGGCACACACATTTGAAAGCTTTTAGTTCTTAGATAACTAGATAATTTCTGATGTTTTTCTCTGCCGGAAGCACAGATGGGAGGAGAGCTGCCATTAACCTTCGTGAATTTTTAGGTCTGTCTTGACAGTGCAATTGTTACTTGTCCTGTTAACCTACATCAATATTTTGTTGTTGTTGCATATTTACATAGCACAAACTCGACCCAAAGGTATTGAAGCGCTTTACATGAGCACCAGTTACGCTGTAGACACGGGAGAATAAATAACTTCCCAGAATCACATGATGCTGAGTGCCAAGGCTCGAACCTGGTTCCCCAGCTCCAAAGTTGGCAGCTCTAGCCGTAAGGCCACATCCTCTCCAGTTACTCTACAGTTCATTGCTTCCACCGAAATACATATCTATTCCCATGCTTTTTACTTGTAATGCTTCACATTAGCATACAACATTCTTTTAAACCCATACCTATTGGTATTGTCAATGCTTGTTTTCCTCGTTGAGTTTGGCATTTTGAGGCTGTCACTGCAAGACGAGATGGCTGCGGGGATTTAACATCTCCTGCGAGATAGCACACTCCTAGCTAAGCAGGGAATCGATCATTGAGAGGAATCTTCTACAGTTACATCTGCAGATAGTATTAGACTTGTCTTTATAACTGAATTATCTGTCACCATATTGACAGAAATGCTGTACATTTATAGGCAAATGATGTGCGGCTGCTTTATAGACCTAAAGATATGATGTTGTTGATGGAGGCTAAACGATACTATTCCTTTAGGAGTAAAAGTAGCTCTTATTTCAACAGCCGACACCATATTTTACCCTAAGGTTTTTGAAGGAGGATTTTAAGGATGATTTCTGGCCCAATCTCATTAGGAAATTATCATCTTTAGCTAAATAAAGAGTGGAATCCTGGCATGTGCAGGATCACATGCAATAATAACTAGTGCCCAGACGTCCATAAGGATGCCTTCTCTTTGACCATATAAAGCGTGCGCGAGATTGCTTTAGTGCAGACTAATTTAAGAGAACATAGAGACGCATTTGGCGCCGAAAGAACCCAGGTAATTACCGGAAGGGAATCGCAAGCGAGCGCAGTGGGCAATTCACGGCACGTCTTACCTTGTCAACTCTCGTTTTAATTAATTTCCCTAAACCAGTCGCACTCTCTAATCTTGCCAATGCATATTACTTCCAAGAATACACGTATAAGTAGCAACACCCGAGAAGACAAGTGAAGCGCGGCTCTCCGTAGCCCGCTCGTGAAAATGAAGTCGAGCTGTTAGCAGGCAGAAAAAAACACCCCAAAAACCTGCTTCGTTGAATTTAACTCCGTTTAATTAGGTGACCAATGACTTGAAACACCCTGGGAGGCTAACATGTTTGTTCGGCTAAGTCGGCGTTTTTTCTGCTTAAGGTTCCGCGGTACCACTTTGTGCATCATTGTTTATTTCCAAGAATCCTTTCCTTGGCGGTTTGCTTCTATATTTGTGGCCTGAATAGGCGTATTTGATTTTTAACAGGACGCATATTATAAATGGGGCCTATGGTAGCAGGGCCGGTCCTAGGACTTTTGGGGCCCTGGGCAGAAATTAAATGTGAGGCCCCCCTAATTTGCATACAGCGTGCAATCACAGAAAATGTGCCATACAGCCAGGTGGAGAACATGCTAAGTGCACATGACTGTTTGGCCGGCCCAAGAGGGCAGGCCAAACAGTTATGCACACTTAGGGAGAGCAAACCACTCCTCACTCTGCTCTGGTAAGCTCAGCCCCACCCGACAAAGCTCAGATAGCCGCATAAAAAATTAAAAAGATAATAACTCCTTGTTAATATCATTTTATTTTTATTTTTTGCACCGGCCTCCCACTTGGACAAATTGTGTGTTCTTGGGCAATCACTTTTCTGAAATTATTGCTGTGCTCCTTTTTTGTCAAGATTGGGAGTATTTATAAACTGCTTAATAGCGTAGGATTACAACATGGGCTAAGGGCTTGATTACGACTTCGGCAGTCCTTTGGAACACCGTAGTCACGGTGGCGGTCCACCCGCTGTATTACGACTTTGGCGGTTGGACTGCCACAGGACAGCTGCAACTGCTGTGGATCCGCGATTGCGCAGCGTTCAGAGGCTGAAATATGCTGGTGGTGTCGCTACAGCACCGCCAGGCATATTAAGAGATGCCTCACCACCATCCTTTACATGGCAGTGAGACTGCCATGAAGAGAGTGGTGGTGAGACAACAGAGGGGGCCCTAACAGGGCCCCTTGTGCCTCGGTGCATGGGGGTGCATGCAAGAGGGCACATGATGTGCCCCCTGTATTTTTGCACCTCCAGTTCCTGCACAGGAAGGAATGCATAACATGGTGCATTCCTTCCCGTGCAGGAACGTATTGCGGTGGTCCCACAGCGGTGCCTATCTATGGCTCTCCTATGAGCCTTAGAAAGGCCCCGCAGTGGGGCTGCCGCAGCACATTCGCCTGCCAAGGATTACAGTTGTAATATGGCAGGCGGTGTGAGGAGGGCTTTGGCAGTCCTACCGTGGAGCGCTGGTGTGCCGCTTCACGGGAATAACGCCAAAGTCATAATCAGGCCCTTAATATTACCTGGGAGAGAAGTGCCCAGTCACATGGTATATTCACCTAAATGCAATAGTGGTAAATGTATAGCCAGGCCACTGAAACTATGCAATTGTGTGGCCAAGGTGGTTTTCCCATAATTTTGGATTTGTCGCATTTGCCACATAATCCAACATCTGCTACATAATCTACAGATTTTAACCCAAAATATGTTTCTTGCTCAACCGGTTCAAAAGTTAGTAAGACTCAGCAACACATGTTGCCATGCAATTAAAGGCCCATTTCAAAGGTTCACTGGTTACCTATTTGTTCCTTATTACTATATTTGAGTGTTAAACCGATACTAATGACAGGCAGCCTATCCACCGACAGTGTTACCAAGTGTAAAATGAGAAAATAATAAAGTAATGCTATTACAATATGTACTGCATTACACTGCATTATTCGTTTTTACCACATAATCTAGAGAACTTTGCTGCACTATTTGCCCATCCTCTTCTGCATAATTACAGTGGCCCTGTGAATAGCCTTTGAACCAAATAGACGTGTGTTACACTCTTGGCTGTTTGTTCCTGGGCAAATAATCTCCCTGTGCCTCATTTGGTGATTTACAATTGCGAGAGCACTTTAAAATAACCTTACAGGGCACACTCAGTACAGGTCCTGATTCTAGGTTTCATTCATTCATTTAAGGTTGTTTGTATCCCTGTAGCTGAAGGCTCTACTAAGGCTGCTTGGTGCTCGACACTTCGTGTGCTGCACTGAGTCCCTGTCTGCCGCCCACAAGCATCTCTTTCACAGCTCATCAAGGGCTGAAAGGGTTAAAAGTGCAGGACAGTGGGTGTCCTGCAGGGCCTCTGTGTGAGCAGTGCGGATTGCCAATTACAAGCCGTGATTAGCCTGGGAGAGGCCCTTTGTTCCCGGAGCATGCACTAATGGTGTAGAGCTGCGAGGCCCAGGGATGAGGCGCCCCTTCCCAGTGCCGTCATGGCACAGTTCGGCGACGCCCCTTCACTTATTTCAGGAGTTATCTACAAATGATTGTGAGGCCTTGGGCCTCGCAGTGCTACGTCACAGGTGTGAGGCCCAAGGCAGGGGGCCTTTGAGGTGCGAGGCCCCATATTGGTTGTCTGGGCGGGGGGCCCTGGGCAGCTGCCCATGCTGCCCATGCCTAGCGCCGGCCCTGTATGGTAGAGTGGTATTAGCATGCTGTTGAGTTGCCCCTTTTTTACGGAGCCTCATTAAAATATCCCATTAGAATATTCTCACTTCTTTAATGTCCCTGAGTTTAGCAACATAAAATATAAGTAAACGTGCGCTCACTGTGCTGTTTTTGCCACGAGTATTCACCTGTATTCTTCAGTATGCGCAGCCCTCCGTCCAACTCAGATCAAAAACTATGAAAATAGGCCCCACCCCTGCCCTGATAGGCCTATGCTAGCCCTTCCTTCCCCCAGAGGAGGGATTAAGGGGTCATCCCCATTGGCCAGTGCTTGACACGGACTGGCACTGTCCAGTACCGAGTACCTGCACTTCTATAACTTGAAAGGGAGAGCTCCTGCACTAAGAGCAGCTGCTATACATTTAATGGGAGAGTACCAGCATTTCTCAGCAGCACTACTGCTATACATTTAATGAGAGAGTACCAGCACTTCTCAGCAACACTTCTGCTATACATTTAATGGGAGAGTAACAGCACTTCCCAGCAACAGCTCAGCTATACATTTAATGGGAGAGTCCAGACACTTATCAGCACTGCTGCTGTACACTTAATGGGAGAGTACCTGGCACTTCTCAGCAATACTTCTGCTATACATTCAATGGGAGAGTAACAGCACTTCTCAGCAACACTTCTGCTATCCATTAAATGGGAGAGTACCAGAACTTCTCAGGAGCAAACAGGTACACTAAATACTGAGTACCAGCACTTCTATGTTTTAATTGACGACACTGCCCAACACACGTCCTGTAGAAGCAACAAGAACATGAAACATCATTGTCCACAAGTCCCAGAGAGTGAGGGGGAGCAGAGCAGGACTGTGAGTGAAAGAGAAGATCTTGGAGTTCTAATAATAATGCAACAGAGGCACAAGAAGCACAAAGAGCCACTGCTAATCTCCTCAGACCCAAAACAACACCACAGCAAGCACCTTTTTTCACCGTAAGATCATCGACATACACGACAGCTTCGGCGCTCATAACTCGTACCCCACCACCGAGCCTACACCCCCCACCACCACCCTGTGCGCCTGGACTCAGGTCAGCATGGAAGATACCACCCACACGATGAACACCATCCACTCAGGCTCCCCAGCCGATCCCTGCCCACACCACATCTTCAACAAGGCCGACTCCATCATCGCACCCAAACTTCGGGACATCATCAACAACTCCTTCATATCCGACACCTTCCCGGAGAGCTGGAAGCACGCAGAGATCAGCGCCCTCCTGAAGAAACCCACCGCAGACCCCTCAGACCTCAAGAACGTCCGCCCCATCTCGCTCCTCCCCTTCCCTGCAAAAGTCATCGAGAAAACCGTCAACAAACAGCTGACAGCCTTCCTGGAGACGAACGGCTCCCTCGACCCATCGCAGTCTGGATTCCGAACGAACCACAGCACCGAGACCGCCCTCATCACGGCCACCGCCAACATCCGGACCCTGCTGGACAACGGAGAAACCACCGCCCTCATCCTGCTCGAACTTTCGGCCGTGTTCGACACGGTCTACCACTGCACCCTGACAACCCGCCTCCTCCACGCCGGGATCCAAGGAAAGGCCCTGGAATGGATCACCTCCTTCCTCTCCGACAGAACCTAAGGAGTCCGGCTCCCGCCCTTCCTCGCAGAAGCCACCAAGATCATCTGCGGCGTACCTCAAGGCTCCTCGCTCAGCTCCACCCTCTTCAACGTCTACATGAGCCCCCTCGCAGCCATCGCACGTAAGCACAACCTCAACATCATCTCCTACGCCGACGATACCCAACTGATCCTCTCCCTCACCAACGACCCCACCTCCGCCAGAGCCAGCTTCCAGGACGGAATGTAAGACATCTCAGACTGGATGAAGCTCAGCCGCCTGAAACTGAACTCAAACAAGACGGAAGTCCTCATCCTCGGCCCATCCTTCTCCGCCTGGGACGACTCCTGGTGGCCCCCTGCTCTGGGCCCCCCACCCAAACCCACGGACCACGCACGCAACCTGGGCTTCATCCTTGACTCCTCCCTCACGATGGCCAGGCAAGTTAACACCGTTACCTCCTCCTGCTTCAACACACTCCGCATGCTCCGTAAGATCTTCCGCTGGATCCCCACTGGAACCAGGAAAACGGTCACCCAGGCCCTCGTCACCAGCTGTCTGGACTACGGGAACGCCCTCTACGTTGGGACCACTGCCAAACTACAGAAAAAACTCCAGCGCATCCAGAACGCCTCATCACGACTCGTCTTGGACATCCCCCGACACAGCCACATCTCCGCCCACCTGAGGGACCTGCACTGGCTCCCCGTCAGCAAGAGCATCACGTTCAGACTCCTCACCCACGCACACAAGGCTCTCCATGACTTGGGCCCCGAATACCTCAACAATTGCCTCACGTTCTACACGCCAAACCGCCAGCTCCGCTCCGCCAGTCTCGCCCTCGCCACCGTCCCACGGATCCGCAGAACCACCACCGGAGGAAGATCCTTCACTTACCTGGCGGCCAAGACCTGGAGCACCCTCCCCACCCACCTACGACTCACCCAGGACCATCTCTCCTTCAGGAAGCAACTCAAGACCTGGCTTTTCGAGCAGTAGCAGCCCCCCCCCCCAGCGCCTTGAGACCCTAGCGGGTGAGTAGCGCGCTTTACAAATGGTCTTGATTGATTGATTGATTGATAGGAAGTTTGTAATTGTCGAAGTTCCCAGGCAAAAGCCCATGTAGGGTCAATGCAAACATCAACAACCCCTAAGGCCCCAGCCCAGGAAATTGCCATGCTCCTTGGCGTGCGTCCATGTACATTGCCAGGGAGAAGAACCCACGACTAATGACAGGCTGTGGGGATGATCCATGCACACCAATTTTTTTCCCTACCTTCCGATATCACATGGTGGTGCAAAACCAAACAAGCATTGGCAAAGCCAATAGGTGTTCCCTTTGTGGCCATTTAGCTTTGTCAATGTTTTTTTAGCCATGCTTTTCAGCATTCAGTGATGCTGTGTAGTGTGGTTATATTTAGAAAAACAAAACAAACAAAAAGGCCTTTGACATGTCACCCAATTCCTTTTGTAGGCGTGCAGTCTGTGCAGGAGCGCATACTGCAAAATGATGCAGGTGCATTTTTTATTTTTATCAACCGATCAGAGTAGGATTCTAGTTGGATTGGTAACTAAAAAGAAAAGAAAACATGCAAAAGTGTTTTCTTTTTAAAGTGGGCGGGTGGGGAGTAAAAGCAACACTAGGGATGGTGGGGAGAATGGCAAAGGAGCACAGGGGAAAGGAGGAGGGGGAAAGCCGATAAACAACACTGAGAATAGTGAGGGGAACATAGATGTATCACAGGAGGGGACACAAAAGCAATGGGGATAGCTGGAAGAGATACGAAAGCAACCGGGGGAAGGGCGAGAGAGAAAGCAACACATCAGTTGGGGGAAAGTAACATGGACGGCGCCGGTGGGTGATGCAATAGGGAGGAGTAAGGTGAACAATAGATATCAATATACCAGCATTTTTCCTGCCTCCATCTGCTTTGCCAACACATGGTGGATGCTAGCAGAGAAAATGCATAACAGTATTAACGAGGTGTGGTCAGGGGCGTAGCTTCATGAGGGTGTTACACCCCCCTAATAAATGTATACCCTGATAAATACTAGATTACTGGTGCTTTCAGTCGGGTATGTTGAGGTGTCTGTCGGATTTCACCATGAAGTTTTACACACACATAGACAAAAAACGCATTCATTTTCTTTCCCTTTGTTTTGAAGTTCCTCAAAAATGTTGGCTATTTTGCAAAATATTATTTTTTCTCTCCCTTAGTACCCCTATCAATCCACATTCCTCTCCCTTTCCACTGCCCCTTCGGCCCCTCTCATGCACGCTGTTTATCCTTTATTGTATTTTAACATCATATGCCAGCGTCATTGTTGAAAAGTCTGAAGCTTACCCCCACCCCCTCTCAATCCTACTGACCAAGTTATGCCCTTGCGTGAGGTAAATACCTAGCCCTATTGTGCCCAACTTGTAATGAGGTCCCTGGTGTGTCACTGTTCACACTCAAAAGACCACTTAAACCTTAAAATACCGGATGATTAAAATCAGATTCATCTGCACGCAAATCCGCCCCATTTGCAGTTTCTTTGCGAATGCGAATTTGCTAAATGGAACGTATGAGGCAAAATCTGGTGCAAAATAAGGAATCGCAAAATTTGTGATTCCCTATTTTGCAATTGCATTTAAGGAATCGCAAATTTTGCGATTCCTTAAATACAATGTATGTAGCAAAAAATATTAGCAAAATGCCCTTAAGGAATCGCAAATTACCACCAACTTCTAGTTGTTGGTAAGTTCAGAATTCCTTGAAAAATGCAAATTTATGCATTTTTCAAAGTGCCATTTGACACACATACATGCCCTTAGGGCATGTATGTGCGCCACATGTGCACCCATGCAAATTTCAAGGGTGCAACAGGGTGTCCTTTGGACACCCCTGCACCCTTGAAATTATTCTCAATTTGCGATTAGCAAATTGTGAATCGCAAATTGAGAATAACTTCCCTTTCATTCCTATGGGCCTCCTGGCCCATAGAAATGAATGGGAAAGTATTCCTTAATTGCAATTTGCTAATCGCAATTAAGGAATTTTAAGAAATCGCAAAAAAATGTGATTTTGTACATACATACCCATTTGCGATTCTCAAATAGCGATTTCTTAAAAATCGCTATTTGAGAATCGCAAATGGGTATCTTGATACATATGGCCCGTAAGAGGTGACTAACCCGTTATTGCAGCACTGCTGTAAAACCGTCCCTCGGTAACAAAATCGGCCCCTACCGCTCTAGAAACGGCCCCCACCCTTCTGGCCCATCGAGAAAACGCCCAGTGCCCGGTACGGCCAGTCCAACCCTGCACACAGCCTGCCTTCCCTCCCACTCCGTGCCTACTGAACCAGCCTGCCGCTGCCATTTGTCACCTGCTCAGACCAGGTGGTACATGCAAACATATTTGTCCCTGCATTGCATTTAGATTGGGATCTGGTAAATCCTGTCTGTTTGTTATTCTTCATTTTGGGGACAAATGCACGTGATTGTCATATTTATATGCAAGGATGCTAGGCTGAAATGTTATTTATGGGCACACAGTATCACCGTACATAAATCCATCCACCTTATAATGAAGACCATAGTGGTGATTTCCTTGTTTTCAATTCAATTGCACATTTATTGTCTCATTAAATACGTTAAATAGTGAATTAGACCTTCTGTTAATTATTTAGAATTTTGTGGATTTATCCCTGGAGAAAAGTTTCCTTCTAACTGTAAAATACGTATTTACATATAAATGCAGATGCAGATGGTGGCTACATGCCACTCGATACATTGAGTCTGCCCTTGCCCTGCCTGCTCCTCACACAACAAGGTCTAAAGGATTTCAAGCTTTAGCCTTGGGTTACGTGCACTACTGTTCTTCAGGCCTTTTTAGAATTCATGTACTCCTTTGTTTACACAACTTCTGCTGAGAGGATCATCTACTTATTCACTATACTTTCCATGAAATAAATTGGTTTATTATTGTTCTGGCACACTTCCCTTCATTCAAAAGAAGGTGCTGTGCCTGCAAACAGCAAAAAGAGGTAGTGGACAGAATGCAGAACAATGTCATACATTCACCCCAGTACAGAGATCTGGGCCAAAATCCACCGTTTTTTTTGCTCACCATGCCATTCCAGTCTGAACCCAGTCATATGCAAATCAGTCTTGACCCTGTGCCCCATGGGAACAGTCCAGCCTGAACTGCCAAGCCAGGTCCTCCCTGGACTGGAAACAAGCATCCTAGGACTGGTTTCAGGCTTTCAGCCCTCATCAGCCAGGATAGCTTGATTCCAGTGGCATGAAGAACACAGGACTCACGTCTGAGCATACCCGTCCCACTCGGGGTGACAAATGCAAAAACAACAGTTGATGGACAGAATGCAGAACAATGTCATACATTCACCCCTGTACAGAGATCTGGGCCTACATCCATCGTTTTTTTGCTCACCATGCCTGCAAACTAGCACCAGTCGGACACCTTGGCATTAACATCCTGTGACCACTCCAGGTCTCCCGTTGGATTGTAGACTTTGCAGTTGTTAATTTCTCAGTTATTTCTACTGAATAAATGCAAGTATTTAAAGCACAATTTCTGTTTAGTGTCAAAAGAATTATAATTTGTCATTATAATTGTTCAAGGGGTAAACATTTCATCTGATATTGCTTCAATGTGACTCCTAATAAGTCTTTCACTTGGTTCTGAGTTCTGCAGAGGAACATAAGCAGTGGCAGTTTACAAGGAGTAAATGATTCATGCAGCACAATGCTTTGGTACCTAGTCAAATAACAGTATGTGCTGCAAGTAAACATCTCCCTGGTCTCTCTCTGTCAGCTACTTGCCTGGAATTTACGGCAGCCTCGGAAAACTCGGAGCGTCCACCACTGACAGAGGTGGTTGAGGAAACCATCTCCACTGAGTTAAGTCAATGCCCCTCCATTTTGACCACTTTTATCCAATTTTCTTAAAAGAAGGTAGCTGGCCTCTTAAATCTCTAACTCTGGTGCCCCTTCGGACCCATGGCCTACTCAGGGCCTCCACCCGGTATCAAAGACTATTTCAATCCATCTTACTGCGCTCCTTAATAAGATCCTTATTTCTGGTTGCTTTCCAGCAATCTGGAAAAAGGCATCCCTCTTACCCCTCTTAATGAAACCCTCACTTGACCTCCTTGATGTAAAGAATTATGGGCCAATATCGCACCTTTCCCTACTGGCCAAGATACTAGAAACCACTAGCCTCCTTGACTCTTCAAAAATGGGTTTCGACCAAATCATTGTACGGAATCTGCCCTGCTGGCAGCCAAGGAAGAAATCAGAACTATTGTAAATGGAGGGGGCAGGGCATCTTGACATTGTTGGATCTTTCGGTCATGTTCGACATGGTTGACCATTTCCTGCTAGTCAACTGTCTTGACAGCATTGGTATTAAGGGTATAGGCTTAAAATTGATTGACTCTTTCTTGACCAATAGAGAGCAAGTGATCGCTCTGGAGGAGTCTACCTTTGACCGGTTCACTCTCCCCTGTGGGACTTTCCAGGGATCCTCATTGAGTGACTCCCTTTTTAATGTCTACATTACCTCGTTGATTAAACTTATCCGATCATGCAGCTTTATAGTTTTTTTTTTTCTATGCCTACGACATCCAAATTGTGCTGCCTCTATCTTCGGAACCAGAAAATGTGGGTAAGCAATTTAACACCTGCATGGGTAGAATTGTGGAATGGATGCAGATGAATTATTTAAAACTAAGGCCCTGATTACAATGTTGGGTGGTCGGACCGCTTTTTTGGCAGTCAGGAGACACCCTCGAAAAGCACTAAGTGATCTGACCGCCCAATTACGATACGAGCGATATTCTGGTAGTCAGAAAGTGCTCTTTAACACTGTGGCTTGTGCTGCGGCCTAGGAAAAGGGCTGCAGCACAACCCACAGTGTTAAAAAGCACTTTGTGCACATCCTTGCATTGTGTTCCATGCACCATGTTGTGCATGGCACACGTTGCAATGGTGCATGGCACACAGTGCACGGAGGTGCATGGGGGCACTACATGTGTCCTCATGGCCACTTTGCAGTGGCCCACAAGGGATGGGGCCCTGTTTGGGCCCTCAAAGTCTCTTTCTGACAGCCTTTTTATGGCTGTGGGACCGCCATGAAAAGGCTGTCAGAAAGGGACATCGTAATCTTGTCAGAGGTGCCTGCCTCAGCACCACCACCATTAGGGACTGCGATTCTTATAACCACCCAGTCGGGATTAGTAGCGTTGGATGAACCGTCCTTGGTTCCATGTCACACAACAGAAATTCTTTGCTTTGCCTCAGCACCACCACCATTAGGGAATGGGATTCCAACAACCACCCAGTCGGGATCAGTAGATCAGTAGTGTTGGATGAACCGTCCCTCATTCCATGTCACAGGGCTGTTCAGTCGGACACCATGTCATTGTGCCTGGGTTTTGCTACTCTAACTCCTGTTTAGATGTTTACTTTAGCTATTGAATCCAGGGTCTGTGTTAACATATGCAGTCAGGTTCACAGGACTCCTTAGTTCAGCCCCTTCATTTCTTGAAGAATGTCCTTGATTCTTATCTTTCTATGCAATCCCTGTGTTTCATGAACTCAGTCAATTGGGCCATCCTACACTGCTGCCATCCCAACAGACAGTGAGTTTGCAATTTCTTTGCACTGTCACGTACTGTCAGGACATTTTTGTCTCTTCCATTGAGAAGTCAAGAATTACCCCTTTTCTAAATATGTCTGAAAATTGTGTCCTCTCTAAGTTCCTAACCTAGCCCCTTTGAAGGGCTGCTAGATGCAGGGTCGTGGCTATCAATAGTGCACTTGGAGCAGTGGCTCCAAGGCTCAGAGGTGTTAGGGGCCCACTCCTCCCTAAATATAGCTGCTTTTTACTGCCATGTCAAGGAATTGGGTGCACATTTTCTTTGCTTACTTTAGGATTCATGACATTCTTACTACAACACCGATTGGACGATCACTGGATACCACTTTTTGCACCATGAAACCCTTTGAGGAGTGTTGGAAACTGGGTTGTTGGTTGACTCAGGTGTGAGTTCTGGTCGAGCAATAACAACAATCCTAGTCAGGGTAAGGCACAAGCAAACCCCAAATTAGCCTGTGCTCCCCCTCTAGTAACCTGGCACAGAGCAGTCTGACTTAATTGGGAGACAATGTGTAAAGTGTTTGTGCAATACATCAAACAGCAAAAACAGTAAATACACCACACAAAAAGATCCCATACCAGGTTTAGGAAAATCGAGTACAGTTTAATAAATAAAAAAAGACCTAAACAACAAAATCCAATCAGGGAAACTGGAGATATTGAATCTTAAACTTTTATGATAAAACAGCGCCAAAAGCACAAATCTCCAACAAGTGATATCTGGCTGTGTCGGACCTGGACAAAGTCACAAGTTCAGGCCGACCGCGAAGGAGCACAGGCCGGCTACAGGGACCAGCTTATGCCTGCTAAACAAAGTACCTTAAATCCTGGTTGTGCAGCTTAGCGTAGATCTGGTGCAAAGAAGCGCTGTGCAGTTGAAGCGATATGTTGGTTCAAAGATTCAGTGAGGCTGCGGTGCATAGGCCATCATCATCATCGAGCTGCCATCGATGAGAGATGCGTGGGTCTGGATCCGAGATGCTCCGCACCGTCGACCATGCGTCAACTCCCAAGGGTGCAAGAGCCCTGCGGACCTTCTTAACTGGACCCAATCCCCACAGCTCATCCAAGGTGAAGCATTAGTTCAGCTGGATGATGAGTTGCTCAGTACAGAAGATGCTTCAGTTCTGCTGGTAAGCACCTTCGGCCCACTTCCAAGGGTCCTGAACTGGGTTGGCACCACTTTGCAGCTAGACTCAAGGATGGCAGAGTCCAGGTGCAGTTGTAAGGTTGTTGGAAGTATTTTATGTTCCTGAGGCTTCAGATCAGGAGGCCATCCAACTAGCACTTGTAGTCACTCTGTGTTTTGGGTTCTAGTGACGCAGGTCCAATTCCTCTTACCCAGGCAATGTGGGCAACAGGTAGCAGGTTAGCACAGCAGGCCAGCAGTTCTTTCCGATCAGCAGCACAGTAGAGTGGCAGTCCTTCATCAGCGCAACAGTCCTTCTTCCTGGCACAGTATCCACAGGTCCAGAAGTGTACTGAAGCGGTGGTGCCTGGGATCATTCTTTTAAACACAATTGTGCCTTTAAACTGGGGAGAAATGTCTAGACACATGCCTTTGAATTGCACATATGCCCTGCCAGCAGACTATCTCTAAGGAGTATTCAGACCTTTTTGTGGGGACAGGACATGGCTTATTCAGGTGTAAGTGTGGCTGGGTCTAGCTCCTCCCTCCCATCCTGTCAGTGATAGCCAACTCAGTCACACCTAAACTCCTATTGTGTGGCTGTCTAAGTGGAATACACAAAGCTCAACTGCCAACTACACCCAGTCATGTGACCAAAGACAGGCTGCAGGCACCAAATGGCTAAGGCAAGAAAATGCGAACTTTTTGCAAACTGTAAGTGTAGTCTTATGCTGTAAAAGAGAAGGCAAAGTCAAATAGCTGGCGAGCTAAATGGTGCCAGAGGAACTTCAAGATGGCTGCTGTTAGACCTAGCATCTTTTGTCCTGTTTCCCCAGTCTTTTTACTCTCTGACCTCCTGTTTTTGACTGTTTTTGCTGGTTTAGTGTCTCTGCACCCTTTCTCACTGCTGTTTAGTGTTAGAGTGGAAGTGCTCCTAATGTAAATTGTATTATGGATTGGTGTTTCCCTGATTGGCATATTTGATTTACTGATAAGTCCCTATTAAAGTGCACTGAGAGTGCCAGGGCCTATAAATCAAATGCTGTTAGTGGGACTGCAACATTGATTGTTTCACCCACACAATCAGCCTCTCAAAGGTTCCTCAGACCTGCCACTGCAGTGTCTGCGCAGTTTTTACAGCCATATTGACTGGGTAAGTGCACCCACTTGCCAAGCCCTAACCTTCCCTTTTGCTACATATGAGTCACCTCTAAGGAAGGCCCATGGAACCCCTATGGGCAGGGTGCAGTGCATTTGAAAGGTAGAGCATGTACTGGTGTGTGTGACATGTCTTGATAGTGAAATACAGTATATTTCATTGTTCTCTGTCGAAAGGCTATCTGGCCTCCTGGCACACTGCTGCTTAGAGGAAGAAGTCCACTTTAGTCAGCAGGCCCTCAGGTGGAGGCAAGGGGACTTCATCCCCCTACCAGTAGCGTGCCGAGAGGCATGTTTGCAGAGTGGTGGAGAAAGGGGGCATGGCAACCTCTCAGCAATCTCACTGTGTGGCACTTGATGGAGGTAACATGAGGTCTTGGGCCTGTTCGCTTAGTGCATGCTGGTATTTGAAATTTTTCCGACATAAAACCTTTAGTAGGATCGCTGTTTACTCCCTTAAATACAGTAAAATACCACCGTTGGTTGCCGCATCACTGCAGAGTCGAGTGCCATGCTTATTCACCCTCGTAGAACTGCCACGTGATTCCTTCAGTGCTGCTCTCGTGGAAGCACCGGACCAGCACACCCCCAGGGGGGGTTCTCAGCGACCAGGCAAGACCGCAAAATATTCCAAATGAAGAGCACCAACAGTTGGAGACCCGTATTCAATGTGTTCAATGCACTTTATTCAACGAGGCAGCAAGGCACAACATCTCCGTAGGTACAGCTTCACTTTACACCAATTTCCTTACGCGTTTCAGGAGTGTCGCCCTTGTTCACAGGAATGGTCAAATGAGGGGATGCAGCGAACACAGGTGAGTTATTATGGTCTTGAATTAAGTCCGCCCCTTGGGCATCTCCGCTTAGTGCATGCTGGTATTTGAAGTTTTTCGACATAAAACCTTTAGTAGGATCGCTGTTTACTCCCCTAAATACAGTAAAATACCACAGTTGGTTGCCGCATCACTGCAGAGTCGAGTGCCATGCTTATTCACCCTCATAGAATTGCCACGTGATTCCTTCAGTGCTGCTCTCGTGGTAGCACGGACCTGCACATCCGAAGGGGGGGTTCTCCGCGACCAGGCAAGACCGCAAAATATTCCAAATGAAGAGCACCAACAGTTGGAGACCCGCATTCAACATGTTCAATGCACTTTATTCAATGAGGCAGCAAGGCACAACATCTCCGTAGGTACAGCTTCACTTTACACCAATTTCCATACGCGTTTCAGGTGTGTCGCCCTTGTTCACAGGAATGGCCAAATGAGGGGATGCAGCGAACACAGGTGAGTTATTATGGTCTTGAATTAAGTCCCGCCCCTTGGGCGTGTCCGCTTAGTGCATGCTGGTATTTGAAGTTTTTCCGACATAAAATCTTTAGTCGAATCACTGTTTACTCCCCTAAATACAGTAAAATGCCACAGTCGGTTGCCGCATCACTGCAGAGTCGAGTGCCATGCTTATTCACCCTCATAGAACTGCCACGTGATTCCTTCAGTGCTGCTCTCGTGGTAGCACCGGACCTGCACATCCACAGGGGGGGGTTCTCCGCGACCAGGCAAGACCGCAAAATATTCCAAATGAAGAGCACCAACAGTTGGAGACCCGCATTCAACGTGTTCAATGCACTTTATTCAACGAGGCAGCAAGGCACAACATCTCCGTATGTACAGCTTCACTTTACACCAATTTCCTTACGCGTTTCAGGCGTGTCGCCCTTGTTCACAGGAATGGCCAAATGAGGGGATGCAGCGAACACAGGTGAGTTATTATGGTCTTGAATTAAGTCCCGCCCCTTGTGCGTGTCCGCTTAGTGCATGCTGGTATTTGAAGTTTTATATATATATATATATATCCTACTGGCGGTCGCCAGTAGGTACTTATAGTTAGGACCTAGTTACCATAGGAGAATGGCAATATTCTATTCCCAATACCTTTGGCGCCGATTGACGAATCTTCGCAAAATTTTCAAAACAAATTCTTTGTTGAGATCTGCTCCTATTTGAAAGTGTGGGGGTGATTCATCAAGCGGGGGCCGAGAAAAATGGGGAGGTCCCAAAACGTGTTTTCTCCATGTTAATTTCTATAGCAAATTTTGGACAAGGCTACAGGTCAAATAGGTGAACGGAATTACCCCAAATTTGGCAGGGAGAAGGGTCTTTGTGTAGCACGCTTTTGTTTATTTGGTGTAAATTTGTTCAGTAGTTTTTGAGAAATATCAAAATTTACAGATATTGATATTTGGAAATGTTGCCATCTGATTGGCTGAGGCGTTACGAGCACGAGCTTGCTGCTGATTGGCTGCGAGCGGTGCAAGCGGTTGCAACTAGGAAGTGTTGGCCACCATTTTATTATTCCGTTGAAGTGAGTAAGTGGAAAAAAGGGTGAAAAAAGTGGGAAAGAGAAGGGTAGGAGCACTGTAGTCCTGTGGCGTGTTTAGGGTGTGCTATACAGGGGTGCAAGCAAAATATTCACTAGGCCTGGGTGGTAAATTCCGTTCTGCTCACGGAATTTGGGTAATTTCGCACTCCACGGAAAACGCGAAATTGCCCAAAATTCTGCATTCCGCGGCTTCGCAAAATTTTTTGCTTGTTCGCGTTCTCAAAATGCGTGTTTGCAAGATATTTCCCCACCAGCAAGCAAACAGCGATTGCGAACAGGAAAAAACCATCGCAAACAAGCAATTCCGCCTGTTCGCGTAATTTCTGTGTGTTCGTGGAGATTTTTTACCATTTCGCGGAGATTTGGTTACACAATTACGCAAATTCCACCCACCCCTAGTATTCACCCCTACCGGTGTGAAAGTGCTGGGCTACCGAAATTAAGTGAAGTATTGCCTAGAGTCTGATGCTGGTAAGGTGACCTGGTGTGGGACTCGGGGATTAAAGCGTGAGCCAAAATTGTGTGTTTTATGCTGTGAAGTCCTGTGCTGTGCCACTGCACTACACCTGTGGAAGTAGTGTCAGCATATGTTTATAACTACTAGGACGAACTACTGACCCGTACTGGTCTGAAAGTCCTGGGTTACGGAAAATATGTGAGGTGTTGTCTAGAGTCTGATGCTGCTAAGCTGCTGCCGGACTCGGGGATTAAAGCGTGAGCCCAAACTGTGTGTCATACACTGGGAAGTCATGTGCTCTGGCTGCTGTGTCACATCTGTGCAAGTAGTGTCAGCAGGTAGTTATAGCTACTTGGATGAACTTTTGTTTTGAACATTGTAGCTTGTGTATGGTGCTTAGGGGGCGTTATAGAGGGAGTGTGAAGGTAAATTTGCGCATATCAAATCAATTAGGTATTTGTGAAGTGCTAACTACTCACTCCTACGGGTGTGATGGTGCTGGGGGCATAAGCTAAGATGCTCAGGGACTCGGGGTAAAGTCCCTGAACTACTGACCGCAACCGGGCTGAAAGTGCGGGGTAAGGAAATTAAGTGAGGTATTGCCTAGAGTGTCATGCTGTTAAATTGAGCTGCTGCTGGAGTCGGGGATGAAACCGTGAGCCTAAACTGTGTGTGGTATGTTGTGAAGTCATGTGCTCTGGGCGTTGTGCCACATGTGTTCAACTTGTATATGGTGCTTAGGTGGTGTTGTATAGGGAGTGCGAAGGTAAATCCTTACGATATTTGTAAAGTTCCAACTACTCACCTTTATGGGTGAGTAGAGCCGGGATCAAAGCGAGAGGTCTGTGCTGCAAAGTGAGATGGTCTAGCCGCTGAGCCACAGCTGTGTGGAGAATACATTTTGGCCAGGGTCAATGGGGGTTGCCGTAATCTGGCCCTAAAATAGCGGGCCTAAGTTGCAAGTTATAGGGTGGCTCTAAAAAGAGCCCTTGTGTTCATTAGTTGATGCTACATATAAGTGCGGATGCACAGCTTCAAGTTATTTAGGAAAACTCGGTTTCCCTGATCTGTGAAGTGTACTCCATCACTTCTGTATATATCCGCCATATCAAGACGTATATTGTTGTTGTATATGGACCCCATTTTGTGGTGTCTGAGGTATGCTGAGTAAGCGTGGGCGTAAAATCCGTTCTGCTTGTGGATTTTGTGGATTTTCGGCAAATTCGCAATCCACAAACTCTCGCAAATTTGCCGAAAATTCGCAAATTCGCACGAAGCGGATTTTTTTGCTTGGTCGCACTTGCCAAATAGAATACTATACAATTTTGTGGCGCGCAGCGTTCACTTACCGTCATTCAGCATTTGAAGAGTTGTTTTTCTCCTTGTTTGCGTGTGCTACGCCATTTTGGATCTTGCTGCAGGATCCCGCGGGAGTTTGTCGACCGCGATTACGTCATCGCGGCTTGCCACCTTGCACAGCAAGAGTTTGGCAACGCGAGTACGTCATAAAGGCCCGTGTTCACGCATCGCGGGAGTAAACACTTGCGAACACATAGATGCGGCGGCAGCGACAATCTCGCAATTGCGAGATTGCAAAATTTGCAATTTCGCACAAGAAATCCACCAGCAGGCAGCATAAACCTTGAAATTATGATTTTTTATCAGAATAACTCCCCAGGTTGACATTTGCCTGCACTTTTTTTTTGCAAGGAGTCCATTTTGGGGAGGTGGGTGTGGGAGGAAGGAAGTGCCCCACAGTCTCCAACTTCCTGTTCCTGTCCAGCAGGCTCCTCCCAGTGCTTTCTTCATGTGCTGGTCACTTTGATTTGGATCTTGACCTGGAAGGATTACTTTTTGTGGATGCTGCTGGATATTTGGATTTGAGGCCTTTTTGACTTTCTTTGGATCACTTTTGGATTAGAAGTTTCACAAGTAAGTTGATGTTGTTTGTTTGGGGCATTACAGTTGCTGCAACTACAATTTTGGAACTTTTTGTTTTTTGTGTGTTTTTCTATTTTTTTGGCTGTTGGGGCCTTTTGCCCAGGGGTACTCACTCACTCAGTGGTGCATGGGCCTAGTCTTTCTGTGTGGTTTCTTTAATGTAAGCATCATGGAGGGCATGGATGGCATTGGATTGTGGTGATTTTTGTGTGTTTTTCGGTTTTTTTGGCTGTTGGGGCCTTTTGCCCAGGGGTACTCACTGAGTGGTGCATGGGCCTAGTCTTTCTGTGTGGTCTCTTGAATGTAAGCATCATGGAGGGCATGGATGGCATTGGATTGTGGTGATTTTTGGTGTGTTTTTCGATTTTTGGGGTTGTTGATGGGGCATGGCCATGTGGGTGGGGGCCATATTGAGGCCTGGTCCAGGGCCATGTGGTGGGGGTGAAGCGGACATTTTGAATCCAGGCAGTGTGCTTTGTGCCACAGGCCTGCATCCAATGTGCCTTGCTTTCATCCATCATGCCCAGGGGTACTCACTCACTCAGTGGTGCATGGGCCTAGTCTTTCTGTGTGGTCTCTTTAATGTAAGCATTAAGCACGGGCGGATTTTGCGGATTGGCAATCCGCGAACTTGCGTATTTACGGATTCGCAATCCGCGAAGATCCGCGAACTCTAGCGGATTTGCGGATTTTTCCGTTTTTTGTGTTGGCGCGTGTTCGCGCCGATTTTGGGACAAGTTCGCAATTGCGAACTTACTTTTCGGCTTGCAACGGCCGCGACTATGTTGTTTCTACGTCTGGTTTATCATCACAGGTTCACAGCACCCTCTGTTTCACCACTGCCACCCTCTGGGACACCCATGCCACCCTCTAGTACATCCTCACTGGCACCTATTAGGTTTATTTATCACTGTAGATTATGGTGGTTGAAAAAAGCAAGCACACCTGCCCTTCTTCAACTGCCATCAATTAATTTGTGTTTCATTAATGTGTCAGTAATTTTGAAAGTTCCAGTCTGGCTGGCACCTGCTTCCTTCCTTATCTGTAATTTGCTTTTTGTTGCAGTGAAATTTTTTTTTCACAGGACCTTTATGGTGCTATTCTATGAGCCTGCTGTTTGGGTCATAGCAGGGTCATAGAATAGTTGCAAACTCTGGAGGGGCCCATCAGGAAGCACTACCTTGAATGTTACTAATGTTAAGTTTGAACTTTTGCACCTGCTCATTGCTTTCATTTTAGCTAAAATCGTTTTTTCTGCAATTTCGCGTGTTTTTTGGGGCGCGAATCCGTGCGAGATCGATTTCGGAAGCCGCGAATACGTGCGAATACAAAATTGTTTTTGTTGCGACGTGTATGTTCGCGTGATCTTGCGCGTGTTCGCGAGGCGCTTCTAGCTATTCGTTTGCCAAGTTACCCTATCGGTCGTACACGGGCGCGGCCATCTTGTTGGCGTGACGTAATTCCGTTTCCGCCCGCTATGTGTAATCTCGCAAAGTGTGCTGCTCGCTAGTACAATTTCGCGCGTACTCGCAAGGAAAATCTCGCGCGAACTTACCCACGCGGTCGTGAACGGGCGCGGCCATCTTGTTTCTCATTCATTGCTATGGTTCTGGGCATGCTTTCTCTATCCTCTCTCAATCTCTGCCATCCTTTGCTTGTTTGAAGTTTTTTTGATCTAATTTTACTTATTATCTAACCCTCTATTTTTCTAGCTCTATATTTTTGTGTTTTCTGCAGCTTTTAGTTACTTTTAAACTACTTTTTTAAACTCTTTTCTTTTCTTCTTCACTATTCTATTTCTTCTTTATCATTTAAGTTTATTTCTGCCCAGACCATGGTAAAGGGAGCCGGGAAGCACCCTGAGAAGGGGAAGGGTCCCGCACCCCGTGCCCGGCTCCCGTGCGGGCGTTTAAGGGGGGAGCAAGTGGTCCCGAGGGAGATCTTCAGCGCGGAGGAAGTGGCGGCACTGATCTTCCACGTCCAGCGCCGCCTCCCCAAGACGATCCTGGGAGGCGGCAAGATCGCGACCGGCTATGGCATCCGGGAGCGCCGCCAGCGGTGGGAGAAGGTGTGCCGGGCCATGTACAAGATCTCTGGGGTCCGGCGCACATATAACCAGGCCACCCACCGCTGGACCGATGTCATGGACCGGGAGCGGGACTTGCTGGACGCGCTCGGCGTAGAGGTCCCCGGGCTTGGTGAGTAGTAGTAGTAGTACATTTACTACTCTGTTTTATCCTGCTCTGTTATTTGCAAATCTTTGTTCTTTACCAAGAGCAATAATGCTGCCGATTACATTGAGGTAAATTATATTTCAAAATCTTCTATGCATTTCATTTTCAGGTGCACTGCTCTCCTTCTCAGTAGCCTTGCTTGCTACTATGCTTCTTTGTTTTGTATGTTGTGTTCAGAAGCATTTCATTGGCCTGAGAAATTATGTATGAGTGTACTGTAAAGAAAAGAACTGCGTAATGCTAGACAGTAAGGGTCATATTTTCAATTACCGGCGCATCCCTGCAAAGTAGCAGGGATGCGGCAGTAATTGTGTGCCATGCCACCACCACCCATTGGCCCAAAACGTCACAGAAGCCTTACGCATCTGTGCCGTAAAGGCAGCGCATTGCTGGAGTTGCGTGCCAACGATGGCGCAGCTCCAGCAATGCTCTGGGGTACCCTATCTCCCCAATGCTGCATCAAGCCGTACGTCGGCTTCAAGCGCGCAGGGTTTGAGTCATGCATCATTGTCCTAAAAGTGACTGATTGACATCTTGTAGATTTCCCTCAGCCACTTTTAGGATTCGTTCCTGCGCAGGTACGCCCTCCCTTGCGCCGGAACGCCCCCTGATGGCGCAGGGCTTTACAACGTGATGCATCGCCCATATGCCCATATGTGTTTTTTTTTTTAATATATACGCCGCACCAACACCATGGCGAGTCTTTTGTTCTGCCGCTGCGTCAGAAAAGGCACGCAACAATGGAGGAAAATCAGCCGCAACTTCCGCAAGGGACTTATAAATCAGCCCCAACAGACTGAAGTCCAGTCCTTCCTTTAGACAGTCACATGGCTATCAGAAGAAATAGTGGCGGTGGTGGCGGGTGGATTGATAGTTTGAGTATTCACTGATCTGCAAGCAGGATGGACTTTGTCTGTCACGTGTTGCGCACTGCTGCCTGCAGTGCCAGGCCTAGGCAAACCTCTTTAGTAGTCTGTTTATTGAGTTACATAGGAACTTTCTAAGTCAACGTTCCGCAAATCAGGCAATACGAATAACGTAGTATACCACATGAGATAGATCCCGTGGAATAGTTGTCTATCTATTTGCTATTTTTCCAAAATATGTTGTTATTGTTCTTTTGAAATGTTTGATTTGGTTGAAAAATCTCATCCATGTTTTCTGGTTTTTCTTTCTTTCATGTTGTACATCAGCTCCCCCCAAGGGCAAGAGGACACAGGAGGAGGGTGCTGAGGATGCAGGCCAGGATCGGGCAGGCGAGGGCTCCTTTGCTGGCCCCAGTAAGTTTACATTTTAATAAACAGTACATATTTTTTCCTAGCGTTCCTCATTCGATTTTTTCTAAATCGTCTTTGATCTTCTTGTAGACTGGATATAAATTCTTATCCTGCCTCGAATATGACTCCCTGTGGTATTACTAGACTATTCTTATTAGTCTGTCTGTGTAGCTAACTAAGATTGGACATTTGGCAATTCCATTGGACTCCCATTATATTCAGCAATACCTCTATGCACTGTCTCCTTACTGACTAGATAGTGTGGCAGAGTCATTCAGCTCCCGAAGTCACCGATTATAGATCCCCAATGATCTCTAGATTATCGTACGCAGGACAAGAGAGTAGTACGGAGTCACAGCACAGTCAAGAAGTGTCAGAGGCACTCATGCTTGCAAAAATTCCAAAACCTTTAGCTCATCCACTCTAGTCTAGAGGAACAAAAACCACAGAGTCTATTTAAGTGTAAAAGCTTTATTAAAAGTAAACACATTTATTAAAATCTACTTTGTCATAAAACTATTTAACTGTAAACGGAAAAGTGGTTAGTGCTGACGATTAATTGGACACATTTCTTGTGGTCGAGCCGAACTCTCACCTAGTTTGAACTTGATCCTGGTCGTGTTCTTAGGACTCAGGAGTCAAGCTTCTGTCTGTTAGGAGAAAAAGTGGTGCGTGTTAAAAATCAAAAGCAAGCATTCATCAGTTGTGCATAAAAGTGCAGCAAGACAACAGCCTTCCCTGGAAAATGGGACATTTTTACTATGGAGTAGACAGTCACAAATTATTACATTGTATTCTGTTTTTTTAACATTTCTCCTAGACCAAATATTATATAGTAGTGAGTGGTGAATTCTAACATTCTTAAATGTACTTTGTAGGTGTAACATCTGGTGACGGGGCCAGCGCGGAGGTGGCTGTGTTGGACTTGGACTCGGAGGCCTCTGGGGAGGAGGCGGCGTTAGAAGAGCTGGTGGCCGTTCCTGTGGGGGATCAAACGGTGGTGGCGGAAACAGGTAAGCTATATATTCCTTACTTATTGAGATTGAAGACTGCATAGTGTGCTTTCTGCACGGGTGTATTACAATTACAAATCAACCAGGTAGTAGCCTCCTCGAAATGTACTTCGACTTAGCTGTGAAGTTTTTGGTGAGAAGAATCCCAATAAGTTCTTAGACGAACGTGATGGATGGGATGAACGAAAAGCGAAAGAAGGGTGTAAGTAAGTGGGACGCGAACTTGTATGATGGCTGGCAAAGAAGAACGATATGTGTTTGCTTGGACCCAGAGGTGGCTGGGAAGGAAAGAATATGGTATGGTGCATGGCTGGGTCAATGATGAAGCAAGGATGGGTGGAAGGACAGCAGCCTGGGTGGGTGAAACAGAAACTGTATGTGTGCGTATACTTTGACTGAATGGATGCCTGGAGCATGGTATTCTCTGACTCTTACATAGCACATGTGTATCTAGAGAGAGTAGATGGTCGCCAGGTGAAGTAAGTGTTACCTTGAAGAGCATGTACCACCGCACCCGCACGTCCGTCCCAGTGCAGGGAAGGCAAGGAAAAGAAATTGTAAATGTGTCCAATACTACCATGAATAGTAGCAGTACTTTGTATTGCGTTTGCATTCACAGCATATATCTGGTTATTACGGTGGACACTCCGTACCTCTCTTAATAACTTTAGTTTACTTGTAGTACGTCATTCATGTGTGGGTGTATCACTGTTCACTCAATATTAAGCAAAGCACCTAAAGTCATCTCATCTGTCATTAAATACGTCCCATGTGAAGTGATAGATAATCAAATTAGTTAGCTTCTTCAGTTTCCTTTTCTAGTACTCATTTGCACTGTAGGGTGAAAGGTAAATTAATTAAGCAGTAGCCCTTGTAACAGAGTATTCTCAGTGCCACCCGTAATAGAAAAGTAATAGCTTCACCACCTGCATGTACTGGACCGGTACAGTAACGCAAGTCTGTCTCCATCATCATGGTGTGCAACTTTTTTTCTCGGGTGCAACTTCACTGTGCTGTGTCCATGTCATTCTGCCGGCTTGCATAAGATAACGTACCCATTTCCCTAAACAAGAGAGAAGAAGAAGAATAAGACTGGTGTACTGTCATAGTCGACTGTAATGGAAGTCCATAGTGGTCGTAGAATTAGTTCATTAAACTACCACTACTGTTAGAGCAAGGATGCAGAAGTGGGAGGTTACATAGATACTGTCCTCAATAGTTATGTACTGTGCTTTCAATTTGCTACTTGTACTCTGTGACCCAACTTTCGGCTCAATCACTTTGTGTTATTAATAAGGAGCATTGGTTACAGACTATGTCTTTCTTTCTTCATATAGTTGCTCCTTCCAAATCAACAACAAGGAGGGAGCAGGCTAGATTGGCCCAGCAACGGAGGCTGGAGGCCACAGTCGCCGAGTATCGGCGGCTGGTGGCCCTGGAGGAGGAGGAGGACACGCAGTCGAGCGGGGCAACATCTTCGACTGTGACCACTGCATCCTCCTCCGTGACTAAGCCAGCGGGACCGAGCCGGGCTAAGAAAGCCGACCGCCACCGCCAAGCAACCGAAATACCAGCTGCCCCCCACAGGAGCTGCAAGGAACGCCAACGCCGCCTACGAGTCCGCATGTCCAACCTGGAGCAGGAGGTCCTGAGGTATAAGACCTTGGTTAAGGGCCTCCGCTCCGAGCTTGCCACCCTCCGCAAGGAGTATGATGCCCATGCCGCATCATGCACCAGCACCAGCACCCTCCAGTAGTGGAGTGTCCCTTGCCCTTTTTTTATAGACTTTTGGGGGGTGGGATTTGGGAGTTGGGATCGTTTTGGGACGTTTCAGAGACAATCGTTGGGGTTAGGGTGGGTGAGGGAGATTATTTTGTTAGGGATAAATAAATATATTTTTCAACTTTATCTGACCATACCTGTTTTTTACTGCTTTTCAGTCTGGTGGGTGGGGGGCGGGGGTGTAACAGTAACTTTGTTTTCCTGAACAGTCGTAGGACTTTAGTAGTACAACCGTCAATCTCTTGTCTACTCCGAAATAATACTCCATTATACTACCTCCCACCAAACGCTTATCTTATCTGTATTGCGTATGTTGTTGGAGTTGTCCTGTTGAAATTGGTAAGTAAGTTGCATGCAGCAAACAATTCCTCTTATTGGCGGCACTCCTCCATTCCAGCTGACGCTTCGTCCATCAATGTGGTGGTGACCACTGACAGAAGAGACACCCTGTCCACTGCCTGCCTGGCGGATGTTGACTGAAACCCGGCCTGTAATTATTGAACGGAAAACAGGAAGTGCTATTACAATACCACTGATAAATAAATAAAAGGTATGTACGCTGTGTGGTTCAAAAAGTGACACTTTGATTTCCCTAATAGACAGTACAATATTTTTGAAATTGCGTGCTCTGTCTGAGTCACCTTTTTAAGGATCAATAAGTATGGCCAAAATATTATAGCGGATCTTTCCCCTCAAGGTGGGTGTACTACTGTGTTTTAGAACAAAATTTGACCTTCCCAGCAATGCTCCCACCAAGACCCTTACTAAAGCCAGTCGCAAAAATGTAGAAGAACCCAATCATATCTCCAAAAACGATGCCTAGCAGAAAAATGGTTACAAAACGTACTTTGAAAGTAACAGTAGACCCAAATACAGACCGTGGATTGTATTCAAACCACTTGCCTGCAAGCAAAAGTATCCATATCCAGCATCGCTCCAACAGTGCTCTACAACAACAGAACCGCGTTGCAATAGAACCCCCCTAAACACATGCAATCCTGCTGCTAGGGCTAACCCTAACGAACCCTAACTTACAAAAAGTGCCAAAACTGGTGTTTCCTTATGGATTTTGTCCAACAAACTTCTAGCCGGTATTAGACCTTCCCAGGAATGCCCCAGGCAAGACCCGCCAACCCACCCGCAAAAAAACACCCGACACAACACCACCAAACAGCGAAAAAGCTAAATCTCATACTTACAATGTCTCTCGGCCTTCGGTCCAAACGCGGCGCTGTGCAGCTAGGTCGTCATCATCATCAATCATCATAACTCCTGTTTTCCACCACGGATTTCCTGAAAAGCAAATGCAATCAAGATTAGACTGTCGCAGCAGTGCTTCGACAGAGACCCCGGCCGCAACCCACCCACGAACAGCAGGAAGCCCCCCAAAACGCTACATTGAGCAAGATGTCTGAAGAAATGGCAAAAAAAAGGCTTTTCCTTAAGGATTTTGTCCAAAACACTTCTATCCGGCATTAGACCTTCCCAGGAATGCCCCAGCCAAGACCCGCCAACCCACCCGCAAAAAAACACGCGACAACACCCCCAAACAGCGAAAAAGCTAAATCTCATACTTACAATATCTCTCGGCCTTCGGTCCAAAGTAACGCGCTGTGCAGCTAGGTCATCATCAATCATCATAACTCCTGTTTTCCACCACGGATTTCCTGAAAAGCAAATGCAATCAAGATTAGACTGTCGCAGCAGTGCTTCGACAGAGACCCCGGCCGCAACCCACCCACGAACAGCAGGAAGCCCCCCAAAACGCTACATTGAGCAAGATGTCTGAAGAAATGGCAAAAAAAAGGCTGTTCCTTATGGATTTTGTCCAAAACACTTGTATCCGGTATGAGACCTTCCCAGGAATGCCCCAGGCAAGACCCGCCAACCCACCCGCAAAAAAACACCCGACACAACACCCCCAAACAGCGGAAAAGCTAAATCTCATACTTACAATGTCTCTCGGCCTTCGGTCCAAACGCGGCGCTGTGCAGCTAGGTCGTCATCATCATCAATCATCATAACTCCTGTTTTCCACCACGGATTTCCTGAAAAGCAAATGCAATCAAGATTAGACTGTCGCAGCAGTGCTTCGACAGACACCAAAAATTACACACAAACCCCCGGAACCCCGCCAAAGAGCACCTCAAAGGCAAGCAAGTCAGCAAAAACGGCAAGAAATTTCCACCTCATATTTGGTCCAAAACACTTTTGTCCATTATTAGAGCTTCACAGCAATGGGCCCAAAACCGTCAACTCACCCGCAAAGAAGTACAACACCCCCACAAGTGCTGAGTCTTTCTTCATTGTGCGTAATCCAGCACTCTGCTTGGAGGGAAATCGCAGTCTGGAGGAGGAGGATAGAGGAGCATGTTCTTCAGAACTTGTGAACCTGAGGAATGTAGACTGCGGCACCTTCAAATCAATAAGCAAACAAGTGAAGACAGTTCTGATGATGGTCTTGTTTTTGGGATTAGGTGATTAAAGTTTGAATTAAATTAACTGTGCAAAACAAAGAAAGAGAGACACAAAGCACACAGGAATAAAAGTGAATAAGGACGAAAAAGAAAGTTCTTGATTGATTGTCTCATTTTCAGGGCTCGGTGTCAGGGAATAAGAACAAGATTTCGTCATCAAACTCTGCGAATTCAGGCTGGATGAGGTCAGTGGCACCGAACAGAGAAAAAATCCCCTCATCTACGTTGCTGTCCTCCTCGTCTTCATGCGGCGTGCTTTCTCGTACTTTGTAATCTGGTGGTATGAGGTGCTGATTCATCTTGATCATTGTCAGCCGCTCCACATTTTTGGGCGAGAGGCGGCTCCGTTTGGGAGTTACAATGCCACCAGCAGCACTGAAAACACGTTCAGAAGACACACTTGCGAGTGGGCAAGACAAATAGTTTATAGCCAGGTTGAAGAGCTGTGGCCACAATTGTTTTTTGCCATGCCAATACTGCAATGGCTCATCATTAAGGAAGACCTCTGTTGAGTCATTCAGATAGTCCTGCACCATCGACTCAAGGTCATCAACTGTTCCTCCACTTTGCTTACTTTTTGCTGTGCCTGTGACATTTTTTCGAGAACCATACCCCATCAAACTTAGCCAATCCTCCTCCCCAGCCACTGTTAGTGTTGTCATTGTGTGTGGTGCAGATGATCCAGTTGCCGGTGTCTTTAACGGCTGAGAGGTCACTTGTGCCCCAGCCACAGGTGCAGAAGTGGATTCTTGTGACTGCGGATGGCCTGCTGATGCTGATGCTGATGTACTGGCTTCTCCTTCAATAACCTGCCGTTCTTTTTCAAACCTCTTGGCTGACCAGGCTAACCAATGTTTGTACTTTTGAACATCTGCATCAGCGAAAGGAAAGAATGCGTTGTCTGCCAGCGCCTTTTTGTAGCGTGGATCCAGAATAGTAGCACAAATGTAATGCTGATCTGAGTTGATGTTTTTAAGACGTTCATCACCACGTAGGCGATGTAATAATTTCTCAGACAAAATGAAATGTTTTTTTTTTTTTCATCTTTTTGAAACTCAGAAGAAACCGCCATCAGTTGGTGCTCCAGTATGCACAACAATGGGATAGCTTTTCCCAAATTACAGTCCTCCTGGCTGACTGCACGCGTGAAGAACTCAAAAGGACGAAGCATGTCTGTCAGGCTTTTAACTATGGCCCATTGCGCCTTACTCATCCGCAGGTCCTCCTTCTGAGATGTAGCCTCTGTCAAGAAATAGTGATCGAGTACCGTATACTGCTCATACAGATGCTCAAGCATGTAGAAGGTTGAGTTCCAACGTGTTGCCACCTCCTGGATGAGTGCTTTCACTGGCATTCCACGTTCAAGTAGCAGTCTCCGCAGATGCTTCCGGGCCTTAAAAGAATGGCTGAAATGGTTGCACATTTTGCGGCAGGTGGCCATTACCTCGAACGCTGGACTCTCTTTATCACTCTAGAATTTTTGAACTACCAGGTTGATACAGTGCGCCAAACACGGCACTCTAACATGGTCACCCTTCAACATGGCCTTAACTACATTGGCACCATTATCCGTGGAAACATAACCAATCTTGCGTTTTAGGGGGGATAGCATTGTCAAGACCTTTTTGTCAAACTCTTCCAAAAGGTTTTCTGCTGTGTGACTTTTCTCCAAGCCAAACATGGCTAGTGTTGCATGTTTCCGAGCAGCTTTGAAAACTTGGTCCGGGTCAACACCTGCGTTTAGCTTTGCTATAACACCTGAAAAAGAGACCCAGTGTGCAGTGATGCACATGTAATCATCGCCTGGGCCACTGGTCCACATGTCTGTTGTCAGATGTATTGTGTGAACAGCACTCTTCTGCAAAGCTGCCCCAATCGCCTGCAGCACATCTTCATGTAGTGCTGGAACCGCAACTCTGGCAAAATAGAACCGGCTCGGAACCTTCCATTTAGGGCAGAGCGTTGCAACTAATTCAAGAAAACCTACCGCTTCTACAAAAGAAAAAGGTAGAAGGTCCACAGCTAGCATTTTAGCCAGCTTAGTGTTATACAGACGCGTCAGTGGGTGGTTGCGTTCATATGGCACGTCTGAAGTAAGCATTGTTCTAATGTTGCCCTGGACCAAGCATTTACGGGCTGATAATGACTTCGTTGACCCAATTTTGCTCGCTGGTGAACTTTTGTGCGTTGGTGTCTCACTCGCTCCAACACTCTTAGTGTGCCTCACATTGGGTGTGCTGCTGACAGGGGTACTGGGTGTAAGGGAAGTGTTTGACACGTCTTCTTCCTGCTCGTCAACATCAGATGAAACATCAACGTTTCCTTGATTTTGGCCTTTCTTGATCGCAGCTAGGTGCGCAAACCATTGGACAGCGTGCTTTCTCTCAAGATGACCACTCTGGCCGCCGGTACCATAGTTGCTACCTGACTTACCACGACTAACTGCAAGCTTACAAAGGGTACAAATGGCAAACTTTGGATTTTTGGGACAAACAGTAAAGAAGTCCCAAACTGGGGACTTGAAGTGTGTGTGGGACCTGGAGGAGGCGGCGATACTGGTGGTGGTGGTCATGAAGCTAATGCCAGATGAAGTGGAGGATCTGGATTGGCCAACTTTTGTACGTTTTCCACTTTCACCGCCACTAATTAAGGTCGAGGTTGACGCAGGTCTCTTCTTGCCAGAAAGAAATATGGAAGCGGGACGAGTTGGTGTACTACTTAACTCCAATGATTGTGGTGTTTCCACTGCCTCCTCATCGACAACATCATCATCATCATCATCACGCGCAGCAGCTCTTTGGGCTAGGGTCAAAATGTCTGTTTGCTGCATGCCCGCTGGGGCTGCAGTGACCTTTATGATGACTGGGTCGTCGTTGGCAGAGTCTTCATCAGCAGCAGTATCCGCCACTTCTTGTTGAGCCTCATCACACTCCATAAGTCTGAGACTTTGGACGAGCTTCCTTTTACGCTTAAGTACCTTTGTTGGATCATGGTGTGCCTCACTCTCAGACGGCTGTGGTGCTGGTTCCCAAGTTTGATCCGTATCATCAGAAGGAGGTGTGCTTGAAGAGGATGTAGACACCACCCTTGATCTCTTCCTTGCTAGGGTTGTGGAAGACAATGAAGGATCAGCAGGAGGAGTGGCTTCCTCAAATGATACCTCGCCTTGATTGTCGATTTCCTGATGTGCCCCTACTTCGGGAGGAACAACTATTGTGGGCACTTGTGACCCTCCATGCACCTCTGCTTGCGCATCTCCTTGCGCTGCCTCTCCTTCCACATGTACTTGGGCTTGTACTTGCACATGTGATTGTTGTTGCGGCTGTGGTTGTTCAACACTCGTCAGATGAGCTACAACAACCTGTGTTGATTGAGGGACATTGCTGCTGCTTTCTTGCGATGAGCCAACATCACTGGTCGATGGTGATTGAAGAACTATACTGGCTGCCTCTGCAGCACTCAAGGGCTTGGACTTAAGTTGGCGTGGTGGTGGTGGTGGCACTGAGCCCAATGGAGCGGGGGGGGTGCTGCCAGCTTGGTCCCCAGCAGATCCCGCTGCTGCTGCTGCAGGCATACTTTTTTTTTTACTCCCAAAAAAAGGGGCGGGCGGCACACCAGTCTCCTTGGTAACTTGCTTCTTCTGCTCCTTACTGGCACCTTTCTTGCTAGAGGAGCTACGGGTTACTTTTTTTGGGGCCATCCTCTTCAGAGCAGGTCAGCAGGCAGCAGTTGCACGAGTTGCAGAGGGTTCTGTGTCCAGACGTGACGTCGCGTGACGTTATGCTGCACACACCGCTGCAGGACTTCTTCCTGGCACTGGTGGTTCTCTTGAGTCTTCTTGTGCACCTAAAAGCAATGGAAGACAGAGGAACATCAGTTCAGTTATACACCACAAAAATTCGACAAAACACAGAAAAATGAGCACAATCCCATGCCATCCTTGATGTTTACATTGAAGACACCCCACAGAAAGACTACGGACATGCAAGTATGCAACACTGGATGAAAAGTAGGCAAAATAAGTGCACCCCCAAAAAACAGAAAAACAGCCAGAAATCACCACAATCCAACGCCATCCATGATGTTTACATTAAAGAGAGTGAGACCACACCACAGGCACACTCAGTCCATGCACCACCCACCACCCCTGGGCAAAGGGCCCCACCAGCAGCCCCCCAAAAACGACAAAAAACAAAAAAATAAGCACAATCCCAGCCCATCCATGGCCTCAATTATGTTTAAATTCAAGAAGACACCCCACAGAAAGACTAGGCCCATGCAACACTCACCACCCCTGGGCAAAGGGCCCCACCAGCAGGCCCAAAAAAACGACAAAAAACAATAAAATCAGCACAATCCCAGCCCATCCATGGCCTCAATGGTGTTTAAATTCAAGAAGACACCCCTCAGAAACACTAGGCCCATGCAACACTCACTACCCCTGGGCATAATGGATGAAAAGTAGGCAAAATAAGTGCAGGCCTCAGACACTGCCTCTCCTCAAAATGGCCCCTTACACCCCAGGCACATGTTGCCTGTACCAGCCAGCACTCAAGATGGCCACCACCACCACCCACATGGCCAGTCCACATCAACAGTACACCCCCAAAAAACAGAAAAACAGCCAGAAATCACCACAATCCAACGCCATCCATGATGTTTACATTAAAGAGAGTGAGACCACACCACAGGCACACTCAGTCCATGCACCACCCACCACCCCTGGGCAAAAGGCCACACCAGCAGCCCCCCAAAAACGACAAAAAACAATAAAATAAGCACAATCCCAGCCCATCCATGGCCTCAATTATGTTTAAATTCAAGAAGACACCCCACAGAAAGACTAGGCCCATGCAACACTCACCACCCCTGGGCAAAGGGCCCCACCAGCAGGCCCAAAAAAACGACAAAAAACAATAAAATCAGCACAATCCCAGCCCATCCATGGCCTCAATGGTGTTTAAATTCAAGAAGACACCCCTCAGAAACACTAGGCCCATGCAACACTCACTACCCCTGGGCATAATGGATGAAAAGTAGGCAAAATAAGTGCAGGCCTCAGACACTGCCTCTCCTCAAAATGGCCCCTTACACCCCAGGCACATGTTGCCTGTACCAGCCAGCACTCAAGATGGCCACCACCACCACCCACATGACCAGTCCACATCAACAGTACACCCCCAAAAAACAGAAAAACAGCCAGAAATCACCCCAATCCAATGCCATCCATGATGTTTACATTAAAGAGAGTGAGACCACACCACAGGCACACTCAGTCCATGCACCACCACCCCTGGGCAAAAGGCCACACCAGCAGCCCCCCAAAAACGACAAAAAACAATAAAATAAGCACAATCCCAGCCCATCCATGGCCTCTATTATGTTTAAATTCAAGAAGACACCCCACAGAAAGACTAGGCCCATGCAACACTCACCACCCCTGGGCAAAGGGCCCCACCAGCAGGCCCAAAAAAACGACAAAAAACAATAAAATCAGCACAATCCCAGCCCATCCATGGCCTCAATGGTGTTTAAATTCAAGAAGACACCCCTCAAAAACACACTAGGCCCATGCAACACTCACTACCCCTGGGCATAATGGATGAAAAGTAGGCAAAATAAGTGCAGGCCTCAGACACTGCCTCTCCTCAAAATGGCCCCTTACACCCCAAGCACATGTTGCCTGTAGCAGCCAGCACTCAAGATGGCCACCACCACCACCCACATGGCCAGTCCACATCAACAGTACACCCCCAAAAAACAGAAAAACAGCCAGAAATCACCACAATCCAATGCCATCCATGATGTTTACATTAAAGAGAGTGAGACCACACCACAGGCACACTCAGTCCATGCACCACCCACCACCCCTGGGCAAAAGGCCACACCAGCAGCCCCCCAAAAACGACAAAAAACAATAAAATAAGCACAATCCCAGCCCATCCATGGCCTCAATTATGTTTAAATTTAAGAAGACACCCCACAGAAAGACTAGGCCCATGCAACACTCACCACCCCTGGGCAAAGGGCCCCACCAGCAGTCCCAAAAAAAAGACAAAAATCAGCACAATCCCAGCCCATCCATGGCCTAAATGGTGTTTAAATTCAACAAAACAGTTGTATCATGCACCCCTAACCAACCCTGGTCCTACTGGATACTGTGGCTACCCACAATATAATTTATTTAATGTTCTGAAAAAGTTCCAAAATTTTACTTGCAGCAACTGTAATGCCCCAAACAAACTTACTTGTGAAAGTTGATTTCTAATCCAAAAGTGATCCAAAGACAGTCAAAAAGGCCTCAAATCCAAATATCCAGCAGCACCCACAAAAAGTAATCCTTCCAGCTCCAGATCCAAATGAAAGTGACCAGGAGATGGACAAAGCACTGGGAGGAGCCTGCTGGACAGGAACAGGAAGTTGGAGACTGTGGGGCACTTCCTTCCTCCCCCCCCCCAAAATGGACTCCTTGCAAAAAAAAAAAGCCATGCAAATGTCAACCTGAGGAGTGATTCTGCTAAAAATCATAATTTTCTGAAGGTTTATCCTGTTTGCTGGTGATTTTCTTGTGCGAAATTGCAAAATCTCTATTTCGCAAGTGCGAGATTGTTCCTTTCCGCCGCAACTACGTGTTCGCAATTGCGAACTCTCGCGAGGTGTGCTGTGCAAGGTGGCAAGCCGCGAGTACGTATTCGCGGGCGACAAACTCCCGCGGGAACACGCAGCAAGATCTAAAATGGCGCGTCACTCGCAAAGAAAAACAACTCGGCAAACGCTAAAATGACGGAAAGTGAACGCCGTGCACCACGCCGCGCGCCGCAACCAAGCAAAAAATCCGCCGCGAGCGGATTCACGGATTTTCGACAAATTCGCGAGCGTTCGCGGATTGCGGATTTGCCGAAAATCCGAAAAATCCGCGAGCGGAGCGGATTTTACGCCCATGCTTAGTAAGCATCATGGAGGGCATGGATGGCATTGGATTGTGGTGATTTTTGTGTTTTTCGTGTTTTTTTGGCTGTTGGGGCCTTTTGCCCAGGGGTATTCACTTAGTGGTGCATGGGCCTAGTCTTTCTGTGTGGTCTCTTGAATGTAAGCATCATGGAGGGCATGGATGGCATTGGATTGTGGTGATTTTTGTGTGTTTTTCAATTTTTGGGTATGTTGAATGGGCATGGCCGTGTGGGTGGCGGCCATATTGAGGCCTGGTCCAGGGCCATGTGGTGGGGGTGAAGGGGCCATTTTGAATCCAGGCAGTGTGCTTTGGGCCATAGGCCTGCATCCAATGTGCCTTGCTTTCATACATTATGCCCAGGGGTACTCACTCACTCAGTGGTCCATGGGCCTAGTCTTTCTGTGTGGTCTCTTTAATGTAAGCATCATGGAGGGCATGGATGGCATTGGATTGCGGTGATTTTTGTGTGTTTTTCGATTTTTTTGGCTGTTGGGGCCTTTTGCCCAGGGGTACTCACTGAGTGGTGCATGGGTCTAGTCTTTCTGTGGGGTGTCTTGAATGTAAACATCATGGAGGGCATGGATGGCATTGGATTGTGGTAATTTTTGTGTGTTTTTCGATTTTTGGGGGTGTTGATGGGGCATGGCCATGTGGGTGGGGGCCATATTGAGGCCTGGTCCAGGGCCATGTGGTGGGGGTGAAGGGGCCATTTTGAATCCAGGCAGTGTGCTTTGTGCCATAGGCCTGCGCCCAATGTGCCTTGCTTTCATCCATTATTCCCAGGGGTACTCACTCACTCAGTGGTGCATGGGCCTAGTCTTTCTGTGTGGTCTCTTTAATGTAAGCATCATGGAGGGCATGGATGGCATTGGATTGTGGTGATTTTTGTGTGTTTTTCGATTTTTTTGGCTGTTGGGGCCTTTTGCCCAGGGGTACTCACTCACTCAGTGGTGCATGGGCCTAGTCTTTCTGTGTCGTTTCTTTAATGTAAGCATCATGGAGGGCATGGATGGCATTGGATTGTGGTGATTTTTGTGTGTTTTTCGATTTTTTTGGCTGTTGGGGCCTTTTGCCCAGGGGTACTCACTGAGTGGTGCATGGGCCTAGTCTTTCTGTGGTGTGTTTTGAATGTAAACATCATGGAGGGCATGGATGGCATTGGATTGTGGTGATTTTTGTGTGTTTTTCGATTTTTGGGGGTGTTGCTGGGGCATGGCCATGTGGGTGGGGGCCATTTTGAGGCCTGGTCCAGGCAGGGCCTGGCCATGTGGGTGGGGGTCTAGGGGCAATTTTGAAGCCAGGCAGTGTGCTTTGTTGTGTCATAGGCCTGCACCCAGTCTGCCATGCTTTCATCCATTATGCCCAGCCCAGGGGTACTCTGTCAGTGGTGCATTTTATTGGTCTTTCCTTTTTGGGGGGTAGGTATAATAAAAATGCTTACTTGCAAACTATTAATTGAAGCGCAAGATATGCAACATTTATTTAACTGATGTTCGTCTGGCTTCGTTTGCTTTTAGGTGCAGAAAGACGAATCATCAGCCTCATCGTTCCTCATCAGTGCCAGGAAGAAGTCCTGCTGCGGTGTGTGCAGCACAGCATCACGTGTGGCCACAGACAACTCTGCAACTTGTGCAACTGCGGCCTGCTGTTGTGACATCTGAAGAAGATGGCCCCAAAAAAAGTTGCCCGTAGCTCCTCTAGCAAGAAAGTTGCCAGTAAGGAGCAGAAGAAGCAACTGGCGCCACTTACCAAGGACTGGTGTGACGACCGCCACATTTTTTGGGAAAACGTACGCCTGCAGCAGCAGCGGGGTCTGCTGGGGACTAAGCTGGGAGCAGCACCTCCGCTCCATTGGGCTCAGTGCCACCACCACCACGCCAACTTAGGTCCAAGCCCTTGAGTGCTGCAGAGGCAGCCAGCATAGTTGTTCAATCACCATCGACCAGTGATGTTGGCTCATCGCAAGAAAGTAGCAGCATCCCTCAATCAACACAGGTTGTTGTAACTCATCTGACAAGTGCTCAACAACCACAGCAGCAACAACAACCACATGTGCAAGTACAAGCCCAAGTACATGTGGAAGAAGAGGCGGCGCAAGGAGAGGAGCAAGCAGAGGTGCATGGAGCGGCACAAGTGCCCACAATAGCTGTTCCTCCCGAAGTAGGGGCACATCAGGAAATCGACATTCAAGCCGAGGTATCACATGAGGAAGCCACTCCTCCTGATGATTCATTGTCTTCCAGATCCCCAGCAAGGAAAAGATCAAGGATGGTGTCTACTTCTTCTTCAAGCCCCCTTCCTTCTGATGATATGGATGAAACTTGGGAACCACCACTGCCGTCTGAGAGTGAGGCACACCATGATCTGACAAAGGTAGCTAAGCGTAAAAGGAAGGTCCCCGAAAGTCTCAGAGTCATGGAGTGTGATGATGACGCTGAACAAGAAGGGGCGTATACTGCTCCTGCTGATGAAGACTCTCAAGACGACGACGCAGTCATCATAGGCGTCACTCCAGCCTCAGCAGGCATGCAGCACACAGACATTTTCACCCTAGCCCGAAATGCTGCTGAGCGTGATGATGATGATGGGGACGTGGGAATGGGACCACCACGAATGCAGTTAACTAGTACACCAACACCACCACCAACAGCAGCATTCCCAGTATCGCCTCCTCCGCTTCCCACAGACATTTGAAGTTCGCAGTTTGGGACTTCTTTAGTGTTAGCCCAAAAAGGGAAAACATAGCCATTTGTACCATTTGTAAGGTTCGAGTTAGTTGTGGTAAGCTTGGTACTAACTATGGTACCGGAGGCCAGAGAGTTCATCTTGAGAGACAGCACACTGTCAAATGGCATGCGCACCTAAGGGAGATCAAGGATGCCCGAATTGCAAGTCAACAAATTGTATCCGTTGATGTTTCATCTGCTGATGACGAGGAGGAAGAAGAAGCGTCAAACATTTCTTCACTTACACCCAGTACCCCTGTCAGCAGCAGATCTATGAGCCACACTAAGAGTGTGGGAGAGAGTGAGACACTAACGCGAAAAAGTTCACCACGGAGCGTAACTGGGTCGCAGAAGTCATCATCATCCCGTAAAATGGTCCAGCCCACCATTAGAAGCATGTTGTTTTCAGAAGCGCCATATGAACGCAAACACCCAATGGCACGTCTGTATAACAGTAAGCTGGCTAAAATGCTAGCGCTGGACCTTCTCCCTTTTTCTTTTGTGGAAGGGGGGGGGTTTCTTGAAATTGTGGCAACGCTCTGCCCTAAATGGAAGGTTCCTAGCCGGTTCTATTTTGCCATAGTTGCAATTCCAGCACTACATGAAGATGTGCTGGAGGTGATTGGGGCAGCTTTGCAGAAGAGTGCTGTTCACACTATACATCTGACAACAGACATGTGGAGCAGTTGCGCAGCCACTGATTACATGTGCATCACTGCACACTGGGTCTCTTTTTCAGGGGTTAAAGGCAAGATAAACGCAGGTGTTGACGAGGACAAAGTTTATAAAGCTGCTCGGAAACATGCAATAATAGCCATGTTTGCCATGGAGAAAACTCATACAGCAGAAAACATTTTGCATGAGTTTAACACAAAGGTCTTTGAATGGCTGTCCCCTGTGCTATGAGACACATTGTGATTAAAAAACAATGTTGTTATAATTAAGAGTACATCTATTTCTATTGGTTGTTGAGTGTTTCTATTTGTTCTCTTGAAACTGGGACCATTTTGTTTGTACTGCTATACTGCCCAGGTCCCAGTGACTTCTTGGGTTGACCCGTGTTTTTATAACATTTCCTGTACAGGTAATACCTGTGAGGTCCATTTAGTGAGATTAATTCTCTTTTTACTATGGTCGAGAGGGAACTGCTCTCATACTCTGAGGAATACATTGCACAATTGATTGGAGACCCAGCTAACACCTTTCTCTCTCCAAGTGTACCGACAATCGATTTCACTCTAAAGGATAAGATAGCTCGTCTAGAAAGGCTAGAAAAGAAGCTTATTCGAACAAGGTGGCATGGCCATTTGTTCACTCGCTACCTTAAAGAAAATATCATACCAGTAGGCCTTCAAATTAAGATCGAACCAGCTATCTTTGTCGAGGTGCCCAAATTTAAAGAAGGTTTTAGCTACGTGGCTAACAACTGCTCCCGGCACTGGATGGTGCTGGGGGTTGAGACTGCAGGCGAACAAGTACAGATCATTTCGAAAGAAATTGCTGCATTAAAAGCAGAAATCCTCGGTGACAAGGCCCTGACGAATGCCAAGGAAGCCCTAACCACTCTTGAGGCTACACTCAAAGATTTTGAATTAACAACACAAAACAAAAAACTAGAGAAACTGGCACGTGATCTGAGACTCTATGACAAGAAGAAAACATACCCGTACCTGCAAGAGGATTATTACAATCAGGACACCCAGGGCCGCTTTACCAACAGGGGTGCGGGTCAACAACGAGGTAGACGGAATTACAAAACATTCTCCGATTCCTCTTACGGTTCCGAGGGTGATTTTGATCAATCCTCAGCAGGCCAATCAAACAGCGGTCAAGACTATAGCTACCAACCTCGCCAGCAACCTTTTTTAGAAGAGGGTCAGGGGCAATGGCAACCACCCAGGAACCGAGGCAACAATTGGTCAAGGGGTTACCCACGAGGCCGCCAATCCGGGAACCAGAATTGGGAAGGCGGACGTGGCAAAACTCAGAAACAGGTACATTTCCAGGCAGACCAACACGGGGAGATCTCCACCCGCCGCAAGGTATATCGATGGTAAATATGTGCAATCCAGTGGTCAATATCTCAAAGCACCAACTATCAGATGATGAGCTGAAGGTGCTGGGCAAGGGACTTTCATATGTACCAACCAATATTCCTGACCAATTTACCATCAGGTCTGAACTTTGTAAATTCTTTAGAAAAGTTCGCCTCAAATACTTTTTTAAAAATAGACCACCCTACCAAAGCAAATCACATACCGGCTTACGGACTCCATCCACTTTTGTACCCTCGGCAAATAGTATGTCACATAAGATTCTGGCATACGAGGCAGTGGTTTTACGTGATGTCAACCAAATTCTGGACCAACGGAAATATCACCCTTTCAATATTAACAAGAATGAGAAGAAGGCTCTCCAATCCCTTGGGAATAATAGGGAAATAATCATCAAGCCAGCGGATAAAGGGGGAGCCATCGTTGTCCAGGATATCGAAAACTACAAGAAGGAAATTTTTAATCAGTTGAATGATGGCATCAGCTACAGAAGACTCAATACTGATCCATCACTATCCCTTGCCTCTGACATCCTGAATCTAACTAGGCAGGGCCTTGAAGAAGGATTCCTTACTGAATTGGAATTTAACTATTTAAACCAGCAAACACCCAGGTTACCGACCATCTATACTTTGCCGAAAATACACAAAAACCTGAATGAGCCCCCGGGAAGACCCATTGTGTCGGGGTGTGGGTCCATGCTCGAGCCAGTAGGTCGATACATTGATTTCTTCTTAAAGCCTCTAGCGGAAATGACACCCACCTATCTCCGGGACACCATGCACACTATAAGCATTGTGGATGGCCTACCGTATGATGTGGAGAAAGAAATACTTGTCACTTGTGACATAACGTCGTTATACACAAGTATTCCTCAAGAAGAAGCAATAACCATCATGACACAATACTTGGACCAAAGGATTGCCCCGGTACCGGTACCTACAGATTTCATTATAGGATTACTACGGTTGGCAATGATGCACAATTTTTTCATCTTCCAGGACCACTTCTATTTGCAAACCAAAGGAGTGGCGATGGGGGCCACCTTTGCTCCGGATCTGGCCATTCTATATATGGCGTCTCTTGAAGCAGATATCATTCTTAATGAGCGGAACCCATACAAACACCATCTCAAGGTCTGGGTCCGCTATATAGATGATATTCTGATAATTTGGAAGGGAACTGATATTGAACTTTCTGCCTTCCAAGCCTGGCTGGACCTGCAATCGGCTGACATCAAGTTCACTTTCAAATCGGACCCCTCCAGTGTGGACTTCCTAGATCTCACGATCTACGATGATAACGGCGTTTTGAAGACGACTCTATTCCGCAAATCTACAGAACGGAACTCACTCCTCCAATATGGTAGTCACCATCCGAGGTCCCTTCGGGACAACCTACCCATAGGACAATTCTTGCGGATCCGCAGAAACTGTTCTGATAGATCAAATTACATGAGGCAGGCTGAGGATCTGATGGATAGACTGATACAGAGAGGCTACCCTCGACGTTTGGTAAAGAGAGCTAAAAAACGCGCATGGTACAATCCCAGGGAGTGCCTGTTACAACCTAAACAACATAATGAGGCACAAGACAATCGCTTAGTCTGTGTTACCACCTTCACTACAGAGAGTAATCAAATTAAAAAGATTATCAACAAACACTGGCCACTAATATCCGATGATATTGGATATCCAACTTTGCCTCTGCATGCTTTTAAGAGAGGTAAGAATATCAGGGATCATGTGGTGAAATCCTTTTTGCCCTCACCAGCACCTGCTACTGTCCTATCATTGTGGAACCTTCCACCGGCTACAGGACACCATAGGTGCACGAAATGTAAAGCCTGTGAGAACACAATCCAGACTAAAACGTTTGAATACAAAGAACACAAGATTCCATTAAAATCATTGACCAACTGCAACAGTCAAAATGTAATTTATGCCATTCTATGTGACTGTGATCTCATTTACATTGGGCAAACTCAGCAACGGGCCAAGGCTAGGATCCTCCAGCATACTAGTAGAATCCGTTGTGAGGTGGTGGGAGCCCCTTTAGTGGATCACTTCATAACTAAACAGCATACACCAGAGAGCCTTAGGTGGGTCATACTTGAAAAAATAACGCTTGGTGCGAGGGGTGGTAATATCTCCAGTATTTTGAATACTCGCGAAGCCAAGTGGATGCATCTTTTTGACTCTGTTAGAACAGGACTCAATGAGAATGACAGTACATTTGCCCAGATGGCTAACCTGTGAATATCAATAGTGGCTATGCTGTACAGTGGGGAATTTGTCCTGAATGATAATGTCCACAATGTTGGTCTTACCATCATGCTTGATAGGTACACCACCATACATGCTATACAACTATTAGATCATTTTCTGAGAAATGGGGGTTATGCTGTGCATTGAGCTATTTGTCCTGAATTATAAATATCCACAATGCTGGTTTTACCGTCATGTTGGACAGGTACACCGTCATACATGTTATATAGTCATTTTTCTGAAAAATATGAGGGAAGCGGTCTTTACCATCATGCTTGATAGGTACACTGCTAATTGCAAATCTTCAGAATGTCATCAGTGGAATTTGCCCAAAAATATTCTATGAAGGGATGTTTTCATTTTAGGATGCATAATTGACTTTCGGTATGCTCAGAACAAAACACCTCGTGAATTGACTTACTATCCAAAATTGTATAGGTACAGTAAATGTGGTTATAGAATGTCCACAGGGACTATCTTGTTAATCCCCTTCTTTGTAAACCTGGTACAACATGGGTCATATGATCGCAATTATATACATCGATATTTTTCATACTGTGTTTGAATATATGCACACAGTCATTTTATGTTATTTTTCACTAGGGATTTTCTGAATTAGAACGGTGACTTCACACTAGTCCTGTAAGATCCCTTACGTTTTGATTCTTGCCTTTGCAAACTCCATCTTTGAGAGTTTTTCTGAGCACCAGTCCCCTTTCTATCACGATGGTTTTTTTGACCACGTGATCGGAACTTCATAAGGAAAGTGCTTTTTGCATAACACTGTCCATGACTAATAGACGCCGGCTGCCAGAAGGAATCTCGTGCTCCGAAGCTTTTGGTATGTAATTCTTGTACGCCCCCCCGGTTCTCTAACGCGCTATGTGCAAGATAATGTCTAATGTCTCACTTCACTGACGGGCCCCTCTGTGTTTTCCACAGACTGTGGATAACGAAGCCCACAACCCGGCCATTGTGCAAGCTGGTCACACGATCACCCCAAGGTTGGCTATTACCTCATCTTTTAAGGTATGTTGACGATACCATTATCGTTTTGGTTGAACATTCGTTTACCGATTGCTCGAGGGCGTACTCATGTGAGTTTAACCCCTCACTTGACATACTTTTACAGATCTTGACAGACGGTACGTGAAGACGACCGCTCAAACTTAAACGAGCCTCGTGTGCTACACAAAGTTATGTAGGAAGTAAAACATAGGTTGGCCGTTAAACCACCCCTCCTTTCTTCTTTCGCTACGATGCTGTAGAAATACAGAATGTATATATTTGTCTCTCTATCTCCCAGCAGTGTTAAAAGCGACTCGGCAACCAGAAGCTGCACTTCAGGGGTGGTAATGACATCGCCTTCCTCTTAAGTATGCACATTATTGTTTATTATGTATGGTCACCAACCTATAGGGTTAGCGTAAGAATTAAAAGCTAACATCCATCCTATTTTTTTAGATGTGGCCCTTGGTGCATGTTGATGACCACTTTTGAATGAACATTGAGCAAGCCTTTCCTACAAGCAGGTATGCTATGTGTGGAACACGAGGTTGTTTCTCCACTACCGCTTCTGAAGAGTAGATTCTTTGGGTCCTCCCCACAGCTGTACAATGTCTACTTTCTGCTAGACTTGAAGCTCTGAGAATAGCTCCTGTGTTACATCTTTTGCATAAACTGTTTTTTTGTCATCTGAATACCCTTAGTGGTTGCATGAACGCACCATCTCTAATGAGATTGTGGACACTGCCTTACACATCGGTCGGCAGTTATCCAGATCTCCAATTACCGTTTCTGGTGGATGGTCTACCTTCCACAGAGTACCTTCTACTTACCAATATAATACCTGATTTCATGTTTGTCGATACACCTCCGATGTATTCCTCTCCCTGTCCAATCGAGTAGCGGTTCCTCTCGACGAACTTTTATGAAAATTACTTGGGATCTTATAAGACCCATGAACTAATTGTTTTTAATAATTCAATTTTTATGCAGATCTATTGCCCCACCCCACAACGCCCCCGTCCTGATGAAGACCCTCTAGCAAGGTTTATCCACGCCTGCACTCCAACTGGGTCGAAACGTCGACATTTCCTTCTACGTTCAGCCTCGATTATCAGTTATTAGTATTGTTTTTCATTGAGGCATGATTTTTCCAAATAGAAGATGATTTAACTCTGCATATAACTGATTGTTTATATTGTGGTTTTGCAGACCTCCCTTGAAGATCTTATTCTTTCACCATCCCAACACTACCCTTCCCTTTTTCACTCTCATAGGGGCATTTTTTTGAAAAGTGATGTATTGTTTGTTTATTGAATGAATTACTGTGCTATGAGACACATTGTGATTAAAAAACAATGTTGTTATAATTAAGAGTACATCTATTTCTATTGGTTGTTGAGTGTTTCTATTTGTTCTCTTGAAACTGGGACCATTTTGTTTGTACTGCTATACTGCCCAGGTCCCAGTGACTTCTTGGGTTGACCCGTGTTTTTATAACACCTGTCCCCAAAAAAACGCATAATTGGTTATGTTTCCACGGATAATGGCGCCAATGTAGTTAAGGCCATTAATATGGGTAACTATTTCAGAGTGCCGTGTCTGGCGCACTGTATAAACCTGGTTGTTAAAAAATTCTTGAGTGAAGAAACTCCAGTCTCCGAGTTACTGACCACCTGCCGAAGACTGTGCACACATTTCAACCATTCTTTTAAGGCCCGGAAGCAGCTGAGGTGCCTGCACTATGAACATAAATTGCCAGTGAAAGCACTCATCCAGGAGGTGGCAACACGTTGGAACTCAACCTTCTACATGCTTGAGCGTCTGTATGAGCAGTATGCGGTAGTCGATCAGTATTTCTTTAAACTGGGTACACCTATGATGGACATGAGGCTACAGGTGGAGCAATGGCACCTAGTTAAAAGCCTGACAGACATGCTTCGTCCTTTTGAGGTCTTCACGCGTGCAGTCAGCAGGGAGGACTGTAATTTGGGAAAAGCTATCCAATTGTTGAGCATGCTAGAGCACCGACTGAAGGCGGTGTGTTCTAAGTTTGAAAAAGATGGAAAGGAAGAAGCATTTGATTTGGCGGAGAAGTTATTAAACCGCCTACTTGGCGATGATCGTCTTTAAATGATCAAGACAGAACAGCATTACATTTGTGCTACTATTCTGGATCCACGGTACAAAAAGGCAGTGGCAGGCAGAGTATTCTTTCCTTTTGATGACGCAGATGTTAAAAAGTACAAACATTGGCTAGCTGTGTCAGCCACTCGGTTTGAAAGAGAACGGCAGGAAATTGAAGGAAAAGGCAGTACATCAGCATCAGCAGGCCGTCCGCAGTCAAAAAAATCCACTTCTGCATTTGTGGCTGTGGCAGAAGTGAGTGATTTTCCCTCTCAGCCGTTAACGACACCAGCAACCGTATCATCTGCACAAGACACAACAGTAATATTGGGTGATGAAGAGGATTGGCTAACTCAGCTTGGGTTTGCTTCTGAAATGGTCCCAGAAAAAAGTAAGCAAAGTGGAGGAACCCGGGAGAACCTTGAGTTGATGGTGCAGGCCTATCTGAATGACTCAACAGAGGTCCATCTTTCTCATGACCCATTGGCGTATTGGCATGGGAAAACGGTTGTGTGGCCAGAGATCACCAACCTGGCTATAAATTACTTGTCTTGCCCACTCGCAAGCGTGTCTTCTGAACGTATTTTCAGTGCTGCTGGTGGCATTGTAACTTCCAAAAGGACCCGCCTCTCGCCCAAAAATGTGGAGAGGTTAACAATGATCAAGATGAATCAGCACCTCATACCACCAGATTACAAAATATGAGAATGCACGCAGGAAGAAGACGAGGAGGACACCAACTTAGATGAGGGAAGTTCTTCTCTGTTAAGTGACCTTCTCCCGTATGAATTCGCAGAGTTTGAGGACAAGCTCTTCTTCCCTGACACCGAGCCCTGAAAATGAGTCAATGAATCACTAACTTCCTTTTTCTTCCTTATTCACTTTTATTCCTGTGTGTCTGTCTTTCTTTGTATTGCAAAATCTATATAAAAAAACTTTTATCACAAAAACAAGCCCATCAGCAGAACTGTCTTCACTTATTCGCTTATAGATTTGAAGGTGCCGCAGTCTGCATTCCTCCTGCTCACCAGTTCACAAGAACATGCTCCTCTATCCTCCTCCTCCTCCAGACTCCTATTTCCCTCAAACCAGATGGCTGGATTACGCCCAATGAAGAAAGACTCTGCACTTGTGGGGGTGTTCTACTTCTTTGTGGGTGAGTTGACGGGTCTGGGGCCATTGCTGGGAAGGTCTAATACCGGCTAAAAGTGGTTTGGAGAAAATTGGATCAGAAAAAGATTTTGCGCTTTTGACCACTTGCCTGTCTTTGGGTGATGCTGTTTGGCAGGCTTTTAGGTTGTTGTGGGTGGGTTTTGGGGTCTGGGAGCACTACTGGCACAGTCTAATTTTCATTGCATTTGTTTTTCAGGAAATCCATGGTGGAAAAGGGGAGTTAGTGCCTAGCTGCAGAGCGCATTTGGACTGAATTGAAGGTAGTAGGCCCATTTTTGCTTTTTGCCTGTTTGGGGGTGTTCTGCTTTTTTGCGGGTGGCTGCAGGGGTCTGGGGCCATTGCTGGGAATGTCTAATACCGGATAAAAGTGGTTTGGACAAAATGGGAGGTGACTTTTTTTTGCGTTTTTGCTGACTTGCTTGTCTTTATGGTGCTGTTTGGGGGGGTTCCGGGTGTTTGTGCGTGGGTTTTGGGATCTGGGAGCACTTGTGGGTATGGATAGTCTTGATTGCAAGAGGTTTGAAGCAAATCCATGTTGGCAAAGGGGAGTTAGGGCCTAGCTGCAGAGCGCGCGTAGAGTGATTTTGGAAATTTCTTTGCATGAAAATGTCTAAGTCCCCATTTTTGTAGTTTTGCTTTTTGGCTGTTTGGGGGTCTTCTACTTCTTTCCGCCTGGGTTGACGGTCCTGGGGCCATTGCTGGGAAGGTCTAATACCGGCTAAAAGTGGTTTGGAGAAAATCGGATCAGAAAAAGATTTTGCGCTTTTGACCACTTGCCTGTCTTTGGGGTGCTGTTTGGCGGGCTTTTAGGTTGTTGTGGGTGGGTTTTGGGGTTTGGGAGCACTGCTGGCACATGTTGATTGCATTTGTTTTTCAGGAAATCCATGGTGGAAAAGGGGAGTTAGGGCCTAGCTGCAGAGCGCATTTGGACTGAATTCCAGGTAGGCCCAAAGTTTTTTAAGTGTGGCTTTTCCCGGGTTTTTCCTTTTGGCTTGTTGGGGGGGTTAAACTTGTTTTCGCCCAGGTTGACAGTTCTGGGGCCATTGCTGGAAAGGTCTAATACCCGAAAGAAAGTGTTTTGGAGACAGTCCCTGGGGAAAAAGTTTTTGCATTTTCTGAGATTTTGCTCACTCTACCGTTTTCGGGGGGCTGTTTGTGGGGGTTCCTGGTGTTTGTGGGGGGGTTTGCGAGTCTTGGAGCAATGCTGGGTATGGATACTTTGCTTGCTTGCAAGTGGTTTGAATACAATCCATGGTGGGTAAGGGGGGATTTGGGCCTACTTTACTTTCCAAGTACATTTTGTCACCATTTTCTAATAGGCCTCGTTTTTGGAGATCTTATTGGGGGTCTTCTACATTTTTGCGACTGGGTTTACTAAGGGCTAGGGAGCACTGCTGGGAAGGTCTAATTTTGTTCTAAAACACAGTTTACAGTACACCTAGCTTGAGGGGAAGGATCCGCTAAATTAATTCGCCCATACTTATTTATCCTTCAAAAGGAGACTCAGACAGAGTAGGCACTTTCAAAAATATTGTACTGTCTATTAGGAATCTCAAAGTGTGACTTTTTGCACTACACAGCGTACATACCTTATATTTATTTGTCAGTGGTGTTCTAATATCACTTCCTGTTTTTCCATCAATAATTACAGGCCGGGTTTCAGCCTGTGCAATGGGAAAAAAAGGATGAAGTCAGGCTTCACATTAGCAAGCCGCAATTCAGCATCCGGCAGGCAGTGGACAGGGTGTCTTCTGGTCACCAACATTGATGGACGGAGCGTCAGATGGAATGGAGGAGTCCCGCTAATAAGAGGAATGGTTGGATGCATCTTACAACTACCCAAATTCAACAGGACAACTACAACAACACACAGATACAGTATCCGTTCTTTTCTAATTATCTTTTAAGTAATGTTATTGCTGTGAACTTCTATGAGTGTGACTCTGCATTTCTTTGATCTCTGCTTCTAAATTCATCCCTACAGCCATTGGATAGGTTTTACTTCTGCTATTTTTCAAACCTAATTTAATGTACGAAGTGTTTCTCTGAGTGCAGAGATAGGCAAGTGAAAACGCATAATTATTACTGCAGCCCTGTACTGTCGCATTCTTTCACTCACGGTTGTCGAAAGTACTACTTACTTTTCAGTAACCATGCATGCAGTAGTGCATGAACTTCCTTTATGTCACTTAAAAGATTTATGGTTAGCTTTGTACCCAAAGATTTGTTTATCTTCAATTATTGTTTGTCCATGCTGTGCTTTTTTTCTTCTCTCAACAAAACTTTCCCAAAAACCCCCATTCCCATCCATTTTCCAAACCCTAACCCTCTTCCCCCGGGCTGTGTGGTTTTGATTGATGTGTGACTAAATGACAGCAATAATTCCACACACTTGCTGGGGAGGATAAGGTCATAGCAACAGGCTGGTGAAGGAATCCGAGGATATATTCTTACTCAGCTTGACACTGAGTCACTATTGGCAAATGAAAGCAGATTTTTATGTGCGCCATCAACTTGATTGGTCATCAAGAACATCCTCCTCCAAGACGTGGCAAATGAAATTATTACGCTGCTGTGTCCTTCACCTTCAGTACTATTTCTTGTAATAGTAGCCAATGTCAAACAAATTCAACGCAAGTAGTAGTTATACTTTCAATACTTTACCATTTGTTAGGCTACATTGTGGCACTGTTCTAGTGTACTGTCACCTGCTATATTCTCTATCGTACCGTTCTAATGCTACGGTAAGGACAAACAAGGTTTCATTTTCTTTTTTTTCAGATGCTGCAAATGCCACTGTGCAACACCACAAGTACCACCGCAATGATGACATTTCATCCGCCCAGGATTGCCAACCTTAATCGCCATTTCGAGTGCAGCCAGCCCTGTGCCTAGCCCTATTTCCAAACACAAATGACAGGTAAGATAAGCGTTTGGGGGGAGGTAGTATAATGGAGACAAGAGAGTGACGGTCCTAGGACTATTGAATTCACTTACTCTGTGAGAGGCACTTAGTTTTGAAAACATTTGTGCCATTACTACTTACACAACTTGAATCAAGATGGCACTTAAGTTTCAGGACTGTTAAACCTCCACCCACCAGCCTCAAAAGCAGTAAAAAACACGTATGCTAAGATTACGTTTAAAGTATATTTATATATCCAATAACAGAAAAAATCTCCCGCAAGACCCAACCCACCCCCCCTCCCGAACCCCAACGAATGTCCCTGAAAACTAAGTCCAAAAAAGTAGAAAACCCAACTCCCAATTCCCACCCCCCAGAAGTCTTTAAAAAAGGGGCAAGGGACAGTCTCCTCCTACTGGCTGCTGTTGACTTTTCGGGCCAGGTCAGCATGCTCCTTGCGGAGGGTCTTGAGCAGGGTTTTGGTGTTGAGGAGCTCTTGCTCGAGGTAGGAAACACTCAGGGAAAGGCGGTGCATCCTTTTTTTGCAACTGCTGTGGGGGGCAGCTGATTTCTTTGCTGCTCGGCGGTGGCGGGTGGCTGCGGTACCCCGGCTCTGTACCGCTGGAGACCTGCTGCGCTGACTGGCTGACCCAGGGAGCGCGGAGGAGGATGCAGGTGTCGCCGTGGATGTTGTTGACGTACTCTGCGTGTCCTCCTCCTCCTGGGCCACCAGCCGCCGATATTCGGCGACAGTGGCCTCCAGCCTCCGTTGCCGGGCCCTTTTAGCCAGCTCCTTCCTTGTTGGTTTGGAAGGAGCATCTATATGAAGAAAGAAAGACATAGTCTGTAACCAATGCTCTTTAAGATTAACACAAAATGATTCAGCAGAAAGTTGTGTCACAGTAGAAGTAGCAACTTTCAAGCGCAGTACATAACTATTGTGTCCAGTATCTATCTAACCTCCCACTTCTTCATCCTTGCTCTAACATTAGTGGGAGTTTAAGGAATCAATTCTACAAGCACTATGGGCTCACTCCATTAGAGTCGACTATGACAGTACACCAGTCTTATTCTTCTTCTTATAATAATAATAATTATAACAAAGCATTTATAAAGTGCAATGGTTCCACCATCTCGGCGTGTCCCCGCGCTGGGTGAGTTGACTGTAGACAGAGCTACTCCTTACGCCACTACCTGCTGCTCGAGAACAGGTGAGTTTTCAGCGACCTTCTAAAATTCCGTTCAGAGCCCTCCAGCCTCTCTCTTGTTTAGCAAAATTGGTACGTTAACTTCTGCAAGCCGGCATAATGCCAGCGCAGTCAACTTGCACCCGAGAAAAACAGACGCCCGCCATGATGAGTGAGACAGACTTGCGTTACTGTACTAGTCCAATACATGCAGGTGGTGATGTTCTTACTTTTCTATTACGGGTGGCACTGAGAATACTCTGTTACAAGGGCTACTGCTTAATTAATTTAACTTTCACCCTACAGTGCCAATAAATAGATACTAGAAAAGGAAAATGAAGAAGATAAATAATCTGATTATCTATCACTGCACATGGTATGTATTTGCTTACATATGGGATGACTTTAGGTGCTTTGCTTTTTATTGAGTGAACAGTGATACATCCACACAAGAATGTCCGAGTTCTACTAAACTTATTAACAGAGGTAGTGAGTGGCCATCGTAATAGCCGGATATATGCTGTGCTTGCAATACAAACTACTGCTACTATTCTTGGTAGTATTCGGACAAAATTACAACTTCTTTTCCTTTCCTTTCCTACACTGGGACGGACGTTCGGGTGCGGTGTTACATGCTCTTCAAAGTAACACTTAGTTCATACAGTTACCGTCTACTCTCTCTAGATACACATATGCTATCTAAGAGTCAGATAGTACCATGATCCAGGCATCCATCCATTCAAACTATATGTCAATCATTCTTCTTCATGTCTCTCATCTGGACAAACCTCACGTTTTCTCACGGAGAGCACACTATGCAGTCTGCAATCTCAATAAGTAAGGAATATAAGAGCTTACCACTTCCCGCCACTACCGTGGCAACCCGCACAGCAGTTTGGTCCGGCACTTGCACCGCCTCCTCCCCAGAACTTTCCTCCTCCACCTCCGCACTGGGCCCAGCACCAGATGTTCCACCTACAAAGTACATTTAAGAATGTTAGATGTCATAGACATACACCAATCACTAGTATTTTGTCTAGGAATGAAGAAATGTGAATACAGAAACCAATCTAATAATTTGTGACTGTCTACTCTAAAGTAAAAATTTCCCTTTTTCCAGGGAAGGGTGTTGTCTTGCTGCACTTTTTGGCACAACTGATGAATGCTTGCTTTTTAACACGCACCCTTTGTCTCATAACAGACAGAAGCTTCACTTCTAAGAACAAATCATCATCACTAGGACAGAGGGACCAACGATTCAGCACCAAAAATAAAAATTAAAGTTCAAACCAGGTGAGGGCTCGGCTCGCCCACAATAAATGTGTGACATAAATCACTATAAACACTTTTCCATTTTTAATCAACCGTTTATGTTTTATGACAAGCTTGATTTTAATAAATATTTTTACTTTTAATAAAGCTTTAAAACTTAAATAGACTCTGTGGTTTTCGGTCATGAGTGAATGAGCAAAAGGTTTTGCAATTTGCAATGCATGAACCCGTGCCTCTGACACTGCTGGACTCTGACTCCGTACTCTTGTCCTGCGTTGGATAATCATCATTGGGGATCAATCATCGATGAATTCGGGAGCTAAATGACTCTGCCACACTATCTAGTCAGTAAGGAGATTGGGGGTTCTTCAAAGTCTGATATCACTGAGGTATGTGGAAAGTCTACCTGCGCCTATTATAATTGATAAACAATGCACTATTTAGTGTCCATAGTTCTGTTTGTACAGATTTGTCCCTGCAACAGTAGTATTTATTTATTTATTTATTTTTACCATTTATTAAGCGCACTTTTACCGGGCAGGTGTCCTGGCGCTGAAATGATATACTTTCTCCATACGATGTTAATCCCTATAGGTTAAAAAGCCATGTTTTGATGTTCTTCCTAAATATCATCAGGTCAGTGCTTTGTTTTAGGGGGAGGGGCATTTTATTCCAGATAGCAGATGCTCCGGAGATAAAACTGCGACCTCCCCATCGAACTTTCCTAATGCGATCAGTCTTAACAAGCCATTTGTTGGATGATCTTAGATGTCGACCTGGTTTATACAACTGGAAGTGTTGTTGAAGGAAAGACGGACCTAGTCCATTCACTGCCTTGAACACTATGCACAGTGCTTTGAACATCATACGTTTCCGTATTGGGAGCCAGTGCAATTTTCTCAGTTCCCCAGTGACGGAAGCAAACTTGGGTAGACCCGTAATTAAACGGGCAGCAGCATTTTGCAGCGTCTGTAGTTTGTTCAGGGTCCCTTGCTGTGCTTGCAAATACAGACTATTGCAGTAGTCAAGGCGTGACAGCACAAGTGCTGTCACGACAGTTTTCCTACTGCTGATGGAGAGGAAGGGGAGAATTTTCCTAATAGTTTTTATTATCCAATGAACGGAGGATGAGAGGGCATTGACTTGTGATTTAAAGGAAAGTTGTTTATCAATGAGTACCCCCAGATTTTTTACTGTCGTGGCTGGAATGGGTGGTTCTCCCATTTCTTGGGGCCACCAGTTGGGGGTCCATAAGTTGGCCTCATTGCCAAAAAGAAGAACCTCTGTTTTCGAGGAGTTCAATTTAAGGCAATTCCTAGCCATCCATGAACTTACTGCAATCATGCAGTCCTGGAATCTTGCTGCTGTTCCTTCCTCTCGACCCGGGAGCAGAGATACCACAATTTGTGTATCATCTGCATAAGATGTCAATTCAAAGCCAAATGACCGAATCACCGGGGCGAGGGAGGTAATGTATATATTAAAAAGGGTGGGGCTCAGGGAGGAGCCCTGAGGAACCCCTCCTGGGAGTGTGAAAGGAGTAGATTCAAAGTCTCCCAGGGCTACCACCTGAACCCTGTCCGAGAGGAAAGATTTCAACAAGCTCAGCGCAGCTCCTCGAATTCCGCACCCCTCAAGACGGTCCACCAAGATGCTATGGTGGACCGTATCGAAGGCCGCGGACAAGTCAAGGAGCACTAAGACTGCCCGTCCGCCCGCGTCCATCACCTTCCTGATTTCTTCCGTGGACTTAGTAGTATGGATTGTCCTCCTATCCAAACCAAAAGTAAAGTAGTATCTTATTCTTTCTTGGTGGTCATTCACCTTTGTATTGTTGGTAATTGTCAAAGCATAAACATTTAGAAGACTTGAAAAGACATTATGGACAATCCCAGAGGACTGCACTCAGTGCATAGAGCTATTGCTGACTAGAATGGGAGTTTCGTTTTACACCTTTTGCCAAATGTTCCATCTTAGTTAGCTACACAGACAGACTAATAAGAATAATCTAGTAATACCACAGGGAGTCATAGTCGAGGCAGGATACAGTCTACAAGAAGATCAAAGACGATTTAGAAAAAATCGAATGAGGAACGCTAGGAAAAAATAGGTACTCTATATTAAAATTAAAACTTACCGGGGCCAGCAAAGGAGCCCTCGCCTGTCCGATCCTGGCCTTGTTCAGCAGCAGCAGCCTCCTCCAATGTCCTCTTGCCCCTAGGGGGAGCTGATGTACAACATGAAAGAAAGAAAGACCCAAAAACATGGATGATTGTTGTCAACCAAATCAAACATTTCAAAAGAACAATAACAGAATCTTTTGGCGAAATAGCAAATAGACAACTATTCAACGGGATATATTGACCTATCTCATGTGGTCTACTACGATATTAGTATTGCTTGATTTGCGGACCGTCGACTTGGAAAGTTTTGTAACTCACTAAACAAACTACTAAAAAGGTTTGCCTAGGACTGGCAGGCAGCAGTCCGCAGCACGCGAAGTTACAGACAAACTCCATCGTGATTGCAGATCAGCGACAACACTAAAAAGTTTCCTACTACATTAACCAGTCATTAAAATACTCAAACTATCAATCCACCACCACTATTTCTTCTTATTGCCAGGTGTACAAAGGAAGGACTGGACTTGAGTCTGTAGGGGCAGATTTACAAGCCCCTTGTGGCTCTTTTTCTCCATTTTTGCGTGACTTTTGTGACGCAGCGGCAGAACAAAAGAGGCGCCATGGTGCGGTGAATATTAACAACGTGACGCATATGGGAGATGCATCACGTTGTAAAGCCCTGCGTCATCAGGGGGCGTTCCGGCGCAAGGGAGGGCGTTCCTGCGCAGGAACGCATCCTAAAAGTGGCTGAGGGAAATCTACAAGATGTCAATCAGTCACTTTTAGGACAATGATGCGTGACTCAAACCCTGCGCCTGCTTGAAGCAGACGTATGGCTTGACGCAGCATTGGGGAGATAGGGCACCCCAGAGCATTGCTGGAGCTGCGCCATCGTTGTGACGCAACTCCAGCAATGCGCCGCCTTTACGGCACAGATGCGTAACGCTTCTGTGACGTTTTGGGCCCATGGTGCGCCGCATTGTAAATACGGCGCATCATGGGTGCTGGTGGCGTGGCGCACAATTACTGGCGCATCCCTGCTACTTTGCACCGGTAATTGAAAATCTGACCCTTAGTGTCTAGCATTACGCAGTTCTTTACACTACACTCATACATAATTTCTCAGGCCAATGAAATGAACACAAAATAGAAAACAAATAAGCATAGTAGCAACGCTACTGAGAAGGAGAGCAGTGCACCTGAAATGCACAGAAGATTTTGAAATCTAATTTACCTACAATGTAATCGGCAGCATTATTGCTCTTGGTAAAAAACAAAAATTTGCAATATAATAACACGCAGAGTGGGAGAAAATAGAGTAGTGATGAAATAGCGAGAAATAGCTACTACTACTCACCAAGCCCGGGGATCTCGATACCGAGCATGTCCAGCAAGTCGCGTTCCCGGTCCATGAGATCCGTCCAGCGGTGGGTGGCCTGGTTGTAGGTGCGCCGGACCCCAGAGTGTTGAAACATGGCCCGGCACACCTTCTCCCACCACTTCCGGCGCTCCCGGATCCCGTAGCCGGTAGCGATCTTGCCGCCTCCCATGATGGTCTTGGGGAGGCGGCGCTGGACATAAAAGACTAGTGCGGCCACCTCCTCCGCACTAAAAATCTCCCGAGCTATAACTTGCTCCCCCCTCAAACACCCGCACGGGAGCCGGGCACGGGGTGCGGGACCCTTCCCCTTCACGGGCTGCTTCCCGGCTCCCTTTTCCATGGTCTGGGCAGAAAGGAAGGTAAATAATAAAGAAGAAATAGAATAGGGAAGAAGAAAAGAAAAGAGTTTAAAAAAGTAGTTTAAAATTAACCCAAAGTAGCAGAAAACACAAAAATATAGAGCTAGAAAAATAGAGGGATAGATAATAAGTAAAATAGATTAAAAAAAACTTCAAACAAGCAAAGGATGGCAGAGATTGACAGAGGATACAGAAAGCATGCCCAGAACCATAGCAATGAATGAAAAACAAGATGGCCGCGCCCGTTCACGACCGCGTGGGTAAGTTTGCGCGAGATTTCCCCCGCGATCACACACGAACATGTACTAGCGAGCCGAACACTTTACGAGATTACAGATAGCGCCCGGAGACGGAATTACGTCACGCAAACAAGATGGCCGCGCCCATGTACGACCGCTAGGGTAACTTCGCAAACGTTGCGCTACAAGCGGCTTGCAAACACGCAAAAAATCACGCAAACACGCCGCAAAAAAAACAAATCGTGTATTCGCACGAATTCGCGGCTTCCGAAATCAATCTCGCCCGAATTCGCGCCCCGTGAATCGCGCAAAATTGCAGAAAAACGATTTTTGCAAAACTGAAAGCACCTCAGCAGGTGCAAAAGTTCAATCTTATCATTAGTAACCATTCCCTCTAGTGCTTCCTGAGGAGCCCCTCCAGAGTTCAGTTGCCTACTTGCAACTATTCTATGACCCTGCTCTGACCCTCACAGCAGGCTCAGAGAATAGCTACAAGTATGCCACAAAGGTCCTGCTAAAAAAAATTAGACTGCAACAGAAAGCAATTACAGATAAGGAAGCAGGTGCCAGACTGGAAGTTCAAATTCAGTGACACATTAATCAATCAGCCCCTAATTCATTCATGTCAGTTGAGGCAGGGCAGGTGTGCTTTTCCCCCCATAATCTACAGTGATAAAAACAGAGGGTGGCATGGGTGAGCCAGAGGGTGGCAGTGGTGAAACAGAGGGTGGCAGTGGTGAAAAAGAGGGTGCTGTGATGAACCAGACGTAGAAAAAACATGGTCGCGACCGTTGCTACCCGACAAGTAAGTTCGCGTTTGCGAACTGGTAAAAAACCCTCGCGAAACGGCAGAAACACTTGCGAACCAAAAAAAATTAAAAATCCGCAAAATTCGCGAGAGTTCGCGGAATTTGCGGTTTGCGAATCCGTAAATACGCAATTTCGCTGATTGCCAATTCGCAAAATTCGCCCATGCTTAATGCTGAGACAGCTTTGTTGACTTTTTTTCTGAGATTTTTCAATCTGAGGACAAAACAGTTTGGACCATTTCCACTTCCGTCTTTGGCATGTATTGGAATATACAAAGACAGTTTTAGGCAAAAGTAACATCAATTGTCCAAAGGTGTCCTTCATAAGCATTTCCAAACTTACCCCAGGTCGTTTCCAGCACAGTGCACAATCATGAGGTCAGGGTGTTGGAGATGCAAACAGGTTTTAACCAAAGGCAACAATTGGTGCCACTTCAATCCTCTCTGTCCAAACCATTTAATATCCACATTTTGTAAACCGAGTCAATACGTCTCTGTTCTGCATACCTCTAGCACCAGAAAACATAGCTATGTCCTGCGATCCACACTAGCATTTTGAAGGTATGGCTGAAAGGTATGGAAAGATGTCTGTAGCTCATGCAGTTCCTTCGTAGAATAGGAGATATGTTTAAAGGTGGGGAACTAGTTTCTTTGCACATACAAAATGGTACCTGATTGGGAGATGAAAAGCATTGTTTTTTATAAGTAGGGTGCACATTCGTTTTGTGGAAAAGCATCTTTGTGATTGATTAAGAAAAAGCAGTTTGCACGTGGAGTACATATTACAGGATAAAATTTGCTCAACTCAACCACACCTGCTACTTGCATTTGGAAGGCACTGTTTGAACTTAAAACAATTGTGAACTTTTAACTTGCACGTGCTGTTAAATGTTCGAGAAAATGTTGCAAAAAAATATCGTTAGGTTTTAAAACAATTGATGAACTTTTAACCTCCACGTGTTGTAGAATATTTTGGAGTGGGTTGATAGAATACGATGCATTTCTGACTTCTATGTGTACTTGAATATTAATAAAATTGTTTATATGGAAAATTAGAAAGACAGTAACAGAGAGAAGTTTTGAAAGCTAAAAGAATCAAGGAACAATTCTAATTTGTTCTTTATTTCCTAATGGCGGTCTCCAGTAATTAGTTATCACTGTTACCGGTCTGAAAGTGCGGTGTTGCTCAGAGTGGCATTGTGCTGATATGATATGGTGCTACACTAAGGTATGAAACCGAGGTCATTGCTGTAAAGTGATGTGGTCTGGCGTTTGTAGCATACGTGTGCAAGTAGTGTTAGTAGGTGTTTCTTCCATACGGGGTGTGGGAAGTGAACCTACTGACCGCTACTGTGTTTTGATAGTATACTGGAAGTGGGTAGCGAAGTAGTTACGCCTACCGGTGTGAAGACTTGGGGATGAAATAGAGGTGATTGCTGTAAAGGAATGGGCTCTGGGCGCTATAGTATACTTGTGTAAGTAGTGTTAGTAGGAAATTATACCATACGGGGAGTGGGAAGCTAACTACTGACCGGTACCGTGCGTTTATACTATACTGGAAGTGGGAAGCGAAGTACTCGCGCCTACTGGTGTGCAAACTCGTGGATCAAACCGAGCTGATTGTTGTAAAGTGATGGGCTCTGGGTGCGTGAGGATACTAGCCGCTGTAGTATAAGTGTGTAAGTAGTGTTAGTATGCGTTTATAGTATATAGGGAGTGGGAGGCAAACTACTCACCCCTACTCATGTGAAGACTCAAGGATTAAACCGTGAGCGTAAATTGTGAGCTCATTGTTGTAAAGTGTTGTGCTCTGGGCGTTGTAGCATACCTGTGGAAGTAGTGTTAGTTTGTGTTTATACAATACAGGGAATGGGAAGCGAACTACTCACCCCTACTGGTCTCAAGACTTGTGGATGAAACCATGAGCTCATTGCTGTAAAGTCATCTGCTCTGTGTAGTATTCCAATGTTAGTCATAGCAAAATGTTAGCATGTAATTCTACTAGAATCTAAGTATGTAATGTTAGAATGTAGGGCTGTCATGAGGCTGTCATGAGGGGAACCTTGCAAAGTTTGTACACGGTGCTGGAGAAGACAGTTGCCTTGCTGTCTGCTCCTGGTGGTGGTTGTTTCAGGTGTCTTGTTTTCTTGTAATAAATCTATTAATTGGATCCACTGGTGTCTGCCTCTTCACTACATAAATTTGGTGACGAGCTGGAAGCACTACTCAGCAATATTTTAAATTGCTTACGTTGTGCTGAAGACCCATTTTGTTCGTGTAGCTGTTTTTACTCATGCCATGGTCATCGGCTCATTGAACTGCCATCCGACTTCTGGTAGGATTTATATTTTACGTTTCCTCTGCTTTTTTATTACTGGTCGCTGTACTACACATGTGTAAGTAGTATTAGTATGTGTAAGTAGTGTTAGTATCCGTTTATACTAACAAATGCATCATTGTCTTCGGGAGGGCGACGTGTCAGGCGAAGGGCATACAATGTCCCGGGGTGTGCATTCGCGGGACAGTTGTGTTTGCTATTAGAGGGCTGGTGCATGGCTTCCACCCTGTGATAGCAAAAACATGTTTGACTACTTGAAGCGAGAGGAGGAAAACCTCGTGTCGCTTTGATAGAGGGGATGTGGATGGTAAAAATTGAGAGAAAAAAGCAAGAAAAAAAAAGCGGGGTCTCACCCGTTCTTTTAAATGAGGCCCCAGGTGGGTAATGTTCCGTGCCAAATCCAATTATTATATTGCGGGGTCTTTGTAGGACTGGGAATCTTAATGTCACATGTAAATTAGGTGCGGAAGGGCACAGAGACGTTTTGCAGTCTAGGGGACCGTAACCTTCCCGGGTATTGTCTACTAATTGTTCGGGGGGTTTGAGGCCAACTGAAATCCAGGGATCGCCACAGTCCGGGGCTTTATTTAAATATGCAGGGTGGGCCTCGGCAGTCCCTGAAGCTTCGGTGGTCCTAGGTAGTGCCTTATTTGTTCGGTAATCACACGGGCAGTACTCATAGTGTTATAAAGTGATACACTCATAGAACTCTTGCAGTTGTACAATTACCCAGGCTTCATTTGTCTAATAGTCAATTAGATTTTGTTTGGTAGGTGCACTCTAATATTCGATAAGTTTGTCCTTAAAATCTCCAATAAGCAGAAGATTTTCACAATAAATAACAGACAAGTGTTGTCAGAAAAAGAAGACCTATACACTCAGTTATTTATTTGAAAAAGAAGTAACCTTTATTAAAACAGAAATAAATAGAAACATAACTTTAATAGAAGAAATAGTATAATAAATAAAACGTGGGTTGGACTCCAGTGGAAGCAGCGTAGGAAACCAGCAAGACAAAAATGAAACATAAGTATGTGTGGTATGTGGAAGAAAGGTAGTCTGAATGAAAGGACGATCGTGAGAATGGAAGGGATGTGGAGTGGGTAGAAGGGGGAAGGGGAGGGAGAGTCAAAAGAAGAGAGGGAAGAGGAGACAGAGCGTCGGCCTACTGCACCCAGCCCTTAGTGTTTACCCTCCCGTCACCCGTTTGTCTAGGACGCTGGGGTCCCTACTGCACCCAGTCCTTAGTGTTTACCCTCCCGTCACCCATTTGTCCAGGACGCTGGGGTCCGCGAGAAAGAGTGTGGTTCAGCAAGTCCTTAAAATGAAACACATGAGGCCAGAGATTATAGGCCATATTATCAAGGAATGGCGATAACATTATCGCCACTTTAGCTAAAGTGGCTAAAGCGGTGATAAGGGGTTGATAATATGCCCTTGTGAATTCCCATAGAAGCCCAGGTTCTGGTGTGAACCTGGGCTTCTATGGTAATTCAGAAGGGCATATTATGAAGCCCATTATAGCCGGTTTAGCTGCAGTTTCCTGCCGCTAAAGTGGTGATAATGTTATCGCCGTTCTTTGATAATATAGTCGCACATTATTAGCTACGGGACAATTGCCAGCATGCACCTGCGCACCCATGGTGCTGAACCCAGGGTGCTGCACCCCAGCCCCTTCCATCGCACTATGCTCAGTTGTCGGTCTTGCATACCGAGGCTTCACTGCTCACCTGCCACCACCAGTGTGTCCCACGACGTTTTGGTGTACGTTTGTATGGTAGACCAGGTCTCCGGTTGGGGATGGTGTCTTGACACCACGATGGAAGGTGTCAGAATGCCCAGGGCATCATTGCGGGGTCAGCTCCCGCTCCGCCCTTCTTGAGGCAATCAATGGAATTTCTGAAAAGGGAGAAATAATTTAATGGTGGAAATGTCTGGGGGTAAATGAAGGTTTATTTCAAGCTTAATAGAAAATAGGAGCTGAGTGGATCCTTAGTTTTTGAAGTACGATATACCAACTGTTAGTGGTAATCGTGGTTCAAAGAGGAGCTGGCGTGCACGAGAATACACAAGGTTTAATAGTAATATGTTATACCAAGGTTCACATATAAAGGAACAGAGTGCCTGCTAGAAGCATAATGTGCGCGTGTAATGCAGTGGCGGAAGCCTGTGTGCATGTACACTTAGGAACGAGCTCACTACAGTGTCCTAAAAGCTAACGCCACATGTCTGTCCTCTGGCTCAGGCCTACAGTACGGTCCAGCAGGTCCTTAAAATTAGACAGATGTGACTGAATGAGGTCAGAGATCACATCATCACGCACGGCAACATCGCTTTTTCGCACATGCGTACTCAGGGTGATGCACCCCACCCCTCCCGCAGCATCGCGCTTGACAGGTGTCTGTAGGGCAACGCTGCCCGTAGGCTCAGGCCTACAGTATGGTACGGCAGGTTTTTAAAATGAGACAGAGATGAGACTGAATGAGGTCAGAGATCACATCATTACGCACGCAACATTGCTTGTTCGCACCTGCGCAGCCAGGGTGATGCAGCCCACCCATCCCGCCGCACCGTGCTCAATTGGAGGCCCTGTGCACCCACACCGCTCTGCTTACCTGCTGTCATTGTTGTGTGATCAAACACTACAGGCATCAGTGCTCACAATTCAGTTGGAGTGATGATTTCAGGATAGTGTACACCTCATGGATCGCTTTCGTAGACGATGGGCAGTAGGGCTCACAATTTAGAGCACGTGTTGATTGCCAGGATGGTGTACACCTCATGGATCCATTTCTTTTTTATTGCGCATTGTGATAAGCGCGGTGGATGCGGCATATCACCTGAGGCAATGTGGAAGAAGAGGGACATGTGGCGTCGTGGTTATCCTATTTATACGTACGCAAAGTGGGCTGGGCCTGCGTACGCCAGGCCAGCGTAGGGGTGTGAATAATTATTCCGGGGATCTGGGCATTGTTCAGTTCCTGTCTGGCCAGAAAGTGTACTTATGTGTGTTTCTTTTGTAGTTTTGACCAGTGTGCAATTTAGATTAGTGTAGCATGTGTCGGGAGGGGGGAAACTATCATTAATGAGATGGTGTTTGAAAAGATTGAATGGTGAACATTACATGTCGTTGTTAAGGTTGTGAATATGCGCAGACACGTATGTTAATGGTGTGCGGTATTATTGAAAGTTTTGCATTCGCTAAGTGTACACATGTGAATGTGTTCGGATGGAGGGAGGATCAGCAGTGAGGCTACATTATACACAGTGATAACACTCCTTACAGTGAAGCAATGCATGTCAAATGTAAATCTGAAAGTCTTACATATAAGACACTACTATATTGGTAAAGCGTGACAACAGAGAGTACAGCAAAAGAAATCTACACATTGCTGTTTACTATTTGTCACATGTGATCTAGGATGTGCACTCAGTGATGTCATTTGAGATGTCATCAGTGATGTCATCAGTGATGTCACTGACCATGTCATGAATGATGTAATATGTGACATCATCAGCAGTGGATTGCGGGTGCGCGATATATAGTTAGTACAACTAACTATATATGGAATTTCAATGGTTTTGTGTGAGTAAAATAAGGTTTTTTAAATGCTAATTCCTAACTATATATGGTCTATAACCTATGGTTTTTTCAGTGAATTTTCAAGGTTTTGTAAATGCTAATTCCTAACTATATATGGTCTATAACCTATGGTTTTTTCAGTGAATTTCATAGGTTTTTTAATAGCAAATCTTTATAAAAATAATACATTTTAAATCTAATTTTATATTTTATAATTTTTTTATTTTTTTTAAATATTATTTTTAGTGCGCTCCCGGGGCGCGGACAGGTGAACGCATGGGTAAGCGCAATCTTGCGGCGCGCCCCGGGGCGCGTACTAATGCGCGTCCCGGAAGCGCTATTGCCGAGAACGAAAACAACATCGTGACGTATCGCGTAGCCGCCACGCCTTGCGTCATAAGACACGTATCGCGTAGCCGCGAGATGCGTCTTATGACGCACCGCGTAAGCGCACCCGGAAGCGCATACGATCGCGCAACGTAAGCGCCCCGATGCGCTTACGATACACGCCCGGGACGCGCCCCGGGGCGCGTAGCGTAAGCGCGTCAAACCATGTGACTTTAAAATAACACTTTTCATTGGTTCAGAACTTTTTTTTTTCCAAATTGTGTGAAACCCACCCATTTCTCTCACTATTGCTTTGTACTTGGAGAGAGCAAGAGCTGTTGTGTCTACTCTATCTCCTACTTTTCTGATCTCCAGCAATGGCTGCAAGAGAGTCATCCAGCAGTGATTCAGAGGGATTTTTAGATGAGGACCCTCCTCAGCAAAAGAAAAAAACCCATTTCATCTGGAAATTTTACGAAATCCCAGAAGGACAGAAAAAAGTCAACGCTCCCAAAGTAACATGCAAAATATGTGGGAGTAGTTTATCCAGAGGCAATCCTCTGAAAAAATATAGTTTTGGGAATGCTAATTTGATCCGGCATGTGAAAAGAAGACACCCTAACAACTTTGCCAGGGAGAGTGTCAGAGAGCTGGCACGGAATGTACCCACAGATGGCGGCAGCACCTCCACTGGTGGAGCAACACCTTCGGGACCACCCCGTGGAAGAATGGTCCCTAACATTCAGCCGGTGTTTGCGGGCATCAAATTTTTGTGCACAGAGTGTGACGAACTGCTCTGCTATGGGGAGCAGAGTGTTGAACTGATTGCCCTAAAGAAACAGCAACACCGCTGCTCTTCCAGTCCCTAAATTTTCAAATTTTTTTGCTCCTGTTGAGCAGTTTTGGAATCCTTGTTTTTGTTTTTCCCTTGAAAAAATCCAAAAAAAATATAAAATTGTTTTAAAAAGTCTAAAAAAATATAAAACAACAAAAACAAAAAAAAATATATAAAACAACAAAATCAAAAAAAAAGTTCTTTTCAGAACTACCTCCAATTTTTAAAAAGAAGCTTTATTTTTTTAAAAGTCTGTCATTTTTAATCTCCATGGTACGCTCCCCCGTACGATCCCCGGTGCGCGTACCGGGCGCTCACCCCCGCGAAAATCGAATTTTTAAAAAAAAAAAATTTTCACCCGCGGGAGCCTTTTATGGCCCCCACATGAAACCTAGGGGGTCAGGGGGTGTGTACCCTGCCCCCTCTTGCTCATTTCCCCCTTTGATTTTTGCCACCTCTTGTGTCTCAATCCTACCGAGACACAAGATGGCGGCCGCTGCGGACTGTTTCGAATGTTTACAGACACCCGAGAACCAATCAGCTTGCCGTGCGCAAGTCGCGTGGCGCGCCTGGAGCGCTCCCCGGTACGCGTACCGGGGAGCGCTCCAGGCGCGGCTCTAGATATATATCTTTTTTGAACGTTAATTTCTCAAAATCCACTGTAGCACATATATTGAGACCTACAAAAGGCACATCGGGCTACCAGTCCCTACAATTTTGCCAAGTTTCGTGCAAATCCATTCAGCCGTTCGGGCTAAAAGTGAGGCCAACCGCCCTATGGAAAACTCAATGTTAAAAACACGTTTTGGGACCCCCCTTTTTTCTCGGCCCCCCCTTGACGAAACCCCCCCAAATTTTCAGGGGCTGCTCAGAAACAAAATGTTCCATTTTCCTGAAAATTTCAGCCAATTCCGTCTACAAACGCCAAAGTTATTAGACATAGAATTTTCAAAAATCCCATAGGGAAAAAATCCTAACTATATATACCTACTGGCGACCGCCAGTAGGTAATATATATACATATATACATCGGGACTAGGAGGCTGGAACGCAAAGGGGACCGGAGGGAGCATGCTGATTGTTTTGCGGGTTACTGACTTTTGCTGCTCGCCACATTGCCGCATCAACGTTTGTCCACTTGGACACACCACCAGCAGCACTCACCTGGCTGTTGCATTATGGACCCTGCAGTTCCTACGAGCGGCAGGCTGCGTGATTCCACTCCATCGGTGGGCGTGGCGCCTATCTACAAATAGGATTGCGGCATGGACTACTTTTTCGAGCAGCAGAGTCGCCTGAACACTTTCGTTGGCATCTGAGGAAGGCCTAATCCAGGCCGAAATGCATTATGCCCAACAACAGCTTAATAAATGGTGTCTCCTGTTTCCCCGCTGAGGTCTCTGCTTCTGCTAATTTTGGGAGAAGATGGTGTTTCATTTTGCGCGCATTTCCAGATAATGCGCTTCAGTGACCCCGTTCCACTTTGAGGCTTGGACACATCTGGACCCTGCGTTTGCAGTCTCATAATTAAGCAAGGTATTGCTACTGTCACAAGCCCGCCTCTGAACATCGGTGTTTTCCTGGGCGGCAGCAATGGCTGAACCGTGACTTCACGGGGGACTCACTAGCACTGTTTTGTTGGGTCCCTGCTCGCTACACATCGGGACTAGGAGGCTGGAACGCAAAGGGGACCGGAGGGAGCATGCTGATTGTTTTGCGGGTTACTGACTTTTGCTGCTCGCCACATTGCCGCATCAACGTTTGTCCACTTGGACACACCACCAGCAGCACTCACCTGGCTGTTGCATTATGGACCCTGCAGTTCCTACGAGCGGCAGGCTGCGTGATTCCACTCCATCGGTGGGCGTGGCGCCTATCTACAAATAGGATTGCGGCATGGACTACTTTTTCGAGCAGCAGAGTCGCCTGAACACTTTCGTTGGCATCTGAGGAAGGCCTAATCCAGGCCGAAATGCATTATGCCCAACAACAGCTTAATAAATGGTGTCTCCTGTTTCCCCGCTGAGGTCTCTGCTTCTGCTAATTTTGGGAGAAGATGGTGTTTCATTTTGCGCGCATTTCCAGATAATGCGCTTCAGTGACCCCGTTCCACTTTGAGGCTTGGACACATCTGGACCCTGCGTTTGCAGTCTCATAATTAAGCAAGGTATTGCTACTGTCACAAGCCCGCCTCTGAACATCGGTGTTTTCCTGGGCGGCAGCAATGGCTGAACCGTGACTTCACGGGGGACTCACTAGCACTGTTTTGTTGGGTCCCTGCTCGCTACACATCGGGACTAGGAGGCTGGAACGCAAAGGGGACCGGAGGGAGCATGCTGATTGTTTTGCGGGTTACTGACTTTTGCTGCTCGCCACATTGCCGCATCAACGTTTGTCCACTTGGACACACCACCAGCAGCACTCACCTGGCTGTTGCATTATGGACCCTGCAGTTCCTACGAGCGGCAGGCTGCGTGATTCCACTCCATCGGTGGGCGTGGCGCCTATCTACAAATAGGATTGCGGCATGGACTACTTTTTCGAGCAGCAGAGTCGCCTGAACACTTTCGTTGGCATCTGAGGAAGGCCTAATCCAGGCCGAAATGCATTATGCCCAACAACAGCTTAATAAATGGTGTCTCCTGTTTCCCCGCTGAGGTCTCTGCTTCTGCTAATTTTGGGAGAAGATGGTGTTTCATTTTGCGCGCATTTCCAGATAATGCGCTTCAGTGACCCCGTTCCACTTTGAGGCTTGGACACATCTGGACCCTGCGTTTGCAGTCTCATAATTAAGCAAGGTATTGCTACTGTCACAAGCCCGCCTCTGAACATCGGTGTTTTCCTGGGCGGCAGCAATGGCTGAACCGTGACTTCACGGGGGACTCACTAGCACTGTTTTGTTGGGTCCCTGCTCGCTACACATCGGGACTAGGAGGCTGGAACGCAAAGGGGACCGGAGGGAGCATGCTGATTGTTTTGCGGGTTACTGACTTTTGCTGCTCGCCACATTGCCGCATCAACGTTTGTCCACTTGGACACACCACCAGCAGCACTCACCTGGCTGTTGCATTATGGACCCTGCAGTTCCTACGAGCGGCAGGCTGCGTGATTCCACTCCATCGGTGGGCGTGGCGCCTATCTACAAATAGGATTGCGGCATGGACTACTTTTTCGAGCAGCAGAGTCGCCTGAACACTTTCGTTGGCATCTGAGGAAGGCCTAATCCAGGCCGAAATGCATTATGCCCAACAACAGCTTAATAAATGGTGTCTCCTGTTTCCCCGCTGAGGTCTCTGCTTCTGCTAATTTTGGGAGAAGATGGTGTTTCATTTTGCGCGCATTTCCAGATAATGCGCTTCAGTGACCCCGTTCCACTTTGAGGCTTGGACACATCTGGACCCTGCGTTTGCAGTCTCATAATTAAGCAAGGTATTGCTACTGTCACAAGCCCGCCTCTGAACATCGGTGTTTTCCTGGGCGGCAGCAATGGCTGAACCGTGACTTCACGGGGGACTCACTAGCACTGTTTTGTTGGGTCCCTGCTCGCTACACATCGGGACTAGGAGGCTGGAACGCAAAGGGGACCGGAGGGAGCATGCTGATTGTTTTGCGGGTTACTGACTTTTGCTGCTCGCCACATTGCCGCATCAACGTTTGTCCACTTGGACACACCACCAGCAGCACTCACCTGGCTGTTGCATTATGGACCCTGCAGTTCCTACGAGCGGCAGGCTGCGTGATTCCACTCCATCGGTGGGCGTGGCGCCTATCTACAAATAGGATTGCGGCATGGACTACTTTTTCGAGCAGCAGAGTCGCCTGAACACTTTCGTTGGCATCTGAGGAAGGCCTAATCCAGGCCGAAATGCATTATGCCCAACAACAGCTTAATAAATGGTGTCTCCTGTTTCCCCGCTGAGGTCTCTGCTTCTGCTAATTTTGGGAGAAGATGGTGTTTCATTTTGCGCGCATTTCCAGATAATGCGCTTCAGTGACCCCGTTCCACTTTGAGGCTTGGACACATCTGGACCCTGCGTTTGCAGTCTCATAATTAAGCAAGGTATTGCTACTGTCACAAGCCCGCCTCTGAACATCGGTGTTTTCCTGGGCGGCAGCAATGGCTGAACCGTGACTTCACGGGGGACTCACTAGCACTGTTTTGTTGGGTCCCTGCTCGCTACACATCGGGACTAGGAGGCTGGAACGCAAAGGGGACCGGAGGGAGCATGCTGATTGTTTTGCGGGTTACTGACTTTTGCTGCTCGCCACATTGCCGCATCAACGTTTGTCCACTTGGACACACCACCAGCAGCACTCACCTGGCTGTTGCATTATGGACCCTGCAGTTCCTACGAGCGGCAGGCTGCGTGATTCCACTCCATCGGTGGGCGTGGCGCCTATCTACAAATAGGATTGCGGCATGGACTACTTTTTCGAGCAGCAGAGTCGCCTGAACACTTTCGTTGGCATCTGAGGAAGGCCTAATCCAGGCCGAAATGCATTATGCCCAACAACAGCTTAATAAATGGTGTCTCCTGTTTCCCCGCTGAGGTCTCTGCTTCTGCTAATTTTGGGAGAAGATGGTGTTTCATACATATATACATATATATATATATATATATATATATATATATATATATATATATATATATATTCACTGAAAAAACCATAGGTTATAGATTATATATAGTTAGGAATTAGCATTTACAAAACCTTGAAAATTCACTGAAAAAACCATAGGTTATAGACCATATATAGTTAGGAATTAGCATTTAAAAAACCTTATTTTACTCACACAAAAGCATTGAAATTCCATATATAGTTAGTTGCACTAACTATATATCGCGCACCCGCAATCCACTGCTGATGATGTCACATATTACATCATTCATGACATGGTCAGTGACATCACTGATGACATCACTGATGACATCTCAAATGACATCACTGATGATATCTCATTTGACATCAATGGTCACATCAATGATGATATCATTAATGTGACAATACAATGCATCTCCTCACACTTTAATATAACCTCTGTTACACCCAGTGTTAAATACAGAGTATAATTTTTGAAACCATTGACACACCAATACTAGTTACTACATACGCACTCACTGATTCCTACGTCTACACACACATTCACTCATTCACCCATACAATCATTCATACATACAATCACTCATCTTTACAACACTATCATATGCACTCATACACCTATACAGACACTCACACTCTGCCACTCATCCATGGAGTTACTCACACACCTAGTCAGTCCTGTAAAGAATCAATCACACTTCCATTTTCTAATCTACACAGTTAAACATAGAGTACCTTACATTTTCAAACATATACTAACACATACTTACTCTCTTATAGAATCACTGATACAAGTACACATTGATCTGCACAGAGTCACACACCTCCCAGCCAGCCATACACACACTCAGTCTCCCATACAAATACTTGTGCAACCAATCAATAACCCATATAGCTACTTATATAGCTACTGATCAACACATGCAGCAGCTTGCACAACAACAGACATACTGATGCACACTTTCAGACAGTTTAGTCACTAACCCGTGCATTTAGTAAGACGCATTTAATCACTCACTCATACAGTCAATCATGCACCTACTAAAACCTTCATTCAGACACTTATACATCCACTCATTCTTCAATATGTAAAACATATTTAAACTTTACAGAAACACCTAATCACTGGATGTTGTCATCAGTGATGTCATTTGAGATGTCATCAGTGATGTCATCAGTGATGTCACTGACCATGTCATGAATGATGTAATATGTGACATCATCAGCAGTGGATTGCGGGTGCGCGATATATAGTTAGTGCAACTAACTATATATGGAATTTCAATGGTTTTGTGTGAGTAAAATAAGGTTTTTTAAATGCTAATTCCTAACTATATATGGTCTATAACCTATGGTTTTTTCAGTGAATTTTCAAGGTTTTGTAAATGCTAATTCCTAACTATATATAATCTATAACCTATGGTTTTTTCAGTGAATTTCAATGGTTTTTTAATAGCAAATATCTGTAGCTGTAAAATGTATTCTTCTTTAAATCCCAAAATATATTTTATATGTTTATTAATAACTTTTTTTTTTTTTTCTTCGTTCCCACTTCGCGAATCGGGAAGCTTCCCGTTAGCTGACCTTGATGCCGCGAAATAGACCGCGAGCCGGTAAACGTTTCTTTACCGCAACTGCCGCGTTAGAAAACAACATCGTGACGCCTCCCGTCCGCATGACGTTTCGCGTTGTCGCGTGATACGTCATATGACGTACTACGTTAGCGAACTGGTACGCTTAGCGAGTCGCAAAGCACAGGTTTCTGGAAGCAAACCGGAAGGCCCTGCAAAGCGTGTAACGTAAACACAGCAGGTCATGTGACTTGGTAATAACACTTTTCATTGGTTCATTTCACTTTTGGTTTCCTAATGATGTAAGACTAGGTCATATAATCTAAAATGAACACTTTTCATTGGTTGAGAACTATTGTTTTTCCCAAATGATGAAAATCCCTCTTTCTTTCCTCACTCTGACTTTCATCATTGTGAGAGAAAGACCCTTTGTTACCAGTGAGCAATGGCTTCTTTAGTAGCTTCAGCTGGTGCTTCCCCACCACCTCCACCACATCCAAGGAAGAGTGGACCGATGTGTGAATGTGTTCACTGTATGCAACAACTTTGACACTTACAGAAGCCTCACCTTCTCCATGCCTCCTACACAGTTCTACATGTACATCATAAATGCAAACAGAACAGAATTAATTATACATGTTAAATGGTTTATTTTTGCTGTTCTCAGAATGTATCAAATTTCACTAAAAACAGTGACTTGAAGGTATTCATCATATAACAGCGGGGAAAAAAAAACACAATCAAAATGATTGTGTTTAAAAAACCCATACAACATAACAAATCAGAATTCAGAACTCCTTAAAGTTAACTTACTTTCCATGACGGCCAAGGATGTCCTATGAACAGCTTACACTCTGTTGTGCTGTTATTACTTTCAACCCGCCACTTTCTGAAAGAAAACCTCCATCGTTTTCAAAAACATGTTACATACAATAAATGACTTCTTGCTCTCTACCACAAGTTTCCACAAGGCCAAATCTTGTCAGACCCATTTATAACTCTTGGATTTCTTGTAAGCCAATCCCGTCTTTTCGCATTTCCGCAACTTTCAGAATTAAAATGTTGAAGATCATTTACCCAATCCTGGACTAGTAATATCTTCCCCTTCTTGCTCAATCATGTTCTACATTTCCTATCACACTGATACTGCTTACTATGAAGCAGACTTACACTACCTTTATGACTAGTACAATTATTTAATTCTCTACATCACTTTTAATCACAAAGCAATGTAAAACAGTAGACAGCATTGCAGACTTACATTCCCTCTACTCCATGTTTTGATTGGCTGCTTCAATTAGCTTATAAAAAGAAATAGTTTTTCTGAACTCATTCAAAGTGCACGTATTTCTCAATGACGTCCAGTGTTATGGTAAAAAGTTATGTCTCTGTACTACACTTATCCTCAAGGCCAAATAGTGTAGGAGCCATGAGAACTTCTTGAAATTCCTCAGAGCACATCCCGAGATTCTTTCCCTAAAATTTTGGTTTTAAAAACACCAGGTAAGAGTTTTTAAGGTCATATGGCAATTTTTTTTTGAAAATTAAAACAGAATCATTGCAGAATGACCAGCCATTTCTACACTTTAAATAAGCTGTATAATGTCCTGATGTTATTGAAGGACCATCATGATATATAATTGCTACAGTTAGAAAAGTCCTTCCTGATATTGACAACTGTGAAGCCACAAAATTTTTAATTAAAGTTGTCAATTTTGTTCCATCAGGCCTACATCGTTGGAACATTAAAATGACATACTGGCCATATGTTCGTATAAATAATGTGGACATCATTTCAGATTTACATTGGCTACACTCCATGTTGTGATCAGCTGCTTTTACTAGCTTATTAAAAGAGACTGATTTACTGTCTGGCAAAGTTAAATATATAAATCTTTCTGAGTCTACACTAGTAGTACTTGATACCCTACAGTTCTCGCAGTCATGCTGCCATTGATAAGAAAGCCCAAACAGGTGATCTACATCTACACCTTCATCATGCAATACATCAAGCATATACATTAAAAACTCCTGACAATCTTGCTGACTATTTTGAGAGAATTGTGTTTGGCCTGAACATCTGTCTAACAGATTTAGAATTTCAGACACACTTTCTATGTTTGTTCTATCAGTGCTACATTTCTCTAACACAGAATTTAACAAACTGCAAAATCTTTGATCAGAATTGACCACAATCTCTTCTTTTACATTTTCTAGAGAAAACAAAACATTAACCACTACATTAGCATAGCAGTTGACACCAGAACTGTTTTCAAATTGAAAACCAACAACATCTTCAACAGAATCCTTTTTGTTTCTGCTTATAATTTCAGGTTCATCAACTTTTCGTCTTTTTGCTACAACCTCCCCAGTATTGGTCACATTTCTTCGTTTCCGGCCTACCACACGTTTCTCAAACAAAGGATACTGAGGCAAATGTGGCGCATACTCTCTTCTCAACCTATTGTATTCCTTAACACAATCTAGATCCGCACAAATGTTTGTGACATCACACTCAATCAAGTACAATCCCGATAAAGTCCTAACTCGTGACAATGCCACATATGCCATACCCTCCTTGAACACAGAACTGCCAATATTCACCAATGCACAGTCTACACTTAAACCTTGCGATTTATGGATTGTCACCGCATATGCCAAGCAAACAGGAAACTGCTTACGACGAACATATAAGTCTTTTACAAGCAAAAATCTAGCAGAACAACGAGCAATTAGCTGTACTTCCTCAATGCCATCAAATTTAATTTTTAAAAATTCAATTCCATCTCTATTTCTGTATTTCACAAAATCAACAACATTACCCATTGATCTATTTACCAGACCTCTTTCAACATGTAAATTCCTTCTTAAAATTATACGGCAGTTCAAGCACACATTCAGAGTCTTTTCAAAACCCGCAGTTTTAGATATACTCTTCTCTAATGAATCCAATTTTGTTTTCAGATTCTCAGACAAAATAATTGTTGATCCCATATGCTCTACTCTGTCAATAGCTTCCAGTTTCACAATCTCTTGCTTTTCTAAATGCAACATTTTGTTGTTGAATTTGGCACATTCTGCAAGAGTTGGCATCAAACATATTCCAGATTTTTTCTCAGTAACTTTCTGAAAAATATTCTCAGGCACAACATCTTCGTCTGGATATAAATTTGTCAGTAATCGTGCATGTAAAGCTTCTTTCCCATGCTCGGTCACTTTTCCAATTCTAACATCTTGTAGAATAGTCTTGTAAACTTCATCCTTTGCCTGACGCATATTTTCATGCAGTTCAGCATAATTGAAGTTTAACCATATATTGACGTTGCCAATGCTCCCTAAGCACTTCCTGGTATCTTCATGCGTGAGCATTTTGAACACAGGTTGCCCTTTCACTGGTGTCAGCTGCAGAAGATCTCCGAAAACAATGATGTGTTTGCCACCAAATAACACATCATACTCTGTTTTGAGAACTTCTTGCATTCTCAAATGCACAAAGGCAAGCATGACATTGGAAACCATGCTTACTTCGTCAATGATAAGAAGTTTCATTTTCCTCAAGACTCTTGAAACTTCAAAACAAGCATCTCCAGATAGCTTGTGATATTCTGATTTGTTGTCATGCTCCACTGGCAGCATCAGTAAACGATGTAAAGTAATCCCTTTAATGTTATGTGCTGCCAGTCCAGTTGGAGCGGTGACAACACAAGACAGCGATGACTCTGTCCTTTCCTGCAAATAACATGAAATTGCTTTAATAAGGAAACTTTTTCCAGTTCCCGCTTCTCCACTCACGTACAGTCGGACAGGCTTCAACGACGTACATGAGCACTCTTTCTTGTCATGACTTAATCCATGATCAATTTGCATGGTAAGTTCGTCATATATTTTCCTCTGCTCAACGTTGAGTTGTCTTTCCAACTCTTCTAAGTTAACCGCATCCTCCTGAGCATGTGCCATGGCTCTTTCCACTTCATTCATAGCAGTGGCAGCTTCATTTTCGATAAGAGGTCCTCCTAGTGGATCCTGACTCAATGAAGCAGAACTCTGACTGTCCTGAGAACTGTCTCTGGCAATCTCGGCTGCAATCGTTGCTTCCTGCTCAATTTCCACATTCAACATTTCTACATATTTGGGAAAAGCAGGACATTCTATGGTCTCCTTGGCAGCATTGAATGAGTCTTCGTAACAAAGGAAATCTCCAAGCAGTTCCTCTTCTGCACGCCAAGGCTTAAAAAGTTGCAAAAGTGCTAAATAGAAAAACTCCTTTTTTTCAGGAGATTCGCCACTCAATTTTCGATGGTTTATCAAGTGGCATTTTCTTTGCTTGACCAGACATCCCTCACTTCCTATTACAGCATACACTCCTTTCTCAGTATCTTCTTTGATGTTCCTCTTGAATATGTAATTTTGCAGAACCTCATACAGACAAACATTCTCGAGGTGACTGCTTCGATTTGGATAATATGTATCCAACATGTTGCTCTTCAAAATGTCGGTACTGTTTGGCTCCTTTTCCGCCAAATACTCAATTTCCCGCACAGGTTTCAGAACTCGATTACGCGTTGCAGCAAGACCAACACTCGCCCAAACGATACTCCTGGACTTGGCATAGAGACTTGCTGAAGACAACCGGTCAGAACATTCGTAAGCTCCGATTTCTCGATGCGACAACATCTTCAGACTGAAACTGTACAACTTCTTGCTGAGGCTCTTTTCATGGAAAATGTCCTCCCACATATCCTTCAATTCTGTCTTCTCTTTTTTGGTGATGTAAGATGTCACATACCGAGCCACAGCCATACAGTTATCAGCCACAAACTGTATATCCATGTTAGCATTCCACATGGACAAAATCACCGGGTTGTAGTCGTTGATGTACTTAGACTCTTCGTTCCTCTTCAAATTGTATGTGTTTTTAGGTGATTTCTTCATCACATTATGTCGCAGCCAAGACATCAAACTGTTCACTCTTCCTTTAGAAATCACCGATCGTGGAAAGCCGAAACGACATTTGGTGTAGAACTTATCTTTGTTCCGGAATTTACGACGACAGTACTTTCCACATCGATGGCTTTGGAAACGTAGAACTTTTTCTCTTAGGCTTTTTTTCTCCTTTGCGTTTGGAACAGCACACGTAGAATACTGTTCTATGAAACTCATCACTGAGTCTTCTGCATCCGTTCCAAATTTAGGTGCATCCTTGATCCACAGCAACATATGTATATGAGGAGCACCTCTTGCTTGGTACTCCTTCCTCCAGAAGAAATCCAACACCTCTCCAAGAGGTGGATTCTTCTTATTCATGATGAAAGACATCATACCTTCAAATCTATGATTGAAGTACCTACATACATTGACTGGATCCAAAGAGCACAGTTCTCCGGGTGTCTTGAATTCGATGTTTTCTACGTTAGCATTTGCCTCTCGTAGAAATTCAAGTAAGTCTTCCCAGCCATACTCAGCACAGCTCAAAGTGAGGAACCATGTGGGAGTTCCTAAGTTCCTCAGCATACATTTTAAATCACCATGACGACGGTACCAGTACTCATTAGTACCACGCTGACACGCCATGAGATTAATCAGGTGAGAATCCAAAATACTGTCTTGGACATTGACTTTATCCATAAAGTCACTTGCCGAGATGTTTTGCATGTGTATACCACTTTTCAAGATGTGGTTCACTGCATATGACAGTCCAGACAGATCGCTTTCAAACAGGAGATGAAACAAATAAGGAATGCATTGTCGAAACCTAGGATCTCCTGCATACAATCGCAAAGTCCGGTATTCAGAAGCAGGAATTTGATGAGGTCGCTCATCATATCTTCCTCCCTGACCTGTTGGAAAAAGCTGTGGGAAACACCGAGCTTCCAAACTTTCCTCCCAAACACTAATGGGACTCCCTTTCGCTTGTTTCATTTGAAACAACTCAATAGCATTCCCCATGACTTCCTGGGAATGCAAAGGATGAACACTATAATGTTCATATATTTCTTCACAAGTACAGGGTTCTACTTTCTCAATTTGACCAGCACACAAATCGCTATCCTCTTCCTCACTTACTTCCTCTTCTGCAACATATACATTTTTATAGTATTTATTATTTTTTTTCAAATACAATGTTGCCCTTTTGACTTTCCTAACATCTACTAAATCTTGCCATATTTTCTTATTCTTTGTCGGAACCCCATTAACTAAGATAACAAGAGGTTCCTCTTCCACTTTTTCTACTCCAATTGTGTTAATGTTTTTCTTCAAATCTAGAGGCAAATAAACAACTCTTCCCTTTAATCCTCTCTGTAAATCTGATGGAGGCAATTTCCCTGTCTTTGGCTCCATTCTTACAATAGCCTGAAAGGGATGGATACTTTGAATCAAAATAGATTCATAAGTATTTAAATCCTTCAATTCAGAAGGAATCTCAACCAATTCCAGATTATTATGAACTGCTCTAGCAGGCATCTGGTTTTGATTTAATTTGTTACAACAATAAGTACACACACGTTGATCCAATCCCAAATCAAAACAATTTTCTACCATCAAGTATGTTGTAAAATCCTTCCATTCACTATTATTTTCCCTTTCACTTTTTCCATATAAATCCAGTAACTTAGTCTGATTCTTATAATAAGTGCGTCGACAACACACACAAGTGAAATTTGGCCTCTCACTTGAATTTCATCTCAAACGTCGCAATTTCCCTCTGGAAATTATCTGTACTGGAAACCTGTACACTATCTTCCACATTACTCTCTTCTTCTTGGTCAATTTCAACATTCTCCTCTTTACTTCCAAAGTAACAAAACTCAATTTCTTCACATATATTCTTCACATCTATTTCAGAACCATGCAAAAGAGCAGCGCATAATTGTTTAAGCATAATTGCTGGACTCTTAGCATAATACAACATTCTAACTAATTTCCTCACTTTATTATGATGCACTGCTAGCATCCTGAAATGATGAAAAACACTCTGGCATACTCTCCTGGAAAGACAAGCCAGTGAATGACCATGCAAACCTATCACTTCTCTCACTCTGCAAGGATCTAATTCTTGCAACAACTTCATTTTCTGCTTCAAACTTTTCTTATTAAATGACCGTATAAAATCACAAAGCAAATTGATGGAATCCTGTCGTACACTGCAAATACTACTACACTTCCAGGTGTACACAGGACCCTTAGGACGTCTCCCTAAAACCTCCTTACCTAACACCTCTTCTATCTCTGTTCTCACAAGTTTTTCTTTTTCAACTGGACAACCATCTTTCACTTCATAAGCTCGACCACTGGTGTCAACTGCATGCACCAAATCATTATCCTGGAAATAACTCTCCTCATTAAAAAATGCCTCAGAGCTTGAACTATGCATCCATTCTCCAGAAAAAACTTCACAAAAATTACTACGATTAACTATTCTCTTCCATCTACTATTTCTTTTGAAATCATAAATTGCCTTGTTTAGCTTCCTAATTCTATTGATTGTCAAAATAAATAACTTACGTTTAATTTCAAATGCCTGATCAATAACTTTCTCAACTATTTTTTTTCTCTTATAAAAAACCACTTTCTGTTGACCTTTCTTAATATTTTTTAACAAATTCCCAATTATCCTGTTGCGGAACATTCGTTTACGAATGTCCCTAAACTGTTGTTTCCTTCTACTTTCATGCATAGAGTTATCTCTTACTCTAGCAGTAACATTTCTCATTGGCCTTTCCTTACCATTTGAATTGTTTCTCCTTTTCTGGACTGAAACATTTTCTGTAGTAATATTTTTTTTACTAGACGTATTTCTTATGACTGTTTTTGGACTCTTACCCGGTGCTTTCTTGGTGACTTGACAAATCTTTTTGTTAGAGGACTGCTGCATTATTCCATGGTCCTGCTGTCTTTGACGTTTTGCAGCCTTTCTCACTCTTTCTTTGCTTGGCATCCTAAAATCTTGAAATAATCTGCAGTTGAATCTGTGGTAAAATATAATAAAAAATGTTATTAACCACTATTACCCAACAGTAAATTAATAACAGTCATCAAAAACTTAACACACTACTTAAGTATATAATATACTGAAGCCTATCTCCAATTTTTCACTGAACAGGACTCATCTCTTCTTAACCTTGGATAAACCTCACCTACTCTGTGTCCCCTGCACATAATTAAATGTAAAGGGGCAGATTTATATTAACTAGCACATCCCCAGGGATGCACCAGTTAACGTGCACCGCTGCTCTGCCACCCACGGTGTGCCGCATTTACAATCAGATAGGACAAAGCTACATCAAAACCCTGCGCCTGCTTGAAGCAGGCATAGATCTTGACGCAGGTAGGCTGAAAGCTAAAGCAACAACTAAGTGTCGTGTGCAGAAGTTACAAAAAAGGAAAAATGGCGTTTAAACCAGTAATGAGCCCATGCTAACTTAACACAGAGTAAAAATATCCAGGATCTACATCAGTTTGGGGTTCACGAACCTGGCAGGTACAAGGCACTAAGGCTTTCCACCGTGCATGTCTCATCCCAAATCATATGTTGTTTGTGAATGAAACAATTTCCCAGACCAAATGCTTTGGATTGGCTACTTCTAAAAAATTAAACACCCCTACTATCCCGGAGTTAGAGGAATATGATAGTTGGAGTAATTTTACTCGTTGTCCATTAAAGATTTACAGGCCCTACTCCGTAATTCTTCCTTTAACATTTCCAGTATAAATCCAAAAGGTTGACTGCTTTGGCAACGTTTTATATAAGTTTTCAAATTGTATGAAATATATACCAATAGGTCGTTATTAACCTTTAGGTAGTGGTTTTCTTCATGAGGTCTGGTCGCTTCCATACACATACAGATTTTCAAAGATGATCAAGAAGTTTATCTGAATGGAGAGGAATGCACTGAGACGCCAGATCATTCACTAATGTGTAGGCACATACAGTTACACGGTTCATGCAACAAACACCGACCAAATATGGCTTGCGTGTTGCAAGGCACACCAGTTCCTGCTATCATCCCCACGTTCAAGTTCTTGGAAAATGGTAGTTATTTGATGCTCAATAATGAAGATTGTTCTGGGTTAATTAAAAGTATTCATTTTATCGTAACAGTAAATGAACGGGTTATTTGCTGCAGAAATGTTCTATTTCCTCCCACACATGAACATACGGAGTTTTCAATCTGGCCACAAATACCAACCTTGGGAGCACATTTCAACGGCATGACAAGAATAAGAGCTCTTTTGTCTCAGAGAGAGGTGGCCTTGACTTCGGCCCGTGAAACTTTCGTGCTTCACATAGCGAACACCCGTACAGAGTTGCAGACCCTTTTAAATACAGATTCGTCTTTCCATTTCAGCTAGATGGTTCGGACTATCTCTAACGCGCCCTCCACAAAGGGCCTGGCGCACTTTTTTAAAGTTGTTACCAGTGGTCTCGTGACTTCATTTGAGAAAATCTTTGGAGTCATCCCTACTTTCTTTCATTCTATTTTTTCCACTCTGCTTCGTGGATTCCCATTTTTACTTGCATTACCAGCGGACGCTCTTGTGCTTTTTTACATTTTTAAATATGGATGTCCCTCCTGTGCAAGCTCCCGCCCTGCAGCTGCTGACACTGTTCCGCAATCGCATGCTAGAATATTATGGCACAATGCCGTTGGCGATATTAAGCACGGCATATGGATTATCTTTTCGATTCTCCTACTTCACCTGTGTCCAGCCTGTATTTCACTGCCTGACCTGTGATTTCCATTGGGCCATTGATTTGTGTCTCTGCGGACCGGTTTCTCCTGACGTCGACTTTAATCAGCTGATGACTCCTATCATTACTCACGAGTTGGTTTGTCCTGGCGAAAGGATTATGGCTGTGGCATTGATGCATGGACTAATTGGTCCCTGGAATTTACTGGCGGCAACACAGTCTTTCTTGGAACAGAGCTTTCTTGAAAACCCACCGAGCTGTCCTCTGATGTTGATAGAGGATCCGGTGCTGGGAGAGCACGTATGTTCTTTTCCGCTTTTAAATTGGATGGCTGAACTCTTTTCGGATGAAGACGGTGACTTCCTATTGGAGGCTGTTGCAGCTTATTTTGCATACACAGTTATGTCATAGACCTTTTTCATGTTTGATATGCTGAGTACTAGCATTTCATTGACAATTCATTCACTTATTTGTCAAGTTTTTAATATTTAGCTTGCCTATTGGCTTAAGACTCGATAAAGTACTTGGCTGTTTTATTTTTCTATAGCATTAAATTTTCCTAGTTTTTAATGTTTTACCTTGCGGACCGTCCACATATAAACTTGCAATCTGCTCTCATGAGATGGCACTTCTATTATCTTATTCAGTTCGTTTCCGGATCATGGGGAGGTGTCATCTAGGTCCTGGATATCTTTACACCGTGTTAAGTTAGCATGGACTCATTACCGGTTTAAACGCCATTTTTTCCTTTTTTGCAACTTCTGCACACGACACTTAGTTGTTGCTTTAGCTTTCAACCTAATAGTTCATCGTGATTTACATGACAATAATATGTTATTGCTCTACTATCTGCTTTACTTGTTAAACTATATCTGTACAGCGAGTGCTGAAGTTTCAAGAACAACACGATACAGAATTGTTATGAGGTCTGATCTCCACGACTTCATACTCATAACATAAGTGCAGCTTCTGCCAATTCTGGGCATGAGGCGGGTTTTATATTGCTTTGCCGAACACACATACACAACACTTGATGCGGTTCACATGAAGAGAGAGCTGGTGTATGCTGATGTGATTCCTTCAAATCTAAGACACTAAAGTATCGGCACGCCCTAAACCAACACAAAGAGACCTTCTTAGCAAATAATATATTATGTGTATTAGGGAGGGTGAGATAGCAGCCGCGGGCCGTGGAGGGAGTTACGGTGGGGCAGGGAGGCGGGGAGGGGGAGGGGCAGGGTGGAGCCCTCTCCACCCTGCCCCTCCCCCTCCCCGCCTCCCTGCCCCACCGTAACTCCCTCCACGGCCCGCGGCTGCTTATAAGTGTTGCTAACTCTTATTCATTTACAGCATGTTAACATACTGTCACCATTCGCTTTTTATGTACTACTAACTATGCTGGTAATTTTGCTACTGATAATATGTGTACTTGTATAATCTAAGATACTACGCCTGAGAAGACGGCATTAGTAAATAAACATTTCAAATACACATGTGTTCTTCTTAACTCCATGTTCTGGTTTCTAAGAAATATATAACGACCGACTGTTCATGAATTCCACGTATCCTGAGGTACTATAAGTTCATATTCTGGATTGTCTAAACATTGAGAGTTTGTTATATCCAATGTGACACTGTACCTAGCTTGCTAAGGGGTTTTGATTAATAAGGTGAGTTTTGGGACACCCTAATTCGCCGAGGTTCCAATCCTCTGTCCACAGTTCTGTCTGAGAACAGAAACCCTGCGACAGGGACACCCCTGAGCCTTGCTGGAGCTTCATCACACTTGCGATACAACTCCAGCAATGCGCCACCTTTACGGCACAGATACGTCACGCATCTGTGCTGTTTTTGCCCCATGATGCGCCGCATTGTAAATGCAGCACACCATAGGTGACGGAACAGCGTCACAGAATGACTAACACATCCCTGGTGATGCGGCAGTCATCATAAATCTATCCCTATGCTTCTTATCTTGTTGGAAATGAACCGCCATATGTATCATCAAAGTTTTTTGCATTTCCTAAATAGCGAACTTTAAGGAATAAATAGCGATTCTTTACCATTCCTAGTTTGCGATGACCTATTTGCTAATTACAAATTACCCATTCATTTCCATGCAGCAGGAGGCCCATAGGAATGAAGGTGCAATTTGCGATTAGCAATTACCTCATCGCAAATTACGAATTTTTCCGAGGGTGCAGGGGTGTCTCAAGAACACCCTGCTGCACCCCTGAAAAAGAAATTTGGGGGCATATGGCGCACATAAATTTTGAAAACATTCCTTTACCTCAAAAACGATTTTCAACTCATAATTTGAAAACACTGCACATGGGGAAATGACTTAAAATGTCCTTAAGACACATAAAAGCATTTTTTGATTGCCTTTGCAGCATGTTTCAGTCACCTTTAACATGCCTATGTAACGCAAACATTCAAAATGTAAATTTGCCATGCACAGGTGGGAGCATATTTACAAGCAATTTGCTCCACAGACAAACTTCTTACATTGAAATGGGAAAAATAACATCAGAGACTCTCAATTACCTTATAAAGAAGCAGACACCATTATGTCCTTCTCATCAATATTAAAACCATTGCTTTTTCTCAAAAACGATTTACAAGTCATAATTTGAAAACACTCCACAGCTCCTATGCACATAAAAGCCCTGTCAGTACTAATACTTCACATTTTCTCCAATTACAATTTCTCAAAGAAACAAAATCTATTTGTAAAACACTTGAGACAAAGCAACATTTGAAAAACACAACTTTCTTCATAATTTTCTCCTTAAAGCACACTATTTTCTATCTAAATTAAAGAAATCTTTTCTCACCTTAGCAAATACTTTGAGTTTCAAAACAGTCTCAGAAACACACCAATTTGTCTTCAGCAGAGCAAAAGGTATGCACTCCAGAGTCTGCAGCTATCAAAAGCACAGAAATGCTGTAATTCCTCACACATATCTCTCATGTCACCCAATCAAAACTCTTCCCTCACTTTTTTTCAAATGAAAACCCTTCCCCCCTCTGCCATTTCATGCCTTTTCTGCATAGCAACCACCTCTTGCAAGACCTCTGGTGTTTGCAAGTTCACACAACAATGTTGCAATTGAACTCTGAACTCTCAGTGCACCTGCATATCCAGAGCATTCTTTCATTTAATGATTTTTTCTTCGCCACTCAAAATACATCTTTCAACGAACTCATCCATGCACACTAACTTTCTGTTTTCAGCAATCAAAATCCACCAATCACTCTTACTGCTTCATTAACACAGAAACTCCTCAGTTTTTTTCATTTTACACTCTCATTTTTTCAACTGCCATTTCATTGCCACACTTCATCTGACTGCAGGAGAACCTTCTCTCGCCATGTTTTCTGTCTGGATTGTTGGACATAGTTATATCTATTGGGCTCAAAGGTACGCTGAAAACAGGAATTTACCTAACCTCAATTTACAAGATGTGGAAATTAAGTGGTTTGGCCACAGAGGATTAAAATGTCACCAATTGATACCATTGGTGAAAACCTTTATGCATTTGCCAAAACCTGACCTGTTAATTGTGCACTGTGGAGGTAATGATTTGGGCACTTTGACTGGGGTAGGTCTGGAAATGCTTTTAAAGGACACCTTTGAGCAATTGATGGCACTTTTTCCTCAGACTGCCTTGGTATATTCAAATATATGCCAAAGACAGAAATGGAGGTGGTCGAACCAATTTTGTCCACAAATTGAGAAATCGAGGAAGCATGTAAACAAATCTGTTTCAGCTTACATGAGAGACCATGGAATGGGCTCCCTGTACAACAATAACTTGCGTTACTACATGCAAGATATCTACAGAGGAGATGGAGTTCACTTCTCAGATGAGGGCAACAGAGTTTTCATTTTGAATTTAAGACTGTGCATTGGTACCTACTTATAAGTACCTAAATGTACCATAAACCCAAAAGCTCTTCTCAGAGCTACCCTACATCTGATCACTCACAATTATTATTTTACTCTAACTTTTTTCACTAATTTTCAAGAAAGTACGCTCCCCAGAACGCTTCCCGGTTCGCGAACCGGGCGCACTCCACGCAAAAAAACAAAAAAAACGGTATATTTTTTTTTTGCCCTGCGAGACCCTTTCAAAGCCTCCACATCAAACCTAGGGGGTCAGGGACGATCTACTATGCCCCCTTATGGTCATTTGCCCCTTCGCTTTGGCCTCCTCTTGTCTCTCGATCCTACCGAGAGACAAGATGGCGGCCGCTACGGACTGTTTGGAATGTTTACAGACGCCGAAGAACCAATCAGCTTCGCAAACCTCCGTAACGCGAAAATAACGCGAAGCGGAGCGCTGTTACAGATATATATCTTTTTTTGAACGTTAATTTCTCAAAATCCACTGGAGCACATATATTGAGACCTAGCAAAGGCACATCGGGCTACCAGTCCCTACAATTTTGCCAAGTTTCGTGCAAATCCATTCAGCCGTTCGATTATTATTATTTTATTTTTTTTTGCCCCGCGGGGCCCTTTTAAAACCTCCACATCAAACCTAGGGGGTCAGCGACAATCTACTATGCCCCCTTATGATCATTTGCCCCTTCGCTTTGGCCTCCTCTTGTCTCTCGATCCTACTGAGAGACAAGATGGCGGCCGCTACAGACTGTTTGGAATGTTTACAGACGCCGGAGAACCAATCAGCTTCGCTTCACAAAGCTCCGTTGCGCAAAAGTACGCGTACTGGAGCGCTGCCCGGTCCGCTGTTACAGATATATATCTTTTTTTAAACGTTAATTTCTCAAAATCCACTGGAGCACATATATTGAGACCTACAAAAGGCACATCGGGCTACCAGTCCCTACAATTTTGCCAAGTTTCGTGCAAATCCATTCAGCCGTTCGGGCTAAAAGTGAGGCCAACCGCCCTATGGAAATTAACATGGGAAAAACTCGTTTTGGGACCCCCCTTTTTTCTCGGCCCTCCCTTGACGAACCCCCCCAAAATTTTCAGGGGCTGCTCAGAAACAAAATGTGCCATTTTCCTGAAAATTTCAGCCAATTCCGTCCACAAACGCCAAAGTTATTAGACATAGAATTTTCAAAAATCCCATAGAGAAAAAATCCTAACTATATATACCTACTGGCGACCGCCAGTAGGTAATATATATACTACTGTAATAAAGTAAGAACTTTCAGGCTTTGAGGCGGGTAAACTCGGGAACCACGGCGCCAATCTACACACCCGATACACCGTTGAAATCGGCAGGGTGTGTAGATGGTTATAGGCTATATAAATATAAAAAATAAACGTTATTTACAAAATGTATATTAAAAAAAAAGTAGTCCCTTCAAAGTAGCGCCGGCCGCGACGTGCGTGCTCATGTCAGGAGCACGGGGAGGAGCGGCGTCCGAGGAGCGGCGGACATGGCACGGGGGAGGAGCGGTGACATGAGGAGCAGCGGACAGGCCAGCGGCGTTGCGAGCAGAGGAGAGGCGGACATGGCGCAGGGGAGGAGCAGCGGCGGACAGGAGGTGAGGATCAGAGCGGCGAGGAGCGGTGAACTGAGGAGCGGCGGCGGAGGTAAGACTCCGGGGACAATGTCGGGGCAGGCGGGTGTCGGGCCAGGCAGGGGACGGGGAGTTACAACAGAACAGATCGGCTGAGGAAAGGCAATGTCGGGGCAGGCGGGGGTCGGGGCAGGCGGGGGTGGGGACTAACAAGGTGATGGTGAAACATTTTGCACGTACTACTGTCCACGGGGAGTTACAACAGAACAGATCGGCTGAGGATAGGCAATGTCGGGGCAGGCAGGGGTCGGGGCAGGCGGGGGATGGGGACTAACAAGGTGACGGGTGGAACATTTTGTCCGACCTCCATTGACTCAGGACAGGCGGGGGTCGGGCCAGGCGGGAAAACAGATCGGCTGAGGAAAGGCAATGTTAGGGCAGGCGGGAGTCGGGGCAGACGGGGGACGGGGCGGGCGGGGGCACGGGCTGCTGGGCAATGTCGGGGGAGACAGGGGTAGGGGAAGCCTGAATGCTCCCGGACAAGGTCGGGACGGGCTGCTAGTATATATATATATAAATATATACATACACACATATATATATATATATGTTATTGGTATAAGTGCACGGAGGAACAAAGCACACCAGGAAGAGAGAAGAAACCCGAAGGCTAGACATGGCTGTCTCTTCTATTTTCCCCATCCCCTTTCCCCCGTTGGGGCACTCTTGTTATACAATTTATCTTGGAGAGCAGGAAGGGTTCCGGCAGGGGCATTGGTACAAGTCATCATTCGGCTCCCATGTAAATTGTAAGTAAGAATTTGAGAATCCTGACAATCCATTAGGATTTTATAATAGGATTCCAGAGACACCAAACATGAACTAGCCATACCTTCTTATTTGGAAATTACACTTGTAAAATGGAATATAGTAATCCCAATGTTATCTTAGGAGAGATATAGAACTTACAGTAGTGAAAAATGAATTTAAAGGTTTCTCACTACCATGACATGTAAAACTTCAAAGTACATGTCCTGCTTTTGAAATACAGTAAACCCTGCCCTCTGAACTATCTTGTATGCACCCTAGGGGTGCTATATGCATTCAATAGGAAGGTTTGGGCCTGGCAAGAGTTTAATCTTTCCAGGTTGGAACGGCAATTGAAAACTGCACACACAGGATTTGAAATAACAGGCCTGAGATATGTTTAAGGGACATCTTGACTGGGTGGCACAATTAGTGCTGCTGGCCCACTAGTAACATTTAATTTAGAGGCCCTAGGCACATATAGTGTACTTTAATAGGGACTTAAGAATAAATTAAATGTGGCAATAATTGGGTATATGCCAATTCTACCAATGTTTAAGAAGAGAGCACAGGCACTTTAGCTCGGGTTAGCAGTGGTAACATGTGCACTGTCCTAAAGCCCACAAAAACGAATTTAGCATAAAGGGGAGGAGGAAGGCACAAGGTTTCGGGGTGACCCCGTAGAGAGGGACATTTCCAACAAGGAGTATGTTTACCTAAAAAAACAGTTAATGCAACAGAACATGAACCATTCAACATATTATCCCTCAATTAAACTCTTAATATGTATTTCAAACTATTTTCAGCTCATCAGGTGAGGTCAGCAGTGCCAGTTAGCTATTAAATTTTGAAACAGAATAATACAGAATAATGCTTCAGTATTTGTTTAAATAACAGTCTGCCCTGGACAGGAGTATTTGCCCTGGTGTGTGGTATGGTAATTTGCCAACAACAATCATATATCTATACTACTGTAATAAAGTAAGAACTTTCAGGCTTTGAGGCGGGTAAACTCGGGAACCACGGCGCCAATCTACACACCCGATACACCGTTGAAATCGGCAGGGTGTGTAGATGGTTATAGGCTATATAAATATAAAAAATAAACGTTATTTACAAAATGTATATTTAAAAAAAAGTAGTCCCTTCAAAGTAGCGCCGCCCGCGACGTGCGTGCTCATGTCAGGAGCACGGGGAGGAGCGGCGTCCGAGGAGCGGCAGACATGGCACGGGGGAGGAGCGGTGACATGAGGAGCAGCGGACAGGCCAGCGGCGTTGCGAGCAGAGGAGAGGCGGACATGGCGCGGGGGAGGAGCAGCGGCGGACAGGAGGCGAGGATCAGAGCGGCGAGGAGCGGTGAACTGAGGAGCGGCGGCTGAGGTAAGACTCCGGGGACAATGTCGGGGCAGGCGGGTGTCGGGCCAGGCGGGGGACGGGGAGTTACAACAGAACAGATCGGCTGAGTAAAGGCAATGTCGGGGCAGGCGGGGGTCGGGGCAGGCGGGGGACGGGGACTAACAAGGTGATGGTGAAACATTTTGCATGTACTACTGTCCACGGGGAGTTACAACAGAACAGATCGGCTGAGGAAAGGCAATGTCGGGGCAGGCGGGGGTCGGGGCAGGCGGGGGATGGGGACTAACAAGGTGACGGGTGGAACATTTTGTCCGACCTCCATTGACTCAGGACAGGCGGGGGTCGGGCCAGGCGGGAAAACAGATCGGCTGAGGAAAGGCAATGTTAGGGCAGGCGGGAGTCAGGGCAGACGGGGGACGGGGCGGACGGGGGCACGGGCTGCTGGGCAATGTCGGGGGAGGCAGGGGTAGGGGAAGCCTGAATGCTCCCGGACAAGGTCGGGACGGGCTGCTAGTATATATATATATAAATATATACATACACACATATATATATATATATATGTTATTGGTATAAGTGCACCGAGGAACAAAGCACACCAGGAAGAGAGAAGAAACCCGAAGGCTAGACATGGCTGTCTCTTCTATTTTCCCCATCCCCTTTCCCCCGTTGGGGCACTCTTGTTATACAATTTATCTTGGAGAGCAGGAAGGGTTCCGGCAGGGGCATTGGTACAAGTCATCATTCGGCTCCCATGTAAATTGTAAGTAAGAATTTGAGAATCCTGACAATCCATTAGGATTTTATAATAGGATTCCAGAGACACCAAACATGAACTAGCCATACCTTCTTATTTGGAAATTACACTTGTAAAATGGAATATAGTAATCCCAATGTTATCTTAGGAGAGATATAGAACTTACAGTAGTGAAAAATGAATTTAAAGGTTTCTCACTACCATGACATGTAAAACTTCAAAGTACATGTCCTGCTTTTGAAATACAGTGAACCCTGCCCTCTGAACTATCTCGTATGCACCCTAGGGGTGCTATATGCATTCAATAGGAAGGTTTGGGCCTGGCAAGAGTTTAATCTTTCCAGGTTGGAACGGCAATTGAAAACTGCACACACAGGATTTGAAATAACAGGCCTGAGATATGTTTAAGGGACATCTTGACTGGGTGGCACAATTAGTGCTGCTGGCCCACTAGTAACATTTAATTTAGAGGCCCTAGGCACATGTAGTGTACTTTAATAGGGACTTAAGAATAAATTAAATGTGGCAATAATTGAGTATATGCCAATTCTACCAATGTTTAAGAAGAGAGCACAGGCACTTTAGCTCGGGTTAGCAGTGGTAACATGTGCACTGTCCTAAAGCCCACAAAAACGAATTTAGCATAAAGGGGAGGAGGAAGGCACAAGGTTTCGGGGTGACCCCGTAGAGAGGGACATTTCCAACAAGGAGTATGTTTACCTATAAAAACAGTTAATGCAACAGAACATGAACATTTCAACATATTATCCCTCAATTAAACTCTTAATATGTATTTCAAACTATTTTCAGCTCATCAGGTGAGGTCAGCAGTGCCAGTTAGCTATTAAATTTTGAAACAGAATAATACAGAATAATGCTTCAGTATTTGTTTAAATAACAGTCTGCCCTGGACAGGAGTATTTGCCCTGGTGTGTGGTATGGTCATTTGCCAACAACAATCATTGACGGAGCTAATAGGTCTCGCAGTTATACTTTGAAAATATGTTTTGCTGATGCTGAACAGTATAGGCAAAAGTAAGAATGACTAGTGCTGCACCATCAACAAACCAAAAAAGCAAAGTGCAGCATGATAAGGAATATGATTGCATGCATCACCACACATACATCAAGCTTCGTTCCTATTTTGTTATCACCATGATGACAGCATTCATTTAAAATTAAAGAAATGTTTGAAGATAGAAAATCCCCATTTTGGAGCAGGTTTATTTGTAATTTTAAAGTGAGATATGTAAATGATTGGCTAGGTAATAAATTGCAGCTGCCAGACCCTCCAAAAAAGAAAAAAAAAGTTTTAAAGCTGAACTCAAATTAAATTAAATAAAAAGACTGAAAGTGGTTGGGGTGAGTGAATGATTTTTTTCACTGAGTGGAATTTATCAGGTAAGGGTGAGGGAGTCCAGGGAGATCATGATAAAAAGCGAAACTGAACAGGGATGAGTGGGGGAACCAAAGGATGAACTGGAGGGGAGGAGAGAACGGGATGAATATGTGAAGGGCTAAACAACACGCAGGGGAAAGAGGAAAAGAACAAAAATACACATGTATTCCCGTTTGGTGCCCAAATACCTCTATAAGTATTGAAATTGTAGATAAAAGGTATTTACATAACAGTCTGTAGGCAATACTTAACCAGAGTCAATGAGTATCAGTTGTCAGCTTTACATGGCTTCCCTCTCATTCTGGTCTCTCATGGGCATACGTATCAAGCCCTTTTCCCATTCGCAAATGGGCCGATTTTCAGAATCGGACCGTTTGTGAACAGGAAAAGGCCTTTTGGGATGCATCATCACAAAAGGGCATTGCAAATTAGAGAATCGCAAACTTTGCGATTCCCTATTTTGCAATTGCATTTAAGGAATCACAAATTGCGATTCCTTAAATGCGATGTAGAAAGCACCTACGTTGTGCGAAATTGGCATAAGAAATCGCAAATTACCACCAACTTATAGTTGGTGGTAATTTGCGAATTCTTTAAAAAATTACTTTTTTGCTTTTTTGAAAGTGCCACATGTGCACACATGCACATTTCAGGGGTGCAACAGGGTGTCCTTTTGGATCCTTTGCACCCTTGAAATTGCGTGCACAATTTACGAGTACCTATTGGGTACTCGCAATTTGCGCACACAATTTTCATTCATTCCTATGGGCCTCTTGGCCCATAGGAATGGGAAGAGATTACTTAATTGCGACTAGCAATTTGCGAGTCGCAGGTAAGGAATATGAGGGAATCGCAAAATATTTGCGATTTTTTTGATTAAATCTCGTTTTGCGATTCTTAAATAACGATTCTCTAAATATCGCTTTTTGGAAATCGCAAACATTTTCATTGATTCAGTCAATTGTGACCCTTATTATTGTCTATTTTGTAGTTTTCCATTACTGCACAAGTTCAGTTTTCCAAACAACAAACTCACTTGCACCACGGCATTATAGTTATTCATTCCTCACACATGCTCCTCCATCGTGAAGCCTCCAATTAAAACATTAAACACGCTCCAATAGGTTTCCTCTGTACTGTTTTATGTACTTTGTGGGTTTCAATTGCATTAAACTATCCTCACTGGTTCCTTTCCTCCACAGTGTGCATGTGTAGGTGCGCCATCCTGTCCTCATCGGGGTTGTGGTTTAAACCAATCTTCATTTTGTCTGCCTTCCTCCCATGGACCGGGTCCAACATTTTTTTTATCATCTGAAGAATCGACCTTATGAACCAGTCACACCACTACTGAGGAACCGTCACCGCAATTCAATATCCCGGTTTTCGGCAAATGGAAATGCAAATCTGGCAGGCATCGTCGGTGTTAGCAGCAGATTATAGTCCATCATCAACATAAAATATGAAAAAGCCAACCGCGCTCCCGGAAGAGCGCGTGGAGATGTGCCAGGCATCAATTGGGATTGTGAAACTCAATAAGGTGAAAGGGATGGCGTCCCTCCATTTGACGCAAAGAAATATCAGATCAATAGCAAGTAATTGGACATCACTTTGCCTAGAAGAGAGTGCAAGGGCTGCCGTGGCACAGTGAGTTATGGCTGCTATTAATCACTGCCTAACTCTTTCATCAATGTAATTTTCCTCAATCAACTTGCAGAGGTATCCAAAGTGTAAGGGAGACGGGGGAGGGGCCCTCCGCGCCTCTCGGGGTATAAGATGGAGATTAAATGCTTTGTGATTCATGAAATGGCAGCCACTCAACTCGACTAAGCATTTCTGAGCCATATAGGCTCGCCGAGGAAGGCGCCATAGTGATTACATCATCTTGAAATATAGCAAAATGTGCAGAACCTGCAAAAAAAAAGGCAGCTTGAGAAATGATCGAAAATAAACGCCAGTAGCAAGTTGTCTGGGCCCTGGATCTTCCGCTGCAGAATAAGCTGTTCTTCTCTCGCCTGTCTGGCAGGTTTTGTCTATTTTTTCCAGTTCATTTATAGGGCACAGTGTAGGCACGAGGCCGGAGCTAAAGAAAGAATCAGGGTTCAAATAAAGCCTTAAAACACACAAGTCATAGCACCACAAACGAATACAACAGCGGGAATATTAGAGCCTCAAAAGTAGTGCAATTTTAACCCCTTCACTGCGGCGGCTATTCCGCCGCAGTGCTAAAGGGGCGGGGCGGCCGCGCGGCAGCCGCATGCTGGTGACGGAACCACTCCGTCACCAGCCGCGGTTGAGCTGTGCTCATGACGGAGCGGTTCCGTCACGGCCCCGCCCGATAATGGAACGTCCAGCGCGGAATTCGCGCCGCACAGGCGCGCCGAGCGGGCCGTGACGGAACCGCTCCGTCATCAGCACAGCGCAACCGCAGCTGATGACGGAGTGGTTCCATCACCAGCAGGGGAGGGGTTAAAATAGAGTTGACAGTAACCTTTAAAGGGCTGGGCCCATTCCTTCTAGAACTTTTCTAGAGACTCACTCAGATGGTTCTTTTTAGCAAGATTAAAGTGTAAAGGGGAGAAGACCGATAATGCACTATCCATTCAAGACTCCACTTTTGAACCATATTAACCAAGGGACATTTTTAGAAGGGTTAGTTTGATTTATTACAAATCTAAAATTAACTGAACATAGAGACACCTCAACACCAGAGGGTAAAAATACAAAGAATCAGCATGAAGCCAAATCTATGCACCCAATTAAGATGGTGCAGCATTAACAAAACTATTATTTGAAGAAAGAGGATACAGAAAATCAAGATGCATGAGTCCAAATTTCTCTACATTTAGGGTTGATGAGTGAAAAGCATTAATCTATCCCCACTCTACAATTAAAGTGATATTCCTACACACACATTTTTAAAGAGGAGAAAGTTGTCAGTCGTGGAGTCTTCCTTAGAATTCTCTCAATCATCAGGATGGGTCAAGAAGAAGAAAGCCACTGTCACAGAGATAAAACTGGTTCTAGGATGCTCCCTCTCCGAAGGCAAGAAAGAATGTGGACATTTTCCTTAATTCCAACAAGCAATTATCCCATGATGCACGGCTTCCACTAGGTACAGTCAAGATTGTACTTTTCCACGATGTTCTCCATATACATCCTTTGCAACAATTGTTCCTTGGTTCCCATGCCTTCTTCTGTGTGAAACCCTTCATCGCCTTCAGTCATATGATTGTAACTTCTTCTCTCCTTACCTACCTGCTAAAACAAAGACATTACTTTGCCTAAAAGAATGCTTCTTCACCTGCAATACAAAACAGCTTCCTCAGTGCGCATGAAATTCAAGGCATTAATCCTAAAGCAAGAGTTGTCAGGGGTTTGCATTTCAGGCTTACAACTTTTGTTAATATAAGAATATGTCACTTTAACATTATAAGTTATATAACTACATTAGGTTTCGCTAGCACGTTTACCTAATGATGTTAATCTCATTATTAAACACATCTATCACATGAGTAGTATCAACACTTCACAACACGGTTTCTTCACGTTAATGTTTTCCGTTAGTTACATTGATTTCCTACTTTAGTTTCCCATGCTATTTGTCAGAGAACTCTGGTATGTTGCATAAGTACATCAATGCACTTCACAATCCTAACACTCCCATTTACATAAAATTAGGTTATACGCGGGTGCGCACTACACATGATTATGATGCATCCCAACAAATGAATAAATGCAAATATGAAATTTCCGCCCTATCAGTTAAACTCTCTGATGATGTTGAGTCATCACAGTAGACTTCTAACCCCTGTAGAGCAGACCGATCTTAACCGATGTTGCACCAATCTTCTCTGTCTGAACTCCTCCATGTGCTTCAAATTCCCATAATAACCATCCTGCAGTCTTTCCATCCTTCTTTCTCTTTTTCTTTCCCTTAAGGAGATCTCCAATTTCCCTGACCTATGCCATTAATACGCTCTTACCATTCACACCAAAATGATGAGAAAGATTATGAAAATCAATATTGGTTTCAGGAGGTCTCCAAATATTCCACTCCCCAAATTTGTAAACCACTTTCCAACTTCACCAAATCCCTTTGCAATCTTAACCCAAACTCCTTCGGCTGCCAAATCCTGTATTTCCTGATGTGATGTTAGAAATATATCCCCTCAGGTCTTTGCTTTTGTCAGGCATCTAAGTACAACACTGTTGGACCTTCATCATTCCACAGAATCCACCCTCTTTTGCGAGTTGAGGTTCCATGAATTCTGAACCCGTTTCATAAAGGTCATGGTTTCGTTACAAATTTGATATTAGCGAACCGTAACTAGTTAGTGCGGCAAGTATGAGTGTTTTTGTCATATTAGACCGATGGATTCACTACGTATTTAGGGATTTCGTTCTGAACCCTTGGGTTCCATTTTGTGTATGGCAGCCATTTTGTGGTTGCCCTCACATAGGCCGATGAGTGTGGCTGAACTAGTCTTTTTAAGGACATGTACACCTTAGCTCGAGTTCGTGCTGACTCCTGTTTGACCTGAGTGAACTTACCTTGTTGCCTGAAGCTGACCTTGTTAAACCAGTTCCTGCCCTTTAGCTGATCAAGATTAAGGATCAGAGCACAGGACATCATAAAGATTTACTGCACACAAATATGCCTTATCCTACTCTCACCTGTTTCTGCTCCTTTCTTTATGGTCAATTTATGATTGGGTTGTGCCCTTTTTTATTATGGGTTCGTTCGACCTGTCTAAAGAAGAATGTTGGGTTTGACCGATGATTGATCATGGGCTGGGCAACTGAAAAGTGGGTTTTACTCTCATGCGATACCTCTGGTGAGGATACATGTGATTGGACAGTTTGTAAATGTTAGGTATTTGTCTGGAATGTGATTTTTGGCATAAAAAGGGATGACTTGCTTTGTAAAATTGAGCAGTCTCCTGAGAACTCATACCGTGATGATTTCTAGGACTTCTGTTACTGGCTGCAGCCAATAAATTTGATCTTTGACGCCACCAAGAAGTATCCCGTGTCTCTGTATTCTAAGACAGGTGAACCCGAAGACTTTAGGCGTGCCCCTGGCGCCGCTGGGTCTTAAATAACCCGGTTCTTCAGTTGGCGCCCAACGAGGGGCGACTTCAGCGGTACCGGTCCAAGCCTGAAGATTGTGAGGAGCTTCGTGAGGAAATTCTGGAGGACGGCCACCACTTCATCGACCCCGGCATGTCGAACGTGGACTGAAGGTCTTTTCTGCGAGGCTTCCCGCTTTCCTGACGGCTACTAAGGACTGCTGCCTTGACTGTCGCCCTGTCTTGGATCCATTTGTGATGCTTTGTAAGGCGAGACGATAGACGGGTCTTCTGGTGGCGTGACTGATACCTCAGTTAAGTATAAGTGGGTCTCTCCCAGTTCTTTATTTTTCGGTTCTTTGGTTCTTAGTTTGTTTAGTCCGTAGTTTTGATTTGAAAATTGCAATTTCCAAAGCCGAGGGACTCGTATATTTGCGAGACTATCGTTGTAGATAATCCCTTGAAGTTTGAAGCTAGATTAGTGAGCGAAGATGCCTGGTTTTAGCAAAATTGGGAGAATATTCTGTTGTGGTTGTAACAGGGATTCCCGATTGGAGGATTCGTGTCCGATACCTCCGGTTGGAACTCCGACTTATGAGCTCTATTCTAAACACGGCGTGGGTCCCATTACTTATAATGAGGTATGGATCCGCTACACTAGGAAAGATGGTGTCTTTCGATGGCCCCAACACGGTAGTTTCAATACTGAGATTTAAAATAATTTGGAAGCTGCATTATTCAGGAAGAAAGCCCGGCCGGCAATGTTTGACTCCTTTCACCTTTGGCGTAAAGAAGCCAGACAACGAGAAATTAAACAAGCTAAAAGAGATAAAAGAGAAAAGGATGTATCAATAATGCAAGCTGCTAGGCAGTTTAAAGAAAACGAAGAAGATAAAGCAATTGAGGTGTCAGATAGGCAACATAATATGGCTATTGATAAATGTTATCCAGCTTTGCCATCTCTTCTTGAGAATGCAACGAAGGACCCTGAGAAGGATCCTTTGATGTCACATTTGTTGAGATTACCACCCCCTTATGCACAGAGTGCTACGGCACCTCCGCAACCTCCAGTTGCACAACCCCTCGTTGCTGTTCAGCCACCGGCTCCTCCTCAGCTGGTTCTTCCTCCTGCGGCGCAGCCTCCTCTGGGGCCGCCGACTTTGCTATCAGTTTTGTCTGGAACTACTTTGCCTTATTCTCCTGTACCTTCAACTTCTCTTACTACTAACCCTATGCTTCTATCACCTCAAAATACTTTGTCTCCTGTCCTTATGACAGCTTCTCCTTCTGCTCGACAACGAATGACTGATACTGTTACTGGTCTTTTGTCTCCTTTCTTTGGGTCATTGAGTATGACCCCTGTTTCTGCACGTAAACAAATGTGTAGTCAGCTACCTGGTCCCGAAGAACGGGCAGTGTTAGATCTCTTGGCTCGCAGATGCGTTTCGAATGTTTCGAGGTATAATTTAGAGTCAGTTATGGATGTTTTCCTGCAGTGGGAAGCACCCAAGCAAAGATATGTGTTTGATGTAATGTGTACTTTCCTCCGTGAGGAATGGGCAGATAATGATTTGGGTTCAGTCCCTGTAGAGATGCTAAATGTCCAGTCTGAGTTTGCGAAAGGGACGATAGTGGGTCCCAGAATTGAAGAAGCAGTTGCGATGGTACTTGCGTTTAGGAGCGATTTCCCTTCTCAGCGACTGTTTGAGCCTGATTCCACAGTTAGGAGAAAGGTACGACAATATCCAATGAGAGAGGTTCCCCCAGTTTGGAGCGAAGGGGACCCAAACGCTAATCCAGCTGTTCTGCCTCATTTTCAGAGAATATGGGTACATGTGCCATGGAAGAGAGTAGAAGTTTTGGCCCTTAAACAGTCTTTACCTGATCCCCGTACAAAGAACTGTCCCAGACAGTTGACGCATGCATCATGAATTTGGCAGATATAGATATGCTGTTGGGTAATGTAGTACCTCAACCTCTATGGGCAAAGATTCGTCATGAGGATCATGCAATTGAATTAGGTGACTCATGGGTCAATATTGCTGCTGCGGACGCTAGACAAGTTGGTGGTGCTAAGCCTGAGGCTTTAGTGGCAGATCTACCTGGTAGAATTATTAATTTAATGAAAACAATGATGCCAGCGTTACGAGTGAATTGGGACAAGTTAGCAGCATGTAAGCAGAAGAAGGACGAAAGTGTATCTGGTTTCTTCACTAAGTTTGAAGAGACATTTATAGATCATAGTGGCCAAGATATGAGTATGGAAGGTGGACAAAGATTGTTCGTAGATAAGTTTGTCTTTAACTTACTTCCTGAACTGTGTAATAAATTGAAAGATTCTGAGAGTTCTTTGGCTGTTTCCTCGTCAGCCCAGATATTGGCGACTGCACAGTAGTATGAGAATAGGGACAAGGACGAGAAAGAAAGAGTAGAGAAAAAGACCAAAGACTTAAAGACAAAGATTCTTTTGCAGCAGGCGTATCCGCCTCGCTTGGATCAGCAAGAGTCACAACAACGCCCACAGTTTCAGCAACCTCCCCCATTTCATAGACCGCCACAGAACACTGGGCATTTTCCTCCAAGACCACCCTTGGGTTTAAATCAGTGTGCGTATTGTAGGGAGTAAGGCCATTATAAAAATGAGTGCCCTGTGTTGCGACAGCGCGCGAGTGGTATGATGGCCCCAAGAGGCCGTGGTGGTTTTCAGCAAGTGTCTAGGGGTAGAGGACGTGGTGCGTTTCCTCAGAACGAACGTTCCTTTCCCCCACAAAATTCTATGAATTGCTTTGATCAACAGAAAATTGCATCTGGTCAGTCGACTCAGTACTATGCTGATGACTATTATGTTGAGAGTGAGAATGCTGACTATAATGATTGCTAGGACAGCCATGGACAAAGAGAGGGAGTAGTGTCGGTTCCAGTAGATCAGAGTGGGCCTTATGTTGCAGTAGCCACATCGGGTGCGGTAGAGCCTTTTCTTTTGGATACTGGTGCAGCGAAGAGTTCTATCATGCACTCTAAACTCCCTGGCGCACCTTTGTCTGGCTTAACGAATGTCTCAGGATTCTCTGGCGCCCCAGTTCGTAACCCAGTTTCTAGTCCCTTGTCTCTTTCTATAGGGCCTTGTGAGTTGGAAGCACCTCTAATTTTAACAACAGGTTGTGGTGAGAATTTGTTGGGTTTGGATTTGTTGAAAAGGTTGCATGCAACATTACGTTGTTCTCCTTCGGGAGTACAGCTTACATTGGGTAAGAGAGTGATCTCTCCGATGTATTTGTCTAAAGATCAGCTTCCACTGGAATTGCGTTCTCTCCCTGATACTCTTTCGGCTACTGGTTCTAATGATGTGGGTCTTTTGGAGATTCTTAATAATACATCATGTGTCACCATGGAATCATGGCGACATCCCTGAATGTAGGGCACTCCTTTAGGTTCTCAGAAAATGAGATTCCAGAAAAAAGTTCGAAAAGAATTTTAATCATTCATTATTCGATTTCTTACGAAGTTCATCAGTTAAATATTTCACAGTGAATTTGTCCAAAGAAACTTATTTCCATGCTCCAATGCATTTCGGGCTATGGCAAGCCCTTCATCGGGGAGCTTCTGCAATCACCTCTTTTCGCATACACCCGTAGTGCCAATCTTAAGGAACTTCTGACCAACAAGCATCAAGAGAAAACGCTTCCTAAAGGAACCAGACCTTGTAAAAATTGTGGAAATTGTAATAATATAATTCCCGGAACTACAGTTAACCACCCAATGAGAGGCAATCCCATCAAACTGAGTGTGGACGCTACATGCGACTCAACAAATGTTGTGTATTTAATTAAATGTCCCTGTGGGAAATGTTATATTGGGAAGACCGAGAGAAAGATAAAAACTCGAATTAATGAACACAAATCGAACATTAGACTTCAGAACACCAAATCCAACGTGGCGGTGCACTTTAATGAACATAAACATAATGTCTCTCAGCTCAAATTTCTAATTTTGGAACAAGTGCGAAAAAGAGAAGGAATCGACAACACGAAGCACTTACTCCAAAGAGAGATGGCCTGGATTTATCGTATGCAAACCATGAGACCGGCTGGTCTCAACGACCGTTTGGAATTTGCATGCTTTGTGTAAATTATCGCCATGTATTTATTTATACACTGTTCCGTTACATGCAACTATTGTGAATTATTCACCCACACTGTTTACTTTCTGGTACACCACTTTAAGATGGCCACTACGTTTTGTTGAAATTCTGGCTGATCGCCTGTTAGTCCGTTTTTGATTTTTTTGCTTACTAATCTCACCGCACTTCCTGGGTGACTGACATCGGCGTTTTTATACGCGTAATGACTCTGATTCACCGTGAGTACTCATAGCCTTTTTTTCACCATATCGTTAACCGCACGCCATGCGCTTCTTTAAGCACACCAGTATTTTGTTAGCATGTTTGTTCACGCTATGTTAATACTTAGACTCCGTCAGGCACTGTAGGATACACTCACTCGTTTTTTAACAGCGGACACCATTAGGCGTTCCTCACTATCGTCAGGCACCTTCATAAGTCGGGTTCTCAATGGCACGTTTTTGCACGTTAATGATTTTGACCCTCACTCGCGTACACAGTTTGATCTGCTTTAAAGGTTGTTTGTGGAGCACTCGATGCGCATGTAATTCCCACGGCTATTTTTTCATTTTTTCACTTTCACTTAGAATTAATTTAAATGGGTAGACTATTGTTATTAAGGTTTTTTTAGTACATGATACCGATTGCTATGTCTGATTTGATTGCAGAAGCTCCCCGATGAAGGGCTTGCCATAGCCCAAAATGCATTGGAGCATGGAAATAAGTTTCTTTGGACAAATTCACTGTGAAATATTTAACTGATGAACTTCGTAAGAAATCGAATAATGAATGATTAAAATTCTTTTCGAACTTTTTTCTGGAATCTCATTTTCTGAGAACCTAAAGGAGTGCCCTACATTCAGGGATGTCGCCATGATTCCATGGTGACACATGATGTATTATTAAGAGACGTGTTGGACGGACACGTTACCTGTCAGGAGCACCCAAGCATTTAAGGAACTTTCTATAGAAAACTTGTGTAAAGTTAAAAAGGAGCTGTGCGCTTCCTACCTTTGTACTTTGTATATCTTTTGGAGATTCCACCTTGCGTTGTAACGCTTAAAGCGGATGTTAAATTGCCGCGCATCCCCCAATACAGGATTTGTAGCGATGGTGAAAGAGCGCTTTTATCGATCATCTATGGTTTGATTGAGAAAGATGTGATTGAAGAAACAAGAGGTAATGTGTGTAACAGTCCCGTTTTGCCTGTCCTGAAGCGCACTGACTCTACTCAGCCACCTGTTTATAGGTTTGTGATCGACCTTCGAGAAGTTAATAAGATTGTTGTGCCACAGTTTCCTGTTGTTCCGGACATTACTGCTTTTTTGACTTTGATTCCTGCTTCAGCTGCCTGGTTTTCGGTTATAGATCTGAAGAATGCTTTCTTCAGCATTCCAATTGCCAAGGAAAGTAGAGATATTTTTGGCTTCTCTTTAGGAGGCCGAAGCTTCCGGTTTAAGAGAGCTCCCCAAGGCTATTGCAAAAGTCCTTCTATTTATAGCCAGGCTTTGAAGACTCAGCTTGATACTCTTGTGTTGCATGCTGGCGCTGCTCTTATTCAGTATGTAGATGATCTGTTAGTGGCCGCTGATGATGAGAAAACATGTAAAGAAGCTACTCTTTCTTTGTTGCGACATTTGTCGGACTTGCATCATAAAGTGTCACCTTCTAAGTTGCAGTATTGTTGCCAAGAAGTGACCTACTTAGGTCATCTCTTGTCAAAGGAGGGAAGAAGGTTGACCCCAGAACGAATTCAAGCGATTGCTCGAATTACTGTGCCAAGTACACAGAGAGAAGTGCGTGCTTTTCTGGGTATCACGTCGTATTGTAGACAGTGGATTCCAAATTTCTCTCTATTGGCGAAACCTCTATTGGCATTGACTTGTAAGGATACACCGAATCCTCTTCCTTGGTCTGAAGATTGTCAGAAAAGTTTTTCTGAGTTGCGTGATGCATTGTGTTCTGCTCCTGTGTTGGGTACTCCCGACTACAGTAAGCCTTTTACACTGTACGTCCGTGAGAGAGAGGGTTGTGCATTGTCAGTTTTGACTCAACAATTTGGTGATAAGCAATGTCCATGTGCGTATTTCTCGTCAACTTTAGATCCGGTAGCTAGAGCGTTGCCAAGTTGCTTAAGAGCTACAGCGGCAGTGGCTGTTTCCATCCGACAGTCTGCTGCATTGGTGATTGATAATACGTTGGTTGTGATGGTTCCACATGCGGTGGATACTTTGTTAAAGAGAACAAAGACTCATCACCTTACTAGTGCGAGGTTGTCGGGTTATGAGTTGACGCTTTTGGCTAGTCATGTGCACACCAAGCGGTGTAATGTGTTGAATCCAGTAACATTGTTGCCGATTTCTGTGGACACAGATGGTCAGGAACAGCATGATTGTTTTCTTAGGACGGAGGAGGAAACGAAGGGGAGAATCGATTTAAAAGATACTCCTCTTTCGGATCCTGATGGTACGCTATGGGTTGATGGGTCATGCTACAAGCTCCCGAATGGTGATACGACTGCAGCATATGCTGTGACGACATTGTGTATGATCGTTGAAGCTGCACGTATCCCACAAAATTCAGCCCAAGCAGCAGAGTTGATTGCACTGACGAGAGCGTGTGTGTTGTCAAAAGGAAAGAGAGTGACTGTGTATACCGATAGCCAGTATGCGTTTGGTGTTGCTCATAGTTTTGGCCGTTTGTGGAAAGAACGTGGATTTCTTACTTAGCATGGTACGAAGATTCAGCATGGTCAGTTGGAGAATGAGCTTCTCGAGTCACTTACGTTGCCGATATAAGTTGCGATCGTGAAATGCAGTGCACATAAGAAGGTTACCGATGATGTTTCTCGTGGTAATGCGTTTGCGGATGAAGTTGCGAAAGAAGCGGCAAAAGATGTGACGAGTCGAATGTATGTTGCGGGTCCAGCAAGATGGGTTCTGGATAGAGGAATGTGTGAAGATACGATATAGAGAGTGTGAAGTCAATTTAGGCTGAAGCTACGGAGAAAGAATTGAGTGTGTGGAGAGAGAGTCAGGGAAAATTGGATTCGACTGGTTGTTGGACTGAGTTGTCAGAACATCAGCGATGGTTGTTACCTGATGCGTATGTGCTTGCAGTGGTTACGATGGTGCATGGAATGGCTCACATTAGTGCGAAAGGGATTTGTAAGTTGTTGGCTCCAGTATGGCAGAATACTGGAATTCCTAAGTTTGCGGAGAATCTGGCCAAGAACTGCATAGTTTGTCTGATGTATAATCCTGGCAAGGGAACCCCAACTTCAGCTGGTCACTTTGCGCCTCCAACGTATCCGTTCAAGGTGCTACAATTGGATTTCATACACAAGGAAAGGTGTAATAATCTAAAATACGTCCTTGTAGTTATTTGTGCCTTTTCGAGATGGGTAGAGGCATACCCCCTGAAAGATAATACTGCCTTGTCCACAGCTAAAGCCCTACTCAAGGAATTTTTCCCCAGATTCGGATTGCCAAGGATGGTATGGAGTGATAATGGAAGTGAATTTGTGGGTCAAGTCATGAAGAGAGTGTGTGAAGGTTTGGGCATCCGTCAGAAATTTCATGCTGCGAATCACCCCCAATCAGCTGGCCTAGTCGAGTGCTTTAATGGCACTCTGAAGCTGAAACTAGCCAAGATTCAGGCGAGCTCTGGCCCGATGCTTTGCCGTTGGCACTTTTGTCAACAAGGACTACAGTGCATTCCCGAATTGGTCTTAGTCCCTATGAGATCGTGTTTGGCCGCCCGGCAAATGTATGGGGAGTGCCGAGGCCAACAAAGTTTAGCGAGATTGAACATCCCGTGCTGGTTGACTACTTGTATGATTTGACGGCTAAATTGCGTGTCTTACACCAACAGGTTTACAATACACTTCCTCAAGCATCTGAAGATTCAGGACACGCCATTGACACTGGTTCCTGGGTGTTGGTGCGCAACTTTCAGCGGACAAAGAATGATCAGCCCCGCTGGATTGGACCATTTCAAGTCCTTTTATCGACGCGTACCGCAGTGAGAGTTCAGGGCAAGAAGAACTGGATCCACGGCGTACATTGTAAGAGGGTATCATTGCCTCTGCCGTACGACCAGTGGTCCAGGAGGGTGTTGGTGATTCAGAGACTGATACAGTGCCACCTTACGTTCCATTCAGTGATGCACGGTTGGTTGGGACAAGTTCTGAGCGCGAGGATAACGATATTTTGCAAGAAACTGTGTCTCCACCTGCACGATTGGACACTACTGAGCCTGAGGTGTTGTTCCAAGATCAGACAGTGCCTGGTAAAGGCCGCTATAATCTACGACCGAGAGCCGATGGACTAATAAACAATTAATTCCTTTTTGCTTTTGAAAAAAAAAAACACTCTCTCATCCGAAAAGCTGTAGGGTTGCGGTATGAAGCCTTGGAGTGTACAGCCGTGTAGACATAAGGTCGACGGTTCTGGTTTGTTCTAGGGCATTCCCTGGACTTACAGACGTACCTCTGGGCCGAAGGGAACCACCTGCCGCGAACAGCACGGTTAGAGGATGGAGTTTTTTGAGATCGAGAGAGCTGTTATAGAAATGAACTTTAAGACGAGACTGTGTAGACTAATGAGTAGCAAATGTTTTTTGATAACATGTCATTTAATGTTACTTAGCATAACGATGTTTTTAGTGGGATATCTTGTTTTTTCTTTCCAAGTGACTTTTGCACCCACCGTACAACCTATGTCTTTTCCTACTACTACTTCTTCGCATTCTTTTCATCCTTTGCCTGAACATGAATCTATCAGAAGATTGGAATTCGTTAATAATTCCTTTGTGCAGCTTCTGCATCAGCATCAGTTAGTAGTGAACACCACTAACTGCTGGGTGTGTGGTCTTATGCCTCATACCATGGATAAGGGTATTCCTTACCTGGTTCTGCCATTCAGCTATAATGGATCTGTATGGGCATATAGGACGATGTTTATTTATGCCCATGAAGTTTACCCCCTGCATTCTATGAAAGATAATCCAAGTAATAGTGCTCTAGTGAAAGGAATAGTAGATATGATTAGAGGAATCGATTCCTATGAGACTATCCCTAAAGATGAGGCACTAGCTTATATTGGTTGGAACGTGACTGGATATGGTGTTAGTCTGAGTGAAAAGCAGCGAAGGGAAAAATCATCCCCGATTTGGATCGTGCCCCATCGTGGTCATTTTTGTCTGCAAGGTAATGGCAAGAATCCGAGAGCTCAGTTAGGGAAGAGTGTTTGTACTGAGACGTATGTTTTTGCGTTCCAGACTTCCCCACCGTTTTTAGCAGCTAAGGGTACGTATTTTGTGTGCTATGATAGAGCATATACATGGTTGCCCCCTGATTTCTCGGGAACATGTTATGTTTCGTATATGTTGCCCCCTACGTATACAGCAGCGGCAGATTACCACAGAACTAGAGTAGTTAGAGGTGTCTTCAGTAAGGAAGATACTTCAGGACAAGAATTGGGAGATTTTCTTAAGGGTTTCCTGCCGTTTTGGGGACCTATGGTTAATAGTAGGAACATACGGCAATTGACGAGAGTGGTTGAGTCCACCATAGTTGAGACTGCCGGTGCCCTTAGTGATTTGACTGCTGAGCTCCAATCGGATCGTCTTATGACGTTGCAGAATCGAGTTGCATTAGACGTCATACTTGCAGACAGCGGAGGGGTATGTAAATTGATTCAATCGAGCTGCTGCATTTTCATTCCAGACAATGCTCCTACAGTGTACCAGGCCATTTCCAAGCTACATAAGATCTCAGAGTCTGTACACATGGACGAAGGAGATTGGTCGTTGATGGGATGGGTTTGGAGATTGTTATCCACTTGGGGATGGAAGATTCTGATGATCATTGGGATGGCTTTAGCGATTCTTTTTCTGTTCTGTCTTTGTGTGCAGTGCGCTCCTGCTATATGTGGCCTCTGTGCTACTACGTGTGCAAGGAGGCCTTCCCCAAGAGAGGTACTAAGTAATAGGATTATGCTCCAGCAACATCTTGATGATCTGATGAATATAGACCTGGACTCAGATTGACGTGAGTTTAGGTTATTGCCTATGTATGGGCAAAAGGAGGGTCTGAGGTTCCGTGAATTCTGAACCCGTTTCATAAAGGTCATGGTTTCGTTACGAATTTGATATTAGCGAACCGTAACTAGTTAGTGCGGCACGTATGAGTGTTTTCGTCATGTTAGACCGATGGATTCACTACGTATTTAGGGATTTCATTCTGAACCCTTGGGTTCCATTTTGTGTATGGCAGCCATTTTGTGGTTGCCCTCACATAGGCCGATCACTGTGGCTGAACTAGTCTTTTTAAGGACATGTACACCTTAGCTCGAGTTCGTGCTGACTCCTGTTTGACCTGAGTGAACTGACCCTGTTGCCTGAAGCTGACCTTGTTAAACCAGTTCCTGCCCTTTAGCTGATCAAGATTAAGGATCAGAGCACAGGACATCATAAAGATTTACTGCACACAAATATGCCTTATCCTACTCTCACCTGTTTCTGCTCCTTTCTTTATGGTCTATTTACGATTGGGTTGTGCCCTTTTTTATTATGGGTTCGTTCGACCTGTCTAAAGAAGAATGTTGGGCCTGACCAATGATTGATCATGGGCTGGGCAACTGAAAAGTGGGTTTTACTGTCATGCGATACCTCTGGTGTGGATACATGTTAGGTATTTGTCTGGAATGTGATTTTTGGCATAAAAAGGGATGACTTGCTTTGTAAAATTGAGCAGTCTCCTGAGAACTCATACCATGATGATTTCTAGGACTTCTGTTACTGGCTGCAGCCAATAAATTTGATCTTTGACGCCACCAAGAAGTATCCCGTGTCTCTGTATTCTAAGACAGGTGAACCCGAAGACTTTGGGCGTGCCCCTGGCGCCGCTGGGTCTTAAATAACCCGGTTCTTCAGAGTAGGACGTCTAATGTAAGCCTGTTCTGCATCACCATCGCCCTTATCGAAACCATCTCCCCATCAATGAGTGGCAAGGACTTAGCCGTATTCGTTGACAGCTTGTTCACTATGGTAGACAGTTTTCTGATCCTGATATCATTAAGCACTACACCCAAGCTAGGCATTATCACTCCAACAATGTCTCCCAAAACCTCTCCAACACTCAATCCACATTTTTCCCTGCTTCTTGGCCTTTCTTCAGGTCTCTACGTCATCCACATGTTATATCTTCGGAATCGCAACCACCAAGTAACACGTACCATACCATCGTCTCAGCAACTCTTCATACGCATTCTTCCCACATCCAAAATATGCTCCCAGAACCATGCAAACTGACTTTTGCAAAAACATCTTCCAAGGACCATTAACCAGAAATTTGTGATCGCAAACACTCTGTCCCACAAATAGGGAAATATAGCTACTTTCAGCTTGCCGTATACAGAGCCTCCCTTGCATTTGTCAATCTTGAGCTATCGGACCACAACTTCCTTTAGCCTTATGAACTAACTTCTTCTTAGTCCAATCTGAACCCTTATCCTTATTATAAACATTATTAACTTATTCCCTATGCCTATCTTCTACCTGATCTATAAATTTCTTTTCTCTGTCCGTTTGTATGCAGGTTAGGTTATGTCTGTTTGTGTAAGAAGTATATTGGGTCATAAGTGGTGACATTTTTTTTTCCATTCTTTCTATTCTCTTTTGTGCATCATACCTTCTGAAATGTTCAGGTATCTCTGAAAGTAAAACATCATAATTTGAGAAGTAGTACTCACAATGACCTTTTCCATAGAACATACTAATGAGTAAACTACAGCTAATGCCATAAATCAAGGGGAGGTGGTGGTGATACGTTCTTCCCTCTACTGATGAGGGTAATTGCAAACAGACAAAGTAATCTCTCACTTCCATAGTGTCCACATACTTGTAGAGCAACTTAGCGTAAGCATTTAAGGTACAATCCCCTTTGGAGAAGTCTACATGAAGCTTCAATTAGTTTGGTCAATTAAGCTTTACTCTAATCCTAATCTAAGAAGCAGTAGAAGGTTAGGATGTCCCATGTACACCCACCCCAAGTTCCTTGGTTTCAGATTAACTTAAAATGGATTCTACTATGACTACAGCTATCACTACAATCACCCTGATAATAAGTGCACCTAAAATACATTTGTGCCTATGATTTGAATGTAATCACAAAAAGGAATCTGATGGTCAAAAGATAAATAACAGAGTTAAAAAGAGAGAGAAAAAGGCACTGGTCATGTATCTTACTGTCTGATATGTTCTATCTAAACAGATATACAAATTCTAGACCCAAAGAGGTGACTATTGGATTTCCATCAACTGCCCTTTGTGGCCAGTGTCATCATTTGGAATTCCAACTCCCCTGTCACAGAGCCCCATTAGATGAGGAGGTGACTCTGTGATATGAGCGTAATAAACAGAGAGCCAGAAGACCAAAATGTCACAATCGTGTGATGGCAAACCTGTGTTCTTAAATACACTGGCCTAGTATAGTGCAGTGCAAAGGCAAATGAAAAGTTTAAAAAGGATACGAGGGCATACAGGAACCTTTATTAGAGTATGCCTCCATACCTATTAAAAATAGATTCAGGAGCGGCTGTAAACAAATATACCGCTGATTTATGGTCAACTAGTTTCAGCCAACAAAAGGCAAAGTCGCCCTGGCTTTCTTCAGGACCTTCCCACAATTATAGCTACTGCAATTGGTAAAAATATAGTAAAACAGATAATGTGATGCCATATTTTTATATTCTCCCGAAAATACACAAGACACAGAGGCCACCGCTGGGTAGACCCATTATATCGGGCATTGGATCCTGTCTGGAACCATTATCTACCTTTGTACCTTTGTACTAGGCCAGTGTATTTAAGAACACAGGTTTGCCATCACAGGATTGTGACTTTTGGGTCATCTGGCTCTCTGTTTATTACGCTCATATCACAGAGTCACCTCCTCATCTAATGGGGCTCTGTGACAGGGGAGTTGGAATTCCAAATGATGACACTGGCCACAAAGGGCAGTTGATGGAAATCCAATAGTCACCTCTTTGGGTCTAGAATTTGAATATCTGTTTAGATAGAACATATCAGACAGTAAGATACATGACCAGTGCCTTTTTCTCTCTCTTTTTAACTCTGTTATTTATCTTTTGACCATCAGATTCCTTTTTGTGATTACAGTTATTATGTGTGGGGGATTGAATATGATATAGGTCGGTAAATATGTTCCCTAGGACCCTCTTCCCCTTGTGGAATTAAGTGTAGCCTATGATTTGAATGTCCAGACTCCATTCTAGAGTCCAAGATTATATAAAACCTGTATAGGGCATGCCATTTATCTGGGGAGTGGCAGCCCTCGGAATGGCACGGTGTCCACACTTTTTGCTCCTCGTTTGCATGCCGAGATATGTGTCTGTGTTGCAGTATTTACTAAACATGACGTCTGTTGCATATTGTAAGATGGCACCTGCACTCATACCTATAGGTGGGAGTGATAGCGGGGAGCACGTGACTTGCGTGATGATGCAGTACGTCCGCATCCATACAAACTCTCACCACGTACCGGACCGCGTCAGGTGCTGTGATAACGCTACACACCAATGAGACCATGGTAAGCGCGAGCTTTCCAGCAGGACTGAGATGAACTAGCGCTACATGTATAGCCATGGTGGTGGACAGACCAAGACGAACAATTACGATGTCAGGCATGCACCAAATGTTAATGGGCACATGAGTCCTTTTAGAGAAGGAGCGCTGGGCTGCGAGTGACATACTTCACTAATGGTAATAAACGAATCACCATCAGCGATAAAGCTAGTTTTGTAACAAAAAACAGAATCAATGCTGGCATTCCACTGTAAATAGTGTGCGTGTTTGTACCACAAAGGGTAATTATAGAAGAGTTTGTGGATTTGAGTAAAAATTTGGGGATGGTGTGTAGCATGATTTTAACCTTAAGGATACAGCGTAAGAATTTCCTTAATTATAAAAAGTGTAAGAATCAGGGATATAGCACAATCTGACACACAAAGAGTGATACATTCCATACAACATATATGTTGGTTAAAATACTGTTGTGATTGACCATAACACACTCTGTTTTACAGACTGACAGTGGCAATGAACCTGATAGCCAGTGAGATAGTGACTAAGCACATACTCACATGTGCATGAGGGTACAGGTATGCCCGTAAGAGGTTTTATCCCGTTAAATGTTTATGACAACCTGTGGTTTTTAATGATAATGACAATACCGTTTTTTTAGTGATCAGGTGCCAACTGATGACGTTGCGTTGTTTTCCACTTTTGTATCCCGTAGGAACACTAAAATAAATAAAAATTGGTGCAGGTTGGAGTGACAGACGCATGCCCTGAAGAAATTGCCGTGAGTTTTCCTTGGGCAATGAAACATGTCGGCTTTTAAATGAGCAGACACACAGCACTGAATAAAAGTCCAATAGCCAGTGTGATCTATTTCGGTTTTAAAGGGGACAGGCGGAGCTATGGTCCAGGCCCTGTAGTCCTCATTGTGGGGTTGATCCTGCGGTACATTGGATTTTCTACTGATGTACAGGCAGTGTTTGACGTCCTAGCACCAGTGTTCACTTTCTTTTCTGTTTCACATTCATAATTTCTGTTTGGGATTGGTGGTTGCTGATGATGAGAACCTGAGGTAGCAGGCGAGTACCTTCCTGCTTACCCCCATGGTGTTACTCCCTTGAAGCACCACCAGCCCTCTCACACATTTTTCTCTTTCTTCATCTCTTCTCACTCACTTGAACTTTCTTCACAGGAGGGGAGGGAGTGATCGGCGGTGACACCGGGAACACCAGTTGAAATCAACGCAACAGGTTAAATTTTAAATTTTGTTTTAAAGTGGTGACCCAGATCCTTAAATTACAGACGGTATAGTTTGAACTGCTGCCCCAACAGATATCACAATAGATGGGTGGGGATCTGAGTAGGAGATTCACTGTGTGAACAGGTCCGAAGTTGTGTATGAGATTATGAGTGGGGGATGACCTGTTCTCTACCCCTATAGCTCCTTTGTATATAAGGTCCATTCTAGAGTGGCTCTGATCACAGTTCAAAGAGAGGAATAGCACACAGGTCTATTTTCTCACCCTCTCTCGACGTAAGACAAAGTTCTTGAGCAACCCTTAAAATCTTTTAAGTTATTTTCAACAGTCTCTGCTTTTACAGTTTTTACACAGCTTGGAAGACCTCTTCAGCCCTCTATCTCATCCTTCATCTAGATAAAATCTCTGAATTTCTTCTTCTTCCGTGTGGGCATAGGCTACCTTCTTCAAATAAGTTATTTACAATTCAGAGTTCAATCCACAACCCTTATCAGGTTAGAACCAATCTCTTCAATAACTTATTGTAACAGTTCAGCTCTCAATGCTGCAATCTCTTGAGGAGACTGCGGCACTCCAAAGCTTTGGAATTAGAGGTCTTCCAGAATCAGGGTCTGTAAGCCACTTAAACTTGGTGGGAAAGGAACAGTCACTGACAGGAGTACATTTGCTTCAATCCCAGGAATTCTCAGCAATATCTCAACAACCCGAACCGAGATTTCAAACCTCACTTTCCCTGGCATTTGTGATCGGATAAGTCCATTCGGGAGACAAATACCTCCGACAAGTCACTCGAGCCCTTCTGGATCTCCTCACGCTTTCTGAATTCTGCTTGGTCTCACTTAGATATAATTCTGAAGTCTCACTTACTGGAACAAGTTCTCTTTCAGATGAGAGTCTCAGGTTCTTTCTCATCTGTCTCACAGGCCAGGTTTCACCTATAATATCTTTCCTCCTTGATTGCACCTGGTCTCTTGTCACACCAGTCTCTTCCACTGAGTCAGACTTTCTGTCACTTGTAACAGTACTGTCTCCCTCAGAGTCTATACCAGGGTTATGTGTAGCTTGCCCCCCTCAGATCGACTTGGTGTATGTTCAGCCTCTTCAGGTACCTCTACATCTTGGCTTGTCCCCTCCAGTGACCTTTCCGTCACCGCTGGAGGAGAGGTGTTTCATCAGAGGGACCTGAAACCCGACATGTGTGAGAGGCATCGACCCAGTTTGACACTCCACCACACTTCACAGCAGTCACATTCACCAGTATCACTTGGTATGGACCACTCCAACGAGAGTCAAGACAGTCACAGTCAGTCAAAATTTACTTTATTTGGTTAGTCACAACCATAAAGCATACATGTACAAAATTCAATTAAAATAGTAATATATAAAAGTTCATTTACTTAAAATATATATTTTTCTCATTCCTTAATTAGTCACTATGTTCCGGACCCTGTCTTTAGTCTGTTTCTGCTTTTAGAAACTGAGTCTCTACAAAGTTCATGAATTTTACCCCGCGGCATATTAGGATGTTTGAACCTGCTCCCATCCAGCTGGTAACCGCTTGCCTGCAGGTACGGATCTGTAACATATGAAAAATTGGTTTCAGTAAAGTTCTTCTCTTTTCTTTGGAGGATTCACATGTGCACAACAGATGGCACAAAGTTTCCGTGTGGTAATCGCATAGTCTACATCTTGGTCCCTGGTGTGTGTCCTTCCATGACGGGATCAAGTCTATTGAGAAATGGTTACCCATTCTAAAGGCCATAAATTTTGTTTTTAAGGATAGCCGGAAATGCGCCATTAGGTAGGGTTGTGGTTTTAATCGTTTGTACGAGTTTAAAATAGTCCATGCATGTCGCCGTTTGGCCAAAGTCTTTTTATCTTCTATCAAAGATATCGATTTTGTATTTAGCTTGCAAATCTTCTTAAAGGATGATTCTTCTGGTTGACTATTCCAGATCTCCTCTATTTTGAGGGTTTCTAGTGATGCTCGCAAATCCTCAGCCCATGAGTTGGGTTCCTGTTGGTCATATTGTTTTTTAATTTCTTGCCAACATAAGTTATTTAAAGATCCTATTTCCGCGGATCTCAATTTCCAGCACCATTTCACTAGGACTGCTTTTCTTTGATAAATTTGATTTAGCAAGCCGAATTCCAGCCTTATTTGTGCCGGAGATGATCCTTTGTAAAGGTGAAACACGGATTTGTATATTTTTGTTTGGAGGGTATTTAGGATGGCTGCTTCTTTCGCATGCCATATTTCCAGTCCATATGAAAGAGATGGTAAAACTTGGGCTGCCATTACTTTTAGCAGGTGGTCGTATGATGGGCATTGCAATTTCTTTTGGAGGACTCTGTACGCAAAGCTCAATGATTGTGCTTTTGCCACGATGTTTCTTTTTTGATCTAGGAGGGACATATTTTTACTTAATGTGACCCCCAGATATTTGTGAGCAGTTGTTTCCTCGATATGTTTGCCTTTTGTGTACCACTTGAAAGATCGTCTGCTTGAGCCCGCCAATCTCACCACTTTTGTTTTTTTGATGTTTAATTCCATGCCTTCTCTATCGAAATAGTCTGTTAATTCGGATATTGTTCTTTGGAGGCCTATCGGTGTTTGGCTTAAGACTACAATATCGTCCGCATATTGGAGGAACTGGATGCTTTCATTTGTCAATTTTGGCGGGTGTCCATTCACATTCTGAAGTTGGTCTTTCAAATCTGCCAGATATATATTAAAAAGGCTTGGAGAGAGCACACAGCCCTGTTTGAGGCTGTTTCTTATTATTAATTCTGCAGATAATCTTCTCCCGTCTCCAAGCTTTACTTTAGCCCATGTTCCGCTATATAGTGCCATTATTGTTTCAATTAAAGCCGGCGGCAGACCCCAAAGATCAAGTTTTTCCCATAGGCGTTTTCTTGGAACTCGGTCGAAGGCGGATTTCAGGTCTATATAGCAAGCTATGAATCCCGTCTTCCTTTTACCTGCTCCTTCGATTAATAATGACAATGCTGACAGATTGGTTAAACAGCCCATACCTTCCCTAAAACCAGTTTGGAATTTGGGTACTATTTTATTGTCATTTATCCATTGTCGTAGGAGATTCAGTATGCACGATGAAAAGAGCTTTGCCTCCACGTCAATTAAAGCGATTAATCTATAATTTCCGGGTTCCATTCTGCATCCATTTTTGTGTATTGGATGGAAGATGTTGCCTTGCCAGGACTGTGGAATCTTTTTTCCTTTATGCACGTAATTGAATAGCGGTGTCAGATATTTTGCCCAGAAATCGGGGTCATATTTGAATAAGGCGTTTGGCATTCCATTTAGGCCTGCTGCTCCTTCCGCTTTCATTTTTCTTATTAGGGCGGTTGTTTGTTTAATAGTTGTCAGAGGAGCCTGTTCCTCTTGGTCGGTGCATTCTTGCTGATCATTTTTCCTTTGTCCAAAAACTGTTTCTTTTTGGTCTTGACTTATTTTAAGGTTTGTTTCTTTATTATTTGGGTGGCTATGGATGTTGTATAGACTGTCAATATAAACGGCCCATGTTGTTTCACTTATTCCTATGTTGTATTGACCGCCCGCTCCTTTTAATAATTTATTGATTATGTTCCAAAATTCTCCACTGTTTGGTAGCTTACTTGTTCTTAATAGATCTTCCCAGATTTCCTCTGTGTGCGATGTTTTCGCTTTTCTGCACTCCTCTTTATATTCTTTTCTCATTTTTTGTATTTCATTGTTATCTACTTCTTTTCCTAACCTTTTTTCTGCAGCCTTTATTCTTAATTTTTTCGCAATTTCCCTTTTTTTGTCTCTTAGTTTAGTGTTGTACCACTGCTCTTTGTTTACTTTGTATCCATAATTTGCTGGTGTGTTTACCGAGAATTTTCCTAACACAAATTTATGTAAGTTCTCCCATTTTGTTGTGGGTGATTGATTTTCAATGGACTCCATATAAATTTCATGTTCAAGTACTGAGTTCATTATCTCCTTTTTTACAGGACCCTTACATTTGATTTTCTTCAGTTTGTGTATTTCCGGAATTGCGGTGAGAAATTCTATTTGTGTTTTCTCTTCGATGTTTTTCCTCATTATGGTCTCTTGTGGGAAATGATCACTCTCCGGTCGAGTTCGTATTTCAAAATGGGCTACGTTCTTTTTTAGTTCGTTACTTGTTAGGGTAAAATCAAGTGTGGAGTTCTTTTTTCCACTAGAGAAGGTGGTTTTGGCGGGTTGGTCTCCCTCCATATTTCCATTTAGGATTGTTAAACCTAGGGATTCCAGTTCGCTCCATATCTTATGGATTTTATACTTGTTCTGGTTGACTTTTATTAAATTGCAGTTGAAATCTCCGGAGATAAATATCTCGTGGGACTGATTAGTTTTGTGTAAGGTTTTTATCAGATTTATTAGTGTTAGGGCTTTTTTAATTTTTGTGACCTTGTCTGGATGAATGTATAAATTTATAATTAGTAGTTTCCATCCTGGACTCTTTTTACTTACTTTAGTTTCTACTTTGATCACTTGTATCCAGTTCTCCCCTGAATCGAGGAGTTCGGTTTTCCAGTTTAGGTCATTCGTAATAAAAATGGACAGACCTCCCCTTGGGTGTCCATACTTTGCAAATTTTTCTGCCATTATATGATATTCCTCATATCCCATGATTTGCCTCGGGGTTACGTTCCATGTTTCCTCGAGTAATATTATTTCAAATTTACTCAGGTAGTCTATTGTCTCATGGTCTTGGGACATTTCTTTAAAGCCGTGTACGTTCCACGAGCAAATATTTATTTTTCTTTCCCGATTTGGGGTTAAATTGGTGTTTTGTCTTTGTTTTTTTTGTACTAATTTACCTACATCAGGATCGATGAGTGTTTAGTGTCTGTGCTAACCAAGACCAATCTTATGTTCCTTCTGATCCTTGTACTGCTGCTTTGTTTTTGTGCTACTCAGGTCTTGTTCGGTGATTGATTTATTTCTTGCTCCCTTCAAGATTGTATGAGTTTTTTCATTTACGTTTTTAGGTTGTGAAATCTTATTATTTAATAGGGGGAATGGATATTTTATTGGAGTTTGACCCTCTAAAGTTATTCCCCATCCTGTGAAATGTGTCCTAGTCGCAAAGATGAGCTCTGCTATTTCTTTAGAAGCCCAGGTGGTACTGCTTATTTCCGTGTCCTTATCTTTTTTTCCTTGAATAAATTCTACTGATTTCAGGTCGCTTGTTGTTATTCCCCTTAGTTTCGGTATCTCTTTGATTAATCTCAGAATATTTCCCCTGTTCAGCGTGTCCGAATTACCTTTTGTTTGATATTCCGGCTTGAACAGTAATTTACATTCTGTTTCCATGCTTGCTGTTTCGAGATATTGGGTTTGATAAACTCTCCTTTTTCCCTCTATTGGGTCAAATCGAATATACGATATTTCATCGTTCCGGCAGAGCGTGGCTGATTCCGGTCGGATATGATCTACCCAAGGTGCTTCTTTTAGGGGGTTCGTTACTTCTCGACCTATTTGTATATTGCTTGTGTTTTGCCCTGGTTTGTCATTTGGCTCAATTTCGTTATTGTCTCTGCAAGTTCTTCCTTTATTTCCTACCGTGATGATCAAACCTATATTAGGTTCCCTCGCTTGATTTGCCTGTATTTTTTGAATTTGCTCTTTTTCCATTTTTTTCGAGTTATATGGTGATTTTCCTCTTATATGCCAATTTGACCCTTTATGAGCCGATGTTTCATATTCCCTTTTTAGTATTAGCGCGTTTTCCTGTGTTTTTTGTTGTTCTTTGGCCTCACTATGATTTGTTTTTAATGTCTCGATTTCATCGTTAACTTTGTTTATATTTGTTTTTTCCTCGTCTTTTGATTTTCCTTGCATACTTGATATTGTTTTATTCGGCACTGGTAATTTTGTTTGTTCTTCGTTTTTTTCTGTGTTTTTTTCTTTATTTCCATCTTCTTTAGTAGAGATATCTGTGATCTGATCTATTGGGGCCTCTTTCTTCTTTTGGTCAAAAATGGCAAAGAGTTGTTTTACCTGCTTACTTTTAGTAGCATTTTTTCTTGCCTTCCTTGCCCGTTTCCGCTGCCTTTTGGTTAGGGGTTCTGCCGTGCCCGATGAACCCATTGTTTTGTTTTCTTCCGGACCTCTCTTTGTTGACTCATTTTCTTCTGTGTCGTTTTGAGTTTTTTCTTCTTCGGCGGTGTGGGTTGTTCTATTTTGTTTTCCAATTTGTTTGGCCTCATCTATGAGATTATCACCTTTATCGTTTTTTGAGTATGTTACTGCTAATATTTCTTTCAAGATGTCTGGTAGAGATGCTAACTTATCTATTATATCCTTGCAGACACAATTTTGTTCTATTAAATTCTCTTTCCATTGTTTTTCTTCCTCCTTTTCTTTTACGAGGTATAGCGAAATATCGTCCAATTTCAAATTTATTCCCGCTATATGAGATGCAATTAGGTTCATCAGATCTACCTGCACGTCAAGTTTGTTTGATTGAAAGTTCAGCGCATTAATTGCTTGTTGTAAGCTTTTTAGTAGAACGTCCCCCCAGAGTGCAGATTTTACTTCGGTTTGTTGCAACTGTACCCCTGTTGTCCTGTTTAAACTCTCTGAGGAAGAGATAGTTATAGGATGTTCTTCTTTTGTCGTATCTTTTGCTATGTTGGAAACCTGGAACTTACTAGTAGATTGTCTAATTGGGCTTGATGTAAGGATTATTGGAGAAGATGTTGGCTTCCTTTTGTATCTGTTTACGTTTCCATTTCCGATGCTTTCGGAATGTTCCAATTTTCTCAAATTTTCGAGACTCAGTTGCATTGGTTCAGCTTCCTTATGTGTGTTTTCTTCGAGCATTCTCGGAAGTTCTGTTTCTTCGAAGATCGAGAATGATTTAGACCACTCAATCTTTTGTGCGCTTTTCTGCAGATTTGATTGGGATCCTAAATTGCTTTGATTTATGAGTACTGGGCTATTTTCGTTAACCTCATCTGAAGTTTTATTTAGTGTTAACTTTGTTTGATTGAAGGGTGCGTGAATTTGTGCCGAGGTTTTTATCAGCCAATTTTTTAGTATCGATTTTTCTTTAAGATTGGGACTCATACTTATTTCTGATTAGTTTCTCATCTTACGTTTTTTACGCGATGAAGTCAAGCGTGTTGATTTTTTGGGACTTTTTTGGGTTTTTTCTCCGTTGCTTGTGGTATACGTTACTGCCCCTTGCTCTTTTAGGAACTGAAAATTGAACTTCAATTTTTCACCCCCAAACTTAAAAGATTCGGTCGTGGGAATATGTGCCTGATCAGATAGTTCGACATTAGTTGACTCTTCTAACTTACTTTTGTTCCCTTGTTCCTTTTTTCCTTTTACTGCCAGCCTTCTTTTTACTTTCTGTATTCGAGTCTGTCCGATTTTTCCTGACTGCATCTTTCAAAATGCAAATTTTTCCTGGAAGTTCTCCCTTCCAGCTCGTATATTGCTTTTTCTTTCCCAAAACTCCCCAAGCCCGTCTGCCGCTTTGCGTCAGCTGCCGTCGGGGGAGTACACGTGGAAATGTGGTCAGGCATTGGGTGGATGGCTTGATGACTTGATGTAAAAATGGTTCTGTATTTTCTGCAAGGTGAACTCCGTTTGAATATTACAGTGATCTTTTGCTGATGGTAATTATCCTCAGATGGTCCCACTAACTCGACCCCCTTTATGGCTTATCTATCAGTCCGTCAAAATATGTCCGTTCTCTTAGTTGCCACTCTCCACCCCCTTTGCTCCAGCTCCAGAACTTAGTCGACTCTTTCAACCTGCCCCATTGGACTAATATCGGAAGTTTCTGCTTTACCCCTCTTTTTCTCTTTTTCTGGTATCCCCTTGGACCCTGTTCCTTTCTTACTCCTTACTTGTTTTCAGCTTGAGTCCGTTGCTCGCCCTCTGGAACTTTGCCTCTGCCTCTTGTGCTGACTCTGGCACTGGCTTATCACAGCTCCGAGTTGCCACTCCTTATGGCTCGTGATTCCTCGTAACTCCTTCAGCCCCTTGCAACTCACAAACCCAGCTCGCAGCCCCGGATTACGCTCGGCTGCTCCACTGGCCTCTCAACATTCCGAACATTTCCTTGCTAGAACCTTCCGCCTTCTGGGCTGAGTTGGGCAGGGCTGGGCTTGGACTTGGACTGTGCTGGCTAGCTGGCTGGGTCTCCTGGGTGCTGGGTTACTGGTCTCCTCGACTCCTGAATCTCCTGGGCACCTGGACTCCACGCGGCCCACGGTGCCTCTCTGCCAGCCCCCCCGCCGCTGCTGTACTGCTGGCTCCCTCTGCTGTACTGCTGCTGCTGTGCTGTGCAAGGCGGGTGTTAGGTCTTTTAGGTATTTAGGAGGACTGGCAGGGCTGGAGCACGTCTTTCCGCAGTGGCTGCAGCTCACGGCTCCATTGCTAATGCTGCTGCCGCCCCTGCCTGCCGCGATGTACGTGACTCTTGCTCTTGCTCCCTCTCACGGTGCACAGCGAACGGAGCATGTTTGACTAAATAAAGAACTGAAGATCTTATTCTACAAAAAGAATCATCGTTCCTCTGCAACTTTAATTGTGTTACTTATTGCTTATTTGACACTATATTGACAATTTATTAATAGATGTGTGTGCATAGGGTACTTCTTTTTCTTGTGTTCCTGAAGCCACCATCGCCTTTTGACACTTCTAAGAAACAAAACATTGGTTCCAGGTGGGCTGTGTGTATTGATATATTCACTGACTTCATAGATACACTGCAGGAAGAAGATGACACGAAGATCATCAAATATTTGAAAAACCTTGCAGGTGATGAAGTGAAAGCAGTGCTAAAGAAAATCTCAAAGACTGATGTAAAATGGTACCAAAAGGTAAAAGAAGCATTGGAGGCCAATTCCAATCCATTGCCAAATGTCAACTATGAAAGGGAAATCTTCAACCAAGCACAACAACAGGTTGGTGAAACAATGGATAAGTTTGTTGAAAGACTTGATGCACTAATTTAACATTGCAAGTTCTGTATCTACACTGACAAAGAAGTCATGCACCTCAGAGTCATTAATGGCTGCCTTTCAGATTTGTTTAGAAGGTGCATGCTAAGAGAGACACACAGACTAGAGAAAATACTGATGGCTGCGAGAGCAGAAGAATGAGCAGACTGACAAGCTGCTGACATGGAAGCAGGAACAGCACACAATAAATCGGCATTGATGGCATTGATGGTGAAAAGCTGGTTCAAGCTTAAACAAGATACATGTAAGTCGATGTCTTCAACGAAAACAAAGCTATGCTTCAGATGTGGATTTTTATTTCCTCATGAAGGTAGCTGCCCGGGTATAGGACACATCTGCCAAGGTTGTGGGAACGAGAACCACTTCATAACTATGTGCCCAGCCAAAAGAAAATCAAGAGTGTCACGATTGCAAGAAAAGATGGACCAGAAACCGTTCCAGAAGCGTTTTGGCCATGTCCCTAAAACAAAAAAACTTCATCAACTATGACAAGTTGAAATCAGGCAAAATCAATCGTCATCAAGCTCATTGTACAAAGGCTCTTCAATGTCACCATCAAGTTTGGGTGAAGAAGATGGGTTTGCACTGATTATATCTACCAAAAAACAGCATGCGCATGTGAGGTTAGCTGCCTGTAGAGAAGATCACAGTGCAAAGAAAGTTCACCAAACAAAGCAACAAACTTCATTTGGACACTGTCCCAAAATCATATTGAAAGTAAACGATCACCCAACAACTTTCATCATAGACAGTCGATTAATATCATGCCAGTGGAAACATGTAACAGCCTATCCCTGTGCCTTATCTAACTCTGTCAGACATGAAGGCGTATACTTGGGCCGCTTCTAAGCCGCTACCAAGTCAAGGATCATTCACAGCGACAATGAGACACAAAAAGATATCAGTGCAAGCCACCATTCACGTTCTACAAGGTACTTTGACAAGTGCCTGCTTGCTCAGTTTTGCCACCGCTGTTGACATGAGGTTGATATCTCTCAACTACAACCTCTGTGCTCAGTCTGAGATCACGAGCCGATTCCAGCCATTGTTCCATGGACAGGAAAAGCTCAAGAAAATAAAAGTGCGGCTTCATACCAATGAAGACATCCACCCTTTTGCTCAACAACACTGTAGAATTGCTTATCATCTACAAAAAGGTGTAAGAGTTAGAAGCACTCTTGAAAAATGACATCACTGAACACTCCACCGCCACGTCATGGGTTTCCCCCATAGTAGTAGTATCAAAAATGGACAGTAGCGGAACAGTGCTCATTTGCATTGATATGCACCAGACAAACAAAGACACCATTGAGAGGGAGAGACACCGTAGTCCACACATCGCGGACATGATCATGCAATTGAATGGAGCCAAAGTGTTTTCCCATCTTGAACGGAACAAAGGATACTATCAACTCGAGCTGGAGGAGAACTACAGGTACATTATTCCCTTTTCAATTCATGTTGCATTGTTCAGATAAAAAAGACTGAGTTTTGAAGTATCTTCGGCTGCAGAGATATTGCAGGACTTTATTCGCCGGGTAATCCAACCTGTTACACAAGCTTTCAATTACAGTAATGAAATATTAGTTTTTGGAGAACACAAGAACAACACGACAAGCCTTTAACCCAGTGTGCCATTTACTTGCTGGTGCAGGTCTCCTTATGAACTCAGCAAAGCATGAATTTCTAAAAACCAAATGCTAGTTTTTCGGCATATATTCTCTGATGAGGAAATGACTCCAGAACGAAGACAGGGTGTAAGCACTGGATCCACTTTCCCTCCATACCTACGCCAAGATGTTACAGTGCTGTGATCCTTTCTAGCCATGGCCAGTTATTGATTCAAATACATTTGCAACTTTGTTACAGTGAGTGCCCCATTGAGAGACTTGACAAAGAGAAATGTACTGTTCCAGTGGTATCTGGAATGCGACCAGAGTTTCAAAGACATTAAACGAGCAATTGAGAATGCAACGGAAATGGCCTACTTTGACCCCAAGTTACATGCCGAAATAGCGGTTTTGAGCAATCCTGGGGGCAATCCTTGCTCTTTTTTTTTTGGTCCTCATCTCACCTTACAAGCCTCTGCGGGTCTTATGAAGCCGCCTTCGTTATCTGTCGCCCCTACGGCTTACCGCACTCGCTTGGGTCGTCCGACCAGTCCCATTGTTTTGTAAGGGACCATGGTGTAATCATAAGACCAATGATGTTACAGTAATCTTAAGTTCTTGCCCCAGCTCACAAGGGGGTGCCACATGTTCGAGATCTTATCCTCTACTCCATCATACTCCAGTCGTGCCATAGAGAATGCAGCTTTAAGCCAATCCTCCCTTTGCGGGGGGTAGGGGGTCCTTCCACCTCTTACACACTTCCCTTCTTGCCAACAATATCAAGTTCAATAGTAAACCTCTATCTTTCTGCGAAAGGTTCTGGCTGAGGCGACCATCATCTCCAAAGAATACCAGTTGCATATTTATCTCAATGTTGGTGTTAAGTATGTCCAGTAAGTTGTCACCTACCTCAGCCCAAAATCTTGTGAGTGTTGGGCACTCATAGAAAATATGTAAGTCATTGGCAAGAGATACTGCACATCTGGGGCATTTAAGGACAGGATAAGGAGTGAACTTTGCAATTTTTTCCGAGGTGTAATAAAGTCTATTAATAACAAAGAAATGATTTTTTTTAGGCAGGCGGGTTTAACAAATCTGTACAAGGTCTTCAGTGAGGATTCATATAAAAGGTCTGCTGGTGGCCCGAGTGGGGTTCCTGTCCACACTGCAACAAGGGGAGGTGTCTCGTGGTCTTCGGCCTCTAGCAAACTATTGTACCACATATTATTGAGTGGTAGGGCCGAATTCGACCAAGAACCCTTCAGTATCTGCCCGGCGTTAGCCGCCTCTCATACCATTCGAGATTACCAAACAAAGAGGCAGGCGCTGGAGACAGAAGGCAGGAAACAGGAGTTTATTCCGACGGAGCAGAACACGTCAAATCAGACAACAGGGTATCTTCTGGAGGTGCTCTAAACGCATCCTTGATGCCTGGCCTCTTATACACAGGTTTATTGCTTTATTACATGAAACACATTCTTGTCAATACTTGATGTACGGAAAGACATCCTCGGAATCCCCGCTTCACCCCCGTTCCCACACATATTTACAATAGAGTTCCCACTTTGACCTCAGCATGTGGTGGTTTGTCACGCAGCTGGACATTCTGTTGGGAACGGGAAAGGGGCGATCGGTCGGACCTGGAGGTGTGAGGGTATTGATTAACCCCTTCGATGCTCATGACGGAACGGTTCCGTCATGAGCGACGGTTGAGCTGTGCTCATGACGGAACCGTTCCGTCACGACCACACCCATTTCTTAGAACGCTCAGCACAGCGCGAAAATTCGCGCCGCGCTGAAGCGGTTAACCACCGCTCCTTTGATGTGAGGCGGGGCCCTACTGTAGGGGGCAATAAACTGCATCTGCCGGGCTAGGTGATGGCCTGGGATCGGGCTGGACAATCGGGCAGGGAGGAAGAGGTTATCAAAGAAGGGCCTGTTCTTTGACTGAGATGAAAGAGCGAGGGGGTTCAGCACGGGATGTGGCTCGGAGACAGGGTCGTGCTAGAGGTGCGCTTATGATCCAAGCAGGAGAAACCGGGGGCTGCCGGGGCGCGGGGGAAGGCTTGCGAGGTTGGGGTGTGAGGGGGAGAGGCGCGCAGGCTATTGGCAGTGGGCAGAGAGGTCGTGACACAAGAATGGCTGCCACCTACGTTCGTGATGGGGCCTAAAAGGGACAAGATGGCGTGGCTACTGTTTTCATGATTGCCGCTCTACTTTCAACAGTGGCTGTGGTGAACATAAATGAACGCCGCTTATGTATACCGATTTTAGTCATTTTCCACAATAGAGATTTCCTTATTCAATGGGCGTGTCCCTTGCAGCAAGTCTTCGATCTCCCTATTTCCACTGATCTCCCGCTTTTCTGCCTCATACCATGATGTTACCTGTATGTACTTGAATCTTGAGAGCCCAGTACCAATCTTGGCCCTCAGGTAATCCCAGGGATATATCCCCCCAGTGTCTAACAGTTCAGACCAAATTTTGACACCAGCCCTCTTTATCGGCAGTGCCAAACCATCCTGCAAGCAATCCGGGGTTCCTGGGGCATCCCATACAGGGGCATTATCAGAGTAGTAGCCAATGCCCCAGCTACGCCTGAGCCTGCACCAAATCTCCAGAGATGCCCTTAAAACCTTCAACGAACCCTCTTGAAGAACCTTGGTGATCCAAATTTATACAAAAATGCTTCACCCCCTTCTACCCGCACCATTTCGTCTAACAACCTCCCCCAGGCTGATTCTCCTGGCTTTACTAACAGCATCCGCATGCTTTTAAACTGAAACGCTGCTGCATATAGCCTTACGTCTGGGAGCGCTAACCCCCCTTTTTTTAATCTGCGTCTGAGTTTTTTCCACGCCAGTCGAACCCCTTTATTGCCCCAAATGAAACTGTTGATCTTACTCTGTACTTTAATCAGACTTTTACTCGGAAATGTCAGTGGAATTGAAGAGACTAGGTATGACAGTTTAGGAAGGATGACCATCTTTACTAAGTTGGTTTTCCTGTATATGGTCAATGGGAGATTTCTCCATCTACTGAATAGACTGTCAATTTCCTTTACCACCCTCTTTAGATTTAGCTCAGGGATCTTTTCAATTTCCTTCACTACATAAATCCCAAAGTATCTCATCTCTTCACTTTCTGTCCCTGACCACTCCAAATTCCAACACATCACCTCCGTCTTGGTTCTATTAACAAGAAACCCAGAAAGTAATCCAAACTCGCTCATACGCTCTTCCACCCTTGTGATAGCTGTATCTGGGTCGCTTGTATACAGCACCAAGTCGTCAGCATACAGAGCTATTTTGGAGCCGTATTGTTCTGATCTGAATGGATAAATTGACTCATCCAATCTAAGCATTTGGGCCAACGGTTCCACATATAAATTAAACAAAAGAGGTGAAATCGGACACCCCTGCCTCGTTCCTCTCTGAATATTAAAACTCGCAGTGAGGAACCCATTCAAAAATATTCGGGCAGAGGCACCCTGATAGCAATTCTGCCACGTCTGTATAAAAATAGGGCCAAAACCCATAACCTTCAGAACCTCCCATAGATATGCCCAGCAAACTCTGTCAAACGCCTTGGCCGCGTCGATGGCTCATGCATCTGTACCCACACCACTGGCATAGGGCACCCAGATAGAGGGGTGACTGATGTATGCCAGGGCAGTGTTTTGTGGGCATGGAACAAAGGGATGTGTGTCATGTTGACTCTGTTTTGGTCTGCACCAAGACAAGCAGCCTGCAAAACCAGTGGGTGTATGTCAGTGTACAGGGCCTCTAAGGGTGGCACAAGAAGTGCTGCAGCCCTTAGGGCGCCTTCTCTGGTCACAGTGCCCTGGGTACCAGGGGCTGACCTGTGGCCAGAGATGCTAATTGGGTTAGTTTTTGGGGAGAGAACACAGGCCCTGGAAACCTGATTGGCAGGGACTGAGAGCACACCAAGGAAAAGTGCATCAGTAATCAGGCAAAAAGTGGGGGGGGAGGTTACTGCATCAGTAACCCACTTTCCTACAGGCTCCCCTTTTAACAGCAAAGAGTTGAAAGAATTCCTTGTCCAACGCATTGTCAAAAAACAAAAGAGTAAACCCCTCTGACTCCAGTCCAATGGTGTAGTTGAACGATTCATGGCCACCCTCAAGAGCACCATTCAAAGAGCGTCCATGGAGGGAATCTATCTAAACCAAGCCCTGTGCAAGGCCCTCCGCACCTATCGATCAACCCCTCACTCCACAACTGATGGGAGTCCAGCCACCTTGCTATTTGGGAGAGCCATCAAAACAAAACTACCTCAATGGACTCTGAATTGATCAGTGAATGATGACTAGGTTAAAAACACCAATGCAACTCAGAAAAGACAACTGAAAGTGTATGCAGATCAGCGTCACCATGGCCAGAAGACAGTCTTTAACAAAGGAGACTGGGTACTGGCTAAGCAGCGACGAAGACGGACAATGGGCATTTCTCTTGCCGCTAATCCGTTATAGGTTGTGGAGTGTAAGGGACATATGGTGACACACATTATCCTGGACAATTCATCACTCAAGACACATCACATTTTAAACACCAACAGCAACATTTGTCGAGTCCAGAAATCATGCATGAGGATATCCTGTCAGCAGATACAGCTATGTCACAATTGCCTGATCAGGGTTGACCTCGATCATCTCGGACCGCCCGACCCAGCAAACAAGTGCGAGCACCTTGTCGACTCATAGAAAAGAATTTGATTTTAGTGATGTCGGCCACATTGTATTTAACAAAGAGGGGGATGTAGCATATTGATGTTATATGTTCTAGGACCCTTGTTGTTCTGGTTGGACTCTGAAGAGGAAGCACGGAAATGGAGGAAGGTGTTAGGGTGTAATTAACATGAAGTATAACGTACTGTGCGGTGCGTGAGTGTATGCTGAGGAATAAAGCAATGTTTGATAGCAGCTGCTATGTGGAGCAATTCATCTGCATGCTCCTGGGCTGTGGAGGACGCTACAAATACTACAGAAATATAAAAGTTAAAAAAGGTACTGTAAAGTAAAAGACATGCTTTGCGCTTTTGACTCCTCGAAGAACTGTTTGCAGAACATGACCTTATTGATTAATAACGTATGTGGTTTTTATGTGCTCAACAGTGCACTATTGCCAAATGAAGAAGCTGAATTGGTTTTCCCAATGTGTTTTGTCATTTATAGTTGAAATTCACAAAAGCTATCTAATTTGGACATGCAGCCATGCCATGCAAGCCCTTACATTTTCAGTAATCTTCCTCTTGGATGGAGCTGAATGAGTGGAAAAGTAATCATGGGAAGGGTCCCAATTTAGGATTGAATGCTAGGAATTCAGATGAGTTGAGGAAGGTATGATAAGTTCCATAGGGACAACAGCAACAAATGGAAATATGGCAGGTGATGAAGAGAGAAAGATACTTTGAGGGTGAATGTTTCGAATTTAAGGCCAGCCAGTGTTTTGAGGCATTTTAGTATGGTGTGAATGGGAATTCTGACTCAGATGATGATAATGTCTCTGCCTTTGGATTAGTCCTGATTTGGATATTGGGTTCATTATGCTTTATAGATAATGTGACGGAGGATGGTGATCACATTATTTTTGAAATATTTACCAGTCATGCATAGGCAGTGTAGGTCCTGGACAAGTATTACATTGTGGATGACTTGACCACAAAGGATGAATATTGAATATTGATGAGTTACACTTGAATATTATTGGGTATGATTTTGAAGAGCGAGACGATATATGAATCCATTGGAGGTATGTATCTCTACTCTGGTGGGAACAATGGGTGAGGTATCATTTTATGTAGAATAGTTAGAGGAGAGACTGGCGGTGCCTGACAGGCAGGACAATTTTGAGGAATACTTTCTCTTGCTTATTAAAAGAATAGTTAGGCAGTCAACTAAATCATCAGCACCAATGAGACAGTCATCTTGTAATTTTAGGGTCCTGTTTCAAGTTGTCAGTCATTTCTTTTTGTTCTGATTGCCATACTGGCTCTTGCATTGTATGCCAAAACAGATAATTATCTGGCTCCATCAAGTCAGGAAAGTCTATTACATTTCAAAGTTCTTCGCAGACAGCAACAGTAGAATGGACACTTGCAGGAAGGGTAGTAGGAGTTTCGATGTCCCTCACACGCAACTTACCACTATGGAATAAGCAAGTTCAAGTTCAAGTTCATGCATTTATAAAGCGCACTACTCACCCAGAGGGTCTCAAGGCGCTGGAGGGAGGGGTTTACTGTTTATCGAATAGCCATGTTTTCAGTTCTTTTCTGAAGGAGATGTGATTCTGAGTAAGGCGGAGGTGGGTGGGGAGTGAGTTCCAGGTCTTGGCAGCCAGGAAGGAGAAGGATCTGCCACCCATGGTGGTTTTTCGGATGCGCGGGACTGCGGCGAGGGCTTGATTGGATGATCTTAGTTGGCGGATGGGATTGTAGAAGGACAGTCGGGTGTTGAGGCATTCGGGTCCTAGCTTATAGAGGGCCTTGTGTGCGTGGGTAAGAAGGCAAAAGGTAATTCTTTTGTTGACGGGAAGCCAGTGGAGGTTTTTTAAGTGACCGGAGATGTGCTCTCGGTGCGGGATGTCTAATATGAGTCTCGCTGATGCGTTTTGGATGCGCTGGAGCTTTTTCTGCAATTTTGTTGTAATTCCGGCGTAGAGTGTGTTGCCATAGTCCAGTCGACTCGTGACCAGTGCATGGGTAACAGTCTTTCTTGTTTCGAGGGGGATCCAGCGGAAGATCTTTTTGAGAATGAGGAGGACGTTGAAGCAGGAGGACGATACGGCGTTGACTTGTCTGGACATTGAGAGGGAGGAGTCTAGAATGAAGCCAAGGTTACGTGCATGGTCTGTGGGTGTGGGCGTAGATCCCAAAGCGGAAGGCCACCAGGAGTCGTCCCAAGCTGAGGGGGAGGATCCTAGGATGAGCACCTCCGTTTTGTCAGAGTTGAGTTTCAAGCGGCTCTGTTTCATCCATTCGGCTACTGCTTTCATACCTTCGTGAAGGTTGTTTTTGGCGGTGTTGGGGTCTTTGGTGAGGGAAAGGATTAGCTGGGTGTCGTCGGCGTAGGAGATGATGTTGAGATTGTGTTGACGTGCGATGGAGGCGAGGGGACTCATGTAGACGTTGAAGAGGGTGGGACTGAGTGAGGAGCCTTGAGGTACGCCGCAGATGACTTCGGTGGGCTCTGAGTAGAAAGGGGGGAGTCGGACTCTCTGGGTTCTCCCGGCTAGGAACGAGATGATCCAGTCCAAGGCTTTTCCTTGTATGCCGATGTTGTTGAGGCGTTGTATGAGGGTGTTGTGACAGACCGTGTCGAAGGCGGCGGAGAGGTCGAGTAGAATGAGGGCCACTGTTTCACCGTTGTCCAGGAGTGTTCGGATGTCGTCGGTCGCCGCAATGAGGGCGGTTTTGGTGCTGTGTTTGGCTCGAAAGCCGTTCTGTGAGGGGTCTAGGGAGTTGTTGGATTCGAGGAAGGCTGCGAGTTGGCTATTGACGGCTTTCTCGATGACTTTGGCCGGGAAAGGGAGGAGGGAAATGGGTCGGTAGTTTTTCAGTTCTGAGGGGTCTGCTGTTGGTTTTTTCAGAAGGGCGCTGAGTTCGGCGTGTTTCCATATTTCTGGAAAGGTGGCGGAGTTGAAGGAGCAGTTGATGACATCGCGGAGTTGGGGAGCGATGATGGAGTCAGCTTTGTTGAAGATGTAGTGGGGACAGGGGTCGGAAGGTGAGCCAGAGTGGATTGAGTTCATGAGGCGAATGGTGTCTTCAATGGTGATAGGGTTCCAGGAGTTGAGGTAGTTAGTTGGAGGGGTGGGATCTGAAGGGGGTGGGGTGAGTTGGTCATTGGGAGTAATCTTGAAGCTGTTGTGGATGTCGGTAATTTTGTTGTAGAAGAAGGAGGATAGCGCATCGCAGAGGTCTTGGGAGTTAGTGATGTCGTTGGATGCTGCGGGGGGGTTGGTGAATTCTTTGACGATGTTGAAGAGTTCCTTGCTGTTATGAGAATTGTTGTCGAGACTGTCCTTTAATGCTGATTTCTTGGCGGATCGAATCAGTTGGTGGTGTTTGCGGGTTGCTGTCTTGAGGGAGGCCATGTTGTCTGAGGTTGGTTCTTTTCTCCAATTCTTCTCCAGGGTGCGGCATGTCTTCTTGGATTTTTTAAGGTCGTCATTGAACCAGGGAGCTTTTTTGCTGGATGATTTCGACTGGTGTTTTTTCAGGGGTGCTAGTTCGTCCGCACTGTGGGTAATCCAATGCCTGAGGTTGGTGGCCGCTAGGTCTGGGTCCGTTGCTAGGGTGGGAGTGTTTTGGCTGAGTGATGTGAGGAGTTGGTCGGTGGTGATTTTGTTCCATTTTCTTCGGGGAATGGGTTGTGGACGGTTGTGGGTCAGGGTTGTTTTGTAGCTGAAGTGAACACAGCTGTGATCCGTCCAGTGGAGAGCTGTACTGTGATCGAAGGAGATGTGCTTGCTGGAGGTGAAGATAGGGTCGAGCGTGTGTCCGGCTATGTGAGTGGAGGTGTCAACAAGTTGTTTGAGTCCGAGATTGGACAGGTTGTCCAGAAGGGTGGTGGTGTTGTTGTCGAGAATGTTGTCAAGGTGGTAGTTGAGGTCTCCTAGAAGAATGTACTTCTCGGAGGCGAGGGCGTGCGGGCTGACGAAGTCTGTGATGTCGTCGCTGAATTGAGATCGGGTGCCTGGGGGCCTGTAAATGAGGGTTCCTCTAAGTGTGGTCCTGGGGTCGGTGTGGATCTGAAAGTGGAGGTGTTCGGCGGTTGCAAGATTGTCGTCAGAGCTGGATGTAATTTTGATGGTGTTTCTATGGACGATGGCGATGCCTCCTCCAGTTTGATCGGTGTGGTCTTTTCGAATGATCTTGTAAGTGTCCGGTATGGCTATGGCGATGTCGGGGGCAGAAGAAGCATTCATCCATGTTTCAGTAAGGAAGGCTATGTCAGGGGACGCAGTGTCGATTAGGTCCCAGAGTTCGGTTGCATGTCTGTGGACCGAGCGGGTGTTCAGTAGGATGCATTTCAAGTCGTTGGGTTCGGAGCTGTGCGTGGAGGAAGTGTGTTTGGTGAGGGTCCTGAAGCAGTTGAACTTGCAGGAGAGGCAGGTGAATGGGCCGTGGGTACGTCCTGGGGTAGCTTCGCAGCAAAGTGGGGTGCGTCTGGGGTTGAGGGCGAGGAGAGTAGCGGCATCATAAGTTACTCTGGGGGGTTGGGGGCGGCATAGAGCAGGCGGCAATAAGCAGCACACACGCTTACACACACGACACATACACAAACACACACACACATATTATCTCTCTCACTCATTCTAGTATAACATAAAAAGTTGGGGCAACTCTGAAGGTTTTGTTGAACGCCCCCTAACATGTTACCTGGACTGGCCTCATCCCATATTTACAGAATATTAGGGCTTTTCAGGAACATCTTGTGAGGCAAGATCTGAAGTGGCCTGCTCAAAATTTTCCTCGTGCACACACAACAAATGTACAATATAAGCAGAAGGAAAACCACCTTCCTCTATCCCACTGAGCAGGGAAAGCCCAGACAGAAGCAGTGCAATCATGAACATACAGTATACGCATGGGCAGCAGAAGTGCAAGTTTCCTTAAAATGGCACTTACAAATTCTGTGAAAGCTTATCAACACACACGCTGAACAAGTGCACTGCAACTCTACCAGCAGTGTAATCATTACACACACACAATAAAATGGAACATAGCAGCAGTAGTGCAAGCCTTCTTCACATCAAGTAGAGTGCAGGCAGCAACATTGTCAGATTTCCACACATACACACACACAGGTAAAGCAAGGGCATCAACTGTGTAAGATCCTGTCTATTTGAATTTTACAAAACAGGTAGCAAAGGTGCACACTTCACTCACACAGAACACGTCTAGCACCAACGCAAGAGTGTAAATATTCCTCACACTCAGAACAGGTACAACATGAATATCAGCATTCGGTGGCTGCTAGTTAATGCTATTTTACCACACACTCCACGTGCTCTGCTGACAAATCGTTTAATTTTTGTCCCTAGAGGAACATTAGGATAAAGAACAAGTCAAGTCGTTAGCAACATCCGTTTAAAATAACTGCTGGTTATAGACTTTGTGAAAAGACATATCTCATTAATTTAACAACCTTTCATGGGAACAGTGCACATTCTTTTTTAAATCTCATTTTCACGTTGTCTTATACATTGAAATGGCAAAAGCTAAAAACAGATAATTATCTATCGTCAACACAATAAGTATAAAATGGAATTTGTTTTGCATGTAATCACTATTTTATGCTTTTGAATTCTGTGAAAATGTCACATAGCTGTACTGGGCAATGCCCATGCTGCCGCAAATTCGAGAGGTTGGATAAGGAATAGTAAATATACCCTCAGTAGCCCAACACTTTCCCGAGCGTGGTAAAAGTTGGAGTTGGGATTGTAGAAGTCACCCCTTCAGAGCTCAATACTTTGCTTATTGTGGCTATATTTTACGCTGGATTAGTAAATCAGACCACTTTAAAGTCTAACACTATCTCCAATATGGGTAAGTTTGAAGTGGGAACAGTATATATCCCCCCGCTACCTCCAAAGTCCAACTCGTTTCACAGTGTAGCTAAATTTGGGGAATCTGACTTCCTAGAGTCCAACACTTTCCCCAATGTGGCTACGATTGGAGTGGTACTTATACATGTAACCCCTTCTGAGTCCAATGCATTTCGAAATGTGGCAGAGTCAAACACGTTCCCCAATGTGGGTAAGATTGAAGTTAGAATAACAAATCTGACTGCCTCGGATTATACCACCTTCCCTAATGTGGAGAAGTCTGGAGAGAAAATAGTAAATCTGACCTCTCCAGAGTCCAAGTCCTTCCTCAGTATGGTTACGTTTAGAGAGGGAATAGTAAATCTGACCCCTTCAGAATTGCATTTTCACAAATGTGGCTAAATTTGAATTGGGAATAGAAATTCAACACCCACAGGGTCAAATACGTTCCCCACCATGGCTAAGGTTGGAGTGGAAAAAGTAAATCTGATACCTTCAGAGTTTAACACTTTCCCCAATGTGGCTAAGGTTGGAGATGGAAAAGTAAGCCTGATCTCCACAGAGTCCAACACTTTCCCCAACATGGATATGTTTGGAGTAGGAATAGTAAATCATATTCCTCCAACCGTCAAGCTCAACACTTTCCCAAGTGTGGCAATGGTTTGAGTGGGAAATTTAGAGTCCAATATTTACTGCAAAGTGGTTAAGGTTATGATTCATATAATTAGTTACATGATTTTCAACTTTTCATTTATGTTATGAAAGTAAATAAATGAGTAAACATTAAAAAAGTATTTTCTATGTGTATAATAATACATTGCGATTTATTAAAAAAGCAATGATTTATTTTTTACGCTTTATTTACTCTTTCATATAAATGTAATGCACTTTTAAATTCATTTTCTATGTTTTTAAACAAAGCAAATAATATGTTTTATACATATGTGTAAAATAAATATGTTTTATACCTGTGTGTAACAATTTTTTTCACTTGTAGTGAAATCATTTTAGTATATGTTGAGCTTTAATCTTTTCTACAATATTCACTTTCAACATGTTAGATATTTTCATGTAATGTACATTTTAATGTATTAATATAAATTTAATTGTATTTATATTTCCTTTGATTACATATTATTAGTATTTTTTCACTGTTATTTGCATTTTATAAACTTTTTTTAAATTTGATACATTATTACTATTCTGTTTTGCCATTTTTTGTACTGCCATGAAAGTCTTTTTTAATTTCTGTTTCCTTCATTAGGTTTTGGCTGTTGTCCTTGTAGATGATGGTTCTTGGTTGGAGTTGTTGGCTCAGTTAAGAACATTATTTAATATTTTCTAAGTAATTCCTATGGTAGTGGGTTGTTATTTTAGTTAGTTTATGTAATCTTTTAAATACCTGGAATTCGGTCATAGAGTTGGCTAGTTACATGTGAGTTATAGGCCTTGAGGTATTAGCTATGTGTATATTGTTTAGGTTTAGACAACGTTTAGACAAAGTTATTTTATGTAGTTAAGCATTATACAATAGGTATTTATTAGTTTCTGCAATTATTGTATGTTTTGTGGTTGTATGTGTACATTTTCTTTTTTTTCACGCTTTCTGTAGTCATGGACAGATATATGTTCCAGACTGCTGCTGCAAGTGTCTTATTCATACACAAAAAATATATTTGATTTTTAAATTTATTTCCTTGATTTTGCCAGGTTTCCTACAGCATTTATTCAAATTCTTTTTAGTTTTAGCATATCCAAGGGTGTCAGTGGAGATGAAATGGGTTTTTATGGAATAATTATAGTTTTTTTAACCAGTTTTTAATTTTCTGGGGTTACTTCTTTAGATTTATGTTTTTCATTGTCTATATTGCATTATTAGTTAAGAACGTCTGCTACAGAATTATCAGTAAATTGTTTTTTTCTTTCTTTAAATACTGAATGGGATTATGTGTTTCAATATATAAAAGTATTTTGTATATGAATTAGTGTTTTCTATAATGTGTTTTGTCATGATTTTAAGTAGTGTATATTTAATTTTGTGAATGTATGTTTCTTCAGTAGTGCTACTTATGTATTATTTATTGTAAACATCTATTTTAAAGTAGTATTTAGTAACTTGAAAATATTTTATTTTAGGAATTATTGTATAATTAATTTATTTTCTATCATTTTGACTTTTTTTTATCATTTTTGTCTTAATGTTCTTAAATACTACTTATCAATAATGTTAAGAATATTATTAGATATTGTGGGTTAAAATGCTAATATGTATTGTGCTTTGTGGTTAGTTATTGCTTGTTAGTGTAGTGTATTGGTTTTTAAGTTTTGGGATTTGTATAGCAGTATGCCAGCTATAGATTCAAGATAGAGTAGTCCTTGTTAGGAAAAGGAAGTGTCACACTGCGTAGCATTTCATACATCTGTCTTGTTTGTTTTGATATTTATTTTTTTAGCTGTGCTATTTTGAGCTCTTGCTACCTTTCTTGTTTTTATAGCACATCTATAAATTGATATAGTTTGGGATAATCCCTTCCAAGGGTTTCTTAAAAGAGCTGTGCCATTCTTCTACAGCATTTGTGTTTTTTGCTTCTTAGGAAAATGTTCTGCTGTACACATTGCACTAGGAAAGTAGAAACTTGGGTTGGCATCTGTGAATCGAACGGTGCAGGTATTCAACCCAAGTGACTTCAAAATAGTCTACCAGTCAGGATAGTTCTGTTCATTTTTTGGTAGAAGGGTAACTCTACAAATAACTCAAAGTGTCTTTTTACTCCTATACTTTCTATATAGACTAAGGCAATTATTGATTATACTACAAATGTTAATTGTGCATTTCTTGACTAGTCTATGCTAATTGTTGACTTTTGAAGGTACTTTCATAAGGCCTGTGTAAAGTGATAACAGCATTCTTGTACTGATGTATGCAGCTAGACTTTAATTATCATATTAAATATGGCTTGCTTAAACTCTGTAATTATTTTTCGAGGGTAATAGTTGTTGGTATTTTTCTTTGTTGCTATCAGTAAGTTGATACTTGCTAAGTTGAACTTTATTTAGATGGGAGCAAGTGCCTAAATTAGGGGAATATTAGTATTGTGATATTGGCTGAGGGCTACAAATTTGTGGGAATGATGTGGGGGAATGATTTAAAAGCCTCATGTATTATTATCAGTAATAGTAGCAATAGTAGTATTAATGCTTTTACCATTGTAGGTTGGTGCTATGAGCAAGACAAATCACAACTATGACAGGTACATAATGTATCCAGAAAGCAAGAGGACAAATAAGGATTAGGCCTGCAAAATGGCATTTACTGACATCTTAAAAACCCCAGAATTGCAGGTTTTGCACAAAGGAATGGTGTTTGGGGCAAGACAGAATTGCACCTATCTCTAGTGTATTTTTTATCTATGAAGGTAAGGTGCTAAGGATCGGAGTTTCAAAACCCCTAAAACTCCTAAGATATAGAATGTCTCAATTTACCACAAGCAGCAAACAGTGGTCCAGCACTCTTAATATTAGTTAATATTCATTAACAATGACACATTTTCTCAAAGTAATGGCAATTCAGAAAAGTTGTTTCCATCAGATTCTTTATTCGTAACTTATTTTTTTCAACACGATTATAAGACCGTAGCCAACGCATTTCGTCCTGTTGGACTTCTTCAGGGCTACAAATAACACATATATTTACAGAAATTAATACACAATATATACATATCCTGAACAATACAATACACAACAACAATACACATTTATCCCCATAACTTTGAGACTTCGAATTTATCACAAATGAACACACTGTGGATTTCCTGAGCTTGAATCAAATAAAACATCTTCTTATTCAGTATGCAACTTTTTCAGCCAAATGGAAGTCATAGGGTCACATTTCCTAACCCATATACATTCTTGCTTTCATATTATCCAAAGATTGATATTTAATCTTAAGATTTTTTTAACAGGTCAGAATAGAAATTTCAGTGGGTCTAATGCAAGTACGGTAAATGTGATTACCTAAAACAGCCATTAACAGCAATAGAAAGGTTAGCATTTTCTTACCAAAAGGCACATTTACTTGTGATCTGTACTGCAATTCAGAAAGCGCTGTGTCCCTTTTCAGGAACTGATAACATCTGATTGTATCTAATAAAAATGTGAAAAGAGTTTTTATTTAAAAAAAGGGACTTTTTTGTATAATACAGCTTGATTCTAGTATATTCAAATGTGAGATGGTCGTTCGTAACTTTAGATATACAAATGTGTCCACACCTTATATTAAGGTGCACTGTAGCAATCATTACTATATATTCCATTCGTCTTTATTCGATCATAATCAATCATAAAAGACACATATAAACTATATATTAGATTGCTTGATTTTCATAGTTGGTGGTCAGTAAGTCTCTGCCATCCTCCGTTGTACTCCAAGAAAAGCTATTTAAACAGAGATAACAATAGGCTAATGGTATCGCTAGTTGTTTAACATTCCCATAGCATTTACATTGTTTATTTTGCTATAACCCTTTGGCTTTAGGATTTTCTGATCAGCACTTTTTAAAACAGACGTTCGCAAATACCGCAAGCTCTGTATACTGTTTTCTTTGGACATTTACATGGATTTCTACATTTACTACTGCTTAACCTAATTTGAATAGGCCGCCATATTTGCAGGTGATAAAGTGCAACTCATTCCAGATTTTGGGTCTTAATACCCAAAAAGAGCTTTGCACTCTTTCTTCTGCTTTGGGATATGTTCAGCAGGAGGGAGTACTAGAATGAAGAGTCCGTCCAGGGCAGTAGAAGGAGATTAAATCTGTGTGGAACAAAGGTCTAGTTTTGTATTATGGCCTACATAACACGCAGGCTAATGTACGGTTGACTCTTTTATTCACTGTCAGACACCCTAGTCTATCTCTGCAACCTGATACATGGTTGTCCGTTATCCAGGTTTTGCTTTGACTTAGGCTTAGTAGGTTATGCACAGCAGAAAGAGATTACTCTTATTTCATTATTTTGGTTGATATGTAAGATGATATCTTGGTTAGTGTTGGTTATTTTTAAATGAATGGGGATTTCTATGTATTGTAATGTAATTGGGGCCCTTGTTGATTGTCTGGCTGTTCTTCATGTTCTGGATATTAATCTTTTGTGGTTTGGTATTGCTTATAACTGGTTTGCTGCTTCCTCAGGAACTTCAGGTATTACCTCTTTTAATAGGAGCAAAGGTACTCATATTGGATTATCTTTGATCATATTACATTTCTAACATTAATCTTTGTAAGATTGAGAGGGTGCTTGTGTTCTCTTACGTTCTGTCTGGTGTCATGTAGTGTGGTTGCTCTGCCATAACAGCAATTACAGCAGTATTATGTACATTTGCATGTGTTTTATCATTAGTGCTACATTTTGTGCTGTATGTGTAGCCCACGCAACTTAAAATGGGGTTTCCTTTAAAAACTATACCTTAACTATCATTACTTAGTGGATGTCACTTAGAAGCCCTTGATGAAAAATATCCCCATTGATCTCCATTGTTCAATATTACTGATCTCTATATCTAAATATCACCATTATTAATGCCTGGAGCCCTCACTAAATCTGACAAATGTGAATGAACAATGTGTCCTCCAATATACTCCTGCGTCCCTTGTTTAAATTTTCTCTGATTGGAGGAATAAAGTTGTGGGACCTGATAACAAATGCTCCATTAAATTTCAACCTCTGCAAACACCTGTGATATGTTTATCACATAATTACCAGCTGTAATAAAGTACTCAGCCCTGTTAGATTTTAGCAGGTGCATGATATAAATTGGGAAATGTGGATTTATGCACGCTAAGCACCAAAATCTAGATTATACCCCATTTTCAGGTCGACATTCAGTATAAACAATAATTAATACACCTGATAATGTCCAAAAACCTTAGTGTTATTTTGAAGGATGTGATAATTATTGCATTCACCCTCAACACACTATCAATCAGGCCATACATGTCACCCAATATCTTATAAAGCTTGACCACCATGGAAGGCATATTACTGCCAATAACTGGATGCAGAGAAGGTCTGTTAAGCCACCTTCATGATTACACTAGGAAACAGCAACTTCTCCCAGCAGCTATGGTGCCACCCAACACAGAATAGTAAACTTGCAAGGTTTAAGTAGCTCCTTAAGAAGGTCCTAGTTAGGAGGAAGCACCCAGCGAAGGGGGAAACTTCCTTAGCAATCTTGTAGCTTTTGATTGATAGAAGATAGAGAATAGGGTTGACAAAATCAGCAAGATATCACATTCCCCCAGAGATCTGGAAGGAGAGAATAGCTAAGCACAATAGAGGTTCAGAAATATAGAAGGTCTGAATAGCTAAAAGCAAAAATCAGAGACAAAAATAGTGACACAATGAAAAAATAAGGGACCTAAACGTCACAAAAAGAACTTGGATCAGGAGCTTTTGTTAATATTCTATGGCCAATCCTCCATCTAGAAGATGACTGGTTATATGGTTTGGCCACAAGCTTCTCTGAAGATCTCACTCAGGTAGATGATGTAGAAGCCTGAGTTTGGCATCTTTTGACCAGTGTTGATGTTTGGGATTCTGCCACCACCATCACCCATGCCCAGAACTCTAGCAAGCTCATAAAACACCCTTCCAGCAGGCCTCAAGCGCAGAGACAACAGGGTTGGTTCAGGCAGTGCAGCAACTTAGCAGCAAACCAAATGGAACTTCTCTGAACATGCTGACACTCAATGCTGACCCTTCTTCTTCCTCTTTGACACATGCAGAACTTCTGGTTTCTGACTCTGTTCCTGGCACACTTGCAACTATTAGAACTCATTTTACTCTCCCATTTTAGGGATATTTAGCGTTGTCAAAAACTTCAAGCTGTTTTTGAATCCCATAGCATTGATATTTTGGGATTTCACATGCTGATATATAGGGATCTGTGACAGACCATTTCCTTGACTTGTTAGGTGAATAGTAGTCATATACAACTATTAAAAATAAAACTTTCATATTGTAGCAATATATTTTGAACAATCGGTTGTACTTTGTGAGTCTTTCTGAATCCCTATTTATCAGTTACTGGGGTTCAGGTAAAATATCTCCAGATGGCCTTTGCTCATTAATTCTTTCATTCTATTAGTCTGGTCTGCTGAGAATAGGCAACTTTTTTAAAGCAGTCTATATATGTACTCAGCCTTTAAATTCCTACTCCACCTTACTTCACTTGGAGAGATAAAGGACTGTTAAATAGACTCAATGTCTTGTATTTTCAAGGATTAAGGATTTGGTACATGTTTAGGAAAGTGATTTTTTGGTTTGAGTGTGCACTATACAGTCCTAACAAATGTTTGTGTATATTACTTTAAAAAATGCAAATTCACATCAGAACCAGAAAGTGTATACTTACAAAAAAAAAGGTTAGTTCTCAAAGACAGGAGTACGGTTTATGCAAAACCAAAGGAATAATATTTACATAGATATTGTTCATGTTTTAGATCAAGGAAAGTCAGTTCTGCCAATGCTCCAGAGAGACTGAGACATCTAAATAGTTTAAAGGCCTATCGTTTAACCACAAAAGGGAGAAGGGAGAACACTGCCTAGCATACCAGCACACAATTTACCCAGATGTATTGTGGCAAATGCAGTGTATACTAACACTCACTTTAATGGAAAGTCTTTAGTATTCAGTATTCACCATTGTTGGTACACCCAATGCTAGGTACTGTCACTGCTGCGACCACACCTCCCTGTTTGGGGCACGTGGTGCAGCTAAACCAGCAATTGAGGAGAAGGAGGAGGAGGAGACCGAGGCAGGGAATGCAGTCTAGTTTTTCCACATCCCCCTGCATCCCACAGGTTCCAGGAAGTCTGCACTAGTTGCGCGTGAGATTCTCTGGTGCAGCTGTATAAACGCTGCACCAGAGAGTCTCTTGATCCCTGTAATTAAACGTTTGATACTTATTCTGTTGCTAAATGCTGTTGTGCTGCAGACTCGCCTCATCCGCTATTGTTTCTTTTGATTTTCATATCTCTTTTAGTACCTATGGAGACACCAAGGGTACAAGAGAGTTTGCCAACAGCTGACAGCTTTTCTAAGTTAGTAAGATGCATGATTCCCATACATTGCTGGATATATACTTAACTTCTAGTGCTGTGACTACATTTCCTCTTGTGAATGGTGACTATTTACTTTGCAAAAGATGAACAAGGCTGTTATTTGGTGTTTTTTTTTTAATAAAGCGCAGTGACTGGAATTTAAAGACTACTATATCTAAGACTCTTCTGGTGCTCTTAGGGCCCATTATACAATCCCTACTCTTATGGACATTTTTTTTTGCGAGATATTGAAGCAGTAATTTAATTCCGTTCGTATCTGGTCTGCCTTAGGCCATCTTCTTTTATTTTTTAGGTAACTTTGGGTGGCAGGTCTGAGTAGTAGTGACATTTTGGGTACTTATTAATCTACATTCTGTATTTCTTGCATTCCCTTAGGATTTACACTGCACATTCAGAGTTCCAGCTGCTAGATCCTAGTGGGAAAGTCGGGGGTATTAAGTAAGAACATATACTTTCCAATTTATGTTCAATTGCATAACTATGTTTCTGCCTTAGAAGAGAAGGCCCTAAAAAACATATTTGATTCTTGTAGATGCACAACAATACTAGAACACTGTAGTTTGTTGAACTGAGGTAGCCATCTTGAAGGGACCTCTAGGATGCCATCTTTTGTTTTTGAATCCACTTCCTCTTTACCCTGGGTGCTTTTCTTAATCAATCAATCAATTAATCAATCAATCAATCAGAGTTCATAAAGCGCAGCTACTCACCGGAAGGGGTCCCAAGGTATTGAGGGGGTGTATGGGGGTGCGCAGCTCCCAGAAGATCACAGAGCTCAGTCGAAGAGCCATGTCTTGAGGTCCATTAAGAACTTGTGGTGTGGTTGTGTCTGTCAGAGGTGGAGAGGGAGGGAGTTCCATTCCTTGGCAGTGAGGAGGGAGAAGGAGGGTCCTCCTGATCTGGTCTTCTTGATGTGTGGTACCGTTACAAGGGAAAGATGGGCCAAGTGATGGGACTTTGGGGTGCGTTGAACATGAGGCGGTGCTTGATGTAGACTGGTCCATTGTTGTGGAGGGTTTTGTGGGTGTGGGTGAGAAGCTTGAAGGTGATTCTCTTCTCAACGGGGAGCCATTGTAGTGTCCGTAGGTGTTGGCTGATGTGGCAGTCGTGCGGCATAGAGTGTATTGCAGTAGTCTAGTCTGCTGCTGATGAAGGCGTGGGTGACGATTTTCATGTATTTGACGGGAAGTTTAGAGAGACACAGCACTAGTTGCACCAACAGTGATTTGATGAAAACTAAGGACTTTCAACTGAAGTGAGTGTTATCAAGCACTACGTTTACCGCCATGTACTTGGGCATATTGTGTGCTGGGCTGCCAGGTAGAAGTTTGCTTACCCTCCTCCTTATTGTGTTAGGTTTCTTGGTAAGTTATTGGACACAGGGGCTCATTGAGATGCTTCAACTCATTGTTAAGGGTAGTAATCGCTGTATAAATACAATTACAAATACAATTACCATTAAGATGTACCTGCGCTCTCGAAGTTGTGCAGAAACCTGAGAAGACTCTGAGTAGCATTGCCAGCACCCCCACATTTATAGTGTTAATCTCTACTGAAGAAGGACAAATATCCTCAAAAACATCTTTAGAGATACAAAAACAATCGCTGCACCAATAATGGAGAAGACATTAAAGCTATCAATCTTTTTTTAAATATTCCACCCCCAACAGTATAGCAACACTAAGTAGAATGACAAGTCAGATTTGTGATATGCAGTTGCGTTACCTCTGCTTTCTCTCTTACCCAGTCCAATTTCCCCATGCCCACCACTAGCGATCATTTTTCTATTGTGAATTGTTGGCATCTAAATGAGAGATTGTTAAAAATAGAAATATATAAAGAAATTATAGTCTAGTTCATAAAAGAAATGAATTCACAAAATACCATGTTCAACTGCTCATTGCCCAAATATGAGTGATATTGATTGGAGTTTTGCTTCCAAAATATTCTATATTTTAACTATTCTACACAAAATGATACTTATCTACAGATACAATAAATATCTGGTGATAGTGATATATTGGACTTTTCACAGTTATCATTATAGCAGGTGCGGTCGGTACAAGTAAGAGCAGTGAGGCGGGCAGGGGAGAAGTTGACAAATGACAGGATAGGGAAAATAAATAAATAGGAAAACCACTTACCTTGTGCTCGAGAACTTGTCAGATCCCTTCCTAAAGAATGCCTCACCGACCCCAGCGATCTCAAAAATTATCTCCTGATCTCCCTACTCCACTACTTGGCCAAAGTACTCAAGAAAGCCATCAGCCAGCAGCTCACGAATTCCTGTAAAAAACTCCTATGGACACATCACAATCAGGATTCTGTGCATACCACAGCACTGAGACCATGCTGATTGACACCACAGATGACATCAAAACAATCCTCGACCATGAAGAAACTGGCTCTGATCCTCCTCGACCTCTCCACGGCATTTGATACTGTTACCCACAACACCCTCATTACCAGACTCCACAACATAGGCATACAACAAGAGGCCCGCAAGTGGATCGCTTCCTTCCTTACAGGACACACACAGAGCATCCAACCGCCTTCCTTCAACTCCTCCCTCAAAAACATCATATGCAGGGTACCACAAGGATAATCTCTCAGCCCCACCCTGTTCGACTTAAAACTGTGTAGAAAGCAGTTAATTGCTGTTAAAATATCCAGCGAAGATAGTTTCATTTCTATTAACATTATATGTACCCCTGGGAGCCTTAATATTGGAAAGTTATTTAGAAATTCCTTCATTTCAAGTTTAATGATTTGGTAAAGTACAATACTAGTGAAAATTGTCTAAAACATATACTCAGATGAGCTCTACATGTTTCAATTGGTCTGTCCCTAAATTTAATTATGTATATATTAGATTGAACTTGTCTCATGCTGCATAGTGATAATTTTATAAATGTCATTACTAATGATTCAGGTGGATTTTGATTCCCAGGCATAAACAAGTATGATCAACTGTGATGAACATATATATATATATATGACAAATCTTCAAGAAATTTCAAAAATAGTGTACTGGGCACGTAAGCTTCTGTGTGGAAAGTTTCTGGGTAATGTGTCAAGCAGGGGCTGAGAAAAAAGGTGGTCCCAAATAATTTTTTCCCCATGAAATTTCCCATAGGAATTTTAGACAGAACTACAGCCCGAACTACTAGAAGGAATTACCTGAAATTTGGCACAAAGCTAGATCTCCGCCCAGAAAGAGCCCTTGTTGTAATTTGGTGTGTATCCATTCAGTAGTTTTAGAGTTATAAAAGTAATAAGAAATATAGATATCTAGGGACGCGAATCCTTCATAGATCCAAAAGATCTCATACTGAGATCTGATTGGCTGCCAACACTTAAATCAGGAAGTGTTGGCAGCCATCTTGGGACTCGGACTCGTCCAAGTCCCAAGTAAAAAGGTGGAAAAAACATAAGGGGGCATGATAGGAATCCCCTTATCCCCTAGACATGGTGATGGGGTCCCACAGGGACCCGTGCAGAGGGGGCAATATTTTATTTCTCTAAAATCAAATAAAAACAAGCATAGACTCCTGCACTTGTTTTTGATGTCTCCCGGGAGTGGATTAATGATAATAATGGGTTGAGGGGGTTCGCATGGCCCCACTCCTGGGCTGATTTCGGCCCCAGGGACAACCACCATTCGGAGCCCGGCCATCCAGAAATAGTGCAGGTAGGGTAACCTCTGTCTGCTCTTGCAATTTAAAACTCCCGCTGAGCAAGAGCACAATTTAAGTCCACTTCCAGCAGAGAGGAGCAGGAAAATTGCTCCCACCATGTGCGAGTTGACTTTTCATCTGTTTCCCTGTCCGCTGTCAAGGCGGGGAAACAGATTTGAAAATTGCTCCAACAGTCAGGGAGCAGCTTTTTTTGCTGCTCCCTTCATGTGGGAGCAATGCTGGCTCCAATGTAGGCGGAAAGCCAGCTGGGGGATCAGAGGTGGGGGTTGGGGCTTCGACCACGGCATCTTTGTAGTCTCACTGTTTTCTCTTTGTGAGGATTCATTTTCTCACAGATTTCTGGAAGAAGACACTCGAGGAACAATCACTTTGCTGAAATTAAATGCACACAACGTCACTGCAGACCCTTGTGGTCCATTATAAAGATATAGTGTAGAATATGCACTAGACAGTTATCCATCGAGGTAGCATTTACTAATTAACCAGTAGAAAGTTGTCCTGTTGGGTAGACAATTTGCGTAAAACTGTGGACTCTTGTTAGATAAATAGGCAAGTGAGGTTCCGTTCTGGCCCAGACTCATTTCACAGAAATTAAAAATCAACAGGAAGCACTTACAAATATAAACATAGCAGATGCCCCCTTTGAAGCTCCACTTCTGTAAAGGACAAATGGTATTAACTTCTTGGGCGTGGTGAAGGCAAAGCAAGTGTGGTTTCTGGGCAATTCCACATTGGAAAATGATATGAAATCCTGATCTATCAGAGCGCAATCCCTTCTGTAGTGACTGTGACGAGTGTGTTCTTTCTTGTCGTCTCTTGGTGAGAGCAGAGTCCATGGTTCTCCCTTTAAATTACTATGAGTATGCAAATGTGCAAAATCATTTGAAAGCTTCTCCCATTTGGCCCTGCCCCATCCACCTTAGTAGTAGGCAAAGGTTTTCCCGCCTTTTACCATGTTGATGAAAAGCTTACCTAAAGGCCCCCCGAGCATGTTTCCTGACAATTATGGTTATGTGTTCTCGATGCAAAAGACTATGATGACATCTCCAGCAAACAAAGAAGCATGTATTTCATATAGTTCCGAGGAAGTACCCTTGCTTGGTGTAGATTCTCCTCTTTGTAGTATTGTCATCTTCTCTATACAAGGATTCATGTTATCATAGATTTCTGGAAGAAGACGCTTGATGAAAAATCACATTGCCAAAATTAAGCGCACACACGGTCACTGGAGGCATTTCCTCGTGGTCCATCACGCAGCTGTAGCATAGAAAATGCACTAGATATTTACCCAAATGAGGTACCACTAACTAATTACCCAGTAGAAAGTACTCCAGATAGGCAGACATTTTGTGCAAAACTATGGACTCTTGTTGGATAAATGGGCCTATGAAGTTCCGTTGTGGCCCAATAACTCACACAGCTACTGACACACCCACACAGCTACTCAGACACCCACTCACACACCCATACAGCCACTCTCACATCCACTCACAGACCCACACAGCCACTCACATACCCATACAGACACTCACACACAAACTCACAGACCCATACAGCCCCTCACACACCCACATAATCACTCACACACCCACTCACAGACCCATACAGCCACTCACATACCTACTAGTTGATTCATATGGCAGACCCATACAGCCACTCACACACCCACTCACAGACCCATGCAGCCACTCCAAACCCCTCTCACACACCCACTCACAGGCCCATACAGCCTTTCACACACCCAGTCGTTTACCCACAAAATCACTCACACACCCTCAAAACTACTTACAAACCCACTCATACACCCTTTCACACACCCACATAACCACTTACACACACTCACAGACCCATACAGCCACACACACCCACTAATGTGCCCCTAAACCCACTAACACACCCAGACACAGACCCATACAGCCACTCACACACCCACTCATGGACCCATTAAGCCTCTCACATAGCTACTTACACACCTACACAACTACTCACACAGCCACTTACAGGCCCATAGAGGCATTCACACACCCACTCATGACCTACAAACCCATTACACATCCACTCAAACACCCTCAAAACTACTCACACACCAACTCACAGAGCCATAACACCACTCACACAACTAGTCATTGACTCATACAGCCACTCACAAACCCACTCACATCTCCATGCAGCCACTCACAGACCCATACAGTTAGTCACACACCCACTCACTGACCCATTCCCTCTTTCACTCCCACAAAACTACTCACACACCCACTCATAGACCCATACAGCCACTCACACACCCACTCATGGACCCATACAACCACTAACACACCCACTCACTGACCAAACAGCCACTCAAACAGCCACTCTCAAAGGTTACAGTTATGAAATAGCATTAAAAAACCTTAGATATTCACTGATAAAAACAAACGTTAAAGGGCTGTTATATTTAGGCCATATTCTACAAACACAAAACCATATGAATTCAGCAGTTATAGTTACCTGAGCTAACTGTAACTTATGCCCCTGCAATGCACTGCTTACATACCTTACATTTTACATCACTCATGACATAGAGCCTGTTTTAGATCTTGGTAGACATATTACTCTGTTGCAAAGGTGATGGACATCCTGTCGCCGAAATATAAATTCAATAATAACCTATGGGATTTATATTTCTGTGGATGGAATATCTGTTCAAAATCAGGCCCATGGTCAGAGATATCACAGATAATAGCGCTGATGCCATCGCAAATGACATCACTGATGACATCATTCGGTGAAGTAAATTTCAAAATAATTCATAAAATGCCATTTAGATTTTTTTAAAGTAAGAAGTAGAAGCAGGTGAGAGATGTACAGCACAGAGCTTACAGTGACCTTACCAATTCCTACTTTAACTTATCACCTAAGAGACAATTCTCAGTAGATAGTCCTTTCTCTTCTGAACCACTACTCTCTCTCGCTTAAAATATACTCAATTCAACTACTTGCATATAACTTATGTAATGCCCAAGAAACCTAGTCTCATTCGGGGATGGAAGACATGTGCTATCCTAGATGTACTCAAAGTAATGCAGATTTTTACCACATGGTTTGGGACTGGCACACGGGTCAGGTTTTTTGCAGAGGAGTAATGGAGTAACTAGAGTCTGTCGTGGGTAGGGAAGGATTGCATGTACCGGAGGCGTGCCTCCTGGGCTTATATTTGAGGCAAAAAAAGAAAAAACTAGAATTGGCACTAGTTTTGGACAAAAGGTGTTTTTAGCTATACTCTGGAGGACAGCATTAACGACATCCCCAAGAAGGATAGCCTTAATGGAATACATTCAAAAAGAGACTATATAATTAGTTCTACAAAATCGGAAATAAATAAAGCTGAAGTATAAAAAAAGAATCCAGGCATACTGTATGCTGATAATGGGGAACAACAAATAACAAAACTAAATTGTAATGAAGAAATACACGTAAACCATCCACCAACCTGAGAACTAGGAAAATTGTCAGATGCAAAAGATGAAGAAGAGTGTTTAACTCAAATAAAAAAACTGGAACAGATAGTAATAGTTAGAAGTGGTAACAATAAACGAATGATAAACATAGTTAATCAACCTCAAACTAATAGCAGCGAAATGGTCCTGGTAAATCAACGGACGGAACAACTAATCTTCAAACCTGTATATGAGTCTAGAGGACGTCAAGATATACTAAACAGAAGCAATCTTTTGTGCCTATTTAAATCGGTCCCATCTCTAGCAAATCTGACAACTAGTGCAATTGAATGTGCTGGCTTTTTACAAAACCCAGAAGGTTTACTGCCATTAACATTAGTGACAGTAACACCTCCTTCTGTAGCTGACCAAATCATGAAGGAAGAACATACTTTTCGTAGTTGGGGAATAGTGGTCAGTAAAGTTGCCCCTAAGGAATACCCTACACCATTTAATAAAGCAAAAAATAACCCAATTTTTGAGGAAGAAAAAAAGAGGGCTACAACCCTTTTCTGTACTAAAAAATCCAATACAAAAAATAGATCAAAGCCTTGCAAGTCCATTGGGCAACAAAAAGGGGGAGAAGGAAAACGGAATAAATGAGACATGGATTACGATGGCCTTACATGGAAATGACAATCAATGACAAGCAAATCAAAAAACAACAGTGAAAAACTTAAATGACGGTAGAGATACTGTTACAATTTGCTCTTGGAATATAAACGGGATAGGCAAAGAGCTGGAGCGAATATTCAAGGTACTAAAAAGTTATCAAATAATCCTATTAGAAGAGACCTGGGCAATATCTCCCTTTGTTATTCATGGATATAAAGGATACTTTGAACCTGCAATTAAGCAAAGCAATTATGGTCGCCCATGCGGCGGCCGGGCAATATTCATTTCAATTGACTTAAATGCAGTACATATCCAATTGGTTACAAACAACTGCAATATCCAGACTGTATTGTTAAAATACAAGATATACAACCAAGTCAAAATGTTAAAATTGGTCAATATATACATTCCGCCAACATATAACTCTAGGAAGACAATGTGTGATACTCTCTACAGTTACGTAGTAGAGCAAAGGATAGAGGACCCATTTATGGATTTTATTATTACAGGAGATTTCAATTTAAACTTGTTAATATCGTTCACAAGAGATGATGTGACACAGTCCCAAGATCACCAATGGCTAATTCCAGCTCAAGTAACAGAGACTAAACCCAAACCGAGACAAAATCGATTAGGTTTAAATTTAGTGAAGGATATGGAAGCTTTGGGACTACGGATACTCAATGGTAGATTTCCAACTGATTCCCCTCCAGCATGGTCCTGCTATACCCAAAATGTGAAATCTCGAATTGATTATACCTTGGCATCGTTGAATATCTTTAACAACTGTACTACGTATTGTTTAAAGAGGGTCCAAGAGAGTGACCACAGTCAGCAAATAATAACCACATCATTTAAGAATATAAAATATCAATCCTATTTAACAACCCAAGGTCAAATTGATACCACCAACTTCCGGAAATTAAATTGGAAATCAAAGAATAAACGACTGACCAATGTCTCTGCACTAAAACTGGCTAGTGAATGTCTCCAAGAAATATCCGCTACATCAATAATTGACCAATGGGTTAGCTTTATATCCAACCTACCTAACCAGAATGCGATCCATAATAACCCTGGTAATAGATATGTAACACGGATAAAAAAAAAGGAAACCCACATTAACCTTCCGTATGCAGTGCAAACAATGAAACGGACACGAAACAAACTGAGGAAAGAGCTGACAAAACTCCAGACTAAAGAAGATACAAAAGCTGAACTAAAGGACTTGAATCAAAAATTAAGGAAATTGATCTGGAATGAAAAAACCGCAGCTAACAACGAGCGCTGGACCAGAATTTTTTATGCCAGTAATCAAGGAAAATCAAGGGAGTTTTGGAAGATGATAAATAACTTAACAAGACCTGACAAACCTATAGTTTCATCAGTACTGACTGAGACGGAATGGGTGAAATTTCTGGGGCACCATCTAAACGCGGAACCTACGGAAATTGGAACCGAAGCCGATTATATATGGAAAGGTACTTTAAACCCTAAGCAAGATAATTATCTTGATATTACTAAAGAACAAATTGCTAAGCAAATAAAAAAACAGAAAGATGGAGCACCCGGCCCAAATGGTATTCCCTTTGCCCTGTATAAGGAGGACCCAGACACATGGGCAGAATATCTTTTTAGGGTTTTTAAAGAAGTACTCCGGAAAGGGAGGATACCTGAAACCTGGAGAGGGTCCCTAATATCCCCGATCTATAAAAAGGGAGATTGGGCATTGCCTGGAAACTACCGATTAATAACCCTACAGGATACCGACGCAAAACTTTTTGCAGGGATCTTGCTAACAAAACTATCAGACTGGGCAAAGGACAACTGCATTCTTCCACCTAATCAAACTGGCTTTATTAAAGGTCTAGGAACAGCTACTAACATCTTAGCTCTATCAGTCCTAATTGACAAGGCAATTACAAAAAGGCAACCTCTCTACCTATGTTTTATCGATTCTGGGGAAGGAGAACTTGGAACAAGTTGAAACCTATAGATATTTGGGAGTCATATTTAACGACAACGGCAACTTTACCCCCAAAAAACTTGATATCACTAGGAAAGCAAATGCCTTAACAGCTGCATTTGGGATCATCAAAAAGTCAACGAGTAACCTAACCTATCAACCTCTTCTTAAGGTGATATCGGCTAAATTATTACCATCTCTAACTTATGGCAGCAAGGCCCTAAATGGGAAAGATGCAATGATCATTAATAACGCTATTTCAAAAACATTTAAATCCCTTTTCCGTCTTCCAAAAAAATGCTTCACAAGCCCAGATCAGGCTGGAATTCGGTCTGAATAACCAGCTCATCGCAAGAAAGAGTAATGCTATTAAAGTATGGAATAGAGTAAAAAATGATAAGGAGAACTTAATTTCTCAGCTTTTATGGAAAGAAATTGAAGGAAACAATAAATCACCTGCCTGGAAATACTTGGACATGGCTCTGGAGGAATTCGAGGTTAGAGGAATTTGGACCTCTCCTATAACACAGGAATCGTTCAAAAAAGCTGTGAATAAAACAACTGATTACCTATCAATGATAAGTGACAAAGCAACCTTTGTCAAAAGGAAACATGCGTGGTCCATAATAAATGGCTATACGAAAAAGAGGCCACAACAATATTTAGACACGGCATGGTCATTGAAAAGCAAACAGCTTTTCATCAAAGCACGATTTGGAGTATGGCCGGGTGAAGCCCACGCACCACCATGGAAAAAACTCGATATTAACAAACTGTGCAGGTTGTGTAAATCTGGTGGGGAAAATATAATACATTTCTTATGTCTCTGTCCAGAACTGAGAAATTAAAGATTATCAATACTAAAAAGGTTATTTAACGAGAGAGGGATAAGGACATGTAGACAAGCTTTGATTTGATGCCTGTGCTCAGACGATCTATCCATTAATTCTGCTCTGACAACATTTTTAACAATAGTATGGAAAAAATTGGAATAATATGGTATTATGAAATTACAATGATTATATATCTTTCCCTAGTTCTGAACATATGAATTTGCTTTTTAAGTAGTTTTTAAAGAATGTCCACAATTTTAAGATTTACTGTTATTCAAAAATGTAATTTTAATGATTTACTATTATTTTAATGGAGCAATTGTCTTTTGTAAAGATTTTAATTAATCAATCAATAAACTTTACTTACTTACTGGAGGACTGTATCCCCTCCACAATTGGTAAATGGCCCCACGATGTCGGTAGATGTACTGAATCTGGGAATCTCTAGTCTGCTTTTAGGACGAAAACCGTTTGAATTTTAATGCCACTGCTTAATCACATTAAGATGGACCCAAATTGGGAACTGTGGGCATAAAAGGATTTTGTCTCTCTCCCCCCTTATTTAGTAAGACAAAGTGTAGCCTCACCCAGATACTTTGATAAAATTAAGAAACATTAAGGAATCGTAAGAAAATGAATTTCATCCCTGTGGACAAAGACCATATACGGTGTGGCTTGGGCAGACACGGATGGTAAGTCACAGGGCTTGGCCACAAAAGTCATAAAAAATAACAATGAAATTCACTTGATAAACCACAGCTTAAAAGTGAGTTATGATTCTGACTCAAACTCATCAAACACACGCCATAACTCATGACACATGCCTGGTTCAACATCAATTTGGCAAAGGTACACAATTAAATAAGTGAGAATTAGTACCCTCAACAAGTCATACACCAGATGTCTTGCCATAAATATGTCTAAAAAACAATGCCTTCCGTGCCGCTATACCACATCTACGGTCTGGGCTGCTGTTCCAACAGAATAAATCATAGAATCACCACCAGTACTCCACAGAACTACAGCCATTATTGCAAAGAGGAATCTTTTGCAGTAAAACCGGTGGATGACTTGTTGAGTATCCTCATACTCACATTGTATGTGGAACATTAGTCAGATGATACATATCCAGATGAGACATGAAAAATAGGCACTGATAGAAATGTTGATACACCGTCCCTAGAGAGTGCTTTTGTGCTTCAGATTTCTACAGGAGATGCGGTATATACGCATATAGCATCTCCGCCTATGTCTATTCTTCAAAATGTTTCTTCAACACTGGGACATTATGAGTGTCTTGTGTTATGTTGTTATATGTACTTCTTTTCACTGTCTGAGCACTGAGTCCTCTGCACTATTTTTGTGATTGCATTCTATTCCTATAAAACAATACAATTTTGTATTAAAAAAAGTATTATGTACCTTAGTTGACAGTATTTAGTACTACATATGTCATTAATTTAGATCACATGCCTCGGAAGCAATGGGATGTATCGACAAATGTGTCCCAAAGGACAGTTGTTTGGTTATATTAGATTTACCCTAGTTTTCGTGGGCGGACAGGGTGGTCCTTGTATTGTTTACACCTAGCTTCACACATTAAGCCCTCAATACAATGCTTTGATTATCTTCCTTCCCTGTGGATTTCATAAGGATGGCAACATCTTTTGTACCCAGATAACATCACAGACAGTGGCATTACATGGAATTTGCTTCATGATGAGAAAGTGACCTCATCAAACTGGATACAAATCTGTTACACTACGTAGTCAGTCAGTCAAAAATTTACTTTATTTGGTTTATCACAACCATAAAGTATACATGTACAAATTACAATTTAATAGAAAAAGATAAAACACTACGTAAAGAAGTAATAATTGGCATTGCAAGAATCTCACTTAGGCATAGGAAAGGTATTTTCACGCAGTTCAGTATCCAAGCCTGGGTGCTGCTGTGCTGTTCTAAGGAGAGGTAGTGGAAGTGCAAGATGTAGCTTGTGCACTAGCTAGTGATTGTAGAACTTCTAACTCCCAGTCCTAACTATTTTACTGAAGTGCAACCCATCTCCTTTTTACAATACTTTCTCTTTGCCTTATGTAAACTTACCCAAGAGCCGTGTTTCAAGATGGCAAAACACAGTTGCTACTAGTCAGTCAGGCATATAGCCACTCCCTTATGCACATGAGCTCTCCTGCCACTGACAGAGTGAAAACGTGTTTTCCTGCCTTATCTGAGGGCAGGCTGGCTTTCGGAGAGGGTCCTAGATCTGAATATTAGATGCTCTTCTTCCTATCGCCAAGTAAAATAAGAAAGAGCTAACACTGCCCTTTGTTCTGCCAACTATTTGTGTCCACTGATAGGCAGCTAATATATGCTAAGTAGTCAGTGGTTAGCACCCCTTGGCCCTTTCTCATTTTGTATTTATAAACTTTATTTTCGATCCCTAAGATAATTAAAGTCCATTCTTCATAAATAAGTAGTACATATTTAGAAAAATCCTACAAATAACTATAAATAAAAATAAAATATGACAAATTCACCATCTGATACAGCAGAAATAAAAAACAAACAATTTAGCAGACATAGAAACTGAGGGCGTCAGGCAACTCGAAGTCACAATATACATGATAAAAGCTCCATAAAAATTGCCAGCATGGTATCTATTGTGGATAAGCAACAAATGGCAATTTTTAAATGAAATATTCCAGTACAAAACAAAGATCTCTAGCATTAAAACCCACTGTAACAGAGCATCTGACAACCCATGGTGGCAAAATACAGATAATAGCTCTATAGTATTTCCTGCACAAAAGAATAATTAGGTCAGAAGTAGCACATACATACTCATTGTAATAATAATAAACTACAATTCTAATTAGGGTATCCAGTGCATTTGCAGCTGTATGAGAACGTCCCTATCCTCTAGTCACTCTGAATTAACATTGTACTAGAACACATATACACAGTTCAGATACACAATATCCCACCAACATTTAAACACTACCCTCTACTCTTGGTGCACAGTAACCATTGTGCCATAAGGTATTTGGCTATACTGAACACCACTACTCTGACTGTGTCTGTGCTCAGGCTTCTGAAAGCCTCTAGATACCTTTTAGTACCCAAATTCCTACAAAGAGGTGCAGCCCACTTAACCCAAAGGTTGTGATAGCAGGGGTGAAAAAATAATATATGTTTCAATGATTCTGAGCCCCTGTCGCATAATGGGCACCGATCATAAACCTCACCATTTTCTTGCCATTTACAACTAACGCTTTATTTGGTAAGGTACTGTATCTAAATTGGAGATACAGCTTGCGTGCTAGGACTGGAGCAATTTAATCAATAGACGGCTTATTTCGCACACAAGGTTTTACGTCTATAAAAGCTAATGATAGCATTCCTTTAATCTGTGTCAGAATTTCTAGGGCTGCAAGATCCCAGTAGCATCCTTTGATCCTTTCTCGTGGGATCAAGCTCATTCACTCTTCGGAGGACCAGTAATTTTCAAGCCCCAATTTCTGTAAAAGTGTGTAGTAATCTGCTTGTTAAATAATGCACCTTCCCTGCCCTTGTTCTCTCCCTGATGCTCTAACAATATGATGTCATTTTGAATGTGAGGAATGTTTGTACTGGTGAGATAGCAGTTGGAGTAGATGGGCTGAGCATCCAGGAGGCTGCTCCTGATGGGGCGTATATTGAAACTTACTAAGATGTAACTTGGAAAATAAACTACTAACTTCAAGAGCTGTCTACAAGACCTCTTTGATTTCTACAAAATGCCTTTAGGGCTCGGACCCAGGGCATTTTCACAATGTACTGTGTAACCATAAGGTCTCTTGGGCCCTGATGATAAGGTTCAGGTGCTGGGGTGGTCATGAGCTGATGCCAAAAGTTAAGGAGACTGCATTCTAATCTATAGGAGATCCTTTTCTGTGCCAAATCTAGGTAAACAGAAGTGAGTGGAGTACTTAGTGGAAGATTTAGTATAGATCTTAAAAACCTACACACCGCAGTGTCTATACTATGAGTGTTTGTGCAGCCCCACAGTTTGGCAGCATACATAATAGACCCCATTGTGTTTACATTGTGAATTTCAAGGGCTGGAACAACCCTTCAGGGTTTGGTTCTCCTGAGGATCTTGGCTATGCTTGCAGACAATTAAGGGACACTTGAACCTTCTCCAACTGTTGAGCACAACTCGAGTTAGGTGTAAGTCTAATGCCTAAGTAGTCAAAAACAGTCACCAGATCTATAGGGGTGTCACCCACTAACATGGTTCTTTTACAGTGACTCATCTTGCAATTGAAAAAGAACATACACTTAGTCTTGGTGATATCAAGCTCCAGGCCCCAGTCATCACAATAAGAATTAAAGAGGTTGAGCAAATCTGGAGCCCCTGTGATGACTAACAGCCTGATTCATCAAGCTAAATTGCACTCGCAAAGGGCAAGATTCTCAGAATCTTGCCTTTTGCGAGTGCAATTTTTGCATTTGGGATTCATCATCCCAAATGCAAAAATCGCTATTTAAGAATTCGCATATTTGCGAGGAATTGGATTTAAGGAATCTCTAATAGAGATTCCTTAAATGCAATTCATCAACCAATTAGAAATAGCGAAATCGCAATATTTGGTCTCAATTTACCACCAAGTCTGACTTGGTGGTAAATTGCGAAAATAGTGTAAAAAGCACTTTAGTGCATTTTTTTCTTTTGCATGTTACACACACACATGTCCTTTGGACATGTGTGTGCGCAACACCTGTTCAAATGTGCATTTAGGGGTGCTACAGGGTGTCCTTTGGACACCCCTGGCACCCTTAAAATCGCTATCTTATTTGCGAGTAGCAAATTGCTACTCGCAAATAAGGGATACTCCCCATTCATTCCTATGGGCCTTTTGGCCCATAGGAATGAATGGGGAGTTATTCCTTATTTGCGAGTAGCAATTTGCTACTCGCAAATAAGGAATGTGTAGGAATCGCTATTTATTTAGCAATTCCTACATGAATACCGTTTTGCGAGTCCTCAATAGCGAATCGCTATGATTCGCTATTAGGGGCTCGCAAAACGGCCCCTTGATGAATCAGGCTGTTAGAAATCAGCAGGGCATCATCTGAGTGGAGGAGTGCCGAGATCCTTCTCCCCCCAAGTTTGGATGCATTGCACCTGTCTCTGTAAAAATACTCTATCACCCAATGACATATAGGGAGGACAAGGTGGGGGCGAAAACTCATCACTGCCTGACCCCACAATCTATCTTTAAAGGTTCGGTCACCTGCTCATCCTTCCCCATCCTACTTGGGCCATATTATCAGCATGCAGCCTATTCATGATGTTCAATAAAGAAGCTGGAATGGCACTTTCTATCCTCAGAGACAGGCCCTTGTCACCTTAGCCAGAATTGTTATCTCTCTCAGTTAAGAATATATATTCCATCTCAGAAGGTGTGATGAGTGGCAGAACTTGTTTTAGGTCACTTCTGTATTAGACAGCCCAAGGTAAATTTTTATAACGCTACTTTTCCGCTTAATGTATCAAAAATCTGATTTCACAATTAAATCAGATTTTAAAATCAAGCAGAAACTAACTTTGAAGCATTTTCAACCTATTCCTAAATGGAGATAGGCAATTAGAATTTCAATACCATCTATACTCCCTTAGGCAAAAGTCTAGTAAGAGATACACAGTGGAATAGCTTTTGGCTTTTGTTTCTTCACTTTGAGGGCACATTAACACCAATATGTAGAATGCTCTATTTTTATATATTGGCAACCTACCATGTGGGCACTCAAGACAGACTCTTGTGGTAACCTAATGTTTTGCATCATCATCATAAAACTTTATTTCGGTCATAAGACCATTAAAGTACAGGTGTAATACAGTTCATACAAATGATGAAAAGACAAACAAAATATGTTAATATCAAGATACAAAAATATCAGTTGAACCATAGCCTAAAATTCATTAGATAAAAAGTTAAACCTTTAGTGCACAGTGTAAGACCAAAGCAATAAAAACCTATGCTTATTCCAATATGGACGACATGGCCCGCTATGATGACTTTGATCTGAAAATGCACTACACTATTTACCGTTTAGATATTAACATTAGATTATGACCAGACAACCTGGTTAAAAGAATTTCAGGAGCTTAAAAAATAAAATAAGCAACAGTCTCACTTTCAGCAAATTCCTTCTAATTGATCACATGTGCCCCAGAAACACTGTGACTGAGCAAGCAATCGCCGGGCTAGAGTCCGATCTAAGGATGCAGAGAGCTTCGCCACAAATGCATGTACCCAATTGCTTGCAAACTGGATTATGCCATTCAGCTCTCGGACGAGAGTACATTGCACAAGCAAATAGTACACAGTAAGTTGACTCTGTTACAGAAATGCAGTTGGGGCAAAACGGGGAAGATGTAGAAGTCTTTTGCCAAGAACATATGAAAGAGTTCAAAGGAAGAGAGCCAAACCAGGACTGCATATAAAGTTTCCTGTCATGAGGTACCATGATAATTTCTAAATATTGTTCATATGAGATGGTTAATTTAAAATCAATGCACTCCGTAGTTAATCGTCCCCATGTTAAATTTGTGAGTGAGGCCTGTGTTACTCAATCCCAGTACTGCTTCTTAACTAAATCTTTAATGGAGAGTAGCGCTGGGTCCCTTGCATTCCAATAGTCCTCAAGTCATATTGTGGTTAACAGGGATTTCACATTACGGATCCCGGCTATCTTCTTAAAATGATCAAGTGCGCTAACTTCCATGAGAGTGGTGGCAAATGGAAGCAACTCAGGAGTGGACCTTATACGTAGCCAATTAATAAAGGGCGTTGCTTGGCCTTCTCTACAATAGGAAACCTACACAAGATCAGCCTTAGTGGATGGAGTAGTGTACTCTGGCGTAACAAGGCAAGGGACCTAAAAAACGTATTTTTAGAATTCAAAAGGGCGTGAATCCCTTAAAAGCCCCAGATTTCAGCTCCATAAAGAGCTGAACCTGCTACTTTGTAATCATAGATCTGAAGGGGGGCTGCCACCAATTTACTGAAAGAAGTGCCATGTTCTTTTATCAAGGCAGCTGCTGTTTGTCTGTGCTTTAGGTTCAGCTAAGCTATATGAGTCTTCCAAGACATATCTTCCAAAAGAGTGATATCCAGATATTCAAAGGTACTCTCTCTTTCCAAAGGAACCCCTCCTAGGGATTATTTACCTTTAAAGGATTTGTGAGGGTTAAGCAATAGAAGCTTCATCTTTACAATGTGAACTTCTAGTCCTCGGGAATCGCAGGAAGCTTTAAAGTGATCCAATAGTAGCTGAAGCACCCCTGGTGTTTTGGATACTAACAGCGTATCATCTGCAAACAGCAACGCCATCCACAAAGAGGGAGAGGAGTGTAGGTGCCAGTACACAACACTGACATACTCTCATCTATTAACTTTAATTGGGTCAGTTACCTGGCCATGACAACCCAATTGAACCCTAGAAAAGTTAGCCTCATGTAGGTGAATAATTAGTGATAAAATATCCAAAGGGAGACCCATATCTTTTAAGATCTGCCAGAGCTTTTTTCTTTGGACAACATCGAAGGTGGTCTTTAGGTCTATGAAGGCTACGTAAAGGCTCCCTCGACCAATGACCACGGTCTTCCAAGTCAAATGAAAAAAACGAAACACCTGATCAATGGTGCTCGTTTTTTGTCTGAAGCCAGCATGGAAGGGAGTCAAAATATTGTGTTCGGTAATCCAATTCTGTATCTTTGCAAGGAGTGCCCGAGCGAACACTTTTTGAACACAATCTATAAGTCTGATGGGTCTATAGTTACAAGGTGAAGATCTATCACCTTTCTTGCACACAGAGATCACCTCAGCTCCTTTCTATGAATTAGGTATTTGGGCTTCCTCTACTATCACATTGGATAGGGCCAAAATGTAGGTTGCCCAGTTCTCACTATTGTGCACAAATTCATCGCCTGGAATGCCACTGGGTCCAGGGGCTTTAGCCTTCTCAATTGATTTGATGCAGGACTTAATGTCATTGTTAGAAAATAAATACTTAGCTGGGGCATGGACAAAATCAGGGGCGGCATCTTGTCAAGATGATACACAGGGCACTGAGTATAATAGAGCAAAGTGGTCATACCATGCTGTTATAAAATATTATTAGTCGGAGGTAGTGGCCTATTGGTGTCCCCACTTGTTACTAGGAGCCAACACTTCTGTGATTTTTTTCCTAGCGCAGGTCTCCCCAATCAATCTCCATCTATTGTCATTTTATTCCCATTTAGCTCTCATCTGAGCTAACTTGTAGGGTCTCCTCAGTTGCTCCACTATGCACAGGTTCTTCCTTCTTATTACCTAAGATGGTTGGCATCTGAGGACTCTACACTTGAACCAAGCAAACAGAGATCATGGCTTAAGTTCAGGATTAGGGGGGGCGCAAAGGTTCAACAAAATATGTAGCCATCTGATCAAATAGGCGAGTGTGGCAGGCCGAGATTTCTTTCTGCCCTCCCCGATGGTTAGTTAGGCTTTGTATTTCTGCTGTACTTCTCAGTAGATTTTGCTTAATTGATTCAAGCTGGCCTTCATCCAAAGCTACCTGGGGCCATTTAAGATGACGTTATCGTTTGTTGGAGTAGCTCCCTTGATGATAGAACTGGTTTTAAAGAACTGGAAGGACCCCCCACCCCCACTCCCAGGGCGACCACAGAGTGAGTTGCAGGGGATTATGATCACTCTCGGTGGTAGAACCCACAGCCATATCAATCAATCTGGGCCATAGCCTTAGATCCAGCAGAAAATAATCTATACAGTTTATGTTGTTAGTCCTGTTGAAAGTATTTGCACCCATTTTAATCAAGCTAGTGTGGCCATTGGCTGCCCTTAATCCGAATTCCGGGGAAGGTCATTAAGTTGGAGTGCAACTTGGGACCATTTTTAATGGGGGTAGATCAAGGTGGGGAAGGTGTCACAGCTCATCCTCATCTCTTGTTCCATAAACATCCTCCTTCTCCAGTGGTTCAAAAGTAATGTTCAAATCACCAGCTACAATCAATGGTGATGGTGTGGTCCTACTGCCCAAGAACTCTTCTAGCTCATATATTGTAGCTGACCTCCTTCCTGTCCTAGTTCCTCCAGCATAGACATTATAAATGTCCAGCGAGACACCATTCTGGCCTTTGTGGTGAATTGCTAGAATATCTGGACTGCTAGACGGGAGCTCAGGAATTATACAATGGAGTGCAATTCTGACCCAAATTAGTAATCCCCCTGCCGGGTGGCCGGGCTTACTAGAGCGAGCTGGTCAATGAAATGTTGCATAACCTGGAACGCAAATGGGAGACGTGCTCCAGCTCTCCTGAAGTATACAAATATCAAAGGATCCAATGTTGAAGGGCCATTTTCAACCTTACCCCAGCCACATTTTATTTATTTATTTATTTAAATGTTCAAAAACACTGGTTGGAGCATGCTGGGCTCTGGCTCTACCTGGCTTTTTGTAGGATTCACTCGTAGCTCATCTAGGGAATTTCCTGCCTGTGCAGGAGGCTCTATTTGATTGGCGAGTGGTGCTCCTCTAGGCAGCCTTCTATTAGGGGAACCATTATAACGCAGTCATTACAACAAAGTACCTTTACACCACAGCTATTGCAATGCAACTGCCTTAACAACGCATGCCATTACAACAAATGCCCTTACAAGACATAACATTACAATGCATGCCATTACTACGCAATATAAGGTAAATAATGGGGATTTTTTTGTTTTAGGGTGGGTATGGGTTTTTGGGTACATGGGTATAGTATTTTTACCCCTACACTATCCAACACTTACCCTACTGTTGCACTCACTGAAGTGGAAATAGTAATTTTTACCCTTACACTATCCAACACATACCCTACTGTTGCGCTCAATGGAGTGGGAATAGTAATTCTTACCCCTACACTATCCAACACTTACCCCACTTTTTCCCAAAAAGTATTATGCGTTGTAATGGTATGCATTGTAATGGTAGTTTCCAAAAATGCATTGTAATGGCATGCATTATAAAATCAGGCGTTGTAATGGTAGTTGCAATGTAAAAACTGCATTGTAAAGGCATGCATTGTAATTGTTTGCATTGTAATGTCATATATTCTCTATTAGTATAAAATAGCTCTTTTTTGTTCCAATCGCCATGGGCAGGGGAATTATAGAGTAGTCTTAAACAGGTTTGCTTCTAATTGTATAGGTAGTCTGTGTATTGAGAATGATGGTCCAGGTGGCAAGTGGGGGCCTTGGACGTAAGTATGTGCCTAAGTTCTGAAGTCAATCATTGGCTGCCAGATTAGAATCTAAACCAAGGTGGGGGACTGAGATGTGGTCAATAGATGGTGAATGATGTTGCAGTAATCTATACTTAAATTGAATGCTTGTGGATGTGGGAGTACTGAGTCCAACTTCCAGGGCTATCAAATTATGTGCCACCTTTACATCTGCCAAACACAATTCAATACAGTCCGTGTAGTTGTTGGGTCAAGTTAGCCATCTGTCTCGCAGGATGTCCTCCCTTATAACTGAGTGGCAGCCCCTCACATGGTGGATCCAGTTTATGGTTTTATTTATGAGGGAGTCTTCCCCTTAATACCTTAAATAGGAGGGGGCTTTTGGCACATTGATCATGTAGATACATATGGGGGGCAATGGAAAATTATCTTGCCAACCTGTAGGATTAACTGGTGGATTGTAATCATGAATGGGCCTAGGTAGGGGATCAGAGATGGGAAGAAGGCCCATTTGCACCAGTGGGCCTCTAGTGGCTTGCGACAGAGCTATGCTGCCCCCCCATGGGTCTCTATGTGAAGCCACCTTGAGAACACTACACTTAGGGTTTGCAGTAACGGTTTGTGCAGAAGAATGTTCGGGCACAATTTGCGATAAGTGGGTTGAGTTGGCATGGTTGGTGGGGGTCTGAATGGAGGATTGGGTGTCACTCTTCCCTCTAGTTAATAAAAGTTTAACCTGTCCTGTAAATTGTTTAATTGCTGATTTGAACATCCTAATTTCAGCCCTCAAGTCGTCTATAATCCTAGAAACATTGGAAACGGGCAAGAATAACCTTTTAGTTAGTGTATGGCCTCCAACTTCACCTCTTTCGCCACCCCCATCTGCCATTTCCCTTCTCCCCATAGCTCCCTCCATATCCCCCCCCCCCCCTCGTGGTTGTAAATTAGTTTTTGGAGGGGTGCAAACCTATTGCTAAGGGTAAGATCAGTGTCAAATGGGCCTTGGGCTGCATGAATTACAAGTGGAGCTAAACTCTGGTTCATCGCCAACATCAGCGTCAGTTGTCACAGATTGGACCAACTTGCTACTGTGCGTGTTAGGTTTCCTAAACATTACAGAAATGCCTTTTGGTAACCTAAGATTTGAGCCAGATGAAAGTTCACTCGGGCTACAGATTGAAGCTGGCACAGTGGGGTCTAAAATGTCGTCACATTCAACTAATAGGTCGTCAATGTGATTTAAAACACAATTGGTCTCAGCATTCTTACGGGCATGCTTACCTTTAATGATTTCGCCTGTGCCTCCCCTCCCCACAATCCACCGATTTTCTCTTCCCCATTTCTAATCCTAAACCTAGGTTTTGTAGGTATAGTGGGAACAAACCATGTGAATCTTAGATTCAACTACACAGGTAAAACATATAATACCTTAGCTCCAGTTAAGGCCCACCCTAGTGACACCAACCTCAGAGAGAGACACAAACACTCCTTGCCACTGACTGCAGTCAATTAGTAATATTAAGTTGGAGCTGGACTTTCTGAAGGACGGGTCGTTGGTTGGCTGAGGGGCCACTTGGACTCCTTAGATTTCACACTTAATATTGATGGTAAACGTGTAATAAAATATAAACCAGTCACTTAGAAAATAAAAGGTTGCAATGGCACAGTACCTTGTGATGGTCAAGATAGCAACCAAAGAGTGACGGTAAGCAAAAGTCAAGGGGGATGGCACTGCCCTGCCTCTTCTGTCAATGATGGGCAAGGATAGGCCCGCCCTAGGGCCACGTGCATTCCGTGCCGCGGGACCCGTAAGAAAAATTTAAGCACCTCCGGGCGCAGCGGTGATACAGCAGTGATGCGGCACAGGACCAGGGGATCCTGGAACGTGGAGTCCTCTACCCAATGCAGTAACTGGGAATGAGTGGCCTTCTCGCACCATGGGACCCACGTGGCACATTTAAGCCCCTCCTTGCGTGGCGGTGCCACAATGGTGATTCGGCACAGGACCGGGGGAGCCTGGGAAGTGGAGTCCTCTCCCCAATGCAGTAACTCACAATGTGCAGGCATGATTATTTAAAGTAGAATTTTCCTACAAGGCAAAGGCATTTTTCCTTGCCATTTATCACTGCATTGCAATTAAATTGCAGACCAGACAATAAAGTGGATCTCCTGGCAGACAAATATTTTTAACATATATGTGGGATTTGTAACTACGCACCACAACCTACATATGACATTTAACTTTCCATGCAAAAAGTGCACTTTAGGCAACATTAACATTGGACATTATGGAAGATAGATAGGAAGGTATTAACACCAAATTTCAGGTATGAATGTGCATCACATGCTTTAGAGGGGGAACACATGCACTTTACTAGTGTTTAGCAGAGGAAAAGTGCACAAAGTCCTAAATCCAGCAAAACTAGAGTCTAGAAAAAGGTGAAATAAATGGGGTGACCAAGCAGAAAGGCAGATTTGCTAAAGTAGTAAATCTGTGAGTACAAGTGTACACCTATGTGTGAATGTAGATCTACTTCTTTCTGAAATTAACACACCTTCCCAGGAATACACATGGAAACTGTGCTAGGTACAGATTACCATGACTATTCCTGGGGATAGTGGAATACTATCCCGACTGTGCATAATTCTCCATAAAAGACAACTTACACAGGGGAGTAGGATCTCCTGGACACTTTTTTTCTCCACAGAGAAGACATTTTTCCTTGTGGAGAAATCCCTTCCCCTAGAATCCCACTAAATCTGGGGGTAATTCATTCTCCTTCCTACCTTGGAAAGAGCTGTATGCCAGCTTTTGGGTGGAGTAACACTCCAAACCGTTCTAGTGTAGAGGTAGAACTTGGAAGGATGGGAGTTCATGAATTATGCTAAACTGTCATGATTATGTGTACTAAAAATGTTCCAGGTCTATCAATGCCCAGGAACATGCACTTTCCCATCCCTAGAGTGGGGACACCTTTGCCCTTGTGGCAGAGATCTTCATATACGTAAATAGGCTTACACCCAACAATTACCCTTTCGTGGATCCATTCAGTCACTGAAAATTTCAATTCAGAGTAGAACCAACTTTACCTTTGTGAATAGGGCCATGTGTGTCTGGTTTTCTTACAAAAAGTCTGTTATGTTTCTTATTGAACATGAAAGTGATGGAGCGGAAATTTCATACTTGCATTTATTCATTTGTAGGGGTACATCATAATCACTTGTAGAGTACACCCGCGTATAACCTCATTTTATGTAAATTGGAAGTGTTAGGATTGTGAAGTGCGTTGATGTAGTTATACAGCATACTTTGATTCTCTGACAAATGGGAAATAAAAGTAGGAAATAAATGTAACTAATGGAAAACGTTAACACGAGGAGACCGTGTTATTGTGAAGTGTTGACACTACTCATGTGATAGATGTGTTTAATAATGAGATTTCCATAATTAGGTAAACGTACCTGCCAAATGTAATGTAGTTATATAACTTGTAATGCAAAAGTAACAAATTCTTATATTTACCAAAGTTGTAGGCCTGAAATGCAGATCCCTGACAACTCTTGCTTTAAGATTAATATTCAGAATTTTACGCGCACTGTGGAAGTTGTTTTTTCTCACGTTTTGTATTGCAGATGGAAAAACATTGTTTAAGACAAAGTAATGTCTTTGTTTTAGCAGCTAGGCAAGGAGAGAAAAAGGTACAATCGTATGACTGAAGGCGACAAAGGAGAGACGCTGGTTTCACATTGGAGATGGCATGGGAACCAAGGACGTATTGTTGCAAAGGATGTACATGGAGAACATCGTTGGAAAGAAAAATCTTAACTGTACCCGTTGTGGAAGCCGTGCACCATGGGAAAGCTACCTGTTGATTATTGCTTGTTGGAATTAGGGAAGGTGCCCACTTTATGTCTTGCCTTCGGAGAGGGAGCATCCTAGAATAAGCTCTTTCTCTGTGACAGTGGCTTTATGCTGATTCAGTTGATCCACGCTGGTCGAGGGTTACTGTGTGTGAATGCTGTCGAGTGGTTGAATGCTATTGATCTTTTAGAATGGATACAATTACGGATTTAAAACGATTGTGTAAAAAAGGAGGGTGAGCTGCTGTGAACAGTGAGAGTGACGTCAGATTGTGCAGCGCTGTGATAGGTTGTTTGGTGTAACGCTGCACTGGGATTGGGTGGTGGTCATCGGCAATACTTTGTGGTTGACAAGGTTTACTCTCACTGTTTTACTTGGACAAATATTGCCTTTTGGGCGGGGAAAGTTTCAAAGTATCAGAAATCATGCAATGTTTTAGGGTGCTATGGGTTCTGTTCAGAGGTGATGAATGGGATATTGAGTGGGCAAAGAGTCGCCAGCTGAGCATACTTCAGCTCATTGTATGGCAACAAAAGTTGGCCTCCAAACTATAATTTTGTTCCAAAATTGGCATAAAATTACTGAATAGGAAGGGGAATTGGCGTTTCAACGTTTTCGCTCATTCAAGTTCAACATATTGAACCAGCTTAGAGGAATGAGGTTTGCGATGCGACAAGTCCCACATTGTTTGAAGCAGTTGATGCATGGATGCATGCAGCCCATGCTAAGCAGAGAGAGAAACACTAAGGGAGAATGAAGAAAACCATGAGGGCATATCAGGATGCACAGTGAGATTCTAGACTTAAGAGGTTGAGAATGTATACCATTGAGGGAGAGAGGCTCTATTCAGTGTCGGTTGACGGAGAGTGGCAAAATAGAAAGATGGGGAAAAAGGCAAATGGGAGTGAAAGAAGTGATAATGAAGACAGCTCATTGGATGGACTCTTGGCTGAGCGTCCGCAACCTTATAGCTCACAACCAGGAAAAGGGGGACGAAATCCTGAAGGCTCCGATAATTTGGGAAGTGCATCAACCCCAGTGGTTCCTGATCCAGGTGTCGTGGGAATTATATTAACAGGAACAAGGGCAACAGGAATATCAGCCCTGGGAGGTATAGAACAGAATGGTGCTGTTGCTACTTGAAGGTTGCCGGAGGATCTTACAGTACCGGTCACCATTGATCCTGTCATTCCTATTTATGATTCAGGCCCAACAGGAAGCCTTAGACAGAGACCATCTGCACACACAGAAGGGACTCCCTTGGGGAGAACAGGAAATTTACCTGGGGGATTCTGTCCATTAGTGCCCATGGCAACCAGTACCCCTTTAGTAGCTACTTCCCACTCTTTCAGAGTATGGATTGGTTCAAGTACTAAAAGGTCCATACCCATGTTAAACACCAGTTCAGATCTATGAATGTTGGAAACTCCAGTGGGAGTACCGGCTGGTACATCTCATGAGGCAAGCACAAATCGGAGACCCTCTGCGGACCAACACGACTTGGACGTTGCAGGCTAAGAATCATGGTTGTGGGATCATGATAACAGCAAGGAGAACCAGAAAAGTAAGTTGAGTCAGGATACCCTCAAGGCCACAATGAAAGTGAAGTTGGTAGAGGTGGGAAGAATGAAGGCAGATTTGGAGGAGATCATCAGTGGGAATCTACCTTTGGATAGAATAGAGATTTATGAGCCTGACGAGTTACTGTTCATGGCTAAGGATGTCACTCAGGGGGCAAGACAGGCACATGAGAAATTGTCAGATTTAGCTCAGAGATATGAGGGAGATTTAGCTCAGATGAAGGCACTTCAGGGAAATCATAGGCTCACCTACAGTGGACAAGATTTAGGGGAAAAGAAAGGGACGGGATAGAGGATGCACATATGAGAACTGGTAACAGGAAGAAGGGGTTGGAGCATGATGGATAAGTGGGAAGAAAGGTGGTCAAGGAAGAAGAGTGCAAGAAAAGGTGGCAGGAGAGACGCATCCTCCTGCAGGGGGAACAAAGGGACTAGAGGCATACCCATTCCAAGAAGTGCCAGGTGAAGGGTATTTGCATGTCCCTTGGAGTTGGGGTGATCTTGCTGCATTCACAAATGATTTCTCCAGACTAAGAGAGAAACCTGCGGAGTGGTATAGGCAAGTTGATCGCTTTGTTAAGATCTCAACAGTGTCATGGATTGATTTAAAAATCTTGTTCAAAATTGTGGTTCCTAGTGATCTATTGTCTGCTTGTGAGATAGCTGTTGAGTGCCCTAGTGCAGAGCCAGAGAGGGATTCGGTGACGGTCATGAAAAAGAAAATTCAGATGATCAAGTGGTTGCAGTTCAAAATATCCCCACAAGACATCAATTGGGTTCAAATAGATCGAACTACCCAAGAGTCTAAAGAGTTGGCACATGCTTACTATGACCGTTGCTACAAGCCTTCAGGAAGTACAGGGGGCTAGATACACTTGAACCAAAGGATATGGGACAGTTTGTGTCCATATTTGTGACTGGACTGAGGACAGAGCTCAACCTCATGATATAAAAGCATCTGATTTGCTGGTAAAGCAAATCCGTTGATGAAGTTCTACTGTATACCAGGCTCAGCAGTGATGAAGTGGACTCTAAACATAGGAGGATAAAGGAGAAATTAATGCTAGTCTAAATACATAATGCCCAGAAAGGAGAACAGGTGCAGGGAATGATGGGAGCTGTAACTCGTGGTCAGGGAAATTTCCCAGGAGGTATACAAGTAGAACCAGTTGTAGGCTCAGCAGGTCAGTGAAGAGGGAAAAGCATTCCTATAGATTCAAAGCCAGAAATAGATGTTGTCACCCTGAAAAAGTCCACTGCATGTCATTTTTGTCACAAGATTGGTCACTGGAAGCGCGAGTCTCATCTCAATCCTGTGAATCAAGAGCAGGGAGAAGAACTAATACAGACAGGAAGATGGGGTAAATCAGTTACAGACAGTGACCAGACCACATCATTCAGTGCAGGAGGGAATCAGAATCAGTTAGTGTAAGTGTCACAGCACCGGAGAATTCCGCAGGGCATTCAGACATCTCACCAGATGCCTTTGATGAAGTCTCTGGATGGATTTGATCAGGACCCATCTTTATTTTGGTGCATGAGAAGGGAGGGAGACTGAGCACTTGGTGCATTCTTAGAGGTAGACCAGAATGGACCCTACGTAGAAGCCAATATGGATGTTTATCCAATTACATTATTGATTGACACTGGTGCTACCCGTTCTACTGTAAGATCTGAAGTAGTCCCAAACCTGCCCCTCTCTGGAAAATCGATCCACTACAAAGAGGATGACAAACCCTTTGATGGAAGAGGTGCAGATGAAAATTGGAACGTTCCAAGATCACCATCAGTTCGTGGTGTGTGATTTGAGCCTGGTTTGTCTGTTAGGGCGTGATTTGTTTTGCAAACTGAATTGTACCATCTATTGTACTCCAAAGGGAATTCAATTCTAAACCAACAACGAGGACATTGTTTTTAATTGGTAAATCAGAACCTTTCTACCTCAATATTTCCATTACTAACAGTGGAAGATATGCCCATTGACCTCAGAGGCATGGTCTCAACAGAGGTGTGAGGTTTCACAGGTTAAGAAATTGGACAGATTCGAGGAGTCAAGCCAGTCTGTATCCAGGTCAAGCCAAATGTAGAATTTCCAAGAACACCTCAGTATAATCTGCCCTCAGAAACAGTAGCAGGAATTACACTCATAATTGAGTACATGATTGAGCAGGCCATCTTTAAGGAAATGATGGGAAGTCTGTGTAACTCTCCGAATATGGGTTTACAGAAACCTAGTGGGAAATATTGCATTGTTCAGTATCTCAGGAAAATTAAAAACATAGTGAATCCATGTTTTCCTGTGGTACCGAATCCATCTGTGTTCTTATTCCAAATTCCTTGCGTTAGTGCATGGTTTATGGTGATTGACATCTGCCAAGCATTTTTCTCCATTCGACTGCATGATGAGAGCCAATTTTTATTTTATTTCCATCTGGAAAACAGTGTATTAACATGGTGTTGTATCCCTCAAGGGTATACTAGGGTATACTGAAAGTCCATCCTTTTCCAATTAGATTTTGAAAAACAACCTTGAGAGTCTGACTCTGCCCCGAAGCTCAGTATTGGTCCAATATATTGTTGCCCTTCTCATCGCATCTAAAATGCACAATGCTTGCAGGAATGATACCATCGCTTTACTGAATCATTTGCTCGAGAATGGGTATAAGGTGTTTCCAAGTCAACTTCAGTACTAACTGGAGTACAGTACTTGGGCCACCGAATTGAGAAAGGTAAGAGAAAGGTGATACCAAGAAAGAGTGGCGGTGATTCTGAAATTGAACCTGCCCAGCACCCAGAAGGAGGTCAGACTGGTTCTGGGAATGGTTGGCTACTGTCAATAGTGGATTCCCAACTTTTCCCTAATGGCAAAAGCCTTGCAGATGTTTACTCAGAAGGATATGTGTGATCTAGTGCTGTGGGATAACAACTGCTTTCCTGGAGCTGCCTTCCTGGAGCTCTGGCTCTAGAAATGCCTGATTGCAACAAAGCTTTTTTTCTGTTCTACCTTGAAAAGGAATGTTGTGCTCTATCTGTACTCACTTGGACACATGGAGGTGCCCATGGACCTGTGCCTTAATTCTGCAGTGACCGGATGTCTCAAATCCATTGCTGCAACAGGTGTCAGTATTGAACAATGTGAGAACATTGTGATGGGCCACCCTCATACAGTATGCGTACCACACTCAGTTGAGCTTCTAATGATGAGAACCAAGATACAGCACTTGACAAATAATAGGTTGACAAAGTATGAGCAGGTGCTTCTTGCTGCTGAATACGTCTCCCTGAAGCGGTGCTCTGTGTTAAATCCTGCTATCTTGTTACCTGTTCCAAGTGTTGAGGGTGAAGAATATGAAGCCCATGGATGTCTTGATGGCACTGAACTATGTTCGAAACCAAGGCATGACATTGTCGATTAATCATTGTCTGATCCTGATCAAGTCCTTTTTGTAGATGGCTCATGCTTAAGAGACAATGAATGAAATCTGAAAGCAGCGTTTGTTGTCTGTCCCATTTCTGAAGTGCTAGAAGCTGCTTGGTTAACGGGAGTACATTCTGCACAAGTGGCCAAAATCGTTGCCTTGACACAAGCACGTGGAGTTTCCGAACAAATCCGAGTCACAATTTATTACAATAGCCAAGACGGTATCAGTGTGGTTCATGATTTTGGACAGCTATGATCGCAGGGTGGGTTCTTAACGTCATCTGGTTCACCTCTAAGAAATATGGAACGTGTGAGACAACTGTGGAAGCATTGCAATTGCCAAGGGAAGTTTAAAGGTGAGATGTAAAAAGGAGTCATCGGAGGATACGGACTCTTTTGACTGTGTTTCCTCCACACTTTGATACGGGAACACAAGGGTTAACCTTAGGCCCTCCCTCCTCTGTACAGGAAGCGGAAGAAAAGGAAGGCAATACGACCCAATGGGGAAACAGCGGCTCACCAGAGGAGGCGGGACTAATCCCTTTATGGGAGTGGAAGCCGACGGAGAGGACAAGCACGAACCCGGAGAGCGCCACGGAGTTGGAGGAGAAGGATCTACGGGCCGAGAAGAAGCTCCCAGGGACAACAACAGAAGAAGATGCTGAAAGGGAGGACGTGGAGTGCTGGTCAGAGGACTGGTGGATGCCCCCAGAGGTTGCTGAAAGGCCGCCGCAACCCTGGAGAGTTGCGGCAGACGCGGTGAGTGTTTGTGGGGAGAAGGGAGGGGAGAGCGGGAAAACCGGGTAGGGTCACAGGGTTTAATTTTTTTATTTCCCTCTGTATGCTCACTGGCCCCAAACGCCCGCAACCTGAAACCCCTCACTAAAACCTTGCCCTCACACCGTAATTTCACCCGACTACGTTTTGAGTGGTCTTTACCCTTTAAGAAGCCCTTTCGTTGTCGATAAGAAACCTACGGCGGTAGTGACAGGGAAACCATAACTCAGTCGCCTCTAGTTCTTCAAGCCTGATAATAGGGCAAGTAACATTCCTCCTTCCTACAAGTTTCTTTTGATACACTGCGGGTGTGGTGACGGTACAACCCCTTCAAATCATTATACAGCCTGCTGACCGCTCTTTCTTTCTTTTTGAGCCTTGGACTTCCGGGACGGCGGTCTCCCCACAAGTAGAGTGAAGGAAAAGAAGGACCCAGACAACTTACCCTGCAAATACCAGTGTAAACCATCCCATCCACCTGACAAATAATTGGGCTATTCTCTGTTCTATTCTTTCAATAAAACGCACAATTCAACCTTCACTTCGGCCTCCTAGTTTCCATTTCCGCCCATCCCTTCGACATGATATCAATGCATATTCTTAAAACACATGAGGATGCCAAAGTATTCATTGGGGTTTGAATTCAGCTGTGATAGTGATAATACAAAAGGGAGTAAAGTCTATGAATACTTTTGTCATGACAAATAATACTGATATATTGAATGGGACACATTTACAGATTATAGTGATGAAAAGCATCTTGATTATGACACATATATTAAACTTATTAACAGAAAATGAACACATCTAAAAACATTGCTTGAGGGTAAATTATTTGGATATTGTGGAATAATTTTCATTCTAAGCAAAGATGCCTTTAAAATGTTTTTATATATGGATATGTCAGACTGGACAACAAGGTGTCACTACCAGGAGTAGCTTAACATATAGTAGTATTGCCAAAGGAATTGAAACGAGACACGGGTAACAACCAGTAAAATGTCCTTTTGGTACAATGTGAGTATATCTCCTAAATAATTCCCCAGCAGCACCATTCCTAGACTACTCAAGATAACCACAGTATCCAGATAACCAGTGTGGAACTAGTCCTGGAAGCTCTACAGCAGACTTTCCACCGTGCATTTGTACTCATAGGTTAATGGCTAGTCTGCCCCATTCATTTATTTACCCCTCCCCTTTTCTATCTAGTGCTTCCTAAAGGCACTTCATGGCAATGCTGGGAAGATACGATATGGTATGCTGTGGTATGGTTTACTTATTTGGGACATTGTAAATAAAGTATAATGAAAATATTCAGCTACTTCACTCCTATGTCTCTAGTCAATCAGCCTCAGTCACTCATAAATGCCATGCGAATAACCATTAAAGATACACTTGACTGAGATTTTCTCATTAATGTGTGTGTTTCATAAATACACATATTAAAGAGGAAACCTTAGTGCTTCAAGCAGAATGAAAAAGGTGGGGCTGTCTAATGGAACCCTGACCAAAGAAGCATAACCAGTCACCCTTTACAGGCGGTGTGACCTATGAAACTAAAGCATGCACCTCTATTATGATCTTGTGCTTGACCAGTTCATAAACAATCTCACTCTACAAAGAATAACCAAAATCAGCAAGCACCAAGATATTTATTTATCATAAGCAGTAAAACATTTAACAAGGTACACGTAAAATTAAGTGGTGCATTACAGCTCATCTCTATTTACCGTAAGCAGCAACGTTTCTTCCTTGAAGCCCAGACCAAAGAGAAACATTTCTGCAGAAAGGAACATGCATGTGGGGAGTGAGTTTGCGGAATACTACTGGGGCCAACGGTATTGACCTCCCAGTCCAAACAGCTCATTCAGATCAATCTTCACATAAACAATGTAGTCCACAATACCCGGTCTTTCTAAGGACTCGTCTAACTTCTCTTTACAGGGATAAATGGGTAAGGAAACAAAGGTAGTTGGCTACACTGCATAAACTTTCACACAGTAAGGAACCCTCCGTCCATCTATCATGGACGACCATTGAATCCTTCAAAACACATTTACTCTGTCTGTAATGAACCTGAGAACAAATGTTCTGTGGAGCAATGCTACAGAAATGGAGCCAAGAAAAAGCCCACCTCCATAATATAGAAAAGGGTAAAAGAAGTAGGTCAAAATATACCTTTGGATTTGAGTGGACATATGTCAATCAAACCCAAGATGTAGCTGCAGGAAACTCAATGAACTGCTGAATCCCAGGTGCCTGCTTATTTCTTTTTTTGCAGGTGGTTGAAGGACAGAGTCCTTTTTTTTTCACTCCTAGTGGATTGGCCCCACTTAAAGCACTGCCGTTTGTATTATTAGGAAAGCCAACCTGTGGGGAGACTTTAGCTCAAAGCAAAAATACTAAGTGCAAAGTGAACATTTTAGCACAATACCAAACAAAGCAGTCCTTCCTTGTTTTCCGAAATGGACTTTCACTCGTTCAAAATAACTGGTAGTAATTACATAGAGAGAGAGTAGATGGAGTGTCTAAAATGTTTTTCTCACCAATAAAGACTCTAATCAATTGCTTATATTGAATGTACTTTTCTTTCAGCGCCATCATATAATTGCATTGATTTGAAACCATTAACACCTCTGCTTTTTCCACACTTCTGTGAAATGTAGAAACCAGGACCTTCATTTATGAGCACTGACTCATCGCTGCAGTAAGGCAGCGATGTGTCAGAAAAAGCTGTGCTGTGGTACGACAGTTTCAAATGCCATGGATGTGCCGTATTTATGGTATGAAACTGGGGAGTTAGGCCAGGGGGACAAGGAACAGGCAGGGCCGTAGAACTGTATTAAACAAGGGAGATAAGCCTGGGCCGTACGTTATTTGTGAACGTTATTTAATTCACGTTATGGTCAAATACATTGCTTTTTGTTTGATCTGGTATTTTATTTATACCTTTTCATTTAGAAAAATTGCATTCTTTGCTTATATGTTCAAGCATCAGGGCTCTTGAATTTAAGTGCGATGGTATTTTCTGCAATGGATGTACAAAACAACAAATTGTGGGTAATTTATGGGGCTCCCTACTGCTCTCATGCATTTCACATTTATATTTTATGTCAGTATTTGTTTGCATAGTCCGTTACACCTGAAGGGTTGTGTTCTCCTCATCAGTTTTATGTGTCCACAGGATAAACAGGGACCAAGTTGGTGTGATTTCTGTTTAGAAGTAAAGACAACTGTCAGTAATCGTGGACTAGACTGACTTAGTGAGGGATTATCGGTAGTTTATTTTGTGTCATAACTTTTATTTAGACAGTGTCTATTCTGTTGCAGTCCGTCGCTATTTGTGCGGCAAAATAGAGAGGTTCTGTGAGAAATATACTCGTATTAATCACATTGCAATAACTCGAGAACGATACGAGCAAAGTTAGTAGATATAGTTTATTAAGTTCCCACTGGAGCTGAGCTGAAGCCCACACAGCGTCACGATGGGGATAGTAACTGACAAAAGCCAACAGACAATCAACACGCCTGTCGCTCGCACGCCAGCGGCGAAAGGCCAGCACAGGTCATTGTCCTCGCGCAAGGAGCGCAGAGCGCGAGACCATAACATATCTCCTTTTCCTGAGAGACAGGAAAGAGGACAGGGAAGAAAGAAAGAGAAGAGAAGAAAGAAAGAAAGGGGAGAGACAGAAAAAAGGAGAAGCGAGAGAAAGGAGAAAATGGGAGTCAGAACTGGGACACAGTGAGGACGAACGAACAGAAGAACTCTAACACCTGTATCTGGCCAGAATGCGGACCACTCTAGAGCTCCTCCTTTGAACAACTTGAGGATTACCTGAATCAACAACCATACCATCACCAGGAACAGAGTTGAATGAAACATCAGAATTTCCTCTAGCAGTTTGCGAGTCAATGACTTTGGTTTTTCCAATCTTATTCATGTTCCACCAGTTGCGACCATTGACACGAACAGCACTGCCACATACTTTGTCTACTACAACAGGTTTGCTGAACTTTGACTCACCCTTTTTCACAAAGCCCTGTTTCTTAATTTTAACGAAGTCACCCACGGCAAACTTGAAACCCTCTTCCTCTCATCAAAGTATGCTTTTTGCTTGAGTTGAACTTCACCAACTTTGCGTGTGACCCTTTTGTCCAATTCTTGAGGAGTGCTGTTGGATTTGAACCATTTGGACATCCATGCAGGTCTAAATTCCGTGCAAGGTTTCCTGCCTCTCAATAGTTCAAAATGAGAAATGCCTGTAGATGAGTGTGGAGTTGTCCTGTCAAACCATAACATGGTTCTTACCGTAGGGGGTACCTCCTTGTGATGTTCAATGGCCCATTTTACACAATCTCCCACGACTCTATTAAGTCTTTCAACCAGCCATTAGTTTGGGGATGATAAAGGGAGCATCTGAAATAGTTGATAGAAGATTCTTTGAGGAATTCTTCTACCTTAGATGACACAAATTGCACCCCGTTATCAGAAACAATAGACTTGGGGAAGCTCTCTATCATGAAGATCTCTTTCAAAAAGTCAATAATCTCCTTGGAATCAACTTTAGATACAAACCTAACTTCAGGCCATTTCGTGTAATAATCCATCATTACAATGGCAAATTTGCACTGATGGGGTAAGCTATGGAACGGTCGTAAAATATCAATGCCCATTTTCTCCAAAGGAGCATCAGGAAGAGGTATGGGAGAGAGAGGAGGAACTGACGTGCGCAGGCACTTATCGCTACTGGCCCAAATAGGGCATTCCAGCACAAGGGTATCAATGTCCCTATCCATTTGTGGCCACCAAAAGTATTCCTGCACTCTACGTTTGGTGAGTGTGGCTCCCAAGTGCCCTCGTGAGCTTTATTAAGGATGATGTTTCTGATGCTTGCCGGGGGTATTAACTTGTCTAATCTAAAGACTAGTCCATCTTCTAATGAAAGTTCTTCACTGATCTTTAGAAACGGTTGTAACTCCACATCAACATTCTTGCTTTAGGCCAACCCTGACTTATGTATTTCTTAACATCTTTCAAGATTACATCATTGTCCATGGCAGCAAACCAACTTTCTTCCACCACAGAACACACATTCTTCAACTCTATATATGCTATTATGCAATCTTCTTTTTCATCAAACTCAATGTCATCATCACAATGTGTTGAATCACTAGATGCTGGAGGTAAGTGTGACAGAGCATCTGCCCTGACATTTTTCCCTCCTGCAATATGAATGATATCAAAATTGTATTGTAACAGTTTTGACGCGAGACAGGCAATACGTGGTGTGGCATTGCGATTGTTGGTGTTGCCCAAGATAGCAACGAATGGTTTATGGTCAGTTTGTAAAGTGAATTTCTTCCCCCAAAGGTAGTTCTTGAATTTTTCAATGCCCCACCAACATGCTAAAAGTTATTTTTCAATGACCGAGTAATGTGTTTCTGGGTCCTCAGTACCCTCGATGCAAAACCAATTGTATGTTCCAGATTTCCCACGTCCTGTGTCAAGACTGCACCCAGCCCATAGCTACTAGCATCCACAGTCAACGTGCATGGAAGAGAGGGTTCAAACGGTTTCAATGCTCTGACAGAACTAAGTTGTTCTTTGAGCCATGCAAATGCTTGTTCGCAGTCACTGTCCCACACAAACTCATACCTTTCCTTCAGCAATTTAGAGATGGGCCGTACTTTTGTGGCATAATCCTGAATGAAACGAGCATAATACTCCGTCAAACCGAGAAAGGATTTGACGGCAGCTTTGACTTTTGGAGCAGAAGCCTCCAGGATGGCTTGTACCATACTAGGGTTTGGTGTGACCCCCGCACTGGAGATGATGTGACCCAAGTATTCCACTTTGTCCTTAGAGAACACACATTTTTCACTTTTGAGGACAACACCGTGCTCTTGAAAGATGGATAGTATTTTACTCAAGATCACATCATGTTCAGTTTGATCTTTAGCAAATATAAGGGCATCATCCTGAAAGATCGCTACATTTTTAATCCCTTTGAGTAAGTTGACCATGACTCTTTGGAAAACAGAGGCTGCCGAAGCCAAGCCAAACGGCATTCGACAGAATTGGAACATACCTGCAGGGGAGTGACGTGACTCCTTATCCAGCTCTATTTGGTGATACGCAGAGGCTAGGTCTAACTTAGTGAAAACTTTGACCCCTGCTTCAACTCCCAGCCATTCAGTAATGTTAGGTAAGGGGTGCGAGTCCACCCAAATCACCGTGTTAAGACTGTGTAAGTCAATACAGATTCTCAATTCGTTATTTTTCTTTCTTGTAACCACTAGAGATGAAGACCAATCCGAGGACTCTATTGGTTCGATGACACCTCTCCTGTGCATGGACATAAGTTATTTTTCCAAATCTTCCCTTACACTGAAGGGCACACTTCTGATTTTGTGTTTAACTGGCACAGCATCATCTCTTACCTTTATTTTGTGTCTGGATCCTTTGATTTTTCCCAGTTCACCAGAGAATACTTTAGGATATTTATTGAGTAGGTCTTCCACATGGTCGTGATCACGTACCGCTAAAACCTGTTCCCTGGCACCTGGGCATAACATCATGCTAAACAGACCTTGGTGAAACCAACCCAATATGTTAAGGCCATGTACTGCCACATATATTTTCCCATGTATGTGTTTTTTTTTAAATGCCATAACTCCCTCAAAGTATCCTAAAAGGTCAATTTTGCGTCCTTCGTAGGATACTGGTTCACGATTCGGTGGTTGAAATGGTCTTTCCCCCCACATCTTCCTAAAAAGAGATTCCGTAATCATGGTAATACGTGCACCAGAGTCCACTAGGAGCCTCAAACTTTTGTCACCAATCTCAATCACAACATATGGATCAACACGCTCACTAGGATCTCCTCTTTTGACTTCTCCATCGTTCTCCACAAGCACCATGTCCTTCAATTCATCAAGAGTGTCATCATCATCGCTGTCGCTTGAGTCTTTTACACACCCAACAAGAACATTCCCTTTTTTCTGCGTCTGACACACTTTGTCAAAATGCCCCACTTTGCCCCAAGAGTTTCATACAGCATTTCTTGCAGTACATGGTATTCCATTTTTAGTATGGAAAGGATAACCACACCTGAAGCATATATCAGTTCTATTGAAGAAATTGTTTTGTAGAAAGTCTTTCTTTTGCTTGAGATTTGAGAGACGTACAGGTGTGACCAGTTCTGTGTTTTTATTTTCTAGTTCTTTGATGGATGACTACGAAGTTTCTATGCTCTTAGCAATGCAAATGGATTCATCCAGAGAAGGATTTTCTATAGAAAGTAGCTTTTGTCTAACTGATTTGTCACTACATTTGCTTATAAACTGGTCACGAACCAGCTGTTTGCTGAAGTTCTCAAATTTACACTCAGCTACCATTTTCCTGAGCGCCATTATATAAGTGTCAACATCCTCCTCCATTTTTTGTGCCCTTTTAAAGAATTTGTGTCTCAGCACTACTACACTGGGTTGTTTGATATATCTTTTCTCTAATTTTTTAACTGTTTTTTGGTATTCATCTAGTTCCTCTGCCGCCTCATTTTCTGCTTCTGGGAGATGTTTGAGGGTGTCCCTTCCTTCAAACCTTAGGGAGTGTAGCAATAGAAACTTTTTCCGTTCTGTTCTGAATCTATGCGCACCAATTTCCCCAAGGTAGTTCTCAAATGCATCAAACCATTTTCTCCACACTATAGGTGGTTCTCCTGGCGTATCTAGAAAGGGGGGTGGAGGATGGACAGATTGCATGCTGATAAGGAGTTGATAATAGTAAATAACAGATAACCAACAGATTCTCTATATAGTAACACACTGATTTACACGTGTTACTGTTGTTATTGTTTATTCCAAATGCTATAATGTCACTCAGAGTTTACTGTGATGTTTTTTTCCCATAAAGTTTTTCTTAAACTCAGCTAAAAAACACGTTTTAAATATATTTATTCCAAGGTGTGCGAGTCACCGTGTTTTCCGTGGCACGCCGCAAATTGTGCTGAGTAAGAATAATCACTTAGTTATACTATGCTGTGCCTTTTTCACCAGTGCTCTTACACTTGTACAATTTCCCATAAATATGAAGCGACTTCTCATGCAGTTCCTTTCTTGTTCTTACCACTGAAGGGTTAAGCCGGAAGACAAGAGAACAGGCAGGGGCGGCCCCATCCAGTGCGAAATCCAGCCCACTAAGCTCTTGTCAGAAGCGAGCGGAGAGATCTCCTCACACATGGTAAACATCAGAACGGCGCCACACCAACTCTACACGGAATCACACTGACCTCCTGCGTGGCTGAGTGGGTTTGTTGTGGGAACTCAGGTCCTTGTCGCCAATATCGAGTGTAATAACTTGAGAACGATACGAGCAAAGTTAGTAGATATAGACAAGGCGGTGCTGTTGTTATCTGGCCCAGAGAGATGCATCTGGCTTAAGGAAGGAACCAGGTGAATAATCAAACCTTGTACCGACCGGTCAAAGACGATCCAGTGCAACAAATACAAGACATCATTTCCAAAATATTTCAGCTAAGCTCAGAAGGAGGCTTTTTGGGACCCAAAGAATTTGATTTCCTGACAAAAGAATTCCCAAGAACACCAATACTATACTTCGTGCCAAAGATTCACAAAAACTTGGAAGAACCCCCAGGGAGACCCATAGTCTCGGGTTGCGACTCCATTTTGGATCCAATCTCCAAATACGTAGATTTTTTCTTAAAGCCTTTTCTCACAGAAATTTCCTCATATTTGCAAGACACAACAGACTTTATCATGAAAATTGAAGGAATACCATTCGATGAACAGACACAGTTGATGGTGTCATTTGACGTCACATCACTTCATACTCAGATACCTCAAGATGATGCGTTGCAAGTGATTGAGCTGTATCTCGAAAGCAGACCGCACCCTCATAGGGTCCCAACAACATTTATCCTGCAACTAGCAGAGGTGGCCCTGAAGAAGAACTACTTCAAGTTTGAAGGACAATTCTACATCCAGGTGAAGAGGACCGCCATGGGTTGTCCCTTCGCTCCAGAGATGGCGGTCCTCTTCTTGGCTCAATATGAGGAGAAATTTATTGAAAATAACAATTCTTTCAGAGGGAAAATACTGCAATAGCTGCAATACATTGACAACATCTGGTGCTTGTGACAGGGGAGCCAGATGGAGCTGATGTCGTTCCATGAATGGCTGAACTCACGACACGAAGACATAAAGTTCTCTGTCCAATTCAGTAAAACTAAGATGACACTTCTGGAATGTAAGTTGCCAACCAAGTTTTGTTCTCTAAATAAAGTTTATTGCGAAATGAAAGTCTTCAGCAGCCTTGCGATGTGCGGATCTCCTCTCCCAGCATGGATTTCCCTCTTCAGTCTCTACGAGATGGTTGTACTGCCCCTCAAGTGTCTTCCTCTACAGTCTCGACGTTTGGGCAGTAAGTTCTTCTTTTGGTCACCGAACTTTGCCTACAATTCTTGCGGTGAGTTCTCCGTTGCCAAGGTGTCTTTCTGTCTTCAGTGGGCATTATATCTGCTAGCTAGGCATTATATCTGCTACCAAGTACTTTGTTCATTTAGTGCTTTTGCTCCAAAGAACTTTATTTTGGTTGCAAGTTTCCTGGAGCTTCTTCGATTCTGCATAGTACTGTTTGCGAACTTTGAACATCTGCTCCCTATCATCACGGTGACAGGCACACCATTGACAATTCTTTTTTTACATACTAGTTTTTTTTTAGTACATGAATACAAGATTTAATGTAAAAATGCTGTCTGTCACAGGAAAAAGAAATTTATGACTGCATTTCTCACGTTCTTCTTTTTGGCATTGTATCCATATCATAGGGATGGTAGGGGTCCTAGTCCCATGTCTCTCATTCACCCATGTTTTCTTTACAGATGTTGAATCCCTTCCTAAAGGATGGGAATGGGTCTTAGTCCCACATCTATTTTCCACATTGTTGTATCTGTTAAAGGGGTGTTTACCTTTTTTATGTTTGGTATGGGTGTTAGCCCCATTTCCAAGTCATTGGCCCCTGTACCATGTTGGACATATCTTTTTACGTCATCCCTTACACTATTGGGTTTGATGTACATCCTTTCTTTTGGATGTGTGTTTTACGTTTAACGTCATGTTGTGTCCAGTGTGTAAGCCGCCTTGCGCATCACCTTATTGTGTTGTTTGTGTAAGTCGCCCTGCGCCTCATCTTGCTGTGTCCAGTGTGTAAGCCGCCCTGCGCCTCACTCTGTCCTGTTATGTGTAAGTTGCCCTACGCCTCACCCTGTGCTTTTGCGTCGTCCTATTGTGCTTCACGTCGATGTAATGTGTGCGCTTGTCACACTGTGCTGCTTTTCCTGCACAAGTTCTTGGGTGTCAGTCCCATGCAACGTTATCTGCTTCACTTGGGTGTCAGTCCAATGCAACACAACGTGTTACACTGCTTCTGTTTTGGGTCAGTGTCCCTCACATGAGGGGTGGCGTCTTTCTCTTTGGGTGCCGTTCACCCACTGTGTGATTTTTGAGGTACGCTTTCCCCCCTTTACCCTTTTCACGTGTGACTTGCTCATCTGTTGTATGTGAGCTCATTTTACACTATTTACCTTTTCTTTGTTTACTATTAAAGGAGGAGGATGATGTTAGTGTGTCTTTTCATCCTTTCATCCTTCTTTACTACTTTTTCCTTGTCTGTTTTCCCTCTCGTGATGTGTTCCATTATGCATCCCTGGGTTTATGGACTGCTTTCATCTTTTGTACATTACTGTGTATAGTTGTTTTCATTTTAGTTTGGGTCTTATTATTTTTCAGTGTAAAAGGGATAGGATATGTAGTATCCTCAGGTTATGTGTATATCTTTCCTTTCTCTTTGTAACTAGCTGCTCAGCCAGTGTGAGTGTTGCGTTTAGAATGTTGGTTTGAGTGACTTGAGTAGAATGCTTGGGTGCCTGGTGTGTAAGTGTTGTCAGTTGGAAGATGGGTTGAGCAGCTAGGAGGCTGCTCCTGGTGAGACTTGCTGTAACTTCTACTTATAGACTTAATAAACTACATAAAATCATCTTGGCTATGTCTACTATGTCTCCTGAACACGTGGGGCCAGCCAACTACATAGGGTCAATGTTTTCCTCTGCCCCTGAGAGCCCTCACTTGCATTGAGTGTGAGGGTAACTAATGACATCAATTGTCAAATATAGACACATAACACATATTAGGAGCTAGAAAATAGACCCAGGAATCAAGCTACGTATCCCTAGGGTAAGAGGAAATAGAAGACTCATCGTTTACCAACTTAGCAAGTAGTTGCACAAGGTCACATGCAAGAAGTCATCCACTTATCAAGTACTTAATGGCAAGGATACTAGAGGTTTCCAGGCAGGTGTGAACCCCATTCATGGCAACTAACCAGCTAAGAAGAATGATCTACTGATACAATGATGCAAGGGCAAGTAAGTGCGTACATGACAGGCTCCAGTGGACGGGAACTCTGGAGTCACATAACCAACCCTACTCTACATGCAGCATCTCTTACACACACAATGCTACAGCAGATGGCTATCTATGTTGGGCTGCCCTCCAAGTCACATGAAGAGGACTAATGACAGTGCCCAAATAATGGTGAAGCGTCTTCAAGTGACTCAATTGTGAGGTAGACTAACTATTGTTCATAGTCCTCTCACTAAGTAACACATGTACAAACACTGTAGGCAATTGCTACCTCATGTACTCAACCCAACGTATTCCATGCTAGCAAATATAAATATAAAATGATGACAAAGTAGTGAAAGTAGAAAAATATTTATATAAGTACCAAGGGGCTTATTTATGAAGAGGTTGCGTCGCCAATGTGTCAAAATTTGTGACGCATTGGCGGTGCAAATTTGACTCCAAATTTATAGGGCGGCGTCACTTTTCCCACCCCTAGGTCAAGAAAATACTGCGTCAGAATAGACTGCATCATGTATTAAATACTGCAAGGTAGGCGTTCCATCACAAATACATGTTCAAAAGTGTTGCATGTATATTTATGACATTTTACAAAAGTGACGCAGCCGCAGCTTAAGCTGCTCAGCATTGCAGTTATGTCAAAATTGCTGCGCCTGCAAAACACACACATAGAAAATGATGCATCTATACATATATATAGGAGATGTTGGACTGGATAGTGCTGCAACTGGAACCACAGCCTGGAGGTAGTAATTTTGCAACTGAGGACCTGACGGAGACGACCACCACAATCCACTCCGCCACTACCACCCTGCCCACACTCTCCCTTACCCCTCATGGAGGAGGAGGTCATCACTCTTTATCACCTCAAGAAGCAGTCCATAGTATACCTACTACACCTCATTGCTTCAACGCTAGACTTTACTGCCAACATGCTTAGCAACATACGTCCACAGGGTAAGCTCATGGCTGTGTTATATGCTAGTGTCAGGCTCCTTCCAAACAACAGTTGCCAAAGTGCCTGGAATATCTCGGCCATCCTTCTCTTCATTCCTTCCCACTGTCCTGGATGCTATCATCCAGCTGACACCTCGCTACCTCTGTTTCCCCAACACCCCGAAAAGCGGATGGAGTGATTCTATGACATCACTGGGTTCTTACATGTGCTGCGTGCCATGAACTGTACACATGTGCAAATTGTACCTCCTGCAGCAACCTCACATCTGTATAGGAACCGAAAACACACCTGGAAACAAACCCACTCCATCAATGTACAGGCCATTGTGGATCATCAGGGCATTTTCACAAATGTGCTGGCTAAATACCCTGGCAGCCTACATGATGTCTTCTTATTCCGGCACAGTATAATAAATGACCGCTTCAAGAATGGCCAGAATGGCAATGGCCTACTTGTAGGTAAGATAAACAGTAACACCTACCTCTGAGGCTCATTTATGATATTGAGCTTCTGGAACGTCACTTTTTTACATTCCGGTGGCACAATGTGCCACTGGCATATTTATAAGGCCACGAAAAACCATGTTACGTGGCTTTTCATGGCCTCATAAGTATGGGCCCCTTTCAATAAGTAAACTGCATGAAAGGGGCGTTCCATGGGTGTTGCTGGGGGCGTTCCCAGTAACATCCATGGCTTTTTGACACTGCCCAAGATTTACAAGAAATCTTAAGTCTGAGACAGCTCCAAAAACACATGCCTCCCCAGGGGAAGCGTGAGGAAGGCACAACAAGGAGAAATATATTTGTTTCTCCTCGTTATTCCTCTTTCAATGTGTGCTGCATTCTGTAGGAACCTACAAAAGAGGAAAAAGACTCTTGTGAGTGTTTTGTGCAGGAAGGTCTACGTTCCTGCACAAAAATAATCATCCATGCAACGCAGGCACCCTTGCACCATTGTGCAAAGATGCCTGCATTGTTGCACGGCAGCCCATTGTGTACTGGCGTAGGGGAAAAGACAGGTATGCGCCGTATCTGAGAGATACAGTTCATTCCTGCCCTTTCCTTTAGAAGTGTGGCAGCATAGCAAGAAGGCCTGGAGCGGTGCACAACAGCAAAACATCCTAAATTATGTACTCTGTGTGTAAACAAACAGGTCATGTATAACAATACACACATTTGTGTCTAATCATGGAAAAATGAATCTGTCTTAGTAGCACAGCTCTCCCATGTGCACAGGTACGTATGGTGTGAAAAAATAAACAAAGGGAAACATTACAAGCCCTTTGTGCTGTCTGTATGTCACTTTTCAAAGAGTAAAAGTGCTGCACCGCTGGCACATGGATCCTGTACAATTGCATACTTATATGTCAACAAAAAAATAGGTATGTCTGAAAAGGAAACAATGCACAAGCCATATGGCCTGTCTCATAGCATTAACTATGTCAAAGAAGTGACAGTAATATATATGTTTCTTGTTTTCAGCTGACCAAGGATATGGGATCCAGCCATATGTCATGACACCCTATGGAAACCCACAGTATCCCCAAAAAATGGCCTACAACCAGGCTCTGTGCAGGACCTGTAACATTGTTGAAAAAACCTTTGGCTTACTGATGGCTAGGTACATGTGCCTGTACATTTCTGGTTGTTGTTTTCTATACTCATCACAAACTGTCTGCAAAATGATCTTGGCATGTGCAATACTCCACAACATATGTGTGCAGACAAATGTACCTGGGATGATGACCTAGAAATCACTGAGCATATGGAGGAGGATGACGAGGAGGACGCCCAGTCTTCAGCAAATCCAAACACAGCAGCAGGCATGCGCAGAGGTGCCCACATTGTTGGTAATTTTTTTATTTCAATAGAAATGTCTTATTAATCCTCATGCACCCTGATTTGCGTTTGCAACAACACAATAAAAGTCTAAAACCAGTGTTTGTCTGTGTGTGTATTACATGTCAACTAAAATTTGTAATTTGCTGACAAACAATAGACTTGGAGTATCCGTCAGAAATGTACCCTCATGCCGAATGCCAGGTGTAAACCAGCCATAAATCTAAAAATATGGGCCTGCGGCACAGGAATGTCACAGTTCAGACATTCAGGTGGCACAATGTTCACAGGCATATAAACAATGCCACATAAAGCCACTTCATATGTTTCTTAATGTCCTTGGAAATATGTGCTCTTGTCATACAAAACTCTGCGTGCAAGGGGCTTACCATGGGTGTTGCTGTATGTGTCACCACGCATCACCCATGGATTTTGGGACAATTCAAGAGTACCACGATATCAAAAACTTGAAATGTGTTAAAACCCATATGCTACATCAGGGGTTGTTTTAGGGAGTCACAACATGAAAAAGGTTGAGAAATCTCTGTGTACTTACCATTTGCAATGTGTGCATAAAAAAACAACACATAGAAAGAGATGATGGCTTAAATTGATTGATATAGTGCATGAAGGTGTACCTTCCTCAACATAATCAGCCACCCTTGCACATTGGGGCAAAGGTGCCTGTGATGTTGCAAGGCAGAGCATAGTGCACAAGCACATGTAAAAAGCACATAAATTCATCGTCTCACATAGATACTGCGCATTACCAAGCTTTTGTCTTGATGTACGTCAGCACAGCCTCATTCTTTGCAGTGATTTCCTACATCAAAAGCCCTAAAATGAGTCCCTTGGTAATGTCCATTACCAAGTGTAAGTAATCCAATGTGCCCTTAAAATTACTTTAGATTGAAAGCAAAGAAGTGCATATGTGAAGGTGACACCCTAGGGTGACAGTTCACACAACAGTTTGAACTTTAGAAATATTCAAAGAACATTGACAATTTTGATGTAACAAAACAATTTTACAAGTGTAAAAATGCAGAAATATCCACTGGAACTTTGGTGGACCACAACATGATGTCAGAGAATGAAAGTGGAGGTGTCAGCACCTAAAAATCAATGTGGGGTCAGGTCAAAAATCATGTGCACCCAAAAATGACGTTTGTGCATCTAACATCAAAATCAGAACCTTGCATTTTTGACTCACAGCCCCAAATTGACGTTGGGAGATCAAACGTCAAAATTAGCCTTCAAGTCACAAGCATGTAGCATGGTCCACTTGGACTGTGGTAGACTGCAAAATGATGTCAGGGAATGAAAGTGGAGATGTCAGCACATAAGGTCAATTTGGGCCCAGGTAAAAAATTACTTGCAACCCAAAATTACGTTTGTGCATCTAACGTCAAAATCAGACCCCTGAATTTTTGACTCACAGCCACAAATCGATGTTGGGAGATCAAACATCAAAATTAGCCTTCAAGTCACAAGCATGTAGCATGGTCCTCTTGGACTGTGGTGGATTGTAAAATGATGTCAAGGAATGAAAGGGGAGGTGTCAGCCCCTAACATCAATTTGGGGCCCGATCAACATTACTTGCAACCCAAAATGACGTTTGTGCATCTAATTAACCCTGGGCGGTGAACTATGCTCCGCTCGCGGAGTTTACGAAGTTTCTATAACTTTGTGGTTCGTGTAGAGCACGAAGTTGCTGAATACTACGCAATCTACAGCGTAGCGTAGTTGTTTTTCTTCCTCGCATGCTCAATATGCGTTCTCGAGGGCGCGGTAACGTCTTACTGTGATTCTGCAATTGCCGCCTTGATTTTCTATCCCGGTCGCGTGCGCCACGAGGCTTGGATGCGCGAACACGCCATTCGGATGCGCTATCTCCTTCCGGCGGCAGTGTTGGTAAGATCGCGTTCCCGAACACGCAGAAACTACAATCTGGCAAAGAATATCTCTCGAGCACGATAAAACCTTCTCAAAAATGATCATTTTGCTCAGAAAAACTCCTCAGATTGTGATTTGGCTGTAGTCTTTTGTGCAAGGAGTCCTCTTTTTTTCTACTCTTTTTTTCAAGAGGAAGGAAGTGCCCCTGAGTCTCCAACTTCCTGTTCCTGTCCAGCAGTCTCCTCCCGATGCTTTGTCTATTTGCTGTTTACTTTCATTTGGATTTGGAGCTGGAAGGATCAGTTGTTTTGTGTATGTCTGCTGCATATTATTATTGGATTGAATTTATTGAGGACTTTTGGATTTGAGAATTTATTTTACAAGTAAGTTGGAGAATTGCTGTACATGTTTGTTTGATTGGGGCTTTTTTTTTACCTACAGTTTTCTGGACTTTTCATCGTTTAAAAAAAATATTGTTGTGGGTGGCCTGTACTTTCAGTAGGGGCAAAGTTGTATTTCTTTAACATATTAGCCAGTACACCCAGAGGTACCCATGGGTCCAACCTTGTTTCTGTGGTGTCTGTTGAATTTCAAGTTTTAAACATCATGGATGGCATTGGATTTAATTGCAAAATGTGGTTTTTGGAGAGGAATTTCAGTTTGTGGGTGTGTGTTAATTAAATAAGGGCTTTTCATATAGTGATATAGGCCTGCTTGAGTTCATTGTATGTACTTTCTTGTTATTGTGGGCAGCCTGGCCATGTGGTGGCGGCCATTTTGTGGGGCCAGCCACTGTGCTTTTGCAATAGGCCTCCGAGCTTGTGGCCTATTCTGCCAGTAGGCCCAGAGGTACTACTCATCATAGTCATCCTGAGTGCATGAAAGTTAAACAACTGTTTTTGTGTTGTCTGTTGAATTTTTAACATCATGTATGGCATGGATGACTTTAGATTGAATTGCAAAACGTGGTTTTTGGGGTGGAATTTCAGTTTTTGGATGTGTGTAGAATAAATAAAGGGTTTTCTGCCAGTAGGTAACCCTAGGAGTTCAGCTTGCGTAGTTTTGGTAACTCTGACAAGCGCGACAACGCAGACTTACAGTTTTTGTCTTCTTTGCGCACTCAATCTGCGTGTTCGCACACGCGATAACGACTTTTTGTACAGTTTGCGATGCCGAACACGCCGAATTTGCAATCTGGCAAACAATATCTCTTGAGCTGCATAAAACCTTCTAAAAAATGATGATTTTGTTCATTTTGCAAAAAAAACTCCTCAGGTTGTCATTTGGTTGTAGTTTTTGGAGCATGGAGTCATTTTTCTGTTTTTATTTTTTTTAAAAGAGGAAGGAAGTTCCCCAGAGACTCCAACTTCCTGTTCCTGTCCTTTGTATGTACTTTCTTGTTATTTCGGGTGGGCTGACCATGTGGGTGGCAGCCATTTTGTGAAGCCAAGCAATGTGCTTTTGCCATAGGCCTGCATTGTCTGTCTTCTCTTTCTTTTCATGTTGTTGTGGGTGGCCAGGCCATGTGGTGGTTTCTATGCTGTCTGTTGAATTTAAACATCATTTAGGGCATGGATGGTATTGGATTGAATTCCAAAATGTGATTTTTGGGGTGTAGTTAACGTTTTGGATGTGTGTTAATGCCTTTGTTGCATGTGTTGTTATTGTGTAACTTTCCAACCTTTTTAGCCATGCGGATTTCTTTTTTTGCATTAAAGCTGTGTTGTGTAACAGGCATCCTTTGTCTGGCCATATAGGGATATAGGCCTGCTTGAGTTCATTGTTTTCCAGGCCTTGCCCTTGTGCCTGTGATGAATTTGGCTGTGACCATGTGGCTAGGGGCCATTTTGTGGTGGTAGTAGTAGTGTGCTGTTTTTGCCACATAAGCCTGTGTGTCTTTCCATTGTTCCTCTTGGCTTACTGCTTTCATCCTCATTGCCAACTGCAGGTCCCTGATGCTGCATCCATTATGCACAAACTAAGGACAAACAGGTTCCATTTCCACTACATTTGTATTTTTGTTCTTTGCTATTCTTACTCTTCCTGAGTGTACACAGTACAATAGCAGTAATTAAAATTAAAGCACAACAAATTCCACGTTTGACTGATGTTCTTCTGGCTTTTTTGCTTTTAGGTGCACAAAAGACTGAGGAGGAGGTGTCTGTCATCATCATCCGTTGTACTGCCAGACAGACGTCTTGCTGTTGTACGCGACATGTCGAGTGGTTTGACCTGACTAAACATCTCTGCAACTTGTGCAACTGAGTGATGCTGACATCTGAAGAAGATGGGCCCAAAGAAAGCAGGTACCAGGTCCTCCAAGACCAAGAAAGTTGCTGAGAAGAAATAAGAAGATCAGAAGAAGGAAGTGACACTTAAGTCTGGTGTTGACCCCAAAACCTTTTTTGGGAAGCCAGAAATTACGCCTGCAGTAGCAGTGTCCGGGGGGCAAGCTGGGGGCAGCACCTCCGCATCAGTGGGCCCAACCCACCAACCCAGGCCCAAGCAGATGAGTGGGGAAGAGGTAGCCATCCTAATGGTGGAAAGCAGTAATGCTGAGCCTGACTTATCTCAAAGTAGCGCACAATCAACGCAGGAGGGAACACAGCAGATAAGTGGTGAACAACAACAGCCGCAACCACCGCCCGCAATAGTAGTTGTTGTTCCTCCCGAAGTTGGAGCAGTTCAGGAAATTGAGCCTCATGCAGAGGAAGAAGAAGAGGAAGCCACTCATTCAGGAGATCCATTGTCTTCCAAATCCCCAGCAAGGAAAAGGAGGGTTAGTCCATGGAGTTCTTCGCCAAGCATCCCTTCTGATGATCTAGATCTCACTTGGGAGCCACAACAATCTGAGCATGAGAGGGAGGCACATCCCAAGACCAGGCTCGGGAAAAGGAAGGTTCCAGAAAGCCTTAGACTTATGGAGGTTGATGTAGAACAGCAGGATAATGATGATGAGCCGGTCATCACGAAGATCACTCCCTGCCCCGAGGACATGGAAACCCACACCATTACCCTATCTAGGATGGCTGCGACTAGTAAGGATGTAGCACGCATACCTCCAACACAGGTAAAATCCAACACTACCTCCAGCTTCAATATTTACACTAGCAAAGGGTCGGCAGTGTCCAATATCCAGCACAAGCACCCCCTCAGCAGAAGTAGGTAGTGGTACTGCATAGCCACAGAGTCAAATTAAACACACACCCTCCAGCTCACCCGGCATTGGAAGTGGCACCTCCAGCAGGAGACAAAAGTTAAGCTCCCCAGTGGGGGACTTCTTTACAATGCGAAGCCTGTAGACGCTGTTTGTATCACCGTGCCGGTTGCGAGTTGGCCTCGCTGTTTGTTTTCCTGTGGCCGGGCTTGGCTCCGCCCCCCCTGCACCATCGACCGGCCGAGCTTGGCTCCGACGGTCCACCTCCCTGCTGCCTACAAGTCCCAGGATCCCTTGGGGCAGGACAACGGAACTGTATGCGCCAGGAGGCGCATAAAGACGCGCCTGGGGCCGAGTTCCCTGGTGCCTGTAGACGCTGTTTGTATCACCGTGCTGGTTGCGGGTTGGCCTCGCTGTTTGTTTTCCCGTGGCCGGGCTTAGCTCCACCCCCCTGCACCATCGACCGGCCAGGCTTGGCTCCGCCGGTCCACCTCCCTGCTGCCTACAAGTCCCAGGATCCCCTGGGGCAGGACGATGGAACTGTACGCACCAGGAGGGGCATAAAGACGCACCTGGGGCTGAGTTCCCGGGTGCCTGTAGACGCTGTTTGTATCACCGTGCCGGTTGCAAGTTGGCCTCGCTGTTTGTTTTCACATGGCCGGGCTTGGCTCCGCCCCCCTGCACCATCGACCGGTCGGGCTTGGCTCCGCCGGTCCACCTCCCTGCTGCCTACAAGTCCCAGGATCCCCTGGGGCAGGACGACGGAACTGTATGCGCCAGGAGGCGCATAAAGACGCGCCTGGGGCCGAGTTCCCTGGTGCCTGTAGAAGCTGTTTGTGTCACCATGCCGGTTGCGAGTTGGCCTCGCTGTTTGCTTTCCCGTGGCCGGGCTTGGATCCGCCCCCCTGCACCATCGTCCGGCCGGGCTTGGCTCCGCCGGTCCACCTCCCTGCTGCCTACAAGTCCCAGGATGCCCTGGGGCAGTACTACGGAACTGTACACGCCAGGAGGCGCATAAAGACACGCCTGGTCCCTCGCCCCGCGGGGTCGCACGCGGATTGCGCTGGGAGAAGCCCGGGACAAGGGCGGGACTGTCTATGGACGTCTGAGGCCAGACGAGGCCTGGCTGGGCCTCCCCCTTTCCTCTGCTGCATCGAGCCCTTGGACTATACAGGTCAACGGGACTACTATAACAGCTTGATCCTTCCTGCTTGTGATAGTGTCAGATCATATCAATGATAATGTCTCAGCCACCAGGGAAAGGGAGGAAGATAGCGCATAGCACAATAGGGGGCAGTGTAACAGGGACCCTAGACAACTTTATCACCAGAGCAGCAGCAGTGTTGGAACGTGAAATAGCTCTCACGGAAACACGGTAATCCCTTGAAATTTTGGGCGCAAAACGGTCCTCCTTGGGCAATATCAAAAATACCATAACACCAGAAAGATCTAACCCAACGAGGTTAAGTTGGAGTAGCCCGAGGAATATAAGCTCAGGTTCAGATGGGTGTAACCTTGTTAACTCTGCGAGCATATCAGTGGATAGTATCTCATCTCCTGAAGAGCATCGACCCACTGCATTAACCATCAAGTCAGTACCTGCTGCTGCCGATACCGTGAGACCAATAGCCCCATGTCCTACTCACACTGGGAAGAGGAAAAGGGGCGGTGGTCGTCAAACGGGCAGAAGATCGAAGGTCCCCAAAACGTCTAAAATACTAGCAAAACCACTTCCCCCCAAAGAAAATTTTTTCACCAATAGACAAACCATGCCAGTGATAGCATCGCCAAATACAACATCAAATGCCACCTCAAATCTTCCTGTAGGTGTTACATCTGGGTCCAGTGAGATAGTGGGATTAATACCCCAAATAGAACAACTACCTAAATCTTTTATGCTCCCACTCAAAGAGAGACTAAAGATAATCAATCAGAATCTAGGGAAGCTGCATCAGGCAACTCTAGAAAACACACAAAAACTGGAAAGTCTCTCAGTTAGTTCACAAAAGGGGGGCACACAGTCCTTAAATACACCCTCTCCACCATTCCCGGCCCCCAACCTCCTTGAGGCTGAGCAAAGGATTACATTTGCTAAAGAACTTGGGTCAAAAGAAGGAAGAGGTATTACATCAGGGGATTCGGGTAACACACACATGGTAGGAGAGACCACTAAACATCAGTCAGTTAACATCTCAGCAGCTATTCAAACCAGAGGTATAGGTAACCCTAATGAAGTATCTAGAAATGTGGTTAAACCTCCGGTTATTGATTTACCCCCGGAATCCACACCGCTGGTATTGGTCTTGGGAAACGCTACATCCCTTCCCGATGGCTCTAAAGAGGACTTTTACCAACTTAAAAACAAGGTTACCCATTGGTTGCACTGTAACACCAGGGAGGGGCATCTGGCCACGCATGATATCATTATGGTCCGCCGTGTGTCTTGGATAGGTAGTTTACGTAAAATCAGAAACGGCGATTGCATAGTGGTAAATTTTAACAATCTAACTACAGCGGAAAGGATTCTTAGAGATGTGGTGAGATGGGGGGTAACCAGAGGACAGGGGATAGAGATACTGCCCCTAGGTTTCCTTTATAGGGCACTAACATTTCTTCAACCCGATATCAGGACTACGGGCTATCATGATAGGACACCATACTTCAGGGGGCAACAGAAAATGGGGCTACCAATGTCAACATCATCAAGGGTGCCCTCTTGGGGTGGGTATGGGCTCCCTCATCATTCAAGGCTCCAAATCGCTTTGCAGCCCTTTCAGGCCTCAATGAATGCGATTGACTGCATGGAGACCATTCAACCCATAAACCTCATATTAAAAACATCGCATCTATTTGCAGCTGCCCATTAACCGACACAACACCTGAGTCTGCACACCCAGTGGATACATCCGAAGAACCTGTTCATATTCAATCTGACGGGGTTCAGGAAGATAACTGCCCTGCCACACTCTTGCCTGACTTATTAGGAGAAGCCATGCAGGATATTATTGAGATACCCCAAAACCATAATGTTCTTAGCTGGAACATAGCTGGGTTAGCAGGGAAAGCTATAGATCCCCTCTGGGTCCAGTTTGTTAGCAAATTCGCGCTAATTTGCTTGCAAGAAACATGGCTGGTGAATTGTGAAGTCTCAATGGCAGGGTATAGAGCTTTCTTTGTTCCAGCAACTAGAGCTACCAGTGGCAGAGCCAAGGGAGGCCTTGCAATCTTTGCATCACTGGCTCTACGTTGCAGTATTAAGACAGTCTCCACGGCCATTAGAAACATTCAGGCCATCTCCCTGGGTCAGAAGGACAGATCCCTCCTAGTGATTAATTTTTATAACGCCATTAATAAGGAAGAAGGTTGTGGGCTAGCAAAAGTGAATGGCTTTGTCAAACAAGAATGGGGCTATAATAGGAAGAACTTGCTTATTGTAGGGGATGTCAACACTCACCCGTGTGGCGACCCAAAGTTGAATTCCCGGGCGAAACTGGGTTGTCCCCTGATATCGGGTATCCACTTCGAGCACACCATACAGGGTAATGTTTTAAACGCTATGCTCGAAGACTATGATTTATTTTCTGCAATGAGCTTCGTTGCCCCATTTAGTAACCTTAGTGAGCCCACGTTTAAGGGTCGAGGCTGTGGGACCTTCATAGATCGCATATTAGTATCTAGGTCCATTCTATCCCTCCTTCAGGGTTTTTCCATCATTCCAAGTTCACATAGTGACCACAACCCTGTTTGTGTGACCATAGGTGGGTGTCTAATGAAGATCAAAGACAAAGTACGCAGCAGTACCAGCTTACAAACCACAGAGGGAGGGCGCCGTTTTAAGTGGAGTCAGGTAATTCCGTCCACCTTCCACGATTCCCTGTTGGCCACCTGTGAGGCAGAATTTAGCTGTTGCCACAATTACGAATCTTCACCGGCAGGCATCCTAAAATCATTTGAAGGTATCGCAACCAAAGCAAGCGGCATGTTACTTGCCCACGGCAAGACCAACATGCCCTGCGCCCCAAAATGGTTCTGTCGCCTCTGTTCTAAAGCAGCGAGCGATCTTAAGGCTGGGCTGAAAAAAACACCCAGAGACAGAATTTTAATCTGTACCCTTGGGAAAAACTATAAACTTGCTCTGGCTAATCGCAAGGCGGTAGTTAGAGAGGATTTATGGAGGGAGCTCTTAGATCCCGTGACCCTATCTAGTAGTTCCAGATTTTGGAGCACCAACCGATCACCTCTTTTAGCGGAAGGGGTCAGAGAGGTGGGCTCCAATATAACTGAGAATGAATGGGTGTCTCACTTCGTAGGAATATTTTAAAAACATCGAGCCAGATAGATCACCCTGATAGGACTATGGATATGGAAAGATTGACGTTTTCCGTGAACGAAATTGAGGAGGGTATTGCTAATGTGACCAATAAAAAAGCACCAGGCCCGGATGGTATCCCCCCAGACCTTTTTAAATCTAAACCCTTGTTTTGGGCCATGATCCTGACTGCCGTGGGCAATGCTGCAGCCAAAGGAGGATGTCCTGCCTCCTGGGGCGTCTCGACGATCGTCCCTGTATATAAAAAAGGGGACCGAAACAGCACGCTTAATTACAGGCCAATCTCTTTGATTGACTCTGTTGTTAAGGTCATTGGGGGGCAATCTTAAAAAGACTGTGTACCTGGGCGGAGGATAATAAAATCATCTCAGATATCCAGTATGGGTTCCGCCCAGGACACTCTACCATGGCCCAGTGTTTAAACCACTATTCCATCATAGGGAAGTACACCATTGCCCGCTGTGGTTCCATCTACATGGCCTTCATGGACCTCTCATCCGCCTTTGATAGCGTTAATCGGGGAAGGCTGTGGTGGTCCATGGAGGCCATGGGGGTGGAGCACGCCCTGGTTGACTTCTTGAGGGACCTCCATAGAGACACTAAGGCCAACATTAGATACTCCAATGACCTGAAGGTATCCAGGAACTTTGACATTGAAAGGGGGGTTAGACAGGGGTGCATATTAGCCCTCTTCCTTTTTAATTTGTACATTAACGATTTGGAAGGTTCCTTGCTGGAAACCGGGGCCGATTTTCCGTAAGTAGGAAAGCAAGGGCTGCCCGTCCTGCTTTATGCGGACGATGCAGTCCTCTTGGCACGAACCCCCAAAGGGCTCCAAACCCTACCCAACGCGTTTCACGATTTTATGGACAAGCGTGACCTGTCCCCATAAATAATACCAAATCTTACGTGATGCATGTAGGGCAGCGTAAAAAAAAACGTACCTCTTTGTGGTGAACGGAGTGAGGGTGCCGAACTGCACAACATTCTCCTACCTGGGTGTCCTGCTTGATCATCGGCTTAACTGGGCTGCACTCTTAAACAAAAAAAGGGCCAGGTAACTAGGGCAAATGCGGCACTTTTTGGCTTTGCTGCCAAAATGGGCAATTGTCAGGTGGCAGTGATGCTAAAAATCTATCAGGCAAAGTGCATATCCATAGCATGCTATGGTAGTGAACTATGGGGATATTGTGGCCTCGAGGGTCTTAAGGTGACAGAAGACAATTTCTTAAAACAACTATTGAGCGTCCCAAAGGGGACCGCAAATCTGTCTGTCCATTAAGAAACTGGCATGCCCTATTTAAGTGACATTTTGGCTTTACGGCCGCTCACTTTTTGGTTGCAATGCTGGCTCAACAAGCACTTAAACCTCACCCATAATATACTTAAAGAGGCCCTGAGTCTTGATCATACTCAAAATATTCCGTGGTTCAAATATTTAAAAACTTGTTTTTATGAGCTGGGACGCTTGGACTTGTTTTTAAACCCTGAAGGTATTAATAGTTTGGACGTCGCACTCGTAAAGCATTCCTTCACACAAATTAGGAAAATGGAAAGAGAAGAGAAAGAACTATTGAAACCTAGTGTGAGGACACATTTGATACTTAAAACCACTTTAGATATAGAGCCATATCTATTGTGGCCGCTGCCTGCATATGAGCGATTTCTATTAACTAGGTTCAGACTTAACCTCCTTCATCTTTTATTGGCATTTCCAAGGGGCAGTCATAAAGGGAGTGTGTTTGCATCCTGTGGCTGCGACTCTAAGTCTCCACAGGACCTGCTCCACTTCATGTTTTTTTGTAGATATTATGAAATGCTCAAGTCTATTTATTTGAAACCTCTTTTAAAAAAGCTAAATTTTGTACAAGTATGTCCCGCCTTGTTTTATTTGCAATTGCTTAAACCTGATTGTATCCCATTTGTGGCTGGCTTCCTGAAATGCGCAATGAACTAAAGAAAATGTTTTTAAAATAATTGTGTTTTAACGGCTTTTTTCTTTGGTCACTTTGGCTTCCTCCCCTTTTCGTATTTCTGCTGCCTATACATTTCTTTTACCATTGTCAAATATTGAAATCAATTTACTGATTTTAAAGTCATTGAATGTATTGTATTTTAAATTGTTACTTTTATGGTTTCTATGAAAGAATGCCGAATAAAGTATATGAACTGAACTGAACAATGCGAAGCTGGCTAAAATGTTAGCACTGGACCTTCTCCATTTTTCTTTTGTTGAAGGGGTGGGTTTTCTGGAATTTGTGACAACCATCTGCCCAAAATGGATGGTTCCCAGCCGCTACAATTTAGCCAGAGTTGCTATTCCAGCACTACATCACGACGTGCTGGAATTGCTTGGAAAAGCCTTAAAACAGAGTGCTGTTCAGAGTATCTACCTGACAACAGACATATGAACCAGTTGCTAAGACACTGATTACATATGCATCACTGCACACTGGATCTCTTTTTCGGGTGTAAGAGAAAAGATATCTGCAGGCGTTGACACTACTGAGATTTTTATTGACACTCACAAACATGCAACTGTAGCCATGTTTGCTATGGAGAAATCTCATACTGCTGCAAACATTTTGGATGAGTTTAACAGCAAGGTCTTTGAGTGGCTTTGACCAAAAGGGCTTAACATTGGTTTTGTTGCCACTGACAATGGCAGTAATATAGTTAACTACAGTAGAACAAGGCCCAGAGAAACCCTAGGCCTGCGTGAAGCACAGCTTAAGACTGAAAAGTCTCTCCTTTTTTTTAAAAAGAATTAATTGATACCACTTTAAGTTCATCTCTTAAAGCCATTTCAAAGAAAACAAACTCAAAAGCATAAGAGTTGGAGTGGTTGTCACTCTTTTGTATTCATCCAATTATCATTCTTCAAACAACATAACATTTCGAATGTTTAACATCATATATACAAAATGAGAAACAAAACAAGAACCATGTTGTGAATTTCAACAAAGAATATTACAGTAGAACCCAATGTATTTCGGGTTTTCAAAAACCCTTCCTCAGGGGTTAATTAGACATAAAAATTCACAGATTAATTGATGTGAAGTCCTCCGTGGGGAGCTACAACAGAAATAACATAAGTGTTCGATGAGTCACTGTCATTACACAAGTTAGGTAATTCAACGAAAGCTTCTAAAGTAGGGTTTCCAGTCAAGAAAAATGGTGAAAGAATCAGTGATACTACATGAGAATATACAACACGCGTAAGAAACGCTGTGAATATTTATTTTTGAAAAAAGTTAATTCTCGTGTGTGAAAGAAACTTGTTGTTGAAATGAAATAACAGCTCCCCGTCACGACTATACCAAGTGAGCAGTGGTGCTGCCTCATGTGCAAGACTTGTAATGCTTACCTACTGTAGTGTTTAGACAGTCTAATAGCCACAGAACTCTCTAGGACCCAATTCTGCAAAAACAGAACCACTATTAATGTATAAAAGGTCTACACAATATTGCAGATACATAATGTTTACAATGTGGCGACCACCATCGCCAATGTTTGCAGGCTTACCGGTCTGGGCAACAAGGTATTATGCCGTGCTCTACGTTGAGATGTACGATTCAAAGTCTGCAACGAGCGGAACAAAACAGATTTTAAAACTCTATGCCTGCCCCCATACTTGTTCTTTATTGCCTCAAATGTCGGTCAATTCACCGATTAAACGCCGCAGAACAAAGCTCCATGTTGAGTTGTCAATACCCGTGACTGACGTAGTTACGTCCCCCACATTGTGCGCATTTATTTAAAGGGGCCGAAGCAAACCACGGTCATCCGACCTTTAAACTTTATTGTACCACAAATTGTACAAACATTCCCGACGAGTCAAAAGGAGAAACACACATAGCGGTACTTACATGTCCAAAGTGTATTTACAATCTGTATTTGTGAATAGAACAACGAATGTCATGGGAGCACATGGCCTGAAGTGCTATAAAGTGACCTTCCAATAACGAAAGCGTCCTAAACAACTTCAATTAAAGTACCTGTCCCAAACAACATGAAAATACTACAGTTTACTGATATTTACTGGATGAGTTCCCCCACTGTAATGAAACTTAACAGTGTTCAGGGGAGAAAGGTTAGAGAGAAAAAGACATAGAAACTATAGTGAGTGCAAATCCTGTACAATTTGAAAGATCTACTCTAATAAATGCAACATCAATATATTTAAATTAAAAAAGCCTTTTTAGAGAAAGCATAATAATTCATAATGATCATTGAGACCCCGGGGTATGATGGTGCCTAAATATTTAATCCAATGAGTCTCCCTTCGTGCTAACGTAATGTTATCTCACTTCCAGAGGTTACGTGTACTTTTTCAAGAATAGTATACCTCAAGTGGGGAATTGTGTGTGGAGTGTTAACCCAATGTGCTGCCAAAGATGAATTCAAATTCTTGTTCCTAATCCTACTTTTATGTTCAACTATGCGTGTCTTAACCTTGCGACTAGTTCTCCCCACATAGACTAGCCCGCATGGGCATTTAATGGCATATATTACCCCCGCAGTGTTACAGTCAGAGGTGTGCCGCAGTTTCAATTTTTGACCTGTGCTTGGGTGGTCAAACGTATCACCTGTGATAATGTTATTACATTGCCCGCAATTATGACATTTCCTCATGCCTTTATGCATAGGCTGCTCTTCAAGTTGACGAGATTTCAAAAGTTCCCTCAAATTCTTTGATCTGTTGTGAGCAAATAGTGGTAAATCAGTAAATAATCCTGCAAAATCTGCCTCTTGCTGAATGATTTCCCAGCATTTCCTTATGATAGCCTTGATTTGAGGTGCTTGAACAGAGTGTTTTAAAACAAACACTTCGTGTCTGTGTGCTGGTTTCATTGACTTCTTCAGTAAGTCTTCACGTTTTTTGTGAACCACTATGTTTGCTGCTGTCTCTAGCATATCTTCTGGGTACCCTCTTTCTCAGAATTTCTCCAACTGTGGTTGAATCGTACTCTCACAGGTTGTATCAAAAGAAGTTATTCGTTTGATTCTTATCAACTGTGACACTGGTAAATGTTTCTTCAGCGAATAAGGGTGAGCACTTGTATAATGTAGTACATTATTCACATCAGTAGGTTTCTTATAAACTGATGTTGTCAAACCTCCAGCTGATTTACTGATTTCGATGTTCAAGAAATGAATACGTTCTGGTTGAATATCATGATTAAATTGTATTCTAGAAATATGGGTGGTCAATTCTTCAATGCATTCTTCTAAAAGAGTTTTAGATCCTCTCCAGATGACACATATGTCATCTATATATCTTACAAAGATAGCCGCATTGTCACGCCACACTTGGTTAGTTAAATTATGCTGGTGCTCAAAGTGAGCCATAAATGTGTTAGCATAGGAGGGGGCACCTGGAAAACCCATAGATATTCCAGTTCTCTGTAAATAATAATTCTCTTGCCAAATGCAAAAACTGTGGTACAACGAAAATGCATTAATTCCAAAAGAAAAATTGTCTTCTCTTGTGACAATGAGGATTGTAGCAAACTCCATTCCACCTCCTCGAGTCCCTCATTATGTGCAATGGATGTGTATAACGCGAACATAACAATGGTACATAATAATATGTCTTCATCAAAAAGTTGTTTGACAGCTTCCAGTTTCAACAAACAGTCTGTTGTGTCCTTGATGTACGTTTCCCACGATTGAACAAGGGGTTGTAAATAATGATCTAAATAATTTCCAACAGGTCATGGATTGTTCGCAGCCTGCTACTATTGGTCTAAAGGGGGGGGTATCTTGTCCTTGTGAATCTTCAGGAGCATATAAATATGCAGCATCTCAGGTGTCAGGGTTTGCAAAAACTTCTTAGTATTTTCATCAATTATACCATTATCCAGTCCTTTTTGCAAAATCCTATCCAGAAGTTCTAAGAATTCACCTGTTGAATTATGATCCATCTGAATGTAAGTGTCCACATTATTTACATGATCATTGACATTACTTAACTAGTACTCTGTGTGTAAAACCACCAGGGCTCCCCCTTTATCGACTGTAATTTTCTCTAAGAAGGGGTTGGGGCTAATCCTGAAGCGTGAACAGCACACTAAACAGAGTTAAAAGTTGAACACATTCACTAAGGTTTGATTAACACACTAGATTCAGGTGTGTAAGCCCGTTTTTACAAATAGTTTAGTAATGTAGTTAAGGCATGAAAGATGGTGGCTATTTCAGGGTCCTGTGTTTGGCACAATGCATTAACATTGTTGTGCAAGACTTTCTGAAAAATAAAAGCACAGTCAGCAACTTACTGACCACCTGTAGAAGAATATGCACACATTTCAACCATTCTTTTAAAGCCCGGAAGCAGCTGAGGGTCATTCAACGTGAGCATGAAAATGCTAGTCAAAGCACTCATCCAGGAGGTGCCAACATGTTGGAACTCAACTTATTACATGCTTGATCGTCTGTTTGAGCAGTACATACCACTTAATGCGTATGTCATGACAAGAATATTAGGAGATCCTACTGTGAAAGCCATGACCATTGAGATGGGTTAATGGGACCTCATTAAATACCTGACAGAGATGCTACTTCCTTTTGAGGTCTTCACACGTGCAGTCAGCAGGGAGGACTGCACTACGGGCCAAGCTATCCCATTGTTGTACATGCTAGAGCAACAGCTGAAAAGGTTGTCTGAAACGTACCAAGGTGGGGATGACAAAGTAGACGCATGTTATTTGGTGAACGCCTTAGCCATTCGCTTATTTGAAAATACAAGGATTCAAAATAAGATTGTGTCACATTGACATTACATTACTGCCACAATTTTAGATCCATGGTACAAATTATTTCTGAACAGTAATGCAGTAATTCCTTTTTCAGAAATGGATGCTGCCAAGTACAAAACTTTGATAGCTGAGTAAGCCACTGATTTAGAAAACGAACGGCTCTTAATTAGAGGCCTGCCACCCCAGGACAGAGCAAGTACTACAGGGCATGCAGAGTCAAGTTCTACTTCAGAGCATGAGAGCAGTGCATTTGCCTCCCAGCAGTCACCAATACTACCAATAACAACATCAACAACAGCAGCAACAGGATCATCATCCACATCAAACCAAATGGTAACCCTTTGGTTTCTACGGAAAGGGATGGGTACGTCCATTGCTGATGCAAAGTCAAAAGAGCCCAAGCAAATCATGGAGCAAAGCCCATTGGTGTATTGTTATGGAAAAAAAGTCAATGGCCAGTGCTCAGCAGGCTGGCGATAAAGTATCTGGCTAGCCCTGTCGCAAGTGTCTCTTCTGAGCGTGTTTTCAGTGCTGCTGGTGCCATTGTAACTGTGAAAAGGACCAGTCTCTCGCCCAACAGCGTGGAGAGGTTAACCATGATAAAAATGAATCAGCACTTCATACCACCGCAGTACAAAATACGTGAATCACAGCAGGAGGAAGAGGAGAGCGACTACGAAGACATAAGTAGTGGGTTACATGACCTACTTCTGTTCGAACCACCAGAGTTTGAGGACAAGCTCCTCTTCCCTGACAACTAGGCTTTCAAATTGTTACTTTCTTCCTTACTTTATTTGTGTGTGTATCTGTCTTTCTGGTTCAAATCAAATCACAACAACTCCATCACCACCGTCTCCTATTTTTATTTACCTATTGGAGTTGCACGTCTCTGCATTTAACTGTCCACTCCACTCCTCAGAGTCCTGCTCCATCTTCAAGACTAACCCTAAATACATTTACATCAAGCCAGACATTGGATGGAGATGGAGAATAGTACAATAAATGTTGCCTCTAACAGTCCCTCCATAAGAAGTGAAACGTACATGACTATAGTTATCTTCTTTTTTGTACTTTCCAAGCCGAAACTCATCACTGTCCTAAGGCTACTGCCTCTGTCTGCAGGCATCCATAACTCTTCACTGTCAAAACTTGAGCAGGCTTCCAAAAGTAAACTCATCACTGTCAGAAAGCTCTGCATCTGATCTGACAGCCAAAGAGAAGAACAAGACAGGTATGATTAATGAATGATGCCATGCATTGCATTGGATGTTTGCTGACTCTGAGCGAATGTGCATGAAGTCAAACTATACCAGTTAATCTACAAAGTAAAAGTGACTCAAGTGACAGTCAATGTTTCCTTGTTGTTTAATAACCACATTGTACTCCTACTACTGCAGGTGCAGTGTGGACTTAATCGGAGTCACTCACTACTGACTGAGTTGGTGTTGGACAACATGTACACGTACCACACCATGATGATGATGACCATACTATCTTTGCACGTAGTCAGTTCGATCGGAGATGATTGATGGAATAACTGCATTTCATGAACTGGCATAAAAAGTAAACACAACAATTCAACAAGAACCACAGCAGACCTAGGCTACATATCCGTGTAGTCGAATAGTGGTATGACTGACAGTGGCGCATTGATTTAGTCACTTGATTTGGAAATGCTAGGTTGCTGTATATACCTTTTGTCTGGCTCTGTCAAAATGTAAGGTAAATGGAGGTTGGGTCACGGGCCGGCCTGGTGCCGTGGGCCTGTTCTGTGCTGGCTCCTGTCCTGTTGTTGTTGAAGCTTAATGCTGTGTAAATACTAAAGTAGACACGATGTATCCAAGCCGCCTCAGTCTGAAAGTCTGCTTGATCAAGAGCCTTGTCTTTTTGCACTACACTGTAATACCCCGATTGTTTTTCCATCTACACTTACAGGCCGGCCTTTAGCCAGTGCTATTAGGGAATTTGTTGTCGAAATGCCCTGCACTTGAATTTGCATTCATGGTGGGGGACAGCAGTTGTTGAAAATGTGCGTAGGTGGGCAGCTGCCTGACCACGGCGCCGTACCACTGGAGGCGGGGCCTGGCTGGGGCCTGAAACATTGGAAGAGGCTGCAGCTGCTGCTGCCTCCTCCTCATCCTCCTCTGCCTCAGCAACCAGCCGGTGGTATTCTTCGCAGATGGCCTCCAGTTTCCGGCACCGGGCCCTGGCTGCCAACTCCTTCCGCATTGGTTTTTCATGGGAAGGAGGATCTATAAAGAAAGAAACAGAATTGTAACCAATACTCTTAGCAAAACAGTAACACTAAATTAATTCAACACATAGTGGCACAGTAGCACTAGCAAGCGCACTACATCACATTTGTGGTAAGTATCTATCCTCCCACTTCCTCGGCCTCTAACATTTGTTGGAGTTTTTTTCAGGTATTATACTTTCCCTAGTACTATGGACTCCAGTACACAGAACAACAGTCTTTTTCTTATCTCTAGTTTAGCTAAATTACATAACCTTGTCATAGCCAGCATGCCAGCTCAGTCAGCTAAGCTTGCATCCAAGACCAACATACTAGTCAATACGCAGACTCCCGTTACTTTTATTTACTACTGTCTGCAGGTGGGGAAGCTCGGATTTTTTTCGATAACGGGTAGCACTGGCCATACTCTCTCTGTTACATGAAGGGCAAGTGCTCAATTTTACTTTCACTCTGCCCTGGCTACTACAAAAAGGCAGATTACTATTATATATCTGATCCAATGATCATTGCTTATATATGGAACGATGACATATCAGTACAGTAGCAGTCAGTGGTGGGAGTGCTCGTGGGTGGTGAAGTGGGGAGAGGGAGGGGTAGGGTGTGGGGTAGTATAATATGGATAGCGGACAATTACTGGTAAGTAAACATATAAATAAATAAAACAAATGTTGTTGCGTGCACTGCATTCATAATCCATAGTTTACTACCCTGCCCCTCTCCCTCCCCACATCACCGCTTACCAGCACTCCCACCACCGACCGCTACTGCATAAGGTACTTTGTTCATTGATTGTGTAACCAACAGACAGGCTGTAGTGTAGTTCCTATATTCCCAATAGGCTCTGCACATTGGAATAATATATCCTATAGATTAGACGTAGGACTGAGTTCGACTAGGTCTCAATTGAATATATTTAACTTAATAGTGAGTGCCAGCTAGCTCAGAGGTCACTAGAAACTTTCTCGAATTCACAAGAAGGAATTTGTTTCTGACAACCACATAAATATGTCAACTTTGTTTCCCAAGAATAAGAAATATATCTCTAGAGCCGCGGAAAAAATAGATAAGTATTTCACTCAGTCAATCGTGCATGCTTCTTTTCTACAGAGTTGCAGAGAAATAGAGAGACGGGCGTTTTCAATAAAAGGTTTATTGAACAGTCTTCTTTCTCATGCAAGAAAAGTGAACTGCTACAATTGTAATGCAGACTGCAAACTATAATGCGGACAGCGAGAACAATAATATAAAATAATACTATAAGAGCATTGTATAGATTCTAAACCATTTAAAAATACATACATAAATAACAATGACTAAAAATGGTCAACTGGTGCTTCTAAAATGTACCTAACCTAAGTCTAGTATGCGGGAAGAAGTAAGTATTGTGTAGCATAGGTTTTGGTTTTCTTTACCAAGAATCTATCCTAGAGTTCTCTAGGTTCTAATCAGCCCCATACCTTAGTTAGAATGAAGGAGGTCTTGTATCTCTGTCTCGGGACTTTATTTCTCAACACCCCGCAAGGGGAGCTTGGAAACACTGGAGCTGGATTCTCAGCGAGAGAAAGGCTGCCTCTTGATCAGTGGAAAAGCTGGAGGGTCAGCTTCCTTCTGCACTTGCTGTAGCGAGCTGCGTCGGGCAAGTAGTTAGTCGAACTGCTCCGAACCACTGTGTCTTTGGTAGAGCAAGTGAAGGTATATTTATACCTTGAAGGTTTCTAGGAATGTCATAGTTTGACGTAAATTCAGGCATAATAACGTCAGGAAAGAACCCCTAGGGAATAGTTGTTCTTTGCAAAGTAAATGAGTTCTTGGAGAAATCAATATTCAAGCAAGGGAAGTTCCCTAACTGCTTAAGCCGTTTTTCCAAGAAATCATTGTGGCTTTTGGTACGGGTGAAAGTAGCCATGCCTGTATTTGGTCTTCATGGGCTATGTCTAAATAAGGGCTTGATTTCTATGCCTATATTAGGTCAATGTGAATTGTACCTATATAAGGGCATGAAAAGGGAAAATTCACTCAGAGCCTACAACGCCACACAACAAGGCTACCCTTTGCAGGCTGGCTGACACAATCAAAAATAAATTAAAAAAGGTAGGAAGTGGTCCTCGGAGTCAGAGGAAGGCGCTTGATAATACATATATGATGTGCTTGCAAACTACTGAGTCAACTGTATTCTGAAAATACTACTTTTATATTCCCCTCTGCTCTGCTACTCTGGCGCAGTTTCTTTTATATTCTCTTCAAAGTAAGACTCTGCATCCAGTGACAGTCTCCACCTATGCTGTCTATGATGAATACATCCAGGCATCCATCCATTAAAAGTAAATGTCTATCATTCTTTTTTATATATCGCTTAACCAACCTTAGCTGGTTTCACCAACAACCACTCATGCGTCTATTCCTTCCTTCATTGCCATGGCTTTGAGTTTGACACAAACACCACTGATGATTCTTGCTATCCAGTATCCATCCATACTGTGTCGCCCACCCAGGAAGGCATCTTCTTTTACCTTCCATCCATCCTTCAACAACCCATGCATCTGATTCCAATCAGCCACCTGCATGCTGCTTCTACAGTATCCTTCTCTGCTTGTCGTATTACATCTCGCCCGTCCTTCCTCCTTCCACCCTTCTTTCCCTTTTTGTTCAACACATCCATCAAGGTCATCTGATCTGACTTTTAGTCTTCTCCATAAAACTTTCACAGCTGAGTTGGAGTCAGATAGAAGAGGCCATTGTTTACTCAACTCACGCTGGTAATGCTATTGCTAATGCATTCGTAATGCTAAGTAAAAGGTGTCTTCTTCATCCGTTGTATATTGTTCACTACAACTTCAAGTTCATACTTAATTAATAAGTCTCACAGTACAGTGAGTGAAGTGTTCCCCTTCCAGCTAGTAGTAATGCCAATAAGTAATGAATATAACTTACCACCGCCCACCACTGCTGCTGGCTCCCCCTGGAGCTCCTGCAGGAGCCGCATCTCCTGCCCTCTCCGGAATGGCAGTATCGCCATCTCGGCTGGCCCCGCCGGCACTGGTGGTTGGGACTGGTAGTATGCCTAGAAATTTTTTTTACACATTTTTAGATGCCTGTACACCTCCCCCTATTTTATTCATTTTCTAGGAAGATTGAAAAAACAGTTAAAGTACAACATACATCATCAGTTTTTCAAATTGCGTACTAGAGTAGAGTCAGTAGACAGACATTAGTAGTATTATGGTCCCTAGGGTCATCTCTACTCCTCCTCTACACTTTGGAAAGTTAGCCTTAGCCATGTAACCATTTTAGATTCATGTCTACTCTTTTGCACATGTTTCCTCGCAGCTTGTTGTGCAGTAAGATGCCGTTGAGGCCACAAGAGTGTTGCGTACAAGTTAAGAGATCGAAAAACAAGCCACTTTTTTTATGGAGTTCCGTTAGTCTCTATTGCTTAGCCATAATGTTAAACTTCTTTGGCATTACTGAGAAATACTTGCATAATTGCATTATACTGTCTAACGTGCACCATTTTTCTCATAATAGGCACAATTTTCCCTTCTACAAACCAGAGATTTGCAGACCTTACGACGATGCATGTAACCAGTATTTCTACGTTCAATGGTGAGGGGTCACCCAGAATTCACACAGATCTTTTGTCTTCTATCATGCACTTGTAACACATCTTTACTGTTTTAATTGTATGGATTTTGCATGTTGGAACTGGCTGTAGTCATTTCATAGAACAATGTACAAAGCTTGTTGTTTGAAAAAAAATAAACCTTTTGAACTTACACATAGACTCTTTGGTATTTGGAGTGGTGTTGTGGACTTACACGAGTGAGTGAGCGAAAGGGTGTTATGTTATGCATTGTGTAATCATTGGGCATCTTCGTGTGGGGGTTCGGGACCTAATGAGACACTATAGCTAGTCGGCCAGGGGATTGTGGGTTCTGAGTTCTGACTGAGGTGTGAGTAAGGTCCAACCTCCCATCACCAACATCCTATTTCTTGTGCATAGTTCTGAATGTGGCTGTGCAGAATCCCCACAACAGTAGTAGTATGTACTACTATCTTAACAAAAATACTAGTCAAACATCTGGTTGGGCATTTTGTTGGTGGGAATTGTCAAAGCTTCGAGATTAAAGAGGACAACCCAAAGAACAGGAGTGGGCCCAGTGGCTAGAGCTATTGGTCTATCTGAGCTTTATTCAAAAGAAAACCTTAAATAAAGAGTGTCCAACTGGGCAAGCTTAGCTACAGACAGACTCTAATAGTAGTAGTACAGAGAGTCATAGCAGAGGCAGTTAGAAGGAACTTAAAGGCAGGTATAACCAGAATTTGTAAACAGATAGTCAAGGTCAAAGAAGCTTTTGTAAAAAATTGAATTAGGAAGTGGAACCGTAATTAATAGTTCAGAAAAAATAAGGTGCAGTAAAAGTTAGGGAAATATAATTGTTAATATAACCACTGGAGGACTTACTGGGGCCAGCAGCAGGGCCCTCGGTAGTGGAGCGGTCCTCTGGTGGTTGTCCCGCCGACTCAGACCCTGTCTCTTTGCCCCTGGGTGCTGATCATGTAAGAAATAATAAAGAAAGAGACAAACATTAATGAGTGCTGTGAAACAAATAAATCATTTAAAAAAATGCTCAAAAAACATTTTAGGAAACAATTGCAATAAAATTGACCTATCTTATCAGATCGACTACTGGCTTGCAGGATTCACGGACCGTCTACTTATTTCTGAACACTAATCAAATGTTCCATAATCATTCTGATTCCAGAATACTAACGAAGCCTAAATACCACCTGACCTAGACCACCTATTCCAGACGGGCCAATTGTTCAGTAAGTCTGCATTTCCATTATATTTTTGCCTTCAAAAATGCATAGATGAGGTGGAGGACAAATGCATAAATTTGTGCATACACCAAATTGTTAGTTGGATGCATCTGATGTTCTGCTACTGACTGACAATGCTAAGCCTACCACTCACTAAACAAACTACAAAAGGTTCTACGGAGGACTGGGGTAAGCAGCACTCAGTGACAGAGGAGGCGTCACACAGACCGCAAAAAAATATGAACTAATACTAAGTAAACCCAGTATCCATCCACCACTATTTCACAGAAGGACAACGGAAGGACTAGACTCTCTCTAGCAATAGCATTAACTAAGTTCAGTTCTCGAAAGTAAACTCTTACATTAATCAGCCCAAGCTAGCGCAAAGTTGAAAACACGTAAGAGTAGTGCCGATCACCTGTGTCCTACAATCACAGAAGATTTTGAAACGTAATTTACCTGCAATGTAAGCACCAGTAATCATGTTATTCGTCAAAAAATGATACACTACTATATATTAGCTACTCACCAAGCCCCACGACCTCAACACCTAGCAGGTCCAACAGGTCCTGCTCCCGGTCCAGGATGTCTGACCACCGGTAGGCCAGCTGGTTGTGGGTGTGCCGGATCCCTGAGCAGCGAAACACTGCCCGGCACACCTACGCCCACCGGTGGTGATGCTCCTGGGTAGGGTACCCGCAGCCTGGCCTGCCACCTGCTGCCAAGTTCAAGGGGATGTGGCGCTGGATGAAAAAAACAAGGGCGGCCACCTCCGCCTCTCTGAAAAGCTGCCGGGCCTGCACCCCTGTAGGGTGCATTCTGCCGCAAGGCAGCCGGCTCTTGGGCGCAGGCGCCTTGCCCTTGGAGCTGGTACTACTGCCCTTGGCAATGGTTCTGGGGTGGAGGCGGAAAAGAAACGTTAGAAGGAAAAATAAAGTTAAGGGGAAGAAGGAGCTTAAAGAAAGAAGTAAAACAAAACAGTAGAAAAGTTTAAAAAAAACACAGTAAAAGTAGAAATAAAATGCAAAATATAAACTTAGGGACACAGTGAGATAGATGATAAATAAAAAAGCCAGAAAAACAATGTCAAAAAGTAAGGATTGCAAAGATTAAGTAAGGATAGAAAACTAGGCCCAGAATCATAGCATAGAGTGAAAAAACAAGATGGCCACGCCCATCGCGGTCCCGTGGGTAAGTAAGCGCGATATTTCCCGCGAGCACACACTAGTCATCACGAACAAGTAAATAGCGTTCCCGAACATGACATGCGCATCGCGAACACACTATACGTGACCCAGAACTGGAAATAAGGCATCGCAAGCAGGAGGGACAATTGAAAAAACAAGATGGCCACGCCCATAGGCGACCGCATGGGTAAGTTCGCGAGCTATTATCCCCCGATCCCAAACACAAAATGAATCGCGAACGGGCGCAACAAGCAGCTACGCACGCTCGCGAAGCTACGCGTAGCTTGCGTAGTGCAAGAACATCTTCGCGTAGCTTCCCGTAGCTTCGCGTAGCGCGACTACGCTCACTATGCCCAGGGTTACATCTAATGTCAAATTTAGACCCTTGCATTTTCGACTAACAGCCACAAATCGATGTTGGGAGATGAAGTGTCAAATTTAGCCATCAAGTCACGGCATGTAGAATGAGCCACTTGGACTGAGGTGGACTCTAAAATTATGTCAGGGAATGTAAGTAGAGGTGTCAGCACCTAAAGTCAATTTGGGGCCGGGTCAAAAATGAGTTGCAACCAAAAATGACATTTGTGCATCTAACGTCAAAATCAATATTGTGCTCAATGAAAAACAAGCAACTGGGACATTGATGAGATGCAAAAAAGTATATGTCACCTATTCAATTGCAAAAATCAACCTAATCTGCAATCATTTACTGCAGAAATTGCTGCATCATTATTACATGTGGCATTTGAGACACATTTATGTCAGCTGGAAAACACACATCTGTTGTCCTGCGTGCAAAACACTGCTTCTTAGATTGTGTAACTTACTATTAATGTCTGAGATGATTGATGCATCACAAAATTGTGACGCACATGATGACAAATGGCACAACGGTCAAAAACGTTTCATGTCCAAACAGGATATGATGTCATGGGCCTACCATGCTTCAAACCAGGAAGTACCAAGTTCCTTTCACTGTCTTCTTGTCTGTGCTTGGTGTAGGAGGGTGGAGTAGATTGTTGCTGAGTTGGGTCTTGTGTGAAAGTTGTTTCTCTGTCTGTGCATTGTCCATTGAGTCCATATAGTGTCTGAATTGTTGTACAGTTGTGTATTGTGAAGTTTTGTGTTGATTATTAAGGAATGTTTGTCGACATAGGGGAATTTGTTCAAATTTATAGGGGGAAGTGTTGTTATATTTTAGAGTGTGTCGTTTTTGTACTTAGGGTGATTTGTGCTGCGTTTAAAATATGTTGGGCAGGTCCAGGAACCTGAATGAGCAGGAGTTTGGAGGCCTACTGTGGCACATTGTACACTATCTCCCCAACATAATTGGGAGTGGAGGCAGAGTATTCCGAGGAAACGCAACCCAGCAGAGGAAGACCTGGTGGGAGAAGGTGCATTTTTCGAAGGCAGCAGCTCTTTGGTGTGGATCGGAACCTGCGTCACTATAAACATTGCGGGGCTGACATAGTTAACTGCGAGCGAAATCTCCTGGACCACATGAGGCTGGAAGTATCTTGAATAGTAGGTAGGTTGACTAACACAATGAGCTTTTGGGTTATTCCTGTTCCAAAACTAAGACGTTCACATTAATCATTAGTAAGTGACTTGTTGTGGAATCTTTAAATATAGCATGAAGAAATCCTAATGCAATTAAGAGAATACTTCACAATAAGTGGCACTTGGCCAGAAGGGAAACATAATGTAAACAACCCATGCAATGCAGTGCAGTAGTGGCACACATACCAGGGCCTCTTTCACTTTACATAATGTAAACAACCCATTTAATGCAGTATCCCGTGTGAAAGGGGTACACAATTACACAGCCATGAAAAGTCACTTAATTTTGCTTTGCTTGGCCTTGTCAACATGTGCCACTTTCACCCAGAACACTGTATAAAATGGGCTGTCCATTGGTGTTGCGGTGATTGTTACAACGCAGCAATCAATGAATCTGACAGACTCCCAGATCTAAGGGAAATTGTATATCTGGGAATGTGTCAAATCCAATGCAACCCCAGGGGTGGCGCTATGTAGGTACAATGAGGAGAAATGTTTCAATTCCTCCCCTTATTCATTTTTCTATGTGTGCTGCATTGTGCAGCACACATAGTTGGAGGATAGTGGGTGATTAGTTTAAATATTGGGAGGAAGGTGTCCCTTCCTGCACACAATCAATCATCACCACAAAACAGACACACTTGCCACTATGGTGCAAGGGAGCCTGTCTTTAGTCTGGCATCTCAATGGATCACCACTGCAAATGTGACCACACGTGTGTGACATATGTCAAGAAAGAGGGTGCTTCCTATGTAAAGCAGTTAGCCGGGTCCTGGTGTTAACATTTTGAACTTTATGTGCTTTCTGCCATTACCTTGTAAAGATGCCCCTAAATTTCATGCTCATCATGCCTACTGTGTAACTCTATACCATTCACTGATCAATGTAGCATATTTTTTGTCATGTAAGTGGTTCACAACCATGCACACATGAAGAAGTGGCGATCTTCGGGGATCCTAATGCCACTGGTGAATGTCATCTCATTGAAATTATTGACTGTTTGGTTAGAGTTTCTACACATACATGCTTTGCTCAGAGACATTCCAGAAGCATCAGCATCTTATACAGAATAGTTGCACCTCACATGTACATGGAAGCCCAAAGAAGGTCCCATTACAATGTGCTCATGCCTGACTACATTCATCTGGCCCACATTTATGATGTGTTGATGCAGGGCAGTGCATAAAAGTTCCTTGTTGCATTGCCCTACTTCAAAATCTCATAAATGAAGCACACATTGCATGTGAAAGATATCTTGGATAATCAATGTCAACATGATGCATAAAAATAGTAGAACCAGAAATAGATGATGTAGCCAGATACCCACTGAACACAAATTGTGGACCAAAACACATACATTGTTTGGGACACGTGTCTTTTGTGACATGTCACACATGACTGACATGACTGACACCTATCCACATGCAATGGCTGACACCTATCCAGAAGCAGATCTGATGTAGAAAGGGGCTAAGAGGTCTCCAAAGAAATCTGTGCTGTCACGTGGAGTACAATGAAGGCCCAGATTCTGGGGGTGTCGGGCATGTGTTTCGGCCTCCTCAGGATGCTTCGGAGGTTTCTTCCCCTGTTATCGGAGGAGCACAGGAAGCTGACTGTACAGGCCCTGATAGGCTCCAGGCTGGATTATTCCAACGTTCTATACCTGGGCCTGCCAGAGTACCTGTTACAGCGGCTACAAGTTGTGCAGAATGCCGCGGCAAGAGCGATCTACGGAGTGAACAGACGTACCAGTGCTGCGGGCTTGCTCCAGACTTTGCACTGGCTCCCAATCCGTAAGCGGATCGCCTTTAAGGCTCTGACTTTGACATACAAGGCCCTTCATGCGACGGGAGCTAAGTATCTCCAGAGGAGACTTACTTTTTACCAACCAGCTCGCCCTCTGAGGTCAGAATCTTTATTTCTGGCTACTGTTCCACGAGTGAAGAGAGCGCGTTTGGGAGGTCGCTCCTTTGGATTACTGGCGCCCCAATTATGGAATTCTTTGCCCCTCTCCCTTCGGGGAGCCACTGGCCTATTGGCTTTTAGAAAGGACCTTAAGACCTGGCTGTTTACCCAGTAGGCATTTTTTTTTTCTGTTTTTTCCTTTTCTGTGTCTTTTCTCTTTTAATGTGTTATGTTAGTTTACTGCAGCCTTCTTCAATTAAAAGCGCCGGGACACTCTTTTTGAGTAGCCGTGCGCTCTACAAAAACCATTGTAACATAACATAACATAACATAACATAACATAACATTCAACATGACAACCACAACCCTTACAATACCTGGCCTGAACCCTTTTACCCATTGCATCTTCTTGAAGGACTGTCAGCGCGGCCCATATTCATCCCACTCACACAGAATATCAATCAATCCTGACATACATATGTATTTCAGCCCATTTACAAAGTTTGGTCAGCAATTGACTGGACTTAGCATGTGTGCATCTTCACACTCACATTAAAATCAATGGTATCCATGTGTAGATGCCACCTTAATAGCAGTTATATGGCATGGGTGACATTACACTTGTCAGCTGACATGAACAGTGCTATGGTCACGGAGAGCCTGTGCTCTTTTTGTGACCAGACACCCGATGTTCAGCCTTTAATTAGATTAGTTCTTGTCTGCTCATAAGATATCACAGTTCTAAATCTCCTATTCATTGACCAGATCATCACTCAGAGTATTGAACATTTTTTCACCAGAGCTGTACGGACAGAAGACATTTAAGCAAAATGTCATGCTTGAACTAGGCAAACACATTTTTGCCAGAGTTATTTCCTGCACTGGCTATATCGTATGGTTTTACGGCTTGGCATTACCACAAAGAGAAGTACTGTTCCGGCCTGCTTCATACCAAAAGAGCATGAATGAGACATATCTATGAGAATGAGTGGATTACTGCCATTTCCACAGGCACCATCACACACTGGTCTGCCATGTACCAACATATGTGCACTTGTACCATGGTGCAAGGAGGCCTGCATTGGCAAATGGCTCCTGTGTGTGCATATGTCTTTGTTGGTTGTACAGAAATGCCCCAAATCTACTTGACATGATGCTTTACATACCTTTTTCAAGATGCAGAGCTGCACCGTCAGATTTCCTGTGGCACTGTCCACTACATAAAACTCAGGCAACACTCACAGACTACATGGACTCTCCTTCATATTCACCTTGCCCCGTAGCTGTGTCACTTTTGGATACATTCAATTTGCGCAGGAGCAAGCTCAAGATTTCACACTCACACTAAGCCAATATGTGTTGGGTAACTCCTGTCTTGTCAATATGAATCCCTTTTTTGCTTATATCAGCCAGTCGGAGACGGGCAATGGGTGTAGCTGGTGGAATTCTGAGCAACATCCATGGCTTTTTGTCAATGCCCCTAAGTCACAACACATTTGAACTCTGAGGCATGGTCAAAAACATGTGCCTCCCCTGGAAAGGAATACAGGAGGCACAACAATGAGAAATATATTTATATGGATCAGGCTCCTGTACCACGAAGCGTCACAAACAGTAATGTTACAGATGCACAAGGGGCCTCACAAATGAAGCCCAGGATGTGCAGAGAGGTGCAAGGTTGTTTGCCGTCCCATGCTTCTTACGCCAATCCTAAGATTCCTTGGTTGTGAATGTGTAAAAGTGTTAATATGTAAGCGTTGACTGTATATGTCATCCATCTATTACAGCCAACATGACCCCAGCAGAGGAAGGGCAGCACAGCATCAGGCTGGACAGATACCCCCATATTTGCCATGTTGCACTTTTTTTCCGCCAAATGGACAGATAATATGAGAGGGCCAATGCAGCAGGAAGTAGGATGTCACCACCTACACCTAAATCATCCAAAAGACGCTTAAGCAAAAACAAGTCATTGTCGTCTGGACCAGACACCTAACCTGGACCAGTAGCAGGAGCATCAACTTCCCAACAACCAGGACCATCCTCATCTTCACTGGGTGGACCCTCTACTAGCGAAACCTCTGGCCCCTACACTGCTCCCCTACCTGGACATTCCTCAGCCCCACTCTCTTGCCCCTTCACTGCTTCCCCACCTGGAGCTGCTGCTAAACCCTCTGACATTCTTCTACCTCAACTGGTGTCAATGATCCAAAAACTTGAAAAAGGCCAGCAGGACTTGAACCTCTAGCTGGCTGGTGTTCAGTTGCAGCTGGGCACCCTATTGCAGATGGTGTCATCCTTACAGGATACAGTGAGACAAATGGACCAGAGGTTGTAGCTCTCCCCTCTACCATGACCTCAAACTTTCCTGCTTGTGTTTCATGGTGTTTATTTTATATACATTGTGTTACTGTAGGTTTGGAATAAATTTAGTGATAGATTATTACCTGTCAGTGTAGTTTTAGTATTTCATATTAGTAGTAGGATAAGTAGGTACGTTATAACTAGCAGATGGGGGTTGATGTTTAGTATTTGTTGTAAGTATTTTAAGGAATACAACTTTTTTTTAAATCTACAAAATTGTTTGTAATATTTGTTTAGCAATCTGTTTTTGTAGTCTGTGTTTAGATATAGTTCATGTGATTCTCACATCAAAATGATGCATAAGGGGGTTGATATTTTAGCAGTCTGTTGTGATACATGTGTATAGTAGCATAAGGTGTAGTTCTTTAGGATAAGTTTAGATGTTAGGATGTTAGTGTAGGTAAGTTAGTTTAGGGTAGCGTAGGCGTTTGTATTTTAGGTATTTATAGTGTAGTTAGTTTTTAGATTAGCTTTTGCATGTTTTTACATAATTCACAATAAACTAGTGTTCAATTTTCAAAAACTACTTACTTGTAGAGCTTGTAAGTGGTGACATCTGCTTAGGTCGAGTCATACACATGCTATGTTCAGACTGTCAAGTTGGTGCATATGTCTGTCAATAGTGTGAAAGTACAAGGAGTCAGCTTGCCTCATTGGCAAGCTACACTGTACTAGTTTTGGGAGAACAGTATCTGTGGCACCAGATGAATAGTATGGTACGCCACATCGAGTAGACCACAGAAATACACCATTCCTAAGTTTACAATACCTTTGACATGTATGGCCCGTTTTTCTGCAGTAGTTTGTGTGACAGGGGTGTTCAATTGGTGATAATGAGGATTTTTCCTCTTTCTATGTGTGCTGCAGAATGCAGCACACATAGAAAGAGGAAAACCAAAGATAATAAAGGATGTTTCTCCTCATTGTGCCTCCCTTACACTTCCCCTGGGGAGGCATTACTTTTTTGGCACTCCCTCAGACTTACAATTTCTCATAAATGTGGGGCAGTGTCAAAAAGCCATGGATGTTGCTGGGAACACCAACCCATGGAACGCCCCTTTCAAGCAGTGTTCTGTGTGAAAGAGGCACATATTTATAAGGCCATGAAAATCCCTGTAACATGGCTTTACGTGGCCTAATGGATATGCCACTGGCACATTGCGCCACTGGAACGTCAAAAAAGTGAATGTTACAGGGGCGCAAAAGTGCCAGTAGGCCCTCATACATGAGGCCCCTGTTTAGAAATGTAGGATGTGGTTGCAAGCACACCGATGGAAAGCACTTACACACTACAAAGGAGCAAATTCCAATGCCAACACTATATTTTATATTCTAATGTGCCTTTGATATCAGCCACCTGGACATCAGCCACATATGTAAATACCATTGTGAGGTCAATGATTGTAGCATAGGAAACATTCACCTATGGTTGCCACCCGGAAGTTCTAGCTTGCAATCTGAATAGCTTTTACCAATTGCACATTCTTTAAGATTTTTTGATTGGTTGTCATACCAACATTGTACATCATGTGATACCTTTAGCATTGCAATTTCTGTCATCAACGATGTATTCATGACCAAAGTAGCATCATGCATGCAGAACATGAAATGTGATTTTATTGAGACAAGAAACCAAGGAGCAAGGTACAACTGGCAGGCCAAAAAGCAAGAACCACTTACAGTGAGGATGAGGATGTCCAGACACAGTCCAGGGGAAATACATGTCATGGGATATATAGGAGAGAGGAATATTTCAGTTTTGCCATCATCCATTTACATCACATAGATAGTCTCCAGATATATGAGAGATTAACCAGCGATAAAAAAGGACAGTTACAGTTTTGGGGTCACTGGCATGACGAGTAGCACAGAACAATGGAGATTTTGTTCATGTGGCATAAGGAAATGCTAAAGGGCAGTTTTCCTAACTATAGGAGTACCATCAGCAGCTTCTTCCTCTGACGTATGTGTTGACTCAGCTGATGATGGTTTTGAAGGTCCCGGAGACAAAGGAGGCACACACACATCAGGGGCTGAAGATGTGGAAGCCAGTTCCCGGCAGTATTTCCCTGTTCCGACAGATAAGGCAGCAATGTACTGAGCAGGACTTGCCGGTTTGCTAGCACTGCAACTACATCACATTGATAGGCGGCCAATATGGTGAGGTATTATTGTTATTATACCGACTGAGGTGTCCCGGTGCAAGTAGTGCAGTGGAACCAGGCATGGAGTCAGAGGAGCAAAGTGCTTAGGGAAGAAGGAAGAGCCACGTTTTTAAAGCTTTCTTGAACATGGATTCCAATGTGGTCTTCCTCAGATGTTCAGGCATATATTTCCAGAGTGTAGCGGTTTTAACCAAAAAGGCCCGGCCACCAGTCCTGGCCTTCGCAAATCGTGGAATGACCAGAAAATTCTGGTCATTCGATCTGAGTACACTGTTCTTATTATATTTTTGAAGTCTTTGCCTCAAATACTGCAGACCTGCATCATTCTTTTCTCTAAGGGCCAAAGTGATTGCTTTATATTCTCTTCTTCTTTTCACGGGTAACCAAAGCACCAGCACTGCACAGCTTCCTTGATCTAAGGTTTCAGGGATAGTCTCTGCGACTTTCAGCAAAGCAGTTTCCGTGCTGTAACCGGATCCAAATCCAGACTGTGAGTCGTTGAGGTGATGGTTCCACTCTAGGAATTCCCCTAGTTGTTTCTGGACCTCCTTCTCTAGAATTTTAGCCGGAACAGGAAGGAGAGAAATTGGCCTAACATTTTTTGGCTCTGTTGGATCAGCATCTTCCTTCTTAAGAATTGGCTGACCAAATCCATCACCACCCCCTTTTGTACCGCTTTTGGCCGCCATAAGTGTGACAGGGTATGCTCAGATGTTAGTCCCTTGCTCACTTTGCCACTGGATTCAAGCAAGCCGGGCTAAAGACGGCTGGAATGCCAGAAACCGGTCCTCGGAAGCTTGTTTCCGGTCCAGGGAAGACATGGCTTGGCAGTTCGGGCTGGACTGTTCCCATGAGGCACAGGGTCAGACTGATTTGCATATAGCCATGTCTGAACTGGGGTGGCAGAGTGGGCTAAAGAACGGTGCTGGATTAAACCCAGATCTTTTGACTGGGTGTGAGTGTTTGATTGATTCAGATGCTCCGTCTATCACCACTCCCTTTTGTACCGCTTTTGGCCGCCATAAGTGTGGCAGGGTGTGCTCAGACATGAGTCCCTTGCTCACTTTGCCACTGGATTCAAGCAAGCCGGGCTGAAGACGGCTGGAATGCCAGAAACCGGTCCTCGGAAGCTTGTTTCCGGTCCAGGGAAGACATGGCTTGGCAGTTCGGGCTGGACTGTTCCCATGAGGCACAGGGTCAGACTGATTTGCATATAGCCATGTCTGAACTGGGGTGGCAGAGTGGGCTAAAGAACGGTGATGGATTAAACCCAGATCTTTTGACTGGGTGTGAGTGTTTGATTGATTCAGATGCTCTGTCCATCACCACCCCCTTTTGTACCGCTTTTGGCCGCCTTAAGTGTGGCAGGGTATGCTCAGACGTGAGTCCCTTGCTCACTTTGCCACTGGATTCAAGCAAGCCGTGCTGAAGACGGCTGGAATGCCAGAAACCGGTCCTCGGAAGCTTGTTTCCGGTCCAGGGAAGACATGGCTTGGCAGTTCGGGCTGGACTGTTCCCATGAGGCACAGGGTCAGACTGATTTGCATATAGCCATGTCTGAACTGGGGTGGCAGAGTGGGCTAAAGAACGGTGATGGATTAAACCCAGATCTTTTGACTGGGTGTGAGTGTTTGATTGATTCAGATGCTCCGTCCATCACCACCCCCTTTTGTACTGCTTTTGGCCGCCATAAGTGTGGCAGGGTATGCTCAGACGTGAGTCCCTTGCTCACTTTGCCACTGGATTCAAGCAAGCCGGGCTGAAGACGGCTGGAATGCCAGAAACCGGTCCTCGGAAGCTTGTTTCCGGTCCAGGGAAGACATGGCTTGGCAGTTCGGGCTGGACTGTTCCCATGAGGCACAGGGTCAGACTTATTTGCATATAGCCATGTCTGAACTGGGGTGGCAGAGTGGGCTAAAGAACGGTGATGGATTAAACCCAGATCTTTTGACTGGGTGTGAGTGTTTGATTGATTCAGATGCTCCATCCATCACCACTCCCTTTTGTACCGCTTTTGGCCGCCATAGGTGTGGCAGGGTATGCTCAGACGTGAGTCCCCTGCTCACTTTGCCACTGGATTCAAGCAAGCCGGGCTGAAGACGGCTGGTATGCCAGAAACCGGCCCTCGGAAGCTTGTTTCCGGTCCAGGGAAGACATGGCTTGGCAGTTCGGGCTGGACTGTTCCCATGAGGCACAGGGTCAGACTGATTTGCATATAGCCATGTATGAACTGGGGTGGCAGAGTGGGCTAAAGAACGGTGATGGATTAAACCCAGATCTTTTGACTGGGTGTGAGTGTTTGATTGATTCAGATGCTCCATCCATCACCACCCCCTTTTGTACCGTTTTTGGCCGCCATAAGTGTGGCAGGGTATGCTCAGACGTGAGTCCCTTGCTCACTTTGCCACTGGATTCAAGCAAGCCGGGCTGAAGACGGCTGGAATGCCAGAAACCGGTCCTCGGAAGCTTGTTTTCGGTCCAGGGAAGACATGGCTTGGCAGTTCGGGCTGGCCTGTTCCCATGAGGCACAGGGTCAGACTGATTTGCATATAGCCATGTCTCAACTGGGGTGGCAGAATGGGCTAAAGAACGGTGATGGATTAAACCCAGATCTTTTGACTGGGTGTGAGTGTTTGATTGATTCAGATGCTCCGTCCATCACCACCCCCTTTTGTACCGCTTTTGGCCACCATAAGTGTGGCAGGGTATGCTCAGATGTGAGTCCCTTGCTCACTTTGCCACTGGATTCAAGCAAGCCGGGTTGAAGACGGCTGGAATGCCAGAAACCGGTCCTCGGAAGCTTGTTTCCGGTCCAGGGAAGACATGGCTTGGCAGTTCGGGCTGGACTGTTCCCATGAGGCACAGGGTCAGACTGATTTGCATATAGCCATGTCTGAACTGGGGTGGCAGAGTGGGCTAAAGAACGGTGATGGATTAAACCCAGATCTTTTGACTGGGTGTGAGTGTTTGATTGATTCAGATGCTCCGTCCATCACCACCCCCTTTTGTACCGCATTTGGCCGCCATAAGTGTGGCAGGGTATGCTCAGACGTGAGTCCCTTGCTCACTTTGCCACTGGATTCAAGCAAGCCGGGCTGAAGACGGCTGGAATGCCAGAAACCGGTCCTCGGAAGCTTGTTTCCGGTCCAGGGAAGACATGGCTTGGCAGTTCGGGCTGGACTGTTCCCATGAGGCACAGGGTCAGACTGATTTGCATATAGCCATGTCTGAACTGGGGTGGCAGAGTGGGCTAAAGAACGGTGATGGATTAAACCCAGATCTTTTGACTGGGTGTGAGTGTTTGATTGATTCAGATGCTCCGTCCATCACCACCCCCTTTTGGACCGCTTTTGGCCGCCATAAGTGTGGCAGGGTATGCTCAGACATGAGTCCCTTGCTCACTTTGCCACTGGATTCAAGCAAGCCGGGCTGAAGACGGCTGGAATGCCAGAAACCGGTCCTCGGAAGCTTGTTTCCTGTCCAGGGAAGACATGGCTTGGCAGTTCGGGCTGGACTGTTCCCATGAGGCACAGGGTCAGACTGATTTGCATATAGCCATGTCTGAACTGGGGTGGCAGAGTGGGCTAAAGAACGGTGCTGGATTAAACCCAGATCTTTTGACTGGGTGTGAGTGTTTGATTGATTCAGATGCCCCGTCTATCACCACCCCCTTTTGTACCGCTTTTGGCCGCCATAAGTGTGGCAGGGTGTGCTCAGACATGAGTCCCTTGCTCACTTTGCCACTGGATTCAAGCAAGCCGGGCTGAAGACGGCTGGAATGCCAGAAACCGGTCCTCGGAAGCTTGTTTCCGGTCCAGGGAAGACATGGCTTGGCAGTTCGGGCTGGACTGTTCCCATGAGGCACAGGGTCAGACTGATTTGCATATAGCCATGTCTGAACTGGGGTGGCAGAGTGGGCTAAAGAACGGTGATGGATTAAACCCAGATCTTTTGACTGGGTGTGAGTGTTTGATTGAATCAGATGCTCTGTCCATCACCACCCCCTTTTGTACCGCTTTTGGCCACCTTAAGTGTGGCAGGGTATGCTCAGACGTGAGTCCCTTGCTCACTTTGCCACTGGATTCAAGCAAGCCGTGCTGAAGACGGCTGGAATGCCAGAAACCGGTCCTCGGAAGCTTGTTTCCGGTCCAGGGAAGACATGGCTTGGCAGTTCGGGCTGGACTGTTCCCATGAGGCACAGGGTCAGACTGATTTGCATAGAGCCATGTCTGAACTGGGGTGGCAGAGTGGGCTAAAGAACGGTGATGGATTAAACCCAGATCTTTTGACTGGGTGTGAGTGTTTGATTGATTCAGATGCTCCGTCCATCACCACCCCCTTTTGTACTGCTTTTGGCCGCCATAAGTGTGGCAGGGTATGCTCAGACGTGAGTCCCTTGCTCACTTTGCCACTGGATTCAAGCAAGCCGGGCTGAAGACGGCTGGAATGCCAGAAACCGGTTCTCGGAAGCTTGTTTCCGGTCCAGGGAAGACATGGCTTGGCAGTTCGGGCTGGACTGTTCCCATGAGGCACAGGGTCAGACTGATTTGCATATAGCCATGTCTGAACTGGGGTGACAGAGTGGGCTAAAGAACGGTGATGGATTAAACCCAGATCTTTTGACTGGGTGTGAGTGTTTGATTGATTCAGATGCTCCGTCCATCACCACCCCCTTTTGTACCGCTTTTGGCTGCCATAGGTGTGGCAGGGTATGCTCAGACGTGAGTCCCCTGCTCACTTTGCCACTGGATTCAAGCAAGCCGGGCTGAAGACGGCTGGTATGCCAGAAACCGGCCCTCGGAAGCTTGTTTCCAGTCCAGGGAAGACAAGGCTTGGCAGTTCGGGCTGGACTGTTCCCATGAGGCACAGGGTCAGACTGATTTGCATATAGCCATGTCTGAACTGGGGTGGCAGAGTGGGCTAAAGAACGGTGATGGATTAAACCCAGATCTTTTGACTGGGTGTGAGTGTTTGATTGATTCAGATGCTCCATCCATCACCACCCCCTTTTGTACCGTTTTTGGCCGCCATAAGTGTGGCAGGGTATGCTCAGACGTGAGTCCCTTGCTCACTTTGCCACTGGATTCAAGCAAGCCGGGCTGAAGACGGCTGGAATGCCAGAAACCGGTCCTCGGAAGCTTGTTTTCGGTCCAGGGAAGACATGGCTTGGCAGTTCGGGCTGGCCTGTTCCCATGAGGCACAGGGTCAGACTGATTTGCATATAGCCATGTCTCAACTGGGGTGGCAGAGTGGGCTAAAGAACGGTGATGGATTAAACCCAGATCTTTTGACTGGGTGTGAGTGTTTGATTGATTCAGATGCTCCGTCCATCACCACCCCCTTTTGTACCGCTTTTGGCCGCCATAAGTGTGGCAGGGTATGCTCAGACGTGAGTCCCTTGCTCACTTTGCCACTGGATTCAAGCAAGCCGGGTTGAAGACGGCTGGAATGCCAGAAACCGGTCCTCGGAAGCTTGTTTCCGGTCCAGGGAAGACATGGCTTGGCAGTTCGGGCTGGACTGTTCCCATGAGGCACAGGGTCAGACTGATTTGCATATAGCCATGTCTGAACTGGGGTGGCAGAGTGGGCTAAAGAACGGTGATGGATTAAACCCAGATCTTTTGACTGGGTGTGAGTGTTTGATTGATTCAGATGCTCCGTCCATCACCACCCCCTTTTGTACCGCTTTTGGCCGCCATAAGTGTGGCAGGGTATGCTCAGACGTGAGTCCCTTGCTCACTTTGCCACTGGATTCAAGCAAGCCGGACTGAAGACGGCTGGAATGCCAGAAACCGGTCCTCGGAAGCTTGTTTCCGGTCCAGGGAAGACATGGCTTGGCAGTTCGGGCTGGACTGTTCCCATGAGGCACAGGGTCAGACTGATTTGCATATAGCCATGTCTGAACTGGGGTGGCAGAGTGGGCTAAAGAACAGTGATGGATTAAACCCAGATCTTCTGACTGGGTGTGAGTGTTTGATTGATTCAGATGCTCCGTCCATCACCACCCCCTTTTGTACCGCTTTTGGCCGCCATAAGTGTGGCAGGGTATGCTCAGACGTGAGTCCCTTGCTCACTTTGCCACTGGATTCAAGCAAGCCGGGCTGAAAACGGCTGGAATGCCAGAAACCGGTCCTCGGAAGCTTGTTTCCGGTCCAGGGAAGACATGGCTTGGCAGTTCCGGCTGGACTGTTCCCATGAGGCACAGGGTCAGACTGATTTGCATATAGCCATGTCTGAACTGGGGTGGCAGAGTGGGCTAAAGAACGGTGATGGATTAAACCCAGATCTTTTGACTGGGTGTGAGTGTTTGATTGATTCAGATGCTCCGTCCATCACCACCCCTTTTGTACCGCAAATGCATTTTTCCAGCTGTTAAGGTAAATCCTCGTCACCAGCGAGGAATTCCAAATAGCATTCAATGCAGGATTGAGCCAAGGGGCTAGTAGCTTAAAGAATCTAGCCGGACAAGGGTCTTTTGGGGTAGTCTGATTTTATTTTATAAAGTTCCTCCAAAGATGTTTCTAGACCAAATGGGCGAAAGACTGACCAGAAACTTGTCCCACTTAGTATATGAGGTAGTAGATCTAGTGGTCCAGAGAGTGAAAAGGAGGAGTAGATATCCTGGATTTTAGTCTGAAAAAAAGTGGCTAACTTTTCACAGAGAGTCACTGATGAAGAGATAGTACTCTTCAGAGCATGAGATTTAATGAAACACTGGACTATATTAAAAATGTATTTCATAGAGTCATCAGAGGTTTTTATCTTATTGGCGACAACGTCCCTTATGGTCTTGCGCTTTAGACTATGACATTTTCTTTGTGCTAATTTATATGCGCACTTGGCCACAGGCTCATAGTGTTTTTGCCAGGCAAGCTCCAGCCTCTTACATAGGACCTTCTCCATACGGAGATCCTCTGTAAACAAAGGTGCTGACGGTTTACTCCTAACCAATTTCACAGTCTTCATCAGGGCAATTTTATCAAGGGCTGAGGTGACCCAACAGTTAATAGTTGACGCATCCTGAATAGGGTCACCTGTAAGCTGGAGAGAGGTATCCTGTAACTCAAGACCCATCGATTCAGAGGAGATCTTCCTCCAATTTCTCCTAACCTCCGAGGACGACCTAGTATGATTATTACAGGAAACCCATAATACATTAAAAGGGATCAACCAGGTCAGAAGTAATGGGTCCTCTGTCTGTAAAATATGATCATGGGTAAAAAGTAAATCAAGCATATAGCTAGCCACATGGGTAGTTGGCACTACCTTTTGAGTCAAATGGAGCCCTTTCAGGGTATCCGCATGCTGGACAGCTAAGGTGCAATTGACACTGTCCGTATGGACATTAAAATCACAGAGGACTGTAAAGTTGGTATACCTCAGTGACAGGTCAGCAATAATATCATAAAGCTTCAACATCTGAGCAGCTGAGGCATTAGGGGGTCTATAGACCACCAGTCCAGCCATTAAGGAGGTTTTGGAGAGTTTAATGCAGAAGGACAGAGCCTTGGAAGAGGTGTGGCGCCGTGGCTAGGGCGACTGACTCTGGTTTCTGGGGATCATGGTTCGATCCCCGGCACCGGCGGCAGATTAGCTCAGCACCTTGTGACTCTGGGCAATAGCTTGCCTAATCTTCCCGACGGCCCCCAGCGCCTAGAGACCCTTACGGGTGATTGTGCGCTTTACAAATGTGGATTATTATTATTATTATTATTATTGATCTGCCCTAAATTTTCAATTCCCTTATACATGATCTTCCAATCCTCTCAGTCTATTTCCAACGCGGTAGCGACCAGCATGAGCAAAAGGACTGGACCGCTAACCTCCGTGCAGGAAATGAATTTTAAAAGTATGCCCCTGGAGCATTGAACACAGCTCCAACAGTGAGAGAGAGAGAAATAAACTTAAAAACCACTCAAGCCCTGCCACATCTTTTGTAGGTCAAAAAGCACTACTGCGCAGCCATATTATCCGCCCCCTTTTATCCAGGGCGTGCATGGTAGCGACCAGCGTGAGCAAAAGGAATGAACCGCTAACCTCCGTGCAGGAAATTAATTTAAAAAGTATGCCCCTGGAGCATTGAACACAGCTCCAACAGTAAGTCTGCAAACACAAAATACAATTAGCGAGTGATGTCTAAAAATGGTGCAGAGAGAGAAATAAAGTTAAAAATCACTCAAGCCCTGCCACAGCTTTTGTAGGTCAAAAAGCGCTACTGCGCGGGCTGCGTCATCCAACCCCTTTTATCCTGGGCAAGTGCGGTAGTGACCATCGTGAGCAAAAGGACTGGACCGCTAACCTCCGTGTAGGAAACTGATAAAAAAAAATATGCACCTGGAGCATTGAACACAGCTCCAACAGTAAGTCTGCAAACACAAAATACAATTAGTGAGTGATGTCTAAAAACGGTGCAGAGAGAGAAATAAAGTTAAAAATCACCTAAGTTCTGCCACAGTTTTTGTAGGTCAAAAAGCGCTACATTCTGTTTCTGATCCATGGACTCAAGAATGTTAAGGATGGCCCTCAGCCTGTTGGCTGTTCAGTGGTGCCACTTAAGCAGGGCATTTGCTTGTGCCTCTGCCGCATGAGAAGGGCTATATCATCCAGGGCCCGGTACAAGCCATGGAGTGGAGAGTCATGCCTCTTCCATGCTCTGCACTGCCATAATGTGAGCTGAGACAATGACGGACTACCTCTAGGGTGGCTGCCATGGTCTCCATCCCTGTCCGCACCTCCTGTGCCAACTGACTCTGCAATTCAACTACACATTGTACAAAGACATTTGGCATTTCCTGTGAGACCGGAGGTTCAGATGTTATGAGTGGTGGTGTATGGTAGGTGCCAGACAGGTCATGTGGAGCCCCTGCAATGCAGCTTAACTTTCTTTGGCCGGAGAGGGCATTTGAATAAATTGAAACAGTTCCTGGAGGATGTCTTGTTCCAGGCTTGGCTCACTGTCACCTTCCACGTGATCCTTTTCCAAGACAGGTTGCTGCTCTGGAGTAGGTGTTGCATGCTCTTAAATGTGACACAATGTAGCTTGATGCTCAAGTTTGAAAGCTGTTCTCAAGATTCTAATGTTTTGGTCTCATGTCATTATTTTGTAACCTATATTGTTGGTCAACAGAGCACAGTTCATGCAACACAGTATTAAATGTTCATTGCAGGTAATGAAAGCACCATATCCTAGTAGTTTTTGACATTAGGTTCCTCTCCCATAGCACATGCACAGACAGGCCTGGCATGGAGCACCACATGTACCCTTGAACCAAGGTGCAAGGGTGCCTACCTTGATGGGTAGATTGTTAATTGGTAGGTAGGGGCACCTTTCAGCACTGTAGCAAGCCAAATTGGCAATATACTCTTTTTATGCGTGTTACACAAATTAGCACAGATTGTAGGAGGAATGAACACGTAGAAATGTTTATAGTTCTCAGCATTGCACCTCTCAACACCACCCCTGGTGTGGTGTCAGGATATAACCCATTCACATGTTTGCAAGATCGGAAAAGAATTAGTTGTGCTTCAGATTCAGGGATATATTTACAAGCCCCTTGCACCGCCGGTACAGCCCTTTCACTCATATTGAGATGGACACACCGGTGGCGCAAGGGGCTTTAAAGAAGGCCAACAAAGTTTTTGGCGTGGACACACACACACAGCAACACCCATGGAAAAACCCTATCACACAATTTTTTTAATTCCAAGTGTCACATGTTTACAAGGCCATGAAATGTACACAAATTCTCTTTATTTAGACTTGGTAAAATGCCACGGAACAATGCACCACACTGTAGAGTATCAAAATGTACATACAAGCAGCACATTGGTAATGCAGTCTTGAAAAGACTGAGGACCAATGTTTGTAGGCCCCTTGTGCCAGTGATACTTTACTGTTGACATTGACATTAGTGACATCCCAGCCACACAAGGGACTTGTGATTAAGCAACATACTTGTGCTATGCTTCCCTCATTTTCACATGAACTTGTGTGAACTGTCAATTAACAAATGTGACAAGTTACAGGGCTTCTCTCCAGAGACTGTTGACAACCATATCTCACATAGCTTGACAAGTTCCATGGTACAACAAAAGTATGCATGGACATAACCAGACACTTGTATGGCACCCAATGTTAGTTGGCTATGGTTAGAGTAGCTTCCATAGTAGAATGGGTTATGACAATGTAAAATGTATCATAGCTTGCTTAAACACACAGCATGTGCAAGTCTAATGAAGCTACTTATCATCCCTTCCTGAATAGCTTAGTGGTGACACAATATGTTGTCCTTTACCTTGCTTAACCCCGTTTCTTGAGCTGCAACTTTGACATGTGTCATGCTGTAGACATAAGGATACAGACTGCTTCATACCACATATCCCATTTTCTGACTGAACTACATCACATATATGATGTGCTGGCCAAATGTACTTGGGTATGTCACGGGCTGATGCTGTCAGACATAACAGTGGATATGTTGATTAGTGTAAACCTGGCTGGATATTCATAGCTTGTCAATTCCTCTGTAGGCAAAATCTACACATGCATGCACACTGCCAGCTGTATGTGCTATGATTGACCCTAAAGTACACAGCAGTTACAGGGAAGAGCCATGCTCAGCAATGTGGCCTCGCATACATGTATTAGACACTGACCTGCTCCACTGGTGATCCAGCTACACAGCCCTATGGTTAAATATGAGATCATGATGATGCATATTTTATGTGAGGGGTCAAGTTGTAGTAATTTTCCCCTTTACTGGCATCACAAAGGTATTCCATGAACAAATAGCAGGCATCATTGAGCCTTGGGGAAATGTTGTATGAGTTGTAGGGGGAATATTTTTACATTCAAGGACACCATCTTTCTCAAAATGATTAAAAAACTTAAATATACATTAGTATCTGTCTTGTTTACATTTCACTACACATGTAACCCCGGGACAGTCTGAGGATTTGTAGATTTAGGCTACCTATGGGCCTTAACATAGTCAGCTTTGGAATAGTACCCATAGCAAATGTAGTAAATGTAGCAACAACTAGATGTACTTGGGGGTTTATTTACAAGCTCCTTGTACCATCAGTACATCACTTTTTCCCATTTTGAAAGTGTCACACATGCTGTGCAAGGGCCTTGTACATAACTCCCTTGTTTTGTTTCAGATTCCGTAGGTCATGTTTGAAACACTATGCAACACACACAGACCACACCTTTGAGACAATGAGAGTCTTGTATTATATGGACAATTATAATTAGGCATGGCAAACCAAACTGGGTTGCTTTGCATTGCTTCACATGTCGTATTGATACATATAGGGCCAGATGTATAAACACATTTTCTCATAGACACAGAATGGGTAAAACTACTTGATACATCTGGACCATAGACCACCAAAATATGATGAAATGTATGTTTCACACAGCAGAGGTCTATGCTATGAGTTATACTGGGCCCATCATTTCCCAGCATTTAATGTACAGCAGAACAGCAAGTCGTCACACTGCACTGGCTTTGTGTCATTGTATATTTAGAATGATGTGACATCTATGATGGATACAGGACATTCCTGACCATTGCCCCTGCAGCATGAAACAGGCAGTAGCCAAACACCGGTGGAGGCACCTGTATGCCATGTTGCAAGTGTGACTCAGTTGCCGGGGTGATTGGTGTTGTGCAAGGAGAAATACATTCCTGACAAATGCTAAAGGTATGATGGCCTTTCTGTATTCTAATGTGTGTTGCACACTGAGGCACACAGTGTGTGCCTCGTTTATGAGATGTTAGCAACAGGAAGCACCGCAAGAAATCTTCCAACACTTGCCTGCATCAAAAGAAAGGGTCTTGAATGTGGCAAACAATACATTATTGTTCTTTTACACAACAGTAGCACAGACTGGTTTGGCATGTGGCAAAGTAGTCACCGGTGCACTATGGCGCAAATGTGCCTGCCTTGCAGAGCAGATTACGTTTGTGCTTGAAAGGAGACCTACATGTGCAATTAAAGGTGAATTTATGGACTAGTTTGGCAATCACTTTCTAAATGTTAAAATGTGAAGTACAGGTAGCACTGACTTGCAGTAAATGCCCCCTAAGGCATTTTTAATGGTCTCTATATGCATCAATAGACATAGTTGATGTTACGGCAAGATGAATTATCAACAATGACAATGACATTATGGAGGCACTATGAGGCAAAATGAGTTTCTTGCTAAAACGTTCTTCCATGTTACATGTGTGCTGCATTCTGCAGTACACATCTATCTGGTAATTTGCAAATTGCAAATGAATATGAGCAGGGAGGTTTCCGTTCTGGCACTGACTCAATTAGCTCCATTACACAGGCAACCTTGCAACGTGGTGCAAGGATGTCTACATTAGCAGATGGCAGCCCATTGTGTACCTCGCAGGGCCAAAGGTAAGAAATGCACCGTAACTTGGAGATTGAGCACCATTTGCACCTTTTATTTTAACACAGGGCAGAGCAGCAAGACTCATCGCTGCACTACTCAACCCCAAAAACACACATGTTGCTTCAAGTGTGTGTAGTAGACCATAAATGGTCAACACCAAAATCAACACCCATGCTACAACATGCTACAACACAGTCCCACATAGTATTGGCTGAAGGGAACCATTTATTTATTTATTTATTTTAATTGCTTATATCGCGCCAGAATCGACCCATGAGGTATCTCCGCGCTTTGCTCGCAAAAGTTCTAAAATATATTGTCTCTGCGGAATACCACAGGGAAGGTTATGCTGCCTGAAACAAAAAGGTTTTTAAGGCCTTCCTAAAACATAGGTGGTTGTCATTGTGTCTTAGGTCAGATGGAAGTTTATTCCACATGGTTGGGCCTATAAATGATAGGGCACGTCCTCCTTGTCTGACTCTTTTTACAGAGGGGATTTCCAATAGACATTGGTTACTAGAACGTAATAAACGTTCAGGTTTGTATATCTGAAAATGACAAGGCCTTGAAAAGCCAAACAGTGTGCCTCTACATGACCTTGGAAATGGGTGCGAACCATTGTGCCACCAAAACGACTCAAGTCAAATTTAAATTTATTTGGTTTATCACAACCATAAAGTATACATATACAATAGCAATCAGGTATAAAAGAAAATTTAAAATTCATATTCTTAAAATATTTATATTTCTAAAAAACGTTTACTTTCCAGACCCCTGTCAACATCGCCAAAACCATCGACCCCATCTGGCCTCCCTGCTTAGGCAATCCCCCGCAACCCAAGGAGCAAATCAAGAGCCTGGGCATCTGGCTTGACCACACTCTTTCCTTCAACCATCAGGCCACTAAGCTAGCTGCCACCTGCTTTGGGCTGATGAGACTGCTCCGAAAAATCCTCCCTCTCCTTCCATTCCACTCGAGACGAATTGTGGTCCAAGGACTGATCCTCTCCCGCCTCGACTGTGGAAATGCCCTATATCTTGGAGCACCCCAATCCACACTCAACAGACTCCAGGTTATTCAAAACTGCGCAGCAAGAATTCTCCTCGATATTCCCCGCCGAACCTCAGTAAGAGCCAAACTGAAAGATCTTCACTGGCTTCCGGTTAGATCCAGAATCGAATTTAAGAGCATGTGCATCGCACATCGCTCTTACTGGGGAACAGGCCCCCCCCATTAACTCCCCCCTTGTAAAAGCCTACCAGCCCACCCGTTCTCTCAGATCCGCGACCTCCCACCTCGCCTCAGTACCACGCATCAGGAAGGCCAGATGTGGTGGTCGTTCGCTCTCCTACAACCTGGCCAGGATCTGGAACTCCCTCCCTCTCCATATCAGATCTGAACCCAACCTCCTCACCTTCCGTAAGAGTCTCAAAACCTGGCTATTTAGCAAAACCTCTGCCTAAAAACCTAACTCTGCCTCTCTCTCTTCCTACCTCTCCGGACTAGTTCAAGCTCCCTACAGCGCTGGGACGCCCCTGGGTAGCCAACGCGCTTTACAAATCCTCATTCCATTCCATTCCATTCCTGTCTTAAACTCATTCAACTTTTGAGAGTAGAGTCTCTACTAGGGTCATGAATTTTACATTGCGGCATATAAAAATGTTCGAAGCAGCCCCCATCCAGCTTGTCACTGCCTGCCTGCAGGTGCGAATTTGTAGAGAGATTAGAACTGATTTCAACATAGTTCTTCTTTCCTCTTTTACTGTCTCGCATGTGCACATTAGATGGTATAGATTTTCTGTGTGGTACCCATATAGTTGGCATGACGTTTCTTGCTGTTTATTTTTCCATGTCGGAATCAAGTCTTTTGAGCAATGATCGCCCAATCTAAATGCCATAAATTTCATTTTTAGAGATAACCGGAAGTGGGCTTCAAGATAAGGTTGCGGTTTTAATCTTTTATATGAATTAATTACGGTCCACCAATACGACTCATGAAGTGACCCACAAGTGGTAATGTGTTATTCTTCATAAAACCCTGTGGAGCTTTTTCACCTGCACCTTACACGGCTGGTGTATCGATTTTGTGTAAAAACTAATACTCCAGTGGCACGAGGGGATAATGTTTGAGACCATATGTCTGTTGCAGGGTGTTGTTGGATTTGTAATTCAGATGAGTTTTGTAGTGAAAACACCCACATCTGACACTTCACAGGGGTGGCAGTGGCCTGGTACTGCACCTACTGACTTATATTGTTAGTTACATGATGGATCTAGAGTGAACTGGGAAATATCTGACTGTCCAGTGTAAGAAACATTAATGTGACACTTAACTGTAATTGATATACATGACTTCCCTTTGCACGAAGCATTTCACAAATGAGGACTGGTCCCTAGGTAAATGGACTGCACAACATTGGCATGTTAGCCACATTGCCCCTTGTTGTGACTTAACCTGTGCGTCTTGCAGTTTCTCATGCTCAGCATTGTCTTGTCCTGGAAGTCCTGCCACCAACTCTTCTGGGATGACAGCTGCCACATGCTCCTCAAGGGCATCCAGCTCCTGAAGTTCTGCTGGGCTGCCTCATCTGGTCTGCATTGCTGCCTTCATGTTTTGGGCCATTTTCTCTTTGATCCTGCACTTAATGTGATGCCAGCGTTTCTTCAAATCTATCACTGTCCTCTTTGTTTGAGCCACACAGTTGACCTTAACCAATATGGACTGCCAAATGGCATCTGTTTGGGATAACAGCAACTTAAAGGTGACAAACAGCTGGTGTTGGTGGTCAGTCACCTCACTGATTAGTATTTCATTCTCCTCCACACTGAAGTTTACTTTTCTCTTTCTCTTCCCCTGGGTTTCGGTCTGGACCACCTGGCTAGCGTTCGGGAAGTTTTCTTGGCTGCTGGTGTCTCCTTCATGCTCCATGTATTCTTTCTTTGCCTCCAAAAATGAATATTAATGTAGATGCGTGTTTTTTTGGCCCCTTTTCAAATAGTGACGCAATGAAAAAGTGGTGCAAGGCTAGTTTGTCTGATGTTGGAATACACAATTCTGACTTACAACACTTTTTCATTACTCGTCACTTGCGACATGGTGCGCCAAACCATAAATCTGATTCGTCAATACCGCAAAAAAGTGACACAGCGTATCGTAAGTAATTGTGACTCATATCTGCGCAAGCGCAGAGATGCTCCACTTTTCATAAATGAGGCCCCAAGTTTAATCTAACTTCACCTATCTAACCTATACTACCTATAGTTAAGAAAACATTACACTATGCCAACTATTTTAAAACTACCTACATTCTACCTTGCCTATCCTAACTATCTTTAACTCTACCCACACTATCCTAACTTATCCTGAACTATCATAACTATTAAACAAAGATGATAGGTTAAACATCTACCTCACCCACCCCCGTTAATACATATGTATCAGCACAACACAGAAGACAACCATATTCTAAACATACACTGCCTATACATTTAAATCCAAACAAATATATATATTTTTTCTTAAAAGACACACTAAACATCAACCCCCCTCGCACTTAAAATCATGCCCATCTCTAAACACACCTAAAAACTAATACCTAGAAAAATATTGAACTAATTTACACTAATCTACACTAACCTACACAATACCTGTCCCAAAACCTATTCTACACTATGTTCAAATTACTATTCCAAATAAATAACTTGTAAACAACTGGGGAAAGCCTACGGGAGAGACAAATCTGGGCACTGAACTGCTCAATTGCCTCCTGCAACATTGCCTGAAAGTGCACCCACAATAGCTGCCATCCTAAGTTTGAGCGCCTTTAGCTCCTGTGTCTCAAAAATAGAGCCTACTACAGGCTTAGTGACCTTGGCCTGCGTTGTTTGCCTCGGCTGGGCAGAGGATGGTCCTGGTCAGTTGTCCTAGTCAGTTGTTGTGCACCCTCTTGATGTATCTTTGTCTTTGAAGGTCCTGGTTGATCCTGCCTATCTGTCTTCCAATTGCCTGCCGCCTTCCTTCTTCATACAATGTTACCATCTTCTTGTAGGCCTTTCTCACATGCTGGTTGTGGGGACAGATCTACAATCTGATGTGATGTTGCTTTGCTGCCAGGTTGTCTAGGGAGGTAAAGGACTTTTATATGGGCAAATGGTGAAATTGTGCATGATTCCTGAATAAGAGGCTCACATTTTCAGAACACCACATGTGACATGTCAGCTCAAACTACATATTGAGAAAAGCTAAGAACAATATTCCTTCTAAACATATACTTTTTTTAACGAAACCAGGCAAATATACTCTAGTGCAAGGATGATGTGGTGTACACATGGATTTGTACACATGGTCCACAAATGGACTCTCTAGTGTTGGTTATGCAGCATGCAACTGGGTATTTTTGTGGTCATTAACCTATGTGAGATGAGTTATGTCAAGCAAGTACAGGTAGCGTACCTTACCATCGGTTATCTCATCTGGCAAATATACAAGGCAACACACATCGCTGCATTAACTGACTCTGTGCCAGGTAGTCAAAACATAGATGGAGTGTGGATAGCTACCTCCATTTCCATGTGGAGACTGATGTCGTGCCACATACACTCCATATTCCATGTGCAAACTGATGACATATGCCACGTATATGCCAACCTAATCTGTCTGCACTGAGGTAGGACTCCTGTCAAGACCTTCCAAGTCATATGTCCATACCTTGCCATGTGGACAGCTACACTCACAATGTGCATCCGGTAGTCTGAGGATGAATCGCCCAAAACCATGGTAACACAGAGTTACTGTCCTACATCCTTACATCCCCCATGGAATCTGTGTAATTGTTCCTCTGTCACCCCATCTCATATATGTATCATATGAACTACTCTGAGGGATGCTTGCTATCCCTGAAGCAGGATTACATCTGTCATACGTCAGGTTAATTGTGGTGTAAGTGGTGAAACAAAGTAAGTGATTCCTACTGACAATATACTTACACCCTTACAGCAACACACGTTGACGTACCATATGTCTGCTGTGATTACTCTAATTAACGATTGTAAATAGCATTGCCCCTCATAACAACTTATGCAGCATATATCATAAGAAGGATTGTTAGTTTGTGATGGATAGCCTGCTAACATGGTCATACAAGTTTGTCTGAATGTGAAATTTGACTTCACACATAGCTATTGGTACCGGTATGGATCACAAAACATTTTAGTTGTTGAGCAACATGAGTGTCTGATCATGCCAATAGTCTTTCACAAAGAACTCATTTTGATTGCGAAGTTAAATGTATGATGCATGTATGAGCATAGTATGATGCAAATAACAATAGTACAAGTTGTATTTTGAAAAAAATATTTACTGTAAATATAATTCCATGACACTGTAATTTTGACTATTGTTAACGCTGTCTGGGATTTGTGTTGCCTCACACCAGCACCTGTCTCATGCTCCATTATGAACATAGGCAAGCAGACCGTGTCCAGACAAGCTTAGCCTATCTCATTCCACTTAGCTGTAACATTTGTTGAACAGTAATGTGTTACGTTTGTACCATGGTATGGGTGTAAGATAATAGATCTTCTGATTATCTGTAGATTTAGTGCCAGATGATGGTACATGTACCCCAAAACATCTACCCAGTAGTTGGGAAAACATCGCAAAAGCAGGTAAAGAGGCATGATTCATGTGCACTTGCATACATTGCCCCTACATGCACACTGACAGTCGTCCTTATCCATTTAAACTTTTACTTTGTGCAGGTTCTGTTGTGAATTTACATATACTGTAAATTGGGTACAGGTGAATGGTGCTACCCCATACACCTCACAATGTTATGACTATCATAGATCACACACATCCTTATAGAACTACACACATATACAATTTACTCCTACTGATAGCATTGAGATCCCTGAAGGACACCATCTCACCCCTGGTGCCAGGACCAACTAGAAGACAAAAAATGGGCATTATGTTGTGAAGATTGAAAATACACACTGTCTACATATGATGCACAGTACTATGACATCACAACAATCTGGCATATGCAGCAGAGGATCCAGACTGTGCCGCCCACAACTTTGTCGCTCATGTGTCCCCCAGAGAGGAGTGAAGCACTCCGGATTGCCGGAGCCCTGGCAACGAACGAGGCCGTGCGGTCTACATGCAAACGCACTTTTCTTTTGGCTAACGAGGCATCGGCGCACCTGAAGGTAGGAGCACATTGTGAGGCATACTGAGGCAGCTGCGGGGGTGCAACGACCCTACCCAGGGTCCACCATCCAGGCTAGTCCCAAATTCAATGAGTTAGTGCCATTGTCTACGTGGAGTGAGATGTTAAAGTAATACCCTCGAGGACACACACAGCGGGGCACACTGATGTCCCGGAGAGATCACAATGATCCTGTCTAGAATGCGCCTGAGCCCCCCACAGGTCTAAACGCCACAATTAACTTGCACGCACCTCCCTTTACAACTAGATGTGCTGCCCTACCCCAACACTGACGCATACTCATAAAGCGGCATCACCATATGGCAATGTTTATTCATCTTAAGCAGCTGGATCGCAAAATGGCGGCTCCACGCTAAATACGGAGCTTTGCTTTACAGATTTAAACGTTGGTGTCCTACTACCGAAATGCTAGTTGAGCACTAAAATAGTAATGCCTGCAACTTGCAATATATTTTGGTGTTTTATATCCAAATGGGATTTTAAGATGATTTTCGGATAAACGGTGCCTGAATTTAAAATGGCGACCGAGTAAGACATTGATTACTTATAATAACGAGAGGCGTCCGACTGTTCACACTGGAAAAGTACAGAGCCCTAAAAAATATTGCAGTACTGATAAAAAAGAATAATGCGCGTCCAATGCCTCAAAATCCGGAAAATAGGAGCGGAGACAGTATAAGACATGTTCCTGATTACTCCATGTCCCCACCACAAATCTTTCTGCGTTCATCACCTTCAGTTCAATTGTCGCTTGATGTACTTATCTCCATTGCTGCCTGACCTTTATGAGGACGACGTGCAACTGAGTTACTGTAACAAAACCACATATTCCAAGGAAATGAACCCTAACGAGATCTCCAGTTCAGACATTTACCCCCCACCAACACCCTAACCGATACTTTTGATGTCATTTTTGACGATGCCTCCTGGGCGGCAACCAAAACATGTCTTTATTTTCCGCGGTGCCCGAGCAACCTTGGCTGATGCCCGGTGGAGCTGTCTCTTGCAGCTAAAGAGGAGTTTGGCTCGGGTTCACCCCTTGGCCGGCACCTACCCAGCCGGACATCGGACATTGTTCTCCTCGCCTCCCCGTTGTGTTTACTATTTGCATTCCTTACCCCTGTTCGCCTTCTCCCTTCTACCTTTCCAACCCCCATAAGACAGGTGTACGCATTAATAAGTAACTGATGTAACCACGTAACAATGTTGCTGATGCAATGTCCTATCTCATGTAAAGTTCTCGGATACCTTCGAGTCTAGCCAGCACTTTATAAAACTCTTCAAGCTTTCCCTCTTTCATTCTTTATCTTCCTCTCCAGCTCCAACCTCCCTTTCCTGAATTTCTCCCCTTGCCTCATTTTTAACACATGCAACTGCCCCCCAGCTACTGGTCACTATGCTCTGAAACTGTGTATCTCGTAACTATTTAGCCATGTGCCTTTACAAAAGCGCTCCCTCTCCCCTTGTTTGGGGAGGGATCCAGCATTTATTCTCTCGAGTCTCAGTGACCCCTCTGAGAGAGACTACAGGGTATAGGGACCAATACACAGCGGAGGTGTGGGAACGAATCCTTTTCCACTGGGATCACTGCACACAGGACGCCTGGACACTGTTTTTCCATGTCTCCCGGTTAAGTTGCCTTCTCCCTCCACCACCACTTTCCCTCTTTCATTCCTGGTCGCCCTCTCCTGCCCCTATCCTCTCTCCCCAGAATCCCTCCCCTTGCCTGCTTTTTCCCTTAAGTATTCGTTTTTTATGCATGCAACCGCGCTCCAGCAACTGGTATCTATTTTCTGAAACTGTGTATCTTGCAACGTTGTAACTTGTAACTATGCTATGAAACAATGCTTGCCCTCATGTAAAGCGCTCTGATACCTCCTGGTCTAGCTAGCGCTATATAAAACTTTTCAAATAAAATAAATAAATAAATAAGCACATTATAAACTGAATAAGTGGTGTTGCGCACACCTATCTTGTACTAAATTTAAGTGCTTTGACATCAACTTATCTAATATGCGTGCAAACCAGAAAGAGGTTGCCTGCCCCTTCTATGACATGGTACGAACAAGTGACCCTTCACTCGATATCTGGCAGCACAGCGTAAATCAGACTTTATATATCATCAGAATTCATACACGGATATACAAAATTACACCATGAAATTATTCCTGTTTCATTCCAAACATCATTTAATGTCATAAGAAATTGGTTGTGTGGTGTAACATATTTAAACAATTCAAAATTTAAACAATCAGTTATGATAATGTTCAATGTATTTCACAAATCTATATACAATGTATTGAAGACGATCTTTGAGATTACAGAAATCTTCAACATCCAACTATTAGTAATGCCCAATGCATTTCGGGATAATAAATCCCTTCTTCAGGGGACTCTGTGGATACAAAGTAATAACATTCTGTCGGTGAGTGGTACTTTTATAATAAGCAGGGATAGCCACCTTAACACAAGAAAAAAGTAAACAAGTGCATGGCAATTTTGTAATTTGAAAGATCGTCTTTAATACATTATATATAGCTTTGGTAAATACACAAATTGAACATTATCATAAATGATTGTTTACATTTTGAACTGTTTAAATGTGTTACACCACACAACCAATTTCTTATGACATTAAATAATGTTTGGAACGTAACAGGAATAATTTCATGCCGTGTATGAATTTTTGATGATATGTAAAGTTTGATTTATGCTGTGCAGCCAGATATCAAGTGAAGGGTTACTTGTTCATACCATATGCAACACATTAGACACGTAGCAGTTGGCAAAGTAGAGATGGAACAATAAAGGAAAGATATACACCGTATGGCGAAGGACAATTATTGACTAATAATGTCACTGGTGCACAGAGTGCAGTGTAGGCGCAAAGCAGTCTACCTGCAACATGGTGCAAGGAGGAATCCTGTGATGGCTGTATCAAATTCCTATTTTGAAAGGGCCACCATCTGGAAGTAATTACCTTGGTAGGGGAATGACCAACTCTCAACGTGTGCTGAAAAATGAAGCACACATTAGTAGGTCCACGTGATAGGTAAGTGATTATTACTTTCCTACTTACATGTCATCTGTGCAGGATATTTCAACATCAACTGTTCATGCTCTGTACAGGCACATATATGAATTCAGGTCATGTATACAAATACATGCATGTGAAATAATTTGTTGAGATCCAACACCTTGTCCAGCCAGTGGCGAGACAAAACGTGAGGTAGCCCCCCTGCAACATACATGGAGGTGGGCCCCCAAGCTCTGGACCCAGTCATAAGCTCTACACGGTGCCTTAGGGGTGCCCCTGGAGCTCCCCCACACTGTGGAGGCTACAGAGGTTATTGTTATGCCACTATAAACATCCCCCTGTGGCATAGGGTTGCAATTTTACAGATTTAATTTGTATTTTGGCATCCTACCCTTCACATTTTCTGTCCCTCACCTTTAAGAAATAGATTTTAAAATATTTTTATACACTCACAACTACATGCAGATGGTAAATAAGAACTTACCAACAGGGCCACCAACTTCCATGCCAAGGTGGTCTAGGAGATCTGCTTCACATCAGTACTTTAACTGTTGTATGGAGCGGTCGATACCAAACACTTTAGTCATGTGTCACCGCACTCTCTAACCTTGCTCCTTGCGCTCCTATGTCAGGTAGCCCTGGCTGACCCTACCACCATAGCAATCATGTTGGGCACATAATGTGACAGCAGCCAAAGCAGGCCCCCAAACTCTCCCTCAGAAGGGTTTCTGACTTTCCCCTTCCCGGACATGACTCAACCTGCTCTAAACCCCTTTAGCACTATACAAATACCCCTTAACCTTTCCCCTACCACTAAATATAAAATCCTAAATGGACAAACATCCAACAATACAATGATAAAACTAATACAATCAACAAATTCAATACACAATTAACACAAGTGGCACAACACAGGGTCAGCACAGACAAGGTCAAGACCAAAATACTCCAAAATCACGAAGCCACTCCACAAGACACCTACTACAGCCAGCACAGACTAACGGACTGTAAGCGAAAGTGAAAGTAACTTCTCACTTCCTAGTTTGCAGCCTGCCACAGCCATTGCGCAATTCCCTGTGTGTATCCCACCAGTTTTTAAGAAATGCGTAATTTTTATGATGCATCGTTACAGATATAGCCAATGCATGATTAACGCACAACGCCTGCTACTGCAGAATACATTGTTTTGAACACATTAGCTTGATGCTCAGCTTCTGACCAATAGTACAGGTGAAATGAGATGTAGTGAATTGTGAAATGGGGGTAAACACACCTTTGGCTCACTTTCCTTGCTCCTGTTTTCTTACCTGGCTTGATATCTTCAGCTGTGTGGATTGTCAGTGGTAAAAGTTCACCTATGTGTGAGTTTTTGCCTTCATCGTGGTGAAATATTGAGTACAATATATTTATGTGAAAAACACATATATATTGTGATGTGAAGAGACATTCCAAACTTTTTGTTCCTTTTTAAATTTGCAGTATGCCTGGGTGAGCATAGTGGGCTGCATAATAGACATCTTTTCAGTCAAATATATCGCATTGCTATGCCTATGAAATACAATATTAAGGACACTATTAAGAACAATATGTAAGTTCATACAATCTGTCTGCATTTCTGCCATAAGATATGTTACCGATGCAATACACTCTCAGGAAGCACAGAGAGGTGCTGGTTCAGCCAACCTACAGTGTATGTGGCATCCTGCATACCTATTAACTGCATAGGTATGAAAGGTATGGTGTTAGGCCAATATGACACCTGTGACCGTTAGACAGGCATCAGTTAGCACACTAGACTAACCAACTTCCAACATGTGATGTTGTGATATGAACACATCTGCTGTCAGGCCTGAAGGGGAGCGCTTCTCTTTTCCCCATTTTTTCTGTTGAGCAGTAATTAGTGCATGTTGGGAGTTGTTATCAGACTGAGCGGCCCGCTCTGTTCTGTACTTCTGTGCAGCAGTGGAAGCTTTACTGTGAGCGCAACCCTCTTTGGTGAGGAGATCGCACCATGAGGCTGTACTTAGGCTGGTGCTGTTCCAAGGCCCCCTCCTCCTAGAGTTCACATTGTGTGTCTTCTAAGGATCCTCATATCTCCACTGCTTACCAGACGCTGCAGTGAGCAGCTGTTCTCCTTCCGGCTGCACCACCAAAGATTGTTTTGCGTGGCACGCCCCAGTCAGAAGGAGAGCCAATCCCTGTGTGGCCCTGAGCTTCCCGAGGGTACAATGCTGCAGATATTGCGGGAGCAGCTTGAAGCCTCAGGAGGCCATGCTGGCCAGGATCCCGAGGTCCACCAACAGTGCTGGAGCCTGTTCCCAGCCCCATCTCAGTACTGTGAGGCTAATTGGGGCAGAGGATGGGAGAAGGTTGCCCATGCTCCGTAATAGTTGTCACGCTGCCAGAGGGATGGTAGCGACCTGTTGGGGAGTGCTGGGAACTGAAAACAGACCTCCAAGGTCCAATTGGAGCTTTGTCTTACTCCAAAAGGTGGTGTCTCAGTTCATTTTCAAAGTTGAATATGGTTCCTTGAATGTGAGGTACCTGGTGAGGTCTCCCACTGGATTTCACAGTGTGTGTATCCCAGCTCTTCATGTGGCATACTTTTGGGGGCAGTCACAACTTAGCTGGCAGGACCGGAAGGAACCCTCGACAGAGCTTAGTCCATCAATTACCATATTGAATGTTGTAGGTGGGCAGGTGCCTGGTAACCTACTTTTGGGGGTACTGTTTACCGCAGTTGGTAGTGATGGAGCGAGATTCAGAATGATATTTTGTTCTGGCTCGCAAAGTTAAACTTCCATAATAAAATAACCGTATTAACTGATTTGTGATGAATTATTAACCAACATAGTTTTAAAAATGCATTTACACAACACGAGGGACTAACTTATGTGCTCTTTGTTGCAAAAGCAAGTGCGTTGAAAATAATAAACTAATCTTGTCTATTGTCTTTTTCAGTATTAAATGCGGCTGTTTAACTAATTGCATGTGTTTATTTGTGTGCTTATGTTATGTCTTACGTCTTTTATGTGGCATAAGTTCGTGGAGAAACTTGCGGCCTATAAGAAGAAGGTTGTTATGAAATGCAGCTTTGTGTGCTTAGCTAGGTAACATAAATTAATGGGTTCATAATTAGCAAAGGGGGTGGGTAACAGAATGGGTCTCAATTCTCTAATTAATTGATGTCTTGTGTTTGTTTAAATAATAGTTTTCGAGTGAGGCCTAAAGGGTACATTGAAAAAATGGCGTTGTCAAGTCCTGTCCAGAGAGAGCAAGAGCCCTGCATGGAAACTTTAACCACGTTGAAAAGTATTTGCAAATTCAAATGGAAATTGTATTATGTATGCTCTTGGAAAGACAGACTCAAGGACAGGAAGCGGCAAAGTTTGCCAGGCTAAGGAAGTCATGGACTGCAACTCGTGAAATGTTTTATTTTCGAGGAAGCCAAAAGTCACATAAAACAGAGACAATGGACTCTAAGAAAAGCCCGATTAAGGCTTGGAGAAAGGTGATGACACCATATGAGCTGACATCAGTCAGCCAATGAGGACACTGGATGGCAGAGAAAAATATACAATTTAGTGAGATTAGCTAGACAGAAAGGTATAAAAATTGTCCCCATGGGCAGGAGGGCGCTTCTCGCTTTCCGATTCCTGAAGGGCGTGTCGTGCTGTTGGACTCTTTGACGCACGTAAGGATAACAGGGTTAAATGACTTTCTTTTAGGTGAAGTGAGTTTTAGACAGGGAAATAGAATTTAGGGAATGGAAACTGTTATTTTCTTAAATTCATGCTAACTGATTTTCCTTTGAAGTGTCGGTCTATTATGCTTTCTCCTTAATAAACGCAGCTTACATTTTGCTAATAAAATAAAGATTTCCTAATGAAAATGCTCTTTTCTGAATAATAAAGTTAATAAAATTAGATTTTTGAAGCAACAAGCTGGTCTTGTTTATTCATGTCTAGTTACCATCAGCTTATCCATTTACCTAAGTGATCTAATTAAAATGATAATTGTTTAAAACATGGTAAGAAATGATAAACTGCAGTTGTATATAAATGTGTAAATAGTTTTTGAATAGTTCTGTTTAATTAGGTCACATGATTCAGCCGCTCAAAAATTGTCTCGTTGGTATATGGGCCTTTTGAGCGATTTATGATTAATGGTGAGTATTGTGGAGTTGGGTAGCGTTGGTGAAACAGTTTTTCCTTAGGGGCGCTGGATCAGTAGCATGTAATTACCTTATCCTCCCTGAGGTCAATTAGGGAAGTCAGCTGCTGAAAAACGCGCTCCCTTCTCCTGTGCTGTCTACGTGGTGGTGGTGGTCTTCTCGCAACTCAAAGGTGCAAAATAATCATCTCCATGGTATAGTTGAATTTGCCAAACTGTTTTGTGTGGTTTATCATTATGTACCGCAGCCAATGCGTTATTTCAAATGCCTGGGTTGCCGATAAGTAGCTATTTTAATGCATCTCAGGCTCTGTGCGACGCTTGCCAACAACTCATCACACATAGTCAAAACCATCAATATCCCTGCATGGGTTATACACTTGATTTTACAGGGGAATGCCTACCTTGCATATTTTAGTCTGTGCATGGCGCTGCCGGTTCTGGGTGCAGGTATTTTCCAACACAGGTCGACAAGATCTGAAACATTTGGCCACATGCGTCGACTTGTAGAAGTCTGAGTCCTAAGTCTCCTCTCCAGTGTCAAACCACAAACTTCATTTTTTTAATTTGTCTGCCTCACCTCTTGTACACTGTTCACTTCAGTAATCCTAGCATTCAGTGGTGGCACTCCACATTTTGAAGAGAAGAAGCACTGGGGCAGTGCATGGTGCACTCACATTCAAAATCATTTCGTAGAGGTTGGCACCAGCGAACCTTTCTAGAGCTCATATACTGTGGATTGGTTGCTCCAAATAACAATGACCTAGTACAGTGCTTCCCAATTGTTTTCAGACCACCACCACTTTTTAAAAAAACTAACATTTGAGCCACAGCTAGCTTTAATGTACATGGGGTAAGCATTTTTTTTAATGTTATAGTAGATATACTTTCATAATGCTGTGAATTACCACAATAGAATACTATTTACAATTTTTTGTGTTCCACTCTTACTATAATAGTTTGTAAATGTCACAAATGTTTCCATGCCCTTCAATATGTCCTTATTGGACAGTAGCCAAAATATTAATCTGCCCATGAAAGTACAGATAGTGAACTACACTGGAGCTGTAACACTTCTCAGAATGAGGTGCTGGCCAGTGGCATGTGTTCATTAAAATCAAAATGCTTCTGAACATTCTTGGTGTTGATTCCAGTGATTTTAGCACATTTAAAAAGCTCTTCTGCAGCAGAACATAGGATAGCGTCTCATATCCATTTTGGTGTTAAAATAGGGCCCAGTGGTGCATTTAGATCTCTCTCTCTCTCTCTCTCTCTCTCTCTCTCTCTCTCTCTCTCTCTCTCTCTCTCTCTTGACGCGATGGTGTATTAGCGTAAATATCACTGCTCACTCCTTTCTCCTTTTAGGTATCTGGAAAGCACTCCACAGGAACTTCAGTTGCCACAAATTAGTTTAATCCAAATTACCGGGACAAGTATAACATGACGCGTTTCGGCGATGCCTTAGTCGTATGTTTACATTGTGTGTGCCGAAAAGCTGCCATTTTAAAACCAGGGTAAAGCAGATCACATGGTTAGTCATTCATCAAAATCAAAAACGGACTGTCTTTTTATCAGTTTCAGGCGCCATCTTAGAGTGTCTCAATATAACTTTATCGAGTACAAAGTCTCGTGGTACCTTGCACACTGTATGATACGTAATAATATATTGCTGCAACAGTTATTTCTTTAACGGCAACGTCAATATTATCAATATAACGTTAGTCAATCACATGATTACTTATGCTATGTTAACACATTCATAAAACATAGGCATAGTTTTAAACACCGATTGCGCCGTGTATCGGCTAAATACCAAATTCATAATTTGTAACAGAATAGCGCCGTGTATCGGCTAATAGCAGACAATATATATACAGTTGATGTCAAGATATCAATATAAACAAATCCGTAAAAGCAAAAAATAAACGTTTTCCCTATGACCAACCTTATTTACATTTAGCACCATCACAGAATTCCATTTTAATACAATTCGAATGACAGGAGCCCCCGACTATTCATTCCCCCAAATGTACTGGCAATTCCTCCCCTACATTCATCCCATTAGGGCTCTTAGTTCCAAGGTGTATAATATAACTGCATTCAAGCCTACGGAGCTTTCTGATCCTGTCACCTCCCCCTTATACTAATGCAGACAGAGTCCAAGCCATAATAACGTAATAGATCCCTATTACTGTTATGCTTCTCAGAAAAATGTCTAGCCACTGGGTAGGTGACATTACCCTTGGCTATTGCCTGCATATGTTCTAAGATTCTGATTTTTACTGAATGAATCGTACTACCTACGTAGCGTAAGCCACATGGGCACTGCAGACAATATACCACATAGCTTGTGGTACAAGTAGAAACTTGTTGATCAATTTAGGCTTTTCTAGGCTGTCTACTTGAAATGAGAGGGTCTTCTTACTTCCCATACACGCCTTGCATTTTCCACAAGGAAATACTCCCTTAAGCTCCCTTAGGGTTCCCGGATTTTTAACCGCCAGGTGTAAATGGCTTTGTACTATAGTGTCCCTTAAGGACCTTGCCTTCCTGAATGTAACCAAAGGGGTACTGGGAATGTCAGATCCAATTACACTATCCATTTTCAAGGTGTGCCAATTCTGTTTCATAATTCTCTTTAACTCATGGCATCACTTAAAAATGTTATTACCATCCTGAATTTTTTTTTTTTTTAGACCTGGAGTTAGGACATAGTTCAGCACCTTTGAACCAGTAGTTCTGAAACAATTTTCAGAGTGGGGGGGTGCTGACATCAATGTTTAATCACTGAGGTCATAGGGATTGTTAAAAATCAGAGCTTCACATAAAGTGTAGCAAATGTATTCAGCTAGAAAATGGTAAGGGAGTTGTATCATGTGGTGCTTCTGAAGCTTTGTGCGGTAGTTCACTGTCATTTACAGACAGCACATTTTCCATTGTAATGGCCACTAAATTTGCACAGGCATACAGTTTTATTGACAAAATTATATAGCATACAAAAAATAACGCGCAAACATCAAGTTTCAAAGAATATCACTTAAGCATCACCAAGTAAGTGCCTTAATTCATTTTTATCCTATTAAAATCCTTATTTCCTTCACATTTCAGAATTGCAAATAAATGTGCTCCTTTAATGCTTTTAGAACTGCTGATATATTTTAAAATGTGAGTATAATTCATTTATAGGAATGTAATTTATTTTGTGTGTTACATGGAAATGACATCCTACAGCTTTTTCTTTCACACTCCATGTACCCAGCAACATTTTCACATTGTTTGCTGTAAAAACTCCTGTCACTTTGCAGTCGGAGACAGTGAAGCAAACACCAATCCCCATACAATTTGTCAGAAGACATTCCCTTAAACTTGACCTCGATCTTTGAAAAACAGAAACTGTTTTTCAATATAAGAACAAACTGTAAAGGAATCTTTATGTATTGCTCTTTCGGGATTCCTGGCGACCAACTAGTGGGCTGCAACCCTCAGTTTTTCTTCTGAACATGTGCACAACTAAAGAACTAACACAAATAGGTCTCCAAGTGACAGATGTAGGCCTTTCATGATGTGCACATGCCTGGAATATCACCTCAGTGAGAATGGTGGCAGAACATGTATATTAAATGTAAATGTAAATTGATACTTGTATAGCACACTACTCACCCGCAAGGATCTCAAGGCGCTTGTACGAATACCGCTGTGGAACCCATCCTGGTTTCCCTGTGAGGTGTCCACTCCTGGGCACCCCCAAGGTGGAGGCCAGGCATCCTTAGCGTTGTGGGGGCAGTTGTGGAGATTAAGCAAGCTATTGCCCGGAGTTGCAGAGTGGGACTCCATGATTGGAATAGGCACCGAGGTGAGAATTATTAGGTCCGTGGAATTTTTTAGCCCAAGACCCGCCAAGGCGGGGAATTGAACCCTGGTCCCGGGCTAGACCTCTGCATCAGGGTCTGCCGCTCTAACCATTGAGCCACACTTCACTCACTCATCCACCTATTAACTTCTCTCTGTGAGATAAGCATCACTCCTAAAATTGTCCATAATCTACATGTCACTCATGCATTATTTGTACATATTCTGTGAGTGATGAAATCTTGCACTGGTCTCCTTTACCAAGTAAGTTCTTCAGGTAATTGAAGATCGCACTTCACCTTTTCTGAGTGAGGAAAGCTTGATTTGTACTTTCCCGAAGTAACTGTTTTTTGTGATAGCAAAGCTTGCACTTCTTTTGCCTGATTTGTGTTTTTTGGCTGTTATTTGGAAAGATTGTGCTGAGTGCACGAACTGTATTTGTCACCTGAAGTAAGGAAGACCATGTTGCACCTGTTGTATGAAGAAGGGGTGTTTCCACTGCTGTTGCATCATGTAATGAGAGAAGAAAGGATATATCGAATGCATATGTAATGCCCTTGGAAACAGGAACTGTTTCACAGTATTTGGTGTGAGATACCAAGGCATATACAGCCAGATTCATCAAGCCGAAATCGCAATTTTAGAAATCGCTAAATTGAGAATAATTGCATTTAAGGAATCTCAATTTGAGATTCCTTAAATGCAATTCATGAACCATTTTAAAATTGCGAATTCGCAATCTGGGGCCCCTATTTACCGCGAAGTCTAACTACTTGGTAAATAGCGAAAACTTAGAAAAATGCACTTCAGTGCATTTTTCTAAGTTGTATGTTACACACACACATGTCCTTTGGACATGTGTGTGCGCAACACCAGTGTACCTTACCATTTCAGGGGTGCTACAGGGTGTCCTTTGTACACCCTGGCACCCTTGAAATCGCTTCCTTATTTGTGATTCGCTAATTGCTAATCGCAAATAAGGAATGACTCCCCATTCATTCCTATGGGCCTAAGGCCCATAGGAATGAATGGGAAAGCCATTCCTTATTTGCGATTAGCAATTACCGAATCGCAAATAAGGAAGCAGTAGAAATCGCAAAAAATATTGCGATTTCTACATGCATCCCGTTTTGCGAGTCTTTAATAGCGATTCCTTAAAAATCGCTATTAAGGATTCGCAAAACGGGACTTTGATGAATCTGGGGGATAGTCCTGAAGAATGTCCATGACATAATAGGAAAAATATTTGGGAGATGACACATGCCGGGGCAAAAAAAAGAAAAGCAGGGTCCATTGCTTGAACCGCCCTCTTAGAATCTTGTGGTTAGGCTACACCAACGAAACATCCGGAATCACCCACATATTATTTTAATATAAGTCCGACAGATAAAGAGAGAATGTATATTTTGAAATAAAGAACATGACCTCACCTAGCTAGGAAACTCATAACTATGAGACTGTCGAACCAGAAAACTACAGTTCTGTTGGATGCCTCCCAATGATAGACGTGGAACCCACTGTTGAAGCATACCAATCCACGTAGGTAGGTGAGGGTTCATCATCCTATTTGAGTGCATGAATTTGTAGTAATTTCATAAGAGGTTTGACTGTCTCTTCCAGGAGTTTTGTACTTCTTGCATATTTATGCCTGTTCAAAGAGAGCATAAAACAGCTCTTCACTTCCTCTCACTCCCTGTTTAGTATGTTAGCTTCCCTGGTTATAACTCTTCGGTAGGTGTGAGAGATAGATATGAGGCTTCACTTCCTACAGCCACCTGTCCATTACTTATTATTTGTGTTAGGTAAGAAAGCGCTGTTGCCGGCCATTTTCTACTTTGTTGTTTTGTGAAGCTCACGTAGAATACAAAGTGATTTGAATTGCCAATGCTGGTTTTAATAGACGATGAGAATGAAAGAATGAACCCTCATATGTGAGCAAAGTTTCTATCCGCTTTAATGTGTGAAATAAGCAGTTTTTGAAATGGAAAACATGACTTTTATAACGTTTTAAAACAAGATGTGTTTTTCTCTGATGTAGAAAACCTTGGACCAGTGCTAGCCTTTTATAATAATAATAAATATTAATATTAATCCATATTTGTAAAGAGCGAAGATATCACCTCTTAAGGTTTCAAGGCACTGGGGGCCATCTGGGAGATTAAAGAGTATATTTATATGCCCCTATTGCCACCACAATGTCACTTTTCACGGTAGAGGCTTTACCTTATAAGGCACCGTTTAATGCTATACTTAGCGTGAAAGGGGAGGGAAATGGTTGTTGCAGTGGGCGTTTCCTCGCTTTGCCCATTGATTTGCTTCTGCCCTATACTTACAAGGGTGGAGTAAATATAGTGCTGCGCCAAAAATAATGCCAGGAAAAACAAAGTCTTCCCTGGGACAACGAGGATTTAAAAAAAAATTCTCCCAGTTTTGCTATTCCCATGTGTACTACGTTGTGTAGCACACATGGAAACAGCAAGACGCCATTGATTGTTTATGTGCAGGAAGGTGTCCCTTCCTGCACATATACAATCATTAAAATAATATGACATTTTGCAACTTCTATGTTTGCTGCATTAAGCATCACACATCGAAGTTACAAAATGCCATTTAAAGATTGATTATGTGCAGGAAGGGTCACCTTCCTGCACATAAATACTCTTCCCCTGCAATGCAGACACCCTTGCACTATTGTGAAAGGGTGCCTGCATTGGTGCTAGGCAATTAAATTTAGCACCAGCGCAGGGGGAAACGCAGGGCTGCACCATATTGTTGAAAATATAGTACAGCCCTGCGTTTCATATGTGGCCATGAAGGCTAACGCCACACTCCGTCTCTTCTATTGTAAACATGGCCCTAAGTGAGCAATTGCCAGGAGTAACATGATGCTGAGTTGAGCTGACGCCGGCGATCAAAGCGCCACACCTCTCCTCTAACAGCACTGTGCATGCTGAGGTTTTGAATCCATTGTTACAGTATTAAACGCTGTTCCAGTGATGGGACTTCCATGGCATGATCATGTCACTCTCATTGCAAAATAATGGAGTTATCATCTTGGTGGTACATCTTGGCATAATAGGGGCATCATAAAAAGTTTGGGGCCCAACCAGGCATGATGATGGAGTGTTATTATTGGTAGCACTTAACATATCATTTTGCCAACCCCGTATCTAGATTCTGGTCATAGAGGCACTTTGTGGTGCATTAGGGGCAGGCATGGCATTGTGGGCCACAAACTCCAACCATTGGCGGCAGTAATGAAGGCAAAATAATACCTAGCCTCTCATATGAAGGTGAAATTATGATGGGTGAAGAGCCTAATTTATTGGCTAAAATCATGACAAGAACTAATAAACAAGTAATTCAGCTGCCGAGATACTTGCGTAAGTCAGGCTAGAGTATTCAGTGCCAAAACAGTCCCTCTTCAGGCCCGGAGCATTTGTCAAGTGCTGCCACAAGCTGATATCTGCTGATGAAGACTTATTTGCCAGCTTAGTCTGGACCGGAATTAACCTCCAAATATGGTAGGGTGAATTAAAAAAATACCTTGGAAGAAGCATAGACAAACTCTGGCTGAGTGAGCTATAGGGCCTCAATATACCCGCCCAAGCATTCAGCAAGGAGATAAACAAAAACATGAAACTGCAAAGCAGGATGGAGGACAAAGGAGCATTGGCTAAGCAGTCTCATGGATGGCTGCTGCTCAAATCCTATGATGATCAAAAGGATCTCCCTTTTCTGGGGTCCATCTACTCCATGAAGGTCAAACTGAGACTACTATCTTTGAGGCTGAGGGAGATCACCCACCCTGGACTTTATACCAAAGTGGTAGGAAGAAGTTCAAAGGAGGGGACACGAATTGTCTTTTATGTCACCAGACAATTGAAACACTGCATCATGTCCTATGCATTTGTCCCCGTCTAGTCCATCAAGGAAGAGCCACACTGAGGAAGGAATTAAAGGCACCAGTGATCATGACATTCAGATCTGCGTAAGAATCATTGGACCCACAGAGCACAATGCTCAACATCTGACAGGTGCAATTTCCTGATTTTTTTAAGGCCCACATTAAGAAGAATCCACATGTCCAGATGGGGGCCAAGACAGTTGGCCAAGGGAGGCCACTCCAAGAGTCCAGGGAAATTACTCATGATATGGCAGTCTGCTGGGGGGAATCTAGATCACTGGCTCCCTATTCCACCACATGGGGTTGTTGCCCTCAATATAGTTAGATTTTTGCACTGTTTGCACGTTCTGCGTAATTTTGCATACTTGGGAATGGTTTAGTTAGCCACATAATGTCCAATTGCTTGACACTGCGGCTATTAACCCTTCACCATCTGTTACTAATTATTGTAATTTTTATTATGCTCTCCCATTGTTTACTCCCCCCGCCCCCCAGTTTTGCATGCCACATAGAATGTTGACTCCGGTACTATTGAACACCCACTCTGCATTTTATGTGTACCTTGCTCATAGGTGCAGGGCCTAGTGAACCATTTTTAAGTGTTTATAGGTTATCTTGTATGTTGCCCCTTTAAGCAAGTTCAACCCTGCCAAAAGCTGCTCAAGCACCCTGATACATCATTGCGCCATGGCGGTGGGGCGGCAACTACTAAAATTTGGGAAGGACTGCACTTGGGCACTTTATGAATAGCAGGCACCTTGGCCCCGTAACAATGAAAGCTCATGGGTAAAGGGAGCTGGCCTTATGATATTACCTTAATGTGACTGTATATTGTATATCAATTTGAACGTTTCCTTTTCTGGAATGTTAATTGTGTATTTTTATCCATGTTTATGGGTTTAATGACCTAATAAGCAAAATGTTCATTCATTCATTTCATACAGCTTGCCAATACTTATTATCATCATCTCAATTGTTATGCATGTCATCTTTCTATTTCATACCATGCCACATATTATGGCCTGTTGCTACATCACCTGTTTGCAATTTAGTTTATGTAGATCTATTTATTGTATTAGTAATTATTATATAATATTCCATCTTATATGTGTTCATACTATGGCGTTTTATAGTGTGTTTACAATACTTCAATGAAAAGTGATGAAATAAAAGAAAATCTGCCTCGCTCTGTTGTATTGCCTGAGAGGATAACATAAGTGTATTTACCTTTTCAGCCTTACCCTTCCAAAGGGATTCTCAGCTATAACCCTTAATTAGGAATCAACTTAGAGGAGGTAGGAATGGCAAAGGAAACACAGTGACGTGTAGGTAAGTACATAGGTAGGCATATATGTAGGTAGGTAGGTGTATTGATAATATTTTCACTTTTGTGTACCATAAGTGGTACTGCAGGTATAGCTACAGCCGATGCTTAATTCCTAGATATACTGCTAGCTAAAATGAGTTTCCAGAGATAAAGCAGTCACCTGCCATTACTTTCATGAATGGCCCATAAATATATGGTTCCCTAATTCATAGGTATAGTTGGCGTGTGGGAATCCTTAGTGGTTTGTCCCATGGCTGCATTTTGTGCCTTGAAAAATGTTAAGAAAAGATTCAAAGACATATTTAATATTTGTTTAAAAAAAGCTTTATGGAAACTATTTTGTGACAATCGCTATTAATAAACATTGCATTGTGTGTACTTATAAAATACACATTTAATTATAGATATTGGTGACCTTTTGACAAAGTCAATAGGTCTTCTTTCCTATATATGTTGTTGTGCTCACCTCCTGATAAAGTCTGTAAGCCTGCATTTTATATTTTGGTGTTCTGACTCATTGACAAGCCAGCAGGTCTGATTTACTTAAAATGATACACCTTAATACTCCTTATTACTTATATTAAAAAAACACAGAAATTTACTGAAATTAAAAAAAGATAAAAGTTACATCATAGTTGGGTCTATTAATAATATCTTACTTTACATAAAAAAGCAGAGACTATTACTGAAAAAAACAAATGTTAATGTTAGGTTTTTGTTAGGTGAAACATAACATTTTAAACTCTAAAACACTATAACTCACGTCCTCACCACACACTGCTTATGACATCATATATTGCATCACTCATAACATGTTCCAAGGTTATCATTCCGAACATCACAGATGACACCTAACTCCTAACATCTTCTCTTCATCATTGCCATGGCCAAGCGGCAAGCATTTTTAACATATCTGCACTCAATGAAAATAACACATGCACATCTAGGCATGCACAAACGCAGGTTACTTGCATTAGTAATTTGCTAGGCATATTGGCAACACATTTGGCTTTTTTCTGTACTTTGATGATTAGTGTACGGTTTACTCCTGCTACCTGCTATCGAGCAACCATTGTTTGGGACAGCTTATATTTGTGTACCGCTAGATGGTTCTTTCCTGACCAGAGCAATGTGTGATTAAGTGAATTCATTGCAGCTTTGAAGACTGTGTGACTACAAACACCCCTTCTTCATGGGGCCTGATTTTGGCATCTAAATATTTTGCAAGAAAAAATACTAATTAGGTATTCTATTGCATGTATGTTTCTTCTTAATATTTATTAAGAAGACCATGGTGGTATTTATATTAGGGTTGGTACATGGTATCATTCACTTGGTCCTGATGAAAAGCCTTAGGGGATAGGCTTGAAACATGTTGACCTTGAGACACACACACCTTGACGTGTGTTTCTCCTTTCCCCACTTTTAAATATACCAGCTATAGTATAAAATATACATTTAGGGACATATTATTAAGAACGGTGATGAATGGGCTTAATAATATGCCCTTGTAAATTCCCATAGAAGCCCAGGTTAACACCAGAACCTGGGCTGCTATAGGAATTCACAAGGACATTTTATCAAGCCCATTATCGCCGCTTTAGCGTCAGTTTCCTGCCGCTAAAGCGGCGATCTTGATAATATGCCCCTTAGTTTCCCACATAGCCCCCTAGTCTGACCCGCCAACTCTTATACCATCATTTACTTTATAGTCTACACCCTACAAGTCCTCCAACGTCTCAGTCGGTTGTAGTACGCCCCGTCCCGCAGTGGGGCTGGAAGAACCCGAAGATGAAGCATGCCACTGTGGGACACTTTGTTGGGTGAGGCTTATTTTAAGAAACGTATTATTTTCCTTGAAACTATAGAGGTCAGTGGGAAGAGAGTCATTTCGAATACAGTGGGACTCTTCTTGGTTGTTCATTGAAGTAAGGAGGCTAGCTCCCATGTAAGCCTGACCTCTTTCTCCCCTCTTTTGTTTGACTCGCTTTCAAAGATCACCAGCGGTCGCCGATTACCTCACAACCTTGAACACTCTGGCATTGCGCCCTTCAACCCTAGTTTATAATCCTTGCATTACCCTGGAAGTGCCTTCTCTAACACTTCACTTTCTCACAGTGCCCTCGCCCACCTATTGTTCAGTGGACCCACCATCCTTACTTCATGACGAATGTCACATGGTTCAAAAGTCATGCCTTAAGGTTCAACCAGCTAACCAAAATAAACAGAGTTAGTTGGTATAGCATTAAAAATACCACCGTTTCTGATGCTGGATTTAGTGCCAAACTATAACAGGCAGTTAAACCCACTTCCTTGTTTCTCACTTGAATGAATAAAAGTAAAAAGTAAGTGTAGTGTTAACACAACAGCTCTTTTTCTGCTGACTGCCCCACTATCTTTGTAGTTGAATACTTCTTTTACACTCCCCCCTTTACCTTTACAGCTCTCCTTCCCAACAGTTTATACATTGCCAGTAACATCAAGGTAATCCCACTCTTTTCAGTGACCTTTAAACTCCATCATCTATCCTGTAATTTTCCTCTGAATTTCGCTGCCCTCAGTTCATGACTTTGCTCTTGACGGCATTGAACACAGGCCGCTGCTTCCAAGAACATCCGTGCAGCTTTTTGAAAATTACATCTTTATATTACACTTTTGAATTGCTCATACCACAGACCATTTATCAACTGTAAATTTGCTTATTCCATCTACAAGTGCCTCTACAACCACACACATTAATACATTTTACCGCCATCGTGGAATGCCTTGAACGTAAGTTCTGAATTATTTGAACAACAACCTGACATCTACAATTTCTCAGCTCCTAGTTCAATTTAAATATGTGGATAATACTCCAGGACTGAAAAGACTTCCGTGTATAAAAGTATCAAATATATAATAGTAATAAAATCAGATATACTGCACTTGTTTCAGATATTTCCAAAGTCACCGCTTCAAATAAATAAAAATGAATTAATAAGAGTTATTTGTATTGACTGTTCCACTCTTTTCAAGGTCCTGAAATATTCTTTTGTATTCTGTTCTTTGGAAATATGTCTATTCATTTCCCCAGCGATGGCTCCTTCGCTATGGTGGAGCAGCGTAACCGCCCCTGCCGAGGCTTGGTGGCAGGGCATGGGGGCTGACAGCACTGAGGGGAGTGGTAGTGCACGACGGTTTCGCTGGCCATCTCAGGCCAGTCAAACCGTCATGGGAGGTAAAGCTCTCTCCAACCCCAGGTGCGTTGCTGGGGTTGGAGAGAGCAGGCTCACACTCCCAGTCTGTCCTATAGCGCTAATCAGGGTGCTCAGTCCAATCCTGAAGCTGCTCTCATGTAAAAGCAGCTTCAGGATTGGCTGCAGGGCATTCTGGGAGCCCGTGCCTAAGAAGAGGAGCAGAGGAGCACGATGCGCGGTAGCGCGATGCAGCTGGTTGAAGTTTTTAAAATGTTTTTTTTGCCCCTTCCCTTCCCGACACCTATGCCCCCTCTCACCCGCCCATAAAGTCACCCCCCCACTCACCACAAACACCAACCGCTACTGCATTTCCCTACCATTGGAGTTAGATTACCTTTCAGTAAACAGGCTCCTGCAACATGCTATTTTTTTCGAGAGGTAGCTCCTCAGTTGTTTTTGGAAAGTTTGGGCCTAATTTAGATATCAGCGGATGGGTTACTCCGTCACAATAATAACTGATATCTCGTCCACTGATATATATAAATCCCACAGGATAATATTGAGTTTATATTTCTGTGGATAGGAGTATTCCATTTGCTTAAATCTAAATCAGGCTGTTTGGGCCTGAATTCAGTTTCGGCAGAGGAGTATTGCGTGCCCATTATAGCCTATGAGGATCGAAGTACGGGGAATGGGATATCTGTCACATTGGTGACAGAGTAATCCCTCCGTTGAGATCTAAATTAGCCCCTTTGTCTTTTTCTCCGGTATAAGCCTGTGAATCCTCATCAGTAGTTATTGCAGTACAAGATGTTACAAGATGTAAGTATGTAAGGCATACAAATAAAATAATTAAATGCCAAATGATAATATATATACACTATAATCCTCATATACAATTTATTTAAGGGCAGATTTATCATTGAGTGGCGTCGTTACATGGGCGACGCACCTACTATCAAGCCATGCAAGGCCACCTTGCCTGGACCTGCATGGCTTGATAAATATTGAGCAGTGCAACACAGCTATTTGCCCTGCATTGGGTTACTCTGCCCAAGGAAGGTGTTCCATGCTTGGACTGTGGGTGTTCCCACATACCCACACATGGATTTTGATGCATTCCCATATTTACCATCAGTGGTAGACCTGTGAATGCATCAAAATGCTACACTTCCCAAGGTGAGGCGTAACAAGGAGAAATATTTTTATTTCTCCTCTTTATTCCCTCTTTCTATGTGAGCTGCACACATAGGGCCCGATTACGATGCGGTAAGAATGGCTCCGACCGTTGGTCAGAGCCATTCTTACCCCATCGTAATATCCTGTTTGGAATAATCTCCAGCCAACCAATTTTGGATGGAGTTGGTCGGAAATTATTCCAAACAGGAGTTCCGAATGGCTTATGACAGGCTCGGAGAGCTCGTACACCATTTGGAAGGTCTTCATCAATCCCTCTGCCGACTCTTTCCGGTCGGGCGGTTACGATGCCAGTTTCCCGATGCCTTTCTGTGCCGGCTTTTCTGACAAATAAAGGCATTAGGGCCCCCATGGGTGCAAGGCTGGCATATGGCCTTGCACCCAGTTGATCCCTGTTGCACCTCTGTTGATCTCTGCACCCGGTGGCAGGCACCTTAAGGTGCATCGCAAGGCTGCTTTTTATTATAACCTTAAGGTGCCTGTCACCGGGTGCAGGGATGAACTGTACCTCTGCTCTTTGCTATGAGAGCATGCATTCCATTTGGAATGCATGCTCCCATAGCAAAGTATAAGATTCCAACCGATCAGGGTTTGGTCGCATACTAATAGCTGGGCTGGAACCGACGACAAGAGGCCATCCGGTTCCATTTCCAGAGCGATGTCGGACGGGCTTTGGTCCGTCTGACATCGTATCAGGCCCATAGAAAGAGGAAAATGCCTCAGAGGATTGTTTTTGTGCAGAAAGGTGTCCCTTCCGGCATGAAAACCATCCTGTCTGCAACGCAGTCACCCTTGAACTATGGTGCGTGGGTGCCTGTGTTGGCGTATGGCAGCACATTGTGCACCAGAGCAACGAAAGGACAGCGATGCACTGCATAATGATAAAGATGGCATATTCCTGCCCTTTCCATTTCACGCAGTGCAGCAAGGTGACTTGCTGCACTGCATGAAATACATATGTCTGCCTTTGCATTTCTAAACATAAACGTTCGTTTTTAGAGACAGAATTGTATTTTAAAGAAACTTTCCACAAATAAACCCACAGATGGTGAATACCATTAACGTAAGTAGCTGCACAAAAATAAAATGAACCATATTAAAGTTCAGAATATTATCAAAGGATAACACAAATTTATAATAAACAATTATAAAATTCCAAACGAAACAAAGAAAATCCCTAAAAAAAAGTGAAAGGGGCTTAGGAATGTCTGATATATTGACAGTGCTACACCTTAGAAAGTAAAAAGACATGAAATTAAAGGGTTAAGGTATTTTCACCTACTCTTCTGGAGCATGGCATGACTGACACTGGGGAAAAAGAGGGAGGGGAGAGGCTTCCTCAGAGTTGGGATCAATGAGGAAAGGGAGGTGAGTCTAGAGGCGGAGTTGTTCCTTCCACCTGCCAGTGGGAATACTCAAACGGGTAGGGGGCTGTGAAATTTTGATGCCTTCCCAATATAAGCCTTCCTATTTGAGGGCAGGTCAGATGTGTTGGAGACCTTACACTCTCTTGATGCCTCCTCAGTCTTTCTTTCTGGCTCACGAGGGTGACCCCTAGAGTCAGAGACATTCACACCATAAAAGACCAATTAAATGACAAGTGAAACTGAAGTGACGAAAAAGAGTGAAATAAAGAATGTCAAGATGTCTTGCAGCTAATTTAATAAAGTGACTTGTGAACGGACTCCCTAAGGCAGGGCCTGCACTGTGAGACACTGGTACAGTTTCATGAGACAAGAAGGAACCAAAAGGGAACTGAAATTGATTTTTAAAGTAGATTATCATACATTGAAGGTATAATAAAACTCCTCTGAACTGAACATACTCATGGGCTCATGAACCGATTTTTCACAAGGGGACTTAATAATCTTGGCTTGTATGTCAACTAGTGCTTGAAGTATGAATGAAATTACGGTATTAGCCAGTTCATCTGATGCTCAAAATATCTTTGATTTTACCATCTCCAGGGATTGTAATGATTTGACATCAACCCTCACATTGAGTTCATTATTAAAGAGATGTATCATCTCAGATGGTGGGACCTCAGGATTTCTAAAACCACCTGAAAGCAGAAAGAATTCTGCTGACTTTTGGAGAAGATTTTTTAATATTTCAGGTAAACTCTGCGAGTCTACGCCCTAATGGCAGATTGCCCTAAAATGGGCAGCAACTGGCATTCAAATAAGGTAACCTTCTGCTAGGGAGTTGCACATTTGTCTAAGGGTATTTCAGGAGGAAGAGCCTGCTGCTGACCGCTTCTCCTGTAGGCTTTAGGCTTATGGCCTACTGTCAAGTAATTCCTACCAATCCGTAGGACCTGCACATTGTTTGAACAACATAAACTAAGGGTTGGTGTCAAGACTGATTCCAGACATCCCTGCAGGATATTTTAGCCCAGAGACCGGCTAGCTCACAGTGCAACCATAAGCCCCCTTAACCTACCAGGGAAGAAATGGTTTCTGGTAACCACTTAACATGACAACCCTGATTCCTCAGGAATCATGGAAACAGTACAGAACCGTTTGCTCAGTCACTCGTGCTCACTTATTCTCAGAGAAATATACAGAGAATACACAGTGGGACCTTTTCAATAATGTTTATTGATCCAACATTTTTCTTCTATAAAATACGTGTGCTTCAATGATTAGTAGACAGAAGCAGATAAACATGATTACAAGCACCAAGAGCGTAAATACTAAATATAGTTCTACCATGGTGCTAAACAATTGTATATATGCAGGCATATAAACAAAACAATAATCTAGCAAACTTCTGCTAAGTGAACCCTACTCTAAGTGTACCTTGAGTGTGTGTAGGTCTAAATCCAAAAATCCCTCCATGGGATCATCCTACCCCATTACCTGATTGGATAGAGTGAAGGACCCCATCTTGGTCACAAACTGGAAACCCCTCAAGAGATTTCAGGTTGTTGCGTGGTGATTTCTCAGCCTGCAAGGGCCCTCGGTGTAAGCAGAAGTACCTCCACTACTAATTTATCGGGATGCTCATCTTTTATAATAGAAAGCAGCCTTGTGATGTACCAGTAGTGGCTCCTCTGCAATGGCGGAGGAGCGTCGGCCCACTGCGTGGCTCAATGCCAGCAAAAAAATAAAGCAATGTTTTTGCATCGTTTTATTTTGCATTTGCTGGCTCTGAGCCAGCTCCGTAGGGAGGGGTGGGGCCAAGGCATGGGAGGGAAGAGGAGTTGTGTATCCTGTACTCCACTCCCCTCGTCTCAGACCGATAAAAACACACATGCGCACTCAGGTTTTCTCTGGCCCGGCTGCATTGAGCAGCTGGGCTGGAGAAACCCCACAGAATCCATGACCTGAGCGGGGGCCTTTCTAGCCCACTCATGCCAATCGCCGCACTGCTCTTCAGCATGGGGATTGGATGGGAGTCTGTCCCAGTGGCTGCTGGGACTAGGCAGGAAGAGGAGAGGCGAGGTGGTTCGACGTGATGCTGGAGGCGGCCGGCGGCTAATTTTAAGTTTAAAAAAAGTATTTCTAACCCCCCGCAGGACCCCTCCCGCATTTCCTCAACCCGCCGCACCACCCTTTGTTTATGGCTGTGATGTACGCATAGATTAGTGAGGTTGTGGATATGTATATAGCCCTGTTGCCCCGTGGGATGAAGATAGTGATGAAATCTGTACATAGTAAGGAGCGAGACCTTGTACATGATGTTCAGGGCATTTGTGATAATGTTGTCCGAAGCTAGATGTAAAACAAGTTTAGCTTCAGAGAAACTAATCCAACATTTTCAGGCATGCAAATGTATGCAAAAGGTCACTGCTTGGAAATGTTATTTGTGAGGACGATGTAAAAAATAAGCTGCTTCACTACATGGGCCTGACCTGAGAATATCACACCCACTCCTCATACTAAGCATTGATATCGAAAAAGCTATCTTTTATTTTTTTTAACTTTATTGCGGCTAGATATAGCCATAAAAGCTCATTCGTTTATCAACGATTACTAATACAGATCCAAGGTAAATTTCCAGGTAACAAAAATGCATACTTGCAAAAAGCAATGGACAATTAATACAATTTTTACACATTCATCATTATGGGATTAGATAGTAGTAACATCTTTAAAAATATAACTTAGCTATACAAATACTTAAAATCTAAAAAATCTAAAACTAACATCTTAATCACCCAATCCTAGTAACATTCCTGTCAGTCTCCCTCTAAATACATAACGATCATTCCTTGGATAAATCGGGGGTCAAAGTTTCAGAGAGTCAATTACTATCATTACTTTATGGTGGTTACAATTTTAGTAAATTCCTACGAATTGTCCACATAGCAAACAAGAATTTTGATACCGCGACCACATAGACCGGGTTGGTATCAGTTTGTAAGATCCTAAAAAATACCAAATAATTCCCGGTGGCCACATTTTTACAAAGTTGAATAATCCATTTGGACCTTGGATATTTATAGGCCACGCAAAAGAGCATGACATGCACTAAGGATTCTTCAACCAAGTGGCACCCAGGGCACAAGCGATTTTGGCCTCCTGCCCATTTGTTAGTAAACGCATGTAACGGCAGGGTTCCAAATCTAAATTGGAGGAACAGCTTCTTTGCTAAGGTGGGATGTATGGAATCAAGAACCCCCTCAAATTTATACTGACTCTTAAAATCCAGAAACCTATCCGTTAGAGTTGTTGTTTTTACTTCCAAGAAGATTTTTGTCAGGTTATACTCTTTCAATCAATCAATCAATCAATCAATCAATCAATCAATCAATCAATCATTTATATAGCGCGCTACTCACCCGGTGGGTCTCAAGGTGCTTGGGGGAGGGTCCTCTACTGCTCGAACAGCCAGGTCTTGAGTTGCTTCCTGAAGGCGAGGTGGTCTTGGGTCAGGCGGGGGTGGATGGGGAGGGAGTTCCACGTCTTGGCAGCCAGGTAGGAGAAGGATCTTCCTCCCGTTGTGGCTCGTCGGATGCGGGGAACGGCGGCGAGGGCGAGGCTGGTCGATCGTAGTTGGCAGGTGGGAGTGTAAAAGGTCAGGCGGTCGTTGAGGTATCTGGGACCTTGGTTGTGGAGATCTTTGTGTGCGTGGGTGAGGAGTCGGAACGTGATTCTCTTGCTGACGGGGAGCCAGTGCAGGTCTCTCAGGTGTCCGGAGATGTGGCTGTGTCGGGGGACGTCCATGCGCTGGAGTTTTTTCTGGAGTTTGGCTGTTGTTCCGGCGTAAAGGGTGTTCCCGTAGTCCAGTCGGCTGGTGACGAGGGCCTGGGTGACTGTCTTCCTGGTTTCGGTGGGGATCCACTGGAAGATCTTCCGGATCATGCGTAGGATGTTGAAGCATGACGAGGAGACAGCGTCGACTTGTCTGGTCATCGAGAGGGAGGAGTCCAGGATGAAGCCCAGGCTTCGTGCGTGGTCCGTTGGTTTGGGTGCGCTGCCGAGGGCAGGGGGCCACCAGGAGTTGTCCCAGGCGGAGGGTGATGATCCCAGGATGAGGACTTCCGTCTTATCTGAGTTCAGTTTCAGGCGGCTGTTCGTCATCCACTCGGCTACGTCTTTCATCCCTCCGTGTATGTTGGTTCTGGCGGTGGCTGGGTCGTTGGTGAGGGAGAGGATCAGTTGGGTGTCGTCGGCGTAGGAGATTATGTTGAGGTTGTGTTGGCGTGCGATGGCCGCGAGGGGGCTCATGTAGATGTTGAACAGCGTGGGGCTGAGTGATGATCCTTGTGGTACGCCGCAGATGACTTCGGTGGCCTCTGATCTGAACGGGGGGAGGCCGACTCTCTGGGTTCTTCCGGCAAGGAAGGAGGTGATCCACTCTAGTGCCTTCTCCTGGATTCCGATGTTAAGTAGGCGCTGTACTAGGGTGTGGTGGCAATCAGTGTCGAACGCTGCTGAGAGATCCAGGAGGATGAGGGCCGCTGTTTCCCCGTTGTCGAGCAGGGCTCGGATGTCGTCGGTGGCTGCGATGAGGGCGGTCTCGGTGCTGTGGTTGGCCCGGAAGCCGGACTGTGAGTGGTCGAGGGATCCATTCGTCTCGAGGAAGGCTGCCAGCTGTCTGTTGACTGTCTTCTCGATGACTTTGGCAGGATAGGGAAGGAGCGAGATGGGGCGGGGGTGTTCTTGAGGTCGGTGGGGTCTGCTGATGGTTTTTTCAGTAGGGCGCCTGAGTTCGGCGTGTTTCCAGCTCTCTGGGAAGGTGGCGGTATCGAAGGAGGCATTGATGATGTCCCGGAGATGGGGAGATGGGGTGCGATGACGGCGTCGGCCTTGTTGAAGACGTGGTGAGGGCAGGGGTCGGTTGGTGATCCGGAGTGGATGGAGTTCATCGTGCGGATGATGTCGTCGGTGTTGACCGGTGTCCAGGCGTGGAGGGTGGCGGTGGGGGGCGTTGGTGCGTTCGTGGGGTGCGTCGGTTGTGTGCTGAAGCTGTTGTGGATGTCTGCGATCTTGCTGTGGAAGAACGAGGCGAGCGAGTTGCAGAGTTCTTGTGATGGGGTGATGTCGTTGTTTCCGGCGCTAGAGTTCGAGAGCTCTTTGACGATGGTGAAGAGTTCTTTGCTGTTGTGGGCGTTGTTTTCTAGTCGTTCCTTGAATGCGGTTTTCTTGGTGGTGTGGATCAGCTGGTGATGTTTTCGAGTGGCGAGCTTGAGGGTGGTCATGTTGTCTGTAGTTGGGTCTCTGCGCCAGGCTTTCTCGAGGGCCCGGCAGTTCTTCTTGGAGCTCTTGAGTTTGTTGGTAAACCAGGATGCTTTCTTGGTGCCGGGTCTGGCGGGGGGGGGTCTTCAGTGGAGCGAGGTCGTCTGCGCAGTTGCTGATCCACCTCGTGAGGTTGTTGAGGTTCGCTGAGCTGGTGGGAGGGTTCTGGCTCAGGGATGTGGCGAGCTGGTCGACTGTGATATTGTTCCAGCTTCTGGGGGGGACCTGTTGCGGGTGGTGGTGGTGCGTGGTCCTTCTGAAGCTGAAGTGGACGCAGCTGTGGTCTGTCCAGTGGAGTCCGGTGGCGTGGCTGAAGGAGATGTCCTTGCTGGAGGAGAAGACGGGGTCAAGCGTGTGGCCGGCGTAGTGGGTGGGGGTGATCACCAATTGCTTGAGTCCGAGGTTGGCGAGGTTCACCAGCAGGGTGGTGGTGTTGCGGTCGTCGTTGTTCTCCAGGTGGAAGTTGAGGTCCCCGAGGAGGATGTGCGGGCTGATGAAGTCGGCGATGTCTTAGCTGAATTGTGTGCGTGGTCCCGGGGGTCTGTAGATGAGGGTGCCTCTGAGGGTGGTCTTGGGGTCGGTGTGTATCTGGAAATGCAGGTGTTCGGCGGTTGTGAGGGTGTCGTCGGAGTTGGTCGTGATGCGGATGGTGTTCTTGTGGACGATGGCGATGCCTTCTCCAGTCTGGTTGACGCGGTCCCTCCGGGTGATCTTGTATCCGTCCGGGATGGCGATGGCGATGTCGGGTGCTGAGGAGTCGTTCATCCAGGTTTCCGTGAGGAAGGCGACGTCTGGAGATGTGGTGTCGAGGAGGTTCCAGAGTTCCACGGCGTGTCTGTGGACGGAGCGGGTGTTGAGCAGTATTCACTGCAGGTGCTTGCTGCTGGTGTTCGTCTTGGCGGGTGCGGTGCAGGTCCGGATGCAGGAGAACTTGCAGGATTGGCAGGTGAAGGGTCCAAGGGTGCGTCATGGGGTGGCTCGGTGACAGCCGGGGATTCGGCCGGTGTTGAGTGCGTTGAGGGTGGCGTAGTCGTAGGTCCGGTGGATGGGCTGGTATCTTCGGGGGCCAGGGGGTCTGGCTTTGGGCGCGGTCCAGGCGCGGACTGGTGCAGACGGGCTTACCTTTGGCGCGCCTTCGGCGCGCAATCGGTGCGCCCGCTGCGCGTACGCATGCACTCTGCCATAAATGGAGAGTGGGGTGGGGGAGGGGTGAGGGAGGAGCAACTGGGAGGCGGGAGCGGGGTGGCGAGATGGGGGGGAGCGGTGAGGTGATGCTGGAGGGAGCATGGGTGGGGCCACGGGGGAGCAGCGGCAGGGAGTGGGGTGGGGCCGGGGGACAGCTGGCAGTAAGGTGGCAGAATGGGCGACAACGGCACAATTAACAAGAAGCGTCACAAAAAAACTTTAAGAAAACGTTCACAGGCACAGAAGAACGGGCCGCAACAGGCGGAGGGCAGGGAAGCACAGACGGCAGAGGGAGCGACAATCAGATCAGGAGAATAAAAACGAACAACGAACAAGTACTTAGAACCTGGCAGGCACAGCAGAACGGGCAGGGGCAGGGGGTCAATCCACACAGGGGCAGAACACAGCTAGGCAGCGGCGGCGGCAGCAGGACAAGGCCGGGCTCACTCGGGGTGGGCCACGCGGCGGCGGGAGGAGCGACCGGGTCTGACCAGGTCAGGTCAGGTCAGGTCACAGCTCCTCGCCCCGCGAGCCTACCTTAAGTACTTTTAGTGGGAGGGAGGAGCAGCTGGGAGGTGGGAGCGGGCTGGAGGGAGCGTGGGTGGGGCCACAGGGGAGCAGCGGCAGGGAGCGGGTTGGGGCCGGGGGACAGCTGGCGGTAATTCGGCAGAAGGGGCGACAACAGCACAATTAACAAGAAGCGTCACAAAAACACTTTAAGAAAAAGTTCGCAGGCACAGAAGAACGGGCAGCAACAGGCGGAGGGGCAGGGGAGCACAGACGGTGGAGGGAGCGACAATCAGATCAGGAGAATAAAATGAACAACGAACAAATACTTAGAACCTGGCAGGTACAGCAGAACGGGCAGGGGCAGAGGGTCAATCCACACAGGGGCAGAACACAGGGAGGCAGCGGCGTCGGCAGCAGGACAAGGCCGGGCTCACTCGGGGTGGGCCACGGGGCAGCAGGAGGAGCGACCGGGTCTGACCAGGTCAGGTCAGGTCACAGCTCATCGCCCCGCGAGCCTACCTTAAGTACTTCTAGTGGGAGGGAGGAGCAGCTTGGAGGCGGGAGCGGGGTGGTGAGAGGGGGGAGCGGTGAGGTGATGCTGGAGGGAGCATGGGTGGGGCCATGGGGGAGCAGCGGCAGGGAGCGGGGTGGGGCCGGGGGACAGCTGGCAGTAATTCGGCAGAAGGGGCGACAACGGCACAATTAACAAGAAGCGTCACAAAAAAACTTTAAGAAAACGTTCGCAGGCACAGAAGAACGGGCAGCAACAGGCGGAGGGGCAGGGGAGCACAGACGGCAGAGGGAGCGACAATCAGATCAGGAGAATAAAAACGAACAACAAACAAATACTTAGAACCTGGCAGGCACAGCAGAACGGGCAGGGGCAGGGGATCAATCCACACAGGGGCAGAACACAGCTAGGCAGCGGCAGAGGCAGCAGGACAAGGCCGGGCTCACTCGGGGTGGGCCACGCGGCGGCAGGAAGAGCGACCGGGTCTGACCAGGTCAGGTCAGGTCAGAGCAGATGCCAAAGTTTTCTTAGAAATGGCTTGGCAGGACACTTCAGGATCAGTCCAGAGGTTTTCCATGCCAATTGCCCTGAAAGAGTGCTTTGCATAGGAAAGCCAAGGTATACTACCTGCACCTAGAGAAGACAACACTACTTTTAGCTCCTCTCGGTAGCTAAACAGCTCTGGAGTGCACCACCACCGCCGCCAATATAGCAGCAGGCATGCGGAAATGAGATCCGCAATCGGGATAACATTTAAGTCCATCCGGAGAGGAACTAGCGGTGTGCTTTTTGGCAGGGACAGAATTTGTCTTATAAAATTATTTTCAGTAGCTGTGAGGGCATTGTGGAGCTTATGCCCCCACAGTTCCGCCCCGTAAAGTGCTGCTGATCTGGCTAGAACTCTATATATTTCCAATGCTGGACTAAGATTTTTTAAAACACAACATTTGTATACTTTTAAAATCCCCCAGACTGCCTGGGTTAATTTTAAGTTGGCCTTATCTGTCTGTGGGCCCCATCCCATCTGTTCAGTCAGAGTTAAACCCAGGTAAACAAAAGTGGGCACCCTTTCCAAGTGACCGGCCTCCATCATCGGGTGAGGACAGTTAGTGGATTCACCATTAAAGACCATGTATTTAGTTTTTATTAATGTTGACCTCAAGATTCCTTTTTTTACAGAACAGGGTAAATTTGTTTAGGACACGTTGCATACCCGAAGCTGATTTTGAAAGCAACAGGGTATCGTCTGCAAACATCAATGCGGGAAAACTAGTATGGGCCAGTTTCGGTGAGTCCATATCCTTGGTGGCAAGTAGGTCATCTATCAACCCGTTTAGGAAGAGGGAAAAGAGGGCTGGCGCTAGGACACAGCCTTGCCTATCCCCCTTCCCAACGGGGAACGGGTCCGTTAATTGGCCATTCTTGCCATACCTGACTCTAGCGAAGGTACCTTCATGTAGTCTTTTAAGCTGAAATCATAGATATAGTGGAGCCCCCATAGCCAGCAAAATACTTCACAACTGGTTTCGGTCCACCATATCAAATGCCGACTTCAAATCGACAAAGGTTAAATAGAGGCTCCCTCCTTGCAAGATAACATGCTTCCAGTAAATTACCTGGAGCCTAAATAACTGGTCTATTGTAGAAGTTTTTGCCCTAAATCCTGCTTGCAATGGGATCAAAATATCATGGTCACTGATCCATTCCTGCGGCCGTTGCAATAATACCCTAGCATAAACTTTTTGAGAGACGTCGATGAGGCTGATTGGCCTGTAGTCGGCCAGATCGAGGGGAGAACCTTTTTTAAATATAGGAATTATCTCAGCACCTGCCCAGGTGCCCGGGATTTGAAGTCTCTGTAGAATAGCATTGAATAATAATTGCAGGTAGGGGACCCAGACGGCCTGTTCAGTTCTGTAAAGGTTGCCTGGTATCCTATCTAAATCTGGGGCTTTATTCATTTGGAGATTATTTAGTGCTAGCTGTACCTCGCCTACGATACACGGTGGTATACCCCATGTGGGGTCAGCTGTTAGGAGACATTCTGGCAACTCACTTGATTCTGGGATATAGAATATAGGTTTTTAAGATGTGTGCACCAAGCTTCCTCACAGATATTTGGTTCTATAGTGGCATTACCCTCTATCTTACCCGTGTGGACCACATTCAAAAAAGCCCTTGCATTTTTTTCATCTAAGGCAGACTTAATGTCCTGCCATCTATCTGCTTCCCATTCAGATTTAGCGTTAAAACCGATTTTTTTTAAATCAGCCCTTGCTTCCTTAATGCGTAAATTATCACCCCCCTAAGGGATTTTATAAGAGATAACTTGGCCGCCCTACAAACCTTAGTAAACCAGAGATTTTTGGCCCCATGGGGTTCACTTCTAATTGGCTGGGTACGATGGAAAAAGTCTGCCAGTGTTGTCACCAATTCCAGGTGGATTTTTCCCAGTACATCCCCACAGTTACTTTCAGGAAAATTCACAGCAAGAGTAGCTGCCTTTTCTATTAAAGGAACAATACTTAGATACATTCTAGCCAATCTGTCTGGGGATTGTATAATTGTGGCCCATCTAATCCTCCTCCTTCCGTTTTTTACTCTGAGTTCGCTAGAGGGGGGGGTTAAAGGTCCTTGGTCTGCATTATTTACTTGGAAACCAAGCTTAATGGTCAGTGGGTTATGGTCACTTTCACTACGCTGCACAACCTAAAAATCAACCACTTTAGGCCATAGCTCTACACTGATTAAAAGGTAGTCTATTATTGATTCCTGTCCCAATCTATTAAACATTGGGAGCCCAGGATTATCATTCACGAATCGCCCATTACAGGCCCTTACAGAAGAAGTTAATGTAAGCGACATTAATTGGAGCACTAATGGAGTCCATCATTCAACATCGTATGTATTAGAGTGTGGGATTGACCATATTGCATCTTCATCCATTGTAATTGGATTCGTAAGACCCTTAAGGGGTTCATAGTGACAATTAAAGTCACCTCCGATCAAAAAAGCCACATTGCCCCTAAATGAGTTCAGGAGGGTTGCAAAAAGATCCAGGGTCGTGGATATACCCCCATACTGAACTGGGCGTGAATAGATGTTAATGAACGCCAGTTTGTTTACATTTTTAAGGGTCAAGAGAATACAGGTTATGTCTGGGGAATGGGTATCTACTCTTTTTATCCCACATCCCAAATGGGTGCCCACCCATACACACAAGCCCCCTGATGGTCTCCCTCTGCGTCCCTTCACTGCTGGCTCAGAGTATGTCACAAAATCCATCCGATGAACAGGACTTAGAGCCCATGTCTCTTGGAAAAGGCAAATCCCGTGGGAGTAAATGAAATCACCCCGCAACCAAGAGAGCATTGACAGGTCTCTACTTGGACCCCCTAAACCGGTTCTGGACTTAGCCACCGGCACTACACTCTCTATTATAATTGGATCCAATAGTATTTGTTGAGCCATCTGCAGGCTAGCTAGGCCTGCGTCTTTAGGGCAGACGTTTGTGATTTGTTAGTCGGTATCTGCTTTCCCTCACAGGTGTCTATTCTGGGCATACGTTGACCTTCATTAGGCTCTGTTACATTGGTTGTTTCAGGGACTTGGACATGCCCCTCATCAGGCCCTCCTTCAATGTGAGACCTCTGAACTTTGGGCGTTCCGTTTAAGGATACGGCGGTACATGGTAGTCAATCAACCTGGTCAAGTACACTATATCTATTGCTCACTGGAAACCCCATTGAGTGCTGATTGAATTCCATGTCCTTTCCAATGCTCATCAAACCCGAGGGAGCTACTCTTCCCTGATTGTGCCCTAGATAATATTGGATCAAACAATGTGTTGAGGGCGGGTAAAAATAACTTAGGTGCATAGGGGAAATAGTTGTTTGACCATGGTTTGTAAACCCCATACACACATGATCAATAACCCTAGTGTCCTTAAAGTTGATAACAATGCAATCCCCCTCCACATCTTTTGGCCTAGGGCCCACCCAACCCACTCTTCTTGCAAACAAGATTTGACATTGTACATTTCTGGGTAGGGGTCTATTGTTGTTCAACCAATGGATAGATGTATTCTTTAGGTCAGTGTAAGACTCAGATCTATTAGAGTCTAATTTGGGAACCCCGGTCAGAACAACCACATATGGTGCGCTCTCCGGAGGCAAATCAATACAAGTCAAAGAAGGCCTACAATCAACATCAGTATGTTTAACAATTGACGGTCCACTCGTTGTCCTCCTCACTTCTCTTCCCGGCTGCTGTACAACTTTGGTTTTCTCAATATTAGCCAATCTCAACGGGCTATCAAGGTGGTCTGCGAGGGATATCTGGATCGAGCTAGACGCGAGTACGGGAGGCGAATTCGGAGGCAATATAGAATTACTTAACAAAGGCCCTCCTTGGCCTTGGCCTTGACCGGTAGTCCCCTTGGTAGACTGTAAATGGTCCATAATCGCCAAAGATACTTTTTAACGGCCGCTGCTCTATAAGTAAGAGTCCCGTCTCAAGGGGCTGCAGTGATGACTGAAGGAGGGCACCCAATGTTAACATAAACAAATCCTCTATTAAAACAGATTTAGAGTAAGAATTTACCCCTGTTTGAGTAGTTACTGTTGGTGGGGGCAGTTGCCTATTATCTGGGGTATTTGGGGCCGTTGCCGAGTAGGCAGAATCATTGTTATTTGCAAGCTTTGCATGCTTAGGCTTTCTACCACGTAAAACAGCACCTCCACGCTTACTTTTAGGAATAGCCCCTTCAGGTCTCCCACGTAACTGCCGAATGTTTACTCCGTCTGAGCCACATACGGTTGGGTTGCTAAAAGCTATCTAAAGAAGCCAGCAGATAGTAATAAAAAAGTTAAAACCCTACTCTTTAAAAACATCTAAAAGTGTGCTTCCCAATAAAAAAATATAAAAGCAATTATAAGTCATTATATTATTTGAGATCCCAAGTACTCAGGCCATGGTGCCTAGAAAAAGAAAAGGCTGTTTTGGTACATTTTGATCCAGTTTCCACACCATCAGTTCAGGCAGGTGTCGTGTCCACAAGTTGTCCGCAGGGCATTGTTCACATCACTAGGAGCTGAAGCATCCTAGGTTGGCTCTAAGAATGCGTTCATCATCAATGGAATACGTTGGGGACAGCAATATGCATGGGCCTTTAAGGGGTCCATCAGTACTTCAATGTCAAGTCTCACAACCAATTCTGATCCAAGACATATATCCAGGATGCATTCTTGGCTGCAAAGCAGGCAGAAGAAGGCAGGTTGAATGGAGTCAAGTCAGACCGGCCTGAACGACAAGAACCAGTGCTCATTCAGTTCTTAAAGCTGAGGTGTGCCAACGCAGTGTATCAGGCTCTCACAGCAACGCAGCACTAACAGTGGCGGCTCCAACCTGAGTTGAACTGGTACGTCCATTGTGGAGCAGATAGAAAACAAATCTGAATTCCCGCCACAAATAGCAGGACTAGCGGCAGCGCTCTAAAAACGCTTCTCAACACAGAGTGTATGAAAGATGGTATAACTCCAAATATTGTCTGAAAGGTGCCAACCAAACCAGAATTGATACATTTGAAAAAAGTGCACTATTCCTTTTGTAGCAGACATGTTAAAGATACAATTGACCAGCGCCCCAAAATGTAATGGGAAGTTAGTGTGGAGCACAGACAAGGACCTTGCAACTTGGAGATAAAATGTCTCTTTGGCTGAAGTTAAGACCACATCCTTCTGTAAAAGCATGGATTTCAGTTTGCTCAGGTCATCAAATGTTATGTTGTAAACATTTATCGAAGGCCTGCTTACATTCTGCAGCAACCTTGATCATTCAGGATCAAATAGCTCCCATTCGAGAGCAGCCTGAACACTGGATGAATCACAGTAGCTGAGGAACCCTTCAGATAACAAGACAAGTTCACCATTGAAGCATTGCATGCTCAATGGAGAGAAATGTCCTTCCCAACCAAGGAACCTCTTAAGGTGTCTTCACAGTCAGAGCCACTAAAGAAAAACGTCTGTGTCCCCATTCCTGCATCTATGCCTGAACGGTAATTCCCAATACTAGTGCACATGTCCTTCCTATATCGCTTTATATGTATTGGTATTGGAGACAATATTGGAATTGAAAGGTCGTGACTAGTAGGGTGATGTAACCATGAATCCAGTCAATGGCTGATGTCTCAGACATGGTAAAAGTAATTGATCTAATTTTTCAATGTGCAACATGGTATATTTAACATCTCTACGTTCCATTGTCTGTCTTTCTGTTAGATCATATGCTGAAAACAGATTTGAACTATTGATGTAACACCATGGCACTTGGCCAGAACGTAACATTTGTAACGTCCACCTCAGTATTACTATTGAGCGTTATTGTGACTGTCCATGTTGTAATATAGACATGCTTTGCTTTATTATGTCAATCATGAAAGACACTATGTTGCCCAATGAAAAAGTTCTGGATTATAAAGTAGTCATACTTTTGTCAACCACAGCCAAAACCTTTTCTTAATTAACCCTATCAATCTTGCGCAATCTCTCTGCACCTTCTGACTGATAAATCTTCCAGAGCTTGTTGTATATTTCGTACAAAAAGCGCTTTTGACATGGATTCCGGGGACATAGTAAAAAATCCCTGAGATCCATATCATCAGAAAGAAGGGACACGTGTTGCTTCATTTGGGAGAGTGTCAAGGTTTTAAGCCAATCTAGGCATAACTTCCCAACACTATATGACGTCACCACCCCTGAGTGTTTTGACCGTACATATCTTTGATCAGGCCTATTAATCCTAAATCCTTCGGTTATACCCAGAAATCTATATAAACAGCTATTTGTGTCCACAATCCAAACCAACCAACCCATCCAATTGGGATTAAAAGAACCATTCCGTATTGTGGTGTCTACTGTATCCTCACTAAAGTGTGTAAAGTGGTGCCAGTTCTCGAAACGTGAGAAGGCAGAAATATGAGGAGTGTTCAAATCCTTTGTTTTTGCTTTACCCAAACATCAAGTTTGTTGCACTGTCTTGTTCAGGAAAATCATTTGGTGTGGTATGAGACATGCTCTAAATAAGGCCAGTCCCCTGAACCTGCCACTCTTTTGTCCCCCAGATATACATTGTGTCTATTGTGTCTTTCGAAAAGTCAAAACCCTGTGTAGACAATTGGGAAATAAAGAAAGCAGAGTATATCAGCTTGGTGTTTGCTAGCATATTTTCTTTGCAGGTGTAGGTGCAAGCCTATTGTAATATGAGGCTGGGTCTCATGTTTCAAAACCTGAAAAATATGCAAACTCATGTGCAAATGTTTTTGAACTACCTTTAGGCAGTGTTCCCATTGTGTGTAATTATAAACAGCACATGGGAAACTGGTTTATGTAAAAAACGGTGACCATAATGCTGGTAACAGAACAAGTCTCCAAAGTTACTTGTACCATCATACAATTCATCGTTTGAAAATGCAGCTGATTGATCTAAATCTGAAAGCAAATTATACACAGCTTCAATGTCTCAATCATCAGAGAAAGTACTAGAGGTGATAATGTCATTTAAAGAAATTTTGAACAAATAAAGAATTTTCAAATGTTCAGTAGGACCATATACATGATTCGATACCGTGTCCCATACAATTCCTTGAGGAACTGGAATGGCTGTAATGTTGACCAGGGACAAGACTCTAAGTTAACAGTGTGATGATGCATGTGGTTTAAGAACAAATTTCACAAGTTATACTGCAGAGCGTTTTGGGAGTAAGCGTCCATTCAGTTGTAGGAAATAGACAGCTATTATACCAATCCAAAGTATCAGCAAACGTATGCCAATTGTAATCTATAGATGTATCCAGCAAACAACAAAGTAAGTCTTTTTCAGCCAAAGATAGAAAGCATATGATCAAAGCTTGAAGGGGAGAGGCGGTGTCGGCAGCTCAAGTTCACTTGGATCCAATGAGAAATCATTATAATGCTGTAAGTAGCCAGACGCCGTCTGGACTATTCTTGGCAGCTCAGCAGTATTTTGTAGAACTGGGAGGCGACTCGATCTCTGGCATGTTCACATTGACGTCAATTTTTCGAATTGAAATTTCTGAACTTGTTGAATCTACAGTTGTAGTTGTTTCAATAGGGAGAAGCATCATCTCATTTTCATTGACAGCTTCTCTTTAAAAAGGGGGGTCTTCAGTCATCATTAAAGCCTCTATCCGAACGTCCTGTGCAGTAGCAAGAGGAGTGCAGTGCCTACCCAGGAGCCCACGTGGCCTACTGTTGAGAATCGGCCGCATAGTGTGGTTTGATCAGATCAATTGAGACAAACCTTTTGTCTCAACAGCCAGCAAGATGAGGAAGGAGGACAGTTCTGGTTCCTTCAACAGCTAGGACAGGTACAGGCGCTCTGTTAGATGGCCCAATTTTTTTCTTGTGCACTATTTTCTCTCTGACCAGGTCCCAAATCTCTGGAACCCAGACAGGTATTGCTGTTACTGTTTTCACTTCCCCAGTGGCACTACGTTTTACTTGGACATTGCTTTGTAAAGCTGTGTAATATTTTAGGTCCTGTAATACAACCAAACGATTATTGAGGACAAATGGTGCTTCAGCCGTCACTGTGCTGACACTATTAAGGTCAGGTACCCACAATCTTCCCCCGAACAGTAGCTCATAAGGTGTATGATCCCCCAGGGATTTTCTTGGCATGTTGTTTAGTGCCCACTGGACCACATATAGGTAATTGACCCAACTGCCACCCAAGCCTAATATCCTTTCGGTTAAGGACTGCTATAAGCCACGGGTTTTCTTCTCGACAACTGAATTTCCCTCGGGATGATAGGGCGAGGAGTACTGCAAGGCCACACCCAAACTTCTCATGGCTTCTTTGTAAGCCGTGAGCTAAACGCCGGTCCCTGGTCAGAATGTAGTGTGACAATTGCGTATCTCTCACTAAATACTTGAAAATCCTTAATAACAGTTGGAGCATCAACCGAGCGCTGGGCCAAACTCATAGGAATCTAGAACATGAATCCACTGCCACAAAGCTGTAATTGTAAGCCCAGTCAGAGTGTAAGGGGCTGTGGTGATCCAAATAGACATATGTGAGAGTTTTTTCTGAGATTAATAAATGTATTTATGTTGGACGTGCTACTGTGGAGCCCTTCATGCCACATTTGAGGACAAAGTCCTTGGTCTGTTTAGTTAGACCTGGCCACCAATTGCGCTGCTTTAGTAGTGAAACTGTAGCAGTGATCCCTGCATGTGCTGAACCCAGACACTCATGTGCTGCTAGTATTAATCCTAATCTGCGATCAGTGTTTAGTATTACTCTATCCCCCACTCCTGGAATTTGAGCATACAGAATGTTTTGCACATCTAATTTGTGGGAGTACCTGAGTGGAAAGCGTTTCAGCAGAACTGACCTGTTGCACGTGGCATTGACAGCTATCATCGTTGCTTCATCCATCCTTGTGTTAGAGTGTGTTATTGCAGTAACCACAACAGTACGCACAGTTGCCTTGATGGACTCATCTGACATCGAATGCCTTTCATTGTGAACACCAACACGTTGATGACTCAATGTATAAATAACATGAGCATGTGGCAGGCTTTCTTTCAGCTTTGCCACTTATTCCCAGAGCATCTTTTGGACATAGTAAAATTAGTGTGGGGAATTTATGATCCGTGTTTTGTAGTGCCAGTATCAGGGCTTTTAGTTCTGCCAGCTGCGCCGTACAGTCTCTTAGAGACTGTGTGGGTTTTTCCAGGAAGAAACTTTCTGTTCTGCATACGCCCTTTTACAATTGCGCTTGCCGCAGAATATAGTTGTTTTGTTCCTACAGCCGACAGGGCAGTTCCATCGATGCAAATGATACATTCATATTGATCTAGAGGCATTATTTCATTCATTAGAGGATATTCTTGTTCATACTGCAGGAATAATGTGTTTGTAATGTAGAATCGTATCTGTAATCTACATATGTTGCAGTGAGAGAGTTAGCCTATTGAATCCATTGTAGTACTTTAGCATTCGAATGCTTGCCTTTGTAACGTCTTTCAAGGTCGGTACTGTGGTTACAACAATTATGAGTTTCCCCTGTGCTAGTGCTCTCTTTCTCTCACTACAGCAGACTATACTGCTGTGAGTATTCTTTTCAGTTGGTGCAAAATGCATTTCAGCGATCGTGTACAAATGTACTGTATCGCCTTTATTAAAAGTAATGTAGGTGTACCCGGTTGGTCCAGCAACTATGCGGATCACCAGGTTAGACGTGTTGACATGCGTGTGTAAATATTTGGAAGCTATCTTGTCAGCTTGTACAGAAAGTACAAGTGTCCAATGATGCACTGAAAAATCAAATCTAATTAAGTCGTAGAAAAGTTTCACCCTTTCTGCATAATCCAAAATGTGTGCCCTGCCATAATTCAAGAATCCTAAAATGGAATGTAGTTTTTTCAGAGTCTTTGGTGGTTGGAGCAGCAAAAAATTGTGCCACCAAACTTTTGCCTTCAATTGACAACTCGCACCCTAGAAATAGGACACTGAGGTGGGCAATTTTTTTAATTTAATTTGTAACGCAGGTGAGCAGGAAAATGCCTCCTCATCAAAATGAAGTAACTCTGTACCATTGCTGAAAACAGCCCTGGGCTGTTCTTATGCCCCTGGGGTAATCGACAAAATCGGCATTAAGAGCCTAATACCAAGAATGCTGTCAAATATCTGCTTCGAGGCGCTATATTTTGGCAGAAAAATCCATTGATATGTCTACTGTAGTTTTGTATTTCTTCTGCACAATGTTATTCATTAGTGGCACACTCTATGCATTCTGCACTGCAAAAGTACTTGTAGATGCATTTAAATGTCTATAATCTAAGACTAGCTAATATGCATTTCAGGTTTCATTACTGGAAACAAGAGATTATTCATAGGTGAGGTGCAACTCTTTATCAAACCCTGGTATTCAAGTTGATCTAAGAACTTCCTGACTTGTTTTTTTTGCTTCATGTTTAGTCGGGTATTGTCTCTGAGCTTGAGGAATTGATTTTAATGGGATTTCATGATGTGGTGACTCCTCATCCCACCTGACATGATTGTGGTAAAGTGCAGGAGTTAACGCAAACTCCAACTCCTACGCGCATTATATTTTAACTGATTCTGGTACGAGGTCTTAAAAAGTAGGTAAACTAACATCTTCTCACATTGGGGAATCCATTACAAACTCAGGTGGCCAATCCTTTTTGGACAAAAGAATTTCTTAACCGTAGATCAGGTTCTCCCAAAAGAGACCCTTCACTTTTCTGGGTATGCCCCTCCCTCCATCTGGTGCGTTATTTTGTATAAACAATGTAGGACACTTACCCTTCTATCAGGTGTTTCCACTGTGATATGTTCACTCAGCGCTATTCCTCCCAGAAAGTCCTTCAGGTTCTGGTGAGCTATGGTGACATCTGCCCCGTTGTCCAGCATTGTCACTGCCCATTCCCCGTTCAGAAGCAGAGTCCTCAGTAGCCTGGGCATTTCTAATTTTAATACCGGCTACCATCTTCTTTTTAAATTAAGGTTTTGAAGTCTTTTGTTTATCTTCCTGTTTAATTATGTACTGAAGAACGATGTGTCTCCCTTTTCAGCTTGACACGCTCTTCCGATCTGTACTCTGACCGTCCGTCTCTCTCCAAACGCCTTTTGGATGTTTCCTGAAAGGAACGAGATGAACGTGTATCAGTAGCCTTAATACCTATCAGGCTTTCTAATATTGTCACGGTTTCACAAATTATATCTTTGGTCGGTGTGTTCCTTTTGAGGAGACCCACCTCCTGACTGTGTTTTGTTTTGTTTATTTTTTTGTTTATTATCCCATTTCTTCTTTGAAGAATCAGGTGCTTTCTTAGAGTTATCTCTTCCAGAGCTACTCTTAACTATTGGTTTCTCAGGTTTGGCTCCCAGATTATCTCTGCCTAAAGAGGCATATATATCTTCGATAAACTTAGGTAATTCACACGCCTGCTGGGCGAGAGTAAATTCCCTCAGGCCCTGGCATATAGCCACCACTGCTGCCTCCTCTTTTATATTACTCAACATAATGGTAGACACCTGGGCAATATTGCCCATCAGTTTCATTCCCAGATCTAAGGCAGACTCTGCCCCATACTCATTCTGAATCTGTTTCTCTACATCTGGTATGACGGCTATTGAAGGGTTACCATGTTTTCTGGTGTATACGCAGCAAAGACTTTACCCCAAATGGCGCAATCCTCTAACTGGGGAGCCATCCCCATCGGCAAGCAAATTGTTGGTATTCTGTGTTTTTCCTGTGGGCCCATATGGGGGAAGACTGCTTCAAGCTGTGCTGTTTTTTGTGCTATCCAGAACGGGATTTGCTCCCGGCTGAAAGGAACTTTTCCCATAATCGTATTAAGTGCTTGTGGGCTAATACCTGAGGTAGCCATGTGTGCTTGTGTAGCCTGAGCAGCACCCAAAGGTTGCACTGCTAATGTACTCATTAGATATTGTGTTAGATTTCTGTAAATCATTACAAAAAATTCTGTAAAGTTTACACATTCTTTCTGGTGTTAGAGCAGCAACGTCTGGATGTGGTGTGTATGAACCTAAGACTGGCCAAGTCGCTCCTTCTCTACTGAGCGGACCAAGTTTCATATGTTCTGTTGTATGGGGTAGGGCACCTTTAAACCAATTAACGTGCTCTTGGTATATTAATGGAATTTCTCAGTCCACGTAAAGAAAATACTTATCAGGTGGTTCATCTTCAATGAATATGTAGATAGCCCTGTCACCCCGTGGATGAAGATAGTGATGAAATTTGTAAGTAGTAAGGAAGAAGCCTTTTACATGACGTTCAGGGTATTTATGATAATGCTGTGCGAAGCTAGATGTAAAACAAGTTTAGTTTCAGAAAAACTAATCCAACATTGTCGTGTTCCAAGCTGTGGCAAAAGGTCACAGCTTGGAAAGTTCTTTGTAAGAACAATTTAGGAAATAAGCTGCTTCTCTACATGGGCCTAACCCGGGAATATAACAGTACCGTTAGGCTGTTACTAGAAGTCTGGTGTATCTGAGGGGAACAATACCTTCCTGACCTGCTGTGTTCTTCCAGAAAATGCACAGCCTTCACTTCATAGTTCTTCCGCCTGCTTACAGCTGTTACCATATAAGGTTCCATCCCTTTCATATGTTTCTCCAAATGTGTTAGTAGGAGGAGAAAGTCAACTATCTAGGTAGTGATGAAGCGAGCTTCAGAAAATATTTTATTCTGACTTGTGGATTCAATTCCCTATAACATGAACTAATCAACTAATGAATTATTGCATGATTTGTTTGATTAATCCAACCTAGATTAAGATTGCACCACACATGAACACGTGGGAACTAATTACATGTGCTTATGTTGTATTTGCAAGTCTGTTTTGTAACACATGATTAATATTGTTTTGTTTGTTATGTCTGTCCTATTGTCTTTGTCACTATTAATATGCGGCTGATCATTCAAGGCATGTGCTTCATTATATGTGCTTACATGTTTGTCCTATGTTGTGATTGTCTGTCTGTGAAACATTTAATCATCTTTTAATTCTTTCAGTTTCATAAAGCTGGACTATATGAAGAATGGTAGATATTTTATGTGCTGCTTTATTTGTTTGCTTCTGCTAGTTGTCATTTATTAATGGGTTAATTACTAGCAGGGAAGGGTGGGTAACAGAAGGGTTTGTTTTACCTGAATTAATCACTCTTTTTGTGTTTGTTTAAATAATAGGCCTAAATGTGGTTTGAGGCCTAACTTTGGTTCTGGTTCTGAAGAAAAGTTGGTCGGCCTGTACGTGAGCAGATTTGGAGCCAAGTGCAGTCATCTTGGAAACTTTCCATGGAGAGTTTTGTTTTGCTTATTTCGTTGAAAAGACTGTGGCTCTGACATTTAAAAGAAAAAACTGTGGCTCCTCTAACAATGGAACTTGTTCACGAACTGCTCTGGATGTTCTTTTCTCAAGGCCGAGGAAATGGCAGGGATGATTTTGCCGAGCTCTGGTGGAAGTCAGAGAAGCAACTTTATAATTTGTTGCAAAGACACTCGGAAGCTGATGTCACTCTATGTCAATGAACAATAGTATGGTGACGCTTACACCCAGGACGAGGTGGTTTTGGTGGTCTGACAGACAGCAACCAATCAGAGTGCTGAACTTTCAGAAAGAATTACATTTTAGTTAGATTAGCAAGCAAATAGGGTATAAAAATTGGCCTCTTGAAGGGATCGGGGCTGACTGTTTCCTGAGGGCGAAGTGCTGTTCGATTTTCCATGGACTTGTAAGCATTCAACTGTTTATTCATTATTTTCCTTTTCAGGTCAGAAAGCTAACTTAGGGTTTAGGGCCATGTTTTCTTTAAATTCATTATTTCATACAATGTTGAACTGCCAGATTTTGAGCCAATGATTAATGCAATAAAGCATACTTATTAAAATTAAATGTTTGATATTAATAAAGAACTAATAAAGTTTATGCAAATTTGAGAATTTTAAAATAAACTTTTAAAATGACAAGCTGGTCTTGTTTATTGAAAAGAGTTTAATAACAACATATCAGATCCATTCGCCTCATGTTTCAGCTGCTCTGTTGTTTCTTATGGGCCTGGTTTTGATTGGTAAGTGTAGTAGTAGATTGTGACGTCATTTATAAAGAATTTCTGTTAGAGCGCTGGAACAATTTTTGGTAGCATTCAGACGGTTATATGTTGTTTTTGACTTGATTGTTACATATATGTTGGGATATTCATAGGATTAATGTCTAACATATGTTGATCTTGATTTTGTCAGGTTGTTATGTGTAGTATGTAATCTTTAGGGTTTTTTCCAGCAGTGTGAAAAAATTCCTGGTTTGCCATGGCAAGAGTAGTGTAGCTAGAAGAGTTACACAGTGCATTTGTATGTTTCAAAATTGTGGTATAGAATATATCACGTGTTGTGGACGTACAACACAAGTTTAGGGACCTTAGATTGACTGATTGAATGTATAGTGAGGATTGCCTATGAAATTGTAGCATTAAGCAGAGGGACCTGGTGAGCCTGTTTTAAAACTTTTTGTGAAAAGAGTAGTAGGATTTATCTAAGCTTGAGTGAAGGGTAAGATAGTATTGTCTATTCTTATCAACGCCTGACGCTTTCTCTGGTTGGTTCAAGTCCTGCCAAGATTTCGTGTGTGTATGATCAGGGTTTTCTTGTTTGAAAGTGTGTGAATGATTGAGATTTGTTAGAAGGGTAGGGTAAGAATTACTCTATTGGCAAATGAAACTATTCTGTGAGAATAGCGTCGTCTATTCCACGTATCCTTGAATGTATGCATAAAACTATCTCTTTGTTAGAGAAGCAGACAAAGGGTTTCCTTTTATGTAGTTATTAATTGCATTTTTAATAAGTAATTGGAAAATGTTTTAAACCCTTCTGGGTAAAGTAAAAGGCATTGAAAGTGTTTTGCGCTATTTAAATATCTTCAAAAAACATTGCGCGCTATTTAAATTCATTGAAATGTGCCCCGATCGAAAAATTGTAAGGGAGGGGCTATTTTGAGAGCGAGAGTGTGTGGGGAGAGCCTGCAGCCGCAGCTGCTGTATACGTCAGAGCCCGCCGCGCTCTGATTGGTTGATGTGTCCTGGAGTGTCAGAACAAAGCAGCGCTCTCATTGGCTGAGGTGTGATTGATACTTTAAAGTGGTTGTTGGCTTTTGCGGATGTTCCTGTTCTGAGTTCTACCTTTGTCATAGATCGTGCTATTGATTTGAATTGATTAATTGTATATCGCGCGTGGCGAGCGTTGTGTTGCTTGGAGCACGAAAGGAGAGACTGCAATAGCAGCAGTGATAATATAGGTACAGCAGTACTGAGATTGGCTGAGCTTACTGGGGCAGTGCTCTGATTGGTTGAAACGCTGTGCTGTGTTTAATTTGGGCACGTTGTTGATATTCTGTGAGTGTCCTCAGTTTGATATATAACGAGCAGTGGATCAGCTGATATATGAGAATAGAAAAAGGCTCCTGCTTTGGTTTCGTTGAAATCGCGCTGTTGTTGAGGGAGGAAGCATATTAGGGTTTATGCGAGTGCGAAGCATTTTGTGAAGGAGGGGGGCTGCTAAGGAGCGAGTGGGAGAGCTGTCAGCTGCAGCGGCTGTCTGCGTCAGCCGCCGCGCTCCCATTGGTGGAAACGCCGACGCGTCATAGGTAGAGCCGCGCTCTGATTGGGCGAGGTTCTCCCATTGAATATTCCTTGGTCCCGAGTGTCACGGAGGAGCTGCGCACCGATTGGTTGTGACGTGTGCAGTCACGAGAGAGGAGCCGCGACCTGATTGGTCAGAATTTTGTGTAGTTGGACTTTGTCAATCTGCGACCGAATTGGTTGAGGCTTGGTGAGTGCTGTGGTTGGCTGAGCGTTTTAGCAGCCGTGTGTTAATTAGCTCAGGTACTTGTTGTGCTGATGCACATTGTATACTTTTGTCGAGTGTTTAATTTTCTACGCTGGTAATGCCCAGAGCTTTAATTTAATAACTGATTGTTTCTAATTTTAGCCATAACATTAAAAAGTGGAATTTCTATAAAGTATTAAATATTACAGCAAGCAGCTATCCTGATTAATTAACAACAGCAAAGGTGATTAGAGCTTAGTAAATAAAAAGCAAATAATAAATAGTTATCATTAGAATTGCAAATTAAATAAAAATTATAGCAGTAATAACAGTTAAAACCTCTTTAACAGAATAGCATTGTATCATAAACATGAGTTATTGGGATGATTATGAGAAGAAGCCTTCATGGTTTCAAAAGGTGAAAAATTATTTTAAACCTGACAAGAAAATTGAAACGCGTGGTGGTAAATTACTTCATAAGTACAAAACACCTGCAGCCTATATGGAAGGTGAATATGGCTATCATACTGTAATTTGGTTTGATAATTGGATGCATTATACTAGAAATGATGGCGTATTAGCCTGGCCAGAAGATGGGTCATTTAATTCAAAAAATTTACAAAATTTAAGGAAAAAGATGATGGATCTTGTGCCAAAGCCAAGACCTACACAATTTGAAGCCTTAGTTGAATGGGAGGTTGAGATGATGGAACTTGAACGCGAAAGCAAGTGTTCAGCACCTAAATATTCAAAATATGTTGTAAATAGAGAAACACATGAGGAAAAAGTAAAACGCTGGAGAAAGGCAAACATGTATGATGGTCTATATCCAGTGAGAATAATGATTACTGAGGATTTACAAGAAAAGATAGCTGGTAGGAGAATTGATGAGGAATTAGATGATGCAGTTTTAGAAGACATTTATGCAAATAAACACAAACCGCCACCTTATCAAGCAGGTTCCCAATCTACCCCGAGAGTTTCTACAGAAACTTCTCCAAGTGCACCTCCTAGAGAAGTTGAAGAAGGTTCTCCCAGAATTTTGAAATTACCTGAAAGAGTAAGATCAGTAAATAATTGTAATACACCTAGAGAGAGCAGAGTCCCACAGGAAAATAATTTTGTAAAAAATCAAGAGAGAATACCTGTTAACATTCCAGAAATTTCTAGTTACAATAAAGCGAAGGAAGATTTAATTCAACAATTGACAAAGGGTATGGAAGCAGTGACGGTACCAGTTACTATTGGTCCTGTTGTACCGGTTTTTGATCAAGGAGTCAATAAACAAACAGCTTTGACAGTTCCATTAAATGCAGAAATTCAAAAGGTTGCTGAGAGATTTTATTCGGAACTTTCAGAGATTCATAGAGAAAAATCTATGATGCCAAATTTAACATTAAATGGAAATTTGTCAAGTTCACAAGCACCATCAGTGGCAGTTTCAGATTCAGGTCTGTCTGAGAAAAGTCTGAATAGAATGGAATTATCTCAAAATGGAATGAGTCCTGAAGTTCTTGATTATAAAAAACTTGATGTTGCTAAATTAAAAGCTGATCTGGAAGAATTGATCATTGGCACAATTGGTACTGACAATTTGAAATTGTATCAAGATGATGAATTGTTGTTCATCTGTAAAAGTATTCAGTGGAAAACAAAAAACAGGTATGAACAACTGGAAGAAATGGCTGCTGAATTAGAGATTGATTTGAGTAAACAGAAACATTTGCAAAAACATTATAGAGTGGATTTCTCTGAAAGGGACATTGACAATCTAAACATTACAGGAAGAATAACACATATAAAAGAATTAATAGGTTTTCTCAGAAAATTAGGTGAATTAGGTAAATGGAGAATGAAATGGTCTAAGAAAGATCAGGATAAAAAATTAAGAAATTATGTAGTTTCTGAATTTCCAATGAGAGAAATAGCTGGAGGAGGGTATGTGCATGTTCCTTGGTCCAGACAGGATATTCTCCTGTTTACTAATGATTTTCCAAGGTTAAGAGAAAAGCCAGTTGAGTGGTACAGACAGGTAGACAGATTTATTAAAGTATCAAAAGTTCTGTGGATTGATCTAGATGGATTCTTTGACATTGTTGTCCCATCAGAACTCTGGACAGAATGCAAGATTTCTATAGATTGGCCAAAAGAAGAACCTCCTCGAGATCCGGTTTCAGGTGCACCAGCAAAAGATGTCATAGGCATTTATAATAAAGTGATTTACTGGTTGAAAGGGAAAATTCCCCCAAAAGAAGTGGATTGGGTTAAAATTGACAGAACAAACCAGGAACCAAAACAATCAGTTCATTCATTTTATGAAAGGTTACTGTTAGTCTTTAAACAATACAGTGGCTATGAAAAATTAAGTGAAAAAGACATGAGCCACTTTATATACAGATTTGTATATGGCCTGAGACCTGAAATTGGAGACATGATTAGAAATGGAATTGTTTGCTGGCAAGCACTTTCAGTTGATGATATCCTAAGAAAAGCAAAATACTGCAGTGATGAGATAGATGTGAAGCAGAAAAATCTCAAGGAAAAGGCGATGTGGGCACAAGTGAAGGTAGCAGAACAGCAACAACAGCAGTTAGCTTCTATGCAGCAGCAGAATCAAGGGAAATTCAAAAAGAATTTTTATAATAATAAGCCAAAATTTAATGTAAATGTTAAAGAACTGAAACAAAAGCTCCCATGTTTTAATTGCGGCGAAATTGGACACTGGAAACGAGAGTGTAAAAACCCGTCCAGAAATTTCAAAAATAATTCATTGAATCCACAGGTGCAGTGTGAGTTAAATTCGCAGCAACAGCAACAGCTACAACAGCAGCTGAATGAGTTAAGTCAACAGCAACAGCTACAGCGACAGGTAGCGAATCAGCAGAGCCAGATACAGCAAAGCCAGTTTCAGCAGCAGAATCAGGTACAGCAGAATCAAATTCAGCAGAGTCAGATACCTCAAGCACCATTCCCTGGTAGTGCTAACAGACAGAGATTTTCTCCTGAAACAGGTTTCGGTGGAAGTAATTTAGTCAAAAATGTATCAAAAGTTAACATGTCAAATGCTTCTCAATTTTGGTTAAAAGACAAAGGAGAGAGTGATTCTTCAGAAGATTACTCATGACGGTGCCTGAGAGAGGAGGAAGAGTGCGTGCTTGGACCCACTCTTGAGGTAGATCAGTCTGGTCCATTTGTTAATGGTAAAGTGAATGACAAAGATATCACTTTTCTTGTAGACACAGGTGCTACTCGTTCTACTGTTAGATCAGCAGAAATAGAAAACCTTCCTCTCTCTGGTGAGTCCATCCAAGTTGTAGGTGTAGCTAATCAGCAAATTAAAACAAATTTGACAGAACCAGTAAGAGTGGAAATAGGGAACTACAAAGATAAACACAGATTTCTAGTTTGTGACAGCAGTCCTGTGAATCTGTTGGGTCGTGATATATTGTGCAAGATGAATTGCAGAATATATTGCTCACCAGATGGCATTGAAATGCAAACAGCAGAAGAAGATGGGCTTTATAAATTGACTATGCTAATGATTGAAGAAGAGAAAACGTCATTATTTCCTGTATTCGATAAAAATGATTTGCCAGAAGAGCTCAAAAAGCCAGTTAATCCAGCAATTTGGGACCTAACAGGAAATGATATGGGTCTTATGAAAAATATTGATCCAGTAAAAATCACTGTTAAGCAGGGAATTGATTTTCCAAATGTTCCTCAGTACAAAATGAAAGCAGAGACAATTGAAGGTGTCATTCCAGTGATTGAAAAATTTATAAGTCAAGGAGTACTAAAAGAAATTGAGAGCAGCCCATGCAATTCACCGATTATGGGTATTAAAAAGCCAAATGGAACATATAGAATTGTTCAGGACCTAAGAAAAATCAATCAGATTGTTGTTCCATGTTGTCCAATTGTTCCAAACCCTGCAGTAATTCTTTACCAAATTCCACATGATTCAGAATGGTACACGGTCATTGACCTGTGTAACGCCTTCTTTACTGTTCCCTTACACCCAGAAAGCCAGCAAATCTTTGCTTTCAGATTCCAAAATAGGATCCTAGCATGGTGTCGTATCCCTCAAGGGTATACTGAGAGTCCATCTATCTTTAATCAGTTGTTAAAGAAATCCCTGGAAGATTTGGTGTTGCCTGGTAATTCCACTTTGGTACAGTATATCGATGATTTGCTTGTGGCAGCCAAAACACGAGAAAATTGTGTTACTGATACCATTACCCTGTTAAATCGTTTGGCAGATGAAGGACATAAAGTGTCACCTGCAAAGTTGCAATTTTGTAAACAAGAAGTGAAATATCTTGGTCACAGAATTGCAAAGGGAACGAGAAAAGTAACAGTTGAGAGGATCAAAATGATTCGAGCAATTCAACCACCAACAACTCAAAGACAGGTGAGAATGTTTCTGGGAATGGTTTGTTACTGTCGACAATGGATCAGTGGATTTTCAGTAATTGCAAAACATTTGCAAAGATTAACAAAAGCAGATGTAAAAGATCCAATTACCTTGTCAAAAGTTGAACTGGAAGCTTTTGAGCAGTTAAAAAAGAGCTTATGTGAAGCTCCTGCCCTGGGTATGCCAGATTATGAAAAAGAATTTGAACTTTACTGCTGTGAAAGGGAGGGTTGTGCATTGTCTGTTTTGATACAGAGACATGGTAAGTTGAGAAAGCCAATTGCATATTTCTCAGCTGTCTTGGATCCTGTTGCAAAAGCTTTGCCAGGTTGCTTAAAAGCAGTGGCCGCAACAAGTGTAAGTCTTGACCAAAGTGAAGGAATCATTATGGGGTTTCCTGTAAAAGTATATGTACCTCATTCAGTTGAGATTCTACTTACCAGAAGCAGGACTCAGCATCTGACAAGTAGCAGACTGACAAAATACGAAAAAACAATTCTGGGTTCAGACAATGTATCAATTGTAAGGTGTGTAAATTTGAATCCTTCCACACTATTACCAGATGGAGTTATTACTGAGGTAAGTTACGAAAATGACATTGATCATGAATGCCTGGATGTTGTAGATTACTGCACAAAACCAAGACAGGACATAAAAGATGTTCCTTTACCTGAATCAGACATAATCTATTTTGTAGATGGGTCTTGTTTGAGAAATGATGAAGGGATTCTAAGAGCAGGATATTCAGTGTGCACAGTCTCAGATGTTGTTGAAGGTTCACCTCTGAATGGAATTTGTTCTGCACAAATTGCAGAGTTGATTGCCTTAATTCGAGCATGTGAAAAAGCAGCAGGCAAAAGAGTAACCATAGTGACTGATAGTCAATATGGTTATGGTGTTGTTCATGATTATGGACAACTGTGGTCCCAAAGAGGTTATTTAACTTCTGCAGGAACACCAATCAGAAATGCAAAATTGATCAAGAGATTGATTGATGGCATTCAGTTACCAGAACAAATTGCTGTAGTTAAATGTGCAGCTCATAAAAAAGGTGATGATTACATCACCAAAGGAAACGCATATGCAGATAAAATTGCAAAGTACTGTGCTAAAAACAACACCCACTTGGAAAAAGACAAAAGTCACACAATGAATTCTCTCATGCTAATTTCTGTAGTTGAAACATGGCAGGAAGTAAAAGACTTACAAGATGAGGCAAGTGAGGAAGAGAAAAACACATGGTTAAAAAGTGAGTGTAGACCAAGAGAAGAAGATGGAATTTGGGTACACAAAGATGGAAGGCCTGTAATGCCGGATTGCATGATTGCTGATATGGCACGGATGTATCATGGTCCAGGACATTTAGGAAGAGATTCCATGATTAGATTATTCAGAGAAACATGGTTTAACACAAAGTTTAGAATAATTGCGGAGTCACTTTGCCAAAGATGCTTGACCTGCCAAAGTTCATCGAAGAAGAAACTGTTTAGTCCCAAGGTGGCAGAAAGCAAGACAGGTTATTCTAATTACAACAAATGCGATCAAGTGCAAAGGGTTAAAAAGGTGGATTCATCCAAGCCATACAATTCGTGTGCCACCTCCTGAAAATCCTGATAAAGACGGTGATACAACAACTGATTCAGATTCAGAAGGAGATCCAGAAGATCCTGATTCTGATGATCAGCGAAATAATCAACATCTGAAAGATCTACAAAAGAGTCAGAACTTGAATGAAGAAGATCTGAATATCGAAACTGGAGATCGAGGTGTTGATGATGATCTGCTTGAAAAGGAGTCTCTAGAAGAAAAAAGAGATTCAGAAGAAGCAGAAAAATCTGAACAAAACAAAAATCTGAGCCAGAGTATTGAAAGGCAAAAGAGTAACTCTGTGAACAAGAGCAAAAGGCCTGAGACTGGGAAGCTGAAGGTGATTTCTGAAGAAGAAGAAGAATTACCAAGTACCAGTAAGGATATTGTTCCAAATGGAGTGAAGCTGCCGAGTAAAGAAGTTCCAAGGTACAGATTTGAAGTTTCAGATACAGACACTGATAAAAGTGATGAAGATTCTGAAATAAGAGAATTCAGAAAAAGAGCTTGGAAAGCTGAAAGTAACGAAAACGTGCCAAAGAAGAAAGTCCTGAGAAAAGGGGATATTTGGCCTGAAGACAATTTGAAGTTCAAATTGGTGAAAAAATCAAAAGAGCAGGTCAACGAGATATCAAGTCAAGAAGGTGATTCTGATAAAAAAGAAGAGAAAAACAAGAAAATAGAAGTAATTACTCGTAAAACAAGAAGAGTAATAAAGCCAAATCAGAAATATAAGTCTCCGGAATGGACATACATCATAATACCACCAAGTGCTGAGGTGGAATCCAGTGGCCAAGAAGATTTGGAGATTGCTGAAATCAGTGGCAAGGATTGAAGTCATTAAATTTAGTTAGGAGTTTTTGATTTCTGGCATAAGGCTGAAGAAAAATTTTGTTAGGTGACTTTAGGTCGAAGAAAAGTTGTTTAGTTGGAAAAGCAAATGTTTTTGTGACACAAGGTCGAAGAAAAGCTGTTTAGGGTTTTATTTAAAAAAAATAAATAAAAAAAATAAAAAACTTTTTTTTAAGGGGGGATATAGTTTGTAGTCTACTCACTACTCACATTTAAAATTTTACAATTTTTTTTTAGAATGCCTGGATCAGATACTTCTAGGTGTTCGATTCTTAAGAGATGTTGTAAAATGACTTCAATTTGTGTGATATTATTAATTCTACTTTGGTTAATTCTAGCTGTGGCATTCCTTTTGATGTTAATAAACAGAAATCTAAGACTAATATAACCAGTAAGGTTGAGTCTAAACATGAGAAACATGCTGGCAAGTCTAGCAGAGTTATTGAGCATAATCCAGAGATTCATCAAGATAGATCTGTTGGAGATTTCTCAAGCAATTCATTTTCAAGGCTTTTATCTGAATATGTTAAAGTAATGAATGTTAAGGATTGCTATGTCTGCGTAAAATTGCCTGCTTCTGTTTCAGAGGGTGTGACTTATAATATGTTACCTCTCACTTATGGCATTACTTGCAGTGTGATTGCTAGCTTGTTTTATGAAACTGGACGTCTGGAGTATTATTACTCAGACTTTGATGAGGTTTTTGCAAATCTCAAAATTGTAAATAGCTTAAACAAAGTTAGACCTGCAAAGCAGATGAGGGAATTCTTTTTAGTTACTAATGAACTCAATTATGAATACGCTTATAGAAATAATTTAACTTGCAAAATGAGAGCTGAAGAGAAAACTTTCCTGAACATGGTTGAGGAGAGAAGGGCTGTTTACAAAAGAAATGAGATGTTAAAGCATGCTAAGTCTAAGTACTGGCAAATGGAGGATGCTAAATTAAATGGTGTTAACACAAATGCTGCAATTCACATAGATGAACCAGTTAGTGGTAAATTTTGCATTAGAAGAGACAATACGTTGTATGCTAATCTTTTTGTGGGTGCTAGTCAATGTGAGGATACTTATCTTATCACAGGGGGTTGGGGATTTAAAGGTGGTAAGGATCCAATTTTTCCTGGGATTTATTTTATCTGTGGTAATAAAGCATATTTTAGTCTTCCAGACCACTGGTACGGGACATGTTATATTGGCCTGGTCTTTCCAAAAATATTTCATGTTGACAGAAATGAAAAGGGTATCTTTGAATTTGGTGAACATTTGAATAGGTACAAAAGAGAACGTTTTTCAGAAATCCTGGGAGACATCTTTGGTGCTGTTATTCCTATGGTGGGAATTACTATGAATTCAATCAAAATCAGAAAAATTTCTACAATTGTGGATAGATTGTCAACTGATACTGCAAGTGGTTTCCAGTTGGTTAGCACAGAACTTGTTGCTACCAGAAGCATGGTTATGCAGAATCGTCTTGCATTAGACATTCTGCTTGCAAAAGAGGGAGGAGTTTGTGGGGTCTTGCATGTCCAACATTGCTGTACTTATATACCTGACAAAAGTTGGGATATAGAGTTGCTTGTTAAAAACATTACACATTTTCATGAAGAAATAGAACCCATGGAGGAAGAAAGTTTTACTGAGAAAATTGGAAAGAGAATGGAGGCTATCAAAGATTGGTTTTCTGAAATTGGTAGCTCAATCATTGGCAAAGTGCTCTATCCATTAATTGTCATTCTTATAGTGATAATGCTGCTAAAAATTAGTTGTTTGATTCACAAGAGGAGAAAGCATCAGAAGGAAAAGAGAAGAATTTATAAACTCAGAAAGGAACAGGAGAAGGAATATGAGTTAGAGGAAATGCGCAGGCTTCAGTTTGGAAGAGATGAGCAGACAGCAGAAACTGGGGTTTAGGGAGACTAATATCGAAAGAATTCAATGTGTGTAGTCTCCAAAAGTGGGTGAAAATTTCTTGAAATTTTTGTGTGTTGTTTGGTGATTTTTAAATCACCAGATGAGGGAGTTGATGAAGCGAGCTTCAGAAAATATTTTATTCTGACTTGTGGATTCAATTCCCTATAACATGAACTAATCAACTAATGAATTATTGCATGATTTGTTTGATTAATCCAACCTAGATTAAGATTGCACCACACATGAACACGTGGGAACTAATTACATGTGCTTATGTTGTATTTGCAAGTCTGTTTTGTAACACATGATTAATATTGTTTTGTTTGTTATGTCTGTCCTATTGTCTTTGTCACTATTAATATGCGGCTGATCATCCAAGGCATGTGCTTCATTATATGTGCTTACATGTTTGTCCTATGTTGTGATTGTCTGTCTGTGAAACATTTAATCATCTTTTAATTCTTTCAGATTCATAAAGCTGGACTATATGAAGAATGGTAGATATTTTATGTGCTGCTTTATTTGTTTGCTTCTGCTAGTTGTCATTTATTAATGGGTTAATCACTAGCAGGGAAGGGTGGGTAACAGAAGGGTTTGTTTTACCTGAATTAATCACTCTTTTTGTGTTTGTTTAAATAATAGGCCTAAATGTGGTTTGAGGCCTAACTTTGGTTCTGGTTCTGAAGAAAAGTTGGTCGGCCTGTACGTGTGCAGAGTTGGAGCCAAGTGCTGTCATCTTGGAAACTTTCCATGAAGAGTTTTGTTTAGCTTATTTCGTTGAAAAGACTGTGGCTCTGACATTTAAAAGAAAAAACTGTGGCTCCTCTAACAATGGAACTTGTTCACGAACTGCTCTGGATGTTCTTTTCTCAAGGCCGAGGAAATGGCAGGGATGATTTTGCCGAGCTCTGGTGGAAGTCAGAGAAGCAACTTTTTAATTTGTTGCAAAGACACTCGGAAGCTGATGTCACTCTATGTCAATGAACAATAGTATGGTGACGCTTACACCCAGGACGAGGTGGTTTTGGTGGTCTGACAGACAGCAACCAATCAGAGTGCTGAACTTTCAGAAAGAATTACATTTTAGTTAGATTAGCAAGCAAATAGGGTATACAAATTGGCCTCTTGAAGGGATCGGGGCTGACTGTTTCCTGAGGGCGAAGTGCTGTTCGATTTTCCATGGACTTGTAAGCATTCAACTGTTTATTCATTATTTTCCTTTTCAGGTCAGAAAGCTAACTTAGGGTTTAGGGCCATGTTTTCTTTAAATTCATTATTTCATTCAATGTTGAACTGCCAGATTTTGAGCCAATGATTAATGCAATAAAGCATACTTATTAAAATTAAATGTTTGATATTAATAAAGAACTAATAAAGTTTATGCAAATTTGAGAATTTTAAAATAAACTTTTAAAATGACAAGCTGGTCTTGTTTATTGAAAAGAGTTTAATAACAACATATCAGATCCATTCGCCTCATGTTTCAGCTGCTCTGTTGTTTCTTATGGGCCTGGTTTTGATTGGTAAGTGTAGTAGTAGATTGTGACGTCATTTATAAAGAATTTCTGTTAGAGCGCTGGAACAGTAGCAACTCAATCCCACTAAAGGAGGGAAAGCAGCCATTGAGAGGGCCCAGAACCTTGACATTTTGCACATGTTGCTTTGCACTGCATATATATATATATACATATTGAGGGGGAGTGAGAAACTTAAAAAGCGGAACCCTCAGCAACTCGAATAATAATAAATGACTACACAAGAGAGGGTTAATCTTAACCGTTGTCATCCCTTGACTCTGAAGGATCAGTTTGTAGGACCTAACATATCATAAGATTAATGCAAGATCAACACCCAGATGAATTAGTGGGATCGAGGAATGTCTTAGATATATTAGTAGGATCCTCATCCACAAGTACTACCTGTGGCATGCTTCATCACAGGATCCTCATCAAATACACCTAGTGTAAGTGGGTGGGCTTGACGCAGTTTGTAAACTGAGCTCTTAACTAAGAATAAGGGATTTTAGGTGTGGATTAAAATTGCCTTCTAGATCATCACTTCATTTTAGGTCCTATGGCAAAATTAAAAACAAAGAGATGTTTTTGGGTGTTTGGACCTGTAATATCAGTGGGTCGACATGTTTAATCCTTCTGTGTGCCACTCAGGGGCAGCAGGCTTTCTTCAGGAGCAAAAACAATGTCTAATCCCGACACTTCGTCGTTGAGAATGCAAACACTTTATCAAACATAGTGAACATACAACAAGAAGCATGCATGTGACTTACAGACCACAGAGGACTGACCACTAGACTGGGAAAAGGTAGATAAAGTTATATACCTTCGCAAGGGTTTGATTCTTGCCCCTTTACATAATAGTATATTATTCTCCTTGGACAACATACTTTGGTATGCAATCATGTGAGTTCACTCCCCTATAACGCTGACAGGGCATCGCCCGGTATATTGCATGACATGAAAACCATTTAAAAGATCATTTAAAAATGCACGCAATAAGGCAAATTAAGGTGATACACAATAAACAACATGCACACACACAAGTGTCCGTAAGAAGGGGCCATCTTTTGACCTCTGTGTATCATTTACTCTTTAGGCATCATAAGGCAGATGGGGTGGGCGATCCCTGTTATCACATGCTGAGGAAAAAGGAGATAATGGGAAAAGGGTATAGGGAACTTGCATTCATCCTCAAGTTCCTGTTGGTCCCAAGGTGTAAATGCCCGAAATCTTACTTCATCAAAGGACATCGCCCGCCCTTAGCACCTACTTGGCTCCCCACATGCCTTGGATTCATGGACCAAGCTGTTTTGAAATTGAGTTTCGGTTTCAATAAGCTCTGTCATGTGACCTGCGAATTTTGCGTGCCACAGGGACACAGGCGGCTGGGAAATTTAGTTCCACCTCCCGCGATCCTTGTTAATATAAGGTCATTACCCTAGATTTTGTAATCAACGTCCGGTATATGATGTGCTACAAGGGAGAATAGACGAGGCTTTTCCATTACCTTTCCTCTATTTGCTATTGTGTGCGAGGTCCGTAATGTGACCTGTGAATACTCTGCATTACGGGACACAGGGCTGCTGGGAAATGTAGTCCTGCCTCCCGCATTCTGCATTAATATCCATGGTCAGATTGGTAAGGCGGGCACTCGTGCAGTGGGCCAGAATTCGAGTTCTAGCTGTGGGCTACTTTTTTGGGCAGCGCGGGGGCCAATATGGGCTGTGTCCGTGCAGTTCAGATGCTGCCACCGGCCAAGTGGGGGCCTATGCAGCCTTTACGGAGGCAGATGGGCCTCTTTTAACTCCCTTTTACCAACAGGGCAGAGGTGTAATTCCTGGTCTCTTGCTTAGTTGGCCCATTAATGTATGCAGATTGAGCAGGGGCAGGAGCCTCAGCAGAAGTGACCTCGCTTATATTCAGGTATGGCTCACCATTGTGAGCAAATCCGTAAAAATGAACCTGGCAACATTTGTATTATTTTTTAAATCTTAGTGAAGTTAAGATAACATGCCTCTTTTATAGAACCCCCCCTCCTTTTCTAACACTGGCCCACATTTTTTAAGGGTTCCTGGGCCAATTTTTGATCCCAATGCAACCCTGTTACTATCACTGGGTATGTGGTCACGGTCTGTCCTTCAACACATGGTAAGTTATATCAGCCACAGCCGGGCAGGTAAGAGTGGTGGGGCTGGGTGGGGTTTTTTCCAAAGACGATGAAGAGGGATAATTAAATGAATAATTAATTTTCCCTCGCAGTTGTTTATTGCAATACCCCCACCCGGCACCACTGCTCTTACCTGCAAGGGCCGCGGCTGCCTGGTATTAAAAAATCCTGTGTTTTGATAATGTTGCTGAGTACTGTGCGTAAACACGAAACAAGGGAAGGACATGGGAGTCCAGTCTATTCAAGAATCTATCGTATGTTATACTCCCAGTGGCTCCCTAGGGTTCAGGTCGGAAACATGATTACCAATCAATATGCCACTGGCCATAAGCAAACATGCCGATAGACCCAATTCAGGTGGGAGACTACCGATATTTCAAGCTACAAATGGCTTTATTTTAGCAGTCTACTACCTAAAATTGAATTTTTAGGTCTCGCCTGCGCAGCGCACATGCGCTACATAGGCAAAATGACCTATTGCTGTCGCCATGGCTTTTCAGCCAAGCACGTGCACGCGTTCCATTGCCTTCAATGGCAACCCGTGCACGTCAGGAGATTCACTTGCGGGAGCGCGCGCCACGTATGGTAGCAATCATCGCTGCCGCAAGTGAATCGCGCAGGCCGCCCGCCTCCCACGCGAGGCGCACGCATCTACGCCTGCTGCCAGCAGCCTGCCTCGCGCTCCTCTCTCTGCTGCCGCGCAACCTTGTTTTTTTTTCCGAACACTTTACTCAGGCATGTTTAATAATATCGTGAACGTACACGGATTTGTGATTTTTTTTCTGCGTCAATCAGTGTAATATATTTACAGTCCTGGTACAGTTTTAGATGTTAAAATATGCAAGGCCACCCGTCTCCAGCTTGCGGCCAGTCCCGGGGCCTTTGTTTTGAAATTAAAGCACTGGACTCTGTTTGCATTCTGCTTGGGGCTAGAATTGAATGCGGGAATGTAGAATCTGGGAAGGGGTTCAAGACCTGACATGCCGTGCCGGCCTGGAAGCCTGGTTCAGCAGAGACCCTGTGCAATAAATGCACCCTGCCACGTCCACAAGCTAAATAGGCTGCACAGTGCTGCCATGTCTGTTCACTAATGCGAAAGTTTGAGACGTTTTATGTAAAAACGCATTCTACGCTGCTGACTGAGACGGACCCCTGTTCCCAAAGATGATTGCACTTACAGTAACGGGTAATGTTATATTTGACCTGCACACCACAACCTTTCCCTCCCCGTTCTGTCCAGATTGTCTGAAGGTTCATTTGAATTACACCCACAGTTCTTAAAATAATGCACACACTACCCGCATAGAGATTTTATGTTCACAGTGGCATGAAATGTTAACCGTACAAGTACCACGTGGTAGAATACATTTATTTTCTATACAACTTTCCAGTAAATAGTAGGTTTAAATTTAAGTCACTCTTTATGTTTTTTAAAACCAGGGCAACTTAAAAAATCCGCAAAAAGTGATTGAGTTAATAATACGGTAAACATTGAAATTTTGGGCTGATTGATTTTAAGAAAAACTAAACGTGTAAAAATGTGATATCTGAGAGGGAGGAGGCAAACTATTTATTTTCTTCAATTACTAACCATGTACTTATTATTTGTATTTTGCCTGTGGCATTAATGGATGTCGGACACAAGCTTTTTTTCATTTTATGTGAACTATATTTTGTATTTTACAGTTTGCTCTGTTTCAAAGACATGAGCGCACACTGCACTTTTTTTTTGAACGATTGGTATAAACAACGAAAGCATTAATTCCACGTTAACTATCTGGCAAGGAACCCAGACAATCCTACAGCAAGTTTGATATATTCTCTTTTGTACTCGGGTCATGCGCTTGTTTTTGTGGCTTCAGCTTTTAAAACAAGCCTCATAAAACCTATTGTGGGTTAATGAAGCAAAACGACTCAAAACAAAAATAGTTTTGTAGCCATTATTTAAAGTTTTTTTTAAATCTTTTGGTCTAAAATGTTGCCATTTATGATGCGCAATTTATGATGCGCAATTTATGTACTCATATAACTGGCGACTCCGAGATGTCTAGCCTCCTGGATGTCCGTTTACCAGCGCGGTCGCTTTCAAGGGTCACATTTTTAACGTTAGTGAATCCACTAATCCGGAGAGCGTCGATGGCCACCTACTGTTTACACACCATTCCAACGACTTTCACAGTGGGACCTCAGTGGCACATTAAAGACTCCTTTCCGGAGGCTGTTTAACTGGAAATTATAGCCTAATGATACCACCGGGGGTACATAATGCGGGTTTAGCGGCCCAAAGGGGTTCACAGAAGACGTACCCAGAGGTTACCTTGAAGAGTGAATTAGCTATCCAAAGGAACCATGCGTTTCCTCTGTTCGCCCTACTCCAACGAGCAGCCAATGCGGAGAGAGTTCACAGTTTCAGCTGCTAAAAGGGGACCACGCAGTTGTTGATACTCATTCCTTCTGGTTCTTCTCAAGTGGCGACGAGGGAAACAAGCATTGGCATAGCCAATAGGTCTCCCCTTTGGGACCTTATAAGTGTTTAGCAATGCAACAGTTGATGTTGTTGCATCAAGGATATTGTGCTGGATAACTAAACACTTATAAGGTCCCAAAGGCGAGACCTATTGGCTATGCCAATGCTCGTTTACAACAGAAGTCAATGGGCAATTGTCATTCTCCCGAATTTTTACTTTAAATCTCCCACGTCCCTGTCTTAAAATGTTGGCCTCTATGCATAAGTACCTTTGCCTCCTAAATTTCCCACGTCGTACTTCACAGATATTCAATGACTTGAGCCTAATGTGTGCCACAAAAGGAATTGGGGGCGGGGCCCTTTGAAGTTTTGATACTGTATTTCGCCCCTCCTCCAAAAATTCATATTTAGCACTGAATAATCCTTGTATCATTGCCATTGACCACACATCAAGTTGTGTTCCTCTGACATCAAGGGTCTGGAATGGTCATGCAAAGGTCCGATTTGCAGCTGTTTTGTTCTGAAGGTTATTCGGTTTCTTTACGAAATTATATTTGAGACACTGCCTATTATGGTACCAGTATTCTTTAAACATTGCATGATTTTTGTGACAAACCCTGCTTTTATAATCGTACCAAGAGAGTTGACCAATAATGAGAACAGCAATCAGCGTAGTGTGCTTAATGTAAAACTATATTGTAAAATTGTTATCTAAAATAAAAAGCTGCAGGGTGCTATACTGAATGCTGTCTCTCCAAGCCAGGAAAAACAGCTCCATTAATCATTGAAGTGTTTTATGATGGTTATTTTCCATGAATTTTAAGTGACTCAATTTCCAGCATTTGTGTGCTTTCTTTAAAATAAAATTGCTCGTTTTTCGTTTTGTTCTTCTGTGACTGTAACGTGATCTTAGAAATACTGTGAATGGAAGATTAAAAGACAAAACAAATGATGATAAAAGGCAGACACCAGTAAAAATGCAATACACAGTTGGCCATATGAAAGTAATTACAGGAGCCAGGAATGAAATACGTGCGCAGCAATTCCAAAACAAATTATTAACGGGTAAGAAATGATAAATAGATACAATCATTTGTTTAGACTAGGCGCATTTAAAAGAAATGAAGCACCAGTGCAAAAGCAACAGATCGGTAATAAACATGTTTACAATTTGCACTGACATTATGGAGATTGGCAGCTTTTACAGGACCTCAAATACTTTAAGCACATTCGTTTTGATATTGAACAGCAGTCTAGTGACTTACTTGACGAGTGTGGAACTAAGTTCTCATTTCTCATTCTGTTTTTTCTTGTGGGTAATTTTTGTGATTCTAAGCAAATCAATAGTCTCTGTGCCTAGTCTACTAGACGTGATATCATCTAAATGTAGGCTACCCTCGTACCCTATTGCTTTTTATAGTATTAAGCAATACATAAAAACAAAGCATTTACGTAAGAAGCTATTGTAAATTTTTGTAATTGAACAGAACTTTTTAGGTCTCGATGTAGACATCACTTGAGCTGTCACTTACAAGACATTTTATTGTCTTAAATCGGGCTTGGAGCCGCCAATTGCTTACCAGTGGCTGGCTTCATGGTCACTCTCCTTTGCTTGCTTCTCTTTCGTCAGCCCATGACATCTTCACCTACTCTTCTTGTGTTTGGCTCTGCACTGGAGCATGGACAAGTACTTGTGTCCTTCCACTGCTCTTGCTTTTGGAGCTACATTTTTCTATTGGTTGAAGCACTCCAAAAGAATGCCTGTGTTTGGTGACGGGCTCCTTCGTGTGCTTCTCTCTCTCTCATGTTGCTCTCTATTACTCATGTGCTTTTGTCACCCTCCATGTTGTTGTTTGTCCCCACCTACCCTCCGTACTGTTCTTTGCCCCCAACCATTGTCTGTGTTGTTGTCTGCCTCACCTGCTATCAGTATTGTTACTTGCCTCCACCGCCTGTCCATTTTGTTTACTTGCCGCTCCAACCCTTCTGCCACTGTCCATTTTGTTTCTTACCCCCTCCCACCATTCTTGTTTTTGCTTGCTCCCTCCCGCCAATCATGTTGTTGCTTGCTACTTCTCAACCGCCCAGTTATTTCTTACCCTCCCTGTTGTTGCTGGCCCTACCCACCCTCCCTGTTTTTGCTTGCTCCCTCCTGCCCCTGTTGTTGCATGCCCCTGCATCTGTGCTGTTGCTTGCCCACTCTTGTCCCGTTTTATGGCTTCCCTCCTCCCACCTTCTGTTTTGTTGCTTGTCCCCACCTTCCCTTTCCAGCCCCTTCCCAACCTCGTTGTTGTTGCTTTCTCCACCTGTCCTCTCCAACCCTCATTCAACCTCTGTATTGTTGCTTGTCTACTCTAGCCTCCTTCCTTGTTCTTGCTTGCCCTACCCGGCTCCCTCCCTCCCTATGTGTCTATGCTTTCCGTCTCTCATCCTCTGTGTTGTTACTTGCCCTCTCCCAGCATCCGTGTTGTTGCTTCCCTCTCCTGCCCCTGTTAAAGTTTTTTCAAATGTGCAATTTTAGGTAACAAATAACTGATGTTTTTGCTGAATAAAGTTGCAACTGATGAATTATTGATGTTGCACTTAAAATATTTTTTATGATTTTTGGATATGTGATCATTAACATAGTTTAGTTATTGCACATTTGGTAAAGACTCCATTTTTATTAAGATTGATGCATATTCTATTTTTTTGTTTATCCTGCTCATTCCGTCTCCCAATCAATGTCCCCCTGCAAGGTTTTCCTCTCCACAGTTTTCCCAAAGCACAGCACACTGTAATGCAATTGGTTCTTTCCTTTAGAAAATATGTACTGTGTATTAAGCTTTCCATCGTGTTCCTGATGTATAATTCTGAAGGACAGTTCTGCTAGAAGTTCCAATGCAGGCTTGTTAGAACATTAGTGTATTAGGGCCTGATTTAGAAGTCCGCAGAGGGAATACTCGGTCACAAACATGAGGGGTATCCCATCCACGTATTAATGTCCCCCGCTGGTTCTACCCGGCGATTCTGCTGACTGAGTTTGATGAGGAGGACGTTTGGAGAGAGCTGCTCCCTCTTTTCTGCCCTCACAACCTCCCTGGCCCCGCGGTCTGCCGATAAACCATGAGTGATTGACCACAGACTACGGATTTGGCAGCTTTAAAGACATTTGATTTTCTTTTGCCTGTGTCATATTGATGGTTGCTGCTCTGCGAGTGTGGCAGGCAGAAGCTCCATGAAGCAGCTCGAAGTGTCCTGCACGCACAAGCTGAGCTGAGAACTCGTTGGTGCATTCTGGGTTTGCTTCTGAATGCAGCGGAGCCTGGTGTGCGGCCGAAGCTGCGAGAGTTTCCTAAATGCGGCAGGAGCCGCGAGTGAGGCCTAGTCCACTGTAAAAGCCACAAGTGTTTCCCGGATGCGGCAGGTGCTGCAAAGGTGTCAATCCCTTCTGTGTTTGGTGATAACAAACGCTCCATATTGATGGCGATCACCGGCCATTAGGTCAGCTATTGTGATACTTGCGTTTATGTCCACGGAGAGCTAAATTCGGCGCGGTGTAAAGGGCCGCACAAAACCTTGTTGACTCTACCACGATTACCACGATTGCCAAAAGCAGGAGGTTCGCGGTTTCTGTACATAAACAGTAGGTGGATTGAGCAGTCAAGGGACGCTTGCCGTGATTTGTAGTGATCGACACGAGCCAGGGGATGTCGGGGGTCAATGCCCAGAGCCAGTGTGTATGGATTTAGTATACCGCGGCTCCTGGTCTGAGTCCTTTTCCAAGCACCTTCCTAAAGGACCCATTAGCACAAGGGAGTCTGCTTAGCCAACCACCAGCAATAAGTTTGTCAATTCACCAAGACATCGGCATAAAGGAGAAACAACGAAGAAAAAGCGGCGAATGCTGAGAAGTAGGGGATAAGTGTTGTACGGAATAGAAACCTCCTTCACCTACTACCCGACAGGCTTACGCTGATCAGTTACTTAAACGGAAAGAAAGTAAAAATAAGTTTAAAAGTGAAAACACGTTAATTATAAGTAAAATTAGGTCTGGGAGAACCAGAAAACAATTGATACAAAAAACGGCCAAGCAGGTGGGAAAGAAAGCAAAAGAAGGTGAGGACTCCCTGAAAAAAAGTCAGGAAAAAACAAGTCCGCTAATTCCTTTACAATTCTCAATATTTGGAAAACCGGCTATCAATAAAAAATTTATGTTGTTAAAAGATCCGACGACAGCCATTTGTCTTCCAAACCCATTAACACCGCAAAAAAATCATTTATAACCCGAGAACAACTACATGGAGAACACAGAAACTTGGAATAAAAGTCACATAGTCATCCAAGCTCAAGTACATGCTACTGACAGTGTAGACTACGTACATTCAACACCAAAATCAGCATTACAGACAACACCATTTACACAAATGCCTGAAGAATCGCATCGGGAAATCTCGGATACCCTCAACTGTGCAAGGCGTACACAGAACAATTCATGGCTACACTCAATTTCATTAAACAACAATACTGATCTCCTTCAAGCTCTGGAAGTCGAAACCTTAAACGTTCTAGAAAATAGAAAGAGCAAAGAAGTAATAGGAAAATGGATAGATCCCATGTACCCGACGATTGACATATCAAGTACTTTGGAGCAGCCAATCCAAACCCTGAGCCTACCAAGTAACAAGGATATCGCGCACGAGCGGGAAGTAGAAAACTTAAACGCTCCAGAGAATAGAAAGACAAAGGAATCAACAGAAAAAGGAAAGAGCCAAGGTATGCAACTATGGAAATATCAAGTACTCTAGAGCCCTCAATCCATAGCCCATCAAATTTGAATACAAAAAAAGCAGATCGAGAACAGCCGGCTCAGGGCTGTGTGAAAACTGACACAGCAACGTCATCACAGAGTATTATCCGATCACTAGACAACGTTATGGAATTAGGAACAAACAAAGATAAAAGTGGAACCACACCAGCATCTGAAGAAATAGGAGTGACTCAGCAGGCAGCATATACATCATTACTTAAAGTGCTGGAAACTACAATAACAGTCTTGAATATGCAGTCTGATAAGTTAGATACCCAGATTGACCTCATGAACATCATTGCCTCCTACATCGTAGGAATAAATACGAAACTGGTAACACTAGCTGATCTAACAATGAAAAATCGATAAATAAAAACAGTATTCAGCAAAGACTGTGTATGTGGCCCGATAATTGATAAGCTAAGTAATGTCCCAGCGATACTAACAAGCATTCTAAATGATAGAAAAAAGTCCAATGTACAGGAGGAAATAACAAACAGTCTAATAAAAGTTGCAGTAGCAAACCCACAAAGTGTGGGTACCGGAGTTTCAAAAGTATCAATTGTGGCAAGAACGCCAAGGATTTCTACGGATATCGAAAGTCACAATCATAAGAAAGGTAACACCGGGAAGGAACCACAATATATGACAAGTGATGGGCATAGGACCATAGTAAAGAATGCAACCGATAGTCACAGTGAGCAGCGGCAACAAGAAGGTCAAAACAAGGTAGAGAATGGCTGGCAAACAAAGAGACAGAGAAAAAGAGCAAGGAAATCTAGAAAGAAAAATCTCAGTGCAATACAGGAAACTACTATTAGTAGGAAATGGTTCCCCATCTTTGAAACCAAAAAACATGACGTCGACTCAGAAATGAGAGAGGTACAAATAGATTCAAAATCTACAATAGACGAAGACTGTCAACAAGGAGATCTTACCCAATGGTCATCATTAAGCCATACCATACAAACAGATTAATCATGCGATATAAGGCAGATAAATCAACATCAAATTGTATGTGCTTCAAAAAGAACCATCGCAAAGTGTACAACCATCAATAACAATAATCTGCCAAAACCCGCGGTTAGCTTAGAGATGAAGCAAAGGGATCGCCCACAAGAGATGCAAAAAACAGAAACCAACGCAAAAAGAGGCAACAAGCCAGATCTCTTTGGAAAGATGCAAAAAGGGACAGTATATCAACCACAAGAAAGGCACCCTTTGTGCGGTAGAAGTAATACCGCGGAAAGAAATGGCACAGTAGAACTGGACGGTAGAAATTGTGCAAGTAAAGAGGAATCGAAGGATAAACTGAGCATTAAAATCAACACACAATCAGGGGTTAGATATGGAAGTATTCACAGAGAAGTTTCAGGCCTCACCTCCACAATTCAAGCGGCAGATGACCAGATTGACCTAGTGCATAGGAAGGAAGCAGCAGAGATGGAGCCGAGGAAACCACCGATTGAAGAAGTACCCAATGAGAACCTCATAATTAAAGTCTATAAGCGGGAAGGTGACAGTCATGGAACCACTCAAAGAGAGGTACTCCAACACACAGAACCAAGAATCACGCATCAGAGTAATACTCGATAAAATAATTGGGATAAACAGATCATATTGACCCCCCAATATATCTCTCAGGGACAACAAGATCTTCTCAATCGAGGGAATTTATTAAAATGAATAGCTGAAATTCTGTCCCTGAAGCATCTGTCTACTTCTGATTTGTTGTCAATTGAATTTCTGGATAAAGAAGAGAATAGTATTTTGGAAAAAACATTATCAACCTGGCAAAATGAAGATACTGTAGCATTAATAATAAATGCCAGAGAACGGTTTGAAAGTTGGGGTATCGTATTGACAAGACCAATAAAGATACGATATCCCTCACCTCTAATAATAGAGATTAAGAAAAGGAAAAAAGAGGAAGTACAGAGCATACCTGCATATTCAGTACTCCATAACGCAAGAGGAAAATCAAACCTGGCCGGAGAAACTACAGTGAGTCCTATTTCGCAACAAGAGGCCAATAAATGGAATTGGATGGCCACAGCCCTAAATGTTAGAAATATGGAATGACCAGCCATAAAGGGCAAGAGCACCATCAGGAGTAATATAAGATTTTTATCTTGGAACATCTCATGTGCCAAAAAAGAATTAGAGGAAGACGCAGCTCCAGCCTATTGGGAGTGCTATGACATCATCACCTTGCAAGAAACATGGATAATGGAGTGTAAGGAGGTACCCAATTATACACTTCACCAAGTAAAGGCTATCAGAATACATAATTATGGAAGGCCGAAGGGCGGTTTGGCAACCTACATCTCAACTGCGCTAAATATCCGCACAGAGCAATTATCAAGTACGACACATGATCTACAAGTAATAAAAATGGAACAGGGTCAAAAGAAAAATAATACAACAATTATTCTAATAAATCTCTACATGCACCCAAATGCAAGGAAAAAGAAGGTACAAATAGAAACAATAACGTCTCTAGTCGCCTCGATCAGATTTGATAATCCAGAATGGGAAATCATAATAACTGGGGATTTTAATTCACATTTAATCTATACACCAGAAGATGATGATCAGCTATCAGTCGACAATGAGCGATGGGCCGTTCCGCCACAAGCACATGCATTAACGAAGAGACAGGACCTAAAGGGGCAACAGCTGGTCCAGACACTAGAACATCTAGGCCTGCGAGTCCTAAACGGTAGAACAAAAGAGGACAACCCTCCACGGTGGACCTATCAAGGTATTCACGGGCAGTCAATTCTAGACTATACTATAATAACACTTCCCTTACTAGAGTGCATGACGAAATATAAGATTAAATATTCCACTCGAAGCGATCACGCATATCAAGTATTTGAACTGGAATTAGGTTATAACAAGCATTGTGCTGCCCCTGCAGATCTGGGTTAGTTGACCACGACAAACCTCAAAAGAATTCGATGGTCAACAGATACTCTACCTGAACTACTAATATTGGCTAAAGAAATAGTCGAAGCCAAGAATACAACAGGAAAAAACACAGTAGAATGTTGGTCTATCTTCACCAAAACGCTATTGCTTAAGGCTCCAAAAATCAATTTTGCACAGTCCAGGAAGCCTAAAACCAAAACTAATATGTCTAGGACAGCATACTGGTTAAGAAAAGAATTAAGAAAGATGGTAAGGAAAAATAACACACAGAAAGCCCCCAAACAGTTATGGCAGGATATAAAGACCGCCAAAAGGCAGTATAAAATTCAAATTTGGAAGGATCGTAGAGCACAACAGGAAAGTCTATGGACAAAATTTACTCTACAGCGCCAAACAAGCAAACAACAGGCTATTCTGGGAACAAGTCAACCAATTGATACGTTCAAAGAAAGTGATAAACAACGCATCGGTATTATAGAACGCATGGGTATCCCATTTAACAAAAATATTTGAGGATGATACAAGATCCGTGAATCAGCTAATCAATCTGACTACCAAGGCCTTAAATGCAGTACCCACTGGGAAGAATCTGGCAGGATCATTCGACCAAGCAACGATTATAACCCAGGAAAGTCAGGGCTACCCAGTAGAAGACATTGCAAGAATAATAAAAAAGGGACGCAAGGATGGCGCCCCTGGTCCAAATGGCATTTCTCAGGCCCTTTTCAGGACGGATCCAGACTACTGGGCAAAATCACTACATGGCCTTTACAAGGAGATCACCATAACAAACACCCTCCCCAAAAGCTGGAAGGGGTCAATCATTAACCCAATTCACAAGGGTGGCGACCAGGCAGATCCAGCAAACTACCGGTTAATTGCATTAATGGACGTGGAGGCAAAATACTTTGCCACACTAATCCTGGAGGACCTGGTGAAATGGTCTACAACGAATGGCCTGATTCCTGTAAACCAAACGGGATTTCGTAAAGGTTGTGGCACCACTATAAATATCCTAGCTCTTGCAACGATCGCAGATAAATGCAAACACCTGCAACGACCGCTACACGCGTGTTTCATAGACTTCAAAGCGGCATTTGATCGAGTGAATCGTGGGCTACTATGGACCAAACTACATAACCTGGGGCTTCCAGAAACAATATTACTCCCAATTATACAACTCTTAACAATTATACAACTCTACACAAATACACGGGTCCGTGTAAAATTGGCGAACGGTACCAAATTAACAAAAAAATACCAACTAACATCGGACTAAAACAAGGTTGTGTATTAGCCCCCCATTTATTCAATCTCTTTATGGCTGACCTCTCACCTCGATTGGATCAAGCTAATGCTCATCCACCACGTCTGGGAAAACTGCCCATAACGCATCTCTCTTATGATATTGTGTTGCTTAGCCTGACCCGTGTAGGCCTTCAAAGAGTGCTCAATGAACTTTTGCTGTTTGCCAACATTAACACACTGGAGATCAACGAGACTAAAACAAAAACCATGTCGTTTACAAACTGCTCACGACATCAGTATCAATTTAAATTAGGAGAAAAATGCCTTGAAATAGTAAAAACCAATAAATACCTAGGGGTTTATATTGACAAAAGTCTGAATTTTCAATCCCAAATTCAATATCTCGGAAAAAAAGGAAATGGAAATATTTACGCCTTTTGCACTATCGCAAAGAAACTATATGGCCCGTCATTTACGCCTCTAATATCTGTGATGGCCGCAAAACTTCTACCATCAATCACGTATGGAAGCATAGCGTTAAACGGGAAAGATATAAAAATCTTAGACTCATTACAAGCAAAGGCATACAAAAAGCTTTCAGACTAACCCAGTCAGCAGCCTCGGCACAGGTCTGACTTGAATTTGGCCTCATTAAGCATGATATTGGAAGAAAATATGCAGCAATCAAAACATGGTACAAACTATGGCAGAATCAATCCAACCTGCTAAAGGAAGCCCTCTGGCAAGCCCAGGAGGATCCAAATTCAAGCTACGGTAACTATTTAAAAAAGGCATTAGATGAGACAAAGACAAAAGAGCTATGGTTAAAGAACCCGTCATTCCAAATTTTCCGTAGCTTAGCTAACAAGGGGGCAAAACTACAATCATTATTGGCAGACAAAGCCACCTTATCAAAAAGATCGCACGGATGGATGGTTCTCCAAACATACACAATACTGCAACCGGCGGAATATCTTGGAGCAACATACTCGGCGCACTTGAAACTCAAATTAATGGCAACAAGATTTGGGGTATTACCAAGCCTAGCTGAGCAACCGTCGTGGAAATATAGTGGCATCAAATCTTGTGGTTTATGTGGGTACGCCTGGCAAGATATCATCCATCTAATATGCGTCTGTCCTAATCTAAAAAATGGAACGCACAAGATTACTGAAAAAAGCATTCAATGTCAGAGGTATTCGAACGTGTAGAGGCGCAATAATTAAAGGATTCAGTACAACTGACCCTCAGCTGACTTGTAAAATAATTTAATTCTTATTGTATTATGAGACACATTTTAAATTGGCATCATGAGAAGGACACTGCTGTAGTTTTATTGGAATTACTGAATTATATCTTTCTTTTAAAAAAATATTTTATAATGACATTATATTACTACTATGATATTGTTATGGTTTTAATTAACTGAAACAATAAAGATTCATTCACTGTTTACTGTCCCCATAGGATAGAATGTGATCGTAATATGGCAGATGGGATATCCGAAACATTTGTGTTTCTAAATCAGGCCCTTAGTTTTTGTTTGAGAATGTTTCATATTGTATTTTACATCTCCAGACTGATGTTGCTGTGGAAGCTAATGGACAGTTCCTTACTACGTTAGAAATGGGGTTTATCTTATGTTGGGGATTGATTTAATTTCTGATTTATAACTATATACTCTTTGTCTGAGCCTTCATGGCCTTTATTTAATTTTTCTGTATTATCTCTTTTGAGATGTTGTAATAAAACCTTTTAACCTTTATTGAGCTAGTTAGTTAGTTTTTGGAATTTGTATTGCGCGACAGCTACCAACCAGGTTTTAAGTGACTTGCGGAAGGTGATGTAATTCGTCTCATTTCAGAGCGTGACAGGGAGTGAATTCCAGAGTGCGGGCCCTAAATGTGCAAAGGATTTTCCCCCCATCCGGGCCAGTTTGAATTTGGGGACGACAAATCTTCCTCGCGTGGCTGATCGTAGATTACGAGATGGGATACATGGCTTAGCCATAGCAAGAAGGTATCTAGGGGCCATTCCTGATTTAATTGTATGCATATAGGTGAGTGGCTTAAATTTTACTCAGCTCTCAATTTTAAGCCAGTGAAGTGTACGTCGGTGCGTTGAAATAGATGAGGTCTTAGGAACTCTACATAGTAGCCTGACTGCAGCATTTTGTGCCACCTGTAATCTATAGATTACAGATATGTTTGCTCCCACATAAAGCACATTACCGTAGTCCAGCCTTGATGTAATCAAGTCATTTACTACGTTTTTTCTGGTCGCTTCTGGTAGCATCCAGCAGATTTTTCGCAGCCATTTGATGATGGTAAAACAAGTGGCTGTGACTTTAACTGACTGGGAATGCATACTGAGGGTCTCATCAATTAGCACACCTAAGTTGCGTACTTGCGATGAGGTAGATGGAAGAACATCCAGTTTGCACGACCAATGTTGCTGGCTCCAGAGATTTTTTTGTTTTCCTAGTACCAGTATCTCTGTTTTCTCTCCATTCAATAAAAAAAATTAGATTGCATCCAAGCTGCTATGTTATTTAGGCCTGTTTTGAGTACAGAGGTGGTAGCAGTGTTATGAGCAGATAACGAGAACATGATTTGTGAATCGTCTGCATAAGAGTAAATGGACAATCCAGATTTCTCAGCCTCAGTTATTGAGTTGTCCCAGTAAGTATTTGATTTACCCTGTTAATTTTTTAGGGCCTGATGTTGTATAGGGTAGTGACTCTTATTGTTAGATCAAGGATGGTAGAGCTGAACCAGCAGAGGTAAAGCTTAGGTTGATGGACATATTAAGGTTCAGTGAAATATTAGGTTTTCGGTCCCCACACCCCCTTCTGTCCTATGTGCTGTTGCTTGCTCCCCCCTGACTTCAGTGTTATCGCTATCCCCTTCCTCTGGTCATGTTGAACTATACACCAGGCAGTCACAACAAAAGAAAGTGCTGTGAAACGTTTTTAAACAAATCTCTCAAACATGCACGCCCCCCCCCACCTGACTTTATCCTTGCTGGCCCCACCCACACACCATAATAAAATTAAAATGCTAAGGCACTCAGCTATAAGGTTTTAAAGGAAGTATTTTACTACCTCACCAGGTATAATAACTGAAAGCTTTCAGAACCTGCATACAGATTCATGTCTCCCCTTCCAAAGAGACTGAATACATAAAGGTTCATACAAAGGTCATGACTCCTGGCCTGGATGGTCTTCCTACTTAATTTGTTTGATTAGAAAGAATCTTATACCTTAATTAATCAAGTAATGTGACATGATACTAATGTGTGTTAGGATTAGCTCTGTTACACAATGAATGGTTTTGCCATGGGTCCATATCCATACTACTATTATAAAGAGAGAGCTGAAACCTTTGAGGCGGGTAAACTCAAGAAGTACAGCACCAATCACAACACCCAATACATCATTGGAAAGGGGAGTTGCAGCAGATGGACATAGGCTATACAGGTGGCCACCATATACATTAGAAACATCAAAGATCCTTAGGGGTAAAGTATTCCCTTGTGGGTGTGGGCATTGGCATGGGCGTGTCGGGGGCGTGCTCGTGGGCGTGTCAAACTACACACATTTTACTTTGTGGCCGTAACCGTTGTCAGGGGGCCGTGGGCATGGGCATGTCAAACTACACACTAAGAGGGCCGTGAGCGTGTCGGGGACGTGGTCGTAGCCGTGTCAAAGTACACACATTATACTTTGTGAGAGGGGCGTACCACAACAGCGTTCTCAGAGGGGCGTGCCACACATTTTATAACAAAAAAATGGCCGCGTCATTCAGTAGCGCGCCTTTCCATTCACAAGTTATAATCACTTCTCACACGTCCGTATAGAAGACACAAGGTGCGCCGCATTCACGCACATTGCCATTCCGCCGGCGTTAACAACATATGTTGCGTAGCAACCTTTGTGGGCATAAGCGTTACCGATCTCAACCGGGGATAAACGCAGGCGTCTCAGAATGCACACGCCCACACGTCTCAGAATGCACACGGCTACACACAACAACGCTGAACAGCACGCACACCTCACGACGTGCACGAACGCTAATCTCACTGTGATGAGATTAGCGTTTGTGCACATCATGAGGTGTGCGTGCCCTTCAGCGTTGTTGTGTGTGGGCGTGTGCATTCTAAGACACCTGCTGCATTGGAAAGCGGTGGGGTAGCGTTCGGTAAAGTTTGCCGTTCTTCAGGTAAATATTTTTTATACCCGGACCACGTCGGGACGGGCAGCTAGTTGGTCCATATTTTGATCTTGACACTATCAGACAGGATCCCCACATTTTCATCGTAGATGTTCATAGCAAGGGTGCCATCACTTCTAGCTAGATCTGTCTTGCCCCTGATTTTGTGCTTTCTACTACAATGTAATGCTTGACCGTGTGGGAGAATTGATCTATGGGTCCACTTTACTGTCTGTAAGTACTTCATTTTTGAAAAATGAAAGTTACTATTTGGTGAGAAAAATGCATGCCATCGCTGTTAACACAGATAACATTTATACCTATGATTACTAATCTTGTTACTGCTAAGCACCTTTTATAATTATCATGGTGGGAAAGCACAGAAACAGTGAAAATGACAATCTCTACTGTCTTTACCCAAATTGAGCATTCTGTCTATAACTTACAAAGTTTTTATTTTAGGTCCATTGATGAACTATCGTCTACAACTAATTGCCAAACTAAAGAGTCAAGCAAACACAAAATATAGCAGGAGAAGACAACCTCTTCTCCATTTCCAGTTCTTTCTCAAAGCTCTATTACCAAGCCACTTTGGCTTGAAGTAGAAAAATAAAACAAACTTTAAAGAAGACTCAGGTTCCAGCACTTTTCAGCCTTTGCATAAACATGGAAATAGATATTAAAGAGAAGCAAAACGTTACCAAAAACCACAATATAGAAAATTAAAATCCTGATAGGCAACCAAGAATAAGCTTGTGTGCAGTGGGAAAGAATGCGTCTAGTTTAGGAGAGAAATGGGTAGAATAGAAAATCAACAATCCCAATCTTGCTCGAGAAAGCAAAAGGCATAATTGAATTTCTAAAGGAGGTTTCTCTTCTCAGTCCCCACTTGGGGTTCAACTGTCCAGATGTGCAAAAAAGAAAAGCCAGTAAGGAAGTCATGAAATTTTTGTTTATATAACAAGCGTCTACTTTGTGCAAGCAATGAATGTAAAATATAAAAATATAAAAATGTTTCAACAAGTATAATTGAGAGAACGTTTCAGATAAAAAAACATGATACACTAAACAAACAGTAGTATGATGTCAAGAGAGAAATACTACTCTGGGCTGATCTAAGATCTGATTGACAATGCCTTTCGCCAGTGATAGATTGCGGCTCATCCAAGTTAGTCAGTGGTTAAAGGAGCCTGACCCAAAGTCCACTCTGTTTATATTATAAGCAGTAGGTCAAACAGACAGTGCACTGTCAAGCCAGACCTTAACCCCTTCCACGCTGATGACGAGCTGGGCTCGTCATCAGGTAGCCTCCTCGCACGCTGATGACGAGCCCAGCTCGTCACGTAACATGCGCTTTGAAAAATCTCAGCATACGGGCGGAATTCCGCCCGCACGCATGCTTAAAGGGCATTGGGAGGCCCTATACCACTTCATTGATTGCCTCAGAGTTTGGGGTGGCCACTTTTCTGGTTGTCTTATTTAATGTTCCAGTTGTGATTTTGGAAAATGATGATTAAGCCTTGTTACTGCATATTCTCTGTTTTTTTGTTGATTGCATTTTTGTTTAGTGCTTGATACGTGACAAGTCATCATGGTCGGATTGTTTTACTGAGGCAGCACTGAGATGGGCTCCGGGTGATGATTAAAGACATCTGCAGTAATGTCAGAAACGTCCTTGATCAACTGGTTTTCCTTTTATCCCATTCTTGACAGAATTTGCTATTGAACTTCAGAAAGACTGCACATCTTGCCACAGCTTTTGAAGGCACCACAAGGAACCCCTCCGTGATGTCCCTTCCTCCGTTTATTTTCCACTTCCCTTTGGTTACTATGCTACCGTTTTATGATCTTGATATTTGATATGGCCGACTGTGCTTTACTTCTCTCTTTTGAGGAGCAAGCTTCCATATGTTGAGCTGGGTTTGACCCTGAGCTTATTCTCTGTGTGACCACTAAAAGGCTCTTACACTGCATACTCATTTTTCTCTTGAATTCACTACAACATTGGAGGGTTTTATTCATTGACCCAACTCATGCCTGTTTTCCATAAGACAGCAAGTTACCATTAGCTTCCATGCTCACTGTCAAAAGAGGCTATTTGTTCTGCCATTTCGAGAAACTGTACCCAGTAAGACACTAGCCCATGGTATATCATGTTGCAGTAGTCATGTTCTGTCGGCTTGCAGTTAAAATGGTGTCATCTCCATGTCTTCTTTCCTTTTCAGTCCATCTTGCCCTTCTGTATCATCTCAAGGTCTCTGATTATGTTCTCCATTCTATGTCTGCTTATGCTGCTACTACTTAGGGGTGTAACACAGATTCCTGCAGCCCTGTAGGGGGGACCCACAACTTTCAGGCCCCCCCAAACCTTTAGTATGGCCCCATTCAGCCCAAAGCCAATGGATGTCCGTGAGATATGGGAGACTTGACCTCATTATATTTCTGCTGAGAGGTTTTGCCACTGCTGCCTCTTCCTTACACTGGACCTTGGCAGAAAAGTAGCTTCTGGGACAATTCTACTGTAACACATTTTGTAGTCCGTCATAAACCATTGAGGGTGCAAATCCCTTTTTGACAACTCTGCCATATCAAAAATATAATTTCCCCTTTGTTTTAAAAAGTCCTCAATTCATGCTGCGCTCCATGCATTTCTCATTGCAAACACAAAGCATAGCGTGCTCCACACACTGGTTCAGTGTCTCAGCTTTTTTCAGCAATGATAAGCAGTTAGAGAACTGAAAATTAACTGATGGTAGGGTGAGGGGCAGTGAATTAAGAAAACAAAACACCTTGGAATGGCTGGCCGCCGTCTTCCCTGGGCCCTCTACCTTCTTCCTTTCTCCAGACCGGCCGGCAACAGGAAGCACCCGGCACACAGTCTCCCCTGAGCCTGCAATGCAGCTTTGTGATTGGTCTGAGCGCCATGGTTCAAAGCTCAGACAGGAACAGGGAGCCTGTCCATGTTCGTCACCAGGCTGAGTAATGTAGCCTGGTGGGGAATATGCAAAGTGCTCATGAACTGTTTGGTTGGCCCAAGAGCGCCAGCCAAACAGTTCATGCGCACTCAGGGAGTGCAAACCACTCCTCCCCTGCTCTGGCCAGCCCCGCCCTGCCCCACATTGAATAAGGCCTCTGACTGCATGCAATAGGAAAAATAAAATGATAATAACGATACGTTATTGTCGTTTTATTTTTCCTTTTTGTGCAGTGGGGCAACGCTCCTCCACCTTAGCGGAGGAGCCGCCACTGACTGATGCTAAAACTTTTAGGAGTTTGAATTTCTGCTCTGTACATAGAAGGGACTTGTTGGCTTTGGAACTGACGGATCTTGACGATTAAATGCAGATGAAGTCCCTGACTGGGGTTTACTGCGCATGCGCGTCACCCACCTGAAGCTTATCTCCAAGGACTAGGCTGTCTTCCAGTCTCAGTCAGCGCTATACGACCATCTCCATGTATCACTCCTGCGTAAATCAATGTCCAGCGACTGACAAGGACCAGGCATCTGCTTGCACTTTTGAGCCTCAAGGCCCTCAAGCCAACATTTTCCAAGATGTATGAGTTTTAAATGGGATTTCCCATGGATCTTTGCGGCTATTGATTTACATAGCATCAATGTGGATTGTATTGCCAAGCTGCTGAGCCAGTAGCCTTGGGTTACAGGGCTTGTGTTCGCTGCAGAGGACAGTGGGCGATAACTCATGCTACACGCCCAATCAGTCTCAGAACAGCCAGGCTGCATCATTTATGCCGCAGACGTCTATTTGAGGCTTCGGCGAAACTGCCGCTGTCTGCAGAAAAAGGACTATTAGTGGGAACGAGAAACTTTCTCAGTTGCCACTCCAGTCTTTCATTTTCCCTGAATTACGGAGCATTCGATTATTTTCACAATTTGTATTTATTTGTATCAAAGCAAAACATGCGAAAAGGCTGATTTCCTTGCATAAAGTGCTTCCATTTGTCCAAATACAAAGCAGCACATTACAAGAAGAGTGATATGCGCTTCCCCGACGTTTTACTATCTAACTCGACGAGAAATACCAAATAAATCTGTATTAAGCCTTCACGATGGTCCACTAAAACTTTGGAAGAGGGAAGAAAAGCATCATTCTAATCTACCTATTTGCGCCTTTCGTGAAATGTCACTGTCAGGCAGAAAAAATACACAAATACAAACACATCCCCAGTCATTGAATCCTTTCATCCATGCACGCTACTCATCTCTCGTGCCATGAAATACACGCCTTAGACATGCATAAGTCAGAGTTAACTGCCACAGCCTATATGGTAACAATTACTGGGACTGCAACAGGGCACAAGTCGAGGGGGCACGCGGGTAGACAGCGTCTACTCCACCTTTTCACCAGGGAGACGCTGTCTTCCCTGCCAAGAAGTTGGGCTCCACAGAAATATGCTGAACACATCCCGGTGTACTTTTCAGACACGGACACATACAGCACGCTGTATGCTTTCATTCCGAGAGAAAGGTGTAGGCCAGGAGGGGCTTGGGGTAGGTTCTTATTTTAAAATCCAGCTGAGCCCAAAAAAGGCTGAAGTTAAAGTGCCTTCATGCCTCCTTTTGATTGTGTATCCTACCTGGGAGCTATCTGGAACCTCACACTTAGCTTCATATGCAGGGGAAGGGAAACAAAGGCTTAAAGCTTTTTTTATCACTCCACATGTATTTGAGAGAGGCATGCTTTTGACTTCGTTTACTCCCTGTGTATAAGATATATACATGTACTGTAAGAATATCAGATGTGCTATTCTGTCACAATTTTTACATGTATAACAATTTAAGCACCACTTGTTTTTGCACGAATAACCTCAATCCAGGGGCCGGAGTGCTTTACATCAAACATACACATTATAAAGTGACAAAAAATCATATGTGTGTAAATCAATGTATGTGTGTTACATCAGACGGTGAGGGTTAGAAGGTGAAGTAGTCATATGCCCTTCATATCTCACTGTGCTATATTAGGAGGCTTACAAGTTATGGATTGCAAGTAACAAAAGGATCTCTGTGTTAAAAGTAGCAGCCCACTTACCCATCTACAAAAATAAAAAATCTGTCATCTGCATGTCACATGATGTGCTTTGCAGGAGACATAGTAATCTGCTAAGTTCCTTTGATTCAAAACTGGGTCTAGACAAAACACAGGGGCATATTATCAACAAATAGCGATATTTATCGCTAAGTAGGGTTAGAGACAATTTTTTTATCGCTAAGTATCGCTAAGCATCGCCTATTTTTATCGCTTAGGAACCTTGCTATTATCAAGGTTTATCTCCTAAGCGATAAAAATCGGCCGAAATGCATGAATATCGCTGAAAAGTCAGCGATATTCTTGCATTATCGAGCAAATGCTCTTAGCCATGTTATCCACCTCCCATTGGATAACATGGCTAAGAACTGCTAAGGGGCAGGTGTTAGCTTTTGGAGATATTCGCGCTTAGCGCGGATATCTCCAAAAGTTGGTAATAGGAGATAGCGATGTTAGCGACTGTTTCCAGTCGCTAACATCTTGGCACGCCCACTTTGCATGTCATTAGTGATAAATATCACTGACATGCAAAGTGGGGCCCAAGATGGTCGCTATCTCCTACTAGCTGTCGCTAACTGGTGTTAGCGACAGCTTGGTAATAGGGAGATAATTTTATCTCCGCTTTCTTGGCTTTTAAAGCCAAAAAAGCGGAGATGAACCCCCTTGATAATATGCCCCACAGATCGCTCCAGTAAGTGCATTAATCTCCAGAATGATTTTCCCATTATTATTATTCCCTGACATTTATTGGGCACACAAAGATCTATGAAGCAGGTGCCTTAACCCATAAGATATTTTAAAAAGGACTTTGCAAACAATTAAGCAGAAACATATTTACTGCCACATTGCTCCTTGTTGCCAATTTCTTTTGTGGCAGAGTTAAAAAAAATAGATGTATAAATTGAGGCACAGATGTTGTGTCAGGTTTGCATCACTTTTTACTTTGTACTCACGGCAGACCTACTAAGCATATGTATGAGGTCTTAAAATATGATGTTGCGTATTGTAATGTCACTTCCTCTGAGGTCATGGGTTGTGATACCACTCGCTGTGATGCCATGTGCAATGTCATGTTCCATGATGTCACTTGCATACCGCTTAATTTGGTTAGTCCCCCAACCTCTTTTATTAGGACAGCAGTACCCAAGTGTACTAAGCCAAGACACATTTTCAGGCATTTTAAATCATTAAGGCGAAATATACATAAGGAATTTATATAGTCATGTTCTCCACGTTCTTCAAAGAAAACTGTCCACTTTGAAGGAGTGAAACAATATGTTAAACCTGGAAAGAGATGACGAAAAGGGAGCTTGCAAATTCCATCAGTAAGTGACCTGTAGAGATGCTGTTTGGGTAGTCCATGTTTTTGAGAGAAAACAATAGGGGGATTTCTGTCTAACAATAACCTTAGATTTGGTTTATGGTAATGTAGTATTTCAGTTAAAAAATAAAGTGTATTTAGACCATTTGTGGCCCGATTTAGGTAGGCATTTACCGGTCGGTAACGGCCAAATTCGGCTGTTACCGACCGGTAAATGCCTTTTCCAATGTAGGGGGCATGTATTTACAGATTCTGTATTTTTACAGAATCTGTATTTACCGAATCGGTAAAATTACCGAATTGGTAAATACAGACTCGGTAAAAATACCGAATCTGTATATGCAGATGTAGGTGGCGCTTTAAACTTCTTGATTTTTTTACTTTCTCTACATTCAAAGCTGGCTTGAGTGCTTCTACGCACATTATCCATATTGGTTTTTCCTTACTTATTTTCGGGATCCTACTGGCTTTACATAAATTACTTAGAGAGTTTACCCATGCCGCTTCTTCCACAACACAGCTCATATTTCCAGGGTCCTTCCTGCGGAATCCTGTATCAACCTCCAGAACCCTTTTATATTTTTATTTTCTATTGTCTCTAGTAGGTTATCTTTTCTTTAAAAATCCTTTTCTGCTTCCTTACTAATGATTTATATTCTTTCTTCAAATTGAGCAGGATCTCTAAATTCCCATAGTCGTAACATATCCTCTGACTTCGCTCTATTTTCCAAATGGCCCTTTTTTTATTCTGACATGCAAGGTTAAACCACCTGGGCCTTCCATTGCTATGTTGTGTTTTTAGCTTAACCTGTTTCTCATCTTTTAGATACACTCTAAGACATTGCACCGCTTGTGCTATTGTATCCAGGTACCATGCTACCTGATGACCTTCAACACTATCCTTCTTTAAATTTTGTTGAAATCTTACTAATTTCTCAACATATTCTTCCGTCAATTTTGTAGTCAAGCGCTTTGGGTATTCCACATTTTGGGCGATCACTCGATTTCACTGAGGCACCCAGACTCATTCAGACCCCTTGAGCTTGAATTTAGGATACTATTATCCGAACCCCAATTACCCCAGTTTTTATTAGGCTCCAAATTCTCTACCACTATGGTAATATTTGCCTTCTCCCAACGCCCCCTGCTACCAACTTCACCTGCCTTTCCCCCAAACCCTGCATGGAATCTCAGAAAACCTCCCTCTTGCTGTTTTCCTTCTTCAATTTGTACTTCAGAAATTATCCTTATACCCTCTTTTAGTATCTCCTTCTCGGCTTTCTGAATAGCTGCCTTAACAAGACATGAGTAGACTTGGACCCTTGTATATTCGGCACCTTTGTTGTTACTACTAAACCCTACCTGTCTCCAATCCTTTGTACCAATTTCTTTTAAACTTGGATATTTTGCCAAAGAAAATAAGAGTTGGGAACGATTTAGAGGGACTATCTTCCTTTGTTTTTTCCTCCCAGTCTCTTGGTCAATAGGTTTAACGTATATCCACATTTTATTCTTATTGCACTTATCTGGAGTTTCTGTGTCCCAATCTCCTCTTCTCTGCCATTCGTTCTTTCTAGGTAGTGTGTTCACTCTACTTCCTCCAACTGCTGAACTTCTAGGCGATTCTTTTCCTCCTAGCTTATTTCTATTGATTTTGGAACACTTCACCTCCCTACAGGATTTACGGGTGTAATTACATGGTACCCTTTTACCTTCTGCATCAGCTTCTACTCCTACAGAGCGGGGTTGCCTCTCTATTTGCCTTCTTTCCCTTTTATTATTTTTCAGCATTCCATTTTCATAAGTTTGTACTCTAGTCTGCAATTCCGGGGGTTCGTTCTCTCACTTTTGCTCCTCTTCACATTCCTGCCTCTCCACTCTTTACCCATTTCACTTCTACATTAGGCTTTTTTCCTTTTTTTCTTTCTATCACGTCTTCGACGAACCTGGTCCTTTTTCTATTTTCCTACTCGCGTACCATACATAGACGCATGCGCACTAGCATCTGGTACTCCGCATTCTCCCGATGGCGTTTTCTACCGGTGACTGCTTCGGTCAACCTCAACTTAACCCGGTAAGAGTCTTTACACCTCGGTCACCGTATCTATTCTACTACCTTAAACCCCACAGCCTCTCTGGTGATTACATCGCGTAATTTTGTTGACATTTCTTTATTTTGGTTGACGTTCGTGTAAGGTGTTCACATGACGCCACGGCACTCGTTTCCACGTTTTTAGGTATATCCCTTTTGTTTATTCTTTTTGGTGCATAATACCTCACGGTTCGGAGTTTCGCTTGGTGTAGCACATCTGACATTTCCAATATTAACCACTCTTACTTTTGACTAATCGATTCACGTACCATACCACTGTTCATGGGATCCACTTCACACTTCGAAATGCTTTTACATCTGGCATTGGTTTCAGAACTGGATTTTATCATCTTTTCTTCGCATCACTTTTTTCACATCTTCTTTAAACACTCGGCTCCTGACTTACATATCTTTCATTTTCCACTTATTCACAGTAAACCTGCAACCCCCTGACAAAGAGCATCCTGCTCGAAATGCATTGGGGATCTGGATTACGTACATGATGTTATGAACTTGATTCTTGGAACTTTTGAATAGCATTGTGTGGAAACTACTTTTTCGTTTTCTGTACATGGAGAACATCGGAATTACAAAATTGCAGCCAGCAAATTTGTTTATATGAATGACACAAAGTGATTAAAACTTTGAACTAACATACCAAATTGGATATTGTTTGCTTTAATAGCACACAGGAGTGCTCAGGTTATCCACCTTGTGCTGACAAGGTCTTGTATTTGTCATTTATCCTCCGCCCTTCCTGGACAGTAACGGCCACATCCTGACCACCCTAAGAGAACGAACTTTCTTTATGAACTTCCAGTTAAACTTCTTCTTGTATTCTTGGAGTGCAGCGGACTCCTCTTTCCGATCAGTAATTACATGGTACCCTTTTACCTTCTGCATCAGCTTCTACTCCTACAGAGCTGGGTTGCCTCTCTATTTGCCTTCTTTCCCTTTTATTATTTTTCAGCATTCCATTTTCATAAGTTTGTACTCTAGTCTGCAATTCCTTGCCCTTCCCTTTGTTTGGGCCCTTTTTTCTTCCATATATATGAGTTGGTCATTTATGAGAGTACCTAAGGTTCTGGTGTTTTGGCTAAGAGAAATCTCCCCACCTCCTTACCAGCATCGGCCATCTGGAGATGTACACGTCATGCTGGGCACCACCCACCACAGTGGCTCCTGTGTTCCCTTCAATATGGCCTTCTATTAAGGGGTCTTGTACTTGTATAACCATTGTTGGCATCTGCCCCCTTATCCCCTGTAGTTCTATGATTCTTTTAAATTGTATTTCATGATTATTTAACAGGGTATTATTTAACATCGAGACTTCTAACAGCCCTTGCAACATTTTTTGTAGAATCAGCATAATGTCCAGCATAGAGGCAGAAGATGAGGTCGTATTGTCTAAGCCCAGCGTGCCATTCCGTAATATTTCATTTAAGGAGTCTATGAGCTTAGGGCTTTGGCTTCCTACATGATCCGTACTTCTGTCAAAGTAGTTCTTGTAGCAGAATTTGACAAATCAATGCGGGCCCCCACATCTTTGGACCCATTCCCTGCCAATACCTCATTCTCAACCCCTAACGAGGAAAAGATCTGAAGCGAAGATGAAAGTCTTGGTTCCATCGGAGGGTTGATGTGGCTTAAGTCATTCTGTGAGGGAGGAATCGACAATCTCTGTGACCTCCTCTACAGTTAGTAGCACCTTATTACTTTCTTTGGCTTGGCCTTTGCCCGGTGTGAGTGTCCTCTTAAAGTGCTTCCCCGCAAAGTCCTTTATTGATTCGGACACTAAGCCAACTTCTTTCCCACAACATTGTGATTTATTTGCTGCAGTGGGTTTCTTTGTGATTTTCCTCACCTCCCTTTTGTCATTTATCACATGAGTTGTCACAGGCACCCTTCAGACCTTTCTTCAACTGGCACCACCTCAAACTCATCAATTTGTTTTGATGGGTCTTTACAAATTTTACTTGGCTTTACCTTTCTTTGCGCCATTCCAAAATCCTCCTTATATATTCTGTATTATTCATATGTTAAATCTATTTCATGGGTTTGCCAAAACGAAGCAGAATACGCTCTCAAGCAGATGGCTCTACCTACTTACCTACAGTTCAAAGTTCACAAACTCAAATTGTACCTTAAATCACGCGCTTCTTCTTACTCTTCCTGTGCTTTTTATGCTCAAGCCCTGGTCTGGAATTTAATTAAAAACAATTTTAGTAATTTTTAAAAGTTTTAAAAGCCCTTACCTCCCCTGTGTGCTGACTGACTGACCCTGGTTTCTTCTTAACGCTGGTTTTGCCACAGGCTAATTCATTCTATGTGCTAATAAAAGTCTTGGCTCAAGCCTGACCAGACCTCACTGGTCCCACTGAGAAGGCGTCTTCTCAGTTATATGAGCTTCCACTGCGGATTTCAGTATGTCGCCACCGCTGCTGCGCTCCAGGGACCCAAGCTCCCCCTCCTGGTCTGTAAAAACATGTCTGCCTGAAGACACGGAGTGTGGACTCCCAGCTGTGTACAAGCGCTTCCCTCTCTTCTCGGTACCGGAAATACCAGCCGATACTCACACGGTCCCCAGGATAGGCTCCTCACACTTCGAGCACTTAATTTCAGCATTTCTCCCAGTACTTTTCGGCGATCATACACTCGTCATCTGTGCTTTCCGCTCTCTTGCGTCCGCTCGATGCCACATCAGTCACAGCCGCACAGGAGGAGGATCTGCATCTGCAACACTAGTAATATAGTATTATTGGTTAGATTGCCTGTTGTTGTTTAATTGCATTTTGCTTTGAGTTATTGATATTTATCATAAATATTGTGAGTTCATAAGCATGACATTTGGTGAGCAAGTTATGGTTTGCATAGCTGTCTTGCAAGTTAAGTATTGTGCTACTAACCATAATTTGCAAATTGCAGTTGTTTTTCAATGTTAATCTGTAACCTTAACTTCATTTTAACTGTTGTTTTCACTTACATTTCAGAGGTCTTTTTAGGTTTTGCTTGAGACAGCGTATATTTTGTTGCTTGCAAGACATTTTGATTGCTTAGAGTCCACACATTTCTTACCACTTGTTTGCTTCATGTCACTCTCATTTTCTTGCTTAGCGTGTGTCAACTTATTTCCCCTTATTATGTTTGTCACTCCCGTGGAGCATGGTTCATGTACTGCTTCCTTGACTTATGTGCATCATTCCAATGCTCATCCGACTTTCGAGGTACTTTTTTAGGGTCAAACCTGCGATAGCATCCTCTAGTGCATGCATATTACTTGCAAGACACTACTGTCAACAAAAATTGCTTGGAGTCTGCCCGTTGCTTACGAGTTGCTGGCTTGTGTGGCACTCTTCTTTACAGCCTTATATTTAGTTACTGCAGGCGCAGCATTTTCTCCCCTTCCATTCTGTGGAGCGGGACCTAGCACTGATTGATTCAACTTCTACACACTGAGGGCCTGGTTTCCTGCGCATAGTTGTGTGTATGTGCAGAATCCCTGCAACACTTCGTTAGGCCCGTCATCTACTTCTGATGTGATTGAGGTACTATTTCGTTCTTAACTTTCAGTGATCTGCAAACAGAAGGCGCGTGACTGGCAAAACATGCCCAGCAGGACAAACAAAATTGTGAAGTTTTATTTTCTAAAGTTTTCTTTCTTTTATTTTGCCAAATCTTGTTTTCTCACTTTGCACTCATGTTTTTTTTTTGTTTTTGCTCGTGAGTGCTGTTCTCAAAAGATAATGATTATCTTGTTCTAAATATTGCAAAGTGTGAGAATCTTGGTGTACTCTATAATAAGCCTGTGGTGCCTTTTCTTAGAGTATACTTGCAGATACCATCTTGGGTCCAGTCAGTATTGCTTACTTAACCTTAGCTCAACCCTGGGTGAACGTGGCTGAGAGCAGTAAGGCTTGGTAATGGAACTTAGTGTGAAGCACTTAACAGCACCAAACAACAGAATAAGAAAATCACACACTAATAAAAGACACAACAGCAATTTATAGAAGCAGAGTGTATTTATTTTTCATACATTTTTAGAGACCATGATTATTAAAATCCACCAGAGGGTTCCAGAAATACAAATGTTAGAACTTTTTATGAATTTTAAATGCAACCACAAACAAGCATTGGCAAACATAAAGTTTGAAAACTTTTGAAAAGTTTGAAAGAGTTAGTGTGAGTTCTATAGCTGGGCTTGGATGGCCACGTCTAGCAGAGATGAGGTCTAGGAAGCCAGAAAGGACAATTTGAATAGTTACTTGGCCACCAGATAATTATTAAAGCATTTCTAAACTTTACAGGACAACCACCATAGAACTCAATGGAGTGGTCCTGATGCACAAAACGATGCTCAAACGAATGCTTTGGTTGTGCTGTGGTTGAACGGGGTGTCTTGATGGAGGATTTTCAGACCACAGATGATGTTGTGCGACTTTGGACATGGTGAACGGGTTCCTCGAAGTCTTCAATATTACAGTAGTCCAAAAGATGATGCTGAATTTCTGATTACATTACACTGCGGTAGGATGCAAATTCTTTGGTGGGGGCTGGTGTCCCTTTCATTCAACAGATCTAAACCGGGACAGCACTCCTGGGTTTAGCAGAATCTGTACAGATTTTGACTATTTCAGATTTGTCCTTTGTCATGTCTGGCGACTGGCAGCGGCAAAACCTCTGCAGTGGCTACCAACGTGTCCGTTTGGACTCCTTCAGTTCTTGTTGTCCTTCGGCGGGTTCCAGGAGATCAGCAGACTGATCTTCAGAGTGACTGGCCTTGGTGAAGCTGGGAAATCATCTTTTCCTTAGGTCAGGAGCCGCATGCCCAGTCCCAGTCTCGGTATTTATTTATTTAAAAAGTTTTGTATAGCGCGAACAAGACCCAAATGGTTATCAGAGCGCTTTACATGGGTAGGTTGACGGACAAAATGGGGCAGCCAATAGGGGCAAAGCAAGAATAGAATACAATAACAGTAATGTACCACAGTAATAACAGGAACGTAGAGAAGGATGTCCGAGCCATGCCATTCCAGAATATCATGTTGGCCGGGTCAGCACCTTAGCCCAGAGAGGAAGTCATAAGTAGAGTTTTCACTTCCATTTTGAAGGACTATGTTGATGGGATCAGTCTTATTTCCGTAGGTAGGGAGTTCCAGATTCTTGGGGCGACACCTGAGAAGGTACGATTGTAGGTTTTTGTTTTTTAAAATTTGTTAGGTTTCAACAGCAAGGTGCTGGAGCTCCTAGAGGAGCAGGTACCTCCTGAAAGGACTAGAGGAGTGTTGAAATGAAAGACTTTGTGGATCATGCATGCCAGTTTTAGTTGGATGCTTGCCTCGAACGGTAGCCAATTTAGAGCTTTCAAAATTGGAGAAATGTGGTTGGATTTCTTGGAGCCCGTGATGATCCTTGCCGCAGAGTTCAGTGAGGCCCTGAGCGCGGCCATCCTGTATCTTGGTAGACCACAAAGGGTTGCACCCATTCTTGCACAGCAGATTTGAAGTCCTTGGGGGCAGGAAGGGTTTGAGTTTCCTAAGAATGCTCAGATTAAAGTTCACTCCTTTTGTAGCAGTACTGATGTGTGCTTGCATGTTCAAGTTTTTATCCAGCACTATTCCCAGGGATTTCGTAGAGTCTGATATGTGGTGTGCAGTTGAGAGCGGAGAGATTATTTATACATTTTTTCATGATGAGGTCTTGCTTGGGCGGGGAGATAAGGAGAAATTCTGTTTTGAGGGCGTTCAGTTTGAGATGGTTGAGCGTTAAACAGTTTTGGGTTTTGTGCAGGGTTCCATTGTGAGCTGTGATATCGTCTGGTGAAGAGATTTTCAGGTATAACTGCGTAACATCGGCATACATGTGGTAATGTATGTTAGAAGCTTTGAGGATTTCAGTAAGAGGTTCAATGAAAAGGTTGAACATGGTGGGGGAGAGAGATGACCCTTGTGGTACTCCCAGAGTGCAAGGACTGGCATTAGAGGGGGTTTGATTGATTTTGACTCTTGAAGATCTGTTATGGAGAAACAAGGCAAACCATTTTAGAACTGTGCCAGAGAACCCCATCCTATGTTCCAAAAGGTTCAGGAGGTTATCATGTTTGATGGTGTCAAAAGCTGATGAGAAGTCTAACAATATTAAAGGGCAGGATTCATTCCAGTCAAGCATAGTAAGAGCGTAGTCAACTATATGTGTGTATATAGTGGAGGAGTGCGGCTCAATGGTTAGAGCGGCAGACCCTGATGCAGAGTTCTGGCCAGGGACCAGGGTTCGATTCCCGCCTCGGCGGGGTCTCAGGCTCAATTTCCTCTGACCTGTTAATTCTCGCCTCGGTGCCTATTCTAATCACGGGCCCCACGCTGCAACTCTGGGCAATAGCTTGCTTAGCCTCCACACCGGCCCCAACAGCGCTACGGATGCCTGGCTTCACCCTGGGGGTGCCCAGGAGTGGACACTTCACAGGGAAAGCCAGGAGGGGTTCCACAGCGGTATGAGTATCAGCGCCAGGAAACCGCATAGGCGACACCGCAAGGTGACCGTCTGGTGACAGTGCGCTCTATAAGTACCATGACATTTACATTTACATGGCCGTTTCGGTGCTGTGACCCTGACGGAAGCCAGATTGGAATTGATCCAGCAATTTGGTTGCGAACTGGAGCTGAGTGTAGACTGGGTGGTAGTGTTGTTGCATTGACGTTTAATCAGATCAAGCAGCATTTTGGGGCAGTTTTTGGCACTGTCCAGTTGGCATCTGAAGAAGGACGCTTTCGCCATTCTGATGTGTTTGCTGTACTTAACTCCTTTTCAGCCTAGGTAGAGCAAAAATGCAGCTGGTGCAGTCCTCTCAATTGTGCAGCCTATTTTTGAGCAGCTCAAGGGGAGCAGGGCAGGCCTTCTTCTGTCCTCTCTTCTTCTCCAACATGACCTGAGGGATAAGGTGCCAGAGGTGCCCTCCTTATCCTCTTTAGTGACAAAGCTCCTCTGATGTGTGTCATCTGGCTATTCCAGAGTGCCCCATTCTTGCCCCCTTCAAGATGGCACAACCCTTCCTTGGCTGTTGGGAGCAGGACAGCCCAACCTATTTGTGCTGCTACACACCGATGGGAAAACCAGTTTGGACACAGGTTTTCCTCCCTCATCTCTGCCTCTTAATTGTCTGCAGCAGTCCTCCCCAATGAGTAGCTCACGAGCTCCTGGTAGCTTTTGTTTTGTTGAATTAATATATGTATACCAAAATTGAAAAGTGTGTATTTGATATGAAAATGTATGTATGTTCAAAAACCATAATTTCCAAAATCTATTTAAATTTGATATTTGAATGAGAAATCATGCTGCCTTGAGAGACTTATTACAAATATTATTACTTTGGTGCCAAGGGGCATTGCATCTATGACTGTTATGTATTGCCCTTGTAGAATCATTTCAAATTGACTAAGCCCTTTTTACATTACTGCTGGCAATCCTGAACTGGGGAGATCACGGCTGGTTACCTTGCAATGCAATATTATTACTTTGGTGCCAAGGGGCATTGCATCTATGACTGTTATGTATTGCCCTTGTAGAATCATTTCAAATTGACTAAGCCCTTTTTACATTACTGCTGGCAATCCTGAACTGGGGAGATCACGGCTGGTAACCTTGCAATGAGTGCTTACAAATGTAATCTTATCTAATGTGTACAACACTAATATTATTAGTAGCGCAGGATGATTTTGATAGAACATAAGTAGCTCTTGTTAGTGAAAATATTGGATACCCCTGATCTGCAGGAACAAAAGGCATCCTACTCAAGGATGTTGTCTCAAGAGGCATTTCAAAGGCGGCTTCACCTTTGAAGCCTCGCTTTGTGCTTACACCCTGAGTGGCTATCTTGCAAGAGGAGGTGCCACCTCACTCTGCAGCAAATGCCTTGGTTCTCAGGCCTTGGAGTCGTTCACATATCTCCACAGGCAATCAGAAACCCATCTATGTACCAGTGCCTTTGTGGGTCTACTGGACTAGCAGCAGTAATGCAGAGTGGCAACTCTCTAAAAGTTGCTTAGCTTTAATTGTGACTTAAAATTTGGCCTGTGCATTAGGTCGGGTTTAATGTTACAGTTAATTTGATACCTTACTTGACTTTGTTTGCCAGCTGGTAACCCTGTGTTAGCCAATGGGGCGCCTAACATTTCCACAGCAAAATGACAATCTCGACATATTGCTGCCAAGACATATCAAGAATCAAATGTATTTCTTAATAATATACAGCTCCCTGCTATAGGACCTTTATTCCATATTTAGGGGAGTTTTACATATATTACTTAAGGGAAGTGATGGCTTTGCCATTAGGTGTAATGGCATAGGCGAACTGACAGTGTCACACACTGCCCTATCAGTCTGCAGTGGCAGACTGAGGTCTACTTGGTCTCTGTCACATGCAGGGTGGCACAAACAGTGCATCAGCCCTGGGTGAACACTCTGTCTTACATGCCCTGGGTACCTGGAATGCCAACCACTAGGGACTTATAAGTAAGCCAGTATATGAAAATTGAGTGTATCCAATTGAATATAACTTGGTATAGGGTTAGGACACTGGCACTGGGGTCTGCTTAGCAGTTCTCAGTGCACTCTCAGCGTTGAAAAACCAGCAGCATCAGTCCAAAAATGTGGGATTGAACATGCAAAAAAAAAGAATTTGCATACACAAATCAACATTGTTTCTTTCTTATGTGTAATTTTTTAATGATGCTGTGACATATAAGATTATGCAGTAGCTCCAAATCCTCCCCACTCCAATCCACCCACCCCAGACTAATGCACCCCAATCCAATACAATCCACCCCACTCAATCCAATCCTCCCCAGACCAATCTGATTCACACAGACTATTAAATTCCAGCACCCAAACTCCAACTCACATCAATGTAATCTTCCCCACTCCCAACAGCTCTACTCCAATCCACCCCACTCCAATCCACCTCACTCGAGACTAATCGACCCCAATCCAATCCGATCCACCCCACTCAATCCAATCTACCCCACTCAATCCAATTCACCCAAATCCAGCCCAACCCTGACCAATGCAACACACCCCAGACCAATCCAATCTACCTCAGACCAATCCAATCCACCCAGACCAATTCAGTCAAACCCACTCCAATCCATCCCATGTCACTCCAATGCAATTCAATCCAAGCCGCTCACCACAATATGCCTCACACTAATCCTCCCAATCCAATCCACCTCATACCAGTCCACTCCAATCCAATCCATCTCACTTCAATGCACCCCAATGTAATCCATCCTAATCCAATCTAATCTACCCAAATCAATCCAATCCACCCCACACCAATCCAATCCACAAAACACAATTCAATCTATCCCATACCAAAAGCATCCACTATACTCCCAAATCCAATCCAATCTAGACTACTCTAATCCAACCCACCTGCAACAATCCACCCCTCTCCAATAGACCCCATATCAATCCATCTCAATCCAATCCGTCCCAATCCATCCCACTTCAACCCACCTCAATCCAATCCACCCCACTCTACCCCAATCCACCCCACTCTACCACAATCTACCCCACTCCAATCCTCCATATTCCACGCACAGCAATCCAATCCACCCCACAGCAATCCAATCCACCCCCTCCATTTCACTGCACACCAGTACAATCCACCATACTCCAAGCCACCCCAATCTAATTCAGTCCACCCACTCCAATCTAATCCACCCCACTCTAATACTCCATTCCAACCCAATACAACCCACCCCTCTCCAGTCAAATCCACCCGACTGCAATCCATCCACTCCAATCCATTCTACCCCACTCCAATTTAATCTATCCCACTCCAATCCAATCCACCGCAAAACAATCCACCCACTGCACTGCAGTCCATCCATCTCTAGCCCACCACACACCAACCTACTCACCCCAATCCGCACAACCATGCTCCAATCCAATACACCAGACTCCAACCCAATTCACCCATTCCACCCTCATACCAATCCATGCCAATCCAATCCACTTCATGTCACTCCAACCACCCACTCCAATCCACCTTAATCTACCCCACACCATTCTACCTTAATTCACCCCACAACACTCCAATCTGATCTACCACACTCCAATCCGAACCACCCTCTCCATCCCCATGTCAATAAAATCCATCCCATTCCATTCCAACCACCCACCCCAATCCACCGTAATCCACCACATGCCAATCCACCTTAATCCACTTTACTACACCCCAATCCAATCCATCCCACTCCAATCCAATCTAATCCACCCCAACCCAACCCACTCCAGTCCAGTCCACCCCACCCCAATCAAGTCTGCCCCACTCCAATCAAATACACCCCACTCCAAATAGTCCACCCCACTCCAGTCCAATCCAATCAACCCCACTCCAGTCCAATCACCCCACCCTAAAAACCTCACCCCAATCCACCCACTCTAATCCTTCCCACTCCATATATACCTCATTCTATCCAATACACCCCACTCTAATATACCCCACTCATTCCAATCCACCACACTTCATCCCAATCCACCCCACCCAATCCATGCCACTCCAATTCACTCCACCCCACTCCAGTCCAATACATTCCACTCCAAACTCAATTCACCACAATCCACCCACCCCACTCCTTTCCAATTCATCCCACCCAAATCCACTCCATTCCAGTGCACCCACCCACTCTAAATCCCCCCACTTTAAGCCACCCCACTCCAGTTCAAACCACCCAATCCAATCTAATCCACCCCAATGTAATCCACCCCACTCCAGTTCAATTGACCCACACCAATCAAATCCATCCAATCCACCCCACCAATCCACCCCACTCCAATACACTCCATTTCACTCAACCCCACCCCACTCCACTCCACTCCATCGCACTCCAATTTACCCACCCCATGCCAATCCACCCCACCACTCTCCAATGCAATCTGCCAAACTGCAATTCAATCCATCCACTCCATCACCACACCAATCTAATCCACCCCATGTCCTTCCAACCACCCACTCCAATCCACCTTAATCCCTCTCATTCCAATTGACCATAATCCACCCTACCCCACTCCAATCCACCCCACTCTAGCCCAATACACCCCACCCCACTACAGTCCAATCCAACCCACCCCAATTCAGTCCACCCCACTCCAATCAAATCCACCCCAGTCCACTAAACCCCACTCCACCCACTCTAAAAAATCCTCCCACTCCAGTCCAATCAAATCAACCACACTCTAGTCCTTTGACCTCACCCCAAAAACCTCACCCCAATCCATACCACCCCAATCCACCCCACTGCAATCCATCAAACCTCAATACACCCCATTCAATCCAATCCACCAGACTCAACCCAGGCTACTCCAAATCAATCCACCCGCTTCAGTCCAATACACCGCACTCCAAATCTACTTCACCACAATCCACCTCACCCCACTCCTATCCAATCCATCCCACCCACATCCACTCCACTCCAATCCACCCCACCCTATTCTAAATGACCCCACTCTAAACGACCCTACTCCAGTTTAATCCACCCAACCAATCCAATCCCCACCACTTCCCCACCCCGCTTCAATTCACTGCACTCCACCCACTCCAATCTAATCCATTCCACGCCACTCCAATGCAATCTACCCCACTCCACCCAATCCAATCCACCCCACACCAGTCATCCTCAATCCAATCCATCCCATTCCAATCCACCACACTCCATTCCTATCCACTCCACCCCGCCCTACCCACCCCACTCCACCCCACCCCACCCACCCCACTCCAGTCTAATCCATTGCACCGACGCCAATCCAATCCTCCCCACCCCACTCCACCCAATCCAATCCCATCCAATCCAATCAACCCTACTCCAGTATAATCCAGACCATTCTACCCCAATCCACCCCATCTCCAATCCAATCTACCCTACCCTACTCCACACCAATCCACCCTGCTCCAATCCAACCTACTCTACTCCTCTCCACTCCACCCTTCTCCAGTCCATCCCACAGAATCAAATCCACCCCACTCCAGTCCATTCCACCCCACTCCATTACAATCCGCCACAATCAACGCAATTCCAATCTAAACCACCGCACCCCACTCCAATCTACCCAACCCAAATCCAATACATGCAGTCCAATACAACCCACCCAATCTACCCTATCCCAGCTCAATCCACCCCACCCCAATCCAATTCACCCCACCCCTCTCCAATCCACCCACCCCACCCCACCCCAAATCCTCCCCTCTAATCCAATATAATCGAGTCCACCCTACTCCACTCCACCCCACTCTTGTCCAATCCAATCCACCATAATTCTCCCAACTCCTCTCCACCATACTCCAATCCAATCCACCACACCCCAGTCCAATCGCTCTAATCCAATCTTCCCCACCCAATCCAATCAACACCACCCAATTACTCCAATCTAATCCACCCACCCTAATCCACCCCACCCCACTCCAATCCACCCCACTCCATTCCACCCACTCCATACCACCACACGCTACTCAACTCAACTCCACTCCACTCCAGTCCAGCTTAGTTCACTCAACTCCAATCCAATCCATTCCACTCTACTCCAATACAATTCACACCACTACCTCAATGCACTCCAAACCCACTCCGCTCTACTCCACTGTATTCTACAATACTCTTCCACTGAACCACTGAACTCTACTCCACTCTACTCTACACTGTACGCCCCTACTCCAATCTACCATGCTTTACTCCAACAAATCTGCTCTACGACACTCTACTCCCCCTACTCCACTCTATGACACTCCACGCCACTAACTTTTGGCCATGCTGAACAGCAGCCACACTGGTTTACAACAGAGCGAAAACACATTGCCAAAGCTACAAGCTCTTGCAGAGGTGCGACCAATTGGCTTTGCCAATGCTTATTTCTAGTTGTATCAGGCTATCTTGGTTGTTTGCTGTTGCTTGTCCCATCGTTTTGTTGTTACTTTCCCTGCCAGTTTTGCTTGTCTTGTTTTTGTTGCTTACCCTGTCATCGCTTGCCCGATGTTGCTTGTTTTTCTACCTTTTCCTTATTGATGTTGCTTGTCCTGTTGTTGTAACTTCACTCCTACACCTGCTGTTCCTTGCCCCGCCCCTGCCACCAGAAAAAAAGTGCAATGACATGGGCAGCACTGGTCACCTCCTGCTGATTGTTTTCTACCTTTTACCCCAGCTGCACAACAACAGCCATGCTGAGGCTAAGGCATTCCACAAAGGCACCCCCCACCACCAAAATGTCCTTGCAACAAATGGCTCCCCTGCATAAACGGACCGTGTGGGCTGCTGGGGCGCAGTGCATGTTTGTTTTGTCCATATGATCTGATCCTGCTCTTTACAGCACTTTGAGTACATGTGCGTGGGAGCTATTATTTCCAGAGCTTGTTTACGACCAATTACCACTTTTTACTGTGTACTGCACCCAATCTGTAGTTCCATACTCTTTGCTTGAACTCCTTGTTATAAATGCAACGTTCATTTTTAGATTGGACATAGGACCATGTCTTACTACTTAATGTAAACACATTTTGTTAAAATGCAGGCCGCAAAGTTAACAATGAAAGTTAATTGTGCTCGCTGTTGAGCAGTAATAATAAGGCATGACTTCATTTCAGCGTACACCTCAAACTCACCCTGTTTTCTGAAAAATAAGTGTTAATATTGCCCAACTCAACGTTATACTCAGATCTGTTGCTAGTAGGTTTTCCATGCCCAAACCACCTGAGCAGTATCTGTAGCATTAATTGCTTAATCTGACACAAACTAAATATAGATTATAAAAAACAAATTATATCCAGGACCTCTTTGGACAGGGATTTCATTTGCTGTGTACAATTGTACCCACATTATGTTTACAGTTTCCCAACGTATTTAGCTTTTTCACTGCACTGAGGGCCAGATGTATGGCCGTTTTTGCTGTTGTAAACAGGAAATTGACCCGTTTGCGTCCTAAAAATAGGTGGCCCTATGTACAAACCCTATTTTGCGAGTCATTATACTATTACCGACTCGCAACATAGGGTTTGTGACTCGGTACCTTCCTAATAGCGAGTCATACTTCAAGGTACGATTGTTTTGCAGCCACAATTGCGGCCACAAAACACTCGCAGGTTAGCACCCATTTCAACGAGGTGGTAAGACACTCGCTAACGGGAAGGGGTTTCCAGGCCCCCTTCCCCTTTGTGACTGGCATCAAAAATATTTTTTAAGAGTAGGCATTTACATTTTTCTTATTTAAATGCATCCTGTATTTTTGCATTTAAAAAAACAAATGCTTTACTGAAAAAGCAATCACAGACATGGTGGTCTGATGACCCCAGCAGGCCACCATCCCGGTGACGGCCGGCCATTCCCAATGGGTCACAAATTGAGACCTACCTCATGAATATTAATGAGACAGACAATTTGCCATCCCATTAGGAATCGCAAACAGTGTCTGAGACACTATTTTAAATTCCATTTTGCAAGTCGCAAATTGCGAGTAGCAAAATCGATGCAATTTGTGAGTCGCAAAATAGAAGGGTCGTACATCTGGCCCTTAGTGTTATACTCTATTATCTATGTGAGTAACAAGGACCCCCTGACAACTGGAATATAATTCCTAAGACAGGATAATATATAATGAAAAATACATTCCTAGGCAACTTTCTGATATTATTCCTATATAAAATAGGGTAATGATGTACTCAGTGTATCAACCAATATATGAAAAATATATAAAAAATATTTCTTTTATTGATAACAGTTCTTCAATGTCCTATGTACATAATGGTAATTATAGATTAAAAATACAAATTTATTTGTATGTTAAAAACACCAAATTCCCAAAATAAATGGGATCACAATAAAACCAAAAAGTGGCAGACTAACATTTCTTCGACGCGCGTTTCGGCGCAAGATACGTCTTCGTCAGGAAAAAAGCCACAATATTGTTCTTTGTGTAGGCAATAGATTTGAAGATCACTAAGAGACAGGTTCTCCGTATTTTAAATTGCCTGGATAAGACCTAATTTGTTTAGTGAATAATCTTCTGGTATATGGTAGTATTCACTGTCTTTACAAGGACTTTTCTGGATACGAGTTAGAGCATAAGCTTAAAAGTCATCTGATATGTGGTGTGACGCGTTTCACAATTTAAAAAAATGTGTGTAGATTATTCTATTCCGCTTGCATTGCGGACAACCCAATAGTCGGGATAATTATCCTGATTTGAGTGGCCACGTGTTTGATTATTAAAAAAAGTTATATAGTGCTTATGCTGTTCCGCGTGGATGGCGGACAACCAAATAGTGGGAGTAAGTGGTCTCCTCAGTGATGTATTACTACCGGTAATTTCCCGTATCCACTAACTGCGGGCGTGTTGACGGTTGTGTCTGGAATGTACTTTTCGTTATATACTCTATTACCTATACTGACAATAACTATTATTGGGAGATCAACCCATTCTATCTGACCCTTTTTCTAAACAACCAGATCTGCGCTCACTCCTATCGTCCAACTGTCACTTGCCACCCACTATATCCTAATGGCCATACACTTGGCAACCTCTGCCACACCCTACACAGCCTCTGCCACACCCTATAGAAACTGTGTCACACCTTACGCACCCATCAGACCGACCTCAACTGTACCTTACCTACCCAGTGACGTGTAATAGAGCCTCAGCCATATTGCACATATGAACCATGCTCTGCTCATTCTCCACCAAGCTCTGCAGACTCTCTTCCACATTCTACAAATCCTGTGCCCCTGTCAACCCACCCTCTCATGCTCTGCACGTCCTGTGCCACTGCCAAGTTGGGCACTGTCATGGCTACATTTGTACATCTTATGGCATGCCCTGCAAAATATGGTGCTTGCATACCCATAGCCTGCCTCTCAAAAGCATTCTATACACTGTTAATCCTTTTCACTGTGCATCCTAAACCAATATGCACAGCCGCACTTTCTTTTCATACTGGGACACTTCTGCAAATCCTCATTCACACTCAACTCACTAGCCATGCTCTGGAGTAGCCCTTCTGTCAAACTGTCAGCTAGCACCCGTTTGTCTCCCGGCACATTTCACATTCCATTTCCGCCCCCAACAAGCATTGGCATAGCCAATAGGTCTCGCCTTTGGGACATTATAAGTGATATTGTGCTGCATAATTAAATACTTAGAATGCTTGTTCCCTTAGGTTTATGTCAGCCAACACAGTACTTAAGAATTAGAGTTCAAAACAATAGAACGTAGCTGTAGCATCGTCCCGCCTGACCTTCGGTTTGGTACAGGACAGGCGAGCAGGAAGAGGAAGTGAGGTCACAGGAAACTACTAGTCTGTAAGCCAGTGTGAGGCTGGCAGGCTGGCAGGGAATAAAGTAAGACGCAGAAACCTTACCTCCCTGTTGGTGTGTCATTGCAACGAGCGCCAGCGCTGTGACAATGGCGACGAGGATGGGATGTTTGTAAAGCCCACAAGCAGCATTGCTCAGCCACCCAACGTGGCCGACCACCGAACCCTGCAGCGGAAAGAAAACCGCCGAAGCCAAGAAACACCCAACACCCAACTGCTGCCAAGCGCTCGCTGCTACTGCCCCAGGGAAGAGAGGCGCGAAGAGACCAGAGCGCGGGTGTCAGAACAGCACCCCAAGCACCCCAACTGCTGCACCAGGAGGTAGGAGCGCGTATGTCAGAGCGCGGCCCCCACGTGCTTCCAGAAGTGAGCAGCCGGGTTGTGCAGCACCGGAGAACAGCGCCCGATCCCGAGCCAGAACAGGATACAGCGCGAGGAGCGAGGGTGAGTCCAAACCCTGCCGCTTCCCTCACGCGCGCTGTCTGCCTGATGCCAGAGACAGAGACACGAGGCACACTGTCCCGCGCGGCGGCCATCTAGGAGTCAGGCGCCCGCCCTTAAACAAATCCACGCTCTCTTCATGGCGGCCATCTTAAAGTCAGGCGCCACTCGATAACAAGGACAGTGACAGCATAAAGAGGCAACCAAGACACGCAAACGCTCAAGGAGCTGAATAATAATAAACATACACTGTGTACAGCCAATAATACGCTAATAAGCCCTGGACAACGCTTTATACAGCCATTCAGAGCCAGTTAAGTGCAGATGTCCAATCCGAGCCCTGATAGCTCCTCAGGCACTGCCACCACAGCGTCAAGCACGTCAGACACAGCGAGTTCAGGAAGCCCAGCTCCTAGTACAGGAGGCTCAGCTCCCCCAGCCAACGTACCCGCAATGGCGAATAACCCTGTTGGAGCCTCATTCATGCGCCAACCTCAGCCTTTACCACTGACGCCGGGCAACAGCATGGGCCCATCGTGGAAAACATGGAGTGAAGACTTCGAGGACTACATGGTCGGATCCCTAGTGCAAGATAATAAGCAAAAACTTGTGGCCTTGAGAAACCTGATTGGTCCAGACATTGCACAAATCATCAAAGAACTACCCAACGCTGCAACAGCCACCTATGATGAAACCAAAGCTGCCCTTGACAGACGCTTTCTCCCCAAACGCAACGTAGATTATGAGCGCCATACGTTCAACCTGGCCACGCAGGAGAAAGATGAATGCATGAGCGACTTCATCATGCGCATACGTAGACTCGCACGATACTGCGACTTTGACAACTTCAAAACAGAAGATGCCCTGAGGCTCCGTATCATTGACGGCTGTTCATCTGAAACCTTGCGCCGGAGACTCCTCAAAAAACCATACACACTAGATGAAATTGAGGAACTGACAAGAATTAATGACCAGGCGGATGACTACGCGAAGCGGATGGGGACACAGAAATCATCGGATCACAAAGACCACGCTCTGCGCATTCAGGCACACAGGTCCTCCAAGAGTACCAAGTCCACTTCTAAATCTCACAGGTCTCAACCCTCACGTCGAAACTCGCGACACACGAGGTCCGCAAAAGCCATGCCCACCTGCTATAGATGCGGGCAGGACTACCCACACTCAGGACAATGCCCAGCAATCGGGCAACGATGCCACCGTTGTGGAAGAGACAATCATTTTGAGATTGCATGTCAAGCCAAACAACCAAGTCACAGATCATCGACCAAAGGACATGAGTCACGTCATCACGCCCGAGCCATAAAAGAGAGGGGAAGCAGGTCCTCCAGCTCGTCTAATTCCAGCACTCAGTCAGCCTATTCGCACCACTCAAGAGGTCGCTCCGGAAGTAGCCACCGCACCAGGCGTCACGTGACAGACTCCTATCGGTCACGCAGAGACACCTCCAGTGAATCGCCATCGCACACCCCCACATCACAAGATAGTGATGAATACATATGCATGGTAACAACCCCGGATCGTGATGAGTACATATGCATGGTTGCAGACCCGGATTGACTGAAGCGGTATCCAAAACTCGACATCCTGATAGGAGACCACCCAGCTAAATTTGTTTTGGACTCTGGAGCATCTTTGAACTATATCTGTGCGTTAGAACATCAAAATATGAAACACAAGCCCAAATTGGAACCAGCAGCTGTCCGTGTGTTCACGTGGATGTCACGCAAGCCACTGCCTTGTCTAGGCCGTTTCCGCACCACTCTCACGTTCAAGGACCGGACAATCGACGCCTACATCCATGTAGTGGAAGGACCAGATCTGGCAGACTGTCTCCTCAGTCTACCTACGGCAGAAAGACTCAAACTCGTAGAACTCCTCTACATGACGGAGGACACTCCTGACATTGTTGCGAAATTCCCCAATTTATTCAAAGGACTCGGGAAGCTCAACCACTTCAAAGTAAAGCTTCACATCAATGAAAATGTGACACCCATTGCTCAACATCATAGGAAGGTGCCATTCCATCTACAAAAAGCCGTCGATGACGAGCTCCAAGATCTCCTTCGAACAGACATCATAGAACGCACGACGGGACCCACCCCTTGGGTATCGCCAGTCGTGGTAGTTCCTAAAAAGGGGCAAGACAACAAAGTCAGGCTATGTGTCGACATGCGCGCGCCCAACACCGCCATCGAGCGGGAACGCCATCCTGGGCCGCATATCAGTGACATGATTACCAAACTAAATGGCGCCACAGTATTCTCCAAACTTGACCTTAATAAAGGTTACCACCAGCTGGAGCTCCACGACAAGTCGAGATATATTACGACTTTTACCACGCACCAAGGCCTATTCCGCTACAAACGCCTGAACTTTGGCATATCTTCGGCCGCCGAGATCTTCCAGGAGGCCATCAGGCGAGTCATCCAAGGCATCCCAAATGCCTTCAACTACAGTGACGATCTGCTGGTATTTGGGAAGGACCAAACAGAACACGACACAGCCCTGGACAGAGTCTGTCATGCACTGATGACTGCAAATCTAACACTCAATGCCAGCAAGTGTGAATTCCACAAAGACACCTTAAAATTTTATGGACACATCTTCTCGAAGGAGGGCATGAGACCGGACCCCGAGAAGGTAGCGGCCCTGGCCGACACTCAGAAACCCCGAGATGTCACAGACCTACGTTCCTTCCTTGGCATGGCAAGCTATTGCGCGCGTTACATCCGCGATTACGCCACGATCAGCTACCCGCTGCGGGAACTCACTCGCCAAGGTCAGCCATTCGAATGGACGGACGCGTGCCAACATGCGTTCTCCGTCATCAAACATGCTGTGGGGTCGGCCATCAACTTGGCGTACTTCGACACGAAAAAGAAAACTGAAATCACGGTAGACGCCAGTCCAGTGGGCCTGGGTGCCATTCTGGCCCAATACCGCGAAGACTCCGACCAGCGACACATCATTGCTTATGCAAGCCGCAGTCTCACGGATACGGAAAAAGCGTACTCCCAGCCGGAGAAGGAAAGCCTAGCTGTGGTGTGGGCGTGCGAACACTTTCACCTCTTTGTTTATGGCAAGCATTTTACGATCATTACGGATCATCAGGCACTCATTACAATTTTTGGTAACCCCAATGCGAAAATGCCACCACGCATTGAGCGGTGGGGCTTGCGCCTCCAAGACTACGTCTTCTCCATCATCCACAAACCTGGGAAAGCTGAAAACCCAGCTGACTTCATGTCAAGACATCCGCTGGCAGGTGCCCGTTCTGCACTCTCTGTGGCTGACGAATATCTTCATTTTGTTGTTGACGCTGCATGTCCTCCCACTGTTCCTGTTGAGGCCATCCAGGAGGCATCCGCACTTGACCCCCTCGTCCAAGCAGTGATGACCCGCATTCGCTCCAACTCCTGGAGGGACATGAAGCAGTCCTCCTCCGAATCAGCTCAACTTCGACAAGATTTAGCCGCATTCCAACGGGTGCGCGAGGAACTCTCCATCAGTGACAATGGTCTCCTTTTAAGAAGGGGGAGAATTGTAATTCCACTCAAACTGCGCCAAGGGGTCATCAACCTGGCACATGAAGGACACAGAGGCATCAATGCAACCAAGAAAGCTCTGAGAGAACGAGTCTGGTTCCCCACCCTTGATTATATGGTCGAGACAACTCTGAAAGACTGTATCACATGCCAAGTAGTCAGCCGGGAAGAACCGCCAGCACCGTTACAAATGTCAGAGCTGCCGGACGGAGTATGGCAACAGATTGCGGTCGATTTCTTCGGCCCACTACAATCAGGACAGTACATCATTGTTGCCATGGACGAATACTCCCGCTTCCCATTCGCACAACTAATATCATCCACTCGAGCAACGACAGTGATCCCAGTGCTTGATGAGATATTTGCAGCCTGGGGCATCCCACTGCGAGTAAAGACAGACAATGGACCTCCCTTCAACGGCCATGAGTTCACAAACTTTGCAACCCATCTCAATTTCAAACACCAGAAAATCACTCCGCTGTGGCCACAGGCAAATGGCATGGTGGAGCGATTTATGGGGACACTAAAGAGGGCAATCCAGCAAGCAGAACTGACTCACCGAGATATCCAACAGACATTAAATGAAGTACTAAGAGCGTATCGAAACACGCCGCACAACACCACTGATCAGTGCCCAGCAACTGTAATGCTAGGAAGAACACCTCGAACAAGACTGCCCATGCTGAACGAAACTCCTCAGCAACGAAAGGTCACGGTTGATCACAACACCCTCGTGGAAATCGATCACACCAAGAAGCATAGAATGAAGACATATGCTGATCAACGCAGACACGCCAAAGACTCCAACATACACGAAGGAGACTGGGTGATAGTGCGAAGCGATCGGCGAGCCAAAGCAGACAGTCGATACCTTGACACTCCCATGCAAGTCACCAAGAGGAAAGGAACCATGGTCACAGCCAAAGCTGACCACAAGCAAATAACGAGAAACATCTCACACTTCAGAAAATGCAACCGGCGCGGCTGCCATGAGACCGTGTCAAACTTACCCTCAAGTGACTCCTCCAATCAGAGTGACAACAGTGACCCCAGCCACCACAGCCCCATGCGAATGGTGGAAATCACGAATCACCAAAGTCCAGCACCAAGACACAGAGAACGGCCGCAACGTCTGATAAGGAAACCCCGACGTCTGGTCGAAGAGATATAGAAGAAGTGAGACTTTGAAAAACAGGGGAGATGTAGCATCGTCCCGCCTGACCTTCGGTTTGGTACAGGACAGGCGAGCAGGAAGAGGAAGTGAGGTCACAGGAAACTACTAGTCTGTAAGCCAGTGTGAGGCTGGCAGGGAATAAAGTAAGACGCAGAAACCTTACCTCCGTGTTGGTGTGTCATTGCAACGAGCGCCAGCGCTGCGACAGTAGCCATAAGTTCCAGTACACTATGTCAGCATTATATTCCTCAGCTACCCAAAGCCAATGATGAATTTGAGCCAGCAGTTGCAGATGGAGCCCACCAACACTAATTTTCGGGGCCAGCGCTTTTTTTTTCCCTTCATCATGACTTTAACTCAGAGCAAGAGAGGGAAACATGCACAAGGAGAAAGAAGGAGGATGAATTTATTTGTTTTCCTCGTCTTCATTGCTTGATTTTGCTCATGTGAAGGTGTCACTCATAGTCGTTTAATGTCACTCATAATTACACTGACATTTTGAAAGTGTCACACATAAGCAATCTGAAAGCTTGGCAGCTATGCTCACCCAGTGACTGCATATATTCGTGACCATGTGGTGTTTGTGCCAGCCCACTTTCCCTCAGCAGTACTACCTTCTCTGGGCCAAACAGTTCCTCTATGTATGCATTAAGAAGGCTGTAGGCCTCTGCCACGCACTTCCTCTTGGTCATGTTACATATGATGAGGATTCCCTGCATGCCGGCCTCCAGCTGCCAGCTTCCCTTTTGACGTTTGTTGGATCTGCCATACTGAGCCCGGCTTCTCTTTTGCCCTGCGTCGCCACTCATGGTTGAAGTGACGATCAAAGTGGACAGTCCGTTTCAAACCGCGGGGTCTAGACCTCGTTGATGTCTACTGCAACCCGTCACAACACAGTGGGCGTGGTCCACGTGCTCTTGGAATAAATGCTAGACTGCACATCCAAATGTATACATGGAAAGACACATTAGAGCGGCAGCCACGTTGTACGTTGATACTATTTCCACTTGAGGCATTACATTTATCTACACCAAAGATGGACGAAGCCTGCGCCTTTGACCAATACTCTTTTTTGTCTGCGGTCTAGCTCCTAGGAAGTAAAAAAATTCTCTCTGTTCTCGATGTCTTCAAAAATGCAGTCACATGCAGGGGCACTGTCTCTTGTCGACCTGCTTTCAACGGTAAATGAGCTGAGATTACGTTTCATAATGCACCATTGAGATCCATTTCGTACATTGTACAGAGTTATTTTTCTCATAATGCTAAAAAACGCTTTTAGGCAATGTTTAATGACTGCCTCTGAGTGATGTAACCGGTACTTATGTAAGGGCAGCGCTCCAATTCCATCAGGTCCAGTTTGCGCTATCTAAACAAGCAACAAGCCCGCGGGTGCTGCGCGCGCAAGAGCCACAGCAAGCATTTTGTTTTCAATTATCGTGTCTGGGCACGATAATTGAAAACAGATGTGGCCTGTGTGGGTAACCGCACGCAATAGGGCATGGGCGGAGCAAAGGTGGGACATGCGCTCGCCTTTGCCCAATTGCATGCTGTCTTTGTTAAAAAGACGCACGCAAAGGCCAATAGCCTGGGACAAAACCAAAAGCACACGCACAAGCGGGTGCAAGCGTGTGGTGAGATTTCTAAAGCCCTTACATAAAGTCGAGCAGAGCAGCACATGCGCGCTATGCTAGGCTCGACTTAAAAAGCGATATGACCCGGCCAATGAAATAAAGGACAGGAAACTGCTCGTAACTCCCGGTGCCAAACAAATCCCTGTGGCAGTCGAAATTTCGAGGCCTACTCGCAAATTGTCTCCTAATACGTTTTTAATTTTACCAGTCAACAATTTTAATACACAAATTACATTACAGCAGGGCCGGCTCTAGGCTCACGGAGGCCCTGAGCAGGGAGTGTAGTTAGGGGGCCCGAGGCCGCCAAATCCCTGCCAGGGGCCGCCATGCAAATATGTATTTAAGGATATATATATTGGCGTGGCGGCCCCTGGGGTTTGGCGGCCCTGTGCAGGTGCACAGCTTGCACATGCCTTAGGCCGGCCCTGATTACAGGTACTACGTTTGCACCAGATTTGTTTTCACAAACTGATAGCTGCAGAAGATGAGCTATTAAGAGACACATTGTTATGTGAATCTGATGTCTCTGGCTTATGTACTTTAAGTTATTAATGGGTACGTTACATAAATACAGTATTTTCTCTATTGTCTCTTTAATGTAAGTTATTCATTTATTTGAGTTGATAAATTTTCTTTCAAGATCAAATCAATATTGTTTTGATCCATTGTCACGGATACATGTGAGGCCCATAGGCTGGTGCCTAGTTGGTCCTTCATTTGTTTTCCCTTATTTCAGGTCTGGGAGCGTTGACTGACACACATTCACCCGCAGTAGGTGTGGAAGTGGCATTACAAATGACCTATATACCCAGATTTTGTGATTTGTCTTCACTGTTGTACTGCTTGACAACAAGCATAAGAAGGGTATAAAGCCATAAAAGTAAATTAGGTGTAACTCCTCTAGGCCCTGATGAATCACCATTGACCCATCCTCAGGCATGAAGTTCATGAGGCATGTTGACGCATTGTAGAACTTAGGGATTATAACTCCCCACCTTATTGAGGGTTTCCAAACAATATTTAAATGGTTCTATCTGTCCTTGCATCATTTTAAGTAATTTATTTCGAACTACTTTTTTCTAGTGTCTGATTATTATATCTAGAGGCATTTGCAGATGGCTTTGGCAATTCTCCAAACTGGTCAGCAATTGAAAAGATCTCCTACAATGATCCCCTTCGAGGGGCCGGGTGGGCATTGCCGTGCCCGCCCAGTGAGGAGCATGGACTAATGATGAAGCATGCCACTTTGGTGGGTGAGGGGCTGTGCATTTTTGTAAAAAAGATGCTGTCCTTTGGCCTGCGTGGAGGTGTTCTTTTCATACACTGATTTGATCTTCCCATTTGAAACGGACACCTCAGACATTATTATTAGGGCACTCTGTTATGCTTAAAAACATATACAATATAAAACATGCAAAACAGTTTAAAACTGGGTGGTATCTAATAAATGAATGTGGTGTGAAAGCAGCAGTAATCCATCAGAGGATGAAGTTAAACGCAGAAGAGCGGATATAAAGCTACTCGAATGTCCACCTGTATACAGACATGAAAAACGATGGGGAATGGATCGTAAACACTGAGGTAAGAAAACAGTGGTGGCATAATGATCTGCTTGAGGTGGAACCAAAGCCTAATAGACGGACAGAGTAAGGGGATGTGGCTCTACTGCCAGAGCTGCTGACTGTGGAAATGGGGAACCAGGTTTGAGTCCTGGCATTGGCTCAACATCTTGTGATTTTGGGCAAATCTATTAATCTCCCAGTGTCTACAAAAATAAATAAAAAATAAATGTTATCTTATGTAATGGAACTGATGTTCATGTAACGTGCTTCAATACCTTTGGGTCGAGTTCATGCTATCTAAAACTGCAAAAAAGTAAAAAATGAAGGTGTGATCTGAGTTTGTTAAATATTTGATGGACAATGTCCTCAGATTTTAAGTGACCACTTTACAAGTGATGCAAACTGTTGGTGACTATAAATGATACAGTTCATCACTAAATTCATCTACATGTGCTGAAAGGATCCTTCCCCTTATGCAAAGTGTAGCAGGCTGGAGCAGCACCATGTGGTGTCCTGGCTGTTTATATTCTCGGTCCTCAGCAGCCTCCAAACTCTTTCCACACCCACTGGGCATCAGGCCTCAGAGTGCTCCCGAGCCTGCTTCTCACACCCCACATGAATTGCTGGCCACTGGTCATCATATGCCAGCACTCATAACATACCACAGCATAGCTGGGCTTTAAGTAGAATGAAAAAAGTGGGGGTTTCTAAAATCAAAGAGAGTGGTCTAAAATTCATAACTAGGAATCTTTTACAAGGGGCGTGGTCTATATAACTAAGAACGAGGCCTTAAACATATAAAGTAAAATCACTTGCTTCCCATAGTATCACCATACTAGAGTTTAGTAGTGCACTGTGCTCTTTCATCAGAGATATATTAGACAGTGACAGCCATCCACCTAAAACAAGTCGAGCCTATTGGCTTTGCCACTGCTTGCTATTAGTATCAGATAAATGAGTAATAGCAATGATTTTGTTGTGAATAATTAGAATTAAAAAACATTTACATTTTGAAAACATGAGCGAATTCAACATTAGAGAGTCTGTGGAAGTGAAGGTACTTTTTGGAGTGTCTCAAGCACTCCTTTCAGTCACATCAATTTTCTTTATAGTTTTTCTGCTAGACACTTATGTCCCTTTTCTCTCACACATCTTTCTGAAATCCTCCATTTAGACACCTCACACCTCATCTCTTTCCTCTTCAGCATACTCTTCACTCGAATATGTCTCATTAAATCGCATACCAATACCACGCATGCCATTACAACGCGGGTATTACTAGGCGATGTCTATGATAAATGACATGTCATTACATTGCAAAATTTTACCACAACTATGCCTTCACCACTCATGCCATTACAACACAAAGGCATACGTGGTAAAGGTGTACTCATGGTAAAAGTTTGCAAGGTAAGTGACTCTACGCTACCCTATCCTAAACCTTAAAGTAGTACCCCTGCACAATCCTTCCCCGACCCCCAGTCCTCTCCCTACAATAACACGACACTACCCTGCACGACCCCCTGACACTACCCTAAACCACTACCCTACACTACACAAACACCACAACACTACCCTAAACCCTAAAACACTACCCCAAGCAGGACCCTCCCCTTCTCCCAGTCCAGCCCTATACTCAAACACAACCCTGCACAAGCCCCACACACTACCATACATCCAAAAACACTACCCTACACTACACACACACCACAACACTACCCCAAACCTTAAAATACTAACCCCAGCACGACCCTCCCCCTCCCCCCAATCCGGTCCGTACACTCAAACACTACCCTGCATGACCCCCTGACACTACTCTAAATCCTAAAATACTACCCTACACTATACAAACACCACAACACTACCCTCAACCCTAAAACACTACCCCCAGCACAACCCTCCCCCTTTTCCCCGTCTTTTCCCCTCCAATAACACTGCGCTACCCTGCACAACCCCCTGACACTACCCTAAACCAACACTAATTTTCGGGGCCAGCGCTTTTTTTTTCCTTCATCATGACTTTAACTCAGAGCAAGAGAGGGAAACATGCACAAGGAGAAAGAAGGAGGATGAATTTATTTGTTTTCCTCGTCTTCATTGCTTGATTTTGCTCATGTGAAGGTGTCACTCATAGTCGTTTAATGTCACTCATAATTACACTGACATTTTGAAAGTGTCACACATAAGCAATCTGAAAGCTTGGCAGCTATGCTCACCCAGTGACTGCATATATTCGTGACCATGTGGTGTTTGTGCCAGCCCACTTTCCCTCAGCAGTACTACCTTCTCTGGGCCAAACAGTTCCTCTATGTATGCATTAAGAAGGCTGTAGGCCTCTGCCACGCACTTCCTCTTGGTCATGTTACATATGATGAGGATTCCCTGCATGCCGGCCTCCAGCTGCCGGCTTCCCTTTTGACGTTTGTTGGATCTGCCATACTGAGCCCGGCTTCTCTTTTGCCCTGCGTCGCCACTCATGGTTGAAGTGACGATCACAGTGGACAGTCCGTTTCAAACCGCGGGGTCTAGACCTCGTTGATGTCTACTGCAACCCGTCACAACACAGTGGGCGTGGTCCACGTGCTCTTGGAATAAATGCTAGACTGCACATCCAAATGTATACATGGAAAGACACATTAGAGCGGCATCCACGTTGTACGTTGATACTATTTCCACTTGAGGCATTACATTTATCTACACCAAAGATGGACGAAGCCGGCGCCTTTGACCAATACTCTTTTTTGTCTGCGGTCTAGCTCCTAGGAAGTAAAAAAATTCTCTCTGTTCTCGATGTCTTCAAAAATGCAGTCACATGCAGGGGCACGGTCTTTTGTCGACCTGCTTTCAACGGTAAATGAGCTGAGATTACGTTTCATAATGCACCATTGAGATCCATTTCGTACATTGTACAGAGTTATTTTTCTCATAATGCTAAAAAACGCTTTTAGGCAATGTTTAATGACTGCCTCTGAGTGATGTAACCGGTACTTATGTAAGGGCAGCGCTCCAATTCCATCAGGTCCAGTTTGCGCTATCTAAACAAGCAACAAACCCGCGGGTGCTGCGCGCGCAAGAGCCACAGCAAGCATTTTGTTTTCAATTATCGTGTCTGGGCACGATAATTGAAAACAGATGTGGCCTGTGTGGGTAACCGCACGCAATAGGGCATGGGCGGAGCAAAGGTGGGACATGCGCTCGCCTTTGCCCAATTGCATGCTGTCTTTGTTAAAAAGACGCACGCAAAGGCCAATAGCCTGGGACAAAACCAAAAGCACACGCACAAGCGGGTGCAAGCGTGTGGTGAGATTTCTAAAGCCCTTACATAAAGTCGAGCAGAGCAGCACATGCGCGCTATGCTAGGCTCGACTTAAAAAGCGATATGACCCGGCCAATGAAATAAAGGACAGGAAACTGCTCGTAACTCCCGGTGCCAAACAAATCCCTGTGGCAGTCGAAATTTCGAGGCCTACTCGCAAATTGTCTCCTAATACGTTTTTAATTTTACCAGTCAACAATTTTAATACACAAATTACATTACAGCAGGGCCGGCTCTAGGCTCACGGAGGCCCTGAGCAGGGAGTGTAGTTAGGGGGCCCGAGGCCGCCAAATCCCTGCCAGGGGCCGCCACGCAAATATGTATTTAAGGATATATATATTGGCGTGGCGGCCCCTGGGGTTTGGCGGCCCTGTGCAGGTGCACAGCTTGCACATGCCTTAGGCCGGCCCTGATTACAGGTACTACGTTTGCACCAGATTTGTTTTCACAAACTGATAGCTGCAGAAGATGAGCTATTAAGAGACACATTGTTATGTGAATCTGATGTCTCTGGCTTATGTACTTTAAGTTATTAATGGGTACGTTACATAAATACAGTATTTTCTCTATTGTCTCTTTAATGTAAGTTATTCATTTATTTGAGTTGATAAATTTTCTTTCAAGATCAAATCAATATTGTTTTGATCCATTGTCACGGATACATGTGAGGCCCATAGGCTGGTGCCTAGTTGGTCCTTCATTTGTTTTCCCTTATTTCAGGTCTGGGAGCGTTGACTGACACACATTCACCCGCAGTAGGTGTGGAAGTGGCATTACAAATGACCTATATACCCAGATTTTGTGATTTGTCTTCACTGTTGTACTGCTTGACAACAAGCATAAGAAGGGTATAAAGCCATAAAAGTAAATTAGGTGTAACTCCTCTAGGCCCTGATGAATCACCATTGACCCATCCTCAGGCATGAAGTTCATGAGGCATGTTGACGCATTGTAGAACTTAGGGATTATAACTCCCCACCTTATTGAGGGTTTCCAAACAATATTTAAATGGTTCTATCTGTCCTTGCATCATTTTAAGTAATTTATTTCGAACTACTTTTTTCTAGTGTCTGATTATTATATCTAGAGGCATTTGCAGATGGCTTTGGCAATTCTCCAAACTGGTCAGCAATTGAAAAGATCTCCTACAATGATCCCCTTCGAGGGGCCGGGTGGGCATTGCCGTGCCCGCCCAGTGAGGAGCATGGACTAATGATGAAGCATGCCACTTTGGTGGGTGAGGGGCTGTGCATTTTTGTAAAAAAGATGCTGTCCTTTGGCCTGCGTGGAGGTGTTCTTTTCATACACTGATTTGATCTTCCCATTTGAAACGGACACCTCAGACATTATTATTAGGGCACTCTGTTATGCTTAAAAACATATACAATATAAAACATGCAAAACAGTTTAAAACTGGGTGGTATCTAATAAATGAATGTGGTGTGAAAGCAGCAGTAATCCATCAGAGGATGAAGTTAAACGCAGAAGAGCGGATATAAAGCTACTCGAATGTCCACCTGTATACAGACATGAAAAACGATGGGGAATGGATCGTAAACACTGAGGTAAGAAAACAGTGGTGGCATAATGATCTGCTTGAGGTGGAACCAAAGCCTAATAGACGGACAGAGTAAGGGGATGTGGCTCTACTGCCAGAGCTGCTGACTGTGGAAATTGGGAACCAGGTTTGAGTCCTGGCATTGGCTCAACATCTTGTGATTTTGGGCAAATCTATTAATCTCCCAGTGTCTACAAAAATAAATAAAAAATAAATGTTATCTTATGTAATGGAACTGATGTTCATGTAACGTGCTTCAATACCTTTGGGTCGAGTTCATGCTATCTAAAACTGCAAAAAAGTAAAAAATGAAGGTGTGATCTGAGTTTGTTAAATATTTGATGGACAATGTCCTCAGATTTTAAGTGACCACTTTACAAGTGATGCAAACTGTTGGTGACTATAAATGATACAGTTCATCACTAAATTCATCTACATGTGCTGAAAGGATCCTTCCCCTTATGCAAAGTGTAGCAGGCTGGACCAGCACCATGTGGTGTCCTGGCTGTTTATATTCTCGGTCCTCAGCAGCCTCCAAACTCTTTCCACACCCACTGGGCATCAGGCCTCAGAGTGCTCCCGAGCCTGCTTCTCACACCCCACATGAATTGCTGGCCACTGGTCATCATATGCCAGCACTCATAACATACCACAGCATAGCTGGGCTTTAAGTAGAATGAAAAAAGTGGGGGTTTCTAAAATCAAAGAGAGTGGTCTAAAATTCATAACTAGGAATCTTTTACAAGGGGCGTGGTCTATATAACTAAGAACGAGGCCTTAAACATATAAAGTAAAATCACTTGCTTCCCATAGTATCACCATACTAGAGTTTAGTAGTGCACTGTGCTCTTTCATCAGAGATATATTAGACAGTGACAGCCATCCACCTAAAACAAGTCGAGCCTATTGGCTTTGCCACTGCTTGCTATTAGTATCAGATAAATGAGTAATAGCAATGATTTTGTTGTGAATAATTAGAATTAAAAAACATTTACATTTTGAAAACATGAGCGAATTCAACATTAGAGAGTCTGTGGAAGTGAAGGTACTTTTTGGAGTGTCTCAAGCACTCCTTTCAGTCACATCAATTTTCTTTATAGTTTTTCTGCTAGACACTTATGTCCCTTTTCTCTCACACATCTTTCTGAAATCCTCCATTTAGACACCTCACACCTCATCTCTTTCCTCTTCAGCATACTCTTCACTCGAATATGTCTCATTAAATCGCATACCAATACCACGCATGCCATTACAACGCGGGTATTACTAGGCGATGTCTATGATAAATGACATGTCATTACATTGCAAAATTTTACCACAACTATGCCTTCACCACTCATGCCATTACAACACAAAGGCATACGTGGTAAAGGTGTACTCATGGTAAAAGTTTGCAAGGTAAGTGACTCTACGCTACCCTATCCTAAACCTTAAAGTAGTACCCCTGCACAATCCTTCCCCGACCCCCAGTCCTCTCCCTACAATAACACGACACTACCCTGCACGACCCCCTGACACTACCCTAAACCACTACCCTACACTACACAAACACCACAACACTACCCTAAACCCTAAAACACTACCCCAAGCAGGACCCTCCCCTTCTCCCAGTCCAGCCCTATACTCAAACACAACCCTGCACAAGCCCCACACACTACCATACATCCAAAAACACTACCCTACACTACACACACACCACAACACTACCCCAAACCTTAAAATACTAACCCCAGCACGACCCTCCCCCTCCCCCAATCCGGTCCGTACACTCAAACACTACCCTGCATGACCCCCTGACACTACTCTAAATCCTAAAATACTACCCTACACTATACAAACACCACAACACTACCCTAAACCCTAAAACACTACCCCCAGCACAATCCTCCCCCTTTTCCCCGTCTTTCCCCTCCAATAACACTGCGCTACCCTGCACAACCCCCTGACACTACCCTAAACCACTACCCTACACTACACAAACACCACAACACTACCCTAAACTCTAAAACACTACCCCAAGAAGGACCCTCCCCCTTCCCCCACTCCAGTCCCTACACTCAAACACTACCCCGCACGAACCCCATATGGATGAATGAAGGGAGTCTTTTAACACGCAACTTAACCCAAGGGCATCAAGGCACCTAGGCAGATCAAATAATGTATAGACACCAGTGAGGACTCTTTACAAATACACTTCGGAAAAAAGCCAGGTTTTTAATGTTTTGCGAAACAAGGCGAATGAAGGTTGCCCTCGGAGTTCAGGGGAGAGGGAGTTCCATAGCCTGGGTGCAACCGTAGAGAATGCTCTACCTCCCCATTTGGCTTTCACAAACCTAGGGACCTCCAGAAGATTTTTGTTGGAGGAGCGGAGGGATCGACCAGGAGAGTAAAGGTGGATAAGTGACCTAAGACCCTCGGCCCCATGGGCGAGACAAAGAATCTTGAAAGAGATCCTAGACTTAATGGGAAGCCAGTGTAGGCCTCTCTGGGCTGCTGCGGCTGAGGCCATTCTGGGTAGATTTAAAACCATTTTTGCCGCCGCATTCTGGACCATCTGAAGACGGTGTAAAGGCTTTTATTAATGCCCGCATAAAGGGCATTGCAGTAGTCCAGTCTTGAGGCAACTAATGCCACAGTGGCCTGTTTCCGGGCATCAGAGGAGGGATAGTGGGCAATTTTTCTGAGAACCCTAATAATACCACAACGGGTGGAGACAGTCCCACCGACCTGCCGGTCGAAGGAAAGAGTAGGATCCATCAACACCCCTAGGTTTTTAGCAAACTGACGGGAAGGAGGGCAGTCTCCAAGAGAGGCAGGCCACCAATCGTTAGACCAGATATCCTGACAACCCCCAAATATCAACACCTCTATTTTCTCCCCATTTAGCTAAAGGAAGTTCTGTACCATCCACTGCGACACAGCCTCCATGCAGTTCCTGAAGTTCAAAGCTGATTCCTTCACGGGCTGCGTAAAGGAGACCATTATTTGGGTGTCATCAGCGTACGACAGCGTACGACAGTACGTCCAGCCCAAAAGATCTAACTACACTGGCAAGTGGGGTCACATACACTACCCTAAATCCTACACATACACTACCCTAAATCCTAAAACACTACCCTACACTACACAAACATCACAACACAACCCAAAACCCTAAAACATTAACCCCAGCACGACCCTCCCCCTTCCCCCAGTCCGGTCCCTACACTCAAACACTACCCTGCATGACCCTCGACACTACCCTAAACCCTAAAACACTACCCTACACCACACAAACACCACAACACTACCCTAAACTCTAAAACACTATCCCCAGCACAACCCTCCCCCTTCCCCAGCAAAACCCTCCCCCTTCCCCAGTCCGCTCCCTACAATAACACTGCACTACCCTGCATGACCCCCTGACACTACCCTACACTACACAAACACCACAACACTACCCTAAACCCTAAAACACTACCCCAAGCAGGACCCTCCCCCTTCCCCCACTCCAGTCCCTACACTCAAACACTACCCTGCACAAACCCCATACACTACCCTAAATCCTAAAACACTACCCTACACTACACAAACACCACAACACTACCCAAAACCCTAAAACATTAACCCCAGCACAACCCTTCCCCTTCCCCCAGTCCGGTCCCTATATTCAAAAACTACCCTGCATGACCCTCGACCATACCCTAAACCCTAAAACACTACCCTACCCTACACAAACACCACAACACTACCCTAAACCCTAAAACACTACCCCCAGCACAACCCTCCCCCTTCCCCCAGTCGGGTCCCAATACTCAAACACTTACCTGCATGACCCCCAACAATACCCCAGACCCTAAAACACTACCCTACACTACACAAACACCACAACACTACCCTAAACCCTAAAACACTACCCCCAGTACAACCCTCCCCCTTCCCCCAGTCCGGTCCCAACACTCGAACACTTACCTGCATGACCCCCAACAATACCCTAAACCCTAAAACACTACCCTACACTTTACAAACACCATAACACTACCCTAAACCCTAAAACACTACTCCCAGCATGACCCTCCTCCTTCCTCCAGTCCGGTCCCTACACTCAAACACAACCCTGTGTGACCCCCGAGACTACCCTAAACTCTAAAGCACTACCCTACACAAACACCACAACACTACCCTAAACCCTAAAACACTACCCCCAGCAAGACCCTCCCCCTTCCTCCAGTCCGGTCCCTACACTCAAACACAACCCTGCACTACCCTAAAAACTACCTACATTATACAAACACCACAACACTACCCGAAACCCTAAAACACTACCCCCAGCACAACCTTTGCCTTCCCCCAGTCCGGTCCCTACACTCGAACACAACCCTGCATCACCCCCAACACTACCCTAAACCCTAAAACACTACCCTACACTACACAAACACCACAACACGACACCGACGCAACACTAAACCCTAAAAAAGTAACCCCCACCCCTGCCCAATCCCCTTACCTCTCTCCCCTCGTGTTTCCTCTCTCCTGGTTCCTGCTTCACGTTGTCTGCCCGGTGCACATAGTTGTGAGGAAACGGAACAGGCTCAGTTTCCTCGCAACGATGTGGATCGCCATTACATCACATGCATTGTAAAAGTGCATGCAATGTAATGGCTATGCGTTGTTACATCGCATGCGTTGTAATGCATGCGATGTAATACCATGTGGTGAAACAGAAGCATATTAATGGCTGTTTCTCTTTCTGTCTCTCCTGCATGTACTTCCTTGCATCTCCTTCACTTGACCACCCCACAGACTCACTGCACCCCCCCACTGCAAGCACTGCATTTTCTTTTACTTTTGCACTATGTAATATTTTGACAGTTGTTTACCTCCTCCACACACTTTCACATAAATCACAGTTCCACTTAACACACCTGACAGTTGCTCTGACTGTTCTACAGAGAGGCCAAAAATTGGATGAGCATGTATTCTGAATCCCTTTATGATACACTGACAGGCACTATGAGAAACACTCCCTGCCTTCAGCTCCAACTTCAGAGCTTTCAAATGTGGCCTGTTGTAAACACCCACCCAAAACCTGAACTCATACAGACACCTACAGACTACTTTGTTCACATTAAGCATAATACAAGAATAATATACTGCATAAAAAAGTACAAAAACACAACATTGTTCTAAAAGCAAACAGTCTTAGGGATGCAAATTAAGTAAAACATGAGCAATAAATAAGAACTGGAATGTTAACATGGATTACCTTAATAGATTTACAGTCATTGGTCAACGGATCAGTATGTTTTGGCAACATAGTTAAGGACATAATTAAAGGGACTGCAACATAGCATACCAAGGACTGCAAAAAGCGGTTGCCCCACCCACTCAATCTTTTGGTAAATTTTAGATTTATTTGTTTGCATATACATTGCAGGGCAATTTTTTAAGTGTGTCTGGTTGCAGAATATCTTGCATAGTTAATATTCAATAACGAGGATTCAATTTGTGCCCTCCTGTAGTTGGCCAGAATCGCAGGGATGGTGATCTACAGGGGACAGAATACCACCATCCTTGTGATTGCATTACATAACAGATTTTTTTTTTAAGAAGTCCTCGTTCCATAAAGGATTTTAGGCTATTGTGCTTTTTTTTTAAATTATCTGATTAGGATAATTTCAGGGGAAGCAGGCAGTCCTGGGCAAATACCTTTATCTCCCAAGGCTGCACGCCATTTAATTAAGGGGAAGTGGTCCAGAGGGGGCCCATTAACTTTTTCAAACCAGTTACTACCCAACTAGGGAGTCAGTTGTAGTGGGGCTGAGCCTTGCATTTCTACAGTTTTAAGTTAGCATGAGCTTATTAGAAGTTTAAACGCCATTTTACCTTTTGATTTCTTTTGCACACGGCACACACGTTAGTGTTTCGCGTTAGGCTGAGAGTTTTGCTTCACACGAGAATAACTTGATTTACCACATTGCTAGACTTGCTTTGTAAGGTTAGTCTGAACAGTGAGTGCCGAGGACTTCAAGGTTATGTCAACACTGTTGCTTTTGTACGAACTGATCAGCGCACGTTCTAGACATAATATATATGCAGCGTTGGACAGCTCAGATACTTGCGCCTTTAATAATACACTGTGTAGACATGATTGAACACACTTGGAGAACATTCGTATGCTGAGAACTTGTGCTGAACTCGATGTGATTCACTCCTGCTAATCTCTGAGGTATGGGGTCGCCTATGCAAGCCTAAGAGACCTTCTTTAGGTATAAAATAATCTACTAGCAAGGGAGGGTGAAATATAGGTATATATTTAACCTGTTTCCGTTTAGCATTATAACATGCTGTCACCCTTTGTACTTGAGGGAATTGTAACTATGCTGACAATCTTATTTCTTATCATATGTCTGCTTGTATTACCTAAGATGCTGCACCTGAGATCATCGCATTAAAATAAAATTTTAAACTTGCTCGTGTCTCCCTTTATTCCCTGTTCTGTATTGGTATGAGAGTATAAAGAAAGAGTGTTCATGTTTCCCACCTTACCTGAGTTGTCCTAAGTCGCATGTTCTGGGTTGTCTAATCATTGGTGACTTTGCTATAGAACGAAGAGCTAATGAGACACTGATGTTAGTCTGGTAGGGGATGTTGGGTACTAAGGTGAGTTTTTGCTACACCCTAATTCCCTGAGGTCCTGAGTCTCTGTGCACAGTTCTGTGACTGAGCAGAATCCCTGCAACATGGCGCCCATACGTTGGTGGCCTTATTTCATGATGCTTTAGTAGTGCTTATATCAGTCCTTAACCCCCTCACTATTGTTTCCGGTTAACAGTGGTGACGGATAACCTTACCTATAGTTAAATAGGTCTTTTCAAGCTTGAATCTTTCAAAACGGTTTCCTTTTTGAATTACTACCCAGTTGTGCTACATTGTTTTGCATTGACCCTTTCTTAACTGTGTCGTTATGGCTGACGTTGACATACCGCAGCATAGTCGCAAAGCGGTCCGCAATCTTTTGCAGGCTTATGACGTTGGCTTGGAGGGTGTGGCGGTTATTTTAGTGGTGAGTGCTGAGGTAGCTTACTCTTTTGAGATCTTCTACTCATGGGTGACATTTCTAACTGTGGATGTGGCTACTCAGGTGTTTCACACTTACACTCACACAGTCGTGCCCGGGGAATATGTTCCTTATAGGACACAGGAAATTCCAATTTCTGCACGGCAGCACCGTGTTTGGTTTAAGGGCTCCCTTCCCCACAGTTTAACGACGATTAGATTAGGTCCTTTGTCCATTCTAGGTGTTTCTTGGCCTGTTTTGGCTGGATTTACCCCGCATCTTCGTGCGGGGGTAGTCCCCGTTGCTGAGTTGAGGCCCCTATACACCTCCGCAATTGGAGTTATTAGGGCCTTGGTTCAATATATTACCCGCAATTTCCAGGGCGGGCCCCTGGTGTTGCGGCACTCCCAGCTGGACGGAGCGGGATGAAGCTTAGTCCCGTCATAGTTAATGCGGTTATGGGCAAGCATCCCCAGGATAAGGAGGATATGCCTTTCTGGCTTGCTGAGAAATTTGACCAGCTGAATGCAGTTTTTCCTAATTCGAGTCCTGTAGAAAAACACAGAATTCTTACAATTAATTTGCCCAAGGACTTGGTACCTGAAGCCGGCGACTGCAAGTCATGGGGTAGAATCTTTGCAGCAGTGTATACGAGGTGCTTCGGCACTCCGACAATGGCAATTGGTTAACATAACCATTGACATATATCATACGGACTCAGAGTTTTAAAGGACCGCCGCTTTCATGCCCCTACCAAATAGTCATATATATATATATATTCACTGAAAAAACCATAGGTTTTACGCCAGTTATAGTTAGGAATTAGCATTTTAAAAACCTATTAAATTCACTGAAAAAACCATAGGTTTCACAACAGTTATAGTTAGCTGGAAGTTTTACTCGCATAAAACCATTGAAATTCCCACATTATAGTTAGTTGGACTCACTATAACTTGCGTGTGCAATGCACTGCAGATGACGTCACATATTACATCACTCATGACATGGTCAGTGACATCACTCATGACATCACTGATGACACCATCCAGTGAATGTGTGTCTTTTTAAAAAATAAATATGTGTTATATATGTATATGTAAAAGTTGATGAAAGAATAAATGTTTAAATAAGTGTTTACATGGATGTTTAAAAAAAAAATTGATTGGTTAACTGGTTTATTAAGTGTATCTTAGTGAATACATATATTAGAGAGTAATGTTTAAATATTTAAATATATGTATTAGTGTTTCACTTTGTGTATAAGTGGCTGCATGGGTTGGTGAGTAGCTACATGTGTATGTATATGGGTTATTAGATGTTTTTCTTAGTATCAGTATGAGTGTTTGTATGGTTTGGTGGGGGTATTACTTAGCACATAGATGCATGAATGACTGACTCTCTCTTTGTATGTGTTTTGAAGACAGCATATGTGCAGGACTGTATGGGTGGATGAGTGTGTATATGTGTGTGTTAGTGAGTGAATGCCTGTCTCACTAGTGTCTTTATCAGTAACTACATATGATTTAATCTAATATATGTGAATATTGATGTATATAAGTGAGAATATGTGAGAGTGAGGGATTGTAAGAGTTCCTGTTTAAATAAGTATGTGTTTCTATAAGTGATTATTTAAGAGAGTAAGTATGTGTAAGTTTCCTTAGAAGTAAGGTGGTAGTGTGTGTATAGCTGTATATGCAAATAAATGGATGTTCAATAGTTTATTTGCATGTGTGAGTATGTGTGAGAGTATCTTTTGGATGACTGTCGGTGTGTAACAGGATGTATAGGTGTATCACTACATATGATGAGTGAGTATACGTATGAGTGACTATATAGAACTGTTGGTGAATGAGTGGATGTGTATATAGATGGTGGAATTATTGAATTGTTTGTTGTAACTGGTATGGGTATCTCCATTTTTTTGAAAATTTTATTTTTTATTTTTGAATATGTGTTTCCAGGGTTACATTACAGTGAAAGGAGGTCTGTCACTCTGTCACAAGGATGGTGTCATCAGTGATGTCATGAGTGATGTCACTGACCATGTCATGAGTGATGTAATATTTGACGTCATCAGCAGTGCATTGCACGCGCAAGTTATAGTGAGTCCAACTAACTATAACGTGGGAATTTCAATGGTTTTATGCGAGTAAAACTTCCAGCTAACTATAACTGGTGTGAAACCTGTGGTTTTTTCAGTGAATTTAATAGGTTTTTTTAAATGCTAATTTCTAACTATAACTGGTGTAAAACCTATGGTTTTTTCAGTGAATTTCATAGGTTTTTTAAATGCTAATTCCTAACTATAACTGGTGTGAAACCTATGGTCTTTTCAGTGAATTTCAATGGTTTTTTAATAGCAAATCTCTATAGGTATAAAAAGTATACATTTTTATAACAAATTTTATATTGTATAATTATGTAATAGTTTTTTTTTTTGCCCCGGAGAACGCACGGGTAAGCGCAGTGCTTTGGCGCGCCCCGGGGCGCGTACCGGTGAGCGTCCCGTTAGCGCTATTCTCGCGAACGAAAACAACATCGTGACGTTTCACGTAAATGCGTGATGCATCATATGACGCACTGCGTAAGCGCGCCCGGAAGCACGCGAGCGCATACGATCACGCAACGTCCTGACGTGCTTACGCTACGCGCCCCCGGGCGCGCCCCGGGGCGCGTAGCGTAAGCGCGTTGGGTCATGTGACCTGAAAATAAAACTTTTTATTGGTTCATTTCACTTTCGGTTTCCTAATGATGTAAGGCCAGGTCATGTGACCTAAAAATAACACTTTTCATTGGTTCAGAACAGTTTTCTTTTCCAAATGATGAAAGACCCCACCTTTTTTCCTCATTCTACTTTTGTGCTTTGAGAGAGTTAGACCTGCAGTTATTTCAGTAGAAAATGGCTACATTAGCTGCAGCTGCTGGAGCTTCTGGACCACCACCACCACCACCACAAGGACCACCACAACTTCACAGTGGTGGAGATCAAGAAGAGGAGGAAGTTGAGGAGGAGGAGGAGAGGAGATCGTCCGAGAGGACAATATTACATACAAACCCAAAGAGCACATCATCTGGCAGTTTTTTTCAATCCTCAAGGACAAGAAAAAAGTAAATGCGCCTAAGGCAACCTGCCTAATATGTCATCAGGAGCTGTCAAGGGGGAATCCCAACAAAAAATACTCCTTTGGCAACCACACGATGATCAGGCATATGCAACGCAGGCATCCAAATAACTATGCAAGGGCAGAGCTCAGGGAACTGGCCAGAAACCCTGTCCAATCTTCTGCCAGCACCTCCCAAACTAATGTTCCCACCCCATCGGGACCGGAAGTTAGGGAGATATGCTCCACCATTCAAACAAAATTTTCCAATTTTAAAATGGTTTGTATTTTTTGCGGACAAACAATATGCTATGGAGAGCAAAGAATCACACTTATTAACCGTGCTTGGGATAACCACAAGTGCCCAAGAAAACATTAATTTTGTCCGCCTTTTTTTTTGCTCCTGTTGAGCCCTTTAGAATTCCCTGTTTTTTGTTTCTCCCCTTAAAAAATACAAAAAAAATATAAAACTGTTCAGAAAAGTCAAAAAAAGTAAAAAATGTTCAATAAAAAAAATATAAAACAACAAAAAGTATAACAATTCAGTTCTTTTTAGAACTACCTTTAATTTCTAAAAATAAATCTATATTTTTGAAGAATCTCTATCAATCTTTTTTTTCAAGGGTACGCGTACCGGTACGTGCACCGGGGCACGCACCGGGGCGCGCAACCAAAAAAATAAATAAATAAAAAATAAAGAAAGAGTGAGCGTGACGGAAGAACACAGAGACAGTAATGTTAATAGAAAAAGAGCTAGAGGGAGCAACACAGAGGGATTGTTTATTGCATAGTAAAAAAAAGAGAAGGTGTAATAGGGTGTAAGTCAGAAAAGGAAAATGAATAAGGGAGCAAAAGAAGGGAAGAGAGAAAAAGAAGACTAAAGTAGATGTACTGGTAGAATGTGAGTGGGTGTGTGTGTGTGAGTAGTGTGTGTGCGGCTGTGTGTGTGTGTGAGGTGTGTGTGTGGTGTGTGTCTGGGGTGTATGTCAGAGGTGTGTGTGTGTGTTGTGGGGGGAGGTGTGTGTGTAGGAGTGAAGTAAATGATTATAGGAAAGAGAATGAGTGAGTGAGCAAAGGAAGTAAATAATGGGGACTGAAAAAAAATGAATGTAGGAGGGGAAATAGGGAAAGGGGAGTAAACATGGAGAATGTGAATAAGTGAGGGAAGCAGAGTAAAGAAACAGGACTGAGGTAGGTTGAGAAAATAGTAGTGAGGTTAAAGCAAAGGGTGATGACAAAGTACATTTTTTTAGTCACACTTACCATATAATAAATGTAACTTTAATTACATTTTTTTTACTACATTTTGTATCTGTAAAGAGAGAAGAAAAAATAAGTTATAATTAGTAAAATATGTATTTAAAATTAAAGATACAAATGAAGAGGTTAAAAATCACAACAGTGTATTTAGAAATAAAGTAAGGTAGAAGGACAAAAAGAGGGGAAAAGAAATAGAAGGAGAGGAAATTACTAAGAGTAAGGCATATAGATTCACTGACAAAAAGGAAGAGAAGAAGAGAAAAATGAACTGAAGGTAAGAAAGATACTAAAAGAATATGAGTTAGCAAAACTAAATCAGGAAACAGGAGTAAGTAAAAAGATAATGACTGAGAGGGAAAGGAGTCTAATAAAGGATGCATTTAGAAGAATGAGGAATGGAAGATAACTGAGAGTAAGTGAAGAAGAGTCATAGAGTGAAGGGATGAAGGGAGAGAGGATAATATAGAAGGATTGAGGGAAAAGGAGTGAGGAAGGAGTGAGGAAGTTAGTAGACAGAGAGACTAAGGGAAGGACTGAGTGAAGTGGAGTACAATGAGTGAGAAAAGAAAAATGAGTAAGGGAGCAAAAGAAGGGAAGAGAGGAGAAGAGGACTAAAGCAGTGGTACTGAGAGAAAGTGATTCGGTGATGAAAGTAAAGAGAAGGACAGTGAAACATAGGAAATGAGGGGTAGTAATGAAACCGGACTAAAATAAATAGGTTGATGAACGATGAGAGAGGAGCAGTGAAGTTGTTCTAAGAGAAATGATAGAAGGTAGATAAACACAAGTGAACATAACACAAGGAGAGTGAGGGACTGAGGACATAGAGGTAGTGAACGGAAAATAGAGAGAAGAGGTCAAAAGAAAGGAGGAAAAAAAGATAAGCGAGGGAGAGTGGATGATTTATAGTGATAGAGTGCGACAATACTGGTGAGTGAGTAAAGAGGAATTACTAAAAGAGCAAAAGAGGAAAACACGGAAAACGAAAGTAAAGCAGACAGACTGAAAGCTGAATAGTTATGCAAGGGAGAGAGGGGATGCAGACAGTTGAAATGAGAATGAGGGGTTGTGAAAGAAGTGGACTAAAATATCGGGGTTGAAAGAGAGTGAAAGAAAGACATTATAAGTGAGTAAAAAGAGTTGAAAGAGTGTGGAAAAAGGAAATTGAGTGTGAGACAATGGGAATATTTTTTAAATTACAGAATACAAACTATAGATTAACTTGTACAACATGTTACATAGTTTATTTTTGCTGTTCTCAGAATATTTTGAATTTCACTTAAAAAAGTGAGTTCAAACTACTCATCATATGACAGCGGGGAAAAAACCACAATCAAAAAGATTGTGTTTTAAAAAAAACCTTCTAAAGTTCAAAATAACAAATGTACACTAATCTTTGATTCACTTACTTTTCCTTTAGGCCAAATAGTATATCATGAAGGTCCTTTTCGTTGGAAAGTACTCTGCTGTTCTCTAAAAATCCCATTTCACCGACTTTCTAGAAGAAAACCTCGAAGAACATCTGAAATATTTTCATTATTTTCATATACTCCTTCTGTTCAGTCATAACTCTTTGCTCATTCCTTCACCATTCCTTAAGGCCAAATAGTGTCAGATTTATCAGTATATTTTCAAATTAATTAAAACAAACTCTAAAATTACCGTTTTTCCGACGTTCTGAAAGAAAGGCGCAAACAACATTTTCACAATATTAAAATTTTCGTAATTCCAACTCTGACTCACTCATGTTCATCATTTCCTATAATACTGATATCACTTACTATGAGATCCACTTGCAGTACCTATATGACAACTCAATTTTTTATATTATCTTGATCACTTTTACTCAGAATATAATTTTAAACAGCAAACTAACCTTTATTACCTGCTCCCGTCTTCATAGGCCAATTACCTTTACTTAAATTTTGGTTCTAAAAACACTAGGTATGAATTTTTTAAGTCAAAAGGCAAACGTTGTTTGAAAGTCAAATGAGTGTCATTAGCTACAGTTGCAAAGGTTCTTCCTGAAATTGATAACTGAGAAGCCACAAAATTTTTAATAGAAGTTGACAATTTACTTCCATCAGGTCTACATCGTTGGAACATTAAAATCACATATTTACCATAAGTTTGTAAAAATAATGTGGACAGCATTGCAGACTTACATTGGGTACACACCATATTGTGATCAGCTGCTTTAACTAGATTATTAAAAGGCACTGATTTGCAGTCTGGTAAACTCAAATATATAAATCTTTCAGTGTCTATTCTAGTACTACTTGATAAACTACAGTTGTCACAGTCATGCTGCCATTGATAAGAAAGGCTAAAAAGATTTTTTATATCTACACCTTCATCTTCCAAAACATCAAACATATACATTAAAAATTCCTGACAATCCTGCTGAAAATTCTGTGAAAATTGATTTTGACCAGAACATATGTCTGGAAGATTTCTAATTTCTGAAACACTTTATACTTTTGCTCTATTACTGCTACATTTCTCAAACACATAGTTCAATAAACAGAATGTTTGATCCCGATTTTCAACAATCTGTTCTTGTAAATTTTGAAGAAAAAAAACAACATTAACCACTACATTAGCATAGCAGTTGACACCAGAACTGTTTTCAAATTGAAATCCAACATCTTCAACAGAATCCTTTTTCTTTCTGCTTACAATTACAGTTTCATCTACTTTTTGTCTTTTTGCTAGTACCTCACTGCAATTATTCTCATTTCTTCTTTTTCGGCCTACCACACGTTTTTCAAACAGAGGATATTGAGGCAAATGTGGAGCATACTCTCTTCTTAACCTATTGTATTCTTTAACACAATCTAGATCAGCACAAATCTTTGTTTCATCACACTCAATCTAATACAATCCTGATAAAGTTCTGACTCGTGATAATGCCACATATGCCATACCCTCTTTAAACACAGAACTTCCAATGTTCACTAAAGCACTATCTACACTTAAACCTCGAGATTTATGAATTGTCACTGCATATGCCAAACAAACAGGAAACTGTTTTCGGCGAACATATAAGTCTTTCACAAGCAAAAATCTAGCTGAACAACGACAAATTTGTTCTATTTCGTCAATGCCATCAAATTAAATTTTTAAAATTTCAATTCCATCTCTATTTTTGTAATTCACAAAACCAAGAACATGACCCATTGCTCCATTTACCAGACCTCTTTCAACATTTAAATTCCTTCTCAAAATGATATGACAATTCAAACACACATTCAGTCTTTTCAAAACCAGCAGTTTTAGATATAGTCTTCTCTAATGAATCCAATTTTGATTTCAAATTTTCTGACAAAATAATTGTTGCTCCCATATGCTCTATTTTATCTATAGCTTCCAGTTTCACTATCTCTTCATTTTCTAATTTTAACATTTTGTGGTTGAACATGGAACATTCTTTCAGAGTTGGCATCAAACATATGCCAGATTTCTTCTCGTTAATTTTCTTAAAAATATTCTCTGGAAGAATGTTTTCATTTGGGTACAAATTTGAAATTAATTGTCCATGTCAAGCTTCTTTTCCATGCTGACTTATTTTTCCGATTCTTACATCTTGTAGAATATTTTTATAATCTTCATCCTTTGCCTGCCGCATATTTTGGAGTAGTTCTGCATATTTGAAATTTAACCATATTTTAACGTTTCCAATGCTTCCTAGGCACTTCCTGGTATCTTCATGCGTGACCATTTTAAACACTGGTTGTCCTTTCACTGAAATCAACTGCAGTAGATCTCCAAAAACAATAATGTATTTTCCTCCGAATAACACATCATACTCTGTTCTAAGAATTTCTTGCATTCTCAAATGCACAAAAGCAAGCATTATATTTGAGACCATGCTTACTTCATCAATGATAAGAAGTTTCATTTTCTTCAGAACTCTGGAAACTTCAGAACACGCATCTCCAGATAGCTTGTGGTATTGCAATTTGTTATCATGCTCCACTGGCAGCATCAGTAAACGATGTAAAGTAATCCCTTTAATATTATGTGCTGCCAGCCCAGTTGGAGCGGTAACAACACAAGACAGCGGTGATTCAGTCCTTTTCTGCAGATAAGTTGCAATTGCTTTAATCAGAAAACATTTTCCAGTTCCCGCTTCTCCACTCACGTACAGTTGAACAGGCTTAAATGATGTACATGAGCACTCTTTCTTCTCATGACTGAATCCATGCTCAACCTGTTCTGTGACTTCGTCATATATCTGTTTCTGCTCAAGGTTTAATTGTTTCAGCAAATCTTCTAAATTAATTACATCCTCTTGAGCTTGCTACATAGCTCTTTCCACCTCATCCATGGCAGTGGCAGCTTCATTTTGGATAATTGGTCCTCCTAGTGGATCCTGGCTCAATGAAGCAGAACTCTGACTGTCTTGAGAACTGTCTCTCGCAATCTCTGCAGCAATTGTTGCTTCTTGCTCTATTTCTTCATTCAACATTTGCAGATAATTTGCAAAAACAGGACATTCTATGGTATCCTTCGTTGCATTAAAAGAGTCTTCGTAACAGAGAAAATCTCCAAGTAGTTCCTCTTCTGTACGCCATGGTTTAAAGAGTTGCAAAAGAGCCAAATAGTAAAATTCTCTTTTGTCTGGATTTTCACAACTCAATTTTCGGTGATTATTCAAATGACCTTTTCTCTGTTTCACTAGACATCCTTCACATCCAATGACAGCATATATTCCATTATTGATATCTTCTCTGATGTTCCTCTTATAAATATATCTTTGCAGAACTTCATAGAGACAAGCGTTCTCAAGGTAAGGACTTCTATTTGGATAGTATGTATCCAACATGTTTGTCTTCAAAATATCTTTACTTTCTGGTTCTTTCTCCCCCGAATACTCTATTTCCTGTACAGATTTCAAAACTCGGTTTCATGTTGCAGCAAGACCTAGACTCACCCAAATGATGGTTCTAGATTTGGCATATAGACTTGCTGATGACAATCGATCGGAACATTCATATGCTCCAATTTCTCGATGTGACAACATCTTTAGACTATAACTGTATAATTTCTTGCTTAGACTCTTTTCATGTGAAATGTCCTCCCACATTTCCTTCAGTTCTGTCTTTTCTTTTTTTGTGATGTAAGACGTCACATTTCGAGCCACAGCAACAGAGTTGTCAGCAACGAACTGAATATCCATGTTAGCATTCCACATGGACAAAATCACTGGGTTGTAGTCGTTAATGTACTTGGACTCTTCGTTTCTTTTTAAATTGTATGTATTTTTGGGTGATTTCCTCGTCACAGTATGTCGCAGAGAAGACATCAAATTATTTACTCTTCCTTTAGAAATCACTGCTCGTGGAAAACCAAAACGACATTTTGTGTAGAACTTGTCCTTGTTTCTGAAATTTCGACGACAGTACTTTCCACAACGATGGGATTGAAAGCGTAAAACTTGTTGCCTTAAACTGTTTTCTTCAATAGTTTTCGGAACAGCACATGTTGAATACTCTTCAATGAAGCTCATCACTGTCTCATCCGAATCTGTTCCAAATTTGGGTGCATCTTTAATCCACAACAATATATGTATGTGAGGAGCACCTCTCGCTTGGTACTCCTTTCTCCAAAAGAAATCCAAAACCTCTCCAAGGGGAGGATTTTTTTTGTTGGTAATGAAAGACATCATAGTTTTGAATTCTATATTTTGTATATTTGCATTTGCCTCGCGTATAAATTGAAGTAAGTCGTCCCATGCATACTCGGCACAGCTAAGAGTGAGGAACCATGTAGGACTTCCTAAGTTTCTTAGCATACATTTCAATTCCCCATGACGACGGTACCAATACTCGTTTGTACCACGCTGACATGCCATGAGATTGATTAGATGAGATTCCAAAACATTATCTTGCAGATTAACTTTCTCCATAAAGTCCCTCGCCGAAACATTTTGGAGATGTGGTCCACTTTTGAGTATATGGTTTACTGCATAAGAAAGCCCAGACAAGTCACTTTCATACAGTAGATGAAACAAATATGGGATGCATTGACGAAACCTTGGATTTTCAGCATATAATCTTAAAGTCCGGTATTCAGATGCTGGAATTTGTAGTGGTCGATCGTCATATCGTCCACCTCGACCTGTTGGAAATAGCTGTGGAAAACAACGAGCTTCCAAACTTTCTTCCCATACACTAATGGGACTTCCTTTTGCTGATTTCATTTGAAACAAGTCAATTGCATTCCCCATTACTTCTTTGGAATGCAAGGAATGAACAGTATAATGTTCATATATTTCTTCACTTCTAGACACATCAACTTTTTCAATTTGGCCAACTGAACAATCACTGTCTTCATCTGCAGCTGTTTCCTCTGCTCCAACACATACATGTTTGTAGTACTCATTGTTTTTGACCAAATACAACGTTGCCTTTTTGACTTTCCTAACATCCACTAAATCTTGCCAGATTTTCTTACTCTTTGTCGGAACCCCATTAACTAGAATAACCAGAGGTTCCTCTTCCACTTTCTGTACACCAATTGTATCAATATTTTTCTTGAAATCTAGAGGCAAATAAACAACTCTTCCCTTTAATCCTCTCTGTAAATCTGAAGGAGGCAATTTCCCTATCTTAGGCTCCATGCGAACAATTGCCTGAAAAGAATGGACACATTGAATCAAAATACACTCATATGTATTTAAATCCATCAATTCATGAGGAATGTCTACCAACTCAAGATTATTATGAACAGCTCTAGCAGGTATTCTGTTTTGATTTAATTTATCATAACAATATTTACAAATACGCTGATCAGAACTCAAATCAAAAGAATTCTCCGCCCACAAATAAGTTGCAAAATCCTTCCACTCATAATTATTTATCTTTTCACTTTTCACGTATAAATCAACTAATCTAGTTTGATGCTTATAATGAGTTAGTCGACAACACACACAAGTAAAATTCTGCCTCGCACTTGATTTCACCTTAAACCTGATAATTTCCTGCTCAAACTTTTCTGTACTTGAAATCTGTACATTGTCTTCCACATTACCTTGAATTTCTGTGTCAATTTCTACACTGTCCTCTTTTTCACTAAAATAACAAATCTCAATTTCTTCACAAATCTTCTTCACATCTAATTCAGTTCCATGTGAAAGAGCACTGTTTATTTGTTTAAGCTTAAGTGCTGGACTTTTTGCATAATACAACCTTCTCACTAATTTCATCATTGTGTTATGATGCACTGCTAACATCCTAAAATGATGAAAAACACTCTGACAGACTTTTCTAGAAAGACAAGCCAGTGAATGCCCTTGTAAACCTGTGTTTTCTCTCACTCTGCAAGGATCTAAGTCTTGCAACATCTTCATTTTCTGTTTTAGAGTTTTCTTACTATATGTACGTAAGAAGTTACAAAACAAATCGATTGATTCCTGTCGCACACTACAAATACTACTACACTTCCAAGTGTACTCTGGACCCTTAGTACGTCTCCCTAAAACTTCATCAGTTAACACCTCTTCTGGTTCTCTAGGCACAAGTTTCTCTTTTTCAATCGGACAACCGTCTTTCACCTCATATGCTCGACCACTGGTGTCAACTGCATGCACTAAATTATTCTCCTGAAAGTAACTTTCCTCATTAAAATATGGCTCACAACTTGAACTGTGCATCCATTCTCCAGAAAAAACTTTACAAAAATTAGTCCGATTAATTACTCTTTTCCATTTACTGTTTGATTTGAAAACATCAATTGTCTTGTTAAGTGTCCTAATTCTATTGATTATTAAAATAAATCATTTTTTCTTAACTTCAAAAGCATGATCAACAATCTTCTCTACACTTTTCTTTTTCTTATAAAAAGCAGATTTCTGTTTACCTTTTTTAATATTTTTTAACAAATTTGAAACCACCCTATTGCGAAACATTCGTTTACGAATGTCCCTAAATTGATTTTGCCTTCTATTCCTATACATATTATTGTCTCCTGATGCAGTAGTAACATTTTTTGGGAATCGCTCCTTCCTCTTCAAAATTGCTCTCTCCTTCTCTTTTTCTACATACTGTCCAACATTTTTTTTGGATCTACATATGTTCCGTAAGAAAGACTTAGTTGTCTTACCAGGAGCTTTTTTCCTGTTTTTTGAAGTATTTGTTGTAGGGGACTGCTTTAATTCCGTTGCTGTTTTTGATTTTTTCCGCTTACAATCTTTTCGTCTCCTTTCCCTTGAGGGCATTTTTCCTTATTTTTGAAATTTTGATTTAAATCTGTGGAAAACAAAAATAAAAATAAAAAAATCATTATAGACCACTATTACCAAACAACAAAACAATGACAATAAGCAAACAATATAAACACTATAATACTTCTACATATGACCTTATCTCTGTTTTTTAAATATAATTCTAAAAAAATATTTCGGGCACATGAATTACTTTTACAATATTAACAAGGATTAGATAGTATCTGCATATTTCAAAAAAATATATTTGCACATTTCACAATCATATCACCTGTGTTTCCTCAGATTAGTAAGCAGATTGTACACATGAAGTAAGGACTGTCCTGGGGAACATAGGTGGTGAGGCCGGTGTCTAAGAGTCCACTGGACTGCACTCCATGAAGCCTATCCCCCACTGCACTCTTAGACACAGCCCTCACCTCCTTTCCACCTCTGGACAGACTTCTCTTCCACTACACTCCTCAACACAGGCATCACCTCCTATGCACCCATGGACAATCCTCACCTTATCTGCAACCCAGAATAGACCTCAACTCATCTGCACCATTAGACAGGCCTCAGTTCATTTACACCCCCGAACACACCTCATCTCATCTGCACCCTGTTACCATCAATTATACTCAATGTATTGAGGCCTGTCGAAGGGGCACAGATTAGATAATGCTTGTCTAAAGTTCAGAGGAGGTAAGTCCTCTCCATTGCACTCATGGACACAGGCCTCAACTCCTTTGCACCCCTGGACATGCCTCACCTCATCTGCACAATCCACTTCCTAATTTGAGGAAACACAGGTGATTAATTGTGAAAGGTTCAAATATTTTTATGTAATCATGCACACACTATTTATTCCTTCTCAAAAATGTAAAAGCCATTCATTTGCCCCAAAATCGTTTTTTTGAATAACCTTTTAGAAACAGAGCGCAGGTCCTATGTACAAGCATTCCATTTCAGTTCTGAAAACTCACTATTTTACAAAATACATTTCCTCTCTATTGCAAACATTCCTACCAGGCATTACCCAAAAAATGTCACAAACCAACAGCAAAGAAGCTCATTCTGCTTCCTAATCTGAGGTAACACAGGTGATTAATTGTGAAAGGTTCAAATATTTGTATGTAATCATGCACACACTATTTATTCCTTCTCAAAAATGTAAAACCATTGAATTGCCCCAAAATCGTTTTTTGAATAACATTTTAGAAACACAGCACAGGTCCTATGTACAAACATTCCATTTCAGTTCTGAAAACTCACTATTTTAAAAAAAACATTTCCTCTCTATAGCAAACATTCCTACCAGGCATTACCAAAAAATTACACAAACCAACAGCAAAGAAGCTCATTCTGCTTCCTAATCTGAAGTAACACAAGTGAGATGATTGTGAAAGGATCAAATATTTTTATGTAATCATGCACACACTATTTATTCCTTCTCAAAAATGTAAAACCATTGATTTACCCCAAAATCGTTTTTTGAATAACATTTTAGAAACACAGCGCAGGTCCTATGTACAAGCATTCCATTTCAGTTCTGAAAACTCACTATTTTACAAAATACATTTCCTCTCTATTGCAAACATTCCTACCAGGCATTACACAAAAATGTCACAAACCAACAGCAAAGAAGCTCATTCTGCTTCCTAATCTGAGGTAACACAGGCGATTAATTGTGAAAGGTTCAAATATTTTTATGTAATCATGCACACACTATTTATTCCTTCTCAAAAATGTAAAACCATTGATTTGCCCCAAAATCGTTTTTTGAATAACATTTTAGAAACACAGCGCAGGTCCTATGTACAAGCATTCCATTTCAGTTCTGAAAACTCACTATTTTAATAAAATACATTTCCTCTCTATTGCAAACATTCCTACCAGGCATTTTCAAAAAGCATCACACAAACCAACAGCAAAGAAGCTCAATGTGCTTTTTAATCTGAACTCTCTATCTATATTGAATGAATCATAACTCACCTTTACAAATGCTTTGGGAGATTTAGAACAGTGTCAGCTACACACACCAATATTTCTTTAGCAGAGCAAAAGGTATGTACTCCAGGCACTGCAACCATGAATGGCACAGAAAACCTCTAATTCTACACACATATTCCTCATGGTAACCAATCAAAACTCTTCCCTCTCTATTTTCATATCGACACCCTTCCCCCCCTCAGCCCTTTCTACCTGTTACCATAGCAACTCCCTACTCACTGAGCTCTCAGGGTTAAAAGTTTATTCTACAATGTTGCAAATGAACTCAGCAAGGATGTTTGACCTATCAATAAACCAGCTTATCAGGTGCAATCTTTCTTTTAATGACTTTTTCTTGACCATTCAAATGACTTCTTTCACAGAACACAACCATGCACCCTAACTTTCACTTTTCAACTATCTAAATTTGATTTATGTTTTAATGAATCCTTTTTGATTTACATTGTAAAGGTTTTAATTAATCATGCACAATAAAGTAGTAGTTTCCCCAGTTAAAAAACTATCTGAATCCACCAATCATTGCTTGTGATTCAAGAGCACTGAAACTCCACAGTTTTTTTTTGTGCAAACTCCTACTGTTCCAACTGCCATTTCATTCCTACACTTCATCTGACTGCACCAGAACCTCCTCTCACCATGTACTCTGTCTGGATTATTGGACATACCTACATTCACTGGGCTCAAAGGTATGCAGCTATCAGAAATTTTCACAACCTTGATTTACCAAATGTGCACATAAAATGGATTGGCCAAAGAGGACTGAAATGTCATCAATTGATACCATTGGTGAAAACCTTTCACCATCTGCCACACCCTGACCTCATAATTTTGCACTGTGGTGGAAATGACCTAGGCACTTTGACTGGGGTAGGTCTGGAAATGGTTTTAAAGGACACCTTTGGGCAATTGATGACACTTTTTCCACAAACTGCCTTGGTATATTCCAATATATGCCAAAGACAGAAATGGAGGTGGTCCAACCAATTTTGTCCACAGATTGAGAAAGCAAGGAAACATGTGAATAAATCTGTTTCTGCTTACATGAGAGACAATGGAATGGGTTCAATATACAACAACAACTTGCGTTACAACATGCAAGATATCTACAGAGGAGATGGTGTGCACTTCTCAGATGAGGGGAATAGAATAATCCTCCTGAATTTAAGATTGTGCATTGGAACCTACTTGTAGGTACCTAAATCAGCCCCAGAACCCAAAAGCTCTTTTCAGGGCTACCCTACATCTGATCACTCACAATGATTATTTTACTCTAACTTTTTTCACTAATTTTCACCAAAGTACGCTCCCCGGTGCGCGTACCGGGCGCTCCACCCGTGAAAAATTAAAAACAAATTTTTTTTGGGCCTATATGGGCCTCCTAAGCCCCCCTCAGAAAACCTAGGGGGTCAGGGGGTGCCTACCGTGTCCCCTTTTACCCATTCCCAACGTTGTTTGTCCTCCATCTTGTGTCTCAAATCTACCGAAACACAAGATGGAGGACTCCCGTTGCGCTTACCGGTACGCATACCGGGGCGCGCACCGGTGAGCGCCCCCAAAAATGTTTGTAAGTCAATTTACTTAAAAACCACTGGAGAAACTTTCACCAAATGTAGAATAGGCCCTACTACATACCCTACACACCCTGTTCCTCTGGTACCCGTTCTATCTCAATAGTCTACCTCAACACCCGCTCTCTCCCGAAACATCAACTTGATGTATTCCAACTCCTGGAGTGTGGCAATATTGACATCTTGCTCCTCGCTGAAACCTGGCTCCATGCGGACTCTTATCCCAATATCTTGGCTGCTATACCCTCGGGTTACTATATCCTGCATTCGAATAGGACCTCTGGCAGATCGGGCGGTGGAGTTGCTGCCATCATCCGTTCTAACCTACTATTCACTTCTTTAACAACTACCTCTATACTGAACTCCGATATCCTTACGTTGAAACTCTCATCCCCCAAACACTCTTTCATTTGTGTTTTAGTGTACCGCCCCCCGTTCATATGCCCTCCTTCCCATCCGTGTTTGGCGATCTCATTTCGCAGATGGCCATTAACTCCGCGAGGGTTTTGATCATTGGCAACTTCAATTATTGGCCACTAGACTCCCATGAATCCTCTTCTTCACTTGAATTTTCCGGCCTGTTACTTGGCCTTAATTTTTCACAACATATCTCTGTTGCAACCCACAACAAGGGCCATACTTTGGACCAGGTATGGACCACCAACCTGGATATCTCTCCTCCATTGGTTTATCCCTGTACCTGGTCTGATCATTTTTTTATTTCCTTTTCTCTAAAACTCTCAGTACCCATTCGCTCCCCTTTAGCCTCCAATTTCTCGGCACGTAATTGGAAGCATGCCGACATTCCCCTCCTTCACTCGACTCTTGCTTCCACTCTCCCCCCTGATCACTCCGACTTGAATTCTCAAGCAGCCGCTCTGGACCAATGGCTGTCTCTAGCCAGCGATGTGGTCGCTCCTGTTAAAATCATTAAATCTAAACGCCCACACGATGCTCAGCGCTGGTTTACTGACCAACTGAAGGCTGATAAACTCCTACTTAGACAGGCTGAGCGCCGCTGGAGGCGTAACTATGACCCCTTATTAAAGTCCACTTACACTGATCTACTTAAATCCTACAAAAAATCTATTATTTTGGCCAAATCCTCCCATTATTCCCAGAAAGTTATCAATTCTGCATCTAAAACAAAAGAAATTTTCTCCATTGTGGCTGAACTTTCCTTACCTGATCGTGTTACTCCCCAGCCTCAACCCTCGCAAGTTTTGTGTGATTCCCTTAACTCTTTTTTTCATCGATAAAATTTCCACGATAAAAAATAACATCCCCCCTACCACTATGTGTCAGGTCAGTGCCCTGCCCTCTCCGAATCCTCATTCCCTGCATGAATTTCCCCCTATTTCCCTGGATAATTTTCTTTCGCTACTCCAGACTCTCGGCTCGGGCTCTCCCAATGACTGTTGCCCTCCCCAAATCCTAAGAGATGCCTTTATGGCTTGTCCCGGCCCTCCTCTTGACCTTCTAAATCGCTCCCTCTCTACAGGCTCTGTCCCTAATGCTTTCAAGAGCGCTGTGGTAGTACCCATTTTTAAAAAAACGGTTCTGATCCCGCGGTCTTGGGCAACTACCGACCTATCTCCCTCCTCCCCTATCTGGGGAAGGTCTTGGAGACTTACGTCACCCGCTGCCTGAGTACTTTCATCGAGGAAACTCATTTCCTCGATGATCAACAGGCAGGCTTTAGACCGGCCCATTCCACGGAGGCAGTGGTGGTGGCGGTAATGGACACGCTGAGACGGGGGGCTGATAAGAACCTGGCCCAGGCCTTAGTGCTATTAGATCTCTCGGCCGCTTTTGACACGGTCGACCATGATATCTTGGTCGACCGTGTCAGAAATGCGGGCATCTCGGGCCCGGCCCTGTCTTGGTTTATGTCCTTCCTCCATCACCGCTCCCAATCGGTACAACTGTCCACCTTCTCTGCTCCCCATATTTCACTTTCCTGTGGTGTTCCCCAGGGCTCTGCTTTGTCCCCTCTTTTGTTTAATCTTTATATGCAGCCCCTCTTAGTTTCTCTTCGGCACTCTTCTGTTACCACCTTCAACTATGCAGATGATTTGCAACTTATTTTTCCCACCGACCCCTCCCCTCTCTCTTGTTTTAATTTTCAAACCACAATGCTTACCATCTATGAGTGGATGAACTTCAGTCAGCATAAGCTCAATCCTAGTAAGACAGAGCTGGTGCTGATTGGCGGGCATCCGCATCCTTGGACTCCCAATTTCTGGCCCCCTGCCCTGGGTCCTCCTCCCTGTCCAGTCAACTCCGTGAAGAGCCTTGGAGTTACTATCTCTTGTGACCTTTCAATGCGGCCGCACATCAATGCTGTTACCTCGGCCTGCTTTTACCACCATCGCAGAATCGGGAAGATCCGAAGGTTCCTTTCACTAGAGGCTCTTACCCTTGTCATTATGGCCCTGGTTACCTCACGTTTAGACTATGCCAACTGTCTATTCGTGGGGGTCCCCGTATACCACCTTCACCGACTTCAACTGGTGCAAAACCAGGCAGCCAGATTAATTTTCCAGCAGCCCAAACACCAACATGTTACGCCGATGCTGAAGACTCTACACTGGCTCCCGGTTGCGCAACGTTGCATCTTTAAAATGGGATGCACTATTTTTAAATCTCTCTCTGCTTCTGCCCCTGTCTTTATTTCTCTTTGTCTGCACCCCCACGTCCCTCCTCGACACCTCAGATCCTCTGCTCACAATCTCTTGACCACTCCTAGGTTCAAATGTAAGAAGCATGGTGGTGCCTGTTTCTCTTTTCTTGCTCCGTCCACTTGGAACTCCTTTCCTCTCTCAATCCGGCTCACTCCTGACTATCCTACCTTCCGCAAATTCCTGAAAATTTATCTGTTCCGTCTTGCCTACGACTAGCTGCCCCTACTCACCTGTGTCCCTCGCCCGCTGGTCTCCGAGCGCCAAGAAACCAATTGGTGTATGTACGCGGTACTAAATACCTTTAACATAACATAACATAACATAACACCAGTCCCTACCATATACCCACATTTGGTGGAATTCCATTGAGCCATTTGCCCTGTAGCCTTGTCTAAATATCCTGAGGTAAATTACATGACAAAAACACATATGAACAGTTAGGATTTACAACCAATTAAAATGTTACTTTCATTTTCTACTATTTTTTCCTGACATTTGATTGGTTATGTATATGAATATAAATGTAAAATGAGAGGGAAACACGGCCATTTTGACTAAACCTACCTGAGGTACATCTTGAAACAATTTTCTCCATTTATCTTCATCACCTTTCAATAAGGTAAGTTGTTAATTTGTATGGGGCACTTTAAGGTAATTTGTAAAAACGTTTTCTGATAGTTATTTACTGTCCCTCTGTTATAGTTATAGATTGAGATAGGCTTCTCTGTTATAGTTATAGATTGAGTTAGGCTTCTCTGGTATAATTATGATTTTACTTAGTCTTCATCACATGAACTTTTTAATAGTTCTACTTCCTGCCTGATACCATACACTGCCCAAAGATAACTTCACTGTTAAAAACTCAGAAGTACCTGTCTGAACTTAAACCTAACAGTGCCCTATCTCTACTGATATATTTATTTTTTATGCAATTTACAGCAACAAAATGGAAGGAGATCAAAATAAATGTAATATTTCATTCGAAGTTGATCTTCAGAACAACCCAGAGGAAGAGATTAACGATTCAGACTTTTTGGATCAGTCTCTTGATGAAGAGTTTCTTAAATATGTGGAAGAAATGGAATCATGTAATCCAAATGAGAACATTCCCGACGAAATAATGTTGGAAGTGTTATGAAATTTTGAAAAATCAGAGCAATACATTTTTATTTAATAATTAAAAATTGTTCCAGACATTATTCTTTTTTATATGTAATTCATGAAATAGTACCAAAATGAATATACTATAATGTGAGACTTATAGTATACTGTGCAACTTTTTTTGTGTTACATAGTAATTTTGCTCATAGTTACTTCCTTTCTCCCACTTTATTATCTCCAATGTGTATTTGACAACTCTTTTTCATCTCCTGCCTCCATGTTGTTTCTGCTTTCCTGACAGACTATAGTATAGATTCCATATACCACAATAACTTCTGTAACAACATGCAAATTATCTACAGAGGACACAGTCTACATTGAATTTAAAACTCTGCATGGTACCTATATGCTGGTACTTATATCACCCACACAACACAACAACTCTATGCAGATCTACCATACCTCTAAGCACTTTAAATTATTATTTTACTGTTTCACTGGGTTTTCCCCATGTGTGAGGGGGGGGTGAGGTGTGTGTGGGGGATGTGTGGGGTGTGTCTTTGAGGTGTGTCTGTGTGTGTGTGGGGGTGAGGTGTGTGTGTGGGTGTGGGTGTTTGGGTTGTGGGGGTGTGGGTGGGGGTGTGGGTGGGGATGTGGGTGGGTGTGGGGGATATGTGTGTGGGATGTGTGTGTGTGCGTGGGATGTGTGGGTGTGTCTGTGAGGTGTGTGTGTGTGTGTGCGTGTATGTGGGAGGGGGGAGGTGTGTGTGTGGGATGTGTGGGGTGTGTCTGTGAGGTGTGTGTGTGTGTGGGGGGGTGAGGTGTGTGTGAGTGTGGGTGTGTGGGGTGTGTGGGTGTGGGTGTGGGTGTGGGTGTGGATATGTAGGGTGTCAATGTGGGTGTGTGGGGTGTTTGGGTGTGGGTGGAGGTGTGGGTGTGTGAGGTGTGTGTAGGGAGTGTGTGGGTGTGGGGGTGTAGGGTTATGTGTGTGGGGTGTGTGTGTGTATGAGATGTGTGGGTGTGTGTGTGTGTGAGGAGTGTGTGTGTGGGTGTGTGTGGGTGTGTGTGTAGGGTGTGTGCGTGTGGGTGTGTGTGGAATGTACTTGTAGGTACCTAAATCAACCACAGAACCCAAAAGCTCTGTTCAGAGCTACCCTACCTCTGATCACTCAAAATGATTATTTTACACTATTTGTTTTTCACTCATTTTCCCCATGGTACGCTCCCCGGTATGCTCCCCGGTGCGCGTACCGAGCGCTCCCCCCGGGAAAATTGAAAAAAAATAAAAATTTGTATTTGTCCCACGGAGCCTTTTATGGCCCCCACATCAAACCTAGAGGGTCAGGGGGGGTCTACCCTGCCCCCTTTTGGTCATTTCCCCCTTTGTTTTTTGCCACCTCTTTTGTCTCGATCCTACCGAGACACAAGATGGCGGCCGCTCCGGACTGTTTGGAATGTTTCAGACACCCGAGAGCCAATCAGCTTTCCGCGCGCGAACTCGCGTTACGCGCAGGGTGCGCTCCCCGGTACGCGTACCGGGCGCGCTTATAGATATATATATTTTTTTTAACTTAAATTACTCAAAATCCACTGGAGCACATATCTTGAGACATAGCAAATGCACATCGGGCTACCAGTCCCTACAATTTTGCCAAGTTTGGTGAAAATCCATTCAGCCGTTCGAGCTAAAAGTGAGTCCAACCGCCCTATGGAAATTAACATGGGGAAAACACGTTTTGGGACCCCCCTTCTATCTCGGCCCCCGATTAACGATTCCCCCCCAAACTTTCAGGGAAGGAGCGGAGTGCCGCAGGGCAAATTACAGGCAGATTCCTCAACCGGCGCCAAAGTTATTCCCAATAGAATGTTGCGATTTCCCTATGGAAAACAATCCTAACTATAACTACCTACTGGTTAATATATATATAAATATATACACGAGTCGAAGCTTCAATAAAGGTGTTCCCTGTCTCCCCCGACGTGGCCTCTGCTTCTTTTCCCAAAGGAGTATTCTGCATATTTCACGCGATTGCCAGTATCGCGTTTCAGGGGCCCCCGCATCTCAAGCTGGCCTGGCTTCTACTGGTAACCGCTTCGGCGCCATCTCTCTTCAGGTTACTGAAATTTGCCAGGCTCACCCTCGGATTAAGTTGCAAGGACTTTGGCAGTGTTGGAGGCTTCCATGCACCACGACGGGCAAGTTGGAATTCAGGACGAGCCCCCGTCATTTTTCCTGCTCTTTCTTCGGAGGTTATGCGGTTCAGGGGACTCGAGGGGACACTTTACATGGAGCAACAAACAGGACACTAGTGGCAGCAAAGATGTTCATTCCTCGCCGCAACATGCATCTGATCCCCCCGCATCACTCACCTCATTGAAGCGCTGCATTCTGGGGCCTGTAGTTGCGCTGCAGCCACCTAGCTTCAGGTGCAGTAGATTGACCACTTGGGAGGCGGGGTCAGAAGCGAACCAATCGTTGTGCGGCAGGACATTGCATAAACTTTTCATTTTTGCCCACACCCTGCTTATTGACTCTGGGCGCTGAGGAAGGCTAAATAATGCTGAAATGCATTCGCCACACACGAGTCTAAGCTTCAATAAAGGTGTTCCCTGTCTCCCCCGACGTGGCCTCTGCTTCTTTTCCCAAAGGAGTGTTCTGCATATATATATATATATGTCAATATATATCTAATCAAAGAGTTGCCCCAAACAGCAGAAGCCCACACAGGTAGGTATAGCCACTCGATTTATTGATGAAGCTGCAGCACAACAATAACGAAGTCAACAGCTGCTTCTTTCAGCCGACGCGTTTCCAGATCCTTATCTCTTTTTCATAGGCTTGACTTAAGGGCTGTTTTGCATGGCAGTAATTGCACACCAATTTCACATTAAGTACTCGCTCAGATGGGCGTGGTCACCGCTATGGCTCCTGGTACTTGTGGTGCAAACTCGTCTTCCTACAGTGGGGTGCCATGTATTTAGTCCAAATAAAGTCACAATAAAACCACAGTGGGTTGCTGGGACTGCGTTTATGTGTTATGCGGCTTACTTGTAGCTTTCACAAACGGCTCCTGTCTATGATCGGCACGCGCCGCTTGGCGCAGCCATGGTCCGCTTTCGGAAGTGGGGCTTCTGCTACTGCTAGGCTAGCCGTTAAAATCCAATCAAAGAGTTGCCCCAAACAGCAGAAGCCCACACAGGTAGGTATAGCCACTCGATTTATTGATGAAGCTGCAGCATAACAATAACGAAGTCAACAGCTGCTTCTTTCAGCCGACACGTTTCGAGATCCTTATCTCTTCATCATAGGCTTGACTTGCGGCCTGTTTTGCATGGCAGTAATTGCACACCGATTTCAGTTTAAGTACTCGCTCAGATGGGCGTGGTCACCGCTATGGCTCCTGGTACTTGTGGTGCAATTTCGTCTTCCTACAGTGGGGTGCCATGTATTTAGTCCAAATTAAGTCACAATAGAACCACAGTGGGATGCTGGGACTGCATTTATGTGTTATGCTGCTTACTTGTAGCTTTCACAACCGGCTCCTGCCAATGATCGGCAAGCACCGGTCGGCGCAGCCATGATCCGCTTTCGGCAGTGGGGCTTCTGCTATGGCTAAGCTAGCCGTTAAAATCCAATCAAAGAGTTGCCCCAAACAGCAGAAGCCCACACAGATAGGTATAGCCACTCGATTTATTGATGAAGCTGCAGCATAACAATAACGAAGTCAACAGCTGCTTCTTTCAGCCGACACGTTTCGAGATCCTTATCTCTTCATCATAGGCTTGACTTGCGGCCTGTTTTGCATGGCAGTAATTGCACACCGATTTCAGTTTAAGTACTCGCTCAGATGGGCGTGGTCACCGCTATGGCTCCTGGTACTTGTGGTGCAATTTCGTCTTCCTACAGTGGGGTGCCATGTATTTAGTCCAAATTAAGTCACAATAGAACCACAGTGGGATGCTGGGACTGCATTTATGTGTTATGCTGCTTACTTGTAGCTTTCACAACCGGCTCCTGCCAATGATGGGCAAGCACCGGTCGGCGCAGCCATGATCCGCTTTCGGCAGTGGGGCTTCTGCTATGGCTAAGCTAGCCGTTAAAATCCAATCAAAGAGTTGCCCCAAACAGCAGAAGCCCACACAGATAGGTATAGCCACTCTATTTATTGATGAAGCTGCAGCACAACAATAACGAAGTCAACAGCTGCTTCTTTCAGCCAACGCGTTTCAAGATCCTTATCTCTTCTTCATAGGCTTGACTTGAGGGCTGTTTTGCATGGCAGTAATTGCTCACCGATTTCAGTTCAAGTACTCGCTCAGATGGGCGTGGTCACCGCTATGGCTCCTGGTACTTGTGGTGCAATTTCGTCTTCCTACAGTGGGGTGCCATGTATTTAGTCCAAATAAAGTCACCACTTGAAGAAGAGATAAGGATCTAGTTGCAACATTGTAAGCCACGTATACCTTTTGTTTATAATAAGTGATTGCCACTCGCTTGTGCATATCTCATATATTTACACATCATAGTTTTACTCAATTCGACATTGAGCCCCAGTGGGCTTGCGTTTCATTGTCCCAATTTGCAGGAATTATAACTTCATTCCTTAGTCAGGCATGTAATATCGCTTTCCTTACAGCATTGCAACATAAATGTCGAAAAAAACCAACTACAAACCACACTACATCGCAAAAAAACAGCGACCAACTCAATTGTACATGGACAGAGTTTCCATAACGAAAAGCTGAAATGGAGCATCCCCTACGGGGAATTTTTGCGCTTAAAAAGAAACTGTTCAAACCAGCAAGAATTTGAAAAACACAGCAAAGAAGCCACAGAAAGTTTCCTAAAAAGAAAATATCCAGCCAAGGTGGTAGAGAATTGTCTTAAAAAAGTTATTGAACAAGATCGAAAAGCAATCTTGCATAAAGAACAAGAAGACAAGAAAAAAGACAATACAATCAGATTAATCACCACCTACAGTGCAGAAAAACAACAACTTGCCAAAATAATCAGGAAACACTGGGGAATCATGAAATCAAACCAAACCTTAGCCAAAATAATTGGAGATCATCCTCAAATCACCTTCCGAAGAGACAAGAACATTGGAGATCAATTAGTTCACAGCCATTTCAAAGACAAACCCAAAACCACTTGGCTACACAGATCTGGCTTTTGGCCGTGCCGACAGTGTAAAGTGTGTAGAATCGCAACTGCCACAAAGGAAATAGAAATACAATGGAAAGAATTGGAAGATACGCCAACAATTAACATGCAAAAGTACATATACAGTGTATATGGTCACGTGCCCTTGTGAAAAGAAATATATCGGCAGCATGATCTTTGATGTAAAAAAGAGGATATTAGAACACACGAGAGCCACCACTCACAGAGACCACTCAAATGCCATTGCAAAACATATGGACAAATGCCATGACAATAGTTGGGAATCTCTAAAGTATTGTGCAATTGATCAACTATCTGAATCAGAAAGAGGTGGCAATCGCAGAAATGCGCTTAGACAAAAGGAATCCAAACATATCATCAGCTTCAGGACCATAGACCCGTGGGGTCAGAATCAAAGTGAAGAATTGCATGTTCATCTGTAAGAATACAATAAATCGATTCACCAGCCAAGAGACATTTGCACCAGAGAATTGTAAAACGCCTAAAAATGGTGAAGGAACAGAGCTAATATAACACTTAACCAGCTGCATATCAAGCTTTGAATAAACCTTCAAAAGAAAAACTGTGATAAAAACTGTGGCAACACACAAACTCACCAGAGAGTTTAAAGCACACTCAGCACTGAACTCACCAAAAATGTGATAATTTTCTGATAAAACGCTTCACAAAATCCTTCCTAAATGAATGACTTAACATTAAGAGCACCTTTCACTTTTTTACCTTCTTTAATTTAAGTGAAAAATATCGAAAGATATACAAAAAAAACTCCATTACCCATAATGCACTTATACATATATATTTTTTTTAATGTAAGCACTAAACATAAAAGAAGGCTCCTGTTAGAGCTCAACATCCCGTGATCAAGCCTTCAGGGCAAGGCGAAACGCGTTGGGTTAATTATGAGAAGCAGACAAAAAATAAACTGCTGTTTTGAGCAACAAATCCTGAGTGAGTGCCTCTTTCATCTACCGACCGTGCGTCGGACCTGTAAAATATATATATAGATATGAGCATTTTATCGTTAGAAAATTTGGGGTTCAACGCACACTAATGAGCTTGTGCTCATAATGTACATAGATAAAATAATTATCATGTATATATATATATATATTTTTTTTTGCGTTGTTTTTTACCATTTTTATACCCTGTAAAAATGCTCTTATATCTATGAAATCTGTACATATGATTTTATTGATTGTGCAAAAAATTCTATCGGGTACAAATTCAGTGTTCCTATGAGCACTCTCGATTAATTGCACCAATGCAGCGTTTAATTGTATAGTATTTCTTCCAGTTCTATGACACACCGTAATGCACTGTCACTTTAAATGCCCTGCTCACTGTTGTGTAGCTTGTCATGTGATCAAGCCTCCTTGGAGGCGAAACGTGTCATGGCGGCAGCGCTGGCTTCACGTAATTAAATCATCTTGCACCAGCACCTTTGGGTCGACTCTTTGTTACTGGACATTTTGGTGAAATCCCTTTTGCCTTGGAGTGACAATCTTCGGGATATATATATATATATTCACTGAAAAAACCATGGGTTATAGACCATATATAGTCAGGAATTAGCATTTACAAAACCTTATTTTACTCACACAAAACCATTGAAATTCCATATATAGTTAGTTGCACTAACTATATATCGCGCACCCGCAATCCACTGCTGATGATGTCACATATTACATCATTCATGACATGGTCAGTGACATCACTGATTACATCACTGATGACATCTCAAATGACATCACTGATGACATCATCCAGCGACTGTGTGTTTCTGTAAATTTTAAATATGTTTTACATATTGAAGAATGAGTAGATGTAGAAGTGTCTGGATGAAGGATTTAGTAGGTGCATGACTGACTGTATGAGCGAGTGATTAAATGTGTCTCACTGAATGCATGGGTTAGTGACTAAACTGTCTTAATTTGTGCATCATTATGTCTGTTATTCTGTAAACTGCTGCATGTGTTGATCAGTAGCTATATGAGTAACTATATGGGTTATTGATTGATTGTCCAAGTATTTGTATGGGAGACTGAGTGTGTGTGTGGCTGGCTGGGAGATGTGTGACTCTGTGCAGATCAATGTGTTCTTGTATCAATGATTGTATAAGAGAGTAAGTATGTGTTAGAATATGTTTCAAAATGTAAGGTACTCTATGTTTAACTGTATAGATTAGAAAATGGAAGTGTGATTGATTCTTTACAGGACTAACTAGGTGTGTGAGTAACTCCAAGGATGAGTGGCAGAGTGTGAGTGTCTGTATAGGTGTATGAGTGCATATGATAGTGTTGTAAAGATGAGTGATTGTATGTATGAATGATTGTATGGGTGAATGAGTGAATGTGTGCGTAGACGTAGGAATCAGTGAGTGCGTATGTAGTAACTAGTATTGGTGTGTCAATGGTTTAAAAAATTATATTCTGTATTTAACACTGGGTGTAACAGAGGTTATATTAAAGTGTGAGGAGATGCATTGTATTGTCACATGAATGATATCATCAGTGATGTGACCATTGATGTCAAATGAGATGTCATCAGTGATGTCATTTGAGATGTCATCAGTGATGTCATTTGAGATGTTATCAGTGATGTCATTTGAGATGTTATCAGTGATGTCATCAGTGATGTCATTTGAGATGTCATCAGTGATGTCATTTGAGATGTCATCAGTGATGTCATCAGTGATGTCGCTGACCATGTCATGAATGATGTAATATGTGACATCATCAGCAGTGGATTGCGGGTGCGCGATATATAGTTAGTGCAACTAACTATATATGGAATTTCAATGGTTTTGTGTGAGTAAAATAAGGTTTTGTAAATGCTAATTCCTAACTATATATGGTCTATAACCCATGGTTTTTTCAGTGAATTTTAAAGGTTTTGTAAATGCTAATTCCTAACTATATATGGTCTATAACCTATGGTTTTTTCAGTGAATTTCAATGTTTTTTTATTAGCAAATATCAAAAGCTTTAAAATGTCAAGTACGTGGTAGGTAAAAACATTTTCATGTTTATGCACGCTGATGTGCTTTGAACGCTGCCCCCCCCCCTCCCCTCTTTTCTTTTAGGAGTTTTCTCTCTTTGCAGATAGTGAAGAGTAGGTAACGCAGGCCTTTGCCCCCGTTGTAATCCGTCGTGCCTGCTTCCCTCTCCATTTGATTGATTGTATCCAAGAATTTACTGTTTTGGAATTGCTTCTCTTTGGTTCATTCTCTATTTACAAACAAGCACATAGTCGCAATACTCTGTTTAGTCTTTGCAGATAGTGAAAAATCGTTAGAAAAAACAAAAGGAATCAAGCAAAATCAGTAGGCCACTAATGGGATCTCTTTTTGACCTCGCTAAAATAGAAACATTAGGAACAACCCCTCATGAGAAATATCAAACTAGTGAGAGGAACCGAGCTCAACGCCATGATGGCTGCAAGACAGCTCGGCTCCGCCGCCCACCCCGCCCAAAATAACAACAAACCCTATGCAAATATTATAAATATATACAACACACCAGCAAAGTAACAGGGTAAAACGTTTTATTAAATAACTATTTACATGGCAGCCTGCTGCAACATCGATCCAAATACATGCCGCCGTTCCCGGGATTTCTCCCCGACTACTCTGCGACCTACGAGATGGAGAGGCCGGGGCGTTGACTATGCGGGGCCTCCGGCTGAAACCACAGCGCCAACGATCGCTGCTGACGGAGGGGAGCCTTGCCGGTGAGACCACTGATCTGAAGAACCGCTGCCTGCGGTGCCTCCCTGAGCCGCTTGACGGAGGCCCCCGAGGGGCGGTGTGGTGGCGCGGACTCGGAAGGGGCGCTTGGCTCCTGCCCCCTCCCCAAGTCTTGTTGCCCTGCTGTGGCTTGAGATCGCCCCCGACATAGGCGGCCGGCTCCCGCGGTCCAGCAGAACTTTTTGTCTTTTGGTGACTCTTCCATTCTGGACCTTGTCCCACAATCCGTTTGACCTGAAGACACGTCCTGCGGTGCCCTGGTCTGACCATCACATATACCTGCGCCAGGAGACGGCGTGGGGTGCACTGGAAGGAAGAGGCGGCGCGAACGAGCCTCCCCCACCTCCCCAGGTGGAGGTTTCTCAGCTGCACCCCAGCGCTTAACTCGGCATCTGAGTTACGCCCACTCTTCCGGCACAGTGCCTACCTGCGCCATGAGACGGCGTGGGGTGCACCGGAAGGGAGAGGCGGCGCGAACGAGCCTCCCCCACCTCCCCAGGTGGAGGTTTCTCAGCTGCACCCCAGCGCTTCACTCGGCAGCTAAGTTACGCCCACTCTTCCGGCACAGTGCCTCTCTCGGTCAGCTGAGTTCAGCCTGCTCTTGCTATTACAACGTCTCACCCGCCATCCGGCTGAATTGCACCCACTCTTGCAGTACAGTGACAGGCGGCTGCCACGGAGCTCACGAAATGGCGATCGGCTCCACAGACTTGGGCCTGGCCTGCAAGATTGGCTCTGGGCAACCCTGGAACTCGGACGCTTGACTGCTAGGGCATGGGCCCCATTCCCAAAAGCGTCCCCTCAGCCTTGAAGATTCTACAAGAGTCACCGGGGCCCCCGACTCCCGCAGACTTCCGGTGGGGAGCGACTGCCATGATTGCTCGCGGAACGGTCACGACGTAGCCACGAGGTGCTCTCATGCTGACGCCAGCTTCAGTCTGTAACATCCAGAATTATTGTAGTATCGCGTTGTCGCGTAATGCGTCATATGACGCGCCGCGTTAGCGCATCAAATGCGCGAAGCGCAGCTTCCCGGAAGCGATCCGGGGCGCGGCGCGGAGCGGAGCACGTAACGTAAGCATAACAGGTCATGTGACTTGTTAATAAAAATTTTCATTGGTTCATTTCACTTTTGGTTTCCTAATGATGTAAGGCTAGGTCATGTGACCTAAAAATAACACTTTTCATTGGTTTAGAACTTTTTTTTGTCCCAAATGATGAAAACCCCTCCTTGTTTCCTCACTCTGACTTTCATCTTTGTGAGAAGAAGACCTACAGTGCCTCGCTCGGCCACCTGAGTTACGCCCGCTCTTGCGGCACAGTGCCTCGCTCGGCCAGCTGAGTTCCGCCCACTCTTGCGACACAGTGCCTCGATCGGCCAGCTGAGTTCAGCCCGCTCTTGCGGCAGAGTGCCTTGCTCGGCCAGCTGACTTACGCCCACTCTTGTGGCACAGTGCCTCGCTCGGCCACCTGAGTTACGCCCGCTCTTGCGGCACAGTGCCTCGCTCGGCCACCTGAGTTACGCCCGCTCTTGTGGTACAGTGCCTCGCTCGGCCACCTGAGTTACGCCCGCTCTTGCGGTACAGTGCCTCGCTCGGCCAGCTGAGTTACACCCGCTCTTGCGGCTACAGCGTCTCACCCGCCATCCGGCTGAATTGCACCCACTCTTGAGGAACAGCGACAGGCGGCTGCCACGGACCTCACGAAATGGCGGTCGCCTCTACAGACTTGGGCCTGGCCTGCAAGGATGGCTCTGGGCAACCCTGGAACTCGGACGCTTGACTGCTAGGGCATGGGCCCCATTCCCGAAAGCGTCCCCTCAGCCTTGAAGATTCTACAAGAGTCACCGGGGCCCCCGACTCCCGCAGGCTTCCGGTGAGGAGTGACTGCCATGATTGCTCGCGGAATAGCCACGACGTAGCCACGGAATGGTGGTGCTCTCATGCTGACGCCAGCTTCAGTCTGTAACATCCAGAATTATTGTAGTATCGCGTTGTCGCGTAATGCGTCATATGACGCGCCGCGTTAGCGCACCCGATGCGCGAAGCACAGCTTCCCGGAAGCGATTCGGGGCGCGGCGCGGCGCGGAGCGGAGCGCGTAACGTAAGCATAACAGGTCATGTGACTTGTTAATAAAAATTGTCATTGGTTCATTTCACTTTTGGTTTCCTAATGATGTAAGGCTAGGTCATGTGACCTAAAAATAACACTTTTCATTGGTTTAGAACTTTTTTTTTGTCCCAAATGATGAAAACCCCTCCTTGTTTCCTCACTCTGACTTTCATCTTTGTGAGAGGAAGACCTACAGTGCCTCGATCGGCCAGCTGAGTTCCGCCCACTCTTGCGACACAGTGCCTCGATCGGCCAGCTGAATTCCGCCCACTCTTGCGACACAGTGCCTCGATCGGCCAGCTGAGTTCAGCCCGCTCTTGCGGCAGAGTGCCTCGCTCGGCCAGCTGACTTACGCCCACTCTTGCGGCACAGTGCCTCGCTCGGCCACCTGAGTTACGCCCGCTCTTGCGGCACAGTGCCTCGCTCGGCCACCTGAGTTACGCCCGCTCTTGCGGTACAGTGCCTCGCTCGGCCACCTGAGCCACGCCCGCTCTTGCGGTACAGTGCCTCGCTCGGCCAGCTGAGTTACGCCCGCTCTTGCGGCTACAGCGTCTCACCCGCCATCCGGCTGAATTGCACCCACTCTTGAGGAACAGCGACAGGCGGCTGCCACGGACCTCACGAAATGGCGGTCGCCTCTACAGACTTGGGCCTGGCCTGCAAGGATGGCTCTGGGCAACCCTGGAACTCGGACGCTTGACTGCTAGGGCATGGGCCCCATTCCCGAAAGCGTCCCCTCAGCCTTGAAGATTCTACAAGAGTCACCGGGGCCCCCGACTCCCGCAGGCTTCCGGTGAGGAGTGACTGCCATGATTGCTCACGGAATAGCCACGACGTAGCCACGGAATGGTGGTGCTCTCATGCTGACGCCAGCTTCAGTCTGAAACATCCAGAAACACTGTAGACTACCAATTCAATCAGTTCCGGTGGAGCCCCAATGTGACCCGGTAGGGAAGAACTTGCCCTCCCCTCTTTGACTGATGGTTCTTGTTGCCTGTCCCTTCTATTGTCATTTAACTGAACTTTTTGGACTACTCAAAGGGGTTCTGGTCCGACCGCTGGTTGGTGGAGACATTTTGACTATATTCTGGACCTGCCCGGCCTCCCCAAAATGACCAGACATCCCTCACTTCCAATTACAGCATACACTCCTTTATCAATATCTTCTTTGATGTTCCTCTTGAATATGTAATTTTGTAGAACCTCATACAGACAAACATTCTCGAGGTAACTGCTTCTATTTGGATAATATGTATCCCACATGTTGGCAACTCCTTGATGTGTACTGGTTGCTCAGCCTTGATATCACGAGATATGTATGCAGTTTTGGAGCACATGGCGGGCGGGGACGGGTACTGATTGAACATTTGGACATCCATATTGATATTAAGTTCTGATTTATTATTGATTACTGTACTATTAAAAATTCGAATTAACGTTACTCATGGTACTTGCCCGGAAATGTATATCTAGATAATTTCATTGTAACTGGTCCTGTCGTACTTTGATTATAAAATTAACGTCCACCGATTCCGCAACTGTTAGACACCTTAATTCCTGCAACCTAATAGCCCGCCCGTTACGTTTTTCTACAGTGTAAATGTCCCCTCATCATATACGATTCCAGTTTGCTCCGTGGCCGGCCCACGTGGTTGTATTTGTATACTGACATTTTTGCAATAAACAATTTTCGTAGGAAGTATGGAATCAGCGTCATAACAATCGTCTAGGTTGGTTGGGTTTTTGAATAGTGGCTGTTATTCCCAATAGAATACAATAGAAAACAGATAATGCAGACCCTTTGCCTGAATTTTGGATTGATTGAAATTTGTATCCGTCACACCTGCCCTTTTTCCAGAATTATTTGAAAATGGTCGACCGTAGCTTAAGGTATCTGCCGAATGTAAGGTGTGGTATTTTGTCCCATAAAATACGACTAATTGAGAAACAAATACACGAAGAGGGAACTCGAATTTAGAGACAAACAAAATGAAACATTTTTTTGCATCATAAAAAGGGGAGGATATGTTACACAGAAAAATAATGCGAAAGGGATAGCCAAGATCTGTTGTATCACACGTTCCTGCAGCTAGTCTGATACATAAGTAGAACCTTTTTTGTGTTTGCGCGCGCTGACATGCTCTGAATGCTGTATCCCCCCCCCTTTCTTTTCTCCTCTGTAGGTTACATCGGAGTTCCGACTGAAGAATGGAGTGGACATGGACCACACCGTGCTCCATGTAGGGAAAGACATAGACAAGCGCTATGAGATATTGCATGGAGTGCAAACCATCACTGGGAGCGTGAAAGATTGTATGGTATGAATTGCGCATGGGCCCTGATTTGTACGGTTTGAATGAGTATGTGTGGCGCACGACTGGGTCAATAAAAAATGCTTTTTGTATGACTGAGGCGGTGATCGAACGGTTAATGGAATGAGAAAAATAAGCCCGAACATGGTATCCACATGTGAAGGACGAAAAAAAATATAGCACTTTCCTTACTTAGGAACGACTCTCTCTGGAGCTAGTGAATGGGAGAGTAGCCTATACCAGAAACTTGAAGGGTTATTTCAGTACGACAAACCCGACCCCAACCGATATCCCAAATGTACACCCAAAATAATGCGCACCAGTAAGTAAATTTATGTGCTGACTAAATAAGAGACTATGGCTGTTGTAGTTCGGACTGGACTGTTCCCATGGGGCAACAGGGTCAGAGCTGATTTGCATAAAGCCATTATCTGACCCAGGGTGGTGTGGAGTGCAAAAAAACGATGGATTTGGGCCCAGATCTTTTGACTGGGGGAGTGTGTGACATTGATCCACATTCAGTCCATCACTTGTTGTTTTTTGCAATTGCCGCCCTAAGTGCGCTGGGGATGCCCAGACGTGGGTCCCAGGCACTCCACACCACTTGGAGTCAAGCTAGCCGGGCTGAAGAGAGGTGTTACCTCGAAACCGGTCCGGTCCTCGGATGCTTGATTCCGGTCTGGGAAAGATATGGCTGTTGTAGTTCGGACTGGACTGTTCCCATGGGGCAACAGGGTCAGAGCTGATTTGCATAAAGCCATTATCTGACCCAGGGTGGTGTGGAGTGCAAAAAAACGATGGATTTGGGCCCAGATCTTTTGACTGGGGGAGTGTGTGACATTGATCCACATTCAGTCCATCACTTGTTGTTTTTTGCAATTGCCGCCCTAAGTGCGCTGGGGATGCCCAGACGTGGGTCCCAGGCACTCCACACCACTTGGAGTCAAGCTAGCCGGGCTGAAGAGAGGTGTTACCTCGAAACCGGTCCGGTCCTCGGATGCTTGATTCCGGTCTGGGAAAGATATGGCTGTTGTAGTTCGGACTGGACTGTTCCCATGGGGCAACAGGGTCAGAGCTGATTTGCATAAAGCCATTATCTGACCCAGGGTGGTGTGGAGTGCAAAAAAACGATGGATTTGGGCCCAGATCTTTTGACTGGGGGAGTGTGTGACATTGATCCACATTCAGTCCATCACTTGTTGTTTTTTGCAATTGCCGCCCTAAGTGCGCTGGGGATGCCCAGACGTGGGTCCCAGGCACTCCACACCACTTGGAGTCAAGCTAGCCGGGCTGAAGAGAGGTGTTACCTCGAAACCGGTCCGGTCCTCGGATGCTTGATTCCGGTCTGGGAAAGATATGGCTGTTGTAGTTCGGACTGGACTGTTCCCATGGGGCAACAGGGTCAGAGCTGATTTGCATAAAGCCATTATCTGACCCAGGGTGGTGTGGAGTGCAAAAAAACGATGGATTTGGGCCCAGATCTTTTGACTGGGGGAGTGTGTGACATTGATCCACATTCAGTCCATCACTTGTTGTTTTTTGCAATTGCCGCCCTAAGTGCGCTGGAGATGCCCAGACGTGGGTCCCAGGCACTCCACACCACTTGGATTCAAGCTAGCCGGGCTGAAGAGAGGTGTTACCTCGAAACCGGTCCGGTCCTCGGATGCTTGATTCCGGTCTGGGAAAGATATGGCTGTTGTAGTTCGGACTGGACTGTTCCCATGGGGCAACAGGGTCAGAGCTGATTTGCATAAAGCCATTATCTGACCCAGGGTGGTGTGGAGTGCAAAAAAACGATGGATTTGGGCCCAGATCTTTTGACTGGGGGAGTGTGTGACATTGATCCACATTCAGTCCATCACTTGTTGTTTTTGGCAATTGCCGCCCTAAGTGCGCTGGGGATGCCCAGACGTGGGTCCCAGGCACTCCACACCACTTGGAGTCAAGCTAGCCGGGCTGAAGAGAGGTGTTACCTCGAAACCGGTCCGGTCCATGGTTCATGGGAACAGGGCAGACCAAACTACCAAGCCAATTCTTCACCAGAAAGGAGACAAGCTTCCGGGGACCGGTTTCTGCCATTACAGGCGTCGTCGGCCCGGCTTGCTTGAATCCTGATGGAGCAGTGAGCAAGGGACTCATGTCTGAGTATACCCTGCCACACCTATAGTGGCCAAAAACGATTCAGAAAAGGGGGTGGTGATGAACAGAGTGTCTGAATTAAGCAGACCACTCTTACCCAGTCCAAAGATCAGGGCTTGATCCATCACCGTTATTTAGCTCACTGCCCCATCCCAGCTCAGAACCTGGCTATATGCAAATTAGTCTGTCCCTGGCCCAGTGCATCATGGGAACAGGGCAGACCAAACTACCAAGCCAATTCTTCACCAGAAAGGAGACAAGCTTCCGGGGACCGGTTTCTGCCATTACAGGCGTCGTCGGCCCGGCTTGCTTGAATCCTGATGGAGCAGTGAGCAAGGGACTCATGTCTGAGTATACCCTGCCACACCTATAGTGGCCAAAAACGATTCAGAAAAGGGGGTGGTGATGAACAGAGTGTCTGAATTAAGCAGACCACTCTTACCCAGTCCAAAGATCAGGGCTTGATCCATCACCGTTATTTAGCTCACTGCCCCATCCCAGCTCAGAACCTGGCTATATGCAAATTAGTCTGTCCCTGGCCCAGTGCATCATGGGAACAGGGCAGACCAAACTACCAAGCCAATTCTTCACCAGAAAGGAGACAAGCTTCCGGGGACCGGTTTCTGCCATTACAGGCGTCGTCGGCCCGGCTTGCTTGAATCCTGATGGAGCAGTGAGCAAGGGACTCATGTCTGAGTATACCCTGCCACACCTATAGTGGCCAAAAACGATTCAGAAAAGGGGGTGGTGATGAACAGAGTGTCTGAATTAAGCAGACCACTCTTACCCAGTCCAAAGATCAGGGCTTGATCCATCACCGTTATTTAGCTCACTGCCCCATCCCAGCTCAGAACCTGGCTATATGCAAATTAGTCTGTCCCTGGCCCAGTGCATCATGGGAACAGGGCAGACCAAACTACCAAGCCAATTCTTCACCAGAAAGGAGACAAGCTTCCGGGGACCGGTTTCTGCCATTACAGGCGTCGTCGGCCCGGCTTGCTTGAATCCTGATGGAGCAGTGAGCAAGGGACTCATGTCTGAGTATACCCTGCCACACCTATAGTGGCCAAAAACGATTCAGAAAAGGGGGTGGTGATGAACAGAGTGTCTGAATTAAGCAGACCACTCTTACCCAGTCCAAAGATCAGGGCTTGATCCATCACCGTTATTTAGCTCACTGCCCCATCCCAGCTCAGAACCTGGCTATATGCAAATTAGTCTGTCCCTGGCCCAGTGCATCATGGGAACAGGGCAGACCAAACTACCAAGCCAATTCTTCACCAGAAAGGAGACAAGCTTCCGGGGACCGGTTTCTGCCATTACAGGCGTCGTCGGCCCGGCTTGCTTGAATCCTGATGGAGCAGTGAGCAAGGGACTCATGTCTGAGTATACCCTGCCACACCTATAGTGGCCAAAAACGATTCAGAAAAGGGGGTGGTGATGAACAGAGTGTCTGAATTAAGCAGACCACTCTTACCCAGTCCAAAGATCAGGGCTTGATCCATCACCGTTATTTAGCTCACTGCCCCATCCCAGCTCAGAACCTGGCTATATGCAAATTAGTCTGTCCCTGGCCCAGTGCATCATGGGAACAGGGCAGACCAAACTACCAAGCCAATTCTTCACCAGAAAGGAGACAAGCTTCCGGGGACCGGTTTCTGCCATTACAGGCGTCGTCGGCCCGGCTTGCTTGAATCCTGATGGAGCAGTGAGCAAGGGACTCATGTCTGAGTATACCCTGCCACACCTATAGTGGCCAAAAACGATTCAGAAAAGGGGGTGGTGATGAACAGAGTGTCTGAATTAAGCAGACCACTCTTACCCAGTCCAAAGATCAGGGCTTGATCCATCACCGTTATTTAGCTCACTGCCCCATCCCAGCTCAGAACCTGGCTATATGCAAATTAGTCTGTCCCTGGCCCAGTGCATCATGGGAACAGGGCAGACCAAACTACCAAGCCAATTCTTCACCAGAAAGGAGACAAGCTTCCGGGGACCGGGTTCTGCCATTACAGGCGTCGTCGGCCCGGCTTGCTTGAATCCTGATGGAGCAGTGAGCAAGGGACTCATGTCTGAGTATACCCTGCCACACCTATAGTGGCCAAAAACGATTCAGAAAAGAAGAGAGGTGTTACCTCGAAACCGGTCCGGTCCTCGGATGCTTGATTCCGGTCTGGGAAAGATATGGCTGTTGTAGTTCGGACTGGACTGTTCCCATGGGGCAACAGGGTCAGAGCTGATTTGCATAAAGCCATTATCTGACCCAGGGTGGTGTGGAGTGCAAAAAAACGATGGATTTGGGCCCAGATCTTTTGACTGGGGGAGTGTGTGACATTGATCCACATTCAGTCCATCACTTGTTGTTTTTTGCAATTGCCGCCCTAAGTGCGCTGGGGATGCCCAGACGTGGGTCCCAGGCACTCCACACCACTTGGAGTCAAGCTAGCCGGGCTGAAGAGAGGTGTTACCTCGAAACCGGTCCGGTCCTCGGATGCTTGATTCCGGTCTGGGAAAGATATGGCTGTTGTAGTTCGGACTGGACTGTTCCCATGGGGCAACAGGGTCAGAGCTGATTTGCATAAAGCCATTATCTGACCCAGGGTGGTGTGGAGTGCAAAAAAACGATGGATTTGGGCCCAGATCTTTTGACTGGGGGAGTGTGTGACATTGATCCACATTCAGTCCATCACTTGTTGTTTTTTGCAATTGCCGCCCTAAGTGCGCTGGGGATGCCCAGACGTGGGTCCCAGGCACTCCACACCACTTGGAGTCAAGCTAGCCGGGCTGAAGAGAGGTGTTACCTCGAAACCGGTCCGGTCCTCGGATGCTTGATTCCGGTCTGGGAAAGATATGGCTGTTGTAGTTCGGACTGGACTGGTCCCATGGGGCAACAGGGTCAGAGCTGATTTGCATAAAGCCATTATCTGACCCAGGGTGGTGTGGAGTGCAAAAAAACGATGGATTTGGGCCCAGATCTTTTGACTGGGGGAGTGTGTGACATTGATCCACATTCAGTCCATCACTTGTTGTTTTTTGCAATTGCCGCCCTAAGTGCGCTGGGGATGCCCAGACGTGGGTCCCAGGCACTCCACACCACTTGGAGTCAAGCTAGCCGGGCTGAAGAGAGGTGTTACCTCGAAACCGGTCCGGTCCTCGGATGCTTGATTCCGGTCTGGGAAAGATATGGCTGTTGTAGTTCGGACTGGACTGTTCCCATGGGGCAACAGGGTCAGAGCTGATTTGCATAAAGCCATTATCTGACCCAGGGTGGTGTGGAGTGCAAAAAAACGATGGATTTGGGCCCAGATCTTTTGACTGGGGGAGTGTGTGACATTGATCCACATTCAGTCCATCACTTGTTGTTTTTTGTAAATAAGAGAAGTTAGCTCGACTCCGCCGCCCACCCCACCCAAAATAACGACAAACCCTATGCAAATATTATAAATATATACAACACACCAGCAAAGTAACACGGTAAAACTTTTTATTAAATAAGTATTTACATAACAGCCTGCTGCAACATCGAACCAAATGCATGACGCTGTTCCTGTCGAGGTAGCATAGGTGGCGGCCTAGGGGTGGAGGACCGTTGTGCAAATAGCCCGGGGGCGACACCACGCGCAAAGGCCTGTCCCCGCGGTCAGCTGCAGCAGGGCGACCCTTAGCGTTTCACTCCCCGGTCAGCTGCACCATGACTGCCATTGGCGTTCCACTCGGTTGGATGGCCGGGGACCCGCTCCGGTGTCCGGGGTGAAGAGCGGCTGTTGCTGCGGAACGCTCAAAATGGCGGCCGACTCCCAGGATTTGGGCCTGGTCCACTAGAACGACTCTGGTCTACCCTGGAACTCCAATGGACTGTGGCAGAGCGTCCAAAATCCACAAAAAACACCACTGCCAAATCTTCAATAACTTCCATCACCCAGCACCGCATTTCCAAAGGAACAGCATAGCAAGCTTTCGTGGCCTTTAGAGTATTCGGAAGCAGTTTCCCAAGACCATCACTGCAGCCATTGCAATCCAACAGAGGAACTTTTCCCAAGATCGTCATATTAACAGGGCTGCTGGTGTAATCGGGGCTCTTGCAGCCATTCAACTTAATTGAAGATTTTTTTTTGGGGGGGGTGAATGCCTTCCTGATGACCCCCCCCCCTCTTATTGCCTTATCCGACCATCACATATACCTGCGCCAGGAGACGGCTTAGGATGCACTGGGAGGGAGAGGCGGCGCGAACGAGCCTCCCCCACCTCCCCAGGTGGAGGTTCCTCAGCTGCACCCCAGCGCTTCACTCGGCCAGCTCAGTTATATTATGTTATGTTAAGGCCGTACTTTTAGAGCACACGGCTACCCCAGGGGGTGTCCCGGCGCTTTGGCAAAGAGGCCTGAAATCCAAAAACACAAAGGCAAAAACGCTACAGTCACAGTGATTACACGGAGAAGAGCATGGTCTTCAGCTCTTTCCTGAAAGCTAGGAGGCTATTAGCTTTGCGGAGGGAGAGAGGGAGCTCATTCCAAAGGCACGCTGCCATATATTGGAAGGACCGTCCTCCCATCCGAACTCGTTTGACAGAGGGCACCTCCATTTTAGCCAAATCGGCTGACCGCAACATCCTCCGTGGCACATAGAAAGCAGTACGCTTTCTAATGTAGTTAGGACCAACATAGTGAAGGGCTTTGAACGCCAGCGTGAGAATTTTAAACCTGATTCTTTTAGAAATAGGTAGCCAATGCAACCTATTTAAAAGCAGAGAAGCACTAGCTCTCCTTGGCTGGCCAAATATGGCTCTGGCCGCCGAGTTTTGAACAATTTGCAGTCTAGCCAGAAGATACTTGGGCAGACCTGCAAAAAGCGCGTTCGCGTAATCTAACCGTGACCCCACTAGCGCCTGGACTACAGTCTTTCGATATTGCAGGGAAAGCAGTGGAAGAAATTTCCTCAGCATTTTAAGAATGCCGAAGCATTTCCCTGTTAGCCCCATAATATGGGGACGGAAAGATAGGTCGTCATCAAATACCACTCCAAGATTTTTCCCTTGGGAGGATGACTTCTCAGGCGGGAAAATGTCCTGGGGCCACCATGACTTCCAGCTCGGACCGGGGGCACAGCCAAAGAAAAGCAGCTCAGACTTATCCGAGTTGCATTTCAGGCTGTGCCGCCGAAACCACGCAAAGACTGCACTCAGACAGTCTTTGATCCTGTCGCCGTCAAAGACCTCTCCTTTGCTGCACGTAAACAGGAGCTGGGTGTTGTCAGCGTATGAGATGACCCGGGCCCCAAAAGCCTCCGCTACCATCGCCAGAGGGGCCATATAGATGTTAAAAATGGTGGGGCTCAGGATGGACCCTTGAGGAACCCCGACCTCTAGCGATGGCATTTCAGCGGAGAACGGTGGAGCCCAGATCACCTGTCGGCGGCCCGATAGGAAGGATTGAAACCAATCCAACACCGTCCCCCGCAGTCCGATCTCCCTGAGTCTTAAAAGGAGACCAGCGTGAGGGACGGTGTCGAAAGCCGCCGACAAGTCCAGCATGACTAACATCGCCTTTCCCCCTCGATCGAGCGTCTCCCTGATGGCGTCGGTCACCTCCACAAGGGCTGTCTCCGTGCTATAATTAGCACGGAAACCCGATTGAGAATCATGGAGAATGTTGTTATTCTCAATAAAGGTGGTAAGTGTATACTGAACATGCTTCTCAACCACCTTCGCCAGAGCAGGGAGGAGGGAGATCGGTCTGTAGTTAGCCAGCAGCAAAGGATCTAACAGAGGTTTTTTGATCAGCGGCAGAATGAGTGCGTGTTTCCATTCCCTGGGCACCACTCCCGAGCTCAAAGACAAATTGAGCAGGGGGTTCAGCAAGCTGTTTACAGCCGATGCCACCCTGCCCAAACACTTTGCTGGACATGCATCCAGGGGTGAGCCAGATTGAAGCCGAGACAATAGCTCCAGCGACGTTCCGCAGGACATCTGCGGAAAGACCGATAATGTAGGTCTGGGCTCTGCCTCTAAGGATGGTACCGGGCTCCATATACGACCTAAGTCGTCAGCATCCGTGGGAGAATCCACGGGGGGAAAGAATCTTGAATAGTTTTAATTTTTGTGACAAAAAAGTCAGCCAGCTGCTTAATCCACCCTTCTGTATGAGAGTGTGAGAGGGCACCTGCGGCAGGATCAACAAACTCTTTAACAATTCTAAAAAGTTCCCTACTCATGTTGTCCGCCCGGTCTATTCTATGCTCAAGATATTCCTTTTTGGCTTCGGAGATGAGTTTGTGATACTGTTTTATGGCATCACGGTACTTTAATTTCTCCACTGGGTCGTATTTCCGACGCCAGAGTCTTTCCGCCTTTTTACAGTCTTGGCGCATTTTCCGTAATGTGGAGGTAAACCAAGGAGCGGAATCATGGCAGGGGGCTGTTCTAGGTGACTTCACTGGAGCTAGCTTCTCAAATCTTGTTTTCAGCCATTTCTGAACCATAGTCAGATCAGCATCTAAGTTCCCTGTAAGTTTACACAGGTGTTGGCAGAGCGTATCCGATAGCATATCTGCTGTCACTAAATGAAACGCTCTGGACTGATGAAACGCATCCTTCTGTGTTCTATGGCTAGTCCTAATCTCATATGAGATAGCAACATTTATTAAAAAATGATCAGACCAAAGGACTGGGAGCGGCAGGGACACCTCGATCGACACCGTAGAAAAGATTAAATCTAACGTGTGGCCTTTGACGTGGGTAGGACTGTCAATAAAAGGGGCAAGCCCCAACAGCGCAGTAATATCCCGCAACTTGGAAGCATCAGCGTCCAATATCGAGTCCATATGTAAATTTAGATCACCCAACAACATACAGTGTGCTGATCGCATGCAGGGTACGGAAAGAGCCGCCTGCAGGTCTTCAAAAATGGAGCCAATGGGCCCAGGTGGTCTATAAACGAGAATCCCTGTGCATGTCTGAGAGGCAGAAAGACTACGTGAAAAGCCTAAAGCTTCACATCCTGCGATATTCTCCACAGGGAAAGAAGAACACCCCACGGCCTTATCCACTATTAGAGCCACCCCTCCACCTCTGCCCCCAATTCTGTCTTTCCTTAAGATGGTATAATTAGAGGGAAGGGCACAGGCAACATCCGGTTCAGAACCTGCCCCCAACCAAGTCTCAGTTAAAAATAGACATGATATATTGGAATCTGCAAGAAGATTCCAGATGTCCGTAGAGTGGCGGGCCAGGGACCTGGTGTTCAATAGGGCACAATGATAGTGCTGAATGGGAGATGGGAAAGCAGGAGTTGGCGAGGCCGTTGGGCGCCAACCACACGCAGGACAGCCTTTTCCCAAAAGGCGTCCTCCGGGGAAAAGATATTTGCATCCCAAAGGATGAGACCGCAGAGCTAACAGAACATCCGCGCTGTAGGTAAACATCCCGGAGGGTAGCAAATAACACGAACCTCCAGAACAGTGGAGCGCCCCTGATCAGTATGTGAGCCGATAGCCAGAGTCCTGCCTCGCACGCCTCCGAGACGCTGACGAGCGCAGACGGGCAGGACTCTGGCACGACTCAGGCGCAGGGAGGGCGCGACCGCTGCGCGTCTCTGCTGCGCTCTACCGGCGAGCTTTAAATAGCGTCGTCTCGGCGTCCCAGGTCACCTGGACGCTCCAAGATGGTGCTCGCACTTCTACCCCAAGCCAAGATGGCGCTGACACCACAACCTCCCGGTAACCCGGACCCGCCAAACAGCGGTGGTGATTCCACAAATTACAGTGCAGGTGAGGGCCAGGACCCAGTTAAGACCAGGGGAGAAGGCAGTAATTAAAAATGAATTAAATCCAAAAACGGGGATTTTTCAAATTTACGGAGTGCAAACGAGCGCGCGACCAGCGCGACCAGCAGCGAGGCGCCGAAGTGATTCTCGGCCTCAGGAACCTAAACAGGCTCACCTCACCACCAGCTCGCCCTAAATAGCGTCGTCTCGGCGTCCCAGGTCACCTGGACGCTCCAAGATAGCGCTCGCGCTTCTACCCCAAGCCAAGATGGCGTTGACACCACAACCTCCCGGTAGCCCGGACCCGCCAAACAGCGGTGGTGATTCCACAAATTACAGTGCAGGTGAGGGCCAGGACCCAGTTAAGACCAGGGGAGAAGGCAGTAATTAAAAATAAATTAAATCCAAAAACGGGGATTTTTAAAATTTACAGAGAGCAAACAAGCGCGCGACCAGCGCGACCAGCAGCGAGGCGCCGAAGTGATTCTCGGCCTCAGGAACCTAAACAGGCTCACCTCACCACCAGCTCGCCCTAAATAGCGTCGTCTCGGCATCCCAGGTCACCTGGACGCTCCAAGATGGCGCTCGCGCTTCTACCCCAAGCCAAGATGGCGCTGACACCACAACCTCCCGGTAACCCGGACCCGCCAAACAGCGGTGGTGATTCCACAAATTACAGTGCAGGTGAGGGCCAGGACCCAGTTAAGACCAGGGGAGAAGGCAGTAATTAAAAATAAATTAAATCCAAAAACGGGGATTTTTAAAATTTACAGAGAGCAAACAAGCGCGCGACCAGCGCGACCAGCAGCGAGGCGCCGAAGTGATTCTCGGCCTCAGGAACCTAAACAGGCTCACCTCACCACCAGCTCGCCCTAAATAGCGTCGTCTCGGCATCCCAGGTCACCTGGACGCTCCAAGATGGCGCTCGCGCTTCTACCCCAAGCCAAGATGGCGCTGACACCAAAACCTCCCGGTAACCCGGACCCGCCAAACAGCGGTGGTGATTCCACAAATTACAGTGCAGGTGAGGGCCAGGACCCAGTTAAGACCAGGGGAGAAGGCAGTAATTAAAAATAAATTAAATCCAAAAACGGGGATTTTTTAAATTTACAGAGAACAAACGAGCGCGCGACCAGCGCGACCAGCAGCGAGGCGCCGAAGTGATTCTCGGCCTCAGGAACCTAAACAGGCTCACCTCACCACCAGCTCGCCCTAAATAGCGTCGTCTCGGCGTCCCAGGTCACCTGGACGCTCCAAGATGGCGCTCGCGCTTCTACCCCAAGCCAAGATGGCGCTGACACCACAACCTCCCGGTAACCCGGACCCGCCAAACAGCGGTGGTGATTCCACAAATTACAGTGCAGGTGAGTGCCAGGACCCAGTTAAGACCAGGGGAGAAGGCAGTAATTAAAAATAAATTAAATCCAAAAACGGGGATTTTTAAAATTTACAGAGAGCAAACGAGCGTGCGACCAGCGCGACCAGCAGCGAGGCACCGAATTGATTCTCGGCCTCAGGAACCTAAACCCCCAGTTGCGCCACCTCTTGCGGCACAGTGCCTCGCTCGACCAGCTGAGTCTCACCCGCTCCGATGGTGGCTTCCGATGGGGGCAACCGCCACTGTTGCTGGACTATCCCCCATGGATATACCGCTGCCACGGGTGTCCGCCACCTTATCCACATCTGGTGCCGTGAGGGAGGCTGATTCAGTGCATCGGCGGAGGGATACGCCTGCTGTCCCGCTCTCCGGAAGTGGCCACAACATTGTCACATGATGGTAGTGCTCTCATGCTGACACCAGTTTTTGTCCGAATTACTAAGAGACACTGTAGACTGTCAACTTGATCAGCTCCGGTGGGACCTCAGCGTGACCCGGTAGGGAAGAATTTGCCTCCCTCGCCTTTGAGTCATGGTTCATGCTGCCTGTTCTTTCTCTTGGCGCTAACGAACTTTTTGAACTGCCGAAAGGGATTCTGGTCCTGCCGCTACTTATTGGAGACATTGAACTATACTCTGGACCTGCCTGGCCTTGAACAAAATGGCGCCAGTATGGGAGCGACTTGCAACTCCTTATGACGTTCTAGTTACTTAGCCTTGACGTTATGGGGGATATATGAAGTCTTTGTACACATGGCGTGCGGGGAAAGGTACTGACTGGGCATACGGACAACCCTATTGATGTCGATTTTTCATTATTGATTATTGTATTATTAAAGCTTCGAAGTAATGTTACCCATGATACTCGCCCATGGTGTGCGTATGGACGATTTTATTTTAACTGATCCTGTTATACTTTCAATTATAAAATCAACCTTCACTGATCCTGCAACCGTTTGTCACGTTTAGTTTTTTCAATTAAATGGCTCGCTTGTTACATACTCCTATACCCCTGGCTTTTGACCCTTTCCTACGCGCGGTCTGTACTACCGCCCTCGAGCGATCTATGTAATGAACAGACTACGATTGCCGAGACACAAGGGAATGCATCTCAGAGAGATAAGTCAAGTACGTGGTAGATAAAAAAAATTTGTGTTTATGCACGCTGATGTGCTTTGAACGCTGCCCCCCCCTCATCATTTAGATTACCACCGCCCATTGCACAAAAGCGTACCGGGCGCTCCCCACGTAAAAAAAACGTTTTTTTTTTTTTTTTATTGCCCCGCGGGGCCCTTTTAAAGCCTCCACATCAAACCTAGGGGGTCAGGGAAGATCTACTATGCCCCCTTATGGTCATTTCCCCCTTTGTTTTGGCCTCCTCTTGTCTCTCGATCCTACCGAGAGACAAGATGGCGTCCGAATTTATTTATTTATTTATTATTTTTTTTTGCCCCGCTGGGCCCTTTTAGAGCCTCCACATCAAACTTAGGGGATCAGGGAGGATCTACTATGCCCCCTTATGGTCATTTGCCCCTTTGTTTTGGCCTCCTCTTGTCTCTCGATCCTACCGAGAGACAAGATGGCGTCCGGAAAATATATATATATATTTTTTTTTTTTGCCCCGCGGGGCCCTTTTAAAGCCTCCACATCAAACCTAGGGGGTCAGGGAGGATCTACTATGCCCCCTTATGGTCATTTCCCCCTTTGTTTTGGCCTCCTCTTGTCTCTCGATCCTACCGAGAGACAAGATGGCGGCCGCTCCGGACTGTTTAGAATGTTGACAGACACCGGAGAGCCAATCAGCTTCGCTTCGCGAAGTTCCGTTACGCGTCAAGTACGCGAACCGGAGCGCTATCCGGAGCGCTGTTACAGATATATATATTTTTTTGAACGTTAATTTCTCAAAATCCACTGGAGCACATATATTGAGACCTAGCAAAGGCACATCGGGCTACCAGTCCCTACAATTTTCCCAAGTTTCGTGCAAATCCATTCAGCCGTTCGAGCTAAAAGTGAGGCCAACCGCCCTATGGAAATTAACATGGGAAAAACGCGTTTTGGGACCCCCCTTTTTTCTCGGCCCCCCCTTGACGAAACCCCCCAAATTTTCAGGGGCTGCTCAGAAACACAATGTTCCATTTTCCTGAAGATTTCAGCCAATTCCGTCCACAAACGCCAAAGTTATTAGACATAGAATTTTCAAAATCCCATAGAGAAAAAAATCCTAACTATATATACCTACTGGCGACCGCCAGTAGGTAATATATATATATATAAAAAAGGATGTTTCCTGTTAAAATGCCGAAATTACCATGGTTTCCGTTTCGCCAGCAAAGCCTGTGACCAAGAGCCAGGAGGCTCGAAATGCATTAGGCGGATTGATGGACATGAATGCACAGTTTCCTCCTGAAATGAATAAAGCTGAATCTTTAATCCTCTGTGGAGTGCGCCCTCGTTTTTTGGACGACATGTGAAGGCATTTAAACGGCTGTCCCGCCGTGAGAGCGCACCGCCTTGAAAAACGCTGTGAAGGTGCTGCTGAGGCTAAGAACTGTTCGTGCCTCGGTGTGGCCACAGGAGATTTTTTATTATCAAACTGTGCGGGCATGTTCCAGGCCCACTGAAGGGCTGCAATATTAATAATGAACTCTGGAAAACGGAACGACCTACTGAAAGGGGCACTTCAATGACCAGGGTGCACGGCGCTAAAAAAGGATGTTTCCTGTTAAAATGCCGAAATTAACATGGTTTCCGTTTCGCCAGCAAAGCCTGTGACCAAGAGCCAGGAGGCTCGAAATGCATTAGGCGGATTGATGGACATGAATGCACAGTTTCCTCCTGAAATGAATAAAGCTGAATCTTTAATCCTCTGTGGAGTGCGCCCTCGTTTTTTGGACGACATGTGAAGGCATATATATATATATATATAAAGCTCAGCCTCAGTTCTTTGGATTTGGATTATTTCTGAGGCTGAGCTTTATGTGAATGCGGGTACCCATTACCGCATACTGCACCCGCCCGCGAGTGCCCCGACTTTCCAGTGGGACAGGGAGCGCCATATATATATATATATATATATATATATATATATATATATATATATATATATATATATATATATTGCTGCACACTTTTCGTATCCCATTCGGTGTCCGAAAAAAGAAAGGCCGGCACGCTGGTATCCGTTTACAAAATTTTTAATCACCAAACCCCCCTCACCCCTTACAGACGCGTTTCGCCTTCACAGGCTTCGTCAGTGTAACGTTACTGTGCAGTTAAAATCACCATTTTAAAGCCATTGGTTCACTACACCCTCCATAAACATAGAAGAGGAACATGTTTTTTACTACATTCTAGTGGCCATTTTGTAGTGTGCAAATAACATTATTTTGCCTGCTATGTCATGGTGATCACGTGAAAAGTGCATAGTGCTCATTAAAAACAAGTAACATTATTAAGATAAATAATTACTACTTTGCATTCATTCAATTTTCGCAGTATGAGTAGTTAGGTCAACAATTGAGTCTCTTTCAACAATTCATTTCTCAAAGTGTCCATTTTTCGTTATTCGGCCCTGAATGGGCGGTTTTACCAACAGTGTAAATCCGAAAAGATAACCAAGGCATGACATGTCATTGGGGAAGTAGAGCTGTTACCCAGTTCAGTTTCATTATCTACTATATATCCCCAATTTTTTGACACAATATTGATTACAAATGAACCCACAGTTCTTCATTATTATTTAAACCCCAAGGAGTAATAGTCTTCAGATTGATAATGTGTTTAGACTCTAAGATGCGTAGGGACTTTTCCCTATCACCACCCCGTTCTAATTTGAGGGCCTGGTCCATGCAATAAAAACTTAGTTTCTCCCACTTGCTTTGATGGTGTTGGGCAAAGTGGCGGGCTACTGGATATGCTTTATCGTTGTTGGTGATAGCCCGCATATGCTCGAGAATCCTAAGTTTAGCAGGTTTGATGGTACTGCCAATATATCGCAGTTTGCATGGACAGGTCAGACAATACACAGTGTACTCCGAGTTGCAATTAAGCAACTGTTTTATTTTTAAATTGGGTTTTTATCGCCTGTGCGATTTGGGTATTCAGATGTTTTTTCACTAAATTTACATGCCTTGCATTTCAGACAGGGGAAGAAACCAACCGATTTAGATATTTTGATGGGTTTAGCCAGTGATTTAAAGTGGCTGTGGACCAAATGATCCGCCAAAGAAGGACATCTTTTATAAGTTATTAAAGGCCTTTTTGGCAGATTTATCTTGAGGACTTTGTCCGCAGTCAGTAAGTGCCAGTGTTTTTGAAAGATATTTGTTATTTCACCTGATTTAGTATTGAATTCCGTTATCATACGGATCTCGTCAGGTGCCTCTGTTTTTAATTTTGGAACTAGGAGATCCCTCCTGTTTGTTTTAGAGGCTTTATCACTGGCTTGTTTGAGGATATTGCTGTTATATCATCTACATTCAAATCTACTTTTTACCTCAGTAGCAGCATGCACATAGTCTTGATTAAGAGAGCAATTCCTCTTCAGGCGTAAAAATTCGCCATATGGTACATTTTTTATAAGACTTTTTGGATGATAGGATTTGGCATGCAGGACCGCATTGCCCGCTGTAGGTTTTCTGTACAGGCGGGTATGCAAGATGTTATTGTGCACAAAAACTTCCAGGTCTAAATAGTTAATGCAATTTGTGCTAATAGTACTGGTAAACTTTAGATTGAGCGTATTTTCATTAAGTATGGTGATATACTCTTCTGCTGATTGACGATCACCCTGCCAGATTATAAAGAGGTCGTCAATATACCTAGTCCACATAAGTATTTTGTCAGTCCATTTTCGATTGGAGTCACTCCACGCCTCGTGCTTCTCCCACCAACCTACGAATAAATTCGCATAGCTGGGGGAGAAGCACGAGCCCATTGAAGTACCCCTTCTCTGATTGTATAAGATCCCATCAAATAAAAAAATGTTGTTATACAAACAAAATCTGATCATGGACAAAATCATTGTATTGTGGCTTCGGAAATGTTCTGGTTTGTGATCTAAAAACCATTTCACGGCACACAGTCCTTGTTCGTGGTTGATGCAGGTGTATAAGTTTACCACATCTAATGTGATTAACAACATTCCCGAATCCCAAGTGACATTGTCCATGACATTTAAAAAGTCTTGAGTGTCTTTCACATAAGATGGAAGGCTTCTTACAAATGGAGACAAATATGAATCTACAAATCTGGAAGTATTTTCGAGAAGGCTTCCTATAGAGGACACTATCGGGCACCCTGAAGGTCTTTTTGCATGTTTGTGCACCTTTGGTAGGTGGTAAAACGTTGGTAATATTGGCGCTTCACATTTCAAAAAGAGGTATTCATCCATTGTTAACATGCCCTCCTTTTGCCAATTTTCTAACATGCTATGAAAAGTTAAAATGCTTTTGTTGTACTCAGTTCTTTGTGTCGGAGTATAACATTCTTTGTCTTTTAACTGTCTGTGGGCTTCTGTTAGATAATGCTCCCGGTCAAATATCACGATGTTACCTCCTTTGTCAGAAGGTTTAATTTCGATTGTAGTGTCCTCCTTTAATGATCTAATTGCTTGGCATTCTCTTTTTGTTATGTTTGATATTTTGTTATTTATTTTGTTCTTTGTTCCAGATGCCATTTTGTCTAGATCCTCTAGAACTGCTTCATTGAAGAGATCTATTGCGTCGTAATTTGTGATGGGCAATTTTTTTGATTTATTTTTCAAGTGACTGGGGTCACGTTTTTGTACAATATTACTCTGCGATAAGATCTCCACCGTCGTTGAATTCGACATTAGTTCTTGAGTCGGTGTCAAAAGGACGTCCGCTAATTCTTCGCACGTCTGCATTTCATTTTGGTTTTCAATGGAAACTTCAAGGTTAGGTGCTACACTTTCAGTGATGGGATTTTGAAGAAAGATCTTTTTAAACTTCAATTTTCTAGTGTATTTAAATAAATAAATCCGTGTTTTCACTGGATCAAAGTCACTAGCTGGACAAAAGCTTAAACCTTTCTTAAGGATGGAGGTCTCATCATCCGTTAAAGTTCTTTTGGAAAGGTTGATAACATTATTCTCTTGTTCGTCCATTATCTCCTGCGGTTCAGCCCACTCCTGGTTACTCTTGGGGATGCTGCCGCTTGTTGGCCCCCACCTCTTGCTCCTCTTGCCCTTCCGCGTCCTCCTCTTTGTTTTTGTTGAGGTGCTGGTGGATGATTTCTCTGTTGGGGGCGGAGACGGGTTTCCGTGATTACCTCGAACTCGTCGAAAAAAGGATCATTAGTTGCCACGGTTCTTTCAGTTTGTTCGCCTTCTGAGACTTCTGATTCCTCAGTTTCCTCATCAGTGGGTGTCACATTCGCCTGTGCCATACGTTTTCTCGTGGCATCGAACTTCTTGGCGAATGTAAGAATCCTACCTGTGAGGTAGTCTTGTTCATCTCTGAGGAATTTCGCTTGTTTGCGTTTGCGGATGGTTAATTCATATTTCTTAATCCTTTGGTTCATGGTATCTTTTAGTTCTTCTTTCTCTTTGGAATCTTTTTCTTTCGCAATTTTTTCTTCAAGATCTGCTATTTCTTTGAGACATTTGTCTCTATCGCTCCACGCATATTTTATTAGCATTCGCACCATTCCTTTCGCCGACTCCGCAGTGTACTCTGCCCAATCTTTGAGTAATGCTGGGTCCGGATTCTCGTATGATGGAACGGTGTATATGCGTAATCCCCTTGGGATTCTTCCACAGTCAATGTATCTCTCAAGTGAGGTGGCCTCCCACCACTTTCGAATTTCTCTTTCTTGTATCTTTTCCAGTTTCGAAAATAGTGTTTTTAACACACCTCCGGAGGCAATTGTTGTTGTCGTTTTACTTGACTGTGTTTGTCTAGTAGCGGAGCTTCTGAACATGAAATTGGCGGCCGATTCCCTTTCTCCTGAGATACCATCTTCATTAGACATTTTTCTAGGTTTGCACTGTTTTTACTGCGTTGAGAAGTTGACAAGGGGGTGGTGACTATGTCACTGTGGTTTGGGGTTTGGTGTTAACTTTTTTCGGAACCTTCGGGAATGAGGCTAAGCATAATATTCAAAACATTCAGGTTGGCGTTCACTCACCAAGCTTGCCGTCCGTTCTTGGTTGTCGTCAGCTGCCGCTGGCGTCTCACCCGTCTTCGTCCGGCAGACCAGTTCGTTCCCGCTGTCGTGTGGAGATCAGCCTGTGAGCCGCTGCACTTTTACCGATGTAGTCACGATATCCTTGCTTATTTTTCCTCGGGGCCAACGGTCATATTAGTTTGAGGCACGGTTCAAAATCACCGCCGTCGCTCCACTGCTTCCCGGGTGCCAGAGACGCCAGCGTTGGTGAAACACTCCAATATTGCTGCACACTTTTCGTATCCCATTCGGTGTCCGAAAAAAGAAAGGCCGGCACGCTGGTATCCGTTTACAACATGTTTAATCACCAAACCCCCCTCACCCCTTACAGACGCGTTTCGCCTTCACAGGCTTCGTCAGTGTAACGTTACTGTGCAGTTAAAATCACCATTTTAAAGCCATTGGTTCACTACACCCTCCATAAACATAGAAGAGGGACATGTTTTTTACTACATTCTAGTGGCCATTTTGTAGTGTGCAAATAACATTATTTTGCCTGCTATGTCATGGTGATCACGTGAAAAGTGCATAGTGCTCATTAAAAACAAGTAACATTATTAAGATAAATAATTACTACTTTGCATTCATTCAATTTTCGCAGTATGAGTAGTTAGGTCAACAATTGAGTCTCTTTCAACAATTCATTTCTCAAAGTGTCCCAAAAAATAATAATATATATATATATATATATATATATATATATATATATATATATATATATATATATATATATATATATATATATATATATATATATATATATATATATATATATATATATATATATATATATATGTTTTTTATTTTTTTTTGAAAAGGCACAAGAACGCGAAGTACGGAAATGGTGGGAGGCCACCTCATTAGAAAGATACATTGAGTGTGGCAGAATACCAAGAGGTCTACGCATTTACACAGTACCTTCTTATGAGAACCCAGATCCGGAATTACTGAAAGACTGGGCTGAATATACGGCAGAGTCAGCGAAAGGAATGGTGCGCATGCTAATAAAGTATGCATGGAGCGATAGAGATAAGAGTCTGAAAGAAATAACGGACCTGGAAGAACAAATAGCCAAAGAAAAAGACTCCAAAGACAAGGATGACCTAAGAGATACCATGAACAGAAGAATTAAAGATTACGAACTGACAATCAGGAAGAGAAAACAATCAAAATTCCTCAGAGACGAGCAAGATTACCTCACAGGGAGAATATTAACATTCGCCAGAAAATTTGAGGCCACAAGAAAACGCATGGCCCAAATAAATGTAACATCTGTGGAACAGGACACCGAGGAATCTGAAGTTTCTGAAGGTGAGCAAGCCGAAGGCACAAAAGAAAAAACAAAGGCAGCTGAGGTCCCTTTTTTCGACGAGTTCGAGGTTATCAAGGAGACTCGTCTACGCCCCCAACAGAGGAATCACCCTCCGGCGCCACAGCAAAATCAAAGAGGAGGACGCGGAGGGGCAAGAGGAGCAAGAGGTGCGGGACAACAAGCAATGAGCTCCCCGAGAGTCAACAGGAGCGGATTGAACCGCAAGAGACAATAGACAAACAAGAAAATAACATCATTAATCTTTCTAAGAGAATACTAACTGAGGAAGAAATGTCTATTTTGAAAAAAGGCCTAAGCTTTTGTCCAGCCAGTGACTTTGACCCTGTGAAAGTGCGAATCGACTTATTCAAGTACATTAGGAAACTCAAGTTCAAGAAAATTTTCCTTCAATCTGGGAAAAATAATATCATTTCAGTGAACTCTGATGTTTCTAGCGCAAGTCAAACTGAAACTCAAACATGCGAAGTACTGGCAGAACTACTCTTAACACCTACTCAAGAACCACTTGGTAGTATGCCCAATGCCGAGACACCATCACAGACCATCGTCACACAGAAACGTGACCCCAGCGCCATGAAAAACAAATCAAAAAAGCTGCCCATTACGAACTACGATGCTATTGATCTCTTCAATGAAGCAGTTCTGGAAGATCTTGACAAGATTTCATCGGAGACAAGAAATAAAATAAGTCAAAGAACATCGAACATTTCAAAAAAAGAATGGCAAGCCATTAGGTCCTTGAAGGAAGATACAACAATCGAAATTAAACCTTCGGACAAAGGAGGCAATGTGGTTATTTTTGATCGTGAGCATTACCTAATGGAAGCACATAGACAATTGAAAGACAGGGTTTGCTACGCCCCCATACAAAGAGCGGAGTATAATAAAAGCATCGTGTCTTTCCATACTATGTTAGAAAACTGGCAGAAAGAAGGTATGCTCACAATGGATGAGTACTTATTCCTGAGATGTGAAGCGCCAATTGTACCAACATTCTATCACCTGCCAAAGGTACATAAACATGCGAAAAGACCTCCCGGACGCCCAATAGTGTCCAGCATTGGCAGTCTTCTTGAAAATACGTCTAGGTTTATAGACTCATACCTGGCACCCTTTGTTAAAGACCTTTCATCTTACCTCAAAGATACTCAAGATTTTTTGAGTGTCATGGACAGTATCACCTGGGACCCTGGAATGTTGTTGATCACACTTGATGTGGTCAACCTTTACACATGTATCGACCACGAACAGGGTCTGGTTGCCATCAAATGGTTCTTGGATCTCAAACCTGAACAATTTATGAACCATAGTTCCATGATATTGTCTATGATTAGATTCTGTCTGTTCAACAATAATTTTTTATTTGATGGGATAATGTACAATCAGAAGAGAGGTACCTCCATGGGTTCGTGTTTCTCCCCCAGCTACGCGAATTTATTCGTAGGCTGGTGGGAGAAGCACGAGGCTTGGACGGACTCTAATCAAAAATGGACCGAAAAAATCTTGATGTGGACTAGGTACATAGATGACCTGTTCATAATATGGCAGGGTGATCGTCAGTCAGCAGAAGAGTACATCACAATCTTAAATACGAACACCCTCAATTTAAGGTTTACCAGTACCATCAGCGCCACCAGTATTAACTATCTGGATTTGGAGGTGTTTGTACATAATAACATCCTGCAGACCCGCCTGTATAGAAAACCTACGGCGGGGAATGCTGTCCTACACGCCAACTCTTATCACCCCAAAAGTCTAGTGAGAAACGTACCTTATGGCGAGTTCCTACGTCTAAAGAGAAATTGTTCTCTGGACCGTGATTATAGCCTCGCCATAAGGGAAGCACAAGAGAGGTTTGAGGATAGAGGGTACAACAAGGAACTCCTCAAACAAGCAAAAACTAAAGCCTCTGGGGTCAATAGGAGGGATCTCCTAACTCCGAAGGTGAAAGAGAAGGCACCCGACGAGGTGCGAATGATTACAGAATTCAGCACCAAATCGTCAGATGTGGTTAACATCTTCCAAAAACACTGGCACATACTATCTGCTGACAAAACGCTGAAAAACAGTCTGCCAAAGAGACCCCTGATAACTTACAGGAGGTGTCCTTCGTTGGCAGACCACCTGGTCCACAGTCATTTTAAATCATCGGTCCAACCCATCAAGGTGACAAACATAGTTGGTTTCTTTCCGTGTCTTAAATGTAAGGCTTGCAAATTCAGTAGCAAAGCACAGGAGTATCCCAATAGAACAGGGGAGAAAAGACCCAACATCAAAATCAAACAGTTGCTCAATTGTAACTCTGAGTATACTGTATATTGCCTAACCTGTCCCTGCAAGCTGCGATACATCGGCAGCACAATAAAACCAGCAAAACTAAGAATTCTTGAGCATATGCGGGCTATTACAAATAAAGATAAGTCTTACCCCGTTGCCCGCCACTTCGCTGAGCACCATCAAAGTAAATGGGAAAAACTTAGTTTTTATTGCATGGACCAGGTACCCAAATTAGAACGAGGAGGGGACAGGGAAAAATCCCTTCGAGTACTAGAGTCAAAGTATATTATCAGTCTTAAAACCATGACTCCTTGGGGGCTAAATAACAATGAAGAACTTTGGGTCCACTTGTAAGTCCGGTACTTCAGGTATCAGTGAAAAACATCTACTCGCTTTGCCAATCTGTATATAGAGAAAAAGTGTTTTCAAACAGAAGCGAATTTGTCCTTACTAGAACTGTCTGTATTGCTTATTGAATTGCCCATTCAGGGCGTGACAAAGACACTGCTGCACTTTAATGAATGAGGAAAAAATCGAAAATGAAAGAAATATATCCTCTTAGTGCGACGAAACTCAATATAGCAAAAAGTTATTCTCGCTGTGTATATCAACAAAATGAATTCTTGTACATAGAATGGTTAATCCATATGTTTTTAATCACGCACTATGCACTTTTCACTGCACTCGCCACTTTCAAGCCGACAATGTGAATGCAATTTGCACGTTACAAGATGGCCACTGTAATTTTGCAGAGTTGTTGTCCTTCTTTTATGTTTATTAATGTGAATAGGACAATTGGCTTTATAAATGGCGACTTCAACCATACACTGTGTTACACTGACGAAGCCTGCGAAGGCGAAACGCGTCTGTAAGGGGTGAGGGGGGTTGGTGCTATTAAATTTTGAAACCGGATACCAGTGTGCCTGCCTTCTTATTTCTGCAACCCATAAGATTGGACACAGAAACGTGCGTTTATATATATATATATATATATACATATATATATGTATATGTGCGCAAACTCCAGACAACGCCACTGCAGCTCAAGCGCAAGAACCGGAACAGCGAGGCAAGCAGGAGACGGACCACAGCTGAAAATTCACAGGTCTTTTAATTGCAGGAAAGGTGTGGGGCAAGAGGGCAAGACGCGTTTCGGGCTTACAAAGCCCTTGTTCACATGCATATGTATATATATATATATTTGGTTTTGAAAAGTTGGAAAAGATTCGTCAAACAACGCCAAAGATATTGACAAAAGAAAAACATTTTTCCCATAGAAACAAGGTCCGGACAATAACTATCTATTGGCGACCACTAGTAGGTAATATATATATTGGTGGGCGCCAATAGGTAGTTATTGTTAGGACCTTGTTTCTAAAGGAAAAGTGTTTTTTCTTTTGCCAATATCTTTGGCGGTGTTTGATGAATCTTTGCCAAATCTTCAAAACTAAAAGGGGCTGTCAGCTGCTCTGTTGAAAGTTTCAGGGTGATTGGTGAAGCAGGGGCCGAGAAAAAGGGGGGGTCCCGAAATGCTTTTTCTCTATGTTAATGTCCACCAAATTTGGCAGAAAGGTAGCTCTTGGTCCAGAGTGCACTCTTTTTGTTTAATGGTGTAAATCCATTTAGTAGTTCCTGAGAAATTGTAAGATTTCTCAGATATACAACTGTGGCCGCGGAGGATCCACAAACCCTCCAGATCTTGATCCTGTGATCTGATTGGCTGCCAACTCTTCAAACCTGGAAGTGTTGGCAGCCATCTTGTGACTCGTTTGAACCGACTCACAAGACAAAAGGGTAAAAGACGTGAGTAAACAAGAAAAGGGGCCAGGGTAGAAATACCCTGAGTCCCTAGGCCTGCTCAGGGAGTCCATTATCTCAGCAATCCCACTGTGTGGGGCTTACTGGAAGTAACAGATTTGCAAGTTGGCCCCTAAGGACTTCGAACAATGAAGGCGACTTCATCCCCCAGCCAAGAGCATGCCAGGATGCGTGTTTGCAGACTGGTAGAGAAAGGGGGCATGGCGGGCTATCAGAACTAAGCATGGGCGGATTTTGCGGATTGGCAATCCGCGAACTTGCGTATTTACGGATTCGCAATCCGCGAAGATCCGCGAACTCTAGCGGACTTGCGGATTTTCCCGTTTTTTGTGTTGGCGCGTGTTCGCGCCGATTTTGGGACAAGTTCGCAATTGCGAACTTACTTTTCGGCTTGCAACGGCCGCGACTATGTTGTTTCTACGTCTGGTTTATCATCACAGGTTCACAGCACCCTCTGTTTCACCACTGCCACCCTCTGGGACACCCATGCCACCCTCTAGTACATCCTCACAGGCACCTATTAGGTTTATTTATTACTGTAGATTATGGTGGTTGAAAAAAGCTAGCACACCTGCCCTTCTTCAACTGCCATCAATTAATTTGTGTTTCATTAATGTGTCAGTAATTTTGAAAGTTCCAGTCTGGCTGGCACCTGCTTCCTTCCTTATCTGTAATTTGCTATTTGTTGCAGTGATTTTTTTTTTTTACAGGACCTTTATGGTGCTATTCTATGAGCCTGCTGTTTGGGTCATAGCAGGGTCATAGAATTGTTGCAAACTCTGGAGGGGCCCATCAGGAAGCACTACCTTGAATGTTACTAATGTTAAGTTTGAACTTTTGCACCTGCTCATTGCTTTCATTTTAGCTAAAATCGTTTTTTTTGCAATTTCGCGCGTTATTTGGGGCGCGAATCCGTGCGAGATCGATTTCGGAAGCCGCGAATACGTGCGAATACAAAATTGTTTTTGTTGCGACGTGTATGTACGCGTGATCTTGCGCGTGTTCGCGAGGCGCTTCTAGCTATTCGTTTGCCAAGTTACCCTATCGGTCGTACACGGGCGCGGCCATCTTGTTGGCGTGACGTAATTCCGTTTCCGCCCGCTATGTGTAATCTCGCAAAGTGTGCTGCTCGCGAGTACAAGTTCGCGCGTACTCGCAAGGAAAATCTCGCGCGAACTTACCCACGCGGTCGTGAACGGGCGCGGCCATCTTGTTTCTCATTCATTGCTATGGTTCTGGGCATGCTTTCTCTATCCTCTCTCAATCTCTGCCATCCTTTGCTTGTTTGAAGTTTTTTTGATCTAATTTTACTTATTATCTAACCCTCTATTTTTCTAGCTCTATATTTTTGTGTTTTCTGCAGCTTTTAGTTACTTTTAAACTACTTTTTTAAACTCTTTTATTTTCTTCTTCACTATTCTATTTCTTCTTTATCATTTAAGTTTATTTCTGCCCAGACCATGGTAAAGGGAGCCGGGAAGCACCCTGAGAAGGGGAAGGGTCCCGCACCCCGTGCCCGGCTCCCGTGCGGGCGTTTAAGGGGGGAGCAAGTGGTCCCGAGGGAGATCTTTAGCGCGGAGGAAGTGGCGGCACTGATCTTCCATGTCCAGCGCCGCCTCCCCAAGACGATCCTGGGAGGCGGCAAGATCGCGACCGGCTATGGCATCCGGGAGCGCCGCCAGCGGTGGGAGAAGGTGTGCCGGGCCATGTACAAGATCTCTGGGGTCCGGCGCACGTATAACCAGGCCACCCACCGCTGGACCGATGTCATGGACCGGGAGCGGGACTTGCTGGACGCGCTCGGCGTAGAGGTCCCCGGGCTTGGTGAGTAGTAGTAGTAGTACATTTACTACTCTGTTTTATCCGGCTCTGTTATTTGCAAATCTTTGTTCTTTACCAAGAGCAATAATGCTGCCGATTACATTGAGGTAAATTATATTTCAAAATCTTCTATGCATTTCATTTTCAGGTGCACTGCTCTCCTTCTCAGTAGCCTTGCTTGCTACTATGCTTCTTTGTTTTGTATGTTGTGTTCAGAAGCATTTCATTGGCCTGAGAAATTATGTATCAGTGTACTGTAAAGAAAAGAACTGCGTAATGCTAGACAGTAAGGGTCATATTTTCAATTACCGGCGCATCCCTGCAAAGTAGCAGGGATGCGGCAGTAATTGTGTGCCATGCCACCACCACCCATTGGCCCAAAACGTCACAGAAGCCTTACGCATCTGTGCCGTAAAGGCAGCGCATTGCTGGAGTTGCGTGCCAACGATGGCGCAGCTCCAGCAATGCTCTGGGGTACCCTATCTCCCCAATGCTGCATCAAGCCGTACGTCGGCTTCAAGCGCGCAGGGTTTGAGTCATGCATCATTGTCATAAAAATGACTGATTGACATCTTGTAGATTTCCCTCAGCCACTTTTAGGATTCGTTCCTGCGCAGGTACGCCCTCCCTTGCGCCGGAACGCCCCCTGATGGCGCAGGGCTTTACAACGTGATGCATCGCCCATATGCCCATATGTGTTTTTTTTTTAATATATACGCCGCACCAACACCATGGCGAGTCTTTTGTTCTGCCGCTGCGTCAGAAAAGGCACGCAACAATGGAGGAAAATCAGCCGCAACTTCCGCAAGGGACTTATAAATCAGCCCCAACAGACTGAAGTCCAGTGTCCTTCCTTTAGACAGTCACATGGCTATCAGAAGAAATAGTGGCGGTGGTGGCGCGTGGATTGATAGTTTGAGTATTCACTGATCTGCAAGCAGGATGGACTTTGTCTGTCACGTGTTGTGCACTACTGCCTGCAGTGCCAGGCCTAGGCAAACCTCTTTAGTAGTCTGTTTATTGAGTTACATAGGAACTTTCTAAGTCAACGTTCCGCAAATCAGGCAATACGAATAACGTAGTATACCACATGAGATAGATCCCGTGGAATAGTTGTCTATCTATTTGCTATTTTTCCAAAATATGTTGTTATTGTTCTTTTGAAATGTTTGATTTGGTTGAAAAATCTCATCCATGTTTTATGGTTTTTCTTTCTTTCATGTTGTACATCAGCTCCCCCCAAGGGCAAGAGGACACAGGAGGAGGGTGCTGAGGATGCAGGCCAGGATCGGGCAGGCGAGGGCTCCTTTGCTGGCCCCAGTAAGTTTACATTTTACTAAACAGTACCTATTTTTTCCTAGCGTTCCTCATTCGATTTTTTCTAAATCGTCTTTGATCTTCTTGTAGACTGAATATAAATTCTTATCCTGCCTCGAATATGATGACTCCCTGTGGTATTACTAGACTATTTTTATTAGTCTGTCTGTGTAGCTAACTAAGATTGGACATTTGGCAATTCCATTGGACTCCCATTATATTCAGCAATACCTCTATGCACTGTCTCCTTACTGACTAGATAGTGTGGCAGAGTCATTCAGCTCCCGAAGTCACCGATTATAGATCCCCAATGATCTCTAGATTATCGTACGCAGGACAAGAGAGTAGTACGGAGTCACAGCACAGTCAAGAAGTGTCAGAGGCACTCATGCTTGCAAAAATTCCAAAACCTTTAGCTCATCCACTCTAGTCTAGAGGAACAAAAACCACAGAGTCTATTTAAGTGTAAAAGCTTTATTAAAAGTAAACACATTTATTGAAATCTACTTTGTCATAAAACTATTTAACTGTAAACGGAAAAGTGGTTAGTGCTGACGATTAATTGGACACATTTCTTGTGGTCGAGCCGAACTCTCACCTACTTTGAACTTGATCCTGGTCGTGTTCTTAGGACTCAGGAGTCAAGCTTCTGTCTGTTAGGAGAAAAAGTGGTGCGTGTTAAAAATCAAAAGCAAGCATTCATCAGTTGTGCATAAAAGTGCAGCAAGACAACAGCCTTCCCTGGAAAATGGGACATTTTTACTATGGAGTAGACAGTCACAAATTATTACATTGTATTCTGTTTTTTTAACATTTCTCCTAGACCAAATATTATATAGTAGTGAGTGGTGTATTCTAACTTTCTTAAATGTACTTTGTAGGTGTAACATCTGGTGACGGGGCCAGCGCGGAGGTGGCTGATGTGTTGGACTTGGACTCGGAGGCCTCTGGGGAGGATGCGGCGGTAGAAGAGCTGGTGGCCGTTCCTGTGGGGGATCAAACGGTGGTGGCGGAAACAGGTAAGCTATATATTCCTTACTTATTGAGATTGAAGACTGCATAGTGTGCTTTCTGCACGGGTGTATTACAATTACAAATCAACCAGGTAGTAGCCTCCTCGAAATGTACTTCGACTTAGCTGTGAAGTTTTTGGTGAGAAGAATCCCAATAAGTTCTTAGACGAACGTGATGGATGGGATGAACGAAAAGCGAAAGAAGGGTGTAAGTAAGTGGGACGCGAACTTGTATGATGGCTGGCAAAGAAGAACGATATGTGTTTGCTTGGACCCAGAGGTGGCTGGGAAGGAAAGAATATGGTATGGTGCATGGCTGGGTCAATGATGAAGCAAGGATGGGTGGAAGGACAGCAGCCTGGGTGGGTGAAACAGAAACTGTATGTGTGCGTATACTTTGAATGAATGGATGCCTGGAGCATGGTATTCTCTGACTCTTACATAGCAAATGTGTATCTAGAGAGAGTAGATGGTCGCCAGGTGAAGTAAGTGTTACCTTGAAGAGCATGTACCACCGCACCCGCACGTCCGTCCCAGTGCAGGGAAGGCAAGGAAAAGAAATTGTAAATGTGTCCAATACTTCCATGAATAGTAGCAGTACTTTGTATTGCGTTTGCATTCACAGCATATATCTGGTTATTACGGTGGACACTCCGTACCTCTCTTAATAACTTTAGTTTACTTGTAGTACGTCATTCATGTGTGGGTGTATCACTGTGTTCACTCAATATTAAGCAAAGCACCTAAAGTCATCTCATCTGTCATTAAATACGTCCCATGTGAAGTGATAGATAATCAAATTAGTTAGCTTCTTCAGTTTCCTTTTCTAGTACTCATTTGCACTGTAGGGTGAAAGGTAAATTAATTAAGCAGTAGCCCTTGTAACAGAGTATTCTCAGTGCCACCCGTAATAGAAAAGTAATAGCTTCACCACCTGCATGTACTGGACCGGTACAGTAACGCAAGTCTGTCTCCATCATCATGGTGTGCAACTTTTTTTCTCGGGTGCAACTTCACTGTGCTGTGTCCATGTCATTCTGCCGGCTTGCATAAGATAACGTACCCATTTCCCTAAACAAGAGAGAAGAAGAAGAATAAGACTGGTGTACTGTCATAGTCGACTGTAATGGAAGTCCATAGTGGTCGTAGAATTAGTTCATTAAACTACCACTACTGTTAGAGCAAGGATGCAGAAGTGGGAGGGTTACATAGATACTGTCCTCAATAGTTATGTACTGTGCTTTCAATTTGCTACTTGTACTCTGTGACCCAACTTTCGGCTCAATCACTTTGTGTTATTAATAAGGAGCATTGGTTACAGACTATGTCTTTCTTTCTTCATATAGTTGCTCCTTCTTCCAAATCAACAACAAGGAGGGAGCAGGCTAGATTGGCCCGGCAACGGAGGCTGGAGGCCACAGTCGCCGAGTATCGGCGGCTGGTGGCCCTGGAGGAGGAGGAGGACACGCAGTCGAGCGGGGCAACATCTTCGACTGCATCCTCCTCCGTGACTAAACCAGCGGGACCGAGCCGGGCTAAGAAAGCCGACCGCCACCGCCAAGCACCGGAAACACCAGCTGCCCCCCACAGGAGCTGCAAGGAACGCCAACACCGCCTCCGAGTCCGCATGTCCAACCTGGAGCAGGAGGTCCTGAGGTATAAGACCTTGGTTAAGGGCCTCCGCTCCGAGCTTGCCACCCTCCGCAAGGAGTATGATGCCCATGCCGCATCATGCACCAGCACCAGCACCCTCCAGTAGTGGAGTGTCCCTTGCCCTTTTTTTATAGACTTTTGGGGGGTGGGATTTGGGAGTTGGGATCGTTTTGGGACGTTTCAGAGACAATCGTTGGGGTTAGGGTGGGTGAGGGAGATTATTTTGTTAGGGATAAATAAATATATTTTTCAACTACTTTATCTGACCATACCTGTTTTTTACTGCTTTTCAGTCTGGTGGGTGGGGGGCGGGGGTGTAACAGTAACTTTGTTTTCCTGAACAGTCGTAGGACTTTAGTAGTACAACCGTCAAACTCTTGTCTACTCCGAAATAATACTCCATTATACTACCTCCCACCAAACGCTTATCTTACCTGTAATTTGTGTTAGAAATTAGGGCTAGGCCCAGGGCTGGCTCCAGGTGAAATGGGGATTAACGTTGTCATTCCTGGGCGGGTGACATTTCCTCATTGCGGTGTTACTAGTGGTGTGACACAGTGGCAGTTGCATGCCTATGGAAAAAAAGAAAACGAAACCTTGTTTGTACTCCTTACTGTAGCATTACAACGGTTACGGTACGATCGAGAAAATAGCAGGTGACAGTACACTAGAACAGTGCCATAATGTAGCCTAACAAATGGTAAAGTATTGCAAGTATAACTAGTACTTGCGTTGAATTTATTTGACATTGGCTACTACTACTAGAAGATATAGTACTGAAGCTGAGTAAGTCTAGAAGATATCCTCGTATTCCTTCACCAGCCTGTTGCTGCTATCACCTTATCCTCCCCAGCAAGTGTGTGGAATTATTGATGTCATTTTAGTCAGACATCAAGCAAAACAACACAGCCCGGGGGAAGAGGGTTAGGGTTTGTAAAATGGATGGGAATGGGGGTTTCTTTTTGGGTAGGTTTTGTTGAGAGAAGAAAAAAAAAGCAGAGCATGGACAAACAATAATTGAAGATACAGAGTTTACAGACAATCTTTGGTTACAAAGTAAAGGTAAGCACATGCAGTCACACTCATAGAATAAAAGACAACAATGGATACTGTATCTGTATTGCGTATGTTGTTGGAGTTGTCCTGTTGAAATTGGTAAGTAAGTTGCATGCAGCAAACAATTCCTCTTATTGGCGGCACTCCTCCATTCCAGCTGACGCTTCGTCCATCAATGTGGTGGTGACCACTGACAGAAGAGACACCCTGTCCACTGCCTGCCTGGCGGATGTTGACTGAAACCCGGCCTGTAATTATTGAACGGAAAACAGGAAGTGCTATTACAATACCACTGATAAATAAATAAAAGGTATGTACGCTGTGTGGTTCAAAAAGTCACACTTTGATGATGCCTAGCAGAAAAATGGTTACAAAACGTACTTTGAAAGTAACAGTAGACCCAAATACAGACCGTGGATTGTATTCAAACCACTTGCCTGCAAGCAAAAGTATCCATAGCCAGCATCGCTCCAACAGTGCTCTACAACAACAGAACCGCGTTGCAATAGAACCCCCCTAAACACATGCAATCCTGCTGCTAGGGCTAACCCTAACGAACCCTAACTTACAAAGTGCCAAAACTGGTGTTTCCTTATGGATTTTGTCCAACTAACTTCTAGCCGGTATTAGACCTTCCCAGGAATGCCCCAGGCAAGACCCGCCAACCCACCCGCAAAAAAACACCCGACACAACACCACCAAACAGCGAAAAAGCTAAATCTCATACTTACAATGTCTCTCGGCCTTCGGTCCAAACGCGGCGCTGTGCAGCTAGGTCGTCATCATCATCAATCATCATAACTCCTGTTTTCCACCACGGATTTCCTGAAAAGCAAATGCAATCAAGATTAGACTGTCGCAGCAGTGCTTCGACAGAGACCCCGGCCGCAACCCACCCACGAACAGCAGGAAGCCCCCCAAAATGCTACATTGAGCAAGATGTCTGAAGAAATGGCAAAAAAAAGGCTGTTCCTTATGGATTTTGTCCAAAACACTTGTATCCGGTATTACACCTTCCCAGGAAAGCCCCAGGCAAGACCCGCCGGCGCCAACCCACCCGCAAAAAAACACGCGACACAACACCACCAAACAGCGAAAAAGCTAAATCTCATACTTACAATGTCTCTCGGCCTTCGGTCCAAACGCGGCGCTGTGCAGCTAGGTCGTCATCATCATCAATCATCATAACTCCTGTTTTCCACCACGGATTTCCTGAAAAGCAAATGCAATCAAGATTAGACTGTCGCAGCAGTGCTTCGACAGAGACCCCGGCCGCAACCCACCCACGAACAGCAGGAAGCCCCCCAAAATGCTACATTGAGCAAGATGTCTGAAGAAATGGCAAAAAAAAGGCTGTTCCTTATGGATTTTGTCCAAAACACTTGTATCCGGTATTAGACCTTCCCAGGAAAGCCCCAGGCAAGACCCGCCGGCGCCAACCCACCCGCAAAAAAACACGCGACACAACACCACCAAACAGCGAAAAAGCTAAATCTCATACTTACAATGTCTCTCGGCCTTCGGTCCAAACGCGGCGCTGTGCAGCTAGGTCGTCATCATCATCAATCATCATAACTCCTGTTTTCCACCACGGATTTCCTGAAAAGCAAATGCAATCAAGATTAGACTGTCGCAGCAGTGCTTCGACAGAGACCCCGGCCGCAACCCACCCACGAACAGCAGGAAGCCCCCCAAAATGCTACATTGAGCAAGATGTCTGAAGAAATGGCAAAAAAAAGGCTGTTCCTTATGGATTTTGTCCAAAACACTTGTATCCGGTATTAGACCTTCCCAGGAATGCCCCAGGCAAGACCCGCCGGCGCCAACCCACCCGCAAAAAAACACCCGACAACACCCCCAAACAGCGAAAAAGCTAAATCTCATACTTACAATATCTCTCGGCCTTCGGTCCAAAGTAACGCGCTGTGCAGCTAGGTCATCATCAATCATCATAACTCCTGTTTTCCACCACGGATTTCCTGAAAAGCAAATGCAATCAAGATTAGACTGTCGCAGCAGTGCTTCGACAGACACCAAAAATTACACACAAACCCCCGGAACCCCGCCAAAGAGCACCTCAAAGGCAAGCAAGTCAGCAAAAACGGCAAGAAATTTTCACCTCATATTTGGTCCAAAACACTTTTGTCCATTATTAGAGCTTCACAGCAATGGGCCCAAAACCGTCAACTCACCCGCAAAGAAGTACAACACCCCCACAAGTGCTGAGTCTTTCTTCATTGTGCGTAATCCAGCACTCTGCTTGGAGGGAAATCGCAGTCTGGAGGAGGAGGATAGAGGAGCATGTTCTTCAGAACTTGTGAACCTGAGGAATGTAGACTGCGGCACCTTCAAATCAATAAGCAAACAAGTGAAGACAGTACTGATGATGGTCTTCTTTTTGGGATTAGGTGATTAAAGTTTGAATTAAATTAACTGTGCAAAACAAAGAAAGAGAGACACAAAGCACACAGGAATAAAAGTGAATAAGGACGAAAAAGAAAGTTCGTGATTGATTGTCTCATTTTCAGGGCTCGGTGTCAGGGAATAAGAACAAGATTTCGTCATCATACTCTGCGAATTCAGGCTGGATGAGGTCAGTGGCACCGAACAGAGAAAAAATCCCCTCATCTACGTTGCTGTCCTCATCGTCTTCATGTGGCGTGCTTTCTCGCACTTTGTAATCTGGTGGTATGAGGTGCTGATTCATCTTGATCATTGTCAGCCGCTCCACATTTTTGGGCGATAGGCGGCTCCGTTTGGCAGTTACAATGCCACCAGCAGCACTGAAAACACGTTCAGAAGACACACTTGCGAGTGGGCAAGACAAATAGTTTATAGCCAGGTTGTAGAGCTGTGGCCACAATTGTTTTTTGCCATGCCAATACTGCAATGGCTCCTCATTAAGAAAGACCACTGTTGAGTCATTCAGATAGTCCTGCACCATCGACTCAAGGTCATCAACTGTTCCTCCACTTTGCTTACTTTTTGCTGTGCCTGTGACATTTTTTAGAGAACCATACCCCATCAAACTTAGCCAATCCTCCTCCCCAGCCACTGTTAGTGTTGTCATTGTGTGTGGTGCAGATGATCCAGTTGCCGGTGTCTTTAACGGCTGAGAGGTCACTTGTGCCCCAGCCACAGGTGCAGAAGTGGATTCTTGTGACTGCGGATGGCCTGCTGATGCTGATGCTGATGTACTGGCTTCTCCTTCAATAACCTGCCGTTCTTTTTCAAACCTCTTGGCTGACCAGGCTAACCAATGTTTGTACTTTTGAACATCTGCATCAGCGAAAGGAAAGAATGCGTTGTCTGCCAGCGCCTTTTTGTAGCGTGGATCCAGAATAGTAGCACAAATGTAATGCTGATCTGAGTTGATGTTTTTAAGACGTTCATCACCACGTAGGCGATGTAATAATTTCTCAGACAAAATGAAATGGTTTTTTTTTTTTTCATCTTTTTCAAACTCAGAAGAAACCGCCATCAGTTGGTGCTCCAGTATGCACAACAATGGGATAGCTTTTCCCAAATTACAGTCCTCCTGGCTGACTGCACGCGTGAAGAACTCAAAAGGACGAAGCATGTCTGTCAGGCTTTTAACTATGGCCCATTGCGCCTTACTCATCCGCAGGTCCTCCTTCTGAGATGTAGCCTCTGTCAAGAAATAGTGATCGAGTACCGTATACTGCTCATGCAGACGCTCAAGCATGTAGAAGGTTGAGTTCCAACGTGTTGCCACCTCCTGGATGAGTGCTTTCACTGGCATTCCACGTTGAAGTAGCAGTCTCCGCAGATGCTTCCGGGCCTTAAAAGAATGGCTGAAATGGTTGCACATTTTGCGGCAGGTGGCCATTACCTCGAACGCTGGACTCTCTTTATCACTCAAGAATTTTTGAACTACCAGGTTGATACAGTGCGCCAAACACGGCACTCTAACATGGTGACCCTGTGACATGGCCTTAACTACATTGGCGCCATTATCCGTGGAAACATAACCAATCTTGCGTTTTAGGGGGGATAGCATTGACAACACCTTTTTGTCAAACTCTTCCAAAAGGTTTTCTGCTGTGTGACTTTTCTCCAAGGCAAACATGGCTAGTGTTGCATGTTTCCGAGCAGCTTTGAAAACTTGGTCCGGGTCAACACCTGCGTTTAGCTTTGCTATAACACCTGAAAAAGAGACCCAGTGTGCAGTGATGCACATGTAATCATCGCCTGGGCCACTGGTCCACATGTCTGTTGTCAGATGTATTGTGTGAACAGCACTCTTCTGCAAAGCTGCCCCAATCGCCTGCAGCACATCTTCATGTAGTGCTGGAACCGCAACTCTGGCAAAATAGAACCGGCTCGGAACCTTCCATTTAGGGCAGAGCGTTGCAACTAATTCAAGAAAACCTACCGCTTCTACAAAAGAAAAAGGTAGAAGGTCCACAGCTAGCATTTTAGCCAGCTTAGTGTTATACAGACGCGTCAGTGGGTGGTTGCGTTCATATGGCACGTCTGAAGTAAGCATTGTTCTAATGTTGCCCTGGACCAAGCATTTACGGGCTGATAATGACTTCGTTGACCCAATTTTGCTCGCTGGTGAACTTTTGTGCGTTGGTGTCTCACTCGCTCCAACACTCTTAGTGTGCCTCACATTGGGTGTGCTGCTGACAGGGGTACTGGGTGTAAGGGAAGTGTTTGACACGTCTTCTTCCTGCTCGTCATCATCAGATGAAACATCAACGTTTCCTTGAATTTGGCCTTTCTTGATCGCATCTAGGTGCGCAAACCATTTGACAGTGTGCTGTCTCCTAAGATGACCTCTCTGGCCTCCGGTACCATAGTTGGTACCTGGCTTACCACGACTAACTGCTTGCTTACAAATGGTACAAATGGCAAACTTTGGATTTTTTGGACAAACAGTAAAGAAGTCCCAAACGGGGGACTTGAAGTGTCTGTGGGACATGGAGGAGGCGGCGATACTGGTGGTGGTGGTCATGAAGCTAATGCCAGATGAAGTGGAGGATCTGGATTGCCCAACTTTTGTACGTTTTGCACTTTCACCGCCACTAATTAAGGTCGAGGTTGACGGAGGTCTCTTCTTGCCAGAAAGAAATATGGAAGCGGGACGAGTTGGTGTACTACTTAACTCCAATGATTGTGGTGTTTCCACTGCCTCCTCATCGACGACATCATCATCATCATCACGCTCAGCAGCTCTTCGGGCTAGGGTCAAAATGTCTGTTTGCTGCATGCCCGCTGGGGCTGCAGTGACCTTTATGATGACTGGGTCGTCGTTGGCAGAGTCTTCATCAGCAGCAGTATCCGCCACTTCTTGTTGAGCCTCATCACACTCCATAAGTCTGAGACTTTGGACGAGCTTCCTTTTACGCTTAAGTACCTTTGTTGGATCATGGTGTGCCTCACTCTCAGACGGCTGTGGTGCTGGTTCCCAAGTTTGATCCGTATCATCAGAAGGAGGTGTGCTTGAAGAGGATGTAGACACCACCCTTGATCTCTTCCTTGCTAGGGTTGTGGAAGACAATGAAGGATCATCAGGAGGAGTGGCTTCCTCAAATGATACCTCGCCTTGATTGTCGATTTCCTGATGTGCCCCTACTTCGGGAGGAACAACTATTGTGGGCACTTGTTGTGACCCTCCATGCACCTCTGCATGCGCATCTCCTTGCGCTGCCTCTCCTTCCACATGTACTTGGGCTTGTACTTGCACATGTGATTGTTGTTGCCGCTGTGGTTGTTCAACACTCGTCAGATGAGCTACAACAACCTGTGTTGATTGAGGGACATTGCTGCTGCTTTCTTGCGATGAGCCAACATCACTGGTCGATGGTGATTGAAGAAGTATACTGGCTGCCTCTGCAGCACTCAAGGGCTTGGACTTAAGTTGGCGTGGTGGTGGTGGTGGCACTGAGCCCAATGGAGCGGGGGTGCTGCTGCCAGCTTGGTCCCCAGCAGATCCCGCTGCAGCTGCTGCAGGCATACTTTTTTTTTTACTCACAAAAAAAGGGGCGGGCGGCACACCAGTGTCCTTGGTAACTTGCTTCTTCTGCTCCTTACTGGCACCTTTCTTGCTAGAGGAGCTACGGGTTACTTTTTTTGGGGCCATCTTCTTCAGAGCAGGTCAGCAGGCAGCAGTTGCACGAGTTGCAGAGGGTTCTGTGTCCAGACGTGACGTCGCGTGACGTTATGCTGCACACACCGCTGCAGGACTTCTTCCTGGCACTGGTGGTTCTATTGAGTCTTCTTGTGCACCTAAAAGCAATGGAAGACAGAGGAACATCAGTTCAGTTATACACCCCAAAAAATCGACAAAACACAGAAAAATGAGCACAATCCCATGCCATCCATGATGTTTACATTGAAGACACCCCACAGAAAGACTAGGGACATGCAAGTATGCAACACTCACTACCCCTGGGCATAAGGGATGAAAAGTAGGCAAAATAAGTGCAGGCCTCAGACACTGCCTCTCCTCAAAATGGCCCCCTTACACCCCAAGCACATGTTGCTGCCTGTACCAGCCAGCACTCAAGATGGCCACCACCACCACCCACATGGCCAGTCCACATCAACAGTACACCCCCAAAAAACAGAAAAACAGCCAGAAATCACCACAATCCAATGCCATCCATGATGTTTACATCAAAAAGAGTGAGACAACACCACAGGCACACTCAGTCCATGCACCACCACCACCCCTGGGCAAGCAAAAGGCCACACCAGCAGCCCCCCAAAAACGACCAAAAACAATAAAATAAGCACAATCCCAGCCCATCCATGGCCTCAATTATGTTTAAATTCAAGAAGACACCCCACAGAAAGACTAGGCCCATGCAACACTCACCACCCCTGGGCAAAGGGCCACACCAGCAGGCCCAAAAAAACGACAATAAACAATAAAATCTGCACAATCCCAGCCCATCCATGGCCTCAATGGTGTTTAAATTCAAGAAGACACCCCTCAGAAACACTAGGCCCATGCAACACTCACTACCCCTGGGCATAAGGGATGAAAAGTAGGCAAAATAAGTGCAGGCCTCAGACACTGCCTCTCCTCAAAATGGCCCCCTTACACCCCAAGCACATGTTGCTGCCTGTACCAGCCAGCACTCAAGATGGCCACCACCACCACCCACATGGCCAGTCCACATCAACAGTACACCCCCAAAAAACAGAAAAACAGCCAGAAATCACCACAATCCAATGCCATCCATGATGTTTACATCAAAAAGAGTGAGACAACACCACAGGCACACTCAGTCCATGCACCACCACCACCCCTGGGCAAGCAAAAGGCCACACCAGCAGCCCCCCCAAAACGACAAAAAACAATAAAATAAGCACAATCCCAGCCCATCCATGGCCTCAATTATGTTTAAATTCAAGAAGACACCCCACAGAAAGACTAGGCCCATGCAACACTCACCACCCCTGGGCAAAGGGCCACACCAGCAGGCCCAAAAAAACGACAAAAAACAATAAAATCTGCACAATCCCAGCCCATCCATGGCCTCAATGGTGTTTAAATTCAAGAAGACACCCCACAGAAAGACTAGGCCCATGCAACACTCACCACCCCTGGGCAAAGGGCCACACCAGCAGGCCCAAAAAAACGACAAAAAACAATAAAATCTGCACAATCCCAGCCCATCCATGGCCTCAATGGTGTTTAAATTCAAGAAGACACCCCTCAGAAACACTAGGCACATGCAACACTCACTACCCCTGGGCATAAGGGATGAAAAGTAGGCAAAATAAGTGCAGGCCTCAGACACTGCCTCTCCTCAAAATGGCCCCCTTACACCCCAAGCACATGTTGCTGCCTGTACCAGCCAGCACTCAAGATGGCCACCACCACCACCCACATGGCCAGTCCACATCAACAGTACACCCCCAAAAAACAGAAAAACAGCCAGAAATCACCACAATCCAATGCCATCCATGATGTTTACATCAAAGAGAGTGAGACAACACCACAGGCACACTCAGTCCATGCACCACCACCACCCCTGGGCAAGCAAAAGGCCACACCAGCAGCCCCCCAAAAACGACAAAAAACAATAAAATAAGCACAATCCCAGCCCATCCATGGCCTCAATTATGTTTAAATTCAAGAAGACACCCCACAGAAACACTAGGCCCATGCAACACTCACTACCCCTGGGCATAAGGGATGAAAAGTAGGCAAAATAAGTGCAGGCCTCAGACACTGCCTCTCCTCAAAATGGCCCCCTTACACCCCAAGCACATGTTGCCTGTACCAGCCAGCACTCAAGATGGCCACCACCACCACCCACATGGCCAGTCCACATCAACAGTACACCCCCAAAAAACAGAAAAACAGCCAGAAATCACCACAATCCAATGCCATCCATGATGTTTACATCAAAGAGAGTGAGACAACACCACAGGCACACTCAGTCCATGCACCACCACCACCCCTGGGCAAGCAAAAGGCCACACCAGCAGCCCCCCAAAAACGACAAAAAACAATAAAATAAGCACAATCCCAGCCCATCCATGGCCTCAATTATGTTTAAATTCAAGAAGACACCCCACAGAAACACTAGGCCCATGCAACACTCACTACCCCTGGGCATAAGGGATGAAAAGTAGGCAAAATAAGTGCAGGCCTCAGACACTGCCTCTCCTCAAAATGGCCCCCTTACACCCCAAGCACATGTTGCCTGTACCAGCCAGCACTCAAGATGGCCACCACCACCACCCACATGGCCAGACCACATCAACAGTACACCCCCAAAAAACAGAAAAACAGCCAGAAATCACCACAATCCAATGCCATCCATGATGTTTACATCAAAGAGAGTGAGACAACACCACAGGCACACTCAGTCCATGCACCACCACCACCCCTGGGCAAGCAAAAGGCCACACCAGCAGCCCCCCAAAAACGACAAAAAACAATAAAATAAGCACAATCCCAGCCCATCCATGGCCTCAATTATGTTTAAATTCAAGAAGACACCCCACAGAAAGACTAGGCCCATGCAACACTCACCACCCCTGGGCAAAGGGCCACACCAGCAGGCCCAAAAAAACGACAAAAAACAATAAAATCTGCACAATCCCAGCCCATCCATGGCCTCAATGGTGTTTAAATTCAACAAAACAGTTGTATCATGCACCCATAACCAACCCTGGTCCTACTGGATACTGTGGCTACCCACAATATAATTTATTTAATTTTCTGAAAAAGTTCCAAAATTGTACTTGCAGCAACTGTAATGCCCCAAACAAACTTACTTGTGAAAGTTGATTTCTAATCCAAAAGTGATCCAAAGACAGTCAAAAAGGCCTCAAATCCAAATATCCAGCAGCACCCACAAAAAGTAATCCTTCCAGCTCCAGATCCAAATGAAAGTGACCAGGAGATGGACAAAGCACTGGGAGGAGCCTGCTGGACAGGAACAGGAAGTTGGAGACTGTGGGGCACTTCCTTCCTCCCCCCCCCCCAAAATGGACTCCTTGCAAAAAAAAAGGCCATGCAAATGTCAACCTGAGGAGTGATTCTGATAAAAATCATAATTTTCTGAAGGTTTATCCTGTTTGCTGGTGATTTTCTTGTGCGAAATTGCAAAATCTCTATTTCGCAAGTGCGAGATTGTTCCTTTCCGCCGCAACTACATGTTCGCAATTGCGAACTCTCGCGAGGTGTGCTGTGCAAGGTGGCAAGCCGCGAGTACGTATTCGCGGGCGACAAACTCCCGCGGGAACACGCAGCAAGATCTAAAATGGCGCGTCACTCGCAAAGAAAAACAACTCGGCAAACGCTAAAATGACGGAAAGTGAACGCCGTGCACCACGCCGCGCGCCGCAACCAAGCAAAAAATCCGCCGCGAGCGGATTCACGGATTTTCGACAAATTCGCGAGCGTTCGCGGATTGCGGATTTGCCGAAAATCCGAAAAATCCGCGAGCGGAGCGGATTTTACGCCCATGCTTAATCAGAACTCAGCAATCCTACTGTGTGGGACTTATTAGAGATAACAGGAGGGGTAGTTGGCCCACAAGGATGTCCTTGGGGCCAACTACCCCTCTTGTTACCTTCAGTAAGTCCCACACAGTGGGATTGCTAAGATGTCTTCGGATGCCATGCCCCACTTTCTCCAACATTTTGCAAGCGCACTTCCTGGTGCACTACTGGTTGGGGGATGAAGTTCACTTTACACCAGAGGGACCTTGGGGCCAAAAATCCCTCCTGGTAGCTCCCGTAAGTCCTCTGCAGTGGAATTCCTGAGAGCTGATCGGAATCCCAGCTTTTTTCTACACCACTCTGAAATGTGACTGCTGGTTAAAAAACCTTACAAATTCACTTAAAAAAAAAAGGTTACAGGAACGTTATAGTTAGGAATTATCATTTAAAAAACCATAGAAATTCACTAACAAAACACAGGTTTCAGGAACGTTATAGTTAGGGATGAGCATTTTAACAACCGTAGCAATTCATGGCAAAAAACACAGATTACAGGAACGTTATAGTTAAACTGACATTTTAGTTGTACAATAACGCCAAAAGACAAGTGATGCTCTTCCACAGGAAAAGAAGCACACTCACACAATAACCACACTACTGAGCAGTTATATAACTATCAGACTAAGCTAGACAAGTTCGAACTGGGTGTTGTCAACAAACTCTACCCTCTGCGTATACTTGGACAAAGCCCTTTAGGAGAAGAGAGAGGGTGTTGTTTGGGAAAGATAAAAGAATGTTTAATTAAGCATATCAAGACTCATTGACTTGTTTGTTTTCCGTTACCCATCTTAGAAGTTACCAAGGAAACCCTTCCCAATTGTAGATTCTGGAGAATACAGGTATAGAGTTATTCAGGTCTATAATTTCTGTTGGTCAAGATTTTGGGTGGATATTTCTGTGTAACCTGCTTACTGTTTGAGAAATCTACCTAAGTGCAGACTGGTCATATTGGACCACATAAAGTATTTCAGCCGGAAGCAAAATAAAGAATTTTCTAAGGTAGAGTTTGAAAAAAGAGAAGGGAGCATAATACTGTTAACTAGGGACCCATCAGGTGCATGTTTCATTCTTGTTTCCTCAAGGGGCCTACAATATTACACACTTGCAAAGAATGTAAGCCATCCACTCATTGGGCAAAAATGAAGGGCGTCAAATCTTTGCCGGTCAGACCTGCAGACTCTTTGCAATAAGAGTCAAAAAGGGATTGGCAAGGTAGTGTGCACTGGCAGCTAAGCACTAATATGAGCCCAAAGATGGGGAAAGGTATTACTATCAATAGTCCAGCCAACTGATATAGACCGTAGTGTACTATGCCCAGTAATCTACCACTAATTACAGATATGGTAGGATTGTTGTCCTAGAGTGTGGTGCTCCTCTGTTTCCATAGTAAAAGTCATGGAAGCGTGGCAATTCCATAAAAACAACAGATTCTCACTCTCTCCCCTGTGCCTGATTACACATTTAGTGGAATGGCTCATGGCAGATAAAAATGACTGCCTACTGATTGCCTTATTGTTGAAAGTCTTAGAGTAGCTTCTGTTTTTAGTAGAAGACGTGGGCATGAGGTACCCCATTGGGAGAGTCCCACCTGCCCCTGCTGGTGGTCTTTCTTATGCTAGTAAAGCAGACTGCCAGGTCTGTTTTGTTGCCATCTTCTCTGAATTTTTTTTATGTAGTGCAGCTGTGCCAATCTTATACCAATACAACAGTAAGACAGGGTGGCACAAAGATGTTTAAAATGCTGCCACCGAATAACATCTGCATGCTGCTCGACCAGGGACACACTACAGCCCTCATCCTCTTAGACCTCTCTGCCGCCTTCTACACTGTCTCACATCGCACACTAGCCGCCAGGCTCCACAACGTGGGAATACAGGGGTCCGCCCTCGACTGGATACGATCCTTCCTCTCCGGCAGAACCCAGAGGGGCAGACTCCCCCCTTCCTCTCAGACCCCACTGACATCATCTGCGGAGTACCCTAAGGATCTTCACTAAGCCCGACGCTCTTCAACATTTACATGGCCCCCATCACCAACACCGTCAGACAGCATGGGCTCAGCATCTTATCCTACGCTGACGACACGCAACTCATCCTCTCCCTCACCAAGAACCCAGAAATTACCAGACTCAGCTTCCAGGAAGGTATGAGAAACGTGTCAGCTTGGATCAAGGACAGCTGCCTAAAGCTCAACTCCGAGTAGACTAAGGCCCTCATCCTCGGACCCTGCACCTCCGCCTGGGTCAACACTTAGTGGCCCTCCACCCGCGGGAGCCCACCCACCCATACTGACCACGCTCGGAAACTCGGCATAATCCTCAACTCCTCCCTCTCCATGAACTGCCAAATCAATGCTGTCTCATCTGCCAGCTTCAATTGCCTCCGCATCCTCCGTAAGACTTTCAAATGGATCCCTCCGACTACAGAAAGACTGTCACCCATGCACTCATCACCAGCAGACTCGACTACGGCAACGCCCTCTATGCCGGAATCAACAAAACTCTTCGCTATCACAACGTCACTTTTCTCGACGTTGTGGTGACGATAGGGGCTTCAATTAAAGTGGCTTAACTCCACTTTGTGAATAAGGCACCCTTTAAAACTGATCCAGCGTGACACCTAATCAGGGATCGATACTCAAAAGCATCACATATAAATGGCCCATACACATTCACCCAACTCATGAAATCCCTGATGCGCTGGAGGTCAAGTTTTAATGATGTGATCAGTTGTTTTCTTTTACAGGTTCATATCTGACATTACTAAGTACATACCTGAACCTGCATGTCAACTCTCTTTCCTCTGGTTGATGGACCATTAGTTGATAAGTTGATGGTAATAATAGTACTAGTTATCAATATAGTTAGCTAAATAATCACAGACTCTCTGTAAAATTAATAACGTTTATCAAAAAGTGTGAGAGAAAGAATGCTCATTGCATACATGTTACAAGGCAAACAAACAAAATTCACAAGAGGGAGAGAAAACCATTAGCAAAATGCAAACAGTGTCATACTCATCAAATGAACAAAATGCATATGAAGGAGTGGATCGGCGAAGAGACATAAGTTTGAGAGACAAAAAATAGTACTCCCCTGGCCAAAGGGTTAGCGGGGGTTCTCCGTGATTGAGTCAGGGAACAAAGATTTCAAGATTCAGGAACAGGACAGGGACTGGATCAGCTAGGCCTCTCTGCAAACCAAAGGACAGTGACAAATCACCCCTCTTTCTTTCAAATGCGTTTTCCACCCACTCTACTGCTGACTAACCCCACCCCCAGGGCCCCCTAGTTATACCGGAAACCTACATGTCCAAATCACAATAGTTGAAGTGATTTTCAGAACTCAGTCTCTCATTGGATGATTTGGAGCGCGGTCAATCACACCACCATGATCACATTCATAATTCTACAGTCTTACATTGTTCTCATTAAGTGATCCTCGACTTGTGAATACACGTTCATTTATTCATAATACATGTAACAAACTTCATTGTTCACATGAGTCCTTTTTGCTGTGTCCGCGGAAGAAGAATATACACTGACTTTGGGTCCCATGTCCAATCTCGTCTCTTGGCAGACAAACCATGTTTTTCGGAGCTGATCAACCTTGGCCTTTCGCACTCTTCTGCAGCGCGCAGATTTTCTGTCTATTTATTGTGTTATTGATGCTTTTCTCCAGCCACCATCTACCATGTCAATTTTAGGAAATGCAGACCCATTCAGATCACTACGACGAATAAAACAAAGGTATTTATTAATTACATTAAATGCACTTTTCACTGTTTACCACCCACCTTTGCACTATCCAATGTTAATATGTTTCTTAGCAAAGCTTTAAGCAAAAGCAGCATTATTTATTATTATCTATAAAGTAAGATGCAAGATGCGAAATGCGGCCTTGTTCTTTCATGCATTAGTTCACATTAGTGCACGCATGCGCAAAGCAGTTTCCCGTGTATTTATGTGATTTATACATTAGTTTCCACTGCACACTGTTAGTAAATATTACAAGGGTGTCAATTTGAGCAGGTTTTCTTTTTCCCAACATCCTGCTCCATCAATCCCCCCGTTGATGGCATTTTTGAGCCATCACAAAATACCCATCATACCAATTGCCATCTTTGTTTTATCTAAAGTTCAGTATCCTTTTCACTTTTCATCATACTGGCATCTAAATCTTTCATCATTTCATAATAGTTTCCTTTCATATCTTCTAGTTCTATCTCATCTCTGTTTCTCTTTCTTGCTCTTCGTTTGTTATTTGATTTTGTTATCTCTTTTCTTCCACGTCTACATTTACACCATTTATATATTGTTATTATTGCTAAGGCTACTACAGCTACTGAAATCATTGGCATTATTATTTTTCCTCATAAGCTACTTTCAAAGGTAGAAAACCATTTACCTACAGAGGAGAAACTCTTGCCAAGTCTCTCCCAGACACCGTCAACCTTCAGTTGGGTCAAATCTTCTTGTAATTTCGTAGTATTCTTAATATATCCCTCAATACCTTTTGTCCGAGACATAAGAACAGCAGTGTTGAATTTTCAACATGCCACAGACTCCACCCTCTATTGCCAATAAGATATCAAGGGCAAGTCAATTTTGTAAAACCATTGACCTGATCGCAACCATTTCGGTGGCAATCATCAAACACCCACCAGCAGTGTCTGTTGATAAACGATCAACCACTCTGGCCAATTTTTGAGTTTTATGTGAATTAAGGACGACTCCAACTGATGTTATCAGTGCACCAAAGATATCACCTATTCTTTCTGAGAAACTGTTTTATAGGGCCATTACAGCGTATGTCCCACCTTTCTCATAATTTCCCTCTTTAAATGCCCACGGTGGTACATGTGACTTCTGTTCAGCAGCTTTTATTTGGAAAAGTTCTCTTCTATCTTCTACCATATTTATGAACACCTTTACTTCAACCTGCAAACTACATGTTATATGATGTTTGTAAGCATATTCTATATCTATTGTTTTGGTAATATGGAAGATTTCTCCCATATAACATGCTTTTTTACTACTTAAGACGATGTTCAGCTCTTTTATAACAGGTGTTTCTGAAAATACTGAATCTATATTAGAATAATGATGCTCCAGCTTCCGCGTCACATAGAAAAGGCTTGTTAAAACACTACATGACACACCATATGTTAAAGGTAGGTGATGGTAGGTCTGGGACAGACTTCTATATTAATATCAGGGGATTCTCTAGTAGCATCACTCACTCTTTCACTTATCACATCATTAGCATTGTTCCTGTTATTACTTACCATTAGAATAGGCAGAATGACTGCTAATAATATCCACATTAATGTTAGTAAAAAGACACTACATAAGCAAGCTTTAATACATTCATGTTTTAGGCTAGATTTTGGATGTCCAGTCACTGTCGCTTCTGTCAGTTTGTATTCTACCAAAAAAATATAGAAATATATAAATCTATAAAACTCTAAACTTTGCTTAAAAATTTCAAAACATGGTGTAATCCTACACTTCAAGGCTTTTTTCTTTACCCCTTTCTTTTATTTATTTCTTCAAGAATTCTGAGTCTTTCAATTCACTTTGACTGACAATGTTGCACCTTAGTTTTTCAAACTTCTCTTAAGGTGGTTTCAATTTGTTTTCATCAATTTGCTCAATGTTAGCACTGTCCTTTTCTTCACTTCACTTCACTTCACTTGGATCTGTGCTCTCAATTTCCTACAATATCACATAAGTATATTCTGGTACCGTGTATTTCTTGCTTGGAATTCTTACTCTCCTTATTTTCCGTACTGATTCTGCTTCTGACCTCCTCTTTACAAGAGTGTATTTCAGTCTTTTCATCCATCTGGCCAATTGGCACCCTTTCTTGCTCTCTTAGCTTGAACTGCTTCTTCACCTTTATATTCTGGCTCACAGGTTCTTTTACTTGGCCCTTCTTTTTTATGTTCCTCTTCTCCACTTTCAGTAACTTCCCTTTCTTCTGTTTCAACAGCAGTCTCATGAAACCCGGTAGCTGGTTCCCATTCTACTTGACTTGTACTTGGTTGCTCATCATCTGTTTGTTCTTCAGAATGTGTCACTTTAGATTCTTCAGCTTTACACACTTCAGCCTCTGGTTTTTGTCTTTAGTTTACCAGTTGCTGCTCTTCTTGTCTTTCAAGCTGACTTGGGACTCGTCTGGAATGACTCACATTAATCCAATTTGGCAAGTCACCACACTTCACTGCTGTCGTTGGTACCAGAATAACTTGATATACTCCATTCCACCTGGGTTATTATCACGACTTCCTCATGTGTTTCTTCATGAGAACCTACTCTCCAGGACTCAGATCATGAGCCTGATTCGGCTGTGTTGTGGTTGCATTTTCTCCAAACTGGTGAGACACAGAACGCACCAGATCAGTCAATCCTCTGCAATAATCAAGCACTAGATCATCAGATATATTCATCAGTTTGTTCGCTGGTACAATCACTTGTCTCATTGCTCTTCCCATCAGGACTTCAAGAGGACTCAATCCAGACTTTTTATCAGGAATGCTGTTAAGACTCACCAATACATGGGATAAAGCATCAGGCCATCTCAGTGTTGTGGATGCACACACTTTTCCTACCTAGATTTTATTGTGCCATTGATCTGCTCAACCACTCCAGATGCTTCGGGTTGATAGGCACAATGCAGCTTCTGCCCAATTTGTAATGTAGCACAAATCATTCGAATTATCTCATTATTAAAATGAGTTCCTCTATCTATCTCTTAAGTGACTGGAATTCCAAATTTTGGGATCAACTCTCTTAAAAGTAGTTTGGCTACAGTGAGACTATCATTTCTTCTCATTGGATAGGCTTCCACCCAGCGAGAGAACAAGTAAACAACAACCAAAACATATTTTAGTTCATTACATGGGGGAATCTCAATAAAATCCAATTGGGTTCGGGTGAATAGTCCTGCTGCCTTTACAATTCATCCCCAAATAACAAATGTCTTTCTGCCTCAATTTTGCGGCTGACAGATGACGCACCTCTGGCACAGACTCTCTGCAATGACCCTCAATTTTGGGCTATACATTACTGCTGGAACAGCCTAATCATTGCATCTCTTCCAACATATGCAATTCCATAGTATACCCTTGCCATCTGTGAAAGTAAAAAATCTAGCATGACTGGTCTTTTGTCTATATAAACCCACACTTCGTCCTCAGCTCTCTTTCTGCAGCCTGGACTTATCCAGTTTCCTTTTCCTCATCACTTGCCTCTTCCTGCAACTCCAAATTCATCCCAAATTTCAAATGAAGAGGAGAACATAAGGTGGCAATTGGCATTTTCTTTTTCCATACCTCTGTTTAGGCCTATTCAATTTTGTGCGTTTGTGCTACCTGATCAGCATATCTGTTGCCTTTCGTAATATAATCATCTCCTGACTTATGTGTGGATCATTTGACCACTGCAATCCTTTTAGGCAATTGCAAGGCATCCAATAAATCTTTCACAGTTTTGCTGCTCGTGGAACCTGAAGAAGTAAGAAATCCTCTTGGCATCCACAACTGCGGAAAACCCCAAAACCATATTGACTATCAGTAAATATGGTTACCCACAGGCTTTTGGCAATTTTGCATGTTCTCATCAGAGCTATCAATTCAGCAATTTTACCCCTTTTATACAGTATGCTTCTAAAACTCCTGCTATTGTGCATACAGCATAGGCAGAACACAATTCACCTTTTTTCATTCCTCAAACATGATCCCTCAACAAACATAACACAGTCTGATTCCTCTAGTGGGGTATCCTCAATGGCAGGCCTTTGCTTTGTGCACAATTCTGTCACATTCAAACAATCGTGATCTGCTTCATCTCTCACTTCCTCACAATATGAATTCGGCAACAGGGTTGCCGAATTTAAAGTTGCGCACCTCACCACAGTCACATTTTCAACACCCAAGATCACTCTTTCGTACCTAGTCAGCTGACTATAGGTCATATATTGTGTCCTCGTCCATGTCAAAAGAATCTCAACTGAATTTGACACATATACCTTGACTGGATGTCTTATTACAATTGCTTGGCTCTGTTCCAGACTCACATAATTAGCAGCTACTGCTTTCAAACAGCCTGACAATGCTGCAGCCACTGAATCCAAAGTAGCAGAAAAATATGCTACTGGATGTCATGCCATTCCATGTCTCTGAGTTAGGACTGAAGTGCACACCCATCTCTTTCACAGCAGTACAACGCAAAATCCTTTGCATAATCTGGCATTCCCAATGCAGAATCTCGACAAAGACTTTCACAATTTAGTAAAAGCCTCCATGCTTTCATTATCCAAAACAATTGGATCTTTCGTATCAACCTCTGTAGAGGTTTTGCAATCAATGAAAAACCACTGATCCACTGTCTGCAGTATCCAAACTTTCCTAGGAACATTCAAACTTCTTTCTGAGTTTTAAGTTTGCTCATTTGCTTAATCACACTAATTTGTTCTGGTGTCACCTTCCTGACTCCTTTTTCTATTTTGTGTCCTAGGTACTGAACTTCCTGTTTAAAAAATTGCAATTTTGTTGTTGAGACTTCGTGTCCACCTTCTGTCAAATGGTTCAGTAAGGCAATGGTATCTGTCACACATGCCACTCGTGTCTTTGATGCCACTAACAGGTCATCAATGTACTGAACCAAAACTGAATTTCCTGTCATGATCAGGGTCTCAAAACACTTTTCAGAATCTGATTAAAAATTGAAGGACTCTCTGTGTACCCTTGAGGAACTCGGCACCATGCCAAAACACGGTCTCCGAACCGAAATGCAAACAAATATTTACTTTGTGGATGCAAAAGAATTGAGAAAAATGCTTGGCACAAATCAATTACTGTGTACCATTCTGCATAACAGGGAATCCGATACAGGATCACTGCTGGAGTTGGCACTATTGGACTACAGGGTACTACAATATTATTAATTCTTCCTAAATCCTGCACTATTCTGTATTTTCCACTGGGCTTTTTTAATTTCCAAGATAGGCAAATTACAAGGATGGTTTAATATTTCTTTCAGAATTCCTTGCTCAATCATGTGTTTGGATATATGGCACCCTCTTTCACCGTAATCTGAATAGGATCTACATTTGTCATTAGACCAATCTCCATTCCTGTAAAATCCCATACATCCGACTTTACTGTACTTTTTAACTCTTCAGGCAAATAGTCTTCTGTGAGAAGTAAAAACAACTCATCCACTTCTGTCTCTTGGTTCGCTAACATCATTTTGAATGAGACATCCTCATCAGGTGTCTGAAACGCAATACCATCTGGCGTACCATAAATGGTACAATTCATTTTACAGAGTAAATCCCTTCCCAAAAGATTCACTGGACTCTTGTCACATACCACAAAACAATGCATGTCTCTGAAACTCCCAATACGAACTTCTATTGGATTTGTGACTGGTGTTCTAATATGCTCATTCGAGATTCCTACAACTTGGATAGTTTCTCCAGAGAAGGGTATGTTCCGAATTTCTGATGCTCTCACAGTAGAACGGGTAGCACCAGTATCCATTAGGAATGTAATATCATTACCTTCCACCTTTCTGTCAACAAATGGACCTGACTGATCTACCGCCAAAGATGCGCCAAACTCGCACTTTTCCTCCCCCCTCAAGCATTGTCATTGCATGAGTCTTAATCACTCTCATTGCACTGCAACCAGTATTGCGGAAGCATTTGCACATTTTGATTCTTACCAACTTGATCCCCTCTGTGAAATTCAGTGTACCCACGGTACCTCTGCACTTGAGCATTCACATTATTTGGCGGAGGAGCTTTTGGCACCTCTAACTGTGGAGTAATTACCTGCTGCTGCTGTTGATTCACAATCACCTCATTCTGCATCTCTGGATTTTAATTTTTATTTACCCCATTATGCTTTTGAGCAGTTCTACACTTGTTCTTCCAATGTCCATACATTCCGCATGCATGACAAGGAAATTTCTTCTTAGCCTCTTCTTTACTCATTTTACCGTTACCTCTACCTACACAGGCTACCTGACCATTTTGATTCTAACCATTCATCTGATAACCTGTTTGAGAACCACGGTTTCCTCCTTGCTGCTCTGCTACCTTCACTCGGACACACATCTTTTTCTCTTTTAACTTTTTATGTCTCAATTCAATATCGTCATTACAATACTTCACATACCTCAAAATGTCATCAATTGTTTTGGTCTGCCAGCAGATCAAATGCTGCTGAATCATGTTACTAATCTCTGGTTTTAATCCAAACGCAAAACGATACACAAAATGTCCCATATCTTTGTCTCCAATATTCTCAAACCCACTGTACTGTTTGAATACCTGCAACAGCATTTCATTGTTGGCATGTACTGACTCCTTGGTGTTTGGGTTATCTTGTCTATCTTAACCCAATTTCTAAGTATGGGCGAATTTTGCGATTTCGCGGTTCGCAAATTTGCGTATTTACAATTTTGCAATATTCAAAACTCGCGAACTTACACAAATGTGTGGATTTTTTTATTTTGTGTTCGCAAGGGTTTCTGCCAGTTCGCGTGGGTTTTTTTACCAGTTCGCAAACGCGAACTTACTTGTCGGGTCGCAACGGTCGCGACCATGTTGTTCCTACGTCTGGTTCATCACAGCACCCTCTGTTTCACCACTGCCTCCCTCTGACTCACCCATGCCACCCTCTGGTTCATCACTGCCACCCTCTGGTTCATCACTGTAGATTATGGGGGGAAAAGCACACCTGCCCTGCCTCAACTGACATGAATTAATTTGGGGCTGATGAATGTGTCACTGAATTTGAGCTGGCACCTGCTTCCTTACCTGTAAGTGCTTCCTCATTAATGATGAGCTTGAACTTTTGCACCTGCTAAGTGCTTTCAGTTTTGCAAAATTCGTTAGCACAACTGCCCTGCCTCAACTGACATGAATGAATTAGGGGCTGATTAATGTGTCACTGAATTTGAACTTCCAGTCTGGCACCTGCTTCCTTATCTGTAATTGCTTTCTGTTGCAGTGTAATTTTTTTTAACAGGACCTTTGTGGCATACTTTTAGCTATTCTCTGAGCCTGCTGTGAGGGTCAGAGCAGGGTCATAGAATAGTTGCAAGTAGGCAACTGAACTCTGGAGGGGCCCCTCAGGAAGCACTGCAGGGTATGGTTACTAATGATGAGCTTGAACTTTTGCACCTGCTGAGTGCTTTCAGTTTTGCAAAAATCGTTTTTCTGCAATTTCGCATGATTTGCGGGGCGCGAATTCGCGCGAGATTGAATTCGGAAGCCGCGAATTCATGCGAATATGCGATTTGTTTTTTGCGGCGTGTTAGTTCGCGTGATTTTTTGCGTTCTCGCAAGCCGCTTGTAGCGCAACGACGCGAAGTTACCCTAGCGGTCGTACATGGGCGCGGCCATCTTGTTTGCGTGACGTATTTCCATTTCCGGGCGCTATGTGTAATCTCGCAAAGTGTGCGGCTCGCTAGTACAAGTTTGTGTGTGATCGCGGGGGAAATCTCGCGCAAACTTACCCACGCGGTCGTGAACGGGCGCGGCCATCTTGTTTTTCATTCATTGCTATGGTTCTGGGCATCCTTTCTGTATCCTCTATCAATCTCTGCCATCCTTTGCTTGTTTACATTTTTTTTAATCTATTTTACTTATTATCTATCCCTCTAGTTTTCTAGCTCTATATTTTTGTGTTTTCTGCTACTTTTGGTTAATTTTATACTACTTTTTAAAACTCTTTTCTTTTCTTCTTCCCTATTCTATTTCTTCTTTATTATATACCTTCCTTTCTGCCCAGACCATGGTAAAGGGAGCCGGGAAGCACCCCGAGAAGGGGAAGGGTCCCGCACCCCGTGCAAGGCGCCCGTGCGGGCGTTTGAGGGGGGAGCTAGTGATGCCACGGGAGATCTTTAGGGCAGAGGAGGTGACCGCACTAGTGTTCTTTGTACAGCGCCGCCTCCCCAGGACCATCGCGGCAGGCAGCAAGATCGCAAGCGGCTACGGGCTCCGGAAGCGCCGGAAGCGGTGGGAGAAGGTGTGCCGGGCCATGTTTGAACACTCTCGGGTCCGGCGCACCTACAACCAAGTCACCCACCGTTGGACGGATCTCCTGGACCGGGAACGCGACTTGCTCGACCTGCTCGGCGTCGAGATCCCAGGGTTTGGTGAGTAGTAGTAGCTATTTCATCACTACTCTGTTTTCTCCTGCTCTATGTGTTATTATATTGCAATTTTTTGTTTTTTTATCAAGAGCAATAATGCTGCCGATTACATTGTAGGTAAATTATATTTCAAAATCTTCAGTGCATTTCAGGTGCACTGCTCTCCTTCTCAGTAGCGTTGCTACTATGCTTATTTATTTTTGATTTTGTGTTCATTTCATTGGCCTGAGAAATTATGTATGAGTGTAGTTTGCAGAACTGCGTAATGCTAGACACTAAGGGGCAGATTTGCAATTACCGGTGCATCCCTGCAAAGTAACAGGGATGCGCCAGTAATTGTGCGACATGCCATCACCACCCATGGCGCGCCGTATTTACAATGCGGCGCACCATGGGCCCAAAACGTCACTGAAGGGTTACACATCTGTGCCGTAAAGGCGGCGCATTGCTGGAGTTGCGTCGCAATGATGGCGCAGCTCCAGCAATGCTCTGGGGTGCTCTATCTCCCCAATGCTGCATCAAGCTGTACGTCTGCTTCAAGCAGGCGCAGGGTTTGAGTGACGCATCATTGTTCTAAAAGTGACTGATTAAAATCTTGTAGATTTCCCTCAGACACATTTAGGGTGCGTTCCTGCGCAGGAACGCCCTCCCTTGCGCCGGAACACCCCCTGATGGTGCAGGGCTTCACAACGTGATGCATCTACCATATGCGTCACGTTGCTAATATACGCCGCACCATGGAGCCTCTTTTGTTCTGCCGCTGCGTCACAAAAGTCACACAATAACGGAGTTGAAGAGCCGCAAGGGGCTTGTAAATCTGCCCCTACAGACTTGAGTCCAGTCCTGCCTTTGTACACCTGGCAATAAGAAGAAATAGTGGTGGTGGATTGATAGTTTGAGTATTTTAATGACTGGTTAATGTAGGAGGAAACTTTTTAGTGTTGTCACTGATCTGCAATCACGATGGAGTTGTATGTCACTTCGCGTGCTGCAGACTGCTGCCTGCCAGTCCTAGGCGAACCTTTCTAGTACTTTGTTTGGTGAGTTACATAACTTTCCAAGTCGACGGTACGCAAATCAAGCAATACTGATATCGTAGTAGACCACATGAGATAGGTCAATATATCGCGTGGAATAGTTGTCTATTTGCTATTTCGGCAAAATATTTTGTTATTGTTCTTTTGAAATGTTTGATTTGGTTGACAACAATCATCCATGTTTTCGGGTCATTCTTTCTTTAATGTTGTACATCAGCTCCCCCAGGGGCAAGAGGACAGAGGAGGAGGTGGTTGCTGCTGCTGCTGTAGAAGGCCAGAATCGGTCAGGCGAGGGCTCCTTTGCTGGGCCCAGTAAGTTTTAATTTTAATATAGAGTACCTATTTTTTCCTATCGTTCCTCATTCGATTTTTTCTAAATCGTCTTTGATCTTCTTGTAGACTGTATCTAAATTCTTATCCTGCCTCTACTATGACTCCCTGTGGTATTACTAGATTATTCTTATTAGTCTATCTGTGTAGCTAACTAAGATTGCACAGTTGGCAAAAGGTGTCAAACGAAACTCCCATTCTAGTCATCAATAGCTCTATGAACTGAGTGCAGTCCTCTGGGATTGTCCATGTCTTTTCAAGTCTTCAAAATGTTTATGCTTTGACAATTCCCAACAATAAAATGCGAATGACCACCAAGAAAGAATAAGATACTACTTTACGTTTGGATAGGAGGACAATCCATACTACTACTGTTGCAGGGACAAATCTGCACAAACAGAACTATGGACACTAAATAGTGCATTGTTTATCAATTATAATAGGCGCAGGTAGACTTTCCACATACCTCAGTGATGACAGACTTTGTAGAACCCCCAATCTCCTTACTGACTAGATAGTGTGGCAGAGTCATTTAGCTCCCGAATTCATCGATGATTGATCCCCAATGATGATTATCCAACGCAGGACAAGAGTACGGAGTCAGAGTCCAGAAGTGTCAGAGGCACGGGCTCATGCTTGCAAATTGCAAAACCTTTTTCTCAGTCACTCTTGACCAAAAACCACAGAGTGTATTTAAGTTTTAAAGCTTTATTAAAAGTAAAAAATTTATTAAAAATCAAGTTTGTCATAAAACATAAACGGTTGATTAAAAATGGGAAAGTGCTTAGTTATTTATTTCACACATTTATTGTGGGCGAGTCGAGCCCTCACCTGGTTTGAACTTTGGTTCTGAATCGTTGGTCACTCCCTCCTAGTGATGATGATCTGATCTTGCTCTTGTTCTTAGAAGTGAAGCTTCTGTCTGTTATGAGAAAATGGTGCGTGTTAAAAAGCAAGCATTCATCAGTTGTGCCAAAAAGTGCAGCAAGACAACACCCTTCCCTGGAAAAAGGGACATTTTTACTTTAGAGTAGACAGTCACAAATTATTAGATTGGTTTCTGTATTCACATTTCTTCATTCCTAGACAAAATACTAGTGAGTGGTGTATGTCTATGACATATAACATTCTTAAATGTACTTTGTAGGTGGAACATCTGGTGCCGGGGCCAGCGCGGAGGTAGAGGAGGACACTTCTGGGGAGGAGGCGGTGCAAGTGCCAGAGGAAACTGCTGTGAGGGTTGCCACGGTAGTGGCGGGCAGTGGTAAGCTCTTATATTCCTTACTTATTGAGATTGCAGACTGCTGAGTGTGCTCTCTGCACGGGTGTAGTATATATGTTGTACAGTTAAGTTACTATATTGTTAAGAAGACTTTCAAATTTAAAACAAAGTTTTTATCAACCAGGTAGTAGCCTCCTCTAAATGTACTTCAACTCAGCGGTGAATTTTTTTTCGAGAATCCAAATCAGATCTGAGATGAACTTGTTGGATGGAATGAACGAAAAGCGAAAGAAGGGTATAAGTAAGTGTGGAAGGACGAGCAAGTTAAAAGTAATTATGACTGACAAAGAAGAATGATACGTGTTTGATTGGTGCCCGAGGTGGCGGGGAAGGAATATGATGCATGGCTGGGTGAAGGATGAAGCAAGGATGGGTGGAAGGAGAACTGCCTTGGTGGGTGAAACAGAAACTGTATGTGTGTGCAATATATCCTTTGGTTGAAATTCAAATGCAAGTCAAGCACGGATATATGGCTTGCGGTTTCCCAAATAAAATGAAAAGGTTGTTTTCCCATGAGAAAACGTAAGGTTTGTCTAGATGAGAGACATGAAGAAGAATGATTGACATATAGTTTGAATGGATGGATGCCTGGATCATGGTACTATCTGACTCTTAGTTAGCATATGTGTATCTAGAGAGAGTAGACGGTCACTGGATGAACTAAGTGTTACTTTGAAGAGCATGTAACACCGCACCCGCACATTCGTTCCAGTGTAGGAAAGGCAAGGAAAAGAAGTTTTAATTCTACCATGAATAGTAGCAGTAGTTTGTATTGCAAGCACAGCATATATCCGGCTATTACGATGGCCACGCACTACCTCTGTTAATAAGTTTAGTAGAACTCGGTCATTCATGTGTGGATGTATCACTGTTCACTCAATAAAAAGCAAAGCACCTAAAGTCATCCCATATGTAAGCAAATAAATACCATGTGCAGTGATAGATAATCAGATTATTTATCTTCTTCATTTTCCTTTTCTAGTATTCATTGGCACTGTAGGGTGAAAGTTAAATTAATTAAGCAGTAGCCCTTGTAACAGAGTATTCTCAGTGCCACCCGTAATAGAAAAGTAAGAGCATCACCACCTGCATGTACTGGACCGGTACAGTAACGCAAGTCTGTCTCACTCATCATGGCGGGCGTCTGTTATTCTCGGGTGCAAGTTGACTGCGCTGGCATTATGCCGGCTTGCAGAAGTTAATGTACCAATTTTGCTAAACAAGAGAGAAGAAGAATAATAAGACTGGTGTACTGACATAGTCAACTCTAATGGAGTGAGTCAATAGTGCTCGTAGAATTGATTCCTTAAACTCCCACTAATGTTAGAGCAAGGATGAAGAAGTGGGAGGTTAGATAGATACTGGCCACAATAGTTATGTACTGCGCTTGCAAGTTGCTAGTTCTACTGTGACACAACTTTCTGCTGAATCATTTTGTGTTAATCTTAAACAGCAATGGTTACAGACTATGGGGCTCATTAGGATGGCGGACGGACTTGCGTCCGTCCGCCACCCTAGAGTAGGAGGGACCGTCCGCATGGGCTGCGGCGGTCCCTCCGTGCAAATTAGGATGTGACCGCCACCCTGGCGGTCACATCCTGGATATTTAACATTGCGGCGGGTGCAGTTTCAAGCTGCACCCGCCGCAATGTTAAAAAAGCATACATTGCATATGTATGCAGCAAGCAGCAGGCACCGCGCGGTGCCTGCCGCTTGCTGCATACATATGCAGGGGGGTACCATAGGTACCCCCCATGTGCACCCCCCACCCCCCCTTCACCCAGGGGGCCCACAACGGGCCCCCGCAGTGAAGCACCGTATGCTTTTACACGGCGGAATATCCGCCGTGTAAAAGCATTTCTTTCTGTGCATCCTAATATGGTGGACGGTGTCTGAGAGACACCGTCACCATATTACAGCTTTTCCGCCGCGGTTGTAAGCCAACCGCGGCGGAAAAGCGGCGGATGGAAACCAGGACCCACCAGCCATCCTAATGTGGCGGTGGGTCTTTGGTCGGTCCGCTGCGGTTTTTCCGCATCCTCCGGGCGGCGGTGGATTCCGCCGGCCCAGAGGATGCGGAAAAACCGCAATCCTAATGAGCCCCTAAGTCTTTCTTTCTTCATATAGATGCTCCTTCCAAACCAACACGGAAGGAGCTGGCTAAAAGGGCCCGGCAACGGAGGCTGGAGGCGACTGTCGCCGAATATCGGCAGCTGGTGGCCCAGGAGGTGGGGGACACACAGTTGACCACAACATCGACCGGTACAGCTGCATCCTCCTCCGCGCTCCCTGGGTCAGCCAGTCAGCACACCAGGTCTCCAGCAGTACAGAGCCGGGGTACCGCAGCCACTCGCCACCGCCGAGCAGCAAAAAAATCAGCTGCTCCCCACAGCAGTACCAAAAAAAGGTTGCACCGCTTTTCACTCAGGGTGTCCTACCTCGAGCAGGAGCTGCTCAACACCAAAACCCTGCTTGAGACCCTCCGCAAGGAGCATGCCGACCTGGCCCAAAAAGTCAACAGCAGCCAGCAGTAGGAGGAGACTGTCCCTTGCCCCTTTTTTAAAGACTTCTGGGGGGTGGGAATTGGGAGTTGGGTTTTCTACTTTTTTGGACTTAGTTTTCACGGACATTCGTTGGGGTTCGGGAGGGGGGGTGGGTTGGGTCTTGCGGGAGATTATTTATGTTAGGGATATAAATATACTTTAAACTTTATCTTAGCATACGTGTTTTTTACTGCTTTTGAGGCTGGTGGGTGGGGGTTTAACAGTACGTTTGTTTTCCTGAAACTTAAGTGGCATCTTGATTCAAGTTGTGTAAGTAATTGCCCAATTGTTTTCAAAACTAAGTGCCTCTCACAGAGTAAGTGAATTCAATAGTCCTAGGACCGTCAGTCTCTCGTCTCTCCTAATACTCCATTATACTACCTCCCCCCAAACGCTTATCTTACCTGTAATTTGTGTTTGGAAATAGGGCTAGGCACAGGGCTGGCTGCGCGGGAAATGGCGATTAAGGTTGGCAATCCTGGGCGGATGAAATGTCATCATTGCGGTGGTACTAGTGGTGTTACACAGTGGCAGTTGCAGCATTTGAAAAAAAAGAAAATGAAACCTTGTTTGTCCTTACCGTAGCATTAGAACGGTACGATAAAGAATATAGCAGGTGACAGTACACTAGAACAGTGCCACAATGTAGCCTAACAAATGGTAAAGTATTGAAAGTATAACTACTACTTGCGTTGAATTTATTTGACATTGGCTACTACTACAAGAAATAGTACTGAAGGTGAAGGACACAGCAGCATAATCATTTGCCACGCCTAGGAGGAGGATGTTCTTGATGAGCAATCAAGTTGATGGCGCACATGAAAATCTGCTTTCATTTGCCAATAGTCATGGGTCTGTGTCAAGCTGAGTAAGAATATATCTTCGGATTCCTTCACCAGCCTGTTGCTATGACCTTATCCTCCCCAGCAAGTGTGTCGAATTATTGCAGTCATTTAGTCACACATCAATCAAAACCACACAGCCCGGGGGAAGAGGGTTAGGGTTTGGAAAATGGATGGGAATGGGGGTTTTTGGGAAAGTTTTGTTGAGAGAAGAAAAAAAGAGCACAGCATGGACAAACAATAATTGAAGATAAACAAATATTTGGGTACAAAGCTATCCATAAATCTTTTAAGTGACACAAAAGAAGTGCATGCACTACTGCATGCATGGTTACTGAAAAGTAAGTAGTATTTTAGACAACCGTGAATGAAAGAATGCGACAGTACAGGGCTGCAGTAATTATGCGTTTTCACTTGCCTATCTCTGCACTCAGAGTAACACTTCGTACATTAAATTAGGTTTGAAAAATACCAGAAGTAAAACATATACAATGGCTGTAGGGATGAATTTAGAAGCATAGATCAAAGAAATGCAGAGTCACACTCATAGAAGTTCACAGCAATAACATTTCTTAAAAGATAATTAGAAAAGAACGGATACTGTATCTGTATGTTGTTGTAGTTGTCCTGTTGAATTTGGGAAGTTGCATGCATCCAACCATTCCTCTTATTAGCGGGAATCCTCCATTCCATCTGACGCTCCGTCCATCAATGTTGGTGGCCAGAAGACACCCTGTCCACTGCCTGCCTGGCAGATGCTGAATTGCGGCTCGCTAATGTGAAGCCTGACTTCATCCTTTTTTTTCCATTGCACAGGTTGAAACCCGGCCTGTAATTATTGATGGAAAAACAGGAAGTTATATTAGAACACCACTGACAAATAAATATAAGGATTGTATGCTGTGTAGTGCAAAAAGTCACACTTTGAGTTTCCTAATAGACAGTACAATATTTTTGAAAGTGCGTACTCTCTCTGAGTCTCCTTTTGAAGGATAAATAAGTATGCGCGAATTAATTTAGCGGATCTTTCCCCTCAAACTAGGTGTACTGTAAACTGTGTTTTAGAACAAAATTAGACCTTCCCAGCAGTGCTCCGAGACCCTTACTAAACCCAGTCGCAAAAATGTAGAAGACCCCCAATCAGATCTCAAAAACGTGCGATACTGTCTGCTACCTGTCAGAGGCCTAGTAGAAAATGGTGACCAAAAGTGCTTTGAAAGTAAAGTAGGCCCAAATCCCCCCTTACCCACCATGGATTGTATTCAAACCACTTGCAAGCAAGCAAAAGTATCCATACCCAGCATTGCTCCAAGACTCGCAAACCCCCCCACAAACACCAGGAACCCCCACAAACAGCCCCCCGAAAACGGTAGAGTGAGCGAAATCTCAGAAAATGCAAAAACTTTTCCCCCAGGGATTGTCTCCGAAACACTTTCTTTCAGGTATTAGACCTTCCCAGCAATGACCCCAGAACTGTCAACCCGGGCGAAAACAAGTTTAACACCCCCAACAAGCCAAAAGGCAAAACCCGGGAAAAGCCACACTTTGAAAACTTTGGGCCTACCTGGAGTGCAGTCCAAATGAGCTCTGCAGCTAGGCCCTAACTCCCCTTTTCCACCATGGATTTCCTGTAAAACAAATGCAATCAACATTAGAATGTGTCAGCAGTGCTCACAGACCCCAAAACCCACCCCCAACAACCTAAAAGCCCCCCAAACAGCACCCCAAAGACAGGCAAGTGATCAAAAGCGCAAAAACTTTTTCTGCTCCGATTTTCTCCAAACCACTTTTAGCCGGTATTACACCTTCCAAGCAAGGCCTCCAGACCAGTGACCCCGGGCAAAAACAAGTTTCACCCCCCAAAAGCCGAAAAGCAAAACCGGGAAAAGCCACACTTAGGAAACTGTGGGCCTACCTGGAATGCAGTCCAAATGAGCTCTGCAGCTAGGCCCTAACTCCCCTTTTCCACCATGGATTTCCTGTAAAAACAAATGAAATCAACATTAGAATGTGCCAGCAGTGCTCACAGACCCCAAAACCCACCCCCCAACAACCTAACAGCACCCCAAACAGCACCCCAAAGACAGGCAAGTGATCAAAAGCGCAAAAACATTTTCTGCTCCGATTTTCTCCAAACCACTTTTAGGCGGTATTACACCTTCCAAGCAAGGCCCCCAGACCCGTCAACTCACCCGCAAAGAAGTAGAACACCCCCACAAGTGCAGAGTCTTTCTTCATTGGGTGTAATCCAGCCATCTGCTTTGAGGGAAATGGGAGTCTGGAGGAGGAGGATAGAGGAGCATGTTCTTGTGAACTTGTGAACCTGAGGAATGCAGACTGCGGCACCTTCAAATCAATAAGCAAATAAGTGAAGACTGTTCTGCTGATGGGCTTGTTTTTGTGATTCGGTGATTAAAGTTTTTTTATATAGATTTTGCAAAACAAAGAAAGACAGACACACAGGAATAAAAGTGAATAAGGATGAAAAAGAAAGTTAGTGATTCATTGACTCATTTTCAGAGCTCGGTGTCAGGGAAGAAGAGCTTGTCCTCAAACTCTGCTAATTCAGACGGGAGTAAGTCAGTTAACAGGGAAGAACTTCCCTCATCTAAGTTGGTGTACTCCTCGACTTCTTCCTGCGTGCATTCTCGTATTTTGTAATCTGGTGGTACGAAGTGCTGATTCGTCTTGATCATTGTTAACCTCTCCACATTTTTGGGCAAGAGGCGGGTCCTTTTGGAAGTTACAATGCCACTAGCAGCACTGAAAACAGATGAGTTACAACAACCTGTGTTGATTGAGGGATGCTGCTACTTTCTTGCGATGAGCCAACATCACTGGTCGATGGTGATTGAACAACTATACTGGCTGCCTCTGCAGCACTCAAGGGCTTGGACCTAAGTTGGCGTGGTGGTGGTGGCACTGAACCCAATGGAGCGGAGGTGCTGCTCTTAGCTTGGTCCCCAGCAGACCCCGCTGCTACTGCAGGCGTACTTTTTTTTCCCCCAAAAATGCGGCGGTCGGCACACCAGTCTCCTGGTAAGTGGCGCCACTTGCTTCTTCTGCTCCTTACTGGCAACTTTCTTGCTAGAGGAGCTACGGGCAACTTTTTTTCGGGCCATCTTCTTCAGATGTCAGAACAGCAGGCTGCAGTAGCACAAGTTGCAGAGTTGTCTGTGGCCACAGGTGACGTTGTGCTGCACACACCGCAGCAGGACTTCTTCCTGGCACTGATGAGGAACGATGAGGCGGATGATTCGTCTTTCTGAACCTAAAATCAAATGAAGCCAGAGGAACATCAGTTAAATAAATGTTGCATATGTAGCGCTTCAATTAATAGTTTGCAAGTAAGCATTTTTATTATACCCACCCCACAAAATAGAAAGACCAATAAAATGCACCACTGACAGAGTACCCCTGGGCATAATGGATGAAAGCAAGGCAGACTGGGTGCAGGCCTATGGCACAACAAAGCATACTGCCTAGCTTCAAAATGGCCCCTAGACCCCCACCCACATGGCCAGGCCCTGCCTGTACCAATCCTCAAAATGGTCCCCACCCACATGGCCATGCCCCATCAACATCCCCAAAAAATCGAAAAACACACAAAAATCACCACAATCCAACATCATCCATGCCCTCAATGATGTTTACATTCAAGACACCCCACAGAAAGACTAGGCCCATGCACCACTGAGTACCCCTGGGAAAAAGGCCCCATCAACACCCCAAAAAATCGAAAAACACATAAAAATCACCACAATCCAATGCCATCCATGCCCTCCATGATGTTTACATTAAAGAGACCCCACATAAAGACTCAGTCCATGCGCTACTGAGTACCCCTGGGCAAAAGGCCCCAACAACACCCCAAAAAATCGAAAAACACATAAAAATAAATCACCACAATCCAATGCCATCCATGCCCCCATGATGTTTACATTAAAGAGACCCCACAGAAAGACTCAGTCCATGCACCACTGAGTACCCCTGGGCAAAAGGCCCCAACAACAGCCCAAAAATCAAAAAACACACAAGAATCACCACAATCCAATGCCATCCATGCCCTCAATGATGTTTACATTCAAGAGACCCCACAGAAAGACTAGGCCCATGCACCACTGAGTAATCCTGGGCATAATGGATTAAAGAAAGGCACATTGGATGAAGGCCTATGGCACAAAGCACACTGCCTGGATACAAAATGGCCCCTTGACCCCCACCACATGGCCAGGCCCTGCCTGTACTAGTCCTCAAAATGGCCCCCACCCACATGGCCATGACCCACCAACACCCCAAAAAATCTAAAAACACACAAAAATCACCACAATCCAATGCCATCCATGCCCTCCATGATGTTTACATAAAAAAAAAACACAGAAAGACTCAGTCCATGCACCACTGAGTACCCCTGGGCAAAAGGCCCCAACAACAGCCCAAAAATCGAAAAACACACAAAAATCACCACAATCCAATGCCATCCATGCCCTCAATGATGTTTACATTCAAGACACCCCACAGAAAGACTAGGCCCATGCACCACGGAGTACCCCTGGGCAAAAGGCCCCAACAACAGCCCAAAAATCTAAAAACACACAAAAATCACCACAATCTAATGCCATCCATGCCCTCAATGATGTCTACATTCAAGAGACCCCACAGAAAGACTAGGTCCATGCACCACTGAGTAACCCTGGGCATAATGGATGAAAGCAAGGCACATTGGATGCAGGCCTATGGCACAAAGCACACTGCCTGGATTCAAAATAGCCCCTTGACCCCCACCACATGGCCAAGCCCTGCCTGTGCAAGTCCTCAAAATGGCCCCCACCCTCATGGCAATGCCCCACCAACACCCCAAAAAATCTAAAAACACACAAAAATCACCACAATCCAAAGCCATCCATGCCCTCCATGATGTTTACATTAAAGAGACCCCACAGAAAGACTCAGTCCATGTACCACTGAGTACCCCTGGGCAAAAGGCCCCAACAACAGCCCAAAAACCGAAAAACACACAAAAATCACCACAATCCAATGCCATCCATGCCCTCAATGATGTTTACATTCAAGACACCCCACAGAAAGACTAGGCCCATGCACCACTGAGTACCCCTGTGCAAAAGGCCCCAACAACAGCCCAAAAATCTAAAAACACACAGACAATCACCACAATCCAATGCCATCCATGCCCTCAATGATGTTTACATTCAAGAGACCCCACAGAAAGACTAGGCCCATGCACCACTGAGTAACCCTGGGCATAATGGATGAAAGCAAGGCAGATTGGATGCAGGCCTGTGGCACAAAGCACACTGACTGGATTTAAAATGGCCCCTTGACCCCCACCACATGGCCAGGCCCTGTCTGTACAAGTCCTCAAAATGGCCCCCACCCACATGGCCATGCCCCACCAACACCCCAAAAAATCGAAAAACACACAAAAATCACCACAATCCAATGCCATCCATGCCCTCCATGATGTTTACATTAAAGAGACCCCACAGAAAGACTCAGTCCATGCACCACTGAGTACCCGTGGGCAAAAGGCCCCAACAACAGCCCAAAAATCGAAAAACACACAAAAATCACCACAATCCAATGCCATCCATGCCCTCAATGATATTTACATTCAAGACACCCCACAGAAAGACTAGGCCCATGCACTACTGAGTACCCCTGGGCAAAAGGCCCCAACAACAGCCCAAAAATCTAAAAACACACAGTAAATCACCACAATCCAATGCCATCCATGCCCTCAATGATGTTTACATTCAAGAGACCCCACAGAAAGACTAGGCCCATGCACCACTGAGTAGCCCTGGGCATAATGGATGAAAGCAGGGCACCTTGGATGCAGGCCTATGGCACAAAGCACACTGCCTGGATTCAAAATAGCCCCTTGACCCCCACCACATGGCCAGGCCCTGCATGTACCAGTCCTCAAAATGGCCCCCACCCACATGGCCATGCCCCATCAACACCCCAAAAAATTGAAAAACACACAAAAATCACCACAATCCAATGCCATCCATGCCCTCCATAATGTTTACATTAAAGAGAGCCCACTGAAAGACTCAGTCGATGCACCACTGAGTACCCCTGGGCAAAAGGCCCCAACAACAGCCCAAAAATCGAAAAACACACAAAAATCACCACAATCCAATGCCATCCATGCCCTAAATCATGTTGAAATTCAACAAAACAGTTGTATTATGCACCCATATCTAACCCTGGTCCTACTGGATACTACTGTGGCTACCCACAATATATTTTATTTAATGTTCCGAAAAAGTTTCAAAATTGTAGTTGCAGCAACTGTAATGCCCCAAACAAACTTACTTGTGAAATTTCTAATCCAATAGTGATCCAAAGAAAGTCAAAAAGGCCTCAAATCCAAATATCCAGCAGCATCCACAAAAAGTAATCCTTCCAGGTCAAGATCCAAATCAAAGTGACCAGCACATGAAGAGAGCACTGGGAGGAGCCTGCTGGACAGGAACAGGAAGTTGGAGACTGTGGGGCACTTCCTTCCTCCCCCCCCCCAAAATGGACTCCTTGCAAAAAAAAAGTGCAGGCTAATGTCAACCTGAGAAGTTATTCTGATAAAAATCATCATTTTCAGAAGGTTTATGCTGCCTGCTGGTGGATTTCTTGTGCAAAATTAGCAATTTCGCAATTGCGAGATTGTCGCGGCCCGCCGCATCTACGTGTTCGCAAGTGTTTACTCCCGCGATGCGTGATCACGGGCCTTTATGACGTACTCGCGTTGAAAAACTCTCGCTGTGCAAGGTGGCAAGCCGCGATGACGTAATCGCGGTCGACAAACTCCCGCGGGATCCAGCAGCAAGATCCAAAATGGCGCAGCACACGCAAACATGGAGAAAAACAACTCTTCAAACGCTGAATGACGGAGTGAATGCCGCGCGCCGCAAAATTGTATAATACTATATTTGTCAAGCGCGACCAAGCAAAAAAATCCGCTTTGTGCGAATGTGCGAATTTTCGGCAAATTCGCGAGAATTCGCGGATTGCGAATTTGCCATAAATCCGCAAATTCTGCGAGCGGAACGGATTTTACGCCCATACTTACCAATTTCCTGAGGGGAAATTTGATTTTAATTTTTCATCACCTGTTGTAGGATCTCTCTGATATTCTTCTTCTGGCCAATTGACAGTGATCTTACACTCTACCCATAAATCAGCTGGAACAACAATCTCAAACAATCCATCTAAATCTTTTAACAAAACCTTTGAAATGTTCACACACCTCTCTCCCTGTTTGTACCACTCAAGTGGTTTCTCCCTTAACTTGAGAAAATCGTTTGTAAAGAATAATATATCCTGTCTCGTCCAGGGAACATGAACATATCCACCACCTGGAGCTTCTCTCATCGGACACGCCCTTTAACTTTTTCTGTCTCTCTTAACGGAAACAATGACGCCTCTTTGACAGCTGCCTCTTCTTTCTTTGTTATCCATCTACCTTTCCACCTTTCTACATCTCATAATTTCTTCAAAATATTCATCAACTCCTTTACCTGTAATCTTTTTCCAGACACATTCAAACTTTCCAAATCCTATTCAGTAAAATCCAACCTGTACTTTTTCTGCAACATCTTTGACTTCCCTATGTCTAGTCTATACTCACTAGCAGCCTCTGTTATTTTTTCATGAAGATTTCTCGCTCTCCAAGTAATATCTGTACACAAAAACAACAGCTCTTCATCTCGGTAAGTCCTTAGTCTGTCTGGACTTATTGTACCGATTATCATCTCTTCCAAATCTACTCTCAGTTTGCTCACATCTATAATCTGTGGTAGGGTTATTCGCTTCTCCATTCCCTTTATCCAATCATCTAAATCATCTGGTGAAGGACTTACTGAACTTCCTGTCGCTGGAGTGACATGCGGCCCTATTCTCCTTGGATCAATTTTTATATTTCTTTTAGGGGTTTCAGTTATCATCTCACAAACTGGAAAATCCAACAATGTAGAATTTGTGTTAACCTGTCCATCCTCAGCAGCTACCGTCACCATTTCATTCCTGAAACTATTCCTTGGAACTGTCAATACATTTACTTTTTATATATTCTGTTTTTCTCCGTACAACGGAACTATGGGACCAATATTTACTGGTACCATCAACGCTTCCACATTTAAACTCAACTGATTTATTTTCAGAGTCAACTCTTCTCTTGCCTTATTCAACATGTCCATTTCACTCTTGTGTACTACTCTAGCTATTGTCGGGGCTTGTGGAATTAACGGGGTTCCCATTAGTGGGGCATTTGGAGTCACTTCACCTGAATTTTCTTGATATGGTGGAGGTCTTTTGGTCACAATGTCATCTAACAACTCATCATCAGATTCGTTCGGGTAATAGCTTAATCTTGAAGTCTCTATATTTTTATTTTTCTCTTTACATTTACCTCCTATCTGATCTTCAGCAACTAAAACTGGGTACAAACCCTCAGTTATCACAGCTCTCCTCCATCTTTTCATTTTATCTTCTCTTTTCTCAAAAGGATACCTAGACATTATATTTCTGTATCTCCTGCCACCTCGATTTTTCTCTCTTTCGAATGCCTCTACTTCCCATTCCTCTAGCGCTTCATACTGTGTAGGTCTGGGATTTGGCTCCAGTGAATTCATTCGATCTCTCAAATTCTGTAAAATTCTTACATTAAATGAACCATCCTATGGGAAAGCTATAACACCATCATCCTTTGTATATTCCCCCCAATTCTCTAACCAAGTACACGCATGGTATCCTCACTCCAAGATCATGAAATAAGCAGGCGTTCTTGGAGGTGGAATAGGAATTCCCTCTCTTGTCACTATTGTATTGTCCTTTTTACAGAAATTATTTCTTTTCTTAGGCAACCTAATTTTTCCGACTTTCATATGCTAATGTATCAGCAAAACAAACAAGCAAACCTTTCCATAATTTGACTTATTCTATTTGTCAGTGTTCGTCATATACCAGCGCGGCTCACACCAACCGTCCAATCACAGTTCCCTATGCATCTACTATCTCAACCAATACCAGCGCGGCTCACACCAACCGGCCAATCCTAGCTGCCTTTTTGCGACATCAGTATTACTGCTGCTACTGACCCTCCCTTTACAAAATAACACGGCAATGTATTTCTAAGTATTCTTAGTCAAAATTGTTGTTAGATACAACATAAAACAATGCTACCTTGTCTGCTCCACTAAATAAAGAGATAGTTTTCACCCTTTCAAAAATAATTCTTTCACTTCATGTAAGAATGACGACCAGCACTATTTTTCGTCCAAACAAGCTACAGTGGACTTGGTACTCCTCTAGGGATAAGGCCACAGTCTTGCAAGAGGACTTTTTGGTGTAAAAGAGGTGTTGGTACTTCTCTATGGATAAGGCCAGAGTTTCGGAAGTGGGCCTTTCCCTATTTCAGACACCTTGGACTTTCACACTCTTCTGCAGCGCTGAACTTTTCTGTCTAGTTATTGGGTTATTCATGCTTTTCTCCAGCCCCCATCTACCATGTCAATTTTAGCAAATGCAGGCCCATTCAGCTCACTATGATGAAAAAATAGGCATTTATTACCACTAACCTTTGCTCTACACACATGTTAATATTTTAATATTTTTCTTAGCATTCTTAGTGTTCTTTCATGCATTAGTTTATATTAGTGCACGCATGTGCAATGCGGTTTCCCATGTATTTGTGTGATTTATACGTTACTTTCTACTGCACTTTGTTAGTAAATAATACAGGGGTGTCAATTCAAGGAGGTTTTCTTTTTCGCAAAACCCTGCTCCATCAACACTAAACATAGCGTGAAAGGGGTGGGCAATTTGTGTTGTGATGAGCGTTCCACCGCACCACCCATTGATTTTGACGCCGCCCCATATTTACAAGGGTGGCCTACATATGGGGCAGTGCAAAAATTAAGACCAGGGAAAACCTGGTCCTACCCTAGTGCAACAAGGAGGAATGTTCAATTTCTCCTCCTTTTTGCTCTTTCCATGTGTGCTGCATTGTGCAGCAGACATAGATAAAGCAAAACACCATTGATTATTTATGTGTAGGAAGGTGTCCCTTCCTGCACCTAAACAGTAGTTTATGTGACTGAAAATGGCAGATAGTGATAGTGACGAAGATTGACAAGCTGAAATGCAATGCGAGCACGTTGAGAGGTGATTTGTACTCATCTTGTATTCATTTTGGGGGCATCTACGTGGATCCAGTCCTGAGAAGTTATTGTTATCAACTTTTTTACCCTTATTGCAAAGATCCACAGGTCAGATCAGGACAAAACTGAGTGAGTGTTCCCCGGGTTAGGTCCTCAAGACATCAGGAATAAACTAAATCTGAAGTCATGTGTGTAGCAGAGCATCCCTGAAAGATTGGAATGAAGTGAATGTGCAATTCATGATGAAGGTGAGGAATAAGAGATTAAGAAAGGGGGAGTCCCTGCCTTTGAACCTTTGAACCACTGGTCACAAGTATGTCTCTTCGCCCTCCTGGAAATTGGTACTTACCTGGCTTTGTCGTGAGGGGAACGGCTTGCTGTTCTTTTGAATGCGCCGTGAGGGGAACGGCTTCCACCCTTCACCCACTTGCCAGGTGACATCGCCGTGAGGGGAACGGCCGGCTGGAGGAACTTCACTCCCCACAATCCTTTGCCTGGCGCGGCACGGTGACGCCAACACAGCGACTCCTCTCCCATGATTTAAGCGCTCCCGCCCCACGCAACGCAGGATGTGCTCCTGGAAATTGGTACTTACCCAACTTTGCCGTGAGGGGAACGACTTGCTGTTCTTTTGGGTGCGCTGTGAGGGGAACGGCTCCCACCATTCACCCACTTGCCAGATTACATTGCCGTGAGGGGAACGTCCAGCTGGAGGAACTTCACTCCCACAATCCTTTGCCTGGTGCTGCCCGATAACGCCAGCACAGCGACGCCTCTCCCATGATTTAAGCGCTTCCGCCCCATGCAATGCGGGACACGCGCAGGCGGTGCCCGGGCGAAGCCCGGGACAAGGGCGGGAACATCTTAGGCCATCAGTGGCCGGAGGAGGCTGGGCTGGGCCACCCCCTTAACCTTTGAAATTAACTTGGACTGGGCATTTAAAAAGTACTGAAGTTGTATTGCTGGGGAGAGGTTGTCAAATTGTATTATTGTTGATTTGAGTTTGTATCACCTTGGGCTATAAGTTAAGTTACTATACTGAGGATTGAGCATCGTCCATCTCTCATAATTAATTACAACATGGCCAGAAGACGAGCCACAAAAACCTTGATGGAAAAACCTTGTACTACGATAGATTCATATCTAGTAAAAGCAGTCAGTGCCTCATCTGAGGAAATTGATCGCACTAAGAGGCGTCTATCTAGGGGGTCTAGTTTTGCTTGTGGAGACCATGTTAGCCAAGAGTGTATTTTGGCCAGTGAAGATAGACAGAGTATTTCTATGTTAAGTGTCACTCTAGAAGATGAAATTGGTACAGCTGTTAGTGTGACTAACAATAATGACGACCACTCTTGCATTTCTAATACACCCACTCTATCTATACTGGATAACTCTCCCCTCTCCTCCCCAATAAAGACAAAGGGAAATTGGTACAGCTGTTAGTGTGACTAACAATAATGACGACCACTCTTGCATTTCTAATACACCCACTCTATCTATACTGGATAACTCTCCTCTCTCCTCCCCAATAAAGACAAAGGGATATAAAAAGAAAACAATATGTCAGGGAAGTACAAAGGCTAAGAAAGATAAAAGAATTATTACATGGTGGGGGGTCCAGCAGCCACAAGCAATAAACAAGGTTTAGATGTCGCCCATGGTACATTAACTTTCTGACAAGCTAATTGAACTGCTTAGGCCATTTCATGATAGGTTAGATAACTTAGCCAAGGAAGTCCAGAACCTGAGTGGAACCCTTGATAAAATGAATGCAAGGACTCAGCAAGGTAGATCAAGAGTAGATGCAAATAGTGTGGTAAATAGTGGGGTTATTACATTGGACACTGGGACATATTACCAAGGGCAAGTATCGCCGCTTTCTCAGCGAATTGTGCAGAGAAAGCGGCGATACTGCTATAGCCCTATTAACAAGGGCAATTTAAAGCCTGCCCCATGCCCACTTTGCATGTCGGCGATAAACATTGCTAATGACATGCAAAGTGGGCGTTCCCACGTCCAACCACATGATAAATGTGGTTGGAGCTGGGAACACCCTATTACCAAGGAAGGCGATGGGAGGAAAAGACCTGCGATAAACTCATTTATCGCAGGTCTCCCAATCCCTGCTCTGACCAGGCGTTAGGGTTAGGCATTGATAAAATGGGGGGGTGGATCATAAAGCTGAATCCACCCACCCATATTATCAAGGCCCACATTAGCGCGTGAAAACAACGTTTGTTTTCATGCGCTAATGTGCCATATCGCCGATTATTGCCGGATTTCTATTCGCCTGCCTGATGCGCATTGATAATTGCGCGCTAAAAGGGCGATGAAATACGGCGATAGCCGGCAATACGGGAATGTGCGTTGTGCGTTTTCCAACGCACTCCTCGGTAATATGCCCCACTATTAGTAATAGTACTTCAATTGTACCCAAAACAAATAATCACCATCCGGAGAGACCACCTACCGAAAATTCAGGCCCCCGGTGAAAACTAAAGGAACCCTCTATGCTAACTAGAGGAATGTCAACTACTGATCCCAACCCTTGCATGAACCAAAGGGAGAAATTAACCCCAGGGGCCAGTAAGCATCCAGCAAAAGATGCCACTAAACTAGGTTACCTAGACCCAATGTTCTCCATTACAAACAAGACACCCACATCCATCAATTTACCACCTGAATGTGGTGCTTACGTAGCGGTCCTTGTTAATGTGCCTAAATTACGGAATGATCAGACGGAAAACCATGAAATGCTCAAGAATAAAACTATACATTGGCTAACTAACAATTGTGGCTTTCCAATGGCCTGGGCAAATCAGGTCTTGCTAACTAAAAGGGTGGGAAGGATCGGTCCCCTCAAGAAAAGTTTTGAGGGAGATTGCATAATTATTAATTTCAGGACCCCAGTGTGGGCACGGAATACCCTTGCGAACGCCCCTTCTCCATCACACTGGGAATATAATACGACCCTCCTGCCTTTAGGATATTTTTATAGACACCTGATGACGACCAATAATTATGACAGCCCTAACTACAACCCTAACTTCAATAAAATGCTACCACCACTAATACCACCAATCTGTATTACTATCCAATATATAATAGATTTCAAGCATTAAGTTCCTTAGAGGATAATGATTGACTTATGATTGTTTATAGAACATCTCAGAAACAGAATCTAAATGGGACCTTGTATAAGGATGTTGATGAATTAGCTGCTAGACTACCCTTTTTATCAATTACCGGTTAAGTCACCTTTTCCTTTAATGCCGCAAGAATGTAGAAAACCCCATCCATAATTGGCCATAACTACTATAAGGCCGTAAGTGACCACAATAGTATTTCCTTATCACTGCTATGCCGGGGGAATAAATCACCTAACAATGATGATTGTATTTCCAACATTGCCCCCATAAGACCAAATGGTATGAGGATCATTTTCTTTGGTATTTCTCCTTCTCTGAGACTTCAACATACACTTAGACTCTCCCAGTTCACCGGAGACTCTGGCCCTTCAAGACCTTTTGGGGGTTACTCAGCTGACACAGTGGATTTCTAAACCCACGCACTCTCAAGGGCATGTGTTAGATCTGGTGTGCTCCAACTGCGCACTAGATATTAAAGACCCCCTGTGGTCACTTGGTCAGACCACGCTGTGATTAACTTCTCCTGGGCTATCGTCCTGCCATCTAGCCACCCTCCTTCTTCGGCAGTCCCCCTAATGCGGAAAATTAGTATACCGGGTCTGGCTGAGGCCCTAACGCACTCCCAGATGGCTCTTGCCAATGATTTAGAGGGGCAAGTCGACCTATTCAACGCCTGGATCAGCCAGGGGGTTAAGGCAATCTCTAAACCTTTATCCAAAAACCCCAAGCGTGTACTGTCTTCTCAACCCTGGTACACGCCAGCTCTAAAATAGCGGAAGAGGACCTGCAAGAAGTTTGAGCAGCTATGGAGGGTTGCCTATTCTCCACAAGCGAAAGTTAACCTCCGCTCAGCCCAAAGACAATACTATGCTGCAGTTAAGGCGGCCAAAGGAGACTACTTTGCGTCTAGAATCATAAAGGCAGATAATAATGACAAAGAAATCTTCGCCATTGTCCAAAGCTTCTTGTCGCCGCAGGCGGAGAAAAAAACTATCCCTGTATCCGCAGGGTGGTGTGAGGAGCTCTCCTCTTTTTTTATTAATAAGATCAAACTCATTGAGGAGGGCCTAGCCGCGAGTGACGCCTCCTCACGCCCTCCGATCAGCGTGTTCTGTCCCACATCGAGCAGGAGCCTTTCCCAATTTGTTAGAGTAGAACAATTGGACATTCTTGCCCTCCTCAAATCACTCAAATCAGGATCCCCCTCTGACCCCTGTCCGGCGAGAGTTTTAGCCGGAATAGCAGACTGTGTCGGGTCAGAAGTTAAAGCCATGGTCAATTGATCACTGCAGTGGTGCCCAAGCAATGGAAGCAGGCTAAACTCCTGCCACTCCTAAAAAAAACATTTGCGGATCCACTTATTGCAGCCAACTATCGGCCCATCTCCCTGCTTCCTGCACTGGCCAAAGTCTGCGAAAAGGTCGCCTTTTGGCAGCTGAACGCCTTTGTGGAAGACTCTGGGGCTCTCCACCCGGCACAGTCAGGCTTTAGAGCCTCCTTCAGCACAGAAACGGCTCTAGTTGAGGTGGCAGAAGCCATTAGGGAATGTCTGGACAAGGGCGGCAGAGCAGCTCTGATTTTATTGGACCTCTCTGCCGCCTTTGATACGGTTCCCCACCAACTCCTCCTGGCGCGCCTTACATCTATTGGCCTCACCGGGTCAGTGCGGTCATGGCTGGAATCTTTTCTAGACTCCCGCTCCCAGCAAGTTTGGATGCTCCCGTACTCCTTCTCAGCCAGGGAAGTTCAGACGGGGGTCCCACAGGGCACAACATTGAGCCCGCTCCTTTTTAACATCTATATGACCCCACTGATCTTCCTGGCGGAAATCATTGCCAAAATCATGGCCTATGCCAATGACACCCAACTCCTGTTTACCTGGGGCAACTTGATGGTGGAAACAGACACAGCACAAAAATGCCTTACTGCCGTATTCACATGGCTGGCTCAGGCCAAACTAAAATGCAACTAAGGAAAATCCGAAATAATACTATATGGGCAATTCCCTCCCCTGTTCACAGAATCACTATGGCCAACTGATTTCCCACGTCCCCTTTCGGAGGGCGGCCCAGCTAAAAATCTTGGCATTTGGTTTGATGATGATTTCAGGTTCTCAGAGCATATAAAAAGACTCACAGGCGTTTGCTTTGGGACCCTCAAATCACTAGACAGATTTTTCCTCTGCTTCCCCAACCGGCTAAGGAGATGGTCGCCCGAGCCCTCATACTGTCCCGCCTGGACTATGCCAACGCTCTCGATCTGGGCTCCCCCTCATTTCTGGAGAATAAGTTGCAACTTATCCAGAATGCGGCGGCGAGACTTCTGTTGGGCATCCCTAAACGCACCAGCATAAGATCTCAATTGGCCACACTCCACTGGCTGCCGGTGGCCCAAAGAGTCCAGTTTAAGGCCCTGGTGCTAACTCATAGAGCCCTGCATGAGACTGGCCCGCTTACCTAAAGAAAAGAGTGGCCTTTTACATTCCCAGCTGACCACTTAGGTCGGCCTCCCAGCGTCTGGTGGTAATCCCCCATTTCCGACGAACCAAGCTGGGCGGCCAATCATTTTCGGTGGAAGCAGCCACTCTCTGGAACTCCCTCCCTCTAACACTCCGTCACACTCAGGACCTAAGAAGCTTTAAAAAACTCCTCAAAACCCACTAATTCAGTCAGGCCTACTAAAATTCTTATCTCTCGCTGTCTATGTAGTATTGCTCCGCGCCAGGATACTCAAGAGTAGTTGTGCGCGCTACAAATACCAATATAACATAACATATAACATAACATAAAATGGGCTGGTGGTGGCCCACCAAAGATACAAAGGGATGTTGTAAAAAAATGTAGAAGGGAAATAGATTATTGTCTTGGCGACAAGGCTAATTCAAATTTATTGCTTTCCAGTTTCTTAAAGATAAATAATACAATAGAAGGTCTATTAACCAAGAGCCATAGAGCAAAAAAACAGGAGCATGTTGGATGGTTTGACCATAACTGTACTCAAGCTCTATATAGATTGAAACAGGCCCTTGGTATCAAGCCTCCAAATACAGTCCATATTCAAGAATTAAGTTTTAACTATAAGTTAGCTACTAAGGCTAGAAAAAGAAAACTTCAAGCTGACGCATGGGATCAACTTAGCCTAGCAGCAGTTACTAATAATAGTAAATTATTTTGGGAGACAATAAACTGTCCTTTTTTAAAGGACAATAGTGTACCAGAATTAACTTCGCATGTAAATTGCAATGCCTGGATCGAACAATTAACAAATATTTGTAATACAGATAGGGATGTTTTGGGTTTGCTGCCAATCAATGATTCTATGTGGCCTATATTACCTTTGTTAATAAATGTCGAAGAGGTGCACGAAGGGTTAGTCAACAGTAAGGGGGGCAGAGCCCCAGGCCCCGACGGGGTGCCAATCGACTTGTACAAAAGTGAAATTAATTTATGGGCCCCGATTTTAGCTAGGATTTTAAATGCTGCTGTAGTGGGCCAATTTCCATTGTCTTAGGGCCAGTCACTAATTATACCATTATTCTAAAAAGGCTAAAAATCAGAAGCATGCAATTATCGTCCAATATCATTGTTGGATTCGTCTGTCAAGGTTATGAGCAGGATTCTGCTAAAAAGGCTTGAAACTTGGGCTTCAGACAATAAAATCCTTTCACAAGCACAATATGGGTTCAGAAAGGGATTAGCAACCTTGGAACAGTGTGTCAACCTTGATCTTCTCATTAGTAAATACCCATTAGCTAAAGGGGGTAACATGGTTTTATGTTTCACCGACTTGAGTAGCGCATTTGATCTTGTAGACCACTCAATTTTGTGGTCTACATTACTTGACTCTGGTGCCCCAAAGGAGATTGTATATTTTTAGCAGAGTTTATGAGAGGTTATCAAGTAGAGTACGCTATGGGCCCACAGCGGGAATGCACCCCCTTTTTTAACGTAAAAAGAGGCACCCGACAGGTTTGCGTCCTAGCTCCATTATTGTTTTTACTATTTATTAATAAAGTTGACGCAACATTAAGACAGATACCTGCAGACGCTCCATTGATAGATGGCACTGCTGTTCCTATTTTATTATATGCAGATGATGCCGTTTTATTATCACGTACTCCGATTGGTCTCCAGCGGCTTATTAATAATTTTACATTGTTTATTAACAAGGGAAAACTTTTAATTAATAAGTCCAAAACATTTGTTATGACATGTGGGAAAAATGTTAAATCAACTAGGACTTTTTATATAGAGAATACTAAAATGCAATCAGTCAAATAGTTCTGTTACCTGGGTATAACATTTGCTGGTAATGGGAAATGGGCATGTGAACATGAAAATGTGCGTTATAAGATGGGTAGGAATACTAACAGTATTTTTTGATTTTCTGCAAAATTGGGGGATCGCTGAGTAAAAGATATGGTGGCCATCTACAAAGCCAGGTGTGTGTCTTCCATACTTTATTGGGCAGGAGTCTGGGGACACTGCCATGATAAGTCACTTCAGCAAGATGGAAACACCTTCCTCAAACGTTTGCTGAGTGTGCCAACAACGGCTTCCATGGAATTGGTACACCAAGAAGTGGGAATCAAATATATTTCGGACCTAGCTGCCCTACACCCCCTGTTATTGTGGCGATTTATTTGGTCTAAAGAAGAAACGCTATTTACCCAATCAATCATTAAAGATTGTTTGAAGTTGAACCACTGTTTTCGTATTCCCTGGTTAAGCTTTATCCATCATTTGTATAGTCTTTTGTTTAATTGTACCATTCAGGGAGAGCCCGGGTACGCAGCCTCAATTGTTAAGAACAAGTTAAAAACAACTTTTCTAGCATATAAAAGGGAGGTCAGTGGGAGAACAATTGGGGAACAACCCACTCTTGTATTTTATCAGTAACTAAACCTTAGAAATTGTTTTCAGTCATATCTGACCGAAGTGACTAGAATCTCCCACCGTTTTGTACTGACACGCCTAAGGTTAGGCATCATTCACCATCTTGTGGCTTTTCCGACTATGAAAAGAAGTTCTACTTCTGTATGCCCATGTGATAATATATCCAACCAAAGTTGTTGTCACTTTTTAATGTTTTGCAAATTTTATTCTTTTTTAAGGAAGCTTTTTTTGAAACCTATCTTTTTTTAAATATAATGTAAGATCAACTAAAAATGCTATGAAGTTATTGTTTTCTTTGGAAGGTCCAGGCATATGCATTTATGTTGCATCTTATATTTTAAAATGTATAGCTGCTAGGAAATCTATTAACTTTTGAATATGCACATTTATATGTTATGATTTAAACAAGTACTTTATGGAATTTTTGGAGACAGGTTTTGAACATGTGATTCATATACAACATTTTATGCGATTAACTTGGGTTGTCATGTACAGGTTGTAATATTTAATTCAGTATTAGTGGCACATTGCACTTTTTGCAAAATTTGCACGAAATGTAAATTGATTGTATATGGTATTTACTGCGAAATTTGCACGAAATGTAAAATTGACTGCACTTGGAACTTTTTACGATTTTGCACGAATATAAAATTGCATGTGTTGTTTCTAAGTTACCCATGCTGCTAAGCAAATATTTGAGAGTTTAAAGTAGGCTGTTGATATTAGTTTTTGTATTTTAACAAGATGCTTATATGGTTGTTATTGACAAACCGAATAAAGCTTTTGAAACTGAACTGAAACTGACTATTCACCCTGCTGACCACCTCACTCCAGATCTTCATGGACACTGTCTCCAAGCGTGTAGTTTTCTTTCATTCACTTTCATTTTAATTACTGATTTCAGTTGTGTTAGTCTAATATGTTCAACTGAAGTGAAACAAGATTAGAACTGCCAGAATCCTTAGGCTAATCACAAAAAAGTCGAGTACTGTAAACAGTGCCTTCTCCCTTTAGCATTCACCCAAGGGGATGTGGCTCTTAACCTGAGAAGCTCATCAGTGCTGAATTTGTGCTTTTGTTTGCTGGTGCTTGGCACCAGCACTTATTTGTAAATAGCAGAGTTTAGCAAACGGTGGCTCTGTGTTGCTATTTTTTTATGTTATGTTATGTGAAATGAATTTCTACAGTGCTACGCATACCCGAGGGTGTCTTGGCGCTAATAGCTAGGCAAAGTGCAAGAGTATGATGTGAAAGATAATTTACAAGTTAAAAAGCCATGTTTTAAGAGGTTTTAGAAGAGTTAGTTGGAGGCACATTGAATTTTTTTAAATACCTTAAAATGATAAACCCAGAACTACAGTTCAAGGTGATAAGTGGGTACCAGTTGCAGTGGACTAGATTGAAATTCCCTGGGCCCTGGCACTTACGGTCTTACAAATTAAGCACTGATTACACTCAAACGTCTGGCCCGCGTCCTTCGATGTAGTGTGGTTGTAGTGCTAACTCCACGTGCGTGGTGTTCAAGCAGTGGCGTAGGCTCATTTGTGAGTTAGCGAGTGCCCCTGCTGTCCTCCCCCACTGAAGAAACGATATTTTCAGCATATGCAAATGTCAACACAATAGATCGGAGACTCCCAGTGCCAGCTGTACTGAGAATCTTATTATATGCAAAGGGTTTGGTCCTGCTGGGAGGGCACAGCTGGGGATAACTGATAAATAATTGATACATAAATCTGCTTTTGAAAGTCCCATCCTCTGCAGCTGATGTCTAAATACCGGATTGCAAGGAATAGTTAAGTGGTGTCAATCTTTCTGACAGATGCAAGAATGAGCTCTATATTTTTGTGGTTACCTTTGATTGATGTTTTTCGCTCTGTGGCTGTCTTCCTACAGATGAGCATTTTCAGTCTTTTCTCAGTGCCTGGTGGCCTTATGCAGTGCAGCAGAATAATGGAGTTAGGCACTGCGAGGAAGATCACTTTCCAGGGCTGCAAGAGGCAACATTGACAGATGTTTCGAAAGATTGCTCCCTCCCTCTCCAATATTGCGCGGTGAGATTGCTCAGTGACCTTTTCAGCGCATGCAAATATAGGCACAGGTCTTGCAGCACAATGAACTCTAAAAATAGACTTGCATTGTGTTCCGGTTCCAGCTGCCTCTGTTTCGAGTAAGGCTCGAGTCAAGTTAAAAAAGGTGAGCCCAGATAGTGTGTAGCTGTGTGATATCTATTCATCGGATAGCCTTCTGAATACCTCGGATATGCTTTTGTCATAGCAAGGGACTGGACCCTGGCCCCATGAACACAACACAGGTAGCATGTATAATGCTCGGGTGCTGATGTGATCTTTTTGGTTAATTCAAGTTTGCTAAGAATCTGTCTTTATTACCATGTTAAATATTTTTCAGTAGTCAGTGCTGTTTTACTTCAGCAAAAAGCAATGCTCATTTTTTTTATGTAAAGTCATCACGATCAAAACATCTAATTAGCTGCTATAAGGCCTTTGTTTTGACTGGCCCAATAAGTTACGACCCCAGGGGTGTGAAAAATACAGTCCATTACAAGTTGGATCATAAGCGTCCACTTGGAAATGAGGAATTCTCGGTGAATCAGTAATCCAAGGTCTTAGTGTCCAGGTATTGCTCATCCCCCATTCATACCTTCACACAAAGAGCTCAGCTGATTTCAGAACCGGAAATCTCCGAGTGCAAGTAAAGGGATCTGTGGTGTTCCAGTGGATCTCATATTTCAGATGGGTTTGGTAACTGCTGAATTAAGGGTCCACTTGTAATGAGTCTATATTCAGTGAACCTATGGTAATGATTAATAGCACCAGGTCCAAGTACTCACAGACGTGGGTGATTAATGGAATCCAGCACGACCAATCATGGTGGAGTCTGAAACTATGAAAGCGCAAACCATTATCGAATATAGAGCAGACATAAAATTAAATTTGCAAAGCCATGAGGTATGGCTTGCATTTTGAGTCCTGACTAAAACATTAAAAATCGCCTGCTGCAGCAAAAAAAAAGTGATTACTTTCAGAACATAATGCTTCTTTGCGTTGATTTTTTTTACATGTGATGATTCTTTAATCTTTTTGATGTAAAATACTCCATCCTACACTGCATGGGAGGTGGAATGATACACCAAACAGCCAATGGCAGGAAGTGAGAAAAATACTCCTCTGAGTTATAGGCATCCCTAGCTGTATTTTAAATTATTGGTAACAATAGATCTTGCAGGTATCTGCTTTGTGGAGCCAGAGCTAAAACTGGCCGTATGTTTTAATATAATGAACTGTCGTTATTTGAGAGGGAACAGCGTATTAACGTATAACAATAAAACACTAATTATATTTCATTCTTGCATTACAACTGTATAAGTCACACACTTAATTGCAACGTACATTTCTGTACCAGATAAACACACTTTCGTGAGAATTGAAATGTACTCCCACTACACGAAATCCTAGGTATGTTTGTGGAGCTGGATGAACTGAAAAATCAAGGTATTTATTTATTTATTTATCTATTTATGAGTTTTTATATAGCACGGAATTTACCCGAAGGCGTCAGAGCGCTTCACAAAGGAACAGAAAATTACAAATGAACAAATTACAGGTATGAGTCTCTGAAGTCTATTTAAGCCAAAATTAACAGCTGAAGATTAGACTCCTCATTTTAAGGGATGTTCAAAAAGAAAACAATACACTTCCTTTACGTCTGGTGTTGATGAAAATATCCTGCCGTGTTGTGGACCTTGAACCAGTGGCAGCTCCATCGCTATGGCAGAAGAGAGTCGCCCCAATGCTTTCTCGCAGTGCTAGAAGCAAAAACATCATTACCATTTTATGTTTCCTTTACGGGCAAGTGGGCGGACGGGGCTGCTCTGATAATGCAGAAGGGGAGGAGTGGTTTGCTCACTCCTAAGTGCACAATGACAGGTTTGTCGGCCCTATTGGGCCGCCCAAACCAGTAATGCACATTTTCCCCTTCTCCATGTATTGCAGCAATTTGATTGGCTTTGGGGATGGAACCTGACTGCCTGCTTCCTGTTCCTGTGAAGTCGGTGGCAGGGGGCAGGAGCAGAGAAGACGCAGGCTGCGGTCTCAAGGTAAGTTTATTTTATTTTTTTATATTTTGCTCCCGCACAACCTTCCCTCCCCCCGCGATCCCACTGCATCCGCTCCCCCGTCTCCACCCACGAGCCATGCCAGCTGCAACTGGCTTGAACACAATAGAGAAATACCCTAAACACTACTCTGAATCTGGGACTGGACTTATTGCAGCCTGTCACAGTGGCTCTTGGGTCCTTTGAAAATGGTCTTGGTTTTCAGAGGGCAAAGTGGAGCTGGAGTTGCAGGATTCTATATCCCTCTCTAACAATTTCGAAGACACAGCAGACGTATATTGAATCTTTGTTGACATTTTAAAAGTCCAAAAGGTGACCTCTGTAGCCAGGACTTGGAGGTTGGCTGGTACTGGGATTTGTCAACATAGAGGGTACCCCAGGTCATGACACCTGCAATGGAAGGCCTGACCTAAACCCCTTGTTGATGGAGGAGGGCCAAACGTTCTATGATACCCAAAACCACTATGATAAGCAGAAGGAGAAACTGACAGAATTCAGGAGTTTTAGGTCCTCCGCAGATTTGTCCACAAGTTCATCAACCTGAATTTCAAACAGCTTGGCTCCAGTGTAAGTATGTGATGAAGAAGACTTTAGGGCAGCATATGCCTTTCAAAAGCTCCTCCAAACATGGCGTCTAGCTGTATAGATGACCCAGAAGCTGTCACTTTTACCATACTGCATACAAACAGTCACATTAAACGTCATAAAGTACTCTGACATGCTAGTTAATTAAAGAGTACTGAAGAGTCCCTACATTGTTGCATTTCCCAGCTATAGCATACAATGAACAGCATCGGTAGCAAGCAAAAACTAGAAGACGATTCAGTCCGCTTGATGGATAATAACCTAAGACTCCAGATTGGCTTTCAGAAGTCGACCTTAACAACAGCAGGAACTTCCTCTTGAAAATTATATCAGGGATAGCTTTGATTTTGAAAAAACATGGAAAACTTATTTTCCTTCTCTTCAATACTTCTCACAGCATTAAGGGGCAGGGAAGTTGGGGGCAGGGCAGGGGCAGAGAAGGGGCAGGGAATTTTGTTCTCAATGCTGATACAGAAGAAAAACGTCCTGCTCCTCTTCAGCTGTAGAAGAGTTGAACAACGAAACTGTCCCAAGAGTGCTGTAGAACTTCAGAGAGCTCTGATACTTGGATTTAATTACCTCCCAATTACGTGCCCTCCTCAACCCCCATGTTCATATTCAGCGTCCTCTGCCAACATGCCTGTTCAGGAGAAGCTGATTTCATTTACAGATATTGGTGTTTCACCACTTAGTGGTATTCTTTTTTTTCCAGGTAGAGGTCGTAGTGCTAAGTCGTTCTGACCATCATTCTGGGAGCTCTAGTCTTTGCTTCAGATGGATGAATTACAAGAGTAGAACATTTGATATTTGTTTGTAAAATCAAAGCCCACGATTGGAAAAACCTACCGGAATGAAGCGGTCTGGCAGCAGCGGTAGCCTTTTACTAACTGAAAAATATTATTTGGAAGGCATCTTTTGAGACAGAATACCAGCTGGCTGAAAGGCTGAGCAGGATTCACAGACACAGAACGAGTCAAGTCTCCGGCAGAGACATCAGTGAAGTCTCCCAGGACTGAGAGATTGGCTATGAACAGACACCTTTCCACCCCTGCCAGCAGCCCGCTCACCTCCCAATTCCAGCGGCCCGAGATTGACTGCGCCAGTTTCATCAACACGCTGCTTGATCTGAAAGCTGCGAATTAGGTCTGGCTGCCCTACAGGTCAGGGGAGGCTGAACGAATGCGTGGCAGGCACGGCACAGTCCAGCATGGAGACAGGGCAGTCAGATCAGTCACCGAGAAACCATGACAACGGCAGGCACCACATCAAGGGAAAGAAGAAAAGGGGGCACCATCCTTACTGCTCGATCCATTTCCATGGCACTTTTAAACTTTTTTACAGATTCCAAAAGAGTAGAATCTCTCCGTTGCAGCCTCATTTTTTTCTTTTTTCACTTGCATTTTTCAATCTCATTTTCCTGATCTGCTCGTGGTCACTTTCATTCATCTGCCCGTGGCTGGCTGACTGCATTAATTTTCTGGACTGAATACATTTCCGTGCATTACCCACCTATGTGACAAGTAACTAATCTGACTCATCAAAATGCATTAGAATGCACTGTTCCGGCGACTGAAGGGCATTTCGGATTCACAGAACTTGCTCCTTAGAAACAGGAGGCAAAGCATCACAGAAATAAACCCAAATGAAAAGAGAATGCAACTGTGCACAAAGGGACATTGTATAAAAATAAAATATTAAAAACGGACATTTCGTAGCCACGTAACATCTCAGGAAAACCCATATTTTTTCAAAGATGGACTCTTGATTCCACACTAACACGCAAACCGCTGTCCCTGTTTGGCTATGAAAAAACAGGATGTCTAAGAGCCTATCAACCTCAAAGATACAATCCAGTGTAATGAGCAGTACAATATGGATATTTGATAACCTCAAAGATACAATTCTGTGTAATGAGCAGTACAATGTGGATATTTGATAACCTCAAAGATACAATTCTGTGTAATGAGCAGTACAATGTGGATATCTGATAATTTCAAGATGCAATGAGCAATACAATATGGATATCTAAGAACATCAAATATACAATCTAGACAATGCACACTACAATATGGATTCCTACCAATCTCAAAGATACAGACTAGTGCAACGACCAAGTACGATATGGGTATCTGACAACCTCAAAGATGCAATCCAGTGTAATGAGTAGTACAAAATGGATATCTGACAACCTCAAAGGTACAATCCAATGTAATGAGCAGTACAATATGGATATTTGATAACCTCAAAGATACAATTCTGTGTAATGAGCAGTACAATGTGGATATCTGATAATTTCAAGATACAATCTGCTACACATTGCATTGTACAAAATGGATATCTTAGAACCTCAAAGCTACATAGTGTAATGCGCACACTTCAATATGGATACCTACCAATCTGAAACATGCAATCCAGTGCAATCATCAGTACGATATGAATGTCTGACATCCTCAACGATGCAATCCTGTGCAATGAGCAATACAATATGGATATCTAAGAACATCAAAGATACAATCTAGACAATGCACACTACAATATGGATTCCTACCAATCTCAAAGATACAGACTAGTGCAACGACCAAGTACGATATGGATATCTGACAACCTCAAAGATGCAATCCAGGGTAATGAGCAGTACGATATGGATATGTGACAACCTCAAACACCCAATCCATTGTAATGCACAGTATGGTATGGAAATTTAACAAACACAAATATGCAATCCTGTGTAGTATGCAGTACAATAAGAAAGACTTTGGAACTGGGGAACCAGTTTTGAATCTCAGCGTCGGCTCAACTTTCTGTGATTATGGGCAAACCACTTAATCTCCCCAGTAAGTAAAAAAACAACAAAAAAAAAAACAAAATGAATATGTCCTTGTGCAATGTAATTGATGCTAGTGTAAAGCTCTCCAATCCCTTCAGGTCAAGTTCATGCTAAATAAAACTACAGAACAATAAAAATCTAAGATCCTAAAAAATGCAATCAAGTGTAATGTGCTGTACAATATGTATATTTAAAACCTCAAAGACGCAATCCAGTGTAATGAGCAGAAGAATATGGATATCTAACGGTCTCAAAGATGTAATCGAGTGTAATGCACAGTACAAGATGGATTTCTGCCAACCTGGTGTATAGCACACTAAAATATGAATATCTTACAACCTCCTAGATTCAATCCAGCGTAATGTGAAGTGAAGTATGGATATTTAACAAACTTAAAGATGCAGTCCAGTGTAAATTGCAATACAATATGATATCTTTCAAACTCATTGATGCATTCCTGTATAATGTGCAGTACAATATATGGCTCACTGACGCAATATCGACAACATTAAAATCATGCAACAAAAAAGTATTGTCAAAAATATTGTTTACAAAAATATCGTTTCTTTATACTTGTAATGGTAAATACACAAATACAATAAAAATTCACAATAATATCATTAAAAAACATAAAAAAATATTGTCTTCTAATTATATATAGTTTAAGATAGGAAATCCAAAATAATTTTATATAACATTAATATACCAAATGAAATTAATGTACAAAATATTTAATACTATTTATAAATATTTAAAACACATAAAATGGAGGCAAAAAAATGCATTGATTCTGCAAGACTCTAGCGGGGTCTCATTCAATAATGAGTCAGCCCCATGAGCAACAAGAAGGCTCCAGGGAGCCGATCCATGAGGCCAAAAATTGCTTATTTTGGATATGGGGCCAAATGGCCCCTTCCCCAGCCTCCAGAAGCCCTGGGGTGCTCACCCCTGTAGTCTAAATTCGATTTAGATACTCATTAATGATATAATAGAACATGTCATAAGTGATGTCATAAGAATGAAAATAACTTGTGCCCCTGCCAAGCACAATTTTCTTATCAATACTTTTATTGTAAATGTTGAAAAGATATTTTCAATGATGTCATAGAAGATTTCATGACTGATATGGGATAATTAGCAGTGCATGGTAAGGGTGTGAGTTATTATTTCCTTTGGGCATGAGTTATATATCCTTGAGATAAGTATAACTATTGCAGAGCCACAGGCCATGCACAATGGCACTCGGAATAAAGTATGGTAAAGAAATATTACTTTACATTAAATGACCTAGAAATTCACTGAAAAAAACAAAGGTTACAGGGGCATTATAGTTAGGAAACTCCACTGGAAAGCCAAAGATTACAGGACATTATAGTTAGGAAATAGAATTAAAAAAACCTTAGAAGTGAACTAAAAAACCAAAAGGTTACAGGCATGTTATAGTTAGGTTCAGACTTTTACTCACACAAAACCATGGAAATTCAGAAGTTATAGTTACCTGAGCTAAATATAACTTACACCCCTGCAGTGCACTGCTTATAACTTTACATATTACATTGCTCATGACATGGTCAGTGACCTCACTGATGACATCTCAATTGACATAACTGATAACATCATCCACAGAACCACTCATTCACATCAGTAGGTAGTTATAATTATATATATATATATATATATATATATATGTTCATATATTACCTACTGGCGATAGCCAGTAGGTATATAGAGTTAGGATTGTTTTCCATAGGGAAATCGCAACATTCTATTGGGAATAATTTTGGCGCCGGTTGAGGAATCTTCCTGAAATTTTCCTTAACTGTGCCTCGCGGTGCTCCGGTCCTTCCCTGAAAGTTTGGAGGGGATTCGTCAAGCGGGGGCCGAGATAAAAGGGGGGTCCCAAAAATGTTTTCCCCATGTTAATTTCCATAGGGCGGTTGGACTCACTTTTAGCCCGAACGGCTGAATGGTTTTCCACCAAACTTGGCAAAATTGTAGGGTCTGGTAGCCCGATGTGCCTTTGCTATGTCTCAATATATGTGCTCCAGTGGTTTTTACGAAAATTAACTTTGAAAAAATATATATTGGGCTACATTGGGCTATATATATGTTAGAGCCCAAATGTAGCCCAATGTAGCCCAATGTAGCCCAATGTAGCCCAAAGATGGCCACCAGAGACAAAAAAAAACAAATTTAGCCCAAATATCAGCCAGATGTAGCCCAACTATAGCCCAATGACAGAATGTCCCAGAGTGTTCTAAAGAACAACTAGAGCGCTAACAGTCTTACTTATGACAAAAGTATGGCACACCTGAAGTCATCTTGATTGGAATAAAGTGTTAACACTTAAAATATTTAATTTGCAAAGGAACAAAATGAGGGGGTTCATTTTGCCATAGAAATTATGATTAGTGCTGAAGAAAGAAAAATTAGGGCACATTTTGAGTGACTTCTCAAATCCTCTTATATTTCATTAAAACAATTCTGATATGCAGTCTCCCAAGATGGCCACCAGAGACAAAAGAGCCTGTGCTTAAAAACTCTGTTAGCAAAGCAGGCATTTGAGATTTAAAAAACGTTTTAATATATAAAAACGTTATCCGCTAATAGAATTAGCATTTAAAAAACCTTGAGAATTCAATGAAAAAACCATAGGTTTCAGGCCTTATATAGTTAGGAAAAAAAACTTGCGAATTCACTGAAAAAAACATAGGTTTCAGGCCTTATATAGTTAGGAATTAGCATTTAAAAAACCTTTGAAATTCACTGAAAAAACCATAGGTTTCAGGCCTTATATAGTTAGGAATTGCATTTTAAAAAAACCTTGCAAATTCACTGAAAAAACCATAGGTTTCAGGCCTTATATAGTTAGGAATTAGCATTTAAAAAACCTTTGAAATTCACTGAAAAAACCATAGGTTTCAGACCTTATATAGTTAGGAATTAGCATTTAAAAAACCTTGCAAATTCACTGAAAAAACCATAGGTTTCAGGCCTTATATAGTTAGGAATTAGCATTTAAAAAACCTTTGAAATTCACTGAAAAAACCATAGGTTTCAGGAGTTATATAGTTAGGAATTAGCTTTTAAAAAACCTTTGAAATTCACTCAAAAAACTATAAGTTTTAGTGGTGGTATAGTTAGCTGGACATTTTACTCATACAAAACCATTGAAATTGCTCCTATATAGTTAGTTGTACTAACTATATTTCGCGCACCCGCAATCCACTGCTGATGATGTCACATATTAGATCATTCAGGACATGGTCAGTGACATCACTGATGACATCTCAAATGACTGATTACCTGTTAGGTATTGTCTGGACTCCGATTTAGTATAAAAGTCAGGTTGTAAGTATGGATAAATGTTCTCCAGTGAGAAATTCTTTTTATCCTTCTCAAACTGATTAGATTTTTGTGTTACAGTGAAGTCCTTGAACTCCTGGATTTCCTTTTCCACTTTTTCTAATAAGGATTTCGCGTCTGGTATTGTTGAATTAGTGCTGATCTCAGCTTCTAATTTCTCTATTTCTTCGAGCTCAATTCTGGAAAGTCTAACTGCTGTCTCGACTGTAAGGACCATAAGGTCCCTACTACATTTGGTTTCGATGAAGGAGAAACCTTTTTTGAAGATTGGATCCTCGGTGAAGATCACCGGAATATTTTTGGTCTGAAGACCAGCTGGAATGGTCCCTTCCCTAAGATGTTGTAATAGGAAGTGACCATGCAGATCAGTTCTGATTTGCTTCTTTTTCAGAGGCAATAATTTCTCTGATTCGTTCTGGGATGTAGCTGACACACTGAGGGTGACTGAAGCGAACACTGGTGGATCCCTAAGTAGACTACTGATGTGCTCTTCACTATAGGCAAACGTGTCCTTGTCTGCCATCACTTAAAAACCCAAAGAAGGAAAATGAAGAAGTGAAATAATAAAAGTAAGAAATACAAAAAAATATAAAAAAGAGAGAGAGGAATTATGAAAAAGAAATTAGATCTAGATGCTGTCAATAGATCCACACTAGATCCCAGAGAATATGAATGAGCTATTGCATATACTCAAACTCCAAAGGAATGGAGAAACCGAGGCACGAGAAATCAGTCAAACAAACGTGAAAAAAGAGGAAAGGGGGCAGGGTAGAAACACCCTGACCCTAAAGGAAAAAAGGGGAGCCCCTCTGAAGCAATTAATTTCTGGGTCAGGGAGAAGAGGGGACAGCAACACTCATAATTTTAAAGACTCTCTGTCACGACCCATTTATTTTAAGGATCCATGTTACAGATTCCACAATGGGCACTAATAAATACCGAAAACCAATTATTTCTTTTACTTTCTTATTTCATTTTATTTATTCATCTTTATATAGTCATTTACGATACATTTTTCTTTTGAACTTTTTTCTTTTTTTCACTTATTTCTTTTATGAATTTTTTTTTCTAAAACAAACACATTTCTATCAAAAAATTAAAATATTGCAAGAATTATTTATACAAAAAATCTCTACTGAATTACATACACACCTGGGTAGAGAAAGCATGCAACCAACATCATGCATACACACTACATACTCACTCTTCACACAATACACTCCGTCTGCATGAGTTAACACGTTTCAGTTGTTTATCTATTGATCACAATAAGTTCACTACATTCCGTAGGATTCAGTAATAGACTTGGTCAACGCGTTTCGGTGGGATAAACGATATTAGGAACCACCTTCTTCAGGACCCGTCAGAGTATTGCATAGGAATCTCTACACCCAGGAGTATCTACAAAAGAAATATATATATGAGTCAATCCTTAAAAGTAAAGTGCCCATGTACCGTCATTGAAAACAGTGACATCCGTTTAGACCCAAGTGATACATGTGTCTTGTGCTAAACATATCAACAGACCCGTGTTTTCCACACCCGTGAGGAGTTGAGTCACCTACATCCATCTTTTCTATATACAGTTGTTGTAGGTGCCTCCGTGAGTTTCATCCTGTATATTGGCCCTACTTAGGTCAAGGCAGGGTTGTGGTAGCGATAATGGCACTATCGATCAATCATTATTTAATTTATGGAGCAGTCCACCATTGCCCACACCTACTCTGGGCAAATACACAGATTTTTCTTCTTATAAATACTTTTTCTATAGCAGCCTGCTCATATATCTTTTAATTTCAACAATGGCGTGTCAAAGACATTTTACATCGCACTTACTCCTTTTTATTTTACGCCTTTATGTTTTCACAACCAGGAGATCTGTTTAAAGTTTTTCATAATCATTTCACAACTGTATGCTCTTTTAGCTGGTAGTGAGAGGGAGACAAGTTTGTCAGCATTAGAGTTGTTGTAATGCTGTTCTATTATATTATAGAATTATGGGCTAGGCTAGAACCACCTTCTTACCTTTTTACAGACATGTCATAATTTAGGTACGGATTGGACAAGGTTTTTATTTCTTTTAGTTTTCTCTAGCTGTTCACTCTGTATAAACAAATGGAAAGCACAGGGAAACTCAGTTAACATATATAATTGATCATTTTTCGGGTATTGGTATAACTATATATCCAATAAAAAAGTACCTCTTCCAATTATTTCCTTCTTTACTATTATATTCACTCTTTCTTCTAGTGTTTTTCTTGGGTCATTCTCCCTTATGCCTTTTTCTTTGCTTAAATCCAGTGCTTCTTCAAACTGTTCACTGATTCCTGAAAGTATACGTATAGTTGATCTCCATTAGTTTCACTGTGGCTTCCCATTTAGTTAATGTGCTAATGTCCAACAACTCAAAATAAGTCCTTTTAATTTAACCTGATAACCCAATTTATATAAATAACTGGCTTATAACTTTTGTATTTTGTCCCCTTAAACTGTCAGGAACCCTAGCAAAAATTCTAGCCTCTTCTTACTTCCTTTCTGTCTCGTTTTGTCCCTTCACCGAAGCCCGAGTCACAGCATACGTCCACACCTTCAGAACGCTGTTAAATGACTACTGCTATTTATACCTCTGCTCATAGTGCTTAACACGTTCGTAATTGACTAATCCGAAACATATGTTTACACTTGATGAAAGATTTCTAGTTTCGTCGTAATCACATATTTGCTTCTAACCAATCCATTTCCCGATCGGGATAGGATTCCTACATAAAACATTTATGTGAATTCATCCACCATCTTAAAGTGGGAAAGTATTGTGTGTTTCGTTGTTTTCAAAAACATAATTCTTACTTGGGTCCCACTCGATTATGTTTTGGCATTACGGACATGTAGTCCATTGTTATTTTAATGATCCACTAATCGCACAATTTTTAATTGCGGCCAACACAATCTAAAGACAAAGTCCATTTTGTCTGTCATTCATACAGGGCCATATACTCCAAACGCCCCTCTATCCTCCTTTGTGACAGCCAATAAATTGTTTTCTCTTCAGATTTTCGTAGTCTATCGATTTCACAGATGTCAGTGAGGAGACATAGAATAAAGAACGATTTTCGTTGGCCATCTTGGAAGTACTTTCACGGCATAGTTATCATTATTCATAGAATCGTTAAGCAACCTTTATTTATTGTTGGAGCTATTTCTTTTCCTATATGGTGGGCCAGAATTTTTAGGAGACATATAATGCCAATTTATCCCCCTAACTAACAATGCAAACAGTGTGAGTATCTTCTATATTCCAGTGTATTCCATGTAGATGTTTAAACAATTTTGAACCTAAAATGGCTCATACATGTTGTTCCTTCATTTTAAGCTACGCGATTTTCATTACACCGCGTGGATATACTGCGTTGACATAGTCACGTCCCTATTTACTTTCGCATCGTTTGTGGGGAGCACTTTACTTCTTTTCGATAAGCCACGTGAGCTGATGCTACATTAGTGCTAGGTCACATGGTTGGTATGTACTCATAGTACTACTACGGCTTACCAATACTCTGCTGTACATGATATTTATTTATTCCCATTATCTTTTTTTATTTAGGCACATGTTATTAAGTGCCACATTATCAATGTTCCCACATCCCTGTATCTATCGTGATATGAGGTATTCAACACCTAGATAAGGCGTCATGAAGCATGAATGTGGGCATGCATAAGGAATTACGATATTATTTTTCTTCATACTCCTACTGGTAACAGGCCCTATTACCATGTCTTTGTAATATTCCATTGTATTTCCTGATTAAGTCCCTGTTTAATGCTGTCCAGAGTGAATATCCAGAAGGTTTCCCTTCTTTTACGGATTTCCTCCATTGGCATTCCAATCTGACCCTTTACTTTTTCAAGGATACACCATTTAATATCCATCTCTGAATGTCCATGTGTTAAGAAATGTTGGGTCAATGGTGCTTCCTTCCTACTGTTTTTTATTGAGGATTTGTGCTCACTGTACCTAACCCTAAATTCTCGTGAGGTTTCACCTACATAGCAGATTTTTCACAGGCAAATAACAACATAAATTATGTGGCTGCTCCTGCAATTCGTAAGGTCCCTTAGCTTAAATTTCTTGTTTCGATGTTCAAAGTAATCTGTAATAATGGCTGAGTCACAGGCATGACACGAGCCGCATCTGTGGTTGCCCAAGATTATTGGAAGACCTGTAATTGTAGATTGTCGAACCTGTGGTATATTTGGTCTCGTATGTACAAGAATGTCCCTTAAATTCCGATTTCTACGAAAGGTCACCAGAGGTTGATCTAATGGGGGTTCTTCCTCATTGCTATTTAGAATTTTCCAGTGTTTCTGGATAATGTTCTTAATTTTAAAGTTAAGAGGAGAGTGGTTGATCACACATACCACCTGTTTTTTTGGATCTCTGCTCTTTTCCTCCAATAGGGCATCTCGATTATAATATTTTGCCCTTTTATATGCATGGCGAACCAATCTGTTCGGGTAGCCTCTTGCTATTAGTCTCTTCCTCAGGGCATCACCATGTTTGTGGAATTCTACCACATTTGTACAGTTTTTCCTTATTTGAAGGAACTCTCCAAATGGGATTGAGTCCTTTTGAATATTACGGTGATAACTTTGATACTGTAAGATGGTGTTTTTAGCCGTAGGTTTTCTTTAGATTGTGTGGCCGCAATTAAAAATTGCGCGATTAGTGGATCATTAAAATAACAATGTATTACATGTCCGTAATGTCAAAACATAATCGAGTGGGACCCAAGTTAGAATTATGTTTTTGAAAACAACGAAACACACGATACTTACCCACTTTAAGATGGTGGATGAATTCACATAAATGTTTTATGTAGGAATCCTATCCCGTTCAGGAAATGGATTGGTTAGAATCAAACATGTGATTATGGAGAAATTAGAAATCTTTCGTCAAGTGTAAACATGTGTTTCGGATTAGTCAATTACGAGCGTGTTAAGCACTATGAGCAGAGGTATAAATAACAGTAGTCATTTAGCAGCGTTTTGAAGGTGTGGACTTATGCTGTGACTCGGGCTTCGGTGAAGGGACAAAACAAGATAGAAAGGAAATAAGTAGAGGCGAGAATTTTTGCTAGGGTTCCTGACAGTTTATGGGGACAAAATGCAAACGTTTTAAGCCAGTCATTTAGATAAATTGGGTTATCAGGTTAAATTAAAAGGACTTATTTTGAGTTGTTGGACATTAGGCCATTAATTAAATGGGAAGCCACAGTGAAACTAATGGAGATCAACTATATATATACTTTCAGGAATCAGTGAACAGTTTGAAGAAGCACTGGATTTATAAGCAAAGAAAAAGGCATAAGGGAGAATGACCCAAGAAAAACACTAGAAGAAATAGTGAATATAAAAGTAACGAAGGAAATAATTGGAAGAGGTACTTTTTTATGGGGTATATAGTTATACCACCACCCGAAAAATGATCAATTATATAGGTTAACTGAGTTTCCCTGTGCTTTCCATTTGTTTATACAGAGTGAACAGCTAGAGAAAACTAAAAGAAATAAAACCGTGTCCAACCCGTACCTAAATTATGACATGTCTGTAAAAAGGTAAGAAGGTGGTTCTAGCCTAGCCCATAATTCTATAATATAATAGAACAGCTTTACAGCAACTCTAATGTTGACAAACTTGTCTCCCTCTCACTACCAGCTAAAAGAGCATACAGTCGTGAAATGAATATGAAAAACTTTAAACAGATCTCCTGGTTGTGAAAACATAAAGGCGTAAAATAAAAAGGAATAAGTGTGATGTAAAATTTCTTTGACACGCCAATGTTGAAATTAAAAGATATATGAGCAGGCTGCTATTAAAAAAGTATACTCATATACGAAAAACGGTGAGGGTAACTAGATTAGCACAGACAAAAACTAAATTCCTGCATACAATAATCTAAGAAAATTTTTGTGATACAATGTCTGCTCAACACCTCATCTGGATCCACCGAAGAAATCCAGTAATGTCCATAATATGTTCAAAAGAGATTGAGGGAGCGACTGAATTCAGCCAAGAAATCAAAAGGTTCACAGATGTGAGTTCCCAAGAATGTTCTTTTATTTGATAGTATTCAACAGAGATGATGATAATCAATCAGTAGCACATCTTCATTGTTTCATAAATCAATATACATAATAAACAGCCGACGCGTTTCGTCCACAGATGGACATCATCAGGGCTCCTATTAACATGTAGTTCTCAGAAAACGTTGAAAAAGTAGTTATAAGAAGAAAAATCTGTGTATTTACCCAGAGTAGGTGTGGGCAATGGTGGACTGCTCCATAAATTAAATAATGATTGATCAATAGTGCCATTATCGCTACCACAAACCTGCCTTGACCTAAGAAGCCATTAAGGTAATGGGGTGACCCAAAAAGGTACTGGACCTGGGTTATTTGCGATACAGAAAAATGGTCCAAGACCTCTATGTTTTTACAATACCTGAATTAAACAGTAAATTTTACAGTTCAACAAACTCCGAGGCTTGTCATTACGGATCAGCTCAACTCAATAAATGTATCTCATTCTACAAGACATGAGAAATTCAAAACAATTCGAAGAAAGCGGCAGAAAAAATTGTATTCGACCCAGAGTAATATTTAATATTTCTAGGTCAACAAGTTCATCATTTCGAACATTATTATTGTTAATAACAGTGGTTGCCCCAATTAGAGCGTGCAGATAGAAAAAGTTATAGGTGATAAAGTGTGTGAGAGATTAAGATGGAAAGGGATTCATAGAGAGTATTTGTGACATAAAATCATCATAACAATTTCCTATATAACATACGAAAAATTCATTGATCGTACTGTTCAAACTGGCCAAAGTAAAAGTCAATTTGCTCAAATGTTTTTCTTAAATATTCATCACTCATCAGTGTCAACAGTAAAGTCTGCACATCAATATACAGAAACAAAATGGTCGAGGTTATTTACTAGGGGCGTCGACGTTTCGACTCGTCTTTACGGCCTGTCGGTAAGTTAAGCCTTGGCCATGCGAGTCTTCATCAGGACAAAAAACTGGAGGGGCAACCCGGGGTGGTAGATGACCCTACAACAAAAGACAATAGTTCTATAAACTGCTGCCGCAACTGCTATAAAATAAGACTCTAATCATGTCTCAGAGGCTAACCCTTTCAGAGGATGGGGTGACGCTTATTCCCACGTTCCCAAAGATTTTCTCCAATCCTACACCAATAAATATTAAAAACATATATATATGGAGAACCTTGCTCTCAATAGAAAAAGTCCATTAATCATGGTTGGACTACGATATCAATATTTACCGAAATGACGTTCGATGGGGTGGACTATTCCATGAATTTATGATTCTGGGTGTGAGGTTAGATGGATGCCATCTCAATAGTGAATAGAGCTCTGTAAGGGATACAATTGTGTCTATCAGTGTCTACTTCATCCCGTAGGAATTATGCTCGTAAGACGCCATTCAAAGGAAGGGTTTTAAATCTACCTTATAGTATTCCGGGTGTCCTTAATACCAAGATGAATCAAGTTCACTTGAAAGGTACAATGGTTCTGGCCTGAATCAACGTTGTGGATCCCTGCAAAAAGGTTAATGGAGCCATTATTGTACACTCCATCTGTGCCCATGTAATGTAAACACGACATATAAGCAAAAAAGGGTTACTGGAGCCATTATTGCAGACTCCATCTATACCCATGCAGTATCAAAAAGATAGGTGAGCCTCTGGTAATTACCTGTATTCAAATGATCGATCAGATGCTCCTCCTCAAAGTATATTAATCACCAAACCAAGTCGGGCAATAAATTCCCGCATTTCGCATCTATGAATAATTAGAGTAATTGGCATCATTAACAGAGCCAAAACTGGGTAACAGCTAGGATACCACAAAAATCTGGTAATACTGCTTACCACATGTCTTCATAAACTAGCACATCCGTGCATGTCGTGTCCCACAGCTAGGAAGCAGCCTCTGTTCCTGTAACACTAAACTTCGACAATGTGGGTAGTAAAAATAGAAAACGGACTGGTGTTTATTGCATACAAGAGTCCGTATCCGATGGATATTCATGCACCTAATTCTGGTTGTGGATGATCAATACTGTTTATAAATAGAATAGAGCACATAGATGCATGGATAGTCAATGTTGGAATCAAAAACATTTTCTGACGCCGATCGGGAAATCGGGTCGCGGACACAACGCGGCGCTCATTATAATGCTGGCCTTAATCAATAAATGTAAAACTATATTAAGGACACTATATATCTGCCCGGGATTCATGAGATCTGATCTCCCGATCGGCGTAAGAAAATCTTTTTGATTCCAACATTGACTATCCATGCATCTATGTGCTCTATTCTATTTATAAACAGTATTGATCATCCACAACCAGAATTAGGTGCATGAACATCCATCGGATACAGACTCTCGTATGCAATAAACACCAGTCTGTTTTCTATTTTTACTACCCACATTGCAGAAGTTTAGTGTTACAGGAACAGAGGCTGCTTCCTGGCTGTGGGACACGACATGCACGGATGTGCTAGTTTATGAAGACACGCGGTAAGCAGTATTACCAGATTTTTGTGGTATCCTAGCTGTTACCCAGTTTTGGCTCTGTTAATGATGCCACTTACTCTAATTATTCATAGATGCGAAATGCGGGAATTTATTGCCCGACTTGGTTTGGTGATTAATATACTTTGAGGAGGAGCATCTGATCGATCATTTGAATACAGGTAATTACCAGAGGCTCACCTGTCTTGTTGATACTGCATGGGCATAGATGGAGTGTACAATAATGGCTCCAGTAACCCTTTTTTGCTTATATGTCGTGTTTACATTACATGGACACAGATGGAGTGTACAATAATGGCTCCATTAACCTTTTTGCAGGGTTCCACAACGTTGTTTCAGGCCAGAACCGTTGTACCTTTCAAGTGAACTTGATTCATCTTGGTATTAAGGACACCCGGAATACTATAAGGTAGATTTAAAACCCTTCCTTTGAATGGCGTCTTACGAGTATAATTCCTACGGGATGATGTAGATACTGATTTTTTTTTGATAAATTGTTTTTATTGCAGACATTTGTAAACAACATTTACAGCACAGCATTAACACCTATCAGCTCGTACATTCTTCCATTTCTAATCAGTATTGTACACAGCCTGGAGGCCCACAACCCGGAGGTCGGGCGGCAATAAGAGGAAAAATTTGCAATGCTTGGTAGGGAAACTCAGGTGCAATCCACTCTCTAGTCAATGTGCCAGTCTGCTTTTCTTCCCCTCCCCCTATCGGGATCTCCCTACAATAACTAACTAACCCAACTTCCCTCCCTCCCAAACGTGCACTACCTTCTCAGAAGTTCCTATCTACTTCTCGTCAATGGGTGTGATCAGGAGATGTCATCTAGTGTTATTCTAGCTGTGCAGTGGCCCTGGTATGCTGGGGGAGCCGTGTTCCTTCCCACCTAGGCTATTCTCCTCCTCCTGCAGCGTGCTGTCCCTAAGGGCTTGAACCAATGCCTCCCAAGCCGCTGCCGTTTCCAATGCCCTATCGTCCTGTGTAAGGCGAGCCATCTGGTATCTGTGTGTACTATCGCATGCGGCCCATCTCAGGAACTCATTGATCCATCTCCTATGGGTAGGGCCTATTCTCGCCTTCCAAGTCCATGTGATTTCCCTTTTAGCTATAATGAGGCCCATGTCTATGAATTTGCTCGTGATTCGTTTTTTGGGTGTGTGCGGAAACCAGTGCAACAGGCAAACCGCTACGTCGTATTGTAGCACCCTGTCCGTCACCTCAGTCAGAGTATCGCCTATCTCCTGCCAATAGTCTCGAAGGCCAGGGCATGACCATAACATGTGTTCCAACTCCACTCCCTCTAGCGCACATCTCGGGCAAGCCGCAGTAGCCACTCCAAAATACTTCCTGATCTTACCCGGGGTCAGGTAGGCCATGTGAAGCACGTAAAAGTGTATTTGCTGAAAGCGCGCATTCCTCGTGCTATTCTTAGCCCGTCTCACTAACTGAGCCCATGTCGTCTCAGGGATCTCTCTATCAAGGTCCCTTACCCAGTTGTCCTTCAGCTTCATCAGTGGTGGCAGGTTTTCCAGGAGCATTCTGGAGTACAGGCATGTCACTGCCTTGTAGGTTCCCGCCGCCATCATGGTGTACTGGCATGCCATAGTTGTCGGTGGCTCTGCCAATCCACCCCTCCAGTGCCTCTGGATGGCCCTAGTCACCGCTGCATGCAGTAGATACTCCCCTTTGGATAGGCCAAACCTCTCCTGCAGCTCCCGATATTGAAGAAGCTCCCCGTTCTCATAAAGGTCGCCTATCACCTGTATTCCCTCGTCCTCCCAGCTCTGCAACCGCGACCAGTCGCCTCCATGGGGGAGTGCTGTAAGCATTCCTAGGGGTATCTCAGGGGCATATGGATGTTGCACACCCGCACGACGCTGAGATCGGTTCCAACAGAGTCTGAACGTCCTTTCTTCGGGCGTTAGGTCCCTGAGAGCTATCCTCTGCTGCAAAGCAATGTAGGCCAGAACATGGCGTGGTGTGCCCCCGCCCCTCTCGTTCTCCGGACCTCGGAACACTCTCGCTACCTCCTGCGTAAAGATCTGCAGTTGGACAGCTAAGTAGTAAAGTTCGAAGTCGGGGTTGCCATGCCGCTCTTGTCCTTCGGGTAGGCGAGCGTCGCTAGCGCCACTCTGCATCTGCCCTTTCCCCATATGTAGGAGGTTAACTGAGACTGCAGGAGCCTAAAGAAGGATCTGGGTATCCAGACTGGGAGGGTACGGAAATAATACAAAAGGCGCGGCAGGGCTATCATTTTCAAGAGCGAAATTCACCCAGCGACCGACAACGGAAGCGTGGCCCAAAAGGCCATGCTACCCTTCAGGGCCTTCATGCACCGGCCCACGTTACCCTCCATCAGGTCTGCCACCGTGTGATATATATAAACTCCCAGATACTGCAAGCAAGTGGGCTCCCACCGAATATCGGGTGGGTGGTCGGGCTGTTCCGTGTTCCGTCGCAAAGGGAACAAACAAGTTTTAGCCCAGTTAACTGTCAAGCCTGATAACGCTCCAAAGCGCTCCAGGAGTCGCCGCGCACCCTTCAAGTCCCTCGAACCGCCCTCTAGGAACATCAGAAGGTCGTCTGCATACAAGGAGATGAATTGGTGACCCTCCCCGTTGTCTATACCCCGAAAGTGTTTACCCGTCCGGGCCTCAGCCGCCAGCGGCTCAATCGCTAAGGCGAATAACAGGGGGGAGAGGGAACAGCCTTGTCTGGTTCCCCGCTCCACCGGGTATTGGTGTGAGACCAGGGACCCTATCCTCACTCTAGCTACCGCTGCCGTATATAGGATGCGTGTCCACCTAATATAGCCCTCACCCAGGCCAAAGTGGTCCATGGCTTTGTAGAGATAATCCCATTCCAGGCTATCAAATGCCTTTTCTATATCTATTGAGAGAACCAGCGGCGCCCGGGCCTCTATATTCGGATTTTCAATCAAACGTGTAAGTCTCCGTATATTCAACGTCGTGCTCCGCGCAGGTATGAACCCGACTGGTCTCTGTGGATCAGCTCGGGCATGTGCTGTAGGAGTCTCGCTGCTAGTATGGCACTCAATATTTTGTAGTCTGTGGTGAGCATGGACAGCGGTCTATAGGAGGTCGGGCTTCTGCTCTCCCTCCCAGGTTTCAGGAGCGGGATCACCAGGGCTTCTCGCATAGAATGGGGTAAATGGCCGGTTATTTTGGCCTCATTTTATATCATTTGCAGTTTCGGCGCTAACAAATCCATGAATTTGCTGTAGAATTCGATGGGCAACCCATCTAGGCCCGGCGTTTTGTTGCGGGCCATTCGTTGTATCGCCCCTTTGATCTCCCCTAACTCAATGTCCCTACCCAATGTCTCCGCTTGGTCACGCTCCAGTCGCGGTAACTGTATATCCGCTAGGAAAGCTTGGATGTCGGATTCCGGCTCCACTATCGTGCTCCTATAAAGGGTCTCATAGTATCTCTGGAAACAATTCAATATTTCCATCTGGGAGTAATGTATATGGCCCCCTTCTCCCTCGACAGCCAGTACTGAGGAACTTCGTTTAGTGGGGTTGGCTAGCCACGCTAGCAGCGTTCCAGCTTTATCACCTTCAACATGGGCTCGGAGCGTGTATGCCTTGTAATCAAAGCAGCGGAGGCGTTCTACTTCCACCGCCACTGCCTCCTTAGCCAAGTTGACCTCCTCCTGGAGCTTGGGATGACCAGGTCGCGCCTTCTCGGCCTCTCTCAACTTGGAATCCGCCTTCTGCAGGTCCTCCAACAATACCTTCCGTACGCCCACATGTTTCCCTATGCACTGCCCTCTAACTACCACTTTAAAGGCATTCCATTCCATCGCTCTGGTAGCCCTGGACCCCTCGTTTACCGCGAAATACTGGCCAATACCTTCCTCCAAAGTCGCGTGAAACTGTGGGTCATCCAGTGTCTCAGGCTATAACCTCCAAGTCGGGACTCGGGACACCTCCGTGACCCAATCCAAGCTAATTAACAGCGGATTATAGTCCGAGAGCGTCCTGGTGAGGTACTCGGACCGCGTCACGGCTTGCATGAGCGATCGAGCGCACAAAAATGCGTCAATCCGGACGTGGAGATCATGGAGGCTCGAGAAAAACGAGTAGTCACGTTCAGTTGGGTGTTGCGAGCGCCACGCGTCCAACAAGCCCCATTGCTCCTGCCAGTCAAGCCTGCCCTTCGTGAGGCGGTGTACAGGGGAATCTCCCAGCGGTGGGTGGGATCTATCTAGGGTCGTGTCCGTTACTGAATTGAAATCGCCCCCGATTAGGACCGGCCCCGCCAAAAAGTGTGCAAGCGTCCCCGATATTCCCGTTAGGAAGGTCAACTGGTCAGTGTTAGGTGCGTATACACTACATATTACTACATCCCTGCCTCGCAGTCTGCCCTCCACCACCACATACCTGCGCTCGGGGTCCACCAGGTGTCTGGTCGCCTGAAATGGGGTACCCGCCCGTATCCATATCAGAGCTCCCCTGGCGAAAGCTGAATAAGTGGTGTGAAAGATCTGGCCCCTCCACCTCCTCTGTAGTGCCAACCCCTCAGGTTTCGTTAGGTGTGTTTCTTGTAGCATCGCTATATGCACCCCCCTGCGGACCAGGCATGCATGTACTTTGTGCCTCTTGGTCATAGAGTTCAGCCCCCGCACATTCCAGGTCACACATCGCAACACATTTGCATTAGCCATTGTCCCATAGTTCCCGTCCTGCCCTCCATCGCAATCCCAGCGCTTCATGAGTGGTGGTGGCCCCTCAACTAGCTCCCGGACTAGTTGACATTTTCAGTCCCCTACATCTCAAAACCAACCTACATCTGAAAAAGAAGACAACCCCAACAATCCCCTCACTCCCCCCCCCAGAACAGGCCCCAATACCGAGCTATTAGTACCCATCCAAACTATTTCAAACCTCACAATGTCCCAACTAAATCACGGTCGTAACCGTGAATACCTTAAGGGCAAACGGGTTGTGGTCAAGGCCAAGAGGTGGTACACAGCCCCCTCCCCCCACGTCCTCGCTTTAGCAGCGGACTGGCATCCCGGTCAGCGCCCTCCTAATCTAGATACCTTACAGTCCGTAGAATTCCCCCTCTGCAGAAGTGTTCACTGGCCACCGACCTTGCTTCATTCATTCAGGATGTCTTCGGCTGTTTGCGGAGTCACCAGTGGGCCCCGGGTACTGTGCGCTTCCGAGTGCTCCGTCTCCGACCCCGTGCCGTGACCATCCGAGTTCGAACCCTGCGCCGCCGGGGGGGCGCCCGATCCTGACAACGATTCCACCGCCTGGAGTGCCGCTCGCTGCTCCAACTCCGTCTGGGACACCGAAGGCTTCCGCGATTCCTGTCTTCTCCGGCGTAGTCTTTGCAATTTCCGAGGCTGCGTTTGCGTGCGCTCCCTCTCATTCTCCTCTCGGGTTCTGGCGCCGTCCGTGCCCGTCTTGTATGTCTCCCACCAGTCCCAAGCATCCGCCGACGTAGCGAAGAAGTGTGTCTTGTCATCCAGTATCACTCTCAACTTGGCTGGAAAGAGCAGGGAGTATTGAATGCCCTCAGTTCGTAATTTGCGTTTGATAGACAAAAAGGAGGCTCGTAGTCTCTGCGTGTCAAAGGTGTAATCGGGGAATAGGGTCACCTTACTGTTCGCAACTTGGAATAGTCCAGCTTCACGGGCTCTCTGTAGCAAAAGGTCTCTGTCTTTATAGTGCAGCAGTTTGGCTACGACCGGTCGTGGGGGTAGGCCCGGCTTAGGAGGTCTAGCCGGAACACGATGCGCCCGTTCCAATGTAAAGAATGGTGATAAGCCTTCCGGTGCCACCTCAGTCTTGAGCCAATTGTCAAGAAATTCGACCATGTCTCCCCCTTCCGTTTTTTCCGGCAGACCCACTATTCGGACATTACTGCGTCGACTCCTATTTTCGGCATCCTCTGCCCTCCTCTCCAACGTTTGTATCCTGCCCAGAGCATCCGTGAGCTTCTCCTCCATACTCTTGTGGGCCGGGGCCAGCACCCCCAAGGTGTCCTCGGCTTCTTTGACACTGTCCTTGAGTTTGTCGTGGTCAGGTCTCAGGAGCCCTAGCCCCGATACCACCTGCGCAATATCATTCTGCAAAGCGTCTCTCGTGGCCGCAATAGCCTCCAGTATGCAGTCTTGAAGTTGTTACAAGTCTGATGGCCCCACAGGACCCCCCTCCGATGCGTCCGAGTTCGCAGCTCCCTCCGGTTTCCCTTTGGTTTTTCCCATGGTGGCTGTTCGTGAGGCACGCCGCCTCTGGCCGTCTATAGTGAAGTTGTCGGGTGGGCTCAGCAGCCTCCAGTAGGCCTCGGTATCGTGGGAACTATGCACCCCAAGCTCCTGGGCCTCCAATGTTACAGCCGGCTGCACCTCAGGGGAGTCAACCACGGTGTCTTCAACCCCAAACGGGAAATCCCAGGTCTCAACTCAGCTCCAGGCCACGCGCTCCCGTGCGTGCGGTCTCAGCAGCCAGAGGGTGCTCTCTCCAGTCCCCTTCACCCCTGCGCAGCTATCTGGGGGCCAATCCCAGTACTACCCGGCGCCTAGGGGCTCATCGCTATGTCCAGTGGCCACAGGAGCAGGATCCCCCGGGCTCAGCTCTCGCTCTATCCACTCACAGGGGCTGCACTCTCGTTGCGGTCTTCTCGACAAGGAGGCCCACTCCCTATTCGGGGCTTGCACTGTGTCGGACCCTCTTTGATGTGCTCCGGTGGAGGAGAGGGCGGATCGCCTCGGGTCTGGTTGTCCTAGCGGAAGGTTACCCCACCGCCACACCCCCTCAGTGGAATGTGGGTGCCCCCAATGCTCCCCTCCGGGCTCAGCACCCTCTCCCGTACTCTCAGGGTGCTCAAGTGCCTCTCAGCCGCGTTCGGAGGCCACAGGAGAGCCCCCACCTTCCAAGCTGTGGCGCAGGGCAACCTGGGGGTACCTTGTGTGTAATCCCTGCTCGCCGCTTCTCGGCGTGGGGTCAGTGCGCGTAGTCTCCCCCAGCTCGCCCCCACTGTTCTCCTCCCTGCTCTGCGGAGGCCGCCGCGCCGTCGGGGGCCCTCGGTCAGCCGAGTTGGTCGTAGGCGTCCCCTACTCCCCAGTCTATTCGGCTGTGGGGCCTGCAGCAGCAGATCCTGCAGGGCGCGGGATACCTGGTCTCTCTATCCGGTGTAAGTGCCGGTTGTCCAGGGGAGTCTGGCTTCCGCCCGCTGCTGAGCCCTCTCCCGCTGCGGCGTGCAGGCCCCCCGCCTCCTGATATCTCAATTGGCCTCCAATAGCTGCCTCCTCGTGGCCAGGATCCTACCGCCACTCTCCGGGTCCCTCTCACTGCGGCTTCGCCGCTCAGCGTCTCACGGCAGGAGGTGGGCGCAGGACCACCCAAGCATTCGCTCCAGCGGAGCCGCTATTCTCTCCTCCGGCCCTCCGTCGCCATCTTGCCAGCAGGGTCTCAGGGCAAACCAAATCCGCGATCGGCGGGCGGCCCCAGTGGCCTCGGAACTTCCTCTGATCGACCCTTCACAGAGCGGTCGTCTCCACTCGGCGCGACTCTCGGAGCTGCCTCCCGGCTCCTAAGCCACGCCCCCATGATGGAGATACTGATAGACACAATTGTATCCCTTACAGTGCTCTATTCGCTATTGAGATGGCATCCATCTAACCTCACACCCGGAATCATAAATTCATGGAATAGTCCACCCCATCAAACGTCATTTCGGTAAATATTGATATCGTAGTCCAACCATGATTAATGGACTTTTTCTATTGAGAGCAAGGTTCTCCATATATATATGTTTTTAATATTTATTGTTGTAGGATTGGAGAAAATCTTTGGGAACGTGGGAATAAGCGCCACCCCATCCTCTGAAAGGGTAAGCCTCTGAGACATGATTAGGGTCTTATTTTATAGCAGTGCGGCAGCAGTTTATAGAACTATTGTCTTTTGTTGTAGGGTCATCTACCACCCCGGGTTGCCCCTCCAGTTTTTTGTCCTGATGAAGGCTCGCATGGCCAAGGCTTAACTGACCGACAGGCCGTAAAGACGAGTTGAAACGTCGACGCCTCTAATAAAAAACCTGGACCATTTTGTTTCTGTATACTGATGTGCAGACTTTACTGTTGACACTGATGAGTCATGAATATTTAAGAAAAACATTTGAGCAAATTGACTTTTACTTTGGCCAGGTTGAACAGTACGATCAATTAATTTTTCGTATGTTATATAGGAAATTGTTATGATTATTTTATGTCACAAATACTCTCTGTGAATTCCTTTCCATCTTAATCTCTCACACACTTTATCACCTATAACTTTTTCTATCTGCACGCTCTAATTGGGGCAACCACTGTTATTAACAATATTAATGTTCGAAATGATGAACTTGTTGACCTAGAAATATTAAATATTACTCCTGGTCAAATACAATTTTTTCTGCCGCTTTTTTAATGACAAGCCTCAGAGTTTGTTGAACTGTAAACTTTACTGATTAATTCAGGTATTGTAAAAACATAGAGGTCTTGGACCATTTTTCTGTATTGACCTAAGTGGGGCCAATATACAGGATGAAACTCAGGGAGGCACCTACAACAACTGTATATAGAAAAGATGGATGTAGGTGACTCAACTCCTCACGGGTGTGGAAAACACGGGTCTGTTGATATGTTTAGCACAAGACACATGTATCACTTGGGTCTAAACGGATGTCACTGTTTTCAATGATAGTACATGGGCACTTTACCTATTAAGGATTCACTCATATATATATTTCTTTTGTAGATACTCCTGGGTGTAGAGATTCCTATGCAATACTCTGACGGGTCCTGAAGAAGGTGGATCCTAATATCGTTTATCCCACCGAAACGCGTTGACCAAGTCTATTACTGAATCCTACGGAATGTAGTGAACTTATTGTGATCAATAGATAAACAACTGAAACGGGCTAACTCGTGCAGACGGAGTGTATTGTGTGAAGAGTGTGTATGTAGTGTGTATGCATGATGTTGGTTGCATGCTTTCTCTACCCAGGTGTGTATGTAAATCAGTAGAGATTTTTTGTATAAATAATTCTTGCAATATTTTAATTTTTTTATAGAAATGAGTTTGTTTTAGAAAAAAAAATTCATAAAAGAAATAAGTGAAAAAAAGAAAAAAGTTAAAAAGAAAAATGTTTTGTAAATGACTATATAAAGATGAATAAATAAAATGAAATAAGAAAGTAAAAGAAATAATTGGTTTTTGGTATTTGTTAGTGCCCATTGTGGAATCTGTAATATGGATCCTTAAAATAAATGGGTCGCGAGGGAGAGTCTTTATGGTTTAGAAATACCCTGACCCACTAGGCCTTCTTAGGGGGTCCCACAAGGACAGAGGACAGGGCCTGAGGTGAGGTGTGCAAACATGCCCTGTGGTGCGTTTTAAGTTGGGGAAATAATTCCCCTTGAATCCTGAGGGCCCCTGGGGACTAACTAGCCCACCAAGTGCTTCCAGTAAGCGCCCCTGCACTGTGTTGCAGAGAGGTGGTGCAGGCCGTGCCCCTTTTTACACCTCTCTGCAGCACAGCTCTGTGGTGCTTACTGGAGGTACTTAGTGAGCTAGTTTGACCCTAGGGACCCTCAGGATTCAAGGGGACGTAATCTCCCGACCTAAAACGGCCACAGGGCGTGTTTACACAGTGGGGAAGGGTGGGGGCGGGGACTGAGGTGACGTGTGTAAACATGCCCTGTGGCACGTTTTAAGTTGGGAAAATAATTCCCCTTCAATCTTGACGGCCCTTGGTGGCTAACTAGCCCACCAGATGCTTCCAGTTAGCACCCCTGCGCTGCGTTGCAGAGAGGTGGTCCAGGCCGTCCTCCTTTTTACACCTCTCTGCAACACAGCTCTGTGGCACTTATTGGAGGTACCTAGTGGGCTAGTTTGACCCTAGGGACCCACAGGATTCAAGGGGGCTTAATATCACAACGTAAAATGGCCACAGGGCGCGTATACACAGTTGTGAAGGGAGGGGATGGGGCCTGAGGTGACGTGTGCAAACACGCCCTGGGGCGCATTTTAAGTTGGGTAAATAATTTCACTTCAATCCTGAGGGCCCCTGGGGGCCAACTAGTCCACCAGGTGCTTCCAGTAAGAGCCACTGCACTGCGTTGCAGAGAGGTGGTACAGGCCATGCCCCTTTTTACACCTCTCTGTAAAGCAGCTTTGTGGTGCTAACTGGAGATACCTGGTGGGCTAGTTGGACCCAAGGGACACTCAGGACTCAAGGGGACTTTATCCACCAAATTAAAACGGCCACAGGGCGTGTTTGCACACATCAGCTCAGCCCCCCTCCCTTCACCAGTGTGACAACCCGCACTTTGGCGTGTTTTAAGAGGTAGTTTTAATCCCACTGCCCTATTATGTACTAAGGTCTTACAGAGGAGGCCATGGTAATCATAGTGGTACCCCAATGCATAGTGTTACCTAGTGTCTGTAGGTGTTTTAACTGTACTCTAAGTGTCTTTTAGCATAACACTGGCTCTGGGACTGGTTAGTCAGAGTCAGTTACCACCAGTACCCATCTGAAAAAGTTGAGGGTACAGGGTGATTTTGCAACAAGGCCTCTTTCTGCTCCTCTGTTTGTTCTTTCTGCATGTCTTTCTTCTTCCTGCACTTTTCTTCATCTTTGAGGACTTCTGTTGCTTCTTTCTGCATTTCTTTTTCTTCTTTCTGTGTGTTTTTTCTTCTTTCTTCACATGTCCTACCTCTGTAGGCATGGTTGGAAATTAGCATTTAAGAAAACCTTTGAAATTAACTGAAAGAAACATAGGTTTCAGGCACGTTAAAGTTAGAAATTAGCATTTAAAAAACCTTAGAAATTCACTGAAAAAACCATAGGTTTCAGGAGCGTTATAGTTAGTTGGAGATTTCACTCATACAAAACCATTGAAAATCCCCCATTATAGTTAGTTCAGCTGACTGTAACTCGCGCACCAGCAATGCACCGCTGATGACGTCACATATTACATCACTCATGACATGGTCAGTGACATCACTCATGACATCACTGATGAGATCCTCAGGGGGGGAGGTGGATATGGGTAGAGGCTAAATTGAATGGTATATGTTTGCATTTCATTAATTATTACAGCCCTATTGTAGATGACATGATTGCCCTGTGTAACATTTGCGAATTATTAAGGGGGATACCCGGGAAAATAATTATGGGAGGGGATTTTAATTTTATCCAGGACCTAAAAAAAGATACCTTGAACAAAAGTAAAAAAGAGCTTAAACCTTAAACTAAAAAGGTGATTGAGAATTAAAAAACAGGAGCATATCTTGATCGATCCCTGGCGAACTGCAAACCCCTCAAAATTGGATTTCTCATGCTACTCTAGTCAATTTCATACAGCCTCTCGAATCGATTTTTTTTAAATTTCACAATCCCTTGGTTGTACAACCTCTGACATAGAAATCAATCCTGTTTCCGACCATTCTCTTGTCAAACTGAGTATAGAAATTGGTGTAAACATGAGGCCAAGTTCCAGGTGGCAGATGGATCAGCTCCTGCTGCAGGATCATCAATGGGTAGGAGATACCAAAGAGTGGATTGTTGCATTTTTTAGGATTAATCTGAATACGGCAGAAATCTTCTCAGTTTGGGGGACATTTAAGGCAGCCCTTTGCGGGAGAATGACTGCACTTTCCGCCTCCCTAGTTAAAACTAGAAAAGAGAAAATTGTTAAACTCCAGCAGGCCGTAGAAGAAGCATCAAAAACCAGATATACACAGTCTGCAGGCTTTGGGGATGCTAAAGCAAAGTTAGATAGGGCCAAATCTGAGTTTTTACTTTGGAAGAGATTGCTAGTTCGAGAACTTACTTACAGCGGGTATATGAGGAGAGTTAGATGGTTGGCAGGCTACTCGCTCGGTCTGTGAAAACCAAGCAGGAGGCATCCACTATTACGGAAATTATAGATCCTAAAACCAGACTGCCTGTGACAGGCAAAGAGGAGATAGCTCATGTTTTTTTAGATCACTACTCCCAGCAATATACAACTATATATAAGGCTGGAGCAAGTCAAATTAGCAACTATTATAACGGAGTTGAGCTTTTCTCTCTTTCAGGGTCCCGGGTGGAACAACTTCTGCTGGACATCTCTGAAGAAGAGATTTTAGGGGTTATCAAGTCCATTTCAGTAGCAAAAGCCTGCGGAGCTGATGGCTTTCCTATAGAGTTTTTTTAAAAACAGTTTAAGGAATCTATATTGGTTAGCTTTATGAAAAAGGGTAAAGACGGTAGAGATATTAATTCACACAGGCCTATTAGTCTTCTTAATGTGGATTTTATAATATTAATGAAAATCTGGGCACAAGACTTCATGCCTATTGCTCAGGAGCTTATCCACTGTGATCAAACCAGGTTTGTTGTTGGGAGATACATGTCTACAAATACTTTGTAGTGTAGTTCCTATATTCCCAATAGGCTCTGCGCATTGGAATAATATAAACAGCAGTGTAGACGTAGGACTGAGGTCGACTAGGTCTCTACTGACTATATTAGACTTAATTAGTTTTGCCAGCTAGCTCAGAGGTCACTAGAAACGTTCTCGAATAAACAAGGAGGAATTTAACTTCCCTGGATAGACAAGAAGGGATTAGCTTCTGACAACTATAAACATGACAACTTTGCTACCCCAGAATAAGAGTGTATCTCTAGAGTCGTGTGAAAACAATAGACAGCTATTTTACTCAGTCAATCGTGCATACTTAGTTTCACCAGAGTGCAGAGAAATAGAGAGACAGGCGTTTTCAATAAAAGGTGTTATTTATTGAGCAGTCTTCTTTCTCATGCCAGAGAAATGAATTGCCACAATTGCAATACTTAGTATAAAGTAAAGTGCGTATAGTAAAAGGAGTATTATGAAATAATACTGTAAAAGCATTGATATGGTTTCTTAGCCATATGATACTTTAAAATGGATAAAATATATACATACATAAAAACATTGACTAACGTACTCAACTGGTGCTTCTAGTCTACGCCTACCCCGGTGTACATGACCTAAGCCTAATATGTGGGAAGGAGTAAGTAAGTAGCAGTTTAAGTTAAGTTGGTTTTGCCAAGGAATCTGAATCAAGAATTCTCTCAAGGGTTTAGTCAGCTACGTACCTGGGTAATAGAAAGCAGGAGGTCTGGTATCTCTCTCTCAGGACTCGATATCCCAGCAACCCGCAAGGACGGCTGGAAACACCAGAGCTGGATTTTCTCGGCTGGAGAAAAAGACAGCGTCTTTCTCAGTGCGTCAAAAGGGAGGTGCGGCATCCGTTGGCTCTCGCATCAGCTGGGCTCTCGGGCAAGTAGATAGCCGCTCTGCTCCAAACCACTGTGTGTTTGCTTAAGGCAACGTTGGTATATTTATACCTGAAAGGTGCCGGGTTTGACGTAAGGTTGGACATAAGACGTCAATAAAGATGTCACTAAGAACTGGCAGTTCTTTCATTGCTCGCAGGAGTTCTAGGACAAATCAAAACAGAAGCATGGGGATTTCCCAGGTTGCTGGAGGTTTGTTTTGTTTAAAGAACGCGTTGTACTTTCTAGGAGTCTGGGGAAGTAGCCTTGCTTAATTTGGACTGCATGTGCTACGACTAAATATGGATATGATTCTTATGCCCTTATAGGGATATTATTTATTATAGTCATACAAGGGCATAGATTAGGAATATCGAATTAGGGTCCTAGATAGAAATACAACACCCACTCCACGATCTAATGTCCCTCATTACTAAAACTAAGCAATAGTAAACATATAATGGTGCATGTGTTTTCCAACCCACCCCAAAATACATAAATCGCATTTGAAATGGTATATGGTAAATACACGAAAAATGAGTATTGGTACTGTACGCTTTTCAAGCAGTGGTATCATTCAGTTAAAAATGCATATATATATATCAGCTGAATGAATTGCGAAAATTACACATGAAATGGCTCTTAATACAGAAGAGAAGGTTGAGACCATTCCATCACATAATAATACAAATGCTGTACATGTGCTAGAGGCTGAGGTAAAATATTGTCTCTAGAGTTCCTAAATTAGAAGCTCTGTTCTCTAAGAATAGTTCTACTTTAAGCAGAGTACTCTGTGCCAGAAAACTGTAAATATTTTGGAAGTGAGAAAAAAAATAATTTCGCTTTCAGGGGAAAAAATAGTTCCAAATGTTTTCAGTAGCTTTTGTTTATCAAAGCTGAAGGCCGAATTCAGAGTTCATGGAACGCTGTGTGCTCATTGCTTTAAAAGTTATTCATGTTGTTCAGGGGAGAACATCATTTCAGACAGACTCGCAAAAAATTGGTCTACGACATCAGGTGAAAGTTCGACCAAGTTTGAAAATGCTGTAACAGTGCATGTGTGAGAATGATTGCTATCATCGATGTCAGGATCAGCAACGCTCACAGAAGATTATACCTGTGTGATGCTGCTCTCATCTCGTACTCCACTGCCACATGCTCGTAGCGGTGAAGTCTCAATGAATGCCGTCATCAGAATAGGTAGCCGCTGGGGACAACACGATACATGAGCCGTTACCGGACCTAGCAAGGTATCTGTACCCATTGGTACTGCTGATGGTATTGTAAGACAGACGTCCAACACACATTCTTCTCCGCATAGCATACATCGAAGCACAGGTAAGATGCAATCTTGCCAGATTGGTCTGAATGAAAGAAACCAGGTCATATTCAGATCTCTTAGCCGGGCTAATCCAAGGACTTTAGTGATGCGGTACCGGTAGCGTATTGCTAGGATCGTTTCTTCCATCGTTGCTGGAGTCTTGCCTGCGGCTTGGCTTGCCATATCGGAGCAGAATAATCAAAAATAAAATTCCTGCTACGAGTCCCAAAAGTAGAAGTAGGCCGCCAAAGACAGAATGGACAAAATTGGGAAAGATGCCCAGAACTGTTTCAAAGGATGTTAACAGTCCCGTAAAAATTGTCTTAAATACATGTGCGATGCCACTGGTATCTGACATGTTTAGGATTTGGCTTAACATTTCTACGAAATGCACGGGGCAATTTGTTGATAATAAGGAATGTATCTCTGATGTTGTCCTTGCGACTTGCAGATCATACGTTTCTTTAGACGAGGTCAAAGGCACAGTTGTTTGTAAAAGAATGGATTTCATTCTGCTTAAAGTATCAATTCGAATAGAAGAGATATTCAAATAAGGCCATATTGCCGCCTCCATGTCTGGAGTGCTGTTTGGATACAATACTTGCATACAGCAAGTGACCATGGAACTAACGCTCACGAGATAGGCTTTTCCTGGCACCATGCCACAACAGCTGTGGTCATTTATTAGAACGTAGCTGCCGTTGGAAAGCTGTCTGAAAAATGGCTCTATCTGTTTCGCAGGAGTGCCGTGCAGGTGACATGAAAGGTTACTCAAAGACCCTTCGCAGGCCCCATGCAAGTTAATACCTTGACACCGGAGTGTACCACTTAGTGATTTTTTACAATTGTTACCACTAAGAAATATCTCCTTTTCCTTTTCATTATAACATTTGTGTGTATAAGATAATTTCCATGTTGACTTGATGTAGCCTTTACCCAACCTTTCATACTGGCCCGCTGGTATATACTCTTGGCAGTATTTAAACTGGAAAGTTGTTATCGGATTTGTAATTATCCCGTGTACTATCCATTCAATGACAGGTCTTTCTGACATTGTCAATGGTAATCTCTCAAGTTTTTCAATGCTCAGAATTGTATAGTCTGCTCCTTTTTGCGCCAAACTGATTTGTTTATCAGTAAGGTTAAAGATAGAGAATAATGACGTTGTTTTGTTTAAACGCCATGGTACATAGCCTGAACGCAGATATTGCAACGTCCAGCCAAGCTGTACAATAGAACGTAATTGGGACTGACCATGTTGTAACATTAGTAAGTCCTGCTCTATTATATCAATAGCAGATGATACAATACTGTCCAGTGAATATATTCTGGAGGACAGAGTCGTTAACCCATTGTCCACATCAGAAAGTGATTTTTCCAAATGAATACGATCAATTTCTCGTATTTTTTCTGCTGTCTCAAATTGCATTACTTTCCAAGCTTCGTTGTAAGTAGCGTATATACCGGCCGCTATGAAACGTTTTTGACGCTGTTTGCGCGGTCCCAGTATGAAATCACGCAAGTCAGCACCGTCTTTAAGTAAAGTCAAGTGTTGCTTAATTTCAGCCAGTGTGGATTTCTGTAGCCATTCGAAGCATAGTTTCCCTACACTGTACGTTGTAACTATCCCTGGATGTTGTCTCTGGGAATAATTAGGGTCTGGCCTGTTCAGTTTTAACCCCTGTAATTTGTTCAGGAATCTATCTTGACAGTTATTTGTGTCTGTGGGCCAGATCAACCATTTTTTCCAATCAGGATGTGTTCTGTTTTGGTGTAAAATATGGGATACGTCTATCTCCACATCTGTAGTGCTATTACTATCAGGTATGGGCTTTGGAATAGACGGTTTGTTTAAGTCTTTAATTTTGGCTAGGCCAAGACATGTTGTCTGTTGAATGGTGTCATTCAAGAATATTATTTGTTCTGGGAACATGCAGGCTCTAAACAATGCTTCTAGGCCTTGGACCTGCCATTCTTGTGTACCCCAGATGGTTTTTGTTTCAATGTTGTTCTTCCAGAATTCAAAACCAAATGTAGTCATTTTTTCATAAAATGCTTCAGAATAAATCAATTTAGTATTTGTCAACATTGTTTTCATTCCTGTCTTATTTAACAATTTAAAATAAAACGTTTCTGCATCACTTGTGTTAAACCCTGTATGGGAATTTCTCAAAAAATGTTTTCGAGCTGCCTTAAGGCGGTGTTGCACAATGTTCCCATTGGTTATAATTAAAAACATTTCTAGGCTGTGCAGATTTATGCAAATAGTGATGACCAAAGTGATTATAGCAGTACATTTCTTCATAATTTGATGAACCCTGTAAATAATCGTGTTCAATAGTTCGTACGGACTGAGACCTTTTAGAGAATATCTTGGCAGATTAATAAGACTACGTTGGATACTTGTTAAATGTTGGACCCAACCAACACCCGAACCTAATACCCTCGCCGTTATAGATTGCTTTATGTCCCTTTTTTTCTTTCCACTACCGCATTTCCCTCAGGATGGAAGGGACAAGAGTACTGCAATGCAATGCTCATGCTGGCCATGGCCTCCTTGTAAGCCCTAGAGCTAAACGCAGGACCCTGGTCAGAATGTAGCATGCCAATTGCGTATGTGCCGATAAAGATTCGCAAATCTTTCATAACAGTTCTGGCGTCAGCCGAGAGCTGGGGTCTATATTTTAAGTGAATCTAATCGTAAACAATAATGGGACGCATTTCTCCTGCTGGATTTCGGCGTATAGATAGCCTTATGCTTTCTAATAGAAGGGTCCTGGCAGTACTCCGGTCGGCTCACTACTGCGATCTCTGTTGCAGTTTGGACAGCCCATTGCAAATTTGTAATGTTGCAGGCTCATCCCCGGCTACCAGTATTCTGATTGTAATTCTTTCTGAGATTCCTTGATCTCTCGGTGCCTTAGACCCAATCCCATGTGTGCGTCTGCTATTAAAAAGACTCTCCTGTTTGTGTTTGGAATTACTCTATCCCCCACTCCAGGGATTTGAGCAAAAGGAACGGAGTTTGCATCAATTATGTATGTATTACTGAGTGGATAGTTCAGAGGTAATGCTGCATAGTTGCCTTTTAAAGACGCTTTTACCGCCAGCATAGTTTCTCCGTCTATGTATTTTTCTGAACGCTTTTTTGTGGCTACGGTAGCCGGTTGAGCTGCTTCCGCTGTGGCTCTGTGAGCCAATGAATTCCCTGCAACGTGAACGCCATCACGTTGATGACTAAGTGTAAGTATCACGTGAGTCTTTTGTAGTTCTTTCTGCAAAAGAACTACCTGTTCCCAAAGCTTTTTATGCTTTATTGTGGCACCTGTATCATCTTTGTAATCGTTTTGAACCCAGTTCTGCAAGTCATTGTTGGAAGATTTGACGCAGTAATGCGAATCGCACACTATTAGTGTGGGGAATTCGCAATCAGCATTTTCAAGCGCCATCTTTAAAGATCTTATTTCAGCTTGCTGAGTTGAACAGTTTCTGAGTGATTCAGTCTTTGTGACTATTGGTCTGAATTTACCAAAGCGCCAGCAACCTTTAACAATCGCGCACGCTGCGTTGTTGGATTTTTTCTCTACATCGTAGTGTTGTGCTGTTTGAGAGGCAGAATTTTAAAAGGCAGAGGATATTCTTCTTCATATTCTAGATTTTCTTCAGTTCTTCAGCGTTTTAGGTGCTTGGAGTACAGCACACTTCTCTAAGAAGTTGTCTGCTAGGCTTTTGCCTTCACTTGATAATTCATATCCTAAAAATAGGACAGTTAGATGGGCAATTCTTGACTTTTTAAAGTTGAATTTGTAACCCTCAGCTGCGAAACCAAGTACTATGGTATTCACTCTTTTCAAGTGAGTCTCCCGGTCATCATCTGTTAGATAGATGTCATCGACAGAAGATAATGCTTCATCATCATATATTTGTAGTAACTCTGTTACTCTTGCTGCGAATAATCCTGGGCTATTCTTGAATCCCTGTGGGAGTAGACAGAAGTGTTTTTGCGACCCCATTATTGAGAACACGGTCAAATGGGATCACTGACAGAATATCGACTGAAAGAATATCGACTACCCAAAATATCGTTGACAAAATATCGACAGTCAAAATATCGAGTTCCAATCTACAAACAGGTAAGTACAAAAATATCGAGTACAAAATATCGTTTACAAAAATATCGTTGTAAAAAATATCGACTTTACTAAAAACAATGTTTAATTACATTAATATAAAAAATTAATTACTAAAATATAATTAACAATACTTAAAATAACTTTTAATAATTAAATAATTAATGAAAGTAAAAAAATTAAAAAAAATTCATCATATTTCTTAAAACATATATATATAGTAACAAAATTTAATTAAATAATAGGCAATATTGTATATGTACCCCAAAAACCCAAAACTGACCCTGAACCCTAAAAATACCCCTTTACCCAAAAACTGAAAACTGACCCTGAACCCTAAAAATACCCCTTTACCCAAAAACTGAAAACTGACCCTGAACCCTAAAAATACCCCTTTACCCAAAAACTGAAAACTGACCCTGAACCCTAAAAATACCCCTTTACCCAAAAACTGAAAACTGACCCTGAACGCTAAAAATACCCCTTTGCCCAAAAACTGAAAACTGACCCTGAACCCTAAAAATACCCCTTTACCCAAAAACTGAAAACTGACCCTGAACCCTAAAAATACCCCTTTGCCCAAAAACTGAAAACTGACCCTGAACCCTAAAAATACCCCTTTACCCAAAAACTGAAAACTGACCCTGAACCCTAAAAATACCCCTTTGCCCAAAAACTGAAAACTGACCCTGAACCCTAAAAATACCCCTTTACCCAAAAACTGAAAACTGACCCTGAACCCTAAAAATACCCCTTTACCCAAAAACTGAAAACTGACCCTGAACCCTAAAAATACCCCTTTGCCCAAAAACTGAAAACTGACCCTGAACCCTAAAAATACCCCTTTAATTTAACATAATTAGCAATTAATCAATTAAATTAAAGTAATTGCCAATTACATTTTAATTAATTAAAAAATATTTTTTAATTTACAATGATTTAAATATTACTACCAATTATTAAATTTACATATTTAATTAATTATAATTAAATTACTTCCCACCCTATTCCCCTATAAACCCACAACCCGCTACAGAAAATACATTATTTTAATTTACATAATTAGCAATTAATCAATTAAATTAAATTAATTACCAATTTAATTGTAAATAATTAACATATATTATTTAATTACCAATTAATTAATTATTACTACCAATTAATACATTTACATATTTAATTTATTATAATTAAATTACTTCCCACCCTATTCCCCTATAAACCCACAACCCGCTACAGAATAAAATTACACAATAATTTAAAAAAATTATTAATTAAAAATAATAATTTAAAAAAATGACACTTTTCACATATAATATAACATAAAACACTATAAATAATTAAATATTATTTAAAAAACTATATTTTTTACTATCTAGATTATATACTTGGATATTTTCACTGTCTATATTATTTACAGTCGATATTACTTCACTTACCTTAAAAACGATATTTTGACTGTCGATATTCTGTCTAGTCGATATTTTCTCCAAACGATATTTACAACTCGATATTCTGTCCAGTCGATATTTTGGAGTCGATATTATGTCTGTGCACCGGTCAAATGGTGTCTGTAGTCCAAAACTACACGATATGAAACATCTGGCTTGGAGACAGGAAACAAAGGATTGTTCATTTGTGAGGTGCATGTTTCAATCACCCCCTGGTATTCAAGTTGATCTAAGATCTCCCTGACTTGTTTTTTAGCTTCTTGTTTAACTGGGTACTGCCTTTGTGCAGTGGGTTGATTTTTTAACTGGATTTTGTGGTGAGAAGAATCCTCATCTCATCCTACATGATTTTTGTATAATGCAGGAGCTTGGGCCACTGCCCATTTTCTTGCAAGTGTATATTTTTTATGAATTGGAATATGATTTGAGAAAGCAGGCATAATCATTTCTTCGCCATGAGGGCACTCCCTGACAAACTCTGGTGGCCAGTCTTTCTCAGCTAACAGGATGTCATAGCCTTTTGAAAGGTTATCCCAAAAGAGATCCCTTACTTTCCTAGTCTTGTCCCCCTCTATACGCAATGTTATTTCGTATATTTTATGAGGTTTGCTAACTCTGGTATCTGCAGTTTCCACTTGAATGTATTCATTCGTGTCCACTGTCTCCAGAAGATTCATCAAGATCTTACGAGCTATTGTCACTTCTGCTGCGCTGTCTAGCATTGTCTGGGCCCACTCTCTATTTTTCAGTTGTGTCCTCAGTATCCTCGGCATGTTTTATTATTTTAATACTGGCTACCTTCTTTCTTGGAAATTGTAATTTTTTACTTTGATGAGCAGGTTCTTTGTCTTTGGACTTGACGTGCTCTTCTTTGTGTTCTGACCGTCCTCTTCTTTCCGATTTCTGTGAGGAAGTCTGAAAAGATCGAGAGGGACGAGTATCATTTTCTTGATATCTGTCAGGTTTTCTCAATTTATCCCTATCTCTAAGGTTGTATCTTTTCTCAGAGGGCTCCCTCTGGGGAGACTTGTGTCCTTGGTCCAGAGATCTTTCTCTCCGTTGAGGAGACCTTCCTCTGGACTGGAAACGTTTTTCTTTGGGAGGGGATTGTTTATTACCATCCAAACTCTTTTTTGGAGTGTTTAGATTATTTTTAATAAAAGTTTTTTTAGGATTTTCAAGTAGTTGGGGTTTTACTGATTACCCACTCAAACTATCTTTACCTAGTTCTTCATAGAATTTTTCTATGATTCTGGCAAGTTCAAAAGGTTGTTCTCCTATATATCTGTTTCTTTCAATTTCTGGCGGATCGCCACAGATGCTGCTTCTCCTTTTATGTTCGCTAATAATATAGCCGAGACCTGCTTGAAGTCTTTCAGTAATTTCATACCCAGAGTTAAAGCAGGTTCTGGACCGTATTCATTTTGAATCTGCCTTAGCACATCTGGTATAACCGCCATGGACGGAACACCATGTGTTTTTGTGTAAATGGAAGCAAAGACTGTGCCCCAAGTGTCACAGTCCTCCACATGTGGTGCGATCCACATTGGAAGACAGATAGTCAGAATTCTGTGTTTCTCATTGGCTGTAGTATCAGGAAATACTGCCTATATTTGAGTGATTTTTTGTGCTAACCAGAATGGAATTTGTTCCCGCTTTGCGGGTGTTTTACCAAGACATGATTGTATGTTCTATGGTGTTATTTTGTTTGTGTTCCCCTGATGAGGGGTCAGCTGTGGAATGTTAATTGCTGGTTGGACTGTTGAAGTCTGCATTACATATTGGACCAATTGTCTGTGTATTTTAATTAGTAGTTTTAGCTGGGCTAAAAGTTCCGGTACTGACATTTTATCAATGTCTGGATGTAGTGTGTAGCTGGCTAGAACCGGCCACATTGCTCCTGGTCTACCTAGTGGACCGAGCCTGGTGATGTGATTTTTATGTTTTAGGGCGCCTTTAAACCAGAGCAGGTGCTCTTGGTAATTTAGTGGGATTTCAACCTCCTCAAAAGGAGTGTATTCTTCCGGAGGTTCCTCTATTTTGTAATAGTGGAATTCTTTTGTTACAGCGTTTGCTGCTGGAAAGTGTATCCATGAATAGAATACCTCTGTCTGCCGATATTCATGGGCCTCTACCGCGAATATGACTGTACCACCTCGTGATGATAGTCCATTTTCTATAAGTTTAATAGTTATAGTTTTCCTTACATTTACCGGAATGATTATAGCATTCGGGTCATTTTCTTGGAGACTTGTGTCATCCGCTAAAAGTCGAGCTGCTATTGTAGCTGCCTCCCTTTCTTCGTCACTTTCCGTCATTTTTACTAACAAAAAGTTTTTTTGTTGCAGAGCCAGTTTCAAGGAAACAAATATTAGCTGCACAATATTTTGGAACACTGTATCCTTCAACGTTGACTAAACCAAAAACTATACATAGGAATCTCTTCCTACTAAGTTCCGGCGGATTTTAACCTTTTACCCACTCCAGACGTCTATTGGAGTTTTTACGGGAAAAGGGTCTGTGTGAAAAAGCACGACTGAGTTATTCTAGTGTCTTGCGTTAGATTATCGCCTTACCAAACGTTGGGCGCCATGTAGTGTAGTTCCTATATTCCCAATAGGCTCTGCGCATTGGAATAATATAAACAGCAGTGTAGACGTAGGACTGAGGTCGACTAGGTCTCTACTGACTATATTAGACTTAATTAGTTTTGCCAGCTAGCTCAGAGGTCACTAGAAACGTTCTCGAATAAACAAGGAGGAGTTTAACTTCCCTGGATAGACAAGAAGGGATTAGCTTCTGACAACCATAAACATGACAACTTTGCTCCCCCAGAATAAGAGTGTATCTCTAGAGTTGTGTGAAAACAATAGACAGCTATTTTACTCAGTCAATCGTGCATACTTGGGGCCTTATTTATGAAGGCCTTGCGCCGCCGGTGCGTCACTTTTAACATGGGAAAAAGTGACGCACCGGTGGCGCAAGGCTTTCATAAATGAGGCCCTTAGTTTCACCAGAGTGCAGAGAAATAGAGAGACGGGTGTTTTCAATAAAAGGTGTTATTTAATGAGCAGTCTTCTTTCTCATGCAAGAGAAATGAATTGCCACAATTGCAATACTTAGTATAAAGTAAAGTGCGTACAGTAAGAGGAGTATTATGAAATAATACTGTAAAAGCATTGATATGGTTTCTTAGCCAAATGATACTTTAAAATGGATAAAATATATACATACATAAAAACATTGACTAACGTACTCAACTGGTGCTTCTAGTCTACGCCTACCCCGGTGTACCTGACCTAAGCCTAATACGTGGGAAGGAGTAAGTAAGTAGCAGTTTAAGTTAAGTTGGTTTTGCCAAGGAATCTGAATCAAGAATTCTCTCAAGGGTTTAGTCAGCTCCGTACCTGGGTAATAGAAAGCAGGAGGTCTGGTATCTCTCTCTCAGGACTCGATATCCCAGCAACCCGCAAGGGCAGCCGGAAACACCAGAGCTGGATTTTCTCGGCTGGAGAAAAAGACAGCGTCTTTCTCAGTGCGTCAAAAGGGAGGGGCGGCGTCTGTGGGCTCTCGCATCAGCTGGGCTCTCGGGCAAGTAGATAGCCGCTCTGCTCCAAACCACCGTGTGTTTGCTTAAGGCAACGTTGGTATATTTATACCTGAAAGGAGCCGGGTTTGACGTAAGGTTGGACATAAGACGAAAATAAAGATGTCACTAAGAACTGGCAGTTCTTTCAGTGCTCGCAGGAGTTCTAGGACAAATCAAAACAGAAGCATGGGGATTTCCCAGGTTCCTGGAGGTTTGTTTTGTTTAAAGAACGCGTTGTACTTTCTAGGAGTCTGGGGAAGTAGCCTTGCTTAATTTGGACTGCATGGGCTACGACTAAATATGGATATGATTCTTCTGCCTTTATAAGGATATTATTTATTATAGCCATAGAAGGGCATAAATTAGGAATATCGAATTAGGGTCCTAGATAGAAATACAACAACAAGAGTTTTAATGCAAGCACTTGATTATGTAACAAATAATAAAATACCTACTCTCATTACCATGGTCGATGCTGAAAAAACATTTGACCTTGTTAATTGGGAGGCACTCTTTTTGGATTACATAAATTTGGTTTCCCGGCTCAAGTGCAAAACATGTTGAAAAATATCTACCAAGGTGCTCAAGCTCGGGTGATAGTCAATGGAGATGTAATAGGGACCGTGGAAATAAATTGTGGTACTAGACAAGGGTGCCCGATGTCCCCTCTTTTATTTACTTTTTTCATTGAACCCCTTGCTGTAAGAATTTGTGGAAATTCCCTTATTAGAGCTCTTTGTGAAGGGATATCAAAAGTAAAATTATTTCCAGATGTATATATCAATTTGCTCTACAGTGGCACTCTCATTAATACTCCAAAATTGGAGGTCGGAGGAGGCTCCATCTTATCATAAATGGGTAAATAAAATGGCAAGAATAAGGAGATTTGAGGAAGCAAATGCGAAACGGGTTGGTGCAACAAAAAAGTTTGCAGTAGTTTGGAAGTTCTTTGACAACTTGTCTGTATTTCAAGATCTCTAGCACTTTAGCACATTAGCACTTTAGAAAATTAAGCACTTTAACGCACTGCACTTTTAAATTCAAGTCAAGGTTTTGTACTGTATTAATAATGCCAAGATTTGTCAAATGGAAAAAGGTACAGATGAACTAACTGATTTAATTGTATTCTTGAGATTATCCGGTACTAGTCACTTTAGGTAGTTTTTAGACGTGAAAGGGGTAATTAATTGTTGGTTTGATGTTTATGAATTGAGGGTGTGGAGGACTCTCTGTTTTATTTCTTCTTGTGATGTGTATATTCTGGTCTGGTGGGTTTCGCCTTTTAACTGTACATATGATATAGGTGATATGTATATATGATATACGATATATGTGTGTTATATGTGGAAATATGAGTTTTATTCCTCCCTGATGATCAATCCTATATTACTTCTTTTTAGGTTCTCTGTATATATATATATATATATATACATATGAAATCATTCTCTCCTCCGTCAAGAAGATCAAGGGGGACTCAGCGGGGTTTTAGCAGATATTCTTTATTCAGGAACGTTTGGCATGACCGGTTTCGGCTTGTGCCTTTCTCAAATGCCGCAGTCCGTAAACAGTGTAGGGACCCACCTACTAATTTATTCAAGCTCCTCCTTCCTAGTGGTGGTGGTCTCACCTGCAGAGGATTGTCTTTGCTCGCTTCTGTGTTGGGGGCTACCAGTCCCAGAATGCTGCTTGCTGACAGTCCGTGTGCAGTGTGGTGGGGCTTCACTAAATTAAAAACATTTGTTGCTGCTAATGTCCCAAAACTCTCTGCCATTACCTCCAAAGTAACAGATCTGAAGGCACAGATCAAGTGTCGGTGTCTCCCCGCACCATCTATGCCTGATGTCTCCAGCTGCTTACATGCCTCGGGGGTTATCAATGGCGGGCCGTGGATTTTCTCCGACTCCTCGGTAACCACTCAGTTCTTTTCCATTGTCCTCCACAGCCACTTTTTTATTTATTTATATATATATATTTATGTATATATATATATATATATATATATATATATATATATATATGTATGTATATATATATATATATATACATAAATATATATATATAAATAAATAAAAAAGTCTTGAGCCACTTACTCCACTTGGAGACGATTTGTGTCCATCGCGCATTGTCTTGTTGCTGGAATCATAAGCAAGTGTGGCCAGTATGACATAGGGACAGGTTAAGAGAAAACGTAATACAGTAGTGAGCATGTTGTATTATTGGGCTTATACCCTGGAGCGCTAACTCCATATGCAACCGAACTTTCAGTCGCATGCACCAATCTCCAACAGCCACTTGACCGGTTTTCTAACTGCAATATTATCATCTGCCAAAATAACGTTAAGCGCATTGAAGCATGTCACTGACATTGGAACACGTATTCAGTTTAAACTTGTTAATAGTGTGGGTGCACTTTTTAGATAAATTAGAGTGTTCACTGTGTCCAAATATACAGGTGTGAATTTTTAAACATCAAATATATTAGAGACGCCTTATGAACTGTGATTTCTATGTGTTTTTTAGGTTTCAAAACAAGAGTGTAAAAAGACTGCCATGATGGTATAATGTGCAAGTCATGAACTCTTCTATGTCCATCTATGAGGGTCAGATGCCTGTAACCATAACAACCCTTAGCCAATTGAAACCTGTGTAACATTCGAATGTCCATGGAAACATGTAACATGTATGGCTATATATAGTTTAACACAATGTTCATGCAGATGTAGTGAACAAGGCGGGAGCAGGCCGCCGAAACGCGTCTAAGCAGCAACTGAGCAATTAAATATCGTTCGGATTATGATTCACGGAGTCAGCGCCTTATTTTGATGCAAAGTTTGGTTTGGCTGTAATATATATATATATATATATATATATATATATATATATATATATATATATATATATATATATATATATATATATATATATATATATATGGGCTTTATTTTTTACCAACTATGTACAGACTATATATGGAGTACGTTACTTGTGTGGCTAATATGAATTTTGTATTGTGTAGCTAGAACCTTCTTAGATAAACAATGTGTTATTCAAAGAAATTTTCCAAAGCATATATATATTAGTATGCACTTGGTTCTTATATAATAATGGATTATCAACATTAGGATTCTATATGTATACTAATTTGAATTGCCACTTTATTACTAATTTGTAGCATTTTATGCAGCAATTGTACTCCATAGTCTGTTTTCCAGCTTTATTGTTGTCAACACACAGCTGCTGTAAATGTTGGTACTGTGCACTTTAAATTTGGCGCCTATCCGTGAGTAACGCGTCATGTGATCAAGGTCCAGGTCGAACCGAAACGCGTCATGGCGGCATGGGATGCAGGGCAGAAACTTTAAATAAATAAGCACAAAAGAAATTTTGGGTCCGCGTGTCTATCCTAATACGTTGTGTGGCATTGGATTGTCGGTAGATGGAGTACTGCAATATATATATATATATATATACTGAAACATTTTTCACCAATTTCACCGCTCTCCGCACAGTGGGTGCGGAATCCATGAGGATGAACTTGTGTAGTATATTGAAACAGTTCAAGAAAGCGCGGCACATTCCGGGCCACAATTAGATGATTATTTATTTTAATAAATGCGACTTAGGGCATACTAATGATGCAGAGGGAATCAATGGGAGAAATAACAGACATCGTAAGCGGCACAGACTCAATCACAAGCAGTGAAGCTGAAGACTTTCAGAGCCCAGTTACAAGTAGACCTTTGACAAGACAGGGGGAAGTGAGAGCCCCCACTACTTTTTTAGACATATATCGCCTACTGAGAACAGGGCGACAAACTCCAAGAACAACACCTATCCCAAGGCATGCGGAAGAGGACAAGGACAAAGAGGGAGAGGCCGGGGAAGAGCAATAGAAGACCCAAGCGGAGATGAAAGCAAGACCAACAGAATAGGGAGAAGATGTGGAAACGGGCCAGTGGGAAACAAGGCAACCAGTTCCAGGGAACAATGATGATGGACAACGATATGGTAAGCAGATCAATCGTTATCCTATCGAATCGACCACTTACAGAATTAGAGTAAAAAATTACTCTGTTTAGGCCTTTCTTTCTGCTCTTCTAACCACTTCGATTACCCCGAGACAAGAATTGATATATTCAGATTCATTCCTAAAATGAAACAAAAAAAATGGCACGGACTCCTCAAACCCAGACAGGAAATCGCAGGTAATACCTTCAGCACCCTTGATACCAATCCTGATGTTATCATCGATGGTGACAACATATTGAGGAGAAGAGATGTAAATACCCTTTTCACATTACAGGAATTACTTGTAGAAACAGGTCTGGCACAAACTGGTACACTTGAGGCAATGGACATCCCTACTGACCAATCAGTCTCTACCGAGTTCAAACCTAAATCAAAATTATATCCTAATCTTTCTTATGACAATATCAACACTTTCCACAACACTATTATGCATGACCTGATAAAGACAAGACACCATAAGAACAAAAGATTGACACAAAGAAATATATTGTATACACAAAATGAAGTGATAAATCACTAGCAGAAGACAAGACCATTGTGATCGGACCATCAGATAAAGGAGGTAATTTTGTGGTATGGGACAAAAACCTGTATCCATGAAGCGTTAAGACAACTTGAAGATGGACGTTTCTACTCAAAAAGTGATATTAGAGAGTACAACGAGAGCATCATTGACATCTGGGACAGATTTAATGGCTGAATGGAAAATGGAATACTACAATGGGAAAATTTCTGCTTCCTGAAGCGTGACTTTCCAAAGCTGCCAATTTCTTACCTACCACAGAAGATTCACAAAAATCCTACCACACCATCAGGGGACCCATTGTCTTCTCCATAGGCAGTGCAACTGAGAACATATCAAAAGATGTAGACTATTTTCTACACCAGTATGTTACCACTTTACCATCATACGTGAAAGACACTAAGGACTTCCCATGGAAATTACAAGCAGTCAAATGGGAGGATGATTACATTCTTATCCCCATGGATGTAAATTTGTTGTATACGATTATTGACCACAACCTAGGCATCAAAACATGCCAACATTTCCTTGAAGACAGACCTATCCAGAACCTTGAACATACAAATTGGTTATTAGAGATAATGAGATTCTGCCTCTTTAACAATATCTTTATGTTCAATGATGTAATATACAAACATACACTAGGGACTGCCATGGGTACTTGTTTCGCCCCCAGAATTGCCAATCTCTTTCTGGGGGCATGGGACAACAAGATCCGTGGGGAGCAAACTCTACTCCCCATGTAGAGCCAAGTTGTCATCTGGCTCCGCTATATAGACAATCTGTTTTTAATTTGGAAAGGAAGTGAGACCAGTGCAAACAACTTTATTGATAAACTCAATAGGAACAATCTTAACCTGAAACTGACACAGCATGAGCAAAGTATCAATAGAGTTCCTAGATGTGTTAGTGGTGATAGAAGGGGGCAAACTGAACACTAAACGTCCCCGCAAAAGTACAGTAGGGAACAGCTTCCTTCATGCTTTCAGCAGCCATCCGGATCTCCTGAAATGGAGCATTCCGTTTGGGTAGCAGCTGAGAGCAAAAAGAAACTATAGCATAGTAGAATCATACATGGCTGAGTGCAGGTCAATGAAAAATAGATTCAAGGAATGGGAATACCCGAATTGGGTCATAAAAGGGGCAGTAATAAAAGTCAAACAAGTAACGAGAGACCAAACACTTCAAAAGATGAGAGAGAATGAGAACACCACAAGAGTGATTCTGACCTACAATATGGAGTCGAATAAGATATTTAGGATCCTGAATGATAACGGGAACATCTCAAAAAGTGACCCAGTTAGAGGCAGGATTTGCCCAAGCGCCCTATGGTTACATACAGAAAAGGGAGAAGCCTCAGAGGCATTTTGGTCACAGGTGACATTACTAAGGGACAGAAAGGGCCCCAACACAGTCTACACAGATGTGTCCCTTGTGGGCGCTGCAAGGCTTGCAGATACAGTTTCATTGTTAAAACCTATGACACACCATGTACTACCAAGCATATCAGCAAATTATTGACATGTAGTACTACTCATGTAGTCTTTGTATTAGAATGTCCTTGCAAGATGAGATACGTAGGGAGCACTAATTTTGTGGCAAGGAAAAAAATATTGGAAAACCTTAGGGCAATCAAAAACAAGTACTCCCACTACCCAGTGGCCAGACATTGTGAGTAGTTTCATCTATTCAATAGCTCCTTACTTAAATACTTCATCATAGAAAAGAACAAGAGGGGTGAGTCCTTCTCCTTAGAAAAAGAGAATCATGACACATCATCGACTTACAGACTAAGAGCCTGTGGGGCCATAATCAGGATGAGGAACTTAACATACATCTACATGAAAACTGACAGTTTTGGGAATAAGTGCGAGAGTAATATCTGGTCTGCAAAGGAAACTATTAACAATAGACATCTTTCTTTGAGTACATGAAAATGTATAAAAAATATTCAGTTCAAGTTGTGACATACCTGTGCTTAGCAGATAATTAAACTGTATTTTAACCTTGATTTTATGTTTTCACTTTCACAGGAGGAAAGGAAGGGGCTTGCTGCCGTATGGAGTAACTGTAGAGATCGCCTACCCTCTTCTTCATCACAACGGAGAGGTGGCATTGAACACGGTTGAAGATTAGAGAATGCTCCACTTATTACTATTATAATTTGGCATTGGTGTAGATAGATTTGTTATATAGTACACTATAAGGTGGGAGGGAATCTTGTGTTCCAGGGCTTGTGATTACAAACCACTAGCTCAGCATACAACAACCAGACAAAACAACTTAACTCACATATGCATCTTACATGTACAGTGCAGAGGTCTTGGGTACAAACAGCAAAACAGGATTCAGAATTATGAGCTTCAATACACAGAAGATAGCAGGCTGGAATGGTCCACTTGGCATTTTAAATAAATATGGAACTCATACACATATTTACATGGACAGCGCAGAGGTCTTATGTATGAAGCCACTAGGCATATACACTGAATACAGGTATATGAACTGCCACTAGGCGTATAAACTGTATGTAGTAATACAGAATTCTTAACTATGTGCTTCAAAATACAAAGAGTATTGCAAGAATGGTCCAATTGGTGTTGATAAATACTGGCAGGAAGAATATGCCACTTAACGCCTTCCATGCTTATGACAAGCCCAGCTTGTCATGAGGCACAGTGGAGCTGTGCTCATGACGAGCTGGGCTGGTCATAATGGTCACGGTCTGCCCAAGCGTAATTGATTCCCTGCCTGTGCGGGAGAATCAATTAGTGGGCGGACTCGTGACAAGCCCAGCTCGTCATGAGCACCGCGGCGCTGCCCCATCCCCGCGTCGTGATCCCCGCGTCGTGGGGGAATTACCCCCTGCGGTGAAGGGGTTAACAATGGCCACTAAGGCAAACAAAGAATTGGCTTATTATGCAAGTACTGAGACTTTCTCGTATAATTGAGTGATGCCAATCCATGACAGCCACTTGCCAGTCAAGCTGACAGCATAAATATTTTCTCGTTACACTAGACGCTGTTTTTCAGAGATGCATACAGACATAGAACTTTGATACACTATTGCATTTTTTATAATAATGTAAAGTAATGTATAGATCAAAGTTTTCCCTTTCCACCTTTCTAACTGCTATTGTGCCTATAACAATACTGGTGGGAACAAAAAAACACTTGCATTACCAAGTATGTAAAACACTCCATTACAAAATGGATACCATAATAACCATGAAAGTGAAGATATGTGACAGAAATGTTTGCCCTTTGTCTAAGTTGTTGGTGATTACTAAAGAGGTGTTTTGACAAACTACCCAGTGTGTAAACAAGGGGACTGTGTTCCTCGAAATGTGTAACTGGAATAAAATCTAAGCTCCAGTCCCGTCTGTGCAACAGATGGGAAAGTGTTGTACTTCAGAGGGATAATATTTACTATACCCACTCCATTCTGTGCAACAGTAGGGAAAGTGTCAGACTTGGGAGAGGTAAGATTTACTATCCCCACTCAAGACTGTGCAACAGCAGGGAAAGTGTTGGACTTGGGAAGGGTACGATTTACTATTCCCACTCCAATCTGTGCAACACTAGGGAAAGCGTTGTACTTCGGAGGAGTAAGATTTATTCTTCCCACCCTAGTCTGTCTAACAGTAGGGAAAGCATTAGATTTTGGAAGGGTAAGATTTACTATTCCCACTCCAGTATGTGCAAAAGTAGGGAAAACAAAGGACTTCAAAGCAGTTTTATTTACTGTTCTCACTCCAGTCTAAGCTACAGTAGGGAAAGTACTTCACTTCCAACACATTACATATTTGAATAACCCTATTGATTTTCTTACAAATATAAAATTCTTGATATGAACATTATTAATTAACCCCCACTAAACAAATAAATATATATATATACTATATATATAAAAAATTAAAAACAACTAAACAATTTACATGATTATTAAACTATTTACAAATTAACTACCAATTAAAATAAGTTGTTCATTTATTACCTAATGACTATTCCACCCTATACCCCTACAAACCTAGCATTCCACAACTCAAATATAACTAAAATAAATATTACATAATATACATTAATATCACATAATCAATCATAAATAAATAAATAATTGTGAGTTAATTATTACTTAACTTCCAACTCTACAAATCCAACATCACACACCTAAAATATAACAAAAAAATAATTATTAGACAGTTTACATAAATAATGATAAAGCACATTATTCATGCATTAATAATGAATTGTTAATGAATTATTACGTAATTAAGGTTCCACACTATACCCCTACAACCCTAGAATTCCCATACAAAATTATAAATTACTATTAGCAATTGATTATAAAATTAAAAATCACTTACAATTACAAAATGTATATACAAATATTATTAACAATTATGCAAACAATAACACATACAATTATGTTATGAACTAAAACACAATGTAATTAAAAACAATAGTTTAAAACTATATTATTGAAAACAATATTACCAAAAATGATATTCTTAAGAACAACATTAAAACAATATTACTTCCCTGAAAAAATACAATATTCTTTACAATCATGTTCCTACATCACTATATTTTTGTATCAATGGATTTCTTTCCGATATTTATGTCTTACTATATTTAAAACTTGGTGTTTTGTCCAAATGCCCAATATATACCACCTATATAATCTATGTACCAATGTGCCCTCTTGTGGCATTAAATCAAAACATTTTCCCTTGATTCAAGATATAGGCAGAGGTGTCTCTGTCCATGCTTCCACGTTTCTCATAACACTAAGAGGTTAGGTGCTCGTGGATGTGTGCATGTGTATGTGTTTGGATGCCTCCATCTCTTTAGTACCCAAAATAGTAACATGATAGCGAAGTACAGAGGTATTTTAATCAGTACTTAATTATTTGAAATAGAGGTAACATTTTGATGAGGATTACGCAGGGACACTTATTTTTCTCAATACAATGTCAAAGACAGTGATCAAAAATGTGGTGAACATGTGAAGATTGCTGTATGATATTTTCACATTGTGCCAACTAAATGCTAATAAAGCAGGATTGAGCTGAAAAACAACGAAAGATCCTCATAGGGGCCATGCAGTCAATGGTGTCAAAACACATCTGAAAGCCCCTGCAGATTGGATAAAAAAACGAACTTTCTAGAATGACTGTACATGATATCAAGCAGGAGTAGGTAAAGAGAACTTTGTTTTTTCTCCACACTGGATGGCTCCTTCAAGAGAGCCATCCTGTGAATTGTGTCACAATCGGTCTCCAAACCCTGGGCACAATCATCAAACAGGCGAACGTTCTAGAATGCCTATGATTGGTGATTGATTAATGTGGATGCACAGGGCCAAAAGAAATATGGATCAGGGACATTATTAACCTCAAAGTCTATGAGGCAATGTGTCCATAGAGTCAAGATTCACAACAGCATTTCAAAATACAGAAAGGACTGGCTTACAAACGGAGGTGGAAATTAGAAACACATAGAGGTTTGTTACAAAATGTAAAGGCAAAATACAAAAAATTGTACATTCAGATGTGTCAGTAAAATTCAATTTAATAGAAATAATTGCAGTTTGTAGGCCATCAATTGCAGAATAATATAACAATGGACAGACATCAGAGAAATGCTAAGTTTCAAGTGTGTTGGAACATCAGCAAGAAGGTGGACAGCATCCCTATGGGCTTGGGAAAGGTGTCTGGCTCATCCCTAAATTCGAGGGTTTAAATACAGTTTTCATGCATAGAAAATATAGGTAATACAAAGTCAGCATGGTATAATCATTACTTAAAAAAATAACTTTTTCATATTTTAAAATGTCACCTTACATTATTACAGTAGCTCTAACCCATTACATTAATATTGATTCATCCCTTCTGACCTAATATCATCCAGAGCTATTTGAAAAAACTAGTTACATAAACAACAGAAAAGCTAAAGACCTTGGACATTGTAGACAAATGGTTTTCTCTAGAGGTCTCTTCAAGAACTGTGTAATTCAGAAATAAGAATTCACATGTTGCTCATTGCTTCATAGTAGCCCGAACGATGTACCATGTATTAATTCGTGTTTTGTATGTGCGCTGTCCATTTTTATGTTATTTACCCACTTCACTATGTAAAGAGTGATGCATCATTGTCTTATTATTTGAAAAAATGATAAATAAAGTTGAAAAAAAACAAAAAAACAATTCACATCTTGCTGCATGTAGTGTTAGCTGAGGAATATAAACACAGAATGAACGAAATGATATTGCACCCATGTGCAGCAAGATGGCATAGAGGCCTAAATGAGGCTAGTTAGCTTAAACAAGGAAAAACACACTTTGACATATCGTAATGATTATGGTCCATATCACCATACACATGTGAATCGAACTGCAGAGCGGCTGATATTATTCCACATTTTAATTCAAACATACTAAGGCTCTCTCAGTTTCCACCTCTGATGTTTTCATCATTGCTAATACCCAAACTGTTTACAAAACACTAAGCATCACTTTCTGTCTCTTGGGTCTAGATTCTTCCAAAATCTTAAGTTGATCATAGACTCTCTGACATCTTGCAGCTCCATTTCCTCTCTGTTCCTCCTGGACATTGTTGACTCCTTCTCACCCCCACAATTTTAGCCCATTTTATAAATGATTGGTTCAAATAATTAACAAAAAGCCATGAAACTATTTCACATATTTGCCCAATGATCATAGGGGTTAATGTAAGATGTAACATGCCTCCTCCAAATCATGAATCCATTCAACAACCTTACTAAAGCCCTTTCCAGTGTTACCGAAACAGGAATCCACTGATTCCCATAAGTCATACTCTTCAAAGACTTTGACTTCACAAGAAGTATTGGGGATTTTATTAACATATACTTGAATAAGCTTACTGTTATTTGGGATGAAGGTAAAGCTCTCTTTTGCCCTCAACACCTAACAGACTCCACATTCCTTCGCAAGAAGGGTGTGTAGTGCAAAGGCAGTACTGCATAATCATGGCCTGCATTGCAAACGACTCATTATTTATCTGGATTAATGCTCTGGCAGTGTAATAAGCAAGGTGATCTACAAGCGTAAATAATCTTCTAGTCTTCACATCATTCATAGCCACTTCAATGGATGAAATCATAACACATCTAAAACAATTTGCCCAAACTCAAAACCTTTCCAAACAAACAGTCTTACTCATCTCATTTACATGGTAAACCCATGGTAAAAATTTCCCACCCACTTATGAGGAGGATTAAAAAAAGCACTCTTTCTGCTCACATAATAAATTCCTCTCAATATTTACTCATCAACAACCAAAAGCACACCATTGACAACATAATTCCTTTCACACTCACGGTCTCCAACAAACTCCATTGATCTTGTTCCCTTAGACACTTGTTGCACCATATACAACTTTCCCCTCGTTTTATTCCCCATTCTTAATCTTGGATGCACATTAGAATTTTTTTTAAAAATCAGCTACAATTTGTTCTTTAATATCACTCTCATCTTTCCAATCCTTCAAATCATCACGCTCACCTCTCTATGGTGCACATGCATCAAACTAAGAAAAAGCGATTCCTAAATAGCGAAAAATAAGGAATCGCTATTTAGAAATTGATATTCCCAATGCATGACCACTTTTGGGAATTTTTACAGAATCAGTCAAATTTGCAAATGCAAATAGCGATACAGGTCCGAGTCGCGCTATTTCCTAAAAGCCTAAAACCCTCATCGCTATTAGCGAAATTCACAAATAAAGAGGGTGCTTTTTGATGCATGGTGATGACATCACAACCTGAAAGTCTAAATCCCATGCTTCATTCAGTGCTCAGTGAGAGTGAGAGGAGGAGGCTGAGCGCAGGAGCAGAACAGGACATCCAACAACGGTCCTTGCAGACCTGCCCCTTGTTAAAAATTGATACTTCAGCATCAGGGAAGAGTACACCAGGCAGGAAACACAAGCTGAAGTTTAGTGAGAGGGAAATTGAACACCTCATTGAGGAGGTAGTCAGCAGCCATGACAAGGTATTTTTTCAAACTGTCACTGAAGGTCCCAGAGTCAAAGAAATGCTAAATCTGTCTCAAGATCCAGAATAAAGTTAATGCACTGGGGGTCACCCACCGCTCAATAGACAAACTAAAAAAGCGTTGGTACGACCTGCGCAGCCGTGCCAAAGAGAGGATTTATGAGAGGCTGAAGGAGGCCTAGAAGACCGGAGGGAGACCAGCAACACAGCCTGGGAACACACCCATGGAGGACCTGGTGTATGTCCAAACTCCAGCCTGAAGCTGTGGGGGTAGTGGCCCAGCTGGACACATCCGGAGCACCCAGCACATCTCAAGATAATATAAATGCAAGTGACCATTACAAGAGACATATCAAAATGTGCACATCACCCCAGTTCAGCACAAGTGTACAGAAAGCAACTCCACCCATACCCAATTGCATTATGGGAGACACAGGCAGGTTAGGCAGGTTCATAGGCAAACAGACAATAAGAAGATAAAAAAAGTGAACAATATGCGACAGTCAATTTATTGAGAGCCGAAGTATGCTTAATGTGATACGACATAACCCTTCCCAAAAAATTAAACCTTGCACTGTTTAACATCACAGATGCAGCAGAAGGAGAGGCTGAGGACAGTGACTGTGGGACACCCAGGATACTCCGGCTGTGGCTGACATAAATACACCTGTGGTCCCACAAACACCAGCCCGTAACCCCAATACATGCAGGGCCACAGTTCCACCACTGCAGACCATGGAAACTGAGGATGAGTCAGTAACACCAGCGACAAGCCAGCCTCAAGGTACCCCCACAACAACACCCCAAGCACAGAACCAGCACAGCACAGTCCAAAGCCGGAGGGGCAGAGCAAGGTCCCGCTTTACCGCAGGAGGACAAATCCACAAATGTCTGGGGTGGGCTGCAGGCACAGATGCTCCGGGTGCAGCGCCTGCAGGCCAAAAACATGAGGTTAGTGCAGGCCCAAATCAGCATGATGGAAAGTAACATCGCTGTTATGAGTGATTGCATGAGTGATTGCATGAGGGAACACACTACAGCTGTGGTTGAGGGCAACAGACAGTCAAATGCGGCCATGCAGGAGCTGACCAGGGAAATGCAGGAGGGCCCGGTGACACAGAGGAGAAGGCATCACCAGTTGATGCTGCGCTTACAAGGCTTCACACAATCAAACAATCGCCTGAGCGCCAACACTGCACTGCTGTCCCGTAGGTCCATCTCAATGCAGATCTAGATAACCCATTGTTGTGGGGATGTGGCCAAGGCACAGGGCCAGGTAACCAATGCCGTGAAACTAATGCAGTCTGCCCCTGTTGGGGCTAGCAATGTGACAGGGGAAGAGGGGAGTGAGGAGGCCTAAAGCCTCAGTAGCCCGTCAGTGCCAGACACCACTTGCAGGAGGCGTGCCACCCGAAGCACCACACCCTCCGTAGGCTCCATGAGGGATGGAGATGAAGCAGGTGAAAGGTGTCTGGGGGTGCGTAGAAGGAAAAGATAGACAAGCCTGTCCAGAGCAACCATGGTGAAGTAACCATTGCCACTGATATTACTAGTGACTGAGTTTCAAGTCCTATGATTATGTCATTGTATAATTTTTAGAAAATGCAATCCCTGTGATACTTGGCACGTGATATGTGTGCTTTAACACTACAACATGATTTCATTATTACAAATATTGTACAGTTCCGAAATGCTGTGTCTTGTCTCATTATTACTAACCTCAGAAAAAATGTTGTGTGATTTCTGCATGCCTCCTTTGCCCTTCTGATGAGCTTGCCCCATGTGCTGGTCTTAGTTGTGGCCTCTGCTTGGTGTCCTCCTCTGGATCACTGTCGGTGAGTTAAATGGGCATGCCCCTCCTTGTGGCAATATTGTGCAGCATGGCGCATGCAGCCACAATTCTACAGCAGGTGTTGGGCCAGTACTTCATCGCACCGTCAGTCTTGTGGATGCAGTTGAAGCGACTCTTCATCAGACCAAAGGTGCGTTAGATGACATTTCATGTGGTGATGTGCGCTGCATTTTACCTCTGCTCATTTGGGGTGGCTTGGTTGTGGTAAGGCGTTATAATGAAATTTTTCACAGCTTATGCACTGTCACCTACAGGGTAGTGAGCAAAGGGTTAGGGACCGTTATGCATTTCCGTTTCACCATTGATTGTGAGGAATCATTATATGTATAACGCACAGGACAGGTTCTTGATGTGCCGTTTCAGGCTGAACCTACTCCCATTCATGTTGGCATCACCAGTAGGATTTGCTACATCAATTGAACAGAAGGGGCCCTGCGGCTGCGACAACAGGTCTCCGCAGGACTCCCTTCATTTTGTTTTACTTTGCCCCTTTTATACAATGCCCAGACGCAGATTCCTTGTAAACCTCTTAAAAAAAAACAAATTGGCCCACGCTAGGGAGGCACTAGTATTTTTACAGAAAGCCTCGGACCCCTTAACATTATGTAGTATTATGAATTTTATTAAGGTAGCGGTCCGTTTAAGACATACCAGGGGAGAAGAATGAAATGTCTCAAATTTTATGCCTTTTAAGTGTGATACAATGTTTCACTGTTTGTATTTTATGCTTTGTTTACACTTTGTACAAAGGATCTTGGAAATGTTTAATGACTTTTTACTATGTATATATGTGTGTGCTTTTATGGTGATTTTTAATCACCGAATAAAGATTCTTTGAATTGAATTGAATTGACTTTACCAAGCAGATGTCCTTCGCCAAAATCACCCCTGAGCAGATGGGTGTGTATGCCACTGTGTCTGAATATATAGGAGTCATGTGTGCTCCCAGGGTATTGAGCCACAATGTCTGTAATAATATGGTTGGCGTTGCAGACTACTTGTATGTTGATTGAGTGTTAGGATTTAAGGTTCCTAAACATGTATTCATTCACTGCTGGGGGACAGATGGCAGCATGCGTTTCATCTATGTATTCTATTACGTGTGGTAACCGGGCTACCTGGTAGAATTCCTTTTGGGCCAATTCAATTCCTGTGGGGTTGTGAGGAAGCTAATGTGGTTATGGATCCTTGTCATCATGGAGTTCAGGAAAGAATTAGAGATACGTGAAAGAGAACTTTGTGACACCCCTCCAGCAACAGCTACTACCCCCTGGAAACTGCCGGACGCAAGTAGGTATAGGAAAACATAGGACCTGCACATGAGTGGGGATGGCAAGGGTTCTACGAGTGTGGCGCTCCCTTAGGGATTCCAATTCTGCTATAAGGTCAAGGATCATGACATCATTCAGCCTGTACTTTTCGTAGATTTCTTCATCTGTTTGTCCTAACAATGTGATACGCACTCTGAAGATGCGCTCCTGTATTCTCGTTCTTCGCTGTGCAGCTGTCTGGAGCCTCATCCTCCTCGCCATCAGTTAGAACGCTGTCATTGTGAAAGTTTCAGAGGCCTCCTGGGTTGGTTTCAATAGGTTTCTGATGATTTGCATCTGTATGGCATGTTCACTCATGGTTACCACCTGATTGTGATCCTTCTTAAATTGCACTTGCTAAATTGCGAATTTCGTAAAAATTGCAATTTGTGATTTTTCATGCATTTGTTTGCGATTCCTTAATTGTGAATCTCTATTTGGGATTCGCAAATAAGGATTTCGCTAATAAGGATTCGCAAAGTATGTCTCTGCAAAATTTGCAATTCCTTATTTTTGCTATTTCAGGGTTATTCTCAGATTTGTGTTCATGCATTGGGATTAGCTAAATTGCACTTGCAAAGAGGGTTTATTTGTGATTCGCAAATATTGTGAGCACTATTTAGCTTAATGCATGTGCCTTTATATTTCCTGACAAACTCTGGCTCTGCTTCACTTAAACTACATACATGACCATTTTTACCTTTGTTAGTTATAAAATTAATTTGTGCAATGTTCAAATGTTTCGAATAAGGCATATGAATATCAGAAATTTAAAAAACGGGAAATTCTAACAGGGAAGAGTTGAAATCCATATAATACAATGACAAAAACTTTTGCTTATAAAAAACATGAGCAACACCAATTTGCTTGTTAGGCTACACAACAAGTTTAGCTGAGAATAAGTGGAGCCTTCTTCAGCTGAGAATGGAAGAAATGTGTGCATTCCCTAAAACCATATACCGATCTGTTCCTATGTGTAAACCTCTAGTGCAATATGTCATTATGTATAGTAATTAGTTCACTCTGTGAAGGTGAGACATATCCAACCTGAGAAATCAGGCCACTTAAAGCTATTAATATTAATATCAAGGAAGCAAAAAAACTTCAAACATCAGACTTCAAGATTCTTCTTTTTTCAAGGATTCAGCTCCTAGAACTCAGGAACCCATTTATCTCCTTCTGGACATTTAAGACAAAATCAATAAAGTCTGCAAAGTTCAAAACTTTATTTTCAAAGACTAATTAGGATTTAGGCTAAAGTTCAAGGTTGCTTTTTTTCTTCAGTTTAATTTTGAAAATATCAGGTCATATATTCCACGTTTGATTTTTCTTCTTGCACAGATGCTCGATAGGTCCATTCAGGTGATGTGTACCTTCAGTTTGGTATCCTCTTTCTTGTTAATCTTTTGGCTACAGGCGATTTAGATTTACTATTCTCACAATCAATTTTAATTCTCTCTGGTTCTTCTCTAATTGATTCTGGTCATTAAGTTTTCCAATGTAGACATTTAGGGCTTCTTTCAATGACTCTGGGAACATGGTGCTAAGTAAGACAGGTGAGGGTTGGGTGTTTAGGAAGGGAGGGAGTTGTGGAATGATAAGAGAGAAGATAAGAGTTGAAAGAGAATTGAATGATAACAGGGAAGGTAAGAGTTGAAAGAGAATTGAATGATAACAGGGAAGGTAAGAGTTGAAAGAGGAGTATACGAGTCCTCCCTCATCCACACCTAAAAGCATCTTTCTCTAAACACCTGCATAATGTCAGGAACGATGAAATGTAGTGCTGGAACATCATTAGCACATACTGTGGCATTTAAGCTATTCAGCATTGTTTGCACGTGATTGCTTTCTTAAGTACAGATTACATGAACTTACCACTATGTCTATCCTGAACATCGATTAACTCACTGTCACTTCTAATTAGCACATAGTTCAAAGTCGTTATGTTTATAGCTTGTTTGCTCTGTTCACCTTTAATGCTGGAAAAGTAGCAATCACAATCCTTGTCAAGGTGAGGCTCAAGCCAACCCTAAATTAACCTATGTTCAACCCTGCGGTTGCTTGGCACAGAGCAGGCAGGTTTAACTTAGAGGCAATATTTACAGTATTCGGGCACCACTTCAATCATCAATATATTGAAAAACACCACACAAAAAGGATCTCACACAAAGTGAGAAAAATAGAGCTCTTTTTAATGAATAAAGCAAGACCAAAACAACAAACGTCCAATTAGTAGAATCGGAAAAAATGCAATTTTAAAGATTTCAGTAGACATAGCACCAAAACAACACAAAGCACCAACTGTGGATATCTGGTTGTGCAAGACTGGAGCAAAGTCAAACGTTCAGTCTGACCGTGATGAAATGCGGTCCAGCAACAGGGACTCAGTAAGGAAACCTGAAAAGCGGAACTGAAATTCAGGTCTGCGGGCGTTATTAGGATCTGCGTGGAAGATGTGTCCCATAGCCGTAGCAAAAAGGTTCCGAGATGCAGTGAGGCTGTGGTGTGAGGTCCTACTATGTCATCGAAGATCCCATCGATGAAGACTTGCAATGCGGAGTCTGGCATCGATGATGCATCACACAGTTGTGGCAATGCATTGGTTCTGAGGACCTGCGAGGAACTGATGCGCATTCACTGTTATCATCAACGAGAGATGTGAGGCCCTGCACCGGTGATATATTGCACAGCAGTGTTTCTGAAGGAGGCTGGAACTTTTGCTCTATCTGTAAAGCAGTGCATAATAATTCGAGGGCCTTATTCTTAAAATGAGATTCTTGGTCTCTCTCATTAGAAGTAGGCATACCAAAATGATCTTTTAACTCGCTCAACAAGAGTTTGGCTGCAGTCTTCCGGGTGCTTCTATGGGTCAGATAGGCCCCCATCAATTTAGAGAACAGGCAGACAATCACAAGGAGCCCATTATAATCAGGCATCTCCATGAAGTCTGCCTGACACCAAGTAGATGGGCCTGCAGATTTGCCTGTCAAACAAATGGCAGCTATTGTATGGTTGGCCTGATTAATTCTCTGACAAGTAATTCATCTTCGACATACATTGTCTGCTAAACGTCTGAACTTCAAGTTGTGTCATTACTTTTTTTTTTTTTTTTTTTTTTTTTTTTTAAACCTTTATTGAACAATGAAAGCTCACAAATACTGGCCTACAACCCACGGGCTGGCCAGAACAGAATGGTCAAATAACCAGCATACAAAAAGAAGATCTGCACAGGATATAACATCAGGAGCACTGGTGAAGCAATAAAAACCATCGAGCGTTCAGCAAGAGCAGGATAATAAAGGTTAATTTTCTAGCACGGGGAGGGGACCAAAGGAATAACGGGCCGTCTATGAGAATACAAGGGAGGGACCGCGGCAAGCCGCCATTTTATAAACACAACGTAAGAAAATGAAGCCATATAATCAAATCTAGCAAAGGACAGAAACAGAATCAGACCATCAAATAGCGACAGTGGCAACAGTCAATTGCGCTCACTCACCTCCGCCCCTACCCGAACAAAGAAGACGTGGTCAAAAAGCCCCATCACAAAGACTATACAATACGCACCCCAACGAAAAAGGGGGACCTCCATAAAGGAGGAAGGGAAAGAGGGAGAAAAAGACAACAAAAGGAACACCCGCCAGACCATGCACCCCCAGGGGGAAAAACAGGACAATAAAACCGGCATGCGATGTAACAGAAACACGATACCAGAATAGGCAGCGAACCACAATCAGCCACACACCGGAAGAAGGACAGAAAACCCCCGGGGGAGATACGAGGTGACAGAGTCCCGAAAAAGTGAATACACAAGAGCCATAGAACAAAAAAGGGAAAATAAGGGGGGAAAAAGACCCCCCGACACAAACAGACCCCCCCACCCACCCCTAAGCCCACCCTGCACCCCTGCAGAAGGCTACGGCCTACCCCCCCCGCAGCGTGCCTGTCGCCCTAAATAGAACCCGAAATATAGTGGAGCAAGAAAAGTTGGAATTAAAAGACAATAAAAAGGGGGGGGGAGGGAAAGGAAGGAAAGAAGGGAATAAAGACAAACAAACATACACACGGGGGAGGGCCAAAGACAGGAGTAAACGCACCCATCCACCCGCCCGGGTTAAAGGTCCAAGTCCTCGGGAAGCCAAAGAGTATCAGGCCAAAGTCCAGGAGCATTAACCAATTACACAGAACCATATCAGGACACAGAGATCATCCAAACCGTTCATGAGCTACCGCATATAAGAGTCAGTTTTCATCAGCCCTGACCCTTTTTATCCAAAGCAGTAAGGGTCCGATCCAACGAGGACCCTGCCAGAAAGAACAGAAGGCAGGCAGCAGGAGAGTCCAACGGGAGTCCAAAAAAGTCACAGGAAGAAAAGCACGGAAGATCCAGGAAAATCACAGAATGTAGCAAACGATGCAGGCACAGTTCCAAGGATATATCCATAAAAACCGACCCATCCGGGCCGGCACAGGAGACGTCATCGGGCGGTGGTGATTGAGAGGGACCAGGAGAATCATGAAAGTCCGGCAAAACAAAATCCAGCTCCCGGGCCAAGGGCAGAGGAGGCAGCACAGGAGGAGAAGGCGCCATCAGGTTACGCACCTCCGGGGCGGCAGCCGGGGCCGAGTCCGCCAGGAGAGTACCAGCCACACCCCGCGATATCAATGCCTCATCCGGTCGTGGGGGCCCGGGAGGCCCGCAGTGAGGATCCGTCTGCAGAGCCAGGAGTGGCGCGGCCACCGAGAGCCGCCAGGATAGCAGGACGTTGAAGATCCCCTTAAGTGCAGGAAAACCTTCACAGTATCCGACACCCGGGCCTTGCGGCGGGCTCCCAGTGCTCGTCCGGGCCCGGCCCAAACAAATGGGGTTGGTCGCCATCTTGAGAGCCGAAACAGGCCGCGCGGCCAACAACCTCCGCCGGGGCGGCAGTCAAGCAGATGAAGTCCCGCCGACAGGCAGAAGAACACCCCGGACAGGAAGGGGGGCCACCAGAAGAAGGGGATTCGCCGGCCCCCCAATGTCGCCAGTCCCGTTCTCCGAGTCCAGGCGGCAAAGAACAAAATGGCCGGACCGGAGAACAAAGGGGGAGGAAGCTGAACACACGAGGAACCCCAATAATGAAGGGCAGCGTCACCATCCAAGGCTGCCGCCACACAGGAGTCTCTCAGCCAGGAACCTCCGGCTCACACGAACAGCGGCCCTCCAATCACCTCCAGCGCGCCCCGAAGGGCAAGCCCGCAGGCTGCATCCGGCCCAGGAGCCGGGACGAAGAACCAGGCCAGTCCGCTCTCGAGTCCCGGGAATGGTCGGGGGCACTGCACCGGACCCACAGCAGCCAGGACAACCGGAACAAGTGGTAAGTGCCTGCAGTGCGTCGTAGTAGTACCACACAGCAAGGAGGGCTTCCCGGGGCAGGATAAATGTGAAAAACACAGGCGGGCGAACGGAGCCGAGCTAAAGCGCGGCCATCTCGGTCGCGAGCTAGGCTCCTCCCCCTGTCATTACTTTTTAAACAACCTGACCATTCAATCTTTCCCTTTATCAGTCTAACCATTTAGGCACCTAGAGATATTCTGAAGCATAGAGTGAGGAACGACATAGTGATAGTCTGGATCTACCCTTATTTCATTAATATCCCTCCTACAAACAGCTAATTCCCCTCTTTCCTTTTCATCAATTGGTACTTCATACTGCAATTCTCTCAGTTCATTCAGTGATCTATATGGATTTAACAAAAAGCTATTCACATTTTTTACGTCATCAGCCTTCACAACACTTTCACATTATTCTGATGTTTGTGTTTGCTTCTGCTCCTTTGATTTGATAGTTAAATTTTCAAGGGCACAATATTTCACAATTTGGTCAGTGTACCTATTGCCCATGGTGATCAACAGACTTATGAGCATTGTACTTTACAACCAATATCTCTATATAGGGCCTATTTTTAATAGGATTACCAGAGGATGTCATGGCCCTAACTGCCCAAAATCACGTTCCACCTCAAATCCATGTTAGCTGGCTCTATAAATTATCACAATCAATTCTTTGGCCAAGCAACAGGCTCTTCTCGGGGTGATTACAGTTGCTACTTGAACTGAAATTACGTCAGACAAGAATGATACTACAGTGATTTCTTAAATAAAACAGACTGAATATGCTGCTTCCAGTATTCCTTGATGGTCTATCAGACAAGAATTATCCACACACAAAGTCAGATCACCCATATCAAGGGAACATCTTTCACAACTGGCCCTAGTTTGGTACACAATTCTGTTACTTGTTTGCAAGTTTGCACTTGATTGGCCTGATTTCTTAAGAGAGGTTAGAGAACTTAAGTAAGATAATGCAGACTAGAAAGACTACTTTTCTTTGTCCCGTCACAAAGACAGTGGTATTTAGTTACAGTTAGTCACTTAGTATTAGTTGTTAATTTTTTAGCGGTCGGCGTGACATGTACTCCATCACGTGCTGCTGACTCCTTAGTAGAACCTTTGTAGTTTGTTAGTGAGCGAATAATAAAACAACTCAGCATCAGCAACCAACCAACAAATTGGTGTACGTAATATGCATGTGTCCATCTATGCATTTTTGAGGACTAAAATAAATGCAGACTTAGTGAATTGGCCCGTTAAAGGGGGTTGATTCATTGATGATTGCGAATGAGAGCGGAACTTAGAAGAAGCAAATATAATTTTTAGCAATTCAGTCTAAAGTCTTTAGAATAGGTGGGCTAGGGGCTACTTAGGTTTGGCATTCTAGTTTTGAAAGGGAACAGTGGAGTAATAAAGAGATATGATGGTCCACGACCGCAATACTAGTCGATCTGATTACATGGGTCAATTTTTATTGCAAGTGCCATTGTCAAACAATCTTTTTTGAGCGATTTTTTTAATATTTCTTATTTGTTTCACACCAATCAATTTTTGTCTCTTTATTATGTCTTACATGATCCGCATCCGGGGGCAAGAAGAAGACAACAGGGTCTGCCGATGGGGGAGCTGGAGGTGCCTCCCAGGATCGCTCCTCTAATACAGATGGCTCTTAATTTGGAAGACAGCTCCAGCTTATCTTTCCAAAGGCAGGAAGTTGGGTAAATGTTTACTGTCCCTTAGTATCCAATGCTTCCTTACAGTTCACAGGTCCAGCCAATCAGGCTTAGTCAGTACTTATCTGGGAAAGTGTTGTTGCATGGAGTTCCAGCCAAATACCGCCTACCGCAGCATGGTGGAGTTTTGAAGAGCACCAGTGGGATTTGGCATCCCCTAGCATGATTTTTGGTTGCAAGGAAGGCACCCTGTGTTATTTGTCTAAAGCGGGCAGTCAGGGCAGTCACGACCATCCATGGTCAGAAAGCTGCCGCTTGCATAGAAAATCTACTCAAGGGGCACCAAACTCAACTCAACTCACCTTGAGAAGCTGCATGCTCTGATGGGCAACATGGTGCCGTTCACACTAATTTTACAGTGCAGATTGAGCTTCCGTCGCTAAATCATTGTGCAAGCAGTGTAACGTGCTTATTTGTGCCCATTCACAGATTACTGCTGAATATCGCAGAGCTTTTTTGTAACTCCGCAGAATTTTGTGGAGTAAAACTCCGCGAGTTATGCCCAGGCCTGGTCCATCCTAGAATCAATGCAGGGGCCTCAGCCTCTGAGAAGAGGCACAGGAAAGCCGGAAGAATGCTCTAGGTGGAAACAATGTGAAATTCCTCCAGACTTGACATAATACAAACGAAAATAGGCCCCTAGACGAGAGGGTGCAGGCTGTGCTCTATGGGCAACCCCGATCCTCCATTTTGCAAACTCCATTCCAACACAAAGGCACATGTTCAAGATTATTAATAGCTCTAATGACAAGTGCACCAATAATATTTGCAAAGCATTTACGATACTTGTACTTTCTAATGTTCATGACTAGTTATGCTAGTGATGCATTATTGTAATTTTTGTGAATGCTATTTTCATTCCATACAAAAAAAAAAATCACGGTGAGCACCCATTTTTTTGAAGACTATAGTTTACACAGGGACAACATGTGTGTTCAAAGTGCATATCATAATCGACAAGGAATCCCACAGAGGGGGAAATGTGGTGTGAGCAGCTTTGTATTTTCTGCACATTTTTGATTCAATTGGACTACTTCTAGAATAGCTGTTTTATTCCCCGGTGCAATGGTCGTTCTTTCCTCGTTCCCATCCGTCCGTGTGTGACTTTTAACTTATGCATAGATGTACACCTACATATAAAGATTGTTGAATTTCTTGGCATTTACGGATACATTGATATCCAAACAATATGCCTCAGGGCTTTGGGAATTCCGAAAAAGTCGAAAATCTAAGTAGATCACAAGCGAATGACTACGCCTGTTGGGATTTCTGCTACTTTTTGGGAACCGACCCCACTCTCATTTGTAAGTAACTAACATTCCAATAGCGGATAGTCTTCAATATCTGTCAAGAGTTTTGTGTGGCATTATATGAGTGACGCAGCAGAAAAAGTAAGCATCTGTCTAGTCAGGGGCTCTTTGGCCGATGAAATGAAATAAAAGGAGGTCACAAATACAGGCTTTTGGGTGGAAGGATGAGAACAATACAAAATCCCACCGAAAAAAACAAATAGTAGCTTTAAGTCCCAGGATCAGGACAGATGAGGAAAAACACTGGCCGCTGCCCAGCAATACTCTGCAACTCCCTGGGGTTCCAGTTATGTGTAATGGTAAAAAGCACTTAATTCCAGGAAAATGACCTGGCATCGCTGCCAGGCAGACCTAGACCGACCTCAAAAAGTTGAGCTTCAATCTCTATGGCAACCAGCTGAAAATTACATTTTCTCTATCAACCTGAGATGTGAGTGTTTTAAAAAGATTGTAACTCATGCCATGTGTGTGGGCTGCAGAGGTGCATAATGATGAGGTATCACAAACTGGTGCAGGCTGTCCCAGTGCGGAAGGATACCTGCAAAACGTGGACTTTCTTAACTGTAGTTTACAGAATGTTTTTATGATCTATTTTATTTGAATATTTAATAGACAACTGCAGCATTTTGGCAAAAAAATGCTGTACAACGCCTTCATTGCATATGACACTTTGGGCGTCCCTGAGGGAACTCTGAGGTGAGTTTTCTCATTTTGGTAATTTTTTTAAAAGATATTGGTTAACAGCCACAGGAATAAACTTCATTGGTTAGTCAGGCTTTCATGCTCTGTATTACTCAGTTCTTCTTTTGTGAGTGATTTCATAGCCCTGAACTTTGAAGATTTGGAAATTCATTAAGTGAACTGAAAATGTTTGGGTACAACGTTCCAGAATTAAACTTGCAGAGGGATTCATAAACTCTGCCTCAGTGGTGGCTGGTGACATTTTTAAGTGGTGAAGCGAAAAGATTCATCGTGATTTCGTGCTGCTTCTGATTGTGTACTCTATAAATTCCTATATTGCTGCTACTTCCGCCTTGTGACTGATTTTATATTTTTATATTGTAGCTACATACCAGGAATAATGTTTCATATCATATAATGTATGACGATTTTATCATGATTGTGATTTTAATGGTCTATTTATTTATATTATGTCTACTTTTTTGATGCTGTTGCACCTGCACTTGGGCTTAGTACGAATAAAGCTCTTTACTTTCTTTCCATTGTGAATTCCGTTATGCAAGGGACCAATGTGAGTCAATCTAATTCTCTCATGGGGTGTGAGGGAGGGTTCTGGCAATTATCAGTACTGTAACAGTGACACCTGTGGCATGATGTACTACATGCCAACTTTCTGTTTCAAAACATTTTATTAATACAGGCGCAAATAAAGAACATCAACGCCGCTGGCCAAAGTTGTGCACAGTGTTCGCATTTGTCTGTCCATAGGGCGTTTGTTCTTCATCACCTCATCATATTCAGCCTCCTGCCCCAACTGCAGAAGGAGGAAACCACTGGCAGTATTCACCTGGCGAACCAGGCTTTATAGCTTATTCCCCATCCCTATGTAGTTTATCCCAGTGTTTAGGTTCTACCTTCCTTCCCAATGCCCTTCCTCACTGAGTGTTGTGTCTCCATGCCTGTGGAGGCTCATGCGGCAGGAGAAGCTGATACAGGACCGAGATCATCCCCGTGTATCCACCAGTCAGGGGAATTGGACTTCAAGGGGCGTTTTGGCTCTAGTGGCTCCCATGTGCAGAATGGGCTGAGTAACCCAGGGGCATATTCACTAGCCCCTATCGCCACCACAACGTCACTTTCAGTGACGTTGTGGTGGCGGTAGGGGCCTTGCCTTATTCATGTGGCTTAACTCTGCCTTGTGAATAGGCACCCTTTCAGGCTGTGTTTAGCGTGAGAGGGGTGTGCAGTGGGTATTGTGGTGAGCGTTCCACTGCAACACCCATTGATATTTACTCTGCCCCTATTCACAAGGGCAGCGTAAATAGGAGCTAATGCCAAACTGAAGACCAGGAAAACCCTGGGCTTAAGTTAGCGATATGAGGGGAAATGCTTTATGTCTCCTCGTTTTTGCATTTTCTGCAGCACACATGGAACATGCAAAATGCCATGGTCTGTTTATGTACAGGAAGGTGTCCCTTCCTTTACACGAATAAACCTTTTTTTTTAATGCTTGCTTTGTAACTTACATGTGCGCTGCTTCAAGTTACAAACTGGCGTTTTAGGTTTGTTTATGTGCAGGAATGGACACCTTCCGGTATATAAACAAACCTCCCTGCTTTCAGACGCCCTTGCATTCTGGTGCAAGGGTGCCTGCGTTTGCGCTAAGTTGTGAAACTTAGCGCCATCGCAGGGGGAAAAGTAAGGCTGCACCATGCCCTTGTGAATATGGTGCAGCCTTGCTTTTCCAAAGTGACGGAGAGAGGCGTTAAGCCAAGAAGGCTAACGCCTCTCTCGGCCACTTCCTTGTGAATATCCCTCCAGTGTCTAACCTGCACATACCGCACTCACACAGAGTCGGGGAGGTCAAAAGCTGCTTTATACTACTAGAAGGTTTGGAGCATAGCGAGTCATATTTTAGCAATCATTTTGCAGCCTCCCTCCCACCAGGAGTTGAAGGAGTGATCATCCAGTGCGGGGGTAATGCAGGGTTGAAATGCATTGGTGTGTAAGGGGATGGGTAGGACACCAAGCTTAGTGCTGTCATAGATTTATCCTAGGTCCTTAAAGCTGTTGTCACAGGATTACTGAGGTAAGTGTTCGCCTGTGGCGTCCCTGCAACACCGCCAAATCCCAAAGGGCCTGCGAACTATGGTGTGGTCCAACTGTCTCTAGTTTTTCTCAGCACGCAAGATGGACCAGTCCACCACAAGTTATAATTGCACAGCTGAATAGTCGGGGACACTAGGAATTGCCAATTCCCCCCCCGAATGCAGTGGTTGTGTCATAAGATTTTGGTAGAGTCTCGGGGTTCTACCCTTCTAAATAAAGGCCATAAGAATGCGCTTTAGATATTTGACAGCTTAATTCTACCAAACCAGGGCAGCATTAGGCTTCCCCAGGACTGTAAATCTTTGGGTTATAGCCGGAATAAGTGAAGGGTAATTACCCTCAAAGAGTTCAGAGACCTGGCATGTAAGTGGAACTCCAAGGTATTTAATGGCGGACCGAGCCCATCAAAAGGGAAAGCGTGGAGACAGGTCAGCCACCTCCTGCGTTCCAAGAGTCAAGTTTAGAATTTCTGATTTGTGAAGATTAACTTTATATCCAACTGCCTGTTCGAAGCCTTCAGGTATAGTCAGGATCCACTGGGAGTAAGGTATATGGAGAACCCAATGTCAGAATGACATTGCCAGCATGGGATTAAGGGGTGTAGCATAAAGGGATAATTCCCACAAGTCAAATTTAATCCCTGCAACCACTGGCATCTGTTGAATGAGGCACGCTAGGGCTTCTAATAAAAGGGTGAATAAGAGGGGCAATAGGGGGCAGCCTTGTCTGGTTTCTCAGAAGAGATGAAATAGCCCGATGTGTGCCCATTAAGGTTCACCCTGGTGTGGGAGTTATCATAGTTGCAGAATATCATCTATAAGAATGTGGGTCCAATGGACATCTTCTGGTGCCAGATTCTCAGGAATTTCCAATATACCTAGTCAAAAGCCTTCTCGGCATCAAGCGAGAATAGTACAGCTGGTTTTTGAGGCTGACATTCTCAACCTGGTGGATAATTGCGCACATTATCATGAACCTCTCTGCCCTGAACAAAACCACTTCGGTCTGGGTGTATTAAAGTGGGGATCACGTCATTAAGGTGACTCACCAGAATTTTTGTGTACAGTTTTGCGTAAACATTTAATAGAGCAATCGGTCAATAGGAGGCACATTTTCTAGGATCTTTTTTAGGTTTTGGTATCACCATGGCCACAGCCTCACTCGTCTTGGTGTGACCGCTATCCCGGCAGCACACTGGTTGAACAGGGCTATAAGTTTAGGAATCAGCCTGGGAACAAATCATTTGTAAAATTAGGTTGTCAGGTGGTTCGGCCCAGAAGTTTTATTCAGCTTTAGAGTTTTAATGGTTTGCTTGACCTCCTCTGGGAGGAACGGACCCTCTAATGAGTCTCGTGATTCACTAGTGAGCTTGGGGAGGTGAACGCCCTGCAGGAAAGTCTACTACTCACTTAAAGGGTGGTAAGGGAAGCACCTCCGTAGAAAGTCTCATAATGGGAGCAGAATTCTTCTTTCTCCCCAAATCGTCCACTACTGGAATTCCTCTAAGGGCTCTAATTTCTCTTACATACTCGTTCTTGTTTCTCCACAGGAGTCTAGCAGGAAGGCTACTGACCTTGTCTCCCATTATGTGTGAGCTATTTTTAAGATGGAGCAGTGCAATGTGCTCACAATTGTGCTCAGGCCTTTGGAATTGCTCTAAAAGTGCAGAGTGCAGGCCATTGAATACTCTCTGACTCCAAGTCTCGGATCTAATTCTCTAGTTTCTTCCCTTGCAAGGTGTGGATGCACTTATTCCACTGCTATTGCTATCAAGTGGCCACTTATAATAGCCTTAAGGGTGTTCTAGACTACAAAAGTGGGAACCCCCCTTCGCTATGTTCAAAGTACTCATCATTTTGTTGTCCAATGTCATGTTTGGTGATCGGATCCTTAAGCTAAGGTGGGTGTTATCTCCAGGTTCCCCTGGGCTTACACACCCTGAGGTCAAGTGGGGGAGGAGTAGGTCCATCATCGGACACCCAGATCCATCCAATGTCTGCATCGCAGGTCAGCTAGATGAAGGAATTACTCAGCAATATATAATTATTCCAAGAGTGTATGTGGTGTACTTGGGAGTGAAAAGTGAAGGCTGCTAAAGTCTGGTGTTGTTCCCGCCACATATCTCACAAGCCAAGTTCGGCCAGCACCCTTTTTAGTCTTTTAGAGAAAGCCCCCGAATGGGCAGTCTTGCCCCCCTTCCTGCCCTGAGGAGGAGCCCATACCAGATTAAAGTCCCTGGTCAATACAATGTCTCTCTGTGCTATACCTGCCTGTTTCTCAAGAAGTCAATAAGATAAGAGTCTTGGGTAGAGTTAGGGGCATACACTGTGGCTATTGTGAGGGTATGCACCTCAAGGGATCCTACCAAAATGAGGCGGCACCCTTCTTTGTCTGCTTGAGTATCAATCAATCAATCAATCAGGGGATTGTGAAGCATGCTATTCACCCGTGAGGGGCTCAAGGCGATGGGAGGTGATGTTTTGCAGCTCTGTTCAGTCAAAGAGCCAGGTCTTCAGTGTCTTCCTGAAGATGTTCAGGGAGGGGGCGCTTCTGATGTTGATCAGGAGCTCGTACCAGGTCTTGGCCAGTATGGGTCACTGCTTATGGAAAACTGAGGCTCAGATATATTGCCACCCCCTATGCTTGATGGTAGCATAGGCATGGTACCCTGAGGGGCAAGCCCTATATTTCATCTTCCCCTGATCGTTATGGACAAGGTGGGTCTATCACACAAGGCATGGAATTCCCAATTACGCTCCAGGACATGCCACATTTATTTGAGGAATTCAACATATGTACATTTTTAGTTTAATTATTTCGGTCATTATGACTCACTAATAAGAGATGTGCAAATGTGAATGCCCCAAAGGGTGCTACAAAGTAGTCGACATGGAGGAACTGGTGTTTCACTACCTCCCAATAAACCATCGCACCTGTAAGCTGTATCCAGAATGTGAAAGAAAACCAGAAAACACAATTTCAAAGAATAACCAACAAATGCCCGTAGGCAAATATGGAAGAGAGTGCCCGGTCCATTTCCCCATTTCTGGAAGAAGAAGTGGCAACAGGGCTCACATAACACCGTACATAGTGGCAGGAGGCCCCTCTTAGCAGGTGAAACAGGTCTCACCAAAAAGAATACTCGGTTCAACTAGAGTTTGTTCACCACAGAGAGTTCATGGGTCTCCCTCCCCCTGCAGGCCAAATATATGTCACAAGAATATGTCTCCTGTGTTTGATGCCTTTGGTAGACTCTCCATTGATGGGGCCCACTGCACACCACTATTCCCTGAGGCATCTGGTACGCTCTAAAGGCACAGCACTATATCCACCCAAGGGGTTCTACTTTGGCCCGCAAGTCTCCGGTTTTGAAATGCCACGCTTCTCAAGGTGGCGTTTGTGGGCCTCCACAAAGTCGACACACCAGGTTCAAGTCCCGAGTGAGCAATGCCCCTGCAAGCCACAAGCCATCAAGTTGAAATCATTCTTGGTCAATCAGGACCCAAGCAGCATCCCATAACCCAGATCCCAGATGAATCAGAGAAGACCAGTGGGGGCACAATCATTTGCTGCGGAGTCCCTCCATTCTTCACCCAGCGTGCACCGGTTGCAATTTATGTTGCTGGGAGCTACTAGTGGAACTGTCACTAGCGATGCCGAAAATTGCAGCTGCTCGATGAACCTCCGTGACTGTGTAACGCTTTTTACCTATTTCAAAAGGGAGCCCAAAAGGGTAAGTCCAGCTGTATTGAATGCCATTTTCTTTAAGCTTGTTCATGATTGGTCAAAATGCTGCACGTCAATGGAGCGTGGTCTGGGAGAGGTTCTGTAAGACAGTTCAAGAAAAATTCTGAAAGGACATCTCACTAGCTTTCCCTGCCTGTCGTAGAACCCTCTCTTTCTCTGAGTTGTAGTGGAACTTCACAAGCATGTCCCTAGGATGTTGTCTCTAAGAGCCCACTTGGTGTAACCAATGCACAGTGGTTTCGGGGTGGGCTCCCCCCAAAAAGAGGAGAGAATTCCCACAACAAATCTCTCCAGGTTGGCATCCAAGTTATCCTCACTCAAGCATCTGAGATGGAGATTTTAGTGATATGAGCCATTTTCTAAGTTCTCCAGATTCTCCATGGCCACTTGAAGTTGGTCCTCAATGGCCGAGCATTTCAGACACACTTCAGTTTTCACGGTGTGTTGCCCCACTGAGTCCACATCCGCTCAAAGAACCATGTTTAATTCCCAAAAGTGTGTACTTAGCTCTGCTAAGCTGTTTGCGCATCCTGCTTGAATTCATCCCTGATTTCTGTCTTGGACACCCAGAGGCTGTCCGGGATGTATGCCTTTGTTAAAGCAACAGCAGGTCTAGAGATGTTAGCCCATAGATGCTGAGTGTCAGGCGTGTGCCATCTTAGTATGCAAGGAGTGCGCTTGTGTCTGGAGTTTCCTTTGAGGAGGAATGAAAGAGATCTCCACCACTGACACATGCATCACTGATTGCAACTACGGGATCTGTGGAGATCTGGGACAGGAACCAGGCATCCAAGGCAATCCACCACACCCCCCTCACCCCATGCCACTTTACTCTGGGGTTCCCACTTGTCAGGGGTTCATCTCAAGGTGCCCCAAGGGCAAAGGTCCAGTGGTCTCAAATGAAGTATTTGCCCTACGCTATGCTATATTTACTGAGGTCTGCTTACCTATGCCAGACGGGTGTTCCAGGACCCCCTTAGCCAAACTGCGCCACTCATTGCCAGAGGCCTCAAATGCCAATCTGTCCACCGGTTTGCTTCACGACAACTGTGTCACATGGTGCTGTCGAGTCTAGGGACGGCTCACCATTGGTGCTGCTCCATCCTGTTTTCCCCAGTCCACTACGACCCCAAGGGAGGCCTCCTCGGCTCGCCGTCACTCCACGAGGGCTCCAAAAAGAGCGAGACTGCTTCCGGGCCCATATGTAAAACACAGGGCGATCTGCCCCACCAGCACTACCTTATCTCATTTAGGGACTCTCTCTTTGCCCGAGGTCACCGGAGCTGCCCAGCTTCGTCCATCTGCTCTCAGATGGGCCTCAAGCTACTCCTTCCGCATGACTGCAGCTTAACGTCGAGGTCGGGTCATGGACGCTTTTCATAGGCAGCTGCACCCACTCATCCTCATCGCACGTCTTCCCTATGGCCGAGCGTAGGGAATCACCACTTCCCAAGCTTTATTGTCACAGGCTCGGGCAGGTGTTAGACTCGATAATGCACAGGAGATGCTTAAAAAAACAATGCTTAGCAGCAGTGATGTAGAGAGGCATCTCACTGTTCCACCATCTTGGCCACGCCACTTACACACCAACTTTAAATGTTTTTCAGCAGAATCTTATATGGCATAGCTTCCATTGGTGCAACAGGTTCAGTGGCACTGGGCCAGAAGGCCTGCTGAACTTCTATTATTGCTGAAAGAACATCCAGGGGACCCATTTCCTTCCTTACACAAGGACCCTTGACACACTGGCTATGCCACTGATAATGCTTGCGGAGGAGCGAGGCACAAGGATACGTCATGTATAGATTAGCAGAACTCTCATTTCCGGGGACACCAGGAGCACATCCGGTTGTACGCTGGAGATGAGAGAGAAACCACAATTTGTAGTTCAAGGGCGATGCTACAGATTACAAAAACACTGTTGACTTTTACTACCACATGGTAAAATAAATAAGCCAACGGAGCAGCGTCATAAAAAGTAAGCAATAACATACCTTATTACAGCATATGTCAATAAAGCTGAATAAAGGACAATTTATCTGAGCTGTTTAAATTTAGGTATAGATTTTATGATTCACCATCATGCATTTTCTTCATCCCTGGGTAGGCAGTGTCTTCAAGTAAACATTGAAGACGGACTGCAGAAAAGGGACCTTTAATTCAGACAAATTGTGAGGTGATGACGGCATTACTTAGGGTTTCAGTGTCCATTACCCTGTGACACCAAATTCCTTTGGCACCAGTCTCATCTTAGCTGCAACCCCTCTCCTATGATAACTACGAGCTGTTAAAAAGTTAGCCGAGGGGTCAGGGGGGGTGGCTAGCAGCCAACGAAAATGGCCGCTGCCTGAGTGAGCTCCTGCATCCCCGCTCGATATCCTGTATTATCCTGAGCCATCCAAACTGAAAAAACGGCTACAAACGTGCCGTACGAAGTGTTCAAACTTTGGTAAAAAAACCTAGCGGAATTAAAGACCGGGAAGTGAGCTTGTGAGCTCGGAGAAAATGAAGGCAATACAGTAATGGCGGCTTCCAGATACCCGGCGTGGGCAATCGGAGCCCAGTGACAACGGCAGAACTGAGGTCCCTCAGTGGCCAGCTGAGGTGCAGGGGACCAGCAAGCAGAGAGGAGGACTCGGCCGACGTGGTGCGGGCGCTTGAACGACAGCGTGCAGGGATCCAGAGCCTGAGAAGTGAGAGTTCCGAAGTCGCATTCCGAAATCGAGACCCCGGCTTGACAGGCCTGTCGGGCCCAGGCCGGGAATGACTGAACCAGAGACCCTGCGGAGGAGGAGGTCGCCGAGAGAAATGTAGGCTGGCCTGGAGCCATATGTTTCAACCCGGAGCAGAAAGAGGACATATTAGGCAGCGGTGGTTGATGTCCCATTGTGGCGGGCAGTCCAGCGTTTGGCCGCGGATACCTGTAAGTGAGCCAGCGGGGTGTGGTGGCGGGCCCCATTAATCGAGTCCCGGCTTGGTAGGCCTGCTAGGCCCCGAGCAGCCCAATTGAAACTCGAGGGAAACAAAGTCAATATGCAAGAGAGAAAAGGCCTGGCTCAACCAGGGGACAACAGTACAGGCGCAGCGGGACCAGTTATGCAGTCTGAGACATTGCACACAAGAAAAGTAGTGCTTGCAACAGCTGAAGGCCAGATGGAATAGATGCACGGATCAGAGGTAACCCATCTGACCAATCTTCCGGCTGTGACTGGGGAAGCTCTGAGGACAAAGAGAGTATTGCCTGTGAATACACCCGACTACTAGCACTTCTGATTGGGTAAACAGCTGATACATTGCCATATTGAGGACTGAGAAAACCCCAGATTCAGACACAAGGCACTGCAGGCTCGGAGGTACTGGGTGGCGCAGCTGTGGGATCACTTCTGCCACTACACGCAGATGGGCTCATATTTACGTACAGAAGTGATTCACTACGCCCCTTGTCTTCATCAGAGGAGCCAACAATCTCCAAAGGACAGGGAGATCTGCCGGTGAACGAGTCAGGCTTAGCCAAAACTGACGCTGCGGGAGTTCTCCTAGGAAACTCGGACTTATCTAGGGAACAGCAGAGCGGCGGTCCTCTGGGAATCCCAACAGGCCGACGGTGAGATCACCATACTCGCTGTGTAGGCGGTGGGTAATACCTGGGATCGTCCCGGGCCTTCTATTGACCCCCGAGACGTTGCACTGCACACATGGCAATGGGCAAAGGACCTAAGGCCAAAGCACAGAATAAACTGGCCAAATTTTCCTGGAGTAAAGCAGGTGAAAATAGCGAGTCACGCCAAATAGAGAAAGATGAGACTCAGACTGGCCCTAAACAGGGGTGGGAGCCAACATCACATGACGTCATGGCTGCTATAAATGGAGTGCGTACCTCGCTAGACTCGGTTACAGTGGAGGTTTCCCTCATTAGGGCAGACTTTCATAAAATGGACGAGAGAGTAAAGGAGCTTAAAATTGTCACTACTACACTGCAAACCGATACCTCTGAGCTCCAAACACAGGTGTCCGACTTGCAGAAAAAACAGGAGCGAATGGCGCAACAGATTGATAATTATGAAGGTCACGCACATTGCAATTGTATACAAATTTTGGGTGTTCCAGAAAGAGCTGAGGGGCCGGATGCCGACCTATATGTAGAGGAACTAACAACTACACACCTCTAACCTAAGACTTTGTCCAGATACTTCTCGATTGAGAGGGCTCATAGAGTACCGGGAGGTAGGCCGAAACATGGAGCCCCCCAAGACCCCTCCTAGCCCGGGTATTTAACTACTGGGACAGAGATATTATACTGCAAATGGCAAGGTCCAGTCCCTCGCTAAAGGTCGACAATAGTGAAGCAACATTCCTTCCGGATCTCATGGCCAAGGTTCAGGTCCAGCATTGCAGCTTTCAGGCAGTCAAAAAAAAGCTTCGAGATCGTGAAATAAAATATGCAATGTTATTCCCGGCGAAGCTGAGAGTGCAGTCTGAAGGGAGAACATAGTTCTTTGCATCACCGGAGGAAGCGTGGGACTGGATGGAGGGGTGGAGAAGGGTGGGGAGCCAAAGAAGGGACCACGCTGGCAGATCCGGACAGCAGAGAGGTGACCGGACTGAAGCTGCCGGGGGTGGCTCAGTGGAGCGAGCTGAGAAGACGACAGAGCCAGAATAGACCCCTGTGGAGCAGAACAAGAGCAGAAGATTTAACGAAAGCGCAAATAAGGTGGGGAAGGGATAAGGCTCCAGGGACTGGCACGTGCATGATACAGACTGAGGGAATAGTTGTGATCTGCTCAAGATCTGCGAGCCTACCTGAGGAGGGTCCACCCGAGATTTGGGTAAAAACATGAACAGTGGATGGCCAGAAACATGCATATGTAATATGAACCAGCGGGGATGGGGACTACTAACCCCGCGTTTTTTCAGCATTTCGGGGAGGGAGAGAGGCACTCTGCCGAGTGTGGGAGTGGGTAGTTTGAAATCCACGGGCAGGTGGGCTGGTAGGGGGGTGGTGGGGAGAGGGGTGTTTAATCTATTATTGTTCTGTTGATTTGCAGAGTGGCTGTTTGATCTTGCTTAATGGGGTCAAATTGACGAGGAGAGCTACTCAGAAGCGTCAGTTGCTGCATGACATTTATCAGTTTAAAGTGATCCGCTGTATTGTGATTTTTAACATGGTATGTAATGGGGGGTGAAAGAGAACGAACACTCTGTGTCCTAACCGGGAATGTAAACGGAATGGGCGACAAAATCAAGAGGGGGATAGTGCAACAGTTCCTGAAGAGAAATTCCCCGGACATTGTACTATTGCAATAAACGTATCTGGTTGGTCAGAAAAGCAAGGCCCTCACTAGATGGGGGTATAAACTCCTAGTACATGCGGACTATACCACTGGTTCGAGGGGGACAGGTATCCTGGTAAGAAGGAACACACCCCTTATTGTGCATAAGATGTGTGCAGACCTGGGGGAAAAATATGCAGTGATGGATGCTCAATGGGAGGCGAGAGCAATTAACGTCATCTCAGTTTACCTGCCACTAGCATTGGGTAAGACATCACTGGCAGACCTTGGACCCATGCTGACGGGTCTCCCGGTGGGCTCCTTAATTATGGGTGGAGACTACAACATGACAATGGACGACACAACCGATAGATACCCGCCAAGGCCGGGTGCGAAGCCAAATGGGCTCATGGCAGAATTTATAATGGCAATGGGACTGGCCGACATAGGACGATGGCTCCAACCAACAGACACACCATACAGGTATTTCTCTAATGTACATAAAATTCTATCTCATATCGACTATTTTCTAATGCACACAGCTTCAATAGTAAGCTTTAGACAGCCCCAGGTTCTGCCTAGAGGTATATCGGATCACTCCCCAGTTAGGATTGAATTTACACATTGGGAGCGACAGACACGCACCACCATCATCCTCAACCTGTGGCTCCTAAACATACCTGACATAAGAAAGGAACTATGTACGCAAACAGAAAACTACTTTAAAGAAAACGTGGGCTCGGTCGACTCCCACAAACTATCTGGGAAGCATACAAAGTGGTCCTGAAAGGGCAAGCCTTGTCCTTAAAAACCTGGTACATTAAAAAGAACCGCGGATTGCTAGTCCAGGTGGAGGAGGAACTCCTGGGGCTGGAGCAGGAACACGCTCATGACCCCTCAGAAGACACCGATCATAGACATACACTAAAACAAGATGAGTACCAAATTAAGACTAGGGAACATATGATGGCCAGTTATCGGCGTACTCAACACAAAATATATGAAATGGGAGACAGGGCGGGCAGAACCCTGGCGTGGCTGAAGAGACGGGACCAGGGTATGTGATGGGTACCCAATCTGACACTACTAGGAGGTGTGACCGTTACCCACCCTAAGGACATAGCGGAAGCATTCGCACACCACCTGGAAGGCCTGTGTTCCCCTTCTACCAAGTACACGGTGGATGACTCGCACCAGCTCCTCATGAACAGTGATGTGCCGATCCTCTGTGACGTAGATAAAGACACCCTTAATGAAGACCTCTCAGACGAGGAGATTAGGAAGGCCATAGGACAGATTAAATCCGGGAAAGCGATGGGCGAAAATGGAATGCCCATCAAGTTTCTAAAGGTCACGGCCTCTTGGATTGTGTCACATCTGCATGCCATGTACGAAGAAACCTATGAGATTGGACGGCTGCCAAACGGGGAGACAAACGTTTGGCTACTATCGTAGTTATCCATAAGCCTGGGAAACCAGCGGACAGCTGTGGCTCGTACAGGCCTATTTCGCTGATCAATGCGGAAGCTAAAATCCTTGCGAAAATCCTAGCCAATCGGCTTGCAGCAGTCATTTCTTCCCTGGTCCATCCGGACCAATCCGGTTTTATGCCGGGGAGAAATACGTCCCTGAACATACTACGTCTGCACAATGTGATGACGCAAAGGGACTATATAGCGGAGGACGTAGTGGTGTTGTCTTTAGATGCCTCTATAGCATTTGGTTGGATAGAATGGCCATATCTATTTGCAGTTATCTGAAAAAGATTCCCCTGGGAAACCAATCTAACACGCCAATATGTTACACCACTCTACCACTCACACTTAGACCCCAGAAGGGTGTCTGTACACACTCTCAAGTCTATTCTCACATCAGAGTGAACCAGAAAACCAAATCACTGGCAACCAACTAAAAAATAAGATACACAAACAATTAATTTTTTTTAAAACCTATTGAGGCAACAATAGACATGAAGTTTAAAAATTCATAGTACAATATGAATGCAGATAAAAAACATTACATAGAAATACAATATCCTAACAGTGGGACAGAGCTACAGCAAGAAACAATATAAATCAAATCAGGGAAACACCACGGTACTTAGACAATTCAATACATGTTTTTTGATGCAGAGAGGCTCCAAGTAAAGAATATTTAATATTTAGGGCTAAATACTCAAGGATTCATCCGTCATGTATCCGTGGAATATTCCAAGATTAAAAAAGCATCGACGCGTTTCCGCGGGTCCAAAGTAGATAACTGACGGCCTTCTTCAGGACAACAATTTTAATCTTCCCACATTTCAATATATATCTTTTGCCTTGCGGAGAGTTCTCTCACAAGTATATCTTGAGAGGGAGCGAGTTCCAGAATATATAATAACCAGCCGACACTCTCAGAAAAAGTTAGAAAATAGTTGCTAACGATATATCCACTTCTTCCTCTTGGTAATTCGGATTATAAAATGCCACAGGACAGTCTTTTGCTCCCAGCTCACTGAAGCTATTCTTCGATGCCTTTTATTTCTGGATTGATGCAGCGTATAGATTAAAACGGAGACAGCGAGAAATAACCGTGCCTCACTCCGAACGGGAGTCCAGATGAACCAACGGAAGGGTTTCTAACGTGGGGTAGTATACCTCCAAGCACATATCTATTTGCAGTCCTTGAGAAGGTGGGGCTGGGCCCTAAGTTTATAGGTTGGGTGAAACTATTATATACCAATATACAGGGACAAATGAGAGTAAACAACTACACGTCCCGTGCGTTTATGCTGAAAAGGGGTACCGGACAGGAGTGCTCTCTGCCCCAGCTGCTATTCTCCCTCATGTTGGAACCCCTGGCGGAGTGGGTGCATCGAGATGTGATGGTGCGAGGCTGCGGTGGGCGGAAGACGTGGAAGACCGAATATCCCTGCATGCTGATGACATACTATTATACCTCACCTCCCCTACACGTCCATACACGCAGTGCTTAACATATTCACAAATTTCGGGAAATACTCTGGGTTTGCGAAAAATTAGAATAAGTCGGTGCTGTTTGTGCTCCAGGGCCAGGTACCTCGACTTCCAGTAAATTGTAAGATAGCGGTGGCAGAGGAGGGTTTCCGATACTTGGGGGTTTTTGTAACATTGGACCAGGTTATTTTCTATAATTCCAACCTAGCTCTCCCGCTTGCTAGGTTACGCGCGGATGTGAAACACTAGAGGTCCGTGCCTCTTTCCCTAATAGGCCACTCTACCCTCTTTAAAATGTTGGCTCTTCCTCGCTTCTTATACGTTATCCACAACTGTCTGAATAGAGTCCCGGATTCCTATTTTAAAGCAGTGGAGAGTGAGGTCTGTATGCTGCTGTGGGATGGAAGGGCCCCCAGGGTGGCAATGAAGAAATTAACAAAAGGTTGGTATGATGGAGGTAAAGCACTGCCAGACCTGCAACTCTACTACTAGGCAGCACAGCTGGTGTCTGTCAACCATTGGTTGTATCGCCCCCCACCGACCCAGCATAAGCTTTAGACATGTTCCAAACAGACCGCTCAGGTTACCTAGGGGCCCTGTACTCACGAGATAGGAAAAAGAAAAAGAAATAGGTTGGGCCCACTTCCCTCACACTGGAAATATGGCACAAAGTAAATTCTCGCCTGGGGTGGGCAGACATCCTCTCTAAGGCGTCACCATGGTGGAGAAGTGTGGCTCAATGGTTAGAGCGGCAGACCCTGATGCAGAGGTCTGGCCCGGGACCAGCGTTCAATTCCTGCCTCAGCGGGTCTTGGGCTCAATTTCCTCGGACCTGATAATTCTCGCCTCGGTGCCTATTCTAATCATGGGTCCCACTCTGCAACTCTGGGCAATAGCTTGCTTAATCTCCACAACGGCCCCAACAGCGCTGGGATGCCTTGCCTCACCCTGGGGTGCCCAGGAGTGGATATTTCACAGGGAAAAGCCAGGAACGTTCCACAGTGGTATGAGCACAGCGCCAGGACGACCTTTTGCTTGGGCAGCAGGGCGCTTTACAAGTACAGTCATTTCATTTCATTTCATTTCATACCCAGAAGCTAGGCATGTTGTGCTACCAGCCTGGGTTCGACAAATGGGAAATGATTGGTATCTCAGCAGTGAAAGACTTGGTTAAAAAGGGTTCAGGCGTATACAGCTTACGATCCTCCAGTGACCATACATGACCAGGAACATTTTGGCAAAATTGGGATCTAGATCTGATGAACTTTGCTTGAGGGGCTGCTAACAACAAGCCACCTTTTACCATACTATCTGGAGTTGCCCAGCCATACGTCACCTTTGGGATAAGCCACATACCACATGCAGACAGCTTTGGGAAAGGTAGTGGCCCTGACACCACAACTGGGGTTGCTGAACATCTGGGCCGCGACTGACCTCACTGACATTGAACAACAATTAGCGACCCTAGAATACACACTGGTTAAGTGGGAACTAGCAAGCGGATGGCGAGGGGCTACTACACCCTACACTACCATATGGGCGAAAGAACTGGATAGGTGCATGATGGCGGAGACTGAGGTTTTTGTAGCAAGGGGCTGCCCCACAAAATGGGATAGGAAGTGGTCCAAATAGAATGTGTATCGTGGAGACATTTGTGTGTCCCCAATAGTGGAATTGGAAATGCGTAGAAATGCTGACCGAGATGGGATTGATTGATGTATATCTGATGCTGACCTATTTAGAAAATGTGATGATATGAGTAACTTGAAAACTTGTCGTTCAATTCTATTTGTATAACTGTCACTGAAATCAATAAAAATACAAAAGGATCAGTGGGCTACTTTTCAGAGCCTGAATTCCTGTCATGCTCAGTATGAGAGACAGCAAAAGGCAGGCACTTGATGGACGGAATGCAGAACAAATCAAAACATTCACCCCCAGTCAAGAGATCTGGGTTACATCCATCAATCTCTTGCTCACCATGCTACCCCAGTTTAGACCTGGCCATATAAAAATCAGTCTTTTAAAAAAGAACAGTTTTTATTAACTTCACTCAAAAGACAATACAATAAAAAAACACATATGCATGTACAATGTTAACATGTGTCATCACGTCACTGTCTCTCAGGAGAGGTATGGAGCTTTCCGCTTCTTGGGAAATCAAAGAGGGACCGAATATGCACAACCCCTGCCCTCCGGACCCAGGTGCAAGTGTATTTGGGAGCCCCAACTTAGTTTTTCTGCTGGTTGAATTTACTGCATCTGTTCGGCACCCCCCATAGACATTCTATATTTGCGCCAGGGTGCCCATATCTTCTCCCACTTCTTGACACTTCCCCTACTTTTACATACTGTCTCCTCGGTTCGCTGACACCAGTCTAGGGGGCACATTATGGTGGAGGGTGGACTTTGTCTACCCGCCTGCCATCCCGCGGGGGAGATTAGGATGCGTCTGCCACAGTGGCGGGCGCATCCAGCATTTCTAACATTGCACCGCCCGCCACATTGCCAGGAAGGCATGTTGTGCATGGAACTGGTACCCCCCATGTGCACCCCCCAGAATCCCTGGGGGCCTGCCATGGGCCCCCAATGTTAAGAACCGCCTGCATTTTCCGTGGTGGCCGCCACGGAAAAGCACATCCCAGCCTGCATAGTAATTTGGATGGCGGTGTCTACCAGACACCGCCACCATATAAACTGCTTTTCCACCCGGTAGGCAATCGGGCGGATTGCCTACCGGCGGAAAACCGGCGGACGGTCTTCCTGTCCGCCGGGGTCCCCCCCTCCGCCATGGTAATGTGGTGGGGGGGAAATTAGAGGCGGGCGGTGGTTTTTGGCGGGCAGATCGCCACCCCAAAACACGGGTGATGGTGTTCCGCCCGTTTTCGTAATGGGCCCCTAGGGCTTTTTCCTATTCCTTCAAAGTCGATGGTTGGGGAGCCCTCCCATCTCCATGCAATATTTCTCTTTGTGATCCCTGCCGCAAGGGCTAACCAGAGACTGACATATCTGGGACTGTCTGTTCCACCCTTAAACATCAGAAGGAGCCCTTTGGCGTCCATTAGAACCTCCTCCACCCCTGACACCATGGACATTACCGTTGTGACCCTCTGCCAGAACCCGGCGTCCTCTGGGCACTCCAATATAATGTGGAAGAAGAAATCCTCCTGCTGGCAACCTCTAGTGCAGAGTGCTGTTTGTGCCCTACCCCATTTGTGTAGAAGTGTGAGGGGATAGAAGGAGCGATGCAGTATTTGGGGCTCTGCAGTGCCTCAAGCAATTCTTCATCTTCAATGTTCTCTAGGTCATTGACCAATGCAGCTCTTAGGGTCATCAGGGGGTCTGGTATATTATTTATTAGTTGCGTATACTATGGAGGTTGCCCTCTCCGAGATGGTATCAATAAACAATCTGTCTTTTAAAGGGGAGTGATCAGAGATGGGTGTGCCCCACTGGCTGTGTCCCTGTACGGCATCTGTCACCTTTAAATAGTGATATCTTTGTATCAGGGTAAGACTATATACCTGCTGTAAATCTTCAAAGGGTAAAAGGGCCACGATCCTCCACACATTTCCTAGTCATTCAATGCCTATTGTCTGCCAACCTCTGAAATCTTTTAAAGAGGCTACCTCCCACAGTAAGACTCCTGCCCACAGGGGCGTCCGACTGGTTAGCTTTCCCTGCCATCCCAGACATCTATTTGTGTCACGCCAACATGCCACCACGGTCGCGGTATACGTAGGCCACTCTGAGCACGCCTTACAGGCATAAGGAGCAGCTTGCAGTAAACTCTGTCAGTGTAGACCAAATCATTTATGACTAGCAGTTGTGAGGCCCAGTAGTATAACTTGATGTCAGGGCAGAGACATCAGACGCACTGCAGGGGGTGGAGCCAGCACTGTGGGGGGCAGGCACAGTCCTATTCAGGTCCCAGGTGCAACTCCTCTCTCCCATCTAGATGCAGATCTCTCTATTCACCACTGGGCGGACTCACCCTGTCTCCTGGAATCCCCCAGCCCTGTCTCTCAAACTCCAGACAAGGAATACACAACCTAGCTGTGGCAGGTTTGGATGTTTAGACAAGAAAATACCTACTTTCTGAAAGTGGTATTTTCAACCACAGAATGTTAAAATCAACTTCACTCAAAGATGTATTTTATCATTCTGAGTTCAGGCATACTAAACTCGAATTTCTACCATGTTCCCTGAGTTAGTTAGGAATATAAGATGTAATAATCTAACTGCCCATTCGGGTCTATGGAGAACAGGTAGCCTTGCAATAGTGAAAAACGAAAATGGCTGTAATTCACTATTAGGACATGCCACACACACCAGGGCATGCCGTACCTTATGCTTGTATTGTACCCTGCCCTTGGGCCTACCATAGGGGTGTCTGATATGAAGAAAAGGGAAGGTTTTGTGACTGGCAAGTGGGTGCACTTGCCCAGTCAGCAGGGCAGTACCAGCCTGCACATAGGCTCTGCAATGGCAGGCCTTAGACACACTTTTACAGGCTGCTTCTGTGGGTGGCACATCCAGTGCTTCATACCCACTAGCTGCATTTGGATTACAAGCCCTGGGCACTCCGTGCACTGTACTAGGGTCTGACCAGTAAACCAAATCAGCCAATCATGGAATCACTAATTCATACATTAATTTACAATAGGGAGAGCATATGCACTTTAACACTCATCAGCAGTGGTAAAGTGCACAGAGTCATAAAACCAACAAAAACAGGTCAGGAAAAACAAGGGAGTAGGAAGCAAAAAGTTTGGGGATAACCCTGCAAAAAGGGCCATTTCCAACAAGACTGATTTTATATTTTTACGTTGTATCTACTTACCAGGGATAATATTTCATATCATATTATGTATGACGATTTTATCATGATTGTGTTTTTAATGGCCTATTTATTGATATCATGTCTACGTTTTTGATGCTGTTGCTGCTGCACTTGATTTTAGTACCGAATAAAGCACTTTACTTTCTTTCCATCGTGAATTCCGTTCAGCAAGGGACCAATATGAGCCAATCTAACTCTCCCATTGGGTATGAGGGAGGGTTCTGCCAATTATCAGTACAGTAACAGTGACATCTGTGGCATGATGTACTGCATGCCAACTTTCTGTTTCAAAACATTTTATTAGCATTTTCAAAAAACAGTGCTCATACATCAATACAGGCGCAAATAAAGAACATCAACGCCGCTGGCTAAAGTTGTGCACAGTGTTCGCATTTGTCTGTCCATAGGGTGTTTGTTCTTTATCATATGCAGCCTCCTGCCCCAACTGCTGATGGATGAAACCACCCCCAGTATTCACCTGCTGAACCAGACTTGATAGCGTATACCCCATCCATGAATGGATGCCGAGTCAGCATGTATGTCCCTATGTAGTTTATCCCAGAGTTTAGGTTCTACCTTCCTTCCCAATGCCCTCTCTCACTTAGTGTTGTATCTCCATGTCTGTGGAGTCTCATGCGGTAAGAGAAGCTGAAACAGCACCGAGATCATGCCGTGTACCCACCAGTCTGGGGAATTGGACTTCAAGGGGCGTTTTGGCTCTAGTGACTCCCATGCGTAGTATGGGCTGCATATGCCAGTGTCTAACCTGCCCATACCGCATTCACACAGAGTCGGGCAGGTCATAAACTACTTTACACTACTGGAAGGTTTTGGGGATAGCGGAGTTGTACATTTTGGCAATCATTGTGTAGCCTACCTCCCACCAGGAGTTGAAGGAGTGATCATCCAGTGAGGGTGGGAATGCAGGGTTGAAATGCATTGGTGTGTAAGGGGATGGGTAGGACACCAAGCTCAGCGCTGTCATAGATTTATCCTAGGTCCTTAAATCTGTTGTCACAGGGGTACTGAGGGAAGTGTTCAGTGGCCTGTGGCGTCCCTGCAACAACCCCAAATCCCAAAGGGCCTGCCAACTATGGTAAGGTCCATCTGTCTCCAGTTTTTCTCAGAAAGTAAGATGGACCAGTCCACAACGAGTTACAATTGCGCTGCTGAATAGTCATGGGGACACTAGGAATTGCCATTTCCCCCAAAATGCAGTGGTTGCATCATAAGATTTTGGTAGAGTCTCACGGTTCTACCCTTCTAAATACAGGCCATCAGTTTGTGCTGGATGCACATAAGAAATGAGAGATCAAGCCATATAGGAAGTGCTTGAAATAAGTATAAGATGAGCAGGAGCATATTAATTTTGACAGGTTAATTCTACCAAACCAGGGAAGAATTAGGCTTCCCCAGGACTGTAAATCTTTGGTTTATAGTCAGAATAAGTAAAGTAAAGTCCACATTTGTAAAGCGCACAATCACCCGTAAGGGTCTCTAGGCGCTGGGGGGCCGTCGGGAAGATTAAGCGAGCTATTGCCCAGAGTCACATGGTGCTGGGCTAACCTGCCGCCGGAGCCGGGGATCGAACCGTGGTCCCCAGATTCCAGCGTCAGTCGCCCTGGCCGCGGCGCCACACCTCTTCCTATAAGTGGAGGGTAATTACCCTCAAAGAGATCAGAGACCTGGCGTGTAAGTGGAACTCCAAGGTATTTAATGGCGGACCGAGCCCATCAAAAGGGAAAGCGTGGAGACAGGTCAGCAACCTCCTCCGTTGCAAGAGTTAAGTTTAGAATTTCTGATTTGTGAAGATGAACCTTATATCCAACTGCCCGTTCGAAGCCTTCATGTATAGTCAGCACCACTGGGAGTGAGGTATATGGAGAACTCAATGTCAGAAGGACTTTGTCAGCATGGGATAAAGGGATGTAGGGATAAAGGTATACTTTAAATTCCTACAAGCCAAATTTAATCCCCACAACCACTGCCATCTGTTGAATGAGGCACACTAGGGGTTGTAATAAAAGGGTGAAAAGGAGGGGCAGTAGGGGGCAGCATTGTGTGGTTTATCAGAAGAGATGAAATAGCCCGATAGGTGCCCATTAAGTTTCACCCTAGTGTGGGAGTTATCATAGTTGCAGAATATCATCTGTAAGAATGTGGGTCCAATGGACATCTTCTGGAGCCAGATTCTCAGGAATTTCCAATCCACCTAGTCAAAAGCCTTCTCGGCATCAAGTGAGAACAGTACAGCTGGTTTTTGAGGGTAACATTCTCAACCAGGTGGATAGTTGCACACACAATCATGGGCCTGTCTGCCCTAAAAAAAAACACTCTGGTCCGGGTGTATTAAAGTGGGGAGCAAGTAATTAAGGTGAGTCACCAGACTTTTTGTGTACAGTTTTGCGTAAACATTTAATAGAGCAATCGGTCAATATGTGCCACATTTTCTAGGATCTTTATTAGGTTTTGGTATCACCATGACCACAGCATCACTCATCGTTGGTGTGACCACTATCCGGGTAGCACAAGGGTTGAACAGGGCTATGAGTTTAGGAATCAGCCTGGGAGCAAATCATTTGTAAAATTAGGTTGTCAGGCGGTCCGGCCCAGAGGTTTTATTCAGCTGTAGAGTTTTAATGGTTTGCTTGACCTCCTATGGGAGGAACGGGCCCTCTAATGAGTCCCGTAGTTAGCTAATGTGATTGGGGAGGTGATAGCCCTGCATGATAGTCTACTGCTCACTTAACGGGTGGTAAGGGAAGAACCTCCGTAGAAAGTCTCATAATAGGAGCAGAATTCCTCTATCTCCCCAAACCGTCCACTACTGGAATCCCTGTAGGGGCTGCAATTTCTCTGACATACTCTTATTCTTGTTTACCCCACAGTAGTCTAGCAGGAGGGGTGCTGACCTCCTCTCCAATTATGTGTGAACTATTTTTAAGATGGAGCAGTGTAATGTACTCACAATTGTCCTCTGGCCATCGTATGTTCTCTAAGAGTGCAGAGTGAAGGCCATCTAATACTCTCTGCTTCCAAGTCTCGGATCTCATTCTCTAGTTTCCTCACTTCCAAGGGGTGGATGCACTTACATTCCACTGCTATTGGTATCAAGTGGCCTCCTATAATGGCCTTAAAGGTGTCCTAGACTACAGGAGTGGGAAACCCCCCCTTCGCTATGTTCAAAGTACTCATCATTTTGTTGTCCAATGTTGTGTTTGGTGATCATATCCCTAAGCAAAGATTGGTGTTATCTCCAGTTTACCCTGGGCTTACACACTCTGAGGTCAAGTAGGGGAGGAGTCGGTGCATGATTAGATACCAAGATCCACCCAATGTCTGCATCACAGGTCAGTTTGACGAAGGAATTACTCAGCAATATATAATCGATCCAAGAGTGTATGTGTTGTACTTGGCAGTGAAAAGTGAAGGCTGCTAAAGTCGGGTGTCGTTCTCACCACATATCTCTCAAGCCAAGTTCGGCCAGCACCCCTTTTAGTATTTTAGAGGAAACCCCCAAATGTGCAGCCTTGCCCCCTTCCTGGCTTGAGGAGGATCCCATAGCAGATTAAAGTCCCCGGTCAATACAATGTCTCTCTGTGCTACACCTGCCAGTTGCTCAAGGAAGTCAATAAGATAAGAGTCTTGGGCAGAGTTAAGGGCATACACTGTGGCTATTGTGAGGGGCAGGACCTTAATGGATCCCACTTAGATGAGGCAGCACCCTTCTTTGTCTGCATGAGCATGGGTCACTGCTTAGGGGAGACTGAGACTCAAATATTTTGCAAGCCTCCTATGCTTGATGGTAGCATAGGCATGGTATCCTGAGGGGTATGCCCTATATTTCAACTTCCCCTGATCCTTATGGAGAAGGTGAGTCTTCAGAAGGAATATCACATAAGGCATGGAATTCCCATCTCACCTAACCCTAAGGTGCATCCAGAAGAGAAAGAAAACCAGAAAACACAATTTCACAGAATAACCAATAAATGCCCGTAGGCAAATATGGAAGAGAGCGCCCACTCCGTTTCCCCATTGCTGGCAGCAGAAGTGGCAACAGAGCTCCCATAACACCAAACATAGTGGCAGGAGGCCCCTCTCAGCAGGTGATGCAGGTCCCGCCAAAAAGAATATTCGGTTCAACTAGAGTTTGTCCGCCACAGAGAGTTCATGGGTCTCCCTCCCCCTCCAGGCCAAATATATGTAACAAGAACATGTCTCTTGTGTTTGATGCCCTTGGTAGACTCTCCATTGATGGGGCCCACTGCAGGCCACTAGTCCCTGAGGCATCTGGTAAGCTCTGAAGGCACAGCACTATATTCACCAAGGGGTTCTTCTCTGGCCCGCTAGTCTCCTGTGTTAAAATTCCGTGCTTCTCAAGGTGGTAGATTGTGGGCCTCCACAAAGACGATACAATAGGTTCAAGTCCAGGATCCCGGGTGGGCAATGCCCCTGCAAGCCACAAGCCATCAAGTTGAAATCATTCTTGGTCAATCAGGACCCATGCGTTTATCCGATTTGTGGTCCATAACCAGTGATCCTAGGTCTCTGAGCTCTGCCACAAAGGCTCCCATGCAGTACCCCATAACCCAGTTCGCAGATGAATCAGAGAGGACCAGTGGGGGGCACAATCATTTTTCTGCAGAGTCCCTCCATTCTTCCCCCAGGGTGCACCGGTTGCAATTTATGTTGCTGGGAGCTACTAGTGGAACTGTCATTGGCGATGCCAAAAATTGCAGCTGCTCGATGAACCTCTGTGACTGTGTAACGCTTTTCTCCTATTTCAAAAGAGAGCCCAAAAGGGTAAGTTAACCTGTATTGAATGCCATTTTATCTAAGCTTTTCATGATTGGTCAACATGCTGCACGTCACTGGAGCGTGATCTGGGAGAGGCTCTGAAAGAAAGTTCAAGACAAATTCTGAAAGTACACCTCACTATCTTTCCCTGCCTCTGTAGAACCCTCTCTTTCTCTGAGTTGTAGTAGAACTTCACAAGCATGTCCCTAGGATGTTGTTGCTGTGATTGTCTCTAAGAGCCCACTCGGTGTATTCAACCCACTGTTATTTCGGGGTGGGCGTTCGCCAAAAAGAGGAGAGAATAACCACAGCAAATCTCTCCAAGTTGGCATCCAAGTTCTCCTCACTCAAGCCTCTGAAATAGAGATTTTAGCGATATGAGCAATTTTCTAAGTTCTCCAGATTCTCCATGGCCACTTGAAGTTAGTCCTCAACGGCCGAGCAGGTCGCATCTGTAGCTGTGTACAATGAATTTCAGACACACTTCAATTTTCACAGTGTGTTGCCCGACTGAGTCCACGTCCACTCTAAGAACCATGATTTGATTCCCCAAGTGTGTACAAAGCTCTGCCAGGCTGTTTGCGCAATACTGCTTAAATGTATCCCTGATTTCCATCTTAGACACCCAGAGGCTGTCCTGGTAGTACGCCTGTGTTAAAGCCATAGCAGGTCTAGAGATGTTAGCCCGTAGATGCTGAGTGTCGGGGTGTGCACCGTCTAAGTATGCTAGGAGTGCACTAGTGTCTGGAGTATCCTTTTAGGATGTATGGAATAGATCTCCACCACTGACACAAGCATCACTGATTGCAAGGGGGGTCAGTCCGGGATCTGTGGAGATCTGGGATGGGAACCAGGCGTCTGAGGCAATCCACCCCAACCCGCTACACCCCATGCCACTTCACTCTGGAGTTCCCAGTTGCCAGGAGTTCATCTCAGGGTGCCCCAAGGACAAAAGTCCAGTGGCCCCAGATGAAGTATTTGCCCGCCCCTATGCTATGTTTCCTGTGGTCTGCTTACTTGTGCCAGGTGGGTCTTCCAGGACCCCCTTAGCCCAACTGCACCACTCACTGCCGGAGGCCTCAAATGCCTATCGATCCGCCTGTTTACCTCATGACAACTGGGTCACATGGTGCTGTGGAGTCTAGGGATTGTTCACCATTGGTGCTGCTCCTTCCTGTTTTCCCCAGTCCACTACGACCCCAAGGTAGGCCTCCTTGGCTCGCCGTCACTCCACAAGGGTTCCAAAATGTTCGAGACAGCTTCCAGGCCCACATGTAAAACACTGGGCGATCTGCCCCACCACTACTACCTTATCTCATTTAGTGACTCTGTCATAGCCCGAGGTCACAGTGGCTGCCCGACTTCGTCCATCTGCCCTCAGATGAGCCTCCAGCTACTTCTTCCGCGTGACCACAGCTTAACTTCTAGGTCGGGTCATGGACGCCTTTCATAGGCAGCTGCACCCACTCAGCCTCATCGCACTGCTTCCCTCTGGCCCAGCGGCGGGAATAACCACTCCCCAAGCTTCATTGTCACAGGTTCTGGCAGGTGTTAGACTCGATCATGCACAAGAGACGCCTTCATCCTGGCCACACCACCTACACGCCAACCTTAAATGTTTTTCATCAGAATCTTATGTAGTATAGCTTCCATTGGTGCAACAGATTCAGTGGCACTGGGGCCCAGAGGCCAGAGGGCCTGCTGAACTTTTCTTATTACTCCTGAAAGAGCATCCAGGGGACCAATTTCCTTCCTTACACGAGGGCCCTTGACACACTGGCTATGCCACTGATAAAGTTTGTGGAGGAGCGAGGCACCGGGATACACCATGTGTAGAACAGCAGAACTCTCATTTCCAGGTACACTAGGTGCACATCATGTTGTACTCTGGAGATGAGAGGGAAACGACGATCAATAGTTCAGGGGAGATGCTACAGATTACAAAAACACTGTTGACGTTAGCTACCACACGGGAAAATAAATAAGCCCACGGAGCAGCGTCATAAAAAGTAAGCAATAACATACCTTATTACAGCATATGTCAATAAAGCTGAATAAAGGACAATTTATCTGAGCTGTTTAAATTTAGGTATAGATTTTAAGATACACCTTCATGCAATTGTAATTGTAAAACTTTATTGTTTGATTAATTAAAATCATTACAATCATCCGTTTGTAGCATCACAGAATATTAAAAGTAGCATTCATTTGAGGTTTATATATAAAAAGAAACCAAAAAAAAACAATATAAAATTAATTCACATGATTTTAGCAACTTATTAGTCATTTAAAAAAGGACACTTGGGAGCCGTTATTATCCCGTATGAGTTAGCGGCTACTAAAAAATGAACACAAGATGAAAGCCAGAATTATGAAGATACATAGTTGGCACTGCTAAAAACACCAATCTGTCGAAACAGTAAGAACACTACGTATGATGACTTAGTGATCCCGAGACGCATAGTGTCCGTAAATTGTCTATATAAAGAAAGAATGCAGCCTCGAGCGGCTGCTATTTCACGGTACGTAGGGGTAGGGCATCTCATTTAATGTTGACCATTGTTTACTTGTTGGCATTTCCGGTTGAGAATCTTGTTGCTGCTCTTGTCATGAACTTGGTAAACCAAATGTTAAGCATTGGGTTGTCCGGGTTCATTGATGCGAGTATGGCTTGTCTGCATGTACGTATGCCCAGTTTGTTCCATTCGCTTTTTAACATGGACTTCCGGTCATCGAGAAGTACTGGACAGTGACATGCCACATGCTCGATTGATTCCTTGTCACTACCACACCCCCTGCACTCTACCTCGGTATTTGCACGTTTCCAGCTCGGCAGATGGTACAAGAATGGCCATTTGCCCATTCTGAGGGCCATGAATCTTTTTTTCCATAACACGGAGTAGGTGCATGACAGGTATGGGGCCATGACCCCTGGCTTAAACCATGGAATGATTGTCCAGGCATGCTTACGTTTAGCAAGTTGAGCTCTGTCCGAGTGAAAGGACCAGAGGCGAACATTCCTCTTTATATAGATTTTGAGTGCCTGCTGTGATGGATTCAAATTCCAAATTTCCTCCGAGTCCAGGAGTTTTAATGAGTCATGTAAATAGCGCCGGTATGTTCCACCTAGCTGACCAACGGAAATTTCCTGCCACAGGAGATCCTCCAGGCTTCCTTTTCTTGAACTACGCAGCTTATTGCACAGCCTAATGAATGCTCCTGCCCCTACCGCGTGGTGGTCTTGAAGGCCGAACTCAAGGCATATTTGAGCAGGGGATGAGGATTTCGGCAGATTCAACGCTTGTTTGAATATTCTTGTTGTTATTTTATTTACGAGACTGTTGTCCTTCCCTTGCATGATCTCCTGGCCGTAGGTAAGAAAGCCAGTGATTTTTGCCTTCATGACAGTTATGAGAGGGGTCAGGGATGGCCCAGAGAGTTGTCTGGCGAGTGTCTTGAATGCAACCGGGATAGACAGAGCTTTGGCTTCTACCTCATCTCTATGTTTAGAGAAGGAGCCCCTTCTGTCCATGTGGACCCCCAGGTACTTATAAGTGTTCGCTTTTTCTACCTTCTTACCATTGTATAACCAACCGCCGACTCTGTATTTCCTTGACCCAAAAGTGATTGCCCTTGTCTTCGTTAGATTCAGTTCTAATTTGTTTCTGATGGTGTAAAGGGACAATTGATCAAGGAGTCTTTGTAAGCCAACCCTGGTGTGGCTCAGCAGAACCAGGTCGTCTGCATACAATAGGTTACTAACTCTTACCCCAGCGAGTTTTGGTGGATGGGAGTTAACCTCATCGAGTGACTCTGACAGGTCAGAAATAAAGAGGTTGAAAAGAAGAGGCGCTAACACGCAGCCTTGTTTCACTCCGCGTGATGTTAATACTTTCCTTGATGTGTGTGATCCGTCCCCAAGTTTTATGCGGATCCAGGTATTAGTGTGGAGCGCGATTATGGCTCGTAGCAGTATTGGAGGAATCCCCCATTTCCGTAGTTTGAGCCATAATAGGCTTCGAGGCACACGATCAAAGGTGGCCTTACAGTCCACGAAACAGGCGTGCATGAACATTTCGGAGGCAACCGTTTTGTCCATCAGGGTCGATATTGCGAGTAAGTTGGTTATTGTGCCTGATTTTTGCACGAATCCTGTCTGGTTAAAAGGTATTCTGTGGTTTTTTGTTGCCCAGGATGCCAGGTCATGAAGGAGCAGTTTGGCGTAGTATTTCGATTCTACATCCAATAGGGTGATCATCCTGTAGTTTTTTGGGTCTGATCTCTTACCTCCCTTGAAACTTGGATGTATAATGGCGCCGCGCCATGATTCGTGTAGTTCGGAATTAGACCAGCAGTGGGATAAAAGGGGTGCCAGTTGACGGGCCCAGAATTCCGTGTCTTGCTTAAACAGTGCCTGTGGTAGGCCATTCGGCCCTGGGGCTCCGTCAGCACGACCCTCTGTTATAGCTCGGGCTGTTTTATCCCTCGTAATTCTCGGATTTGTAAAGGCGTTGTCCGATAGTTCTAAAATCTGAAACGAGGATTTAGTGTTGAATGACTGTGGAGTTCTTGAGTTACGTTCAACTAATTTGTTTGATTGAACCGCATCTGTATTGTCCAGCGCTCGGTAGCGATTGAGTTGTTGAGCCATTGGCGGTAAGTTGACGAGTGGGCCGGCTTTTTTCTCTTGCTCTTCAAAATGCGCTGTTAAATAAAGTACCCATTCGGCTTCAGAGATGTTGGCGCTGCTTAGTCCTCCTTGCTTGTGTATTTTGGAGTTTAGAATTGACCAGAAAGCTTTTGGATTGTGACTTTTGTTCGCTTGCAACAATTTTTCCCAGAACTGTTCAGAGCGTTTATTTTTTTCGTGAAATATTGCCTGTCGAAGTGCTTTCTGGGCGGCTTTGTACTTATTAAATGTATGGGCTTCCCCGGGGTACCTACGGACTTGTCGTAGCGTGCTATTACGTTTTGATTTTAGTTCCTTGATTTCATCTGTTGTTTTTGCTAGATTACGTTTTGTGGTGTTTCCCGAGGTGCGGGGAAATTTTTTAAGCAGTTCCTCGGAGAAGTGAGCCCATGCCATAACTGGTGGTAATTCGTTAGTGATCCTTTGATTTTGCAGGTCTCTACATTTGGTCATTATTGCTGGCATTATTGGATCTGACCATTTCAGCCTTTTGAGGTTTTCAGAGTGGTCTCCTCTTGAAGTTTGGCTGATTGTAGCGTGATGTGCTGGATTAAATGACATTGTGATCACTTGGGGACGATGGTCACTGTCACCTCGAGCGGCGATGGTATAATTCTCGATCAGGGGGAGGATTTCCTTGTTGCAAACTGAGTAGTCTAGGAAGGAGTGGATGCGCCAGTTTGACCTTGTCCAGTTCGGTGGATTGTCCTTAGGGAAGCGACCGTTCAAGACTGTGTAGCCTATGGCACTGAATTGAAGAACCATGTATTCACCAATGTTGCTATGTTTGGTGCCAGGGGGTTTTGTTTGTTCAAGGATGTCGGGCCACGGAGCTACATGGTCTTCTGGGGGTTCTTGAAAAAGATTTGTGTTATAGTCGCCGGATACTAGACAGGCCGGGCTGTTGTAATTGCTTTCCAGATCACACAAAGTCTGTATTAGATGATTAAACTTCGGTTTTTTATCCTTGGTGCTTGGTGAAATGTAAACGTTGATCAAGAACAGAGTATCGGTGTGTTCGGTGTTATCTATCTTTATCCCGAGGATCCAGTCTTCCTTGAGTGTCATTTTTACGATGTTGACGTTTAGCTTAACTGAGATGTAGATGGTGAGACCACTGCTGGGTCGACCGGATTTGTGCAACTTCTGGGCTGGGACCCTGTATTCCAGGTATCCTTCTATTGGGAAGCTAACCATGGACCATGTTTCCTGCAGTAGTATGATCTCATGGTTTTTTAAGAATGTTATCACGTCGATGGATTGGAGTTTTGGGGTAAGACCACTGATGTTCCATGAACATACTGAGAGACCGGACTGGGCACTGGTTCAATTTTGGTTACCCCTGTTTAGAGCCCCTGGCAGCCATCCCCAGTCAGGCACCGTCGTTTTAACCTCCTCGGTTCCAATGCGTATTGCCTTTCCTGGGGATCGGCTTTTTGCAGATCGTAGTATTGAGATAGTTGAAGAGCCTGGTCGTTCGGATACGGCCGGTGGTTTTGCAAGAACTGACGGATACCGTGGTTCGGGCTGTTGGACTATTTTAATTCCCCATGAATTGAATAGGTCAGACATTGATAAGACTTGCTCCATGATTGCTGTAGATGAAAAAGTAATTAACGTTGATTCAGAGGATTGGATACCTTCAGTAGGTGTGAATTCAATTGAAAGTATGTCATTGGATTTAATATAGTGAAGTTCGGGAATATTTTTAAAAAGTTTCAGAATGTTCCCTCTATTCAAGATGTCATGAGGTCCTTTGGTGTGGTATTCAGGAATAAATAACAATTTCGTGTTTGGGGTTGGGGTTGTAGAGACCTGACCTGAGGTCTTATAATCCTGTTTGACTATTACCAGTGGTGAATCAACTCTTCTTCGGGTATGGTTGCTTCTGGCCCACTTGTTGGGGTTGTGGGTCCTCGATTCTTGGGGGGTATTTACCTATTTGTGTTGTGTCCTGATTCTTGAATAGCGTTATTTGAAAGTTCTCTTTACGTATTAACCTGTGCTCTTCCTCGCGCTGGGCTATCATTGCCCTGTTTTTGTTCTCTCTTAATGTATTGGCCATGTCTGTGGTAGCTGTTGTGTCTTCTTGCTTGATTATGGCCGTGTAGGGCAGTGTTTCTGGTTTTATGATTCTTTCAAGGTTATCTGACGTCGGGGGGTACACCATCATGCATTTTCTTCATCCCTGGGTAGGCAGTGTCTTCAAGTAAACATTGAAGACGGACGGCAGAAAAGGAACCTTTAAGTCAAACAAAATGTGAGGGGATGACGGCATTACTTAGGGCTTTAGTGTCCATTACCCTTTGACACCCAATTCCTTTGGCACCAGCCTCATCTGAGCTGAAACCTCACTCCTATGATAATTACGGGCTGTTAAAAAGTTAGCCCAGGCAGGCGCAGTGGGCTACATTTCAGAGCGTGACTTCCTGTCTTGCTCAGTATGAGAGACAGCAAAGGACATGCAATTGATTGACGGAATGCAGAACAAATCAAAACATTCACCCCAGTCAAGAGATCTGGGCTAAATCCATCAATCTTTTGCTCACCATGCCACCCCAGTTTAGGCCATATACAAATCAGTCTTTTTAAAAAAAAACTTTTTTATTAACTTTGCACAAAAAACCATACAATTAAAAAAACACATATGCATGTACATCTTTAACATGTGTCATCACGTTACTGTCTCTTAGGAGAGGTATTAAGCTTTCCGCTTCTTGGGAAACCAAAGGGGGACCGAATATGCACAACCCCTGCCCTCCGGACCCGGCTGCAAGCGTATATGGGAGCCCCAACTTAGTTTTTCTGTTGGTTGAATTTACTGCATCTGTTCGGCACCCCCCATATACATTCTATATTTGTGCCAGGGTGCCCATATCTTCTCCCACTTCTTGACACTTCCCCTACTTTTGTATACTGTCTCCTCGGCTCGCTGGCACCAGTATAGGTCTTTTTCCTATTCCTTCAAAGTTGATGGTTGGGGAGCTCCTATCTCCATGCAATATTTCTCTTTGTGATCCCTGCCGCAAGGGCTAACCAGAGACTGACATACCTGGGACTGTCTGTTTCACCCTTAATCATTAGAAGGAGCCCTTTAGCATCCATTAGAACCTCCTCCACTCCTGACACTGTGGACATTACCATTGTGACCCTCTGCCAGAACCCGGCGACCTCTGGGCACTGCAATATAATGTGGAAGAAGGAATCCTCCCGCTGGCACCCCCTAGTGCAGAATGCTGTTTGTGCCCTACCCCATTTGAGTAGAAGTGTGGGGGGTTAGTAGGAACGATGCAGTAGCTGGGGCTCTGCAGTGCCTCAAGCCATTCTTCATCTTCGATGCTCCCTAGGTCATTGACCCATGCAGCTCTTAGGGTCATCAGGGGGTCTGGTATATCATTTATTAGTTGCGTATACTATGGAAGTTGCCCTATCCGGGATGGGATCAATAAACAATCTGTCTTTCAAAGGGGAGTGATCAGAGATGGGTGTGCCCCACTGGATGTGTCCCTGTACGGCATCTGTCACCTTTAAATAGTGATATCTTTCTATCAGGGTAAGACTATATACCTGCTGTAAATCTTCAAAGGGTAAAGGGGCAAAGGGGCTCCGTTCCTCCACACATCTCCTAGTCATTCAATGCCTATTGTCTGCCAATCTCTGAAATCTTTTAAAGAGGCTACCTCCCTCAGTAAGTCTCATAGGCCACTCTGAGCATGCCTTACAGGCATAAAGAGCAGCTTGCAGTCAACTCTCGGCATAGCAGCCCTGTCTACTCTATAGGCTGGCTCATTGCTGTCAGCGTAGACCCAATCATTTATGACTAGTAGTTGTGAGGCCCAGTTTTTCTATTTATTTAATGCGATTTTATATAGCGCGAACTTTACCCGAAGGTGTCAATGCGCTTTACATAAGAACCAGTTGCAAAACATAAGGATTTAGGATTACATGTGTTACATAAAAGATACAAACAGAAAAAATTGCAAATGTACACGATGTAAAGTCACACAAGGAAGAGATACAAACAAAGAAAAATTGCAATTGTACAAGTAGTAAAGTCACTCAAGGGAGAGATACAAATGGATGTACTCTAAGCGTCACATAGGAATGGTAGAGAGTACAAAGGTTTACTGCATATACTAGTGATTAGAGTTATCTCTATATACATATATATACACATAGTAGATTTTCTCAGGTCAAGACCCAAAGTATAACTTGATGTCAGGCAGCCCCAGGTCGCCATCGTACACTCCTCTCGGTAATTTGTGGAGTGCTATTCTGGGTGGGTCCCCCTGCCACAACAGCGTCTGGACCTCTTGGGCCACACACTTAAAGACTGTCAGAGGGATTTAACTGGGGGCGTTTTGCAGGACATACAGGAGACGTGGCAGATGTAGCAGAGCCATCATTTTAAACAAGGCGGCCCTGCCCTTAAGGAACAGCAGCAGGGTGCGCCAATGTAGTGCATCCGTGCTGAGTAGGTCCAACTAGGGGTGGATGAGATTCCAGGAACATCTGATGATCTCGGGTGATATAAATTCCCAAATACTTAAACCCTTCCGCCACAACCGGCGCAACACACCTCGCCGGCAGTCTCGGCGGGGGCCGGGCAGCAGGAAAACCACCGACTTAGACCAATTAATGGTATACCTGGAGTAGCTCCCAAACAGTTCGAAGCAGAGGCTCCATTGATGTAACCAATACATTTTTCCAATTCCAAATAGAGCACGGAAGCCACAAGTCTGACAGTGCAGAAAAATCACTGATTTATGGCATTCCTCCTGGTCTGCAAAATCAAAAAATAGGGCCTTACATTCCTCATTCGGAGTACCCAGGTGACTGAAATTCAGGCAAAAATGAAAGTTTGCTCATAAAATATGCTCACAAGTAATGCACTAATTTTTCACTGAACCTAAAGTTTACTAATGTTGCCAGTGCAGAGATTAACCACATGATTCTGAGTTTTGCACCTTAGAACTCGGGAAAAACATGCGTCATTAATGTCCCTTGTCATCTTGACCTGCATCTCTTCCTGGACAGGTTGTAAGTTAGGTTGGTCCTCAGCAACTTTAGAGTACAGGTGCAGCTGCTTCAAGGCTCCACTATAATGTTCATTTCTGAGGCGCAATGCGCACGTAGCCCTGTTTGTATTCCCGCTGCACCTCCAGTTTTGAATGAAGCATTTTCTAAGGCACAGAGGGTGCCGGAGCGATGCACATTGTAATCAGAGTAGACAAAAGGGACTAATGAACTGGAAGAACTTGTAGGACAGAAGTGGATTGTGTCCTCTTTGAGAACAAAACACGCTGATTAGATGCCTCATTATTTGGGATGTTTGGACAGTGGGTGGTAAACTGGAGCTGATTTCCTGATCAGACTTCCTACCTTGCAGCAAAACTTCTTGCCAAGAAAGCAGCCATTGCTCCAATGGAAAACAACTGGATGTTTTGTTCCCTCAGCAGGATACCAATTTCTATGGAGTGCAGACATTAGAGCAAATACTTGGCAAAAATAAAGCACGGTTTCCGACTGCCCCAACATGAATAAGCTGTGGGAGGCGAGACCATGAGAGGATCACAAAGAACAGAAGATTATGCATAAGAATTATACCTGCGAAAAGTTGAAGTGTAAATTTATTATGAGCACTGGAATGTGTTAAAAGGTATATAAAAGCCATACTCGCATACTCATCATGGACAATAGTATTTACGTTAAAAAAGAACCATTGAAAAATCTCTTTCCTTTCCAATATGGTAACCCCATTGCGTCTATACCGTCTCACCCTAAGCGTTGAGATTGTTGGGTGAAGAAAGTCAACATAGATTTGCTTTAGGGGCTATGGTCCAGTGAAGCCTTTTTGCTCCTCTCCTTTAGATATTGGGAGCTTATCTGTTACAGTATCACAATTGATGGGGAAATACAGCCTAGAAGAGACCTACTTCCAAAACCAGTTAGGCACCTTTCTACAGATCTAGCTTACTCAGCTAATGAGACTTAAAGCTCATTCAATAAGATGTTAAGCGTCTGTAGACATAGTTGCCCACTTATTACAGCCTGCCGACTTGTTACACCAAGGCCTGTTGTTATATTGTTCTTCCTTATACCATAGTAGCAATTTGATCGCGTATTGATTTGTGTCGTTTCCTACATCATCTTATTATTTTTTTCTTTTGTTGCAGATTGATATAGCGTGAACTCGACCCGAAGGTATTGGAGCACTTTACATGAGCACCAGTTACGTTACACAAGGGCACATTCATTTTATTTATTTTTTGGAAGGCACGGGGAGATTAAGTGATTTGCCCAGAATCACAGGATGTGGAGTGGACCCCGAGGCTCGAACCTTGGTTTCCCAGCTCCAAAGTCAGTAGTCTAGCCATGATGTCTCACACCGTGTGCCTGCTGCAGGTATCATGTGGAATACTGATATGGAGCCTGCTGGTAGGTGATGGCTTTGGAGACTCTCTCTCCGGCCACGTTGCCCTTGACTGCCTTACAGTGGCGTCACTAGGGTTGGTGTCACCCAGTGCGGGTAACTCATGGTGTCACCCCCTCACAACTTACCCATGAATCCATGATGGACCTCCTCCGAGTCCGCCAGTGCCAAATAATGGAACCATACAGAATGGTTTCAGTGCTAACTCCCACATTGCCCCATCACTTGTCACCCCCAGCACCATCCATAGACCAGAGTGTCAGGTGCACCAAATAAAGTACCATCCCAGCAAGGCGAACCCTTGTGCTTGTCTGCGCCAAAATCGCACGTGGACTCATTGCCGGTGTGCCCGGTGCATCATGCGGTGGCGCGCAAATTCCACAGCCAAAGTTGTACTCAAGTAACGGATGCATGGGAGCCGGGCTTCAGCACAATAGTTTCGCAAATCGTGCATGGGTGGTGTGAAAACTCCGGCTGTTTGGCGCTCTCCTGCACCCTGGCTCAACCACCTCTGTCTAGGAAAGGCCACGAGCAGGGAACTTTCAATTGCTGCTGCTGTGCCAACTAATTTTCAGCAGAAGGCCTGTCCATAAACGATTCTTTTTAGCCAAATAATTGCCACCGTTGAGCTTTCTCGTGCCAGCCACTGCACCCGTGAGCTGGCGTTCATACGGGTACATAGTATTCATTTTCCGTTTCACAACCCGATGTCTCTGTGAAGTATGTGAAACACAACATCCTTTCTTGCAACATCTTATATTACTTTCTCTGACTGGCAATGAAAGGCTGTACAGTTTCCCTTTTCGAAAGAAAAGCTGAAGAACTTGGAGAAATCCACAGGTTGATTCCGGTGTCTGTAAAAGGTAAACTGTCTGTCTGGCTGCAGCCGGGGATGAGGTCATGAGGACTGCCCTCACCTCCCCAGCCTCACGATCACAGGTGGCATCAGACTGTCAAGCAGTGATTGCATCATCGACATCAGCCGAAATCCCCCAAAAGGCAAACATCCCACCAAAAAGTGACAGGGCAGAGTCCCTTAAACGCCAGGGAAACTGTCAATCATGAAAACAAATACATATATATATCGATCAAGCACTTGTGAAAAATTGTCCAAAGACAAATGGAGCCAACTTCAACTGCGGATCAAATTCCTTACTTTATTTTGAGCACGTCAGCCGTGACGTGTTTCAGCCGACACAGCAGCCTTGGCCACACAGATTTACAGCATCTCTGTCAGTGGCTCTTTTACATCATGTGCTTGAATGGCCAAGAGGACAGACTCACCTAAGTTTTACTTTACTTACATTTTTTGAAATAAATAAGTCCTGTCGAGTTAAATAATGACTCGATGTGTGGTGGGTGGTTAGTTAGTATGTAAATGAATTGTGAGCGAGTGGCGCTTATTGCACTTTTTCTACACTTGATTACGCGCAGATGTTCTCTGGCATGCTGACACTGTTACCTTTATAACTGATGTCCTTATACTTTCACGGATACATTTTTACTGGCAATAAAGGTGCATTCCACATTGAAAACTCGTAAATATTTTACTTCAAGTGTCTTATTTGCTTTAACTGTGTGCCTGCACATCTCGATTGCAAGTCTAATTTTATAACGGCAAGTACCTGCTAACAGTCACACAACATATTCACTATATAAACCCCATCACTTAAATAACCGGCAAGTGCCAGAATAAATTCCATTCTCAAAGTGTTACATGATATGTGCCTGCTCTACAAGGAGTCCTTTTTTCTCAAGTTTTTAAAACACATTTTTTTGGGGGGCATTTTTTGAAAAATAAGCACAGATACACAATATGATTTTATGCTTTCTTTCTATTACAAACTCATCCTCAGCCGTTCTCTCTGACCATTGATAGTTCACAGGCATGAATAGAGTTCTTCGTCATGGTTGAGCCCTTAGGGTGTCCTACTATCAAGTTTAAGGATATACCTTGTCTCGATTTCATGGAGTGCCTTGACTCTGTCACCTCCTCTTTCCTTAGGAGCAATGGCGTGTACTACATGGTAGGAGATTTGGGTGGGATCTTTTTGATGTGTGTTCTCACAATGGTGAGCTACAGGATATGATCTATCAGCATTTGTTATAGCTCTCATGTGCTGTAAGATCCTCTTGTGTACTTGCAGCGTAGTGCTACCTACGTACTTGAGATTACAGGTACAAGTCAAAACGTACACTGCAAATTGCATCTTGCAATTGTATGTGCCCTTAATCTTTGTCTCCCTACTACTGAAGGGTGTGGAGTATGTAGTAGTGTTTTTGCCTATGCTGCAAGCTCTACACTTGCTGCATTTTTTTAATCCAGGAGAGGGTCTGAGCCAACCCAGGTCCTTATCACTTTCTGAGCTTGCCCTGATCACGGCATCTCTCAGTGAAGGTGCCCTACGATATGTGATTGGTGGATAATTGGGAATTATTTGTCCAATCACTCTGCCAGTTTTAGGGTGTGCCAGTTTTTGTTCAGCAAATCCTTAAATTCCTTGTTCTGCATCTGGGGCTCGATCTTGTCTTTTCTAGCATTTATTTTTAAGGAATAGAAGATCCTCACATTTCTTTTTTTTAGCCTCTTCTCTTGCTGAATCGACAGTTGCTATACTATAGCCTCTCTCTTGGAATGTTCTGCTCATCTCATTCTGACATCTTGCCAACTCCTCAGGTGTACTACAGGTCCTCTTGGCTCATAGCATCTCACCGTAAGGGATGCTTTGCCTGTTGTGAGTGGGATGGAAGCTTGAGGCGTGCAACATAGTGTTGCCCGCTGTTGACTTCCTAAATAGTCTGGTTTCTGGTCTGTGTGCCTCCACATATATCTCTTTGAAAAAGGAGGGGTTTGGCCCATAGGGGAGGAGGATAGGTAGGGCCTACTGTACTGGAACAATTGTGAATTTACCTAATCCTCCGATTGATGGGTTGAATTAATCATGCAAACATGCTTGCTACTTGTCTGGTCAAGGCGCTAGGGTCTTTACAATTCGTGAGTCAATCACGATTCAGCTGCCGGTCATACGAAGCGCCATTGCCGGTCTGTTCTATTTTCAATCTTTTAGAAGATGTAGTGGTTTACGATTTTAACCAATTCCGCGAGGGAAGTCAAACCCTCCAGTAGCAAGCACCAGTGGACTGCGCCACGTAATAACAGAAACAAAGAGTGGCATCTTCTGAATGAGCACAAAAGATTTTGAAGCAAAGCCTACAAACCAAGTTTGGTACAATGCAGTTGATCATTTAGAAAGGATTTATCCTGCCCTGATGAGAGTCCGGCAATTAAAAAAACCAGGACTCGAAACGCGTCGGCTTTGATACAGGCTTTTGATATAAGTGGCTTTTTAAAAAAAACTCTGGGAAATTTATAGTACCAAAATTCATCTGTTCTCTAAATTTAGGAGACCCTTGATTTGTGTTAAGTTTTTTACAACCAAAAGTGTTTTTTTCTTTTTGTATATATTAACTGCTTTTTGACAGATTAATTGTCTTTCTATTGTTGCACTTTCCTTTGTATTTATATGGTTGCACTTGTGACACATTTATGTGGAGTCTTTGATGTATTATTTATGTTTGATGTTTTTGTAAAAAAGAGATTGTCTGTTTAGGAGATGATGTGTTCTTCTTTGTATGAAATTTAAACAAGTAATAATAAATTAAAAAGGCAAAATTGAATGCCCAGGTAAGCGTATTAAATTTCGTTTATTTGTTTGCATGATTAATTCAACCCATCAATCGGAGGATTAGGCAAATTCACAATTGCTCCACATATATCTCAACATCCTGGAATGTCACCTTTTTTGTGTGCTTTTATTGTGTGTGTGAACTTCAGGTTTACATTGTTGCAACTCAGATTATTTACAAAGAGTTCTGCCGATTCGGTTGTACCCTTCCATTTTACAAACAAATTGTCGATAAACATCGTCCACAATATATTGTTATTTTCCCAATTTTGTGCCAATTCTTTGCAGAGCACTTGCTCCTCCCACTAGCCTACATGAAAGCATATATATACATATATATATATATATTCACTGAAAAAACCATAGGTTATAGGCCATATATAGTTAGGAATTAGCATTTAGAAAACCTTATTTTACTCACACAAAACCATTGAAATTCCATATATAGTTAGTTGCACTAACTATATATCGCGCACCCGCAATCCACTGCTGATGATGTCACATATTACATCATTCATGACATGGTCAGTGACATCACTGATGACATCACTGATGACATCTCAAATGACTTCACTGATGACATCACTGATGACATCTCAAATGACATCACTGATGACATCATGACACACCAATACCAGTTACTACATACGCACTCACTGATTCCTACGTCTACACACACATTCACTCATTCACCCATACAATCACTCATACATACAGTCACTCATTATTACAACACTATCATATGCACTCATACACCTATGCAGACAGTCACACACTGCCACTCATCCATGGAGTTACTCACACACCAAGTCAGTCCTGTAAAGAATCAATCACACTTCCATTTCTTCATCTATACAGTTAAACACAGAACACCATACTTCAGTGACATCACTGATGACATCACTAATGACATCTGAAATGACATCACTGATGACATCTCAAATGACATCACTGATGACATCATGACACACCAATACCAGTTACTACATACGCACTCACTGATTCGTACGTCTACACACACATTCACTCATTCACCCATACAATTACTCATACATACAGTCAGTTATTATTAGAACACTATCATATGCACTCATACACCTAGTCAGTCCTGTGAAGAATCAATCACACTTCGATTTCCTCATCTATAGTTAAACACAGAACACCATACTTTTCACACATATACTAACACATACTTACTCTCTTATACAATCACTGATACAAGTACACATTGATATGCACAGAGTCACACACCTCCCAGCCAGCCACACACACACTCAGTCTTCCATACATCCACTCATTCTTCAATATGTAAAACGTATTTAAACTTTACAAAAACACACAGACACTAGATGATGTAATCAGTGATGTCATTTGAGATGTCATCAGTGATGTCATCAGTGATGTCACTGACCATGTCATGAATGATGTAATATGTGACATCATCAGCAGTGGATTGCGGGTGCGCGATATATAGTTAGTGCAACTAACTATATATGGAATTTCAATGGTTTTGTGTGAGTAAAATAAGGTTTTCTAAATGCTAATTCCTAACTATATATGGTCTATAACCTATGGTTTTTTCAGTGAATTTTCAAGGTTTTGTAAATGCTAATTCCTAACTATATATGGTCTATAACCTATGGTTTTTTCTGTGAATTTCATTGGTTTTTTAACAGCTAATATCTGTAGCTGTAAAATGTATTCTTCTTTAAATCCAAAAATATATTTTATATGTTTATGAATAATTTTTTTTTAAAATATTTTTTTTTCTTCGTTCCCGCTTCGCGAATCGGGAAGCTTCCCGTTAGCTGACCTTGATGCCGCGAAATAGACCGCGAGCCGGTAAACGTTTCTTTACCGCAAGTGCCGCGTTAGAAAACAACATCGTGACGCCTCCCGTCCGCATGACGTTTCACGTTGTCGCGTGATACGTCATATGACGTGCTACGTTAGCGAACTGGTACGCGAAGCGAGTCGCAAAGCGCAGGTTTCTGGAAGCAAACCGGGAGGCCCTGCAAAGCGCTTAACGTAAACACAGCAAGTCATGTGACTTGGTAATAACACTTTTCATTGGTTCATTTCACTTTTGGTTTCCTAATGATGTAAGACTAGGTCATATAATCTAAAATGAAAACTTTTGATTGGTTGAGAACTCTTGTTTTTCCCAAATGATGAAAATCCCTCCTTCTTTCCTCACTCTGACTTTCATCATTGTGAGAGAAAGACCCTTTGTGATCACTGAGCAATGGCTTCTTTAGTAGCTTCAGCTGGTGCTTCCCCACCACCTCCACCACATCCAAGGAAGAGTGGACCACCTGCTCAAGTTATAATTCAACAAGAAGAGGAAGAAGAGGAACAGGACGACGAGCACGAAGAGAGGCAGTTTTTGCCTGAGCAGCCCAGGACGTTTCACCGGAAAGAAAACTTCATTTGGCAATTTTTTAAAATTCCCAAAGGTCAGAAAAAAGTAAATGCAAGATACGTAACTTGCCTTATATGTCAAGATAGACTGTCCAGAGGAACCGAGAAAAAATACAGTTTCGGAAACTACACAATGCATCGCCATATGACTAGGTGGCATCCTAACAACTACAGTGCTGCACAGTTTCGGAACGACCTAGATAATCTCCCTATTATGGCCAGAAGATCTGTTGTACCGGAAGTAACGGTACCAGAGGGCAGGGAGATGGTGCCAAATATACAAATGAAATTTGGTGAAGTAAAACACATCTGCGTATTTTGCGATGGATTCATTTCCTACGGAGAAAGAAGCATCACTCTGATCAACAGAGCTATTGACTATCATATGCAAGTTTGTACGAAACGCCCAAAATAATAAATACTTCTTTTTTTGTTTTGTTGCTCCTGTTGAGCCCTTTACAATGAATCATTTTCATTGCCCCCTCCAAGAAAAACCCAAAAAAATATAAAACTGTTCAGAAAAATTCAAAAAAAGTAAAAAAATGTTCCGAAAAATAATTAAAAAAATATAAAACAACAAAAACAATAAAAAAAAAAGTTCTTTTCAGAACTACCTCCCCGTTATTAAAAAATTGGTACAATATTTGGAACTGTGCCAACCTCTATTTCTCTTAGTTCGCTTCCCAGTTCGCTCGCCGGTACGCGAACCGGAAGCGAACCAAAAACAGTAAGTATAAGGGAAGGAAACAGACACTTATGTTAAAAGAAAGACAGCTATAGGGGAGTAAACTAGAGATACTATTACCCGTAATCCACTGCTGATGATGTCACATATTACATCCTTCATGACATGCTCAGTGACATCATCAGCAGAGGATTGCGGGTTTTTTGTCAACGTGCCTTATCCACGGTTTAATAACGCTGCCTTTTGCTTTATATAAGTTTTCAAATTGTATGAAATATATACCAATAGGTCGTTATGAACCTTTAGGTAGTGCTTTTCTTCATGAGGTCTGGTCGCTTCCATACACATACAGATGTTTCAAAGATGATCAAGAAGTTTATCTGAATGGAGAGGAATGCACTGAGACGCCAGATCATTCACTAATGTGTAGGCACATACAGTTACACGGTTCATGCAACAAACACCGACCAAATATGGCTTGCGTGTTGCAAGGCACGCCAGTTACTGCTATCATCCCCACGTTCAAGTTGTTGGAAAATGGTAGTTATTTGATGCTCAATAATGAAGATTGTTCTGAGTTAATTAAAAGTATTCCTTTTATCGTAACAGTAAGTGAACGGGTTATTTGCTGCAGAAATGTTCTATTTCCTCCCACACATGAACATAGGGAGTTTTCAATCTGGCCACAAATACCAACCTTGGGACAGATTTCAACGGCATGGCAAGAATAAGAGCTCTTTTGTCTCAGAGAGAGGTGGCCTTGAGTTCGGCCCGTGAAACTTTCGTGCTTCACATAGCGAACACCCGTACAGAGGTGCAGACCCTTTTCAATTCAGATTTGCCTTTCAATTTCAGCAAGATGGTTCCGACTATCTTTAACGCATCCTCCACAAAGGCCCTGGCGCACTTTTTTAAAGTTGTTACCAGTGGTCTCGTGACTTCATTTGAGAAAATCTTTGGAGTCATCCCTGCTTCCTTTCATTCTATTTTCTCCACTCTGGTTCGTGGATTGGCATTTTTACTTGCATTACCAGCGGACGCTCTTGTGCTTTTTTACATTTTTAAATATGGATGTCCCTCCTATGCAACCTCCCACCCTGCAGCTGCTGACACTGTTCCGCAATCGCATGCTAGAATATTATGGCACAATGCCGTTGGCGATATTAAGCACGGCATATGGATTATCTTTTCGATTCTCCTACTTCACCTGTGTCCAGCCTGTATTTCACTGCCTGACCTGTGATTTCGATTGGGCCATTGATTTGTGTCTCTGCGGACCGGTTTCTCCTGACGTCGACTTTAATCAGCTGATGACTCCTATCATTACTCACGAGTTGGTTTGTCCTGGCGAAAGGATTATGGCTGTGGCATTGATGCATGGACTACTTGGTCCCTGGAATTTACTGGCGGCAGCACAGTCTTTCTTGGAACAGAGCTTTCTTGAAAACCCACCGAGCTGTCCTCTGATGGTGATAGAGGATCCGGTGCTGGGAGAGCACGTATGTTCTTTTCCGCTTTTAAATTGGATGGCTGAACTGTTTTCGGATGAAGACGGTGACTTCCTATTGGAGGCTGTTGCAGCTTATTTTGCATACACAGTTATGTCATAGACCTTTTTCATGTTTGATATGCTGAGTACTAGCATTTCATTGACAATTCATTGACTTATTTGTCAAGTTTTTATTATTTACCTTGCCTATTGGCTTAAGACTCGATAAAGTACTTGGCTGTTTTATTTTTCTTTAGCATTAAATTTTCCTAGTTTTTAATGCTTTAGCTTGCGGACCGTCCACATATAAACTTGCAATCTGCTCTCATGAGATGGCACTTCTATTATCTTATTCATTTCGTTTCCGGATCATGGGGAGGTGTCATCTAGGTCCTGGATATCTTTACACCGTGTTAAGTTAGCATGGGCTCATTACCGGTTTAAACGCCATTTTTCCTTTTTTGCAACTTCTGCACACGACACTTAGTTGTTGCTTTAGCTTTCCACCTAGTAGTTCATCGTGGTTTACATGAGAATAATATGTTATTGCTCTACTATCTGCTTTGCTTGTTAAACTATATCTGTACAGCGAGTGCTAAAGTTTCAAGAACAACACGATACAGAATTGTTATGAGGTCTGATCTCCACGACTTCATACTCATAACATAAGTGCAACTTCTGCCAATTCTGGGCATGAGGCGGGTTTTATATTGCTTTGCCGAACACACATACACAACAGTTGATGCGGTTCACATGAAGAGAGAGCTGGTGTATGCTGATGTGATTCCTTCAAATCTAAGACACTAAAGTATGGGCACGCCCTAAACCAACACAAAGAGACCTTCTTAGCAAATAATATAATATGTGTATTAGGGAGGGTGAGATATAAGCAGCCGCGGGCCGTGGAGGGAGTTACGGTGAGGCAGGGAGGCGGGGAGGGGGAGAAGCAGGGTGGAGCCCTCTCTACCTTGCCCCTCCCCCTCCCCGCCTCCCTGCCCCACCGTAACTCCCTCCACGGCCCGCGGCTGCTTATAAGTGTTGCTAACTCTTATTCATTTACAGCATGTTAACATACTGTCACCATTCGCTTTTTATGTACTAGTAACTATGCTGGTAATTTTGCTACTGATAATATGTGTACTTGTATTCTCCACCCTGCTTCTCCCCCTCCCCGCCTCCCTGCCTCACCGTAACTCCCTCCACGGCCCGCGGCTGCTTATAAGTGTTGCTAACTCTTATTCATTTACAGCATGTTAACATACTATCACCATTCGCTTTTTATGTACTAGTAACTATGCTGGTAATTTTGCTACTGATAATATGTGTACTTGTATTATCTAAGATACTACGCCTGAGAAGACGGCATTAGTAAATAAACATTTCAAATACACATGTGTTCTTCTTAACTCCATGTTCTGGTTTCTAAGAAATATATAACGACCGACTGTTCATGAGTTCCACGTATCCTGAGGTACTATAAGTTCATATTCTGGATTGTCTAAACATTGAGAGTTTGTTATATCCAATGTGACACTGTACCTAGCTTACTAAGGAGTTTTTGATTACTAACGTGAGTTTTGGGACACCCTAATTCACCGAGGTTCCAATCCTCTGTCCACAGTTCTGTGTGAGAACAGAAACCCTGCGACAGGGGCACCCCCGACCCTTGCTGGAGCTTCATCACACTTGCGATACAACTCCAGCAATGCGCCACCTTTACGGCACAGATACATCACGCATCTGTGCTGTTTTTGCCCCATGATGCGCCGCATTGTAAATGCAGCACACCATAGGTGACGGAACAGCGGCACAGAATGACTAACACATCCCTGGTGATGCGCCAGTCATCATAAATGTATCCCTATGCTTCTTATCTTGTTAGAGATGAACCGCCATATGTATCATCAAAGTTTTTTGCATTTCCTAAATAGCGAACTTTAAGGAATAAATAGCGATTCTTTACCATTCCTAGTTTGCGATTAGCTATTTGCTAATTACAAATTACCCATTCATTTCCTTCATTTCCATAGGGCGGTTGGACTCACTTTTAGCTCGAACGGCTGAATGGATTTCCACGAAACTTGGCAAAATTGTAGGGACTGGTAGCCCGATGTGCCTTTGCTATGTCTCAAGATATATGCTCTAGTGGTTTTTACGAAAATTAACTTTGAAAAATATATATTGGGCTACATTGGCCTATATATATGTTGGAGCCCAAATGTAGCCCAATGTAGCCCAATGAAGCCCAATGTAGCCCAATGTAGCCCAAAGATGGCCGCCAGACACACAAAAAAACAAATGTAGCCCAAATATCAGCCAGATGTAGCCCAACTATAGCCCAGTGACAGAATGACCAATCAGCTTCGCAAACCTCCGTTACGCGAAGCGGAGCGCTGTTACAGATATATATCTTTTTTTTAACGTTAATTTCTCAAAATCCACTGGAGCACATATATTGAGACCTAGCAAAGGCACATCGGGCTACCAGTCCCTAATATTTTGCCAAGTTTCGTGCAAATCCATTCAGCCGTTCGATTATTATTATTATTATTTTTTTTTGCCCCGCGGGGCCCTTTTAAAACCTCCACATCAAACCTAGGGGGTCAGCGAGGATCTACTATGCCCCCTTATAGTTATTTCCCCCTTTGTTTTGACCTCCTCTTGTCTCTCGATCCTACCGAGAGACAAGATGGCGGCCGCTACGGACTTTTTGGAATGTTGACAGACGCCGGAGAACCAATCAGCTTCGCTTCACAAAGCTCTGTTGCGCGAAAAGTACGCGTCCTGGGACGCTGCCAGGTCCGCTGTTACAGATATATATCTTTTTTTAAACGTTAATTTCTCAAAATCCACTGGAGCACATATATTGAGACCTACAAAAGGCACATCGGGCTACCAGTCCCTACAATTTTGCCAAGTTTCGTGCAAATCCATTCAGCCGTTCGGGCTAAAAGTGAGGCCAACCGCCCTATGGAAAACTCAATGTTAAAAACACGTTTTGGGACCCCCCTTTTTTCTCGGCCCCCCCTTGACGAACCCCCCCCAAATTTTCAAGGGCTGCTCAGAAACAAAATGTGCCATTTTCCTGAAAATTTCAGCCAATTCCGTCCACAAACGCCAAAGTTATTAGACATAGAATTTTCAAAAATCCCATAGAGAAAAAATCCTAACTATATATACCTACTGGCGACCGCCAGTAGGTCATATATATATATATATATATATATATATATATATATATATATATATATATATATATATATATATATATATATATATATGACCTACTGGCGATAGCCAGTAGGTCATACATAGTTAGGATTGTTTTCCATAGGGAAATCGCAACATTCTATTGGGAATAACTTTGGCGCCGGTTGAGGAATCTTCCTGAAATTTTCTTTAACCTTGCCTCGCGGCGCTTCGGTCCTTCCCTGAAAGTTTGGGGGGGATTCGTCAAGCGGGGGCCGAGATAAAAGGGGGGTCCCAAAACGTGTTTTCCCCATGTTAATTTCCATAGGGCGGTTGGACTCACTTTTAGCCCGAACGGCTGCATGGTTTTCCACCAAACTTGGCAACATTGTAGGGACTGGTAGCCCGATGTGCCTTTGCTATGTCTCAAGATATGTGCTCCAGTGGTTTTTACGAAAATGAACTTTGAAAAAATATATATTGGGCTACATTGGGCTATATATATGTTAGAGCCCAAAAGTAGGCCAATGTAGCCCAATGTAGCCCAATGTCGCCCAAAGATGGCCACCAGAGACAAAAAAAACAAATGTAGCCCAAATATCAGCCAGATGTAGCCCAACTATAGCCCAATGACAGAATGTCCCAGAGTGTTCTAAAGAACAACTAGAGCGCTAACAGTCTTACTTATGACAAAAGTATGGCCACCTGAAGTCATCTTGATTGGAATAAAGTGTTAACACTTACAACATTTAATTTGCAAAGGAACAAAATGAGGGGGTTCATTTTGCCATATAAATTATGATTAGTGCTGAAGAAAGAAAAATTAGGGCACATTTTGAGTGACTTCTCAAATCCTCTTATATTTCATAAAAAAATTTCTGATATGCAGTCTCCCAAGATGGCCACCAGAGACAAAAGAGCCTGTGCTTAAAAACTCTGTTAGCAAAGCAGGCACTTGAGATTTAAAAAACGTTTTAATATATAAAAACGTTATCCGCTAATAGAATTAGCATTTAAAAAACCTTGCGAATTCAATGAAAAAACCATAGGTTTCAGGCCTTATATAGTTAGGAATTAGCATTTAAAAAACCTTGCGAATTCACTGAAAAAACCATAGGTTTCAGTCCTTATATAGTTAGGAATTAGCATTTAAAAAACCTTTGAAATTCACTGAAAAAACCATAGGTTTCAGGCCTTATATAGTTAGGAATTAGCATTTAAAAAAACCTTGCAAATTCACTGAAAAAAACATAGGTTTCAGGCCTTATATAGTTAGGAATTAGCATTTAAAAAACCTTTGAAATTCACTGAAAAAACCATAGGTTTCAGGCCTTATATAGTTAGGAATTAGCATTTAAAAAACCTGCAAAATCACTGAAAAAACCATAGTTTTCAGGCCTTATATAGTTAGGAATTAGCATTTAAAAAACCTTTGAAATTCACTGAAAAAACCATAGGTTTCAGGAGTTATATAGTTAGGAATTAGCTTTTAAAAAACCTTTGAAATTCACTCAAAAAACTATAATTTTTAGTGGTGTTATAGTTAGCTGGACATTTTACTCATACAAAACCATTGAAATTGCTCCTATATAGTTAGTTGAGTGATGAAAAATTGTAATAGTGTATGAAAAGGTGTATGTGATTGTCACGTGGATGATGTCATCAGTGATGTCATCAGTGATGTCATTTGAGATGTCATCAGTGATGTCACTGACCATGTCATGAATGATCTAATATGTGACCTCATCAGCAGTGAATTGCGGGTGCGCGAAATATAGTTAGTACAACTGACTATATAGGAGCAATTTCAATGGTTTTGTATGAGTAAAATGTCCAGCTAACTATAACACCACTAAAACTTATAGTTTTTTGAGTGAATTTCAAAGCTTTTTTAAAAGCTAATTCCTAACTATATAACTCCTGAAACCTATGGTTTTTTAAGTGTATATATATATATATATATATATATATATATATATATATATATATATATATATATATATATATATATATATATATATATACCCAATACACTCTGGTAATCTGGAATCTGCCTCTGCTTTTAAAACACCTCTGTCCTACAAAGCACATCTTACTCTTCTACGCACATGCACAGTATATATATATATATACATATATATATACTGTGCATGTGCGTAGAAGAGTAAGTTGTGCTTTGTAGGACAGAGGTGTTTTAAAAGCAGAGGCAGATTCCAGATCACACATCAGCACATCTTACTCTTCTATGTACAAGCACAGTATATATATATATACTGTGCATGTGCATAGAAGAGTAAGATGTGCTTTGTAGGACAGAGGTGTTTTAAAAGCAGAGGCAGATTCCAGATTACCAGAGTGTATTGGGTGCGTTAAAGAACAGGTGCTCAACAGGAGCAGTGGCGTAGCAAGGGGGGAGTGGTCCGCCCCAGGTGACACAAGTTTTGGGGCGGCAGCCTCCCCCGCATTTACCTGCCATATCGGGGTGGCACTGGCCCTCGCTCTTCAATCGGCCACCGGGGTGCGGCAAATGGCGTCAGACGTACAACGTAGTGTTTTTTTTAAATTATAGAAGGGGATGCGAGGACTGAGAAGGAGGACGAAAAATGGCCAGGCAGGGGAGGCAGCAGACAACAGGTTAGTGACCTCTTTTTTACATTTTTAAAGACTTTGGGAGGTGGGAGGGAGCGTAGCGTATTTCCACTAAGCTTTTTTTTAACTCTGTGGAAATACGCGTTTGAGTCACTACGCCGACGGTTAATTTATGGGAGCTGCTCTGTCGAGAGGGGCAGGGCTAGAGTCAAGGGTTGATGGGATAGATGCTGTCTACCCACTATTTTCAGAGGGTAGACACCGACTACCCTGCTCCAAAGCTGGCCCCTTTCAGCTGAGTGCCACTTTCCTTTTCAATTCTCTCAGAATTCACAAAAATATGCTGTAGTCATCCTGGTGTAATAAAAAGGTCCACTTTTTGTGGGACTATCCTGGCTCGGAGCTATTGGGAGCCTCACACCTAGATGCCATGAAATTGAAACAAGGCTCACATTATATCACTTCATGGGTACCTTTTTTTTGTAAATGTTTTCATTAGAATATAATAACCATATCATAGGTGCACATCCATTGTGTAAGGATATCAAGGCAAAAAGAAGGTGTATTGTGCAAGTTGTGGGAGGTCAGGCACTAGTAACATTTTGTAGTCTGGTACGAGAACAAAATTCTAAATGGCGTCAACCACCATAACACAATAAAACATGGTTTTAATGCAGTCAGTTCCAGATGGATGAACGCCTAACAGTGGTAATAAAGAGGTTAATACAAAAAACGTAATCTGTAGACCCATTACATAACAAAGTTCTCTATGTGGTGAACAGTCCAATGTGTAAGTGAGTAATCCCAGGACATGAACAAGTGGTGCATAGTCGGTCGCCACTCTGTGGGAACACAGGGGGGGGGGGGGGGCACCTCAAAAGCGTGGTCACGGTGGTTTTAAGACATTTGCGAGGAGGATGGCAGGGTAGGGATTTAGAGCCGGTGGGGGGGATGTAGCTTGGGGGAGTTGGGGGAACTAGAGCATACTGTATGCAATGTCAAGGGAAAGCGTTGTTTATTGTGGGTGCATCCTGAGAAGTCGCCTCCTCCGACAAAAGGTAATCATGCAGGGGCTGTAATTAATTCTTCGGCCTGGAGGTGGAGAGTTGTAGGGTGGAAAAATAACTCACTGGTGTTGTCACAATACACCAGGCTCGTAAGCCAGGCTTGATTTAGGTGAGTGCTTAGTGCCCCAATGCAGGGCAATTTCACGCTTAGTGAGCAATAAGGCCATGGCGGAGAAGCGGAATGTGTTAATGGGCAGGTCTTACACATACCCCAGAAGTGCAAAAAGTGGGTCATGGGTGGGGTCTACATCAGCCATCGAGCTAGGCGGAAAAAAATCAGCCACCAACATGAGGCAATGTGCACACAGGTCCATGTCATGTGAATGAAATCCGCTCCTGCCATGTGACATTTGAGCAGTCAGAGGGCCTTGTATGGTAACATTTATTTAGCTCGCTAGGGGTGACATAAGACCTGCATAAAAATTTAAAGTGTAGAAGCTTGTGGTGATTGTTAGGTGAGATAAGAGATGTATGTGTGCAACAAGCTGACCACATCTTGTCTGTAAGATGTCGAATAAGATCTACCTCCCAGTGATCTCTGAGTTTCTGGTCGTGAGCGGGCAATAAGTCTATGCACGTATTGCACTTTTCAGAGACCAAGCGGACCCAATTGTTGCTATTGACCACTATTGTTAATGGAGTGAATACGTCTGGTTATGTGGGTCTGTAGAAACAGCTGAATGAAGCACATTATGAATGTGATGCATCACAAAGTGGTCCATGTGAAAGGTGGTGGTAAAGCTGGAGTAGGTGGCATGTGTCAGTACATGCCCATCAGGGAAAAGGTCCCCAAAGATTTGAATCGCATGACGTGTCAGTGTGCACTTGACCAGAGTCTCATGTGTGATGGGGAGCCAGGTGTTGTCCAGCGAGGTCGAATAAAGTGTAGACCCTCCCAAAAAACACAAAAGCCTTCTCCACGCCTTTCAGGTGGTAGACATGGTCTTTATATATATGGGGTCCATTGGGATGCCCATGGGTAAGGGAGAAGCCAGTGGTGTGGGTGATGTCTGATCCCTCTCAGGTTTGGAATAGGGGAATCATGCATTGGCATGAAACCAGTGGTGGGTGTAATGGCACTGTGTGGCGAGGTAATACAGTTGTAGATAAGGTACTCGAAAGCCATAATGTTCATAAGGAAGAAACAATGTATCCCATTCAACATGCAGGCATTAGTTGCCCAGAAAAGCTCAAGCAGAATGCCCCACATAGTGTTGAAAAAAAAGAGTTGGTGAGGAGAATGGGAATATTAAGGAAAAGATAAAGGAAGCGAGCGAGTTCCACTATCTTGATTCTTGCAATGCGTGAGGCCATTGACAGTGGAAGGCGAATCCACCGATCAGCCTGCAAACTCAGCCTCCCCATTACAGGGCCACAGTTCATCCGAAGCACTTGCTCTTCGTCCCTATGAAGGAAGACACCAAGATATTTGACAGGGCCATCACACCAGGATAAAGGAAACTCTCAGTCACTAGGTGTGGTAACTGCAGTGAGAGGACACAGTTTAAATTTAGGCCAAATGACCAGAAAGGCCACTGAAGTGGACTATTTTGCATAGGAGCGGTGTAGGAAAGTACCCCTTTTGGCATGGTTACACCCACTGTTTGCCTGACACGGAGGCATCTTTGCCTGAGTGCGCACTGGGTTCCTGCTAACTAGGTTTCTAGTGCCTGTACCTGGGTTCTTTCCTAAAACTGTATCCTTGTTTCCACAATTGGCACACCTCTGGCTCACATATAAGTCCATTGTAAACAGTATCACTGGTACCAAGGGCCTTGTAACCAGAGACGGTCTCTAAGAGCTGCAGCATGTATTATGCCACCCTAAGAGACCCCTTGTTAGGGTTCAAGTCTAGTCCCCTTTCTATGGCCATGCACTACCCATCACATGACTTACCTGATTGGGAGATTTAAGCTGTGTACACACCTTACTTCCTGCTTGGTATCTTTTCTAGTTTTGGTTCCAGGTCCTGGGTGTGTTTTTCTGCGTTGTTCAGAAGAAGTTGGTGCTTGTGGGCTCATAGGCACCTCTTATTCTGTTTCTCTCTGCTTCTAGTCCCTTGCCTTCCGTATTGCTGGTATTCCCTACCCCCCTGTCCATCCCCCCCCGTCCTTCGATTCCCGTGGACCCTGTCTTGGACCCATACGTTTTACTCGGTTTCGGCAAGTACATTCATCGGGGCCGGAACGTTGTACTTTGGGGGCTCTGGTCCCCTTAGAGGAAGCTTTGCTGTTGGAGGACTGCTGCTTCGATGGAGTGTGGAGATGCTTTTTGATTTCCCGAAGTAACGCACGGCTGTGCGTGTGCCTAGCGGTTCCGACTTCCGTAGTTTGCGCAGCCACTCGACCTCGTTGTGCCGATTCCGGGCGCTTTTGGCGTCCGTGGAAATTAACCGGTGCAGAGAAGGTGTCCCGCTCCTCTTGTTTGGGTGGTTTGTCCTGTTACCCTCATATTTTAAGACGCACGATTCTTTCCTTCTAAATAGGGTTTTTTTATGTCTTTATTAGATTTTTTCCCCCGAGTGCTCACCAGGAGAAGGGTTGGGTTTGTTTTTTGAATTGGACTTCCGGAATTGGAACTACAGAGAGCAAGGTGAAAGAGGACCACGACCCCCACTGGAACTTCCTTGCATTTCACTCTGGTAAGATAGTCAATGCTGTCGTGATGGGTATGGCATGGTCATTGGTGAAGGCGGGAGGGGTTTGATGTATGTTAGTATTGGTTAGTAATGTTGTGCCTTGTTTCACAGGTGCAGTCACATGGTGGGTTTAACTGACGTAGAAGTGGTTCCCTTGTCTCTCTTCCTTGTTTTCACTTTTTCCCTCTCCCACCCTCTCCCGGTGTTCATCTGCTTTCTCATCGTGTACTGTTCGGTGAGCAGCATATGGGCAGGGGAAGTGGATTGGGCCATACGTCATTCCTGCAGTGGGGTGAGGCATCCTGAAGTGGAATCTAACACCCCTCACCAAACACAGGCATACTGCCACAGCAGCCTCCATGCTTTGGTGAAGATAAAAGCAAAGAGTCGACCTGGCACACATCCCTGTGTGCCAGGCCTACCAGCACTACAAGTGACATAGGTAAGTCACCCCTACTGCAAGCCTGACAGTCCTAAGGCAGAGTGCACTATACCTCATGTGAGGGCATAACTGCTTGGTCAGATATGCCCCTATTGTGTTCTTAGACATTATAAGTGCACAGTGAAGCCATACTGAATACATGGTCTGGGAGCTTGTTACTACAAGTTCCACAGCTCCATGATGGCTCCACCGAATTCCAAGATGTTTGGTGCCAAACATCGCAGCATAATAAACCCACACTGATGCCAGTTTTGTATTCATTAAGAAATGCACCCAAAGGGCACCTCAGAGTTGCCCCCTGAAATCCTACCAACTCACTAGTGTGTGTCTGATAGGTCCCCACCAGCCTGCTACCTCTAGATATTTTTCTGACCCCCGAGGTAGGTCAGAAACAAAGCCTGCTCTGGGTGGAGTTCAATCCTAATACCAGCCCTCTGAGACTAAGTTCCAGTCCCCGTACCTTACACTCAGGCAAGGAACTCAAGGGCAACTCCCTTCTTCAGAAAAGGCAAGATGAGTCCCTTTTGAGGAAGGCCCGGAAAAAACAAAAGAAACAGCAGAAAAAGACCAAATTCTTTAAAAAGTTGCCCTTTCACCAATAACTCACAATCAAATATCACAAGCCAATAACGACAAAGTTCGGACCTATCCAATATTCGCCAAAAAGTTTGCTACAAGCAAATCAATGCCAACAGTACCTATCCCAACTGATGAAAAACTAGTGTCTGACAAATTACCATATCCAACTCCCCGAACGGGGGAAATGCACAGCTTACAAGGCCCGGCAACCGAAATCCAATCAGCTACTTCATCAACCACCATGAAGCTAGAGCATACTAGCCAACCATGCCCATCAAGCGAACAAGGACTTATCATCGGGGCACGCATCACTCAGGGTCATTTTTCCCAGACCCTCAGAAGTTTTATGATGTAACAACCCTGCCATCTCAAAGCCGCATTTTCAGATTAGAAGCCTGTCAATGAGACGTCGGCTCAAGCTCCAACTCAAGCACCGCTCAGATAGGACCAAGAGCCTCGTACACAGAGAACCAAGTCAGCAAATCAACCAACGAGGTAATTTTTACCCATGGATATCATATTAAGGCCACTACCACATCCTAAACAGGGGCAACATACTTCGATTATATAAGCACGTCCCCACATTGGCCCAAATAGAATTGGACGACCTAGCCTAGGTGAAGTTCTTGAGCATTCCCAGTGATACCCATGGGGAATCGACCTTGATAGGGTTGAACCGTCATACCCGAGAGGGGCTAACAGCAGAAGAATCATCCTTAATGGCTGAATGGGGCATAGACATCGCATTCCCCGTACTAGAGAAATACCCTTATGTGTAAAAAGTACCCCCGCCAATGAATGAAGTCTACTCAATTCTAAGGGGGACAGTGAGCAACCACTCAGGGAACAACGCAGCTGTAAAGCCAAAACCTCACAATGCACATAGGATAACAAGTACCCTTGATCACAGGACAGTCTTCACTTGTAAACCGATGCGAACCCCTGGACAAGGAACTCGGACTCGACTAGAAGGTCTGCTACCACAACTGCACCATTAACGTCACAAAGGCTGCTAGAAACCGGATTAGCACTAGAACTCCTGGAATTAACACACAGCTATCCATTATATCCTGGAACGTAGTGGATCTAAAAAGAGTTCTTGGGTTCAACTCAGTAATCAAATACCTTCATGAAAATGACATCCTTTGCCTACAAGAGATTTGGGCAATCGAACCCTTAATTCTTCCAGGTTTCTATGAACTTCATACCACAGCTATAAAACGCAATATCTTTAGAAGAGCATCCAGCGGTCTCTCAATTTTCATTAATCACGCTCACAGAATAGCGACAACTTTAATAGCAACTAATACCACAGACCTGCTAGCGGCTCTCATCAGTGGGCTAAAAAGCAATAACAACCCAACCCATCTTCTGTTAATCAACTGTTATGTTAAAGTTAACCCTGCCTCTCTCCAAAAAAAACAAGCACTAAAAACACTGGCAACAGAAATGGATCATCTTTTAAACAAATACTTCCCAGTTATTGTCAAGGACCTGAGGTGGGGAATCTGAACCCCCCCCCCCCCCACCTTTCACAGAAGCTGCCCCTCTACAGCGTCTCTTTTACAATCAAAACGTGGTATCCGCGCACGGCATCAAAGCAGCTGTGGACCCCCTCTGGCCCCTACTCCCCATTTTTAAGGACAAGTCAACAATTGAATACCTGGCATCATACCTTAATACCTTTGAAGTGGACAATAGGGGTGAGAGCGATCATAGACCACTGAGGGCAACCTTTAAATTATTTGGCTAAATTGCACCTCAACTGCAAACACTAGGGGTTTCAACCGGGGAAGAGCACCATGAAGTCCTAAGCAGAAAAAAATCTTCTGTAAATCTTGGTCCAAATCTTTCAGAGTGGGTTACACACAAAGAGTCGAACCTCACAGCCATGTGTACCATCCCCTCTCCCGGGAGCATTGGAAAGCACTCCTAGCAGTTCTAAAACAAGCTCTAGGGGGCAGATTTGGAAACACACAAACACAGGTCCCCACGCCCATCAACTCCCCCCACAAATTAAACAAAGGGGACTACATTCAACCAAATGCAGCCTTTCAAAGACCTTAAAGGCAAGAAGAAAAGGAATACAAAATCTGCAAACACAAACAATACCAGTTCTTCATGCGGAGCACAGAAAGAAAGTATGGCAGATGCGATCTAAGAAGATCGAGGCAGAATGTCTGAAAATATTCACCCTCCCTAAAGAAATGGGACATATTCCACTTTGGAAATACATCAAACAACACAGTAAAATGTGTCAGACAAAAGGGAATGGAGTGGCAGCTGCTGAGTGGGTCAAACACGCAAAGCAGTTATACTTTAACCATCAGAACACACCATATACCAACCCTCAACAATCTTCCCCAGTAACATGCCAGACCATTAAAATACCTAACATTACAGAGGCCAAGGTAACCAACTTAATTTAAAAAATAAGGACAGATGGTGCCCCAGGACCCAACGGGGTCCCTGCATCATTGTTTAAAGCCCCACAGGCATACTGGGCAGGACAGCTCTCACCACTCTTCAAGTATACTTATGCCACTTCAGCAATTCCATCGTCGTGGAAAGGTTCCATTCTTTTTCCCATTCATAAAAAAGGGGACAGCATGAAAGCAGAAAACTACTGATTTATCGCTCTAGTACACATAGAAGTAAAAGCGTATGCAAGAATACTATTGAAAGAACTAGAAGCCTGGGCAAAAGACAACAAAATATTTCCCCTCCTTCAATCTGGTTTTAGGCCCGAAAGTCCCACTACGGATAACATTTTAGTACTGGGTCACTTGTCACACCGAGCGACCCAGCCAACACAATTACCTCTCTTCTGCTGTTTTGTGGACTACAGCGCAGCATTTGACTGGGTTGATCAAGGGAAACTGTGGGAAAAACTAGACTCCTGGCGAATGCCCCAACAGTTACTAAAGGCAATAACCGCATTACATCAGGGGACCAGGGTCCGCATAAAGACCAGCCAATCTATTGTAACAGTCAAGGTGCCAGACAATAACGGCCTGGAACAAGGCTGTGTCCTTGCCCCCCTTCTCTTTAATCTTTACACAGCACACCTGGGAAAAGCCCTGGAAGGCGGAAGCTTATTAACACCAAGGCTGGGGAAAGTGCAGCTCCAAACGCACACTGGTCTACAAAAAGCTCTCAATGCCCTCCACAGGTATAATCAAAAGAACAACCTCATAATGAACCAGGAGAAGACCAAGATAATCATCTTTGGGAAGTACCAACGAAAGAAAACAGCTCAATGGCACCTATTCAACCTGCAAATTGAAACATGCAAGTGTTATAACTACCTAGGTGTCAGGTCATCAGAAGGGGCAAAACCTGCAGCCCACCTAAAATACCTAAGAAGCAAAGGGGCCGGCATAATTTACAGTCAGAGACGCCTAAACCAGTCACTTCACAGTCCGACTGCAGAACCCATCCTGAAAGTATGTGGAGCGAAACTTGTTCCCTCCTTTAATTATAATCATCTAGTATTTCCCGGTGCATTGAACAAGTTCCTTATGAACCTCCAAATCTCTGCTTACAAGAAGGTTCTAGTTCTCCCTCGACAGGCCAGGAGAGCCAGAGTGAGACTGGAGCGGGCACTTGCCCGCCCGGATATCATTTGCTCAGGGGACATGATAAAATACTACATTAATGCTTCACATGCCTCAAGAACCTCACTTGAAGCTCAAATCAATTTTTTTTTAAGAGGATAGTTCCCCATGGCAGGTACAGTTGGCAGCAGCTACAAGTTTACTTGAAATAGAAGTCCAACATGTGCATAACCAGGATATCCCGGCCATAGCCTGGCAAAATGCAGTGAACGCACAGGTCAAGAGAATATTATTTGAAAGTGACCTGGAAAGTTTACACTACCAACCCAATCTTTCTACACTGGATGCCTCTTATATCCTGGGAAAACCTCAGCCATACTTTGAGCAAGCCCTGACAGTCCAGGCCCGTAAAAGAATCACCTATACGAGTTGGCAAGAGAGCGGCACTGCCTGGTACTCCCAATTTGCAGGTCTCACAGCTTTAGATGCTGCAGAGAAGCCTAAGACCTGTGCTTTTCCGCGAACATAGCACAAATTGTGGCTAGGGAAATTCATAGATGCAAACCGGGCTGCACTGACAAATACCAATAAAATGACAAGTTGCAACTAGTTGGCCACCAAGCTTGAGTGACAATGATTAAACAGTCTACAACGCAAAATATCAGTCCTGTGTCCACAACATATTCAGAGTCCTGCCTCAGATTTCTTTCAACACAAATCCCTGGCACACAAGGAAACAAAAACGATCAAGACTAGGGGCCAGATGTAGGTAAATATATTTTACCGACTCATAAATACCGAATTTTACCGATTCGGTATTTATGAATCGGTAAAATATAAGGAGGGAGATGTAGGTAAATCCAGATGTGGATTTACCGAATCTGTAAAAGTCGGTATTTACCGATTCGGTAAATACCGACCCGTAATGCCCATTCATTCCTATGGGCTTTGAAGCCCATAGGAATGAATGGGCATTACCGATTCGGTATTTACCGAATCGGTAAATACCGAATTTCACAAGGGTGCAGGGGGTGTCACTTTGACACCCTCTAGCACCACCAAAACAGGTTCGTGTGCCATGTGGTAGGCATACCTGCCCTAAGGGCAGGTCTGCCTGTCATATGGCACAGGTGTGCATGCACACATGTGCATGCACACCGGAATAGGTATTTTACCATCAAATTGAATTTGATGGTAAAATACCGATTCTGTAAGGCTTGTGGGACTCAGAAGAGTCCCACCTACATATCAATTTTACCGAATCGGTAAAAATACAGATTCGGTATTTTACAGAATCGGTAAATTTACCGATCGGTAAATTTATCGATTCTGTAAAATAAGGGCCCTACATACCATTTCTCAAATACCGGTCGGTAACGGCCGAAAATACCGATTTTCGGCCGTTACCGACCGACCTACATCTGGCCCTAGAGTACTAAACAAGTATGTCAGACAAGCTAATCCAGGTACTCGGCACTGAAACGAGAAAAATTACGTAGTTTTGAATGTTTAATCATCACCAATGCCGGGACAGCAGACACAAAGGTTTTTTTTGTTTTTTGTTTTTGTTTTTAGCATTAATTTTATTGGGCAAAGGGCCCACCCAAACTATGTGCAAACTGGGTTCCCAGATGCAGGAACCATCCCTACGCACCAGCACTTTAGTTGTAGTTCAGACTATTACCTCTATGATTTTATAGCTTTTAGCAAACTTAGTTACACCACTAACGTTTTCCTTTTCTATCCTTCTCCATACATGGAAAATGTAGTATATTGTAGTGATTTTAATTAATTGAACAATAAAGAAGCAAACTGAAATCTGGGTGGAGGTGCTTCGCATCTACCTTCAAGTAGGAAAGCATAGAATGGCGGTGAGCCTCAGAGGCTTCCCATTCTTTGTTATGCCTCCCCCTGAGCAAGCACCATTTTTCACAACAAGGTTGGTGGGAAAATTTGTTAGCAAGAGAATAGTGTCCGCTCTCAACCAGGACCACCCCTAAGGTGCCCTGAGATGAAGTGACCCCCTCCTTTCAGAACCCTCCATATTGTTTTGGAGGACTCTTAGTAATAGGGTTAGGGATATGCCCCATCCCCAGAGGGAGTGGACATACAAAGGGTTTCGGCACCCTAAAGGTAAGTAGCCCGTTGGCTACCACCTTCTGACCCCTGTAACACCTTTAAAATAAGTATTATGGGGCACCCCTGACCCTTAATCATCGGATTACCAACAACCTAGGAAGAAGAGGACAAGAACAGCCGATCCCTGCATGACAAGAAGCTCCAGCCACTGACTTGTTCCCAACCCCGTCAGCCTGTCTGTGAACTGCAAACTTTGCAGCTCCCACGACTCGTCCCACAGACCAGTGACCCCCAACACCCTGGGAGGACCTATCCAAAAGAGAACCTGCGGAACCATGGAACCGACTACCTGTACACCCGATGCCCACCGGTCCAGCAAAGGTTCCCCAGCGTTTCTGAGCAAGAGTCCCCTGTGAGATGATCCCTGCCAGATGCCAAATCGATGCCAGCAACCTCTGCACGACAAACCCCCCAACCGCGATTCCAGCTGATACCCGGAACTCCTGGACCTTGGGAAGATCAACCAATGGTGTTCTGACACTCCAGCACATCCTAACTCACCTGTGCAGCTGTAGGTCTCCTTCCATCAGCCTCCTGACCTGAGCTTGCAGCCTTTTCCCAACTTTGAGTTCCCCATTGGTTTGCATTGGGCGCCCAATGCTGTGTTGGCACTCTGTATAGCCGCAGCCTGTGCAGGTAAGAGTGGCAGGTCTGGGTGTGGGGGATTTCGACATCCGATGATGAGAGAAAATTAAATAATCAATTAATTTTCCCTTGTTTTCGTCTTCAAAATCCTGCCCCACCTCTCTTACCTGCACGGGCTGTGGCTGACTCTGCACCAGGCTGCTGCTATGCCGATGGAGGTGTATGTTTGGTGCTACCTTGTGGCCCCCTTGTGCATACGTTAACCCCGGAGACTGGGTTACCAAACCATGCTACTTACCTGTAAGTAGTACCTGTTCGATTGCACCCTATCTTTACCTTGGCCCCAGATACCGAGTTTGACCTTGGCACCCAGCCGCCCCAGTGCCACTTGTGGTGCAGTTTTCTTACTTATCTCAACCTTAGCTAGTACTGATTCTATATGCAGAAATTCAATATCGTAAATCGCTTACTTACCTGCATATTGCTTATTGTGTTTCCTCCCATAGGGTAACATTGTATTGTTGATAAATGGACTGTGTCAACTTTTTACATTGAAAGCATTGGTATTGCAAAACATATTTACATGCAACAAAGTGTCTTTGGTTCTATAAACAATATACTAAAAGTATTATTTTATCAAATCATTGGTCTTGGATTTAGTCATTGAGTGTGTGTATCATTTATATTCTGTTTGTGTACAACAAATGCTTAGCACCTCCCTCTGATAAGCCTAACTGCTCGCCCACACTACCACAAAAGAGAGCATTAGTATTATCTAGTATAGTCTGTAAAGCCTCTGGGGATCCACTAGGCTCTCAAGTTCAAGTTCAGAAATTTGTATAGCGCACTACTCACCCAGAGGGTCTCAAGGCGCTTGGGGGGGGGGGGGGGAGGGTGCATTACTTATCGAATAGCCAGGTTTTTAGCTTCTTTCTGAAGGAGAGGTGGTTCTGAGTAAGGCGGAGGTGAGTAGGGAGAGAATTCCAGGTTTTGGCCGCTAAGTGGGAGAAAGATCTTCCTCCCATGGTGGATCTATTGATGCGCGGAATTGTGGCGAGGGCATGGTTGGATGAACGTAGTTGGCGCGTGGGTGTGTAGAAGGACAGTCGTTTGTTGAGGCATTCGGGTCCTAGGTCGTAGAGGGCTTTGTGTGCGTGGGTGAGGAGACGGAACGTTATTCTCTTGTTGACGGGAAGCCAGTGGAGATCTTTCAGGTGACCGGAAATGTGAGCTTGACGGGGGATGTCCAGTATGAGTCTGGCTGAGGCGTTTTGGATGCGTTGGAGTTTTTTCTGTAGTTTGGCTGTGGTTCCGGCGTAAAGGGTGTTTCCATAGTCTAGTCGGCTAGTGATTAGTGTGTGGGTGACTGTCTTTCTTGTTTCGGTGGGGATCCAGCGGAAGATTTTTTTGAGCATGCGTAAGATGTTGAAGCATGATGATGAAACGGCGTTGACTTGTCTGGTCATTGAGAGGGAGGAGTCTAGGATGAAGCCCAGGTTCCGCGCGTGATCTGTAGGTATGGGTGCTGTGCCCAGAGCCGGTGGCCACCATGAGTCGTTCCATGCAGAGGGGGACGATCCTAAGATGAGGACTTCCGTTTTGTCCGAGTTTAGTTTTAAACGGCTGTTCTTCATCCATTCGGCTACTTCTTTCATTCCTTCGTGTAGATTGGTTTTGGCGGTGTTGGGGTCTTTGGTGAGGGAGAGTATTAGCTGGGTGTCGTCAGCGTAGGAGATGATGTTGAGGTTGTGTTGACGCGCGATGGTTGCGAGGGGACTCATGTACACGTTGAAGAGGGTGGGACTGAGTGATGATCCTTGTGGTACGCCGCAGATGACTTTGGTGGCCTCTGATTTGAATGGGGGGAGGCGGACTCTCTGGGTTCTTCTGGCGAGGAATGAGATGATCCAGTCCAACGCTTATCCTTCTATTCCGGCGTTGCTGAGGCGCTGTATGAGGGTGTTATGACAGACTGTGTCGAAGGCGGCGGAGAGGTCAAGTAGGATGAGGGCAACTGTTTCTTCGTTATCCATTAACGTTCGGATGTCGTCTGTAGCAGCGATGAGGGCGGTTTCGGTGCTGTGTTTGGCTCGAAAGCCGGACTGTGATGGGTCAAGAGAATTGTTGGATTCAAGGAAGGCGGCGAGCTGACTATTGACGGCTTTCTCGATGACTTTGGCCGGGAAGGGGAGGAGTGAGATGGGGCGGTAGTTCTTAAGTTCAGAGGGGTTCGCTGTAGGTTTCTTCAGGAGGGCGCTGAGTTCGGCATGTTTCCAGCTTTCAGGGAAGATAGCGGAGTTGAAGGAGCAGTTGATGACATCGCGGAAATGGGGTGCGATGATGGTGTCTGCTTTGTTGAAAATGTGGTAGGGGCATGGGTCCGTTGGTGAACCTGAGTGGATGGAGTTCATCAGACGGATGGTGTCTTCAGTAGTGATTGGGTTCCAGGCGAAAAGGTTGTGAGAGTGCTGTTTTGGTTCGGAGGTGGGTGGAGTGAGTTGTTCCTCGGACAGGTTTTCAAAGCTGTTATGAATGTTGGCGATTTTGTTGTGGAAGAAAGAGGATAGTGAGTCGCAGAGGTCTTGGGAGGGAGTGATGTCGTTGGTGCCGGCGGTGGGGTTGGTGAATTCTTTGACGATGTTGAATAGTTCCTTGCTGTTGTGGGCGTTGTTGTCGAGTCGATCTTTGAATGATGTTTTCTTGGTGGATCGGATCAATTGGTGGTGTTTGCGGGTGGCGTCCTTGAAGGTGGTCAGGTTGGTAGTGGTTGGGTTTTTTCTCCAGGTTTTCTCGAGGGTACGACATAACTTGTTGGATTTCTTAAGGTCGTCGTTGAACCAGAGGGCCTTTCTGTTACCTTGTATGATCTGGTGGTTTTTCCAGGGTGCTAATTCATTAGCGCTGTGGGTGATCCATTGTGTGAGTTTGGTGGCAGCTTGGTTTGGGTCCGATGATGTGGCAGGGGGGTTTTGGTTAAGCGAGGTGAGGAGTTGGTCGGTGGTGATTTTGTTCCAGTTTCTTCGAGGAATCGGTTGTGGGGCGTTGTGGGTCGGGGTCTTTTTGTAGCTGAAATGAACGCAGCTGTGATCCGTCCAATGGAGAGCTGTGGTGTGATCGAAGGAGATGTGTTTGCAGGAGGTGAAGATGGGGTCGAGCGTGTGTCCGGCCAGGTGGGTGGGGGTGTCAACAAGTTGTTTCAATCCGAGATTGTTCAGGTTGTCCAGGAGTGTGGTAGTGTTGTTGTCGTTATTCTTTTCCAGGTGGAAGTTGAGGTCTCCCAGTAGAATGTAGTTCTCGGGGGTGAGGGCATGTGGGCTGACGAAGTCAGTGATGTCTTCGTTGAATTGTGTGCGGGATCCTGGTGGTCTGTAGATGAGGGTGCCTCTAAGTGTGGTTCTGGGGTCGGTGTGGATCTGGAAGTGAAGGTGTTTGGCTGTAGTGAGGTTATCGACGGAGCTGGTCGTGATTCGGATGGTGTTTTTATGGACGATGGCGATGCCTCCTCCTGTTTGGTTGGTGGTGCGGTCTTTTCGGATGATCTTGTAAGCATCCGGGATGGCTATGGTGATGTCGGGCACTGATGAGGCGTTCATCCAGGTTTCTGTAAGGAAGGCGACGTCTGGTGATGTAGTGTCGAGTAGGTCCCAGAGTTCAGTGGCGTGTTTGTGGACCGAGGGGGGGTTCAGCAGGATGCACTTAAGGTGGTTAGAGTTGGAGCTGTGTTTGGAGTTAGTGGATTTGGTGTGGGTCCTGATGCAGGCGAACTTGCAGGAGTGGCAGGCGAAGGGTCCATGGATGTGTCCTGGGGCAGCTTCGCAGCATTGTGGTGTGCGTCTGGGGTTAAGGGCAAAGAGGGTAGCGGCGTCATACGTTATGCGGGTGGAGTGGGTTTTGCGAGGACCAGGGGGTCTGGCGCTGTGCGCGGTCCAGGCGCGGACGGGCGTAGACGGGCTTACCTTTGGCGCACCTTCGACGCGCATGGGGTGCGTCCGCTGCGCGTGAACGCTGCGTGGAGGCTGTTCTGACATATGTAGATATTGGAGGGGGCGGAGCGAGGGAGGGTCAGCTGGGAGGCGGGAGCATGGTGGAGGGAGGGGCTGGGACGGCACAACACAAAATGGCAGCAATATTAACAAACAAAGCGAAGCAGGGTGAGATTGGGGTCCAAAGTGAAAGAGCTGTGCGAGCAATGGAGCGCTATGGGTGATATTGAGGTCCAAACAGCAGTGGAATAGCGCTGCGATCCCAGCAGCAGTCAAGCAATGATACACGCTATAAATGGATTTTACAATACCCAGCAGTCGAGCGAGTGATCAGCAGTGGAGAGTTCAGAGCACTTTAAAAACACTGCACAAACAATTTAGAGGCACAAAGCACAACCAGCAGAGGCAAAGCGCTATGATATCAGGAGGAGAGGTATCACGCTATAAATGGATTTTACAATACCCAGCAGTCGAACGAGTGATCAGCCGTGGAGAGTTCAGAGCAATGTAAAAGCGCAGCACAAACAATTTAGAGGCACAAAGCACAACCAGCAGAGGCAAAGCGCTACGATACCAGTAGGAGAGGGAGTGAGGGGAGCGACCGCTTCTGCACAGGTCAGGGCGGCCACAGCTCTCCACGAGGACGAGGTCAGCCTGTACTATCAGTGGGTGGGAGGGTCAGCTGGGAGGCGGGAGCGTGGTGGAGGGAGGGGCTGGGACGGCACAACACAAAATGGCAGCAATAATAACAAACAAAGCGAAGCAGGGTGAGATTGGGGTCCAAAGTGAAAGAGCTGTGCGAGCAATGGAGCGCTATGGGTGATAGTGAGGTCCAAACAGCAGTGGTATAGCGCTGCGATTCCAGCAGCAGTCGAGCAATGATACACGCTATAAATGGATTTTACAATACCCAGCAGTCGAGCGAGTGATCAGCAGTGGAGAGTTCAGAGCACTTTAAAAACACTGCACAAACAATTTAGAGGCACAAAGCACAACCAGCAGAGGCAAAGCGCTACGATATCAGGAGGAGAGGTATCACGCTATAAATGGATTTTACAATACCCAGCAATCGAGCGAGTGATCAGCAGTGGAGAGTTCAGAGCAATGTAAAAGCGCAGCACAAACAATTTAGAGGCACAAAGCACAACCAGCAGATGCAAAGCACTACGATACCAGTAGGAGAGGGAGTGAGGGGAGCGACCGCTTCTGCACAGGTCAGGGCGGCCACCATGGTATGGTGCACACCATGGTATGGTGTGCACAGAGCACACCAGGTATGGTGTGCTCTGTGCACACCATACCTCGTTTTGGTATAGTGTATGCGGAGCCAGCATTGTGCATCTAGCGGGGTCAAGTTGACGTCAGGATGTAGCACAATAGCAGGACATCATTAGCATACAGAGAAAGTAGCAAGGGGACGGTGGTAAATTGAGCGCCTCTTTGTCCATGATTATCCTGAAGGTGGCACACCAGGTGGTCTATGGCCAAAATCAAGAGTAGAATTGAAGAGGGCATCCCTATTGCATCCCCTTTGTGATGGGAAAGGAAGGTGTGATCGATCTGTTAGCTATAATACAAGCAGTGGAGCTGGCATACAACAAGTTAATCAAAGAAATTAAGCTATTTAGGAAACCAAACTTGCAGAGGGTAGCGTTGAGAAACAGCCACTCCCAGAAGTCAAACAACTTTTCGTCATCCAAGAGTGCCACTGCTGCAGAGATGTCAGGAGAGACTCTGTTTAGGACCAAGAACACAGTGCGATGGTTAAAAAATGTACAACAATCAGGGCCGAATCCCATTGCGCTGTGTATATAATCGGTTCCATTTAAAGGACTAGGCAATTGGATAAGAGCTTGGCTAGAATGTTGTTGTTAAAGTTCTAGAGGGAGAGGGGCCTATTTGAGCAACATTGAAGGGGGTCCTTGCCTGGCCTGAGAAGCAGGGTTATCACCACATCACGTAATGTTGGGGGTAGGACAGGGACGCTAAATGGGGCACCATTGTATGTTTAAAGTGTTTGTAAAACTCTCAGGTGAAGCCATGGAGGCCTGGAGCTTTAGTGCGATACAATGAGTCTACAGCCAGTATGATTGCCTCGCTGGGGAAGGGCTCAATAAGGAAATGCTGCTGAGCAGTGGTCAGCCAGACCATAGCTATCTCCTCTAGATAAACTGTCTGTGTCCCCAGGGAGTCGGGAAGGTAAGGATGCACATAAAGGTGGACTATGTATCGTAGTACCTCTGCATTAGTCTGACCCTCCAGGATTTTGTGATTTACAAAAAAATTGCGAAACCGGCAATTTTGTAAAAATGCAGCGATTTTCACAAAACTGCCTGCGAAATGTGCTTCTTGTCCTCGCGAATATTACATTTCAGCCCAACATGGCAGAATTTTGCACTTCACTGGTCACTATTTTTCTCAATACACCACACCCTCCTGTTATCCCGGGGATACCACCGTCCCTGACTCCTAATTCGAGCCATGAGGCAGACAACAGCTCATATTAGTGTATCAGAATCAGGCAGTGTGCTTCAAGGTACGCTGGTACTTTATCTGGGACAGCAGCTAACCTCCAAAGCATTCTGGTATATGTAGTGCTTTATGTTCTTAGCCAAATAAGACAGCCCAACCGCCCAATGCCCGAATACCGGTCACTACATACCTCAGCTATACTCAAAACAAAGGCGTATAACTGGGTCTCAAGGGGGGTTGGTGGGGAGATGTTGCCTGGACTCGGGTAAACAGGGCACGTGCTGCATCGCCATTTAGTCACCCGATTGCACCTTAACTACACTGTGTTCATATGATGCACTAATAGCATATTGAAGTATATCCCTTTTAGCTTTTGCAGCACCCTGGGGGTTTTGCTGCATCAGGAACAGCACAGATAGGGGCAGTCTCACTGCACAGACACTTTAAACATGCCTATTTCACAGTGGAATACTCTGCTAAATCAGTTTACATTGATTTACGGTTGAAAAGGAATGATTCTTAGTACAATAAAGTGGTGTAATAATGCCGTACAATTTCTGTTCTAAATTTGCAAATCTATGTCGCAATATCCTGGGGGGTCTGATTAGTGGTTGTCTTCATACCAACAGTTAGGAGTAGATCCAGAATTTAGAAGGGTATAAGGAGTCCAGCTAGAGTTCATGCCTAACATTCCCCCTTGCCATATTTACATGCTCTGGAACATTTCCCGAGAAACAGTATCTTGTGTTCGGTCAGGTCTCAGTATTCCGTGATGAGCATGTTGCATCTGAGTGACTGTGGATTGCCTCGATGACTGCCATCTGCGGTGTCCAGAGGAGCCAAGTCATGTTCTGATCTGATGATGCTCCTGCGTAGAAGGTGCAGTACTATCGAGTGTATAGAGACAATACACCTCTTACATATGGACTGAAGGCCTGCCATAAGGTGGCTTGTGTGAGAACCGAGCTCACATTAAAATGAAAGTACTGTAGACTGTATTTCGGAGTGGAAAAGCGCATCCTGTAGAGCCATGTTGGGGAAGCACCATTGTTGCTTTAGATCAGAGTCGGATGGAACGTGTTGGGTGGCGCAGACTGGGGAGTGGTCAGAGAGTGTGCGAGCTACATGTTGGAAATTGCCCAGCCATGGGCTTAGGGTCAAGGAAAGGAAACCAATATTAAATGCTGGTCCAAGTGTTATGGGGGACTGAGTAATGTGAATAGGTCAGAGAGGTGGTGCAGTGTAAGTGCCATGCGCCTTCAAATGGGTATGTGTTGTAAATTTGAGTACAATTGGGAGCGATTTCAGTTTACCAGTCGGTGAGTCTGAAATTAGGTCACAGGAGGGATCTAGCAGGAGGTTGAAATCAACTCCCATGATAACATGGTCGAGTGCCAGGTTCCCAATACGTGCATGTAAATTGCGAAAGAATTCAGGGGAGTCAACGATAGTGGCATATATATTGGCAAGCAGAATATTGTGTCCAGCAGGCACTTCGGTCATCAGGGCGTAGCTGCCCTCCTCATTCAGAATGGAAGTAGTAGGGTAAAATGGGAGTAGAGACACCCTGTTAGTATCTGTTATAGCATGGATTAAAAGTTATGTGGGTCCCATGTAGATGTGAATGTGTGAGAACTTCTAGGCGGAAGATTTGATTCTTGTAAAAAGGCTGAGCGCTGTGACGGGTTAACAATTGAAATTAAATGAAAATAAAATGTATAAAGTATGCAATTGCTCGAGGGCGTCTTGGAGCTATCCAAAGAATAGAGGTAAGAAGAAAAAGAAAAAAGAAAAGAGACCCTAATCAGAGTTAGAGATTAAAAAGCCATATTTTAAGATTTTTCCTAATTAAGAAGAGAGATACAAGAGATAGTAATTATGTGTTTTTGAGTGTATTGAAATAATGTGGAGTGGGACTGTGTGTAATGGAGTGTAAATATGTGGAATAGTATTTTGTGTTGTGTAGTGTTATGTAGTGGAGTTTAAAGAAGATATGTACAATTGAATGACTATTAAAAATAGAATTAACAAAAAATGTCTTCTTTTTGTCCTTGCAATGCTGGAAACTACTTCCTGCCTGTTGTTATCCTAGTGTATAATAGCTTTTTTTGTTGCTATGAATGAAGGGACATAAACAATAGGAGGGTAGAGATTGAGAAATGGTACCTGAATTACTACACGAGCGGGGGACGAGAACTAGGAGACTTTCAACAGATGCCAGATTTCGAGGACACACTGAGGTGGTGCTAAGTAAAGCTGAAGTGGGGCTGAAGTGGTGCTGTGCTGTGGCAGATATGATGCTCAGTTGATGTTGAATGATGCTCAGGTGGTGCTGAGTGATGCTGAAGTAGTGGTATGCTGGTGTGGAGGTGATGCTAAGTGTTACTTAGGTGGTGCTGAGTGATACAGAGGTGGTGCCAAGTGATTCGAAGGTGGTGCTGAGTATCTGTGGCACTGAGTTATGCTGAGGTGGTGGTGCTGCGCGAGTGCTGAGGTGGTGATGTGTTGAAATTATGCTCTGCTGATGCTGAGGTGGTGCTGTGTTGGTGGAGGTGCACTGATGCAGAAATGGTAGTTTGCTGATGTTTATGTTGTGCTGTGTTGGTGTTGAGGTAGTGCTGCGCTGATGCTGAGTTGGTGGTGAACTGATGAGTAGGTGATGCTGAGTGATGCCGCGAGGCTGGTTCATGCTAAGATGGTGGTGCTGCACTGGTGCTCAGGTGGTGCTGAGTGATGTTGAGTTGGTGCTGAGCTGAGGTGATGCTGTGCTGATATTGAAGTGGTGCAGTATTGGTGCTGAGTTGCTGCTGAGGTAGTGATGTGCTGGTTGTCATGCACTGATGCAGAGATGGTGCTGTGCTAATGCTGAGGTGGTGCTGCACTGGTGCTGAGGTGGTGCTGAGTCATGCTGAGGTGGACCTGAGTCAGGCTGAGGCGGTGCTGCTGCACTAGTGCTCAGGTGGTGCTGCACTGATAAGGAAGTAGTGCTGCTGATGCTGAGATGGGGTAATGCTGAAGTGGTGGTGTTCAGGTGGTGTTGTGCTAATTCGAAGATGGTGCTGCACTGATGCTGAGTTGGTGCTGCACTGGTGGTGGCTCACTGATAAAGAGGTGGCGCTGTGCTGAATCTGAGGTGGTGCTGAATGAAGCTGTGATGGTGCTTAGTGATGCTGAGGTGGTGGTGGTGCACTGATTCTGAGGTGGTGCTGAGCTGTTGCTCGGTTGGTGCTGAGTGATGTTGAGTTGGTGCTGTGCTGAGGTGGTGGTGCGCTGATGCTGAAGTGGTGCTGCGTTGGTCCTGAGTTGCTGCTCAGGGGGGGCTAAGTTGGTGCACTGATGCTGTGATAGTGCTGTGCAAAATCTAAGATGGTGCAGTGCTGATGTTAATTTGGTGCTGTACTGAGCTGGTACTGCGCTGATGCTGATTTGGTGCTGCACTGGTGGTGGTGCACTGATGAGAAGGTTGTGCTGCGCTGATGCTGAGGTGGTGTAGAGGTAAGGCAGAGTGTTGAGGATTCCTTCATCAGCACCACCCTTTAACAGTGTGCCTGAAGGCTCCATATCCACTAATGTTCAAATGCATTTAATTCATTATAAAGCACCACTCATTCCAGTGTAAGGTGTCAAAGCACTTTACAACACACACAAATTACACAGAGACAATCAATCATATGCATATAAATTAGCTTAAAGGAACTGTTACATAACACAGAGGACTATAGGGTGTAGGAGTGACAAGTCATACATATTGTTAGGTATATCTAAACAGTGCTTGGGCCCCAGAAACACAAACTCAGAATTGAAAGCAGAGCACCATAGTCGGGGATTCTCTTAAATAAAAAGAACCACTTTCTACCCAGATTAACCCTTTTTGCAACAATCAATATTTGCTCTAACCTATACTTTGCAGTGCATGCAGTTCTTTGATGACAGTTATACATTTAGTGTTCTAGCTTAGGATCTTAACTTATAAGCTACAAGTAACTGAAAAGCAGTAACCCTCTGACCTATTTACATTTCATGCACTTAGGGCCAGATGTAGGTAGGCATTTACCGGTCGGTAACGGCCGAATTCGGCCGTTACCGACCGGTAAATGGAATTTGAGATGTAGGGGGCAGAATCGGTAAATTTACCGATCGGTAAATTTACCGATTCTGTAAATTACCGAATCGGTATTTTTACCGATTCGGTAAATTTGAGATGTAGGTGGGACTCTTCTGAGTCCCACAAGCCTTACCGAATCCGTATTTTACCATCAAATTCTATTTGATGGTAAAATACCGATTCCAGTGTGCATGCACATGTGTGCATGCACACCTGTGCCATATGACAGGCAGACCTGCCCTTAGGGCAGGTATACCTGCCACATGGCACCCGAACCTGTTTTGGGGGTGCTAGAGGGTGTCAAAGTGACACCCCCTGCACCCTTGTGAAATTCGGTATTTACCGATTCGGTAAATACCGAATCGGTAATGCCCATTCATTCCTATGGGCTTCAAAGCCCATAGGAATGAATGGGCATTACCGGTCGGTATTTACCGAATCGGTAAATACCGATTTTTACCAATTCGGTAAAAAAACATCTGGATTTCCCTACATGTCCCCCCTTCATATTTACTGACTCTTAAATACCGAATCGGTAAAATTCGGTATTTAAGAGTCGGTAAATATTACTTACCTACATCTAGCCCTTAATGTTCTGCATGGTACACATTCTTTATAGCCAGCATATTAACCCTCTCCTACCTTACAATGAGTCAAATCTTCTTCCACTGGACATCTCCATCTGTCCATCACAAACATTATTCACTGGAGTTATCTTGATATTTCTATTGTCTGGAATTGCTTGAGGTTACGAATGTGTAGGCCAGTGCTTTTAAAAGCAAAATAAACTAGTAAACACAGCCCCTCTGCTCTGAAGCCAGTATCCAGTGCGATCACAAGCGTTCTTGTTCTGCATTTATTTAATGTATTACATTCAAATGCACATTTACAGGGGACATTTTTCCTGAAAGACTTTGTTTTGCCTCTCCATTGCTGTGTTTTCACTCACTTGTTTTTCCATTGGTGCCGTATTCATAATATTGGCAATATACATGTGTCCTCCTGCTGCTTGCCTTGTGGGAGCGATTTGTATTTATTTTTTACTTTGAGAACTGCGTATATTTGCATGATGTCCACTGCATCATGTTCCCACCCTTCTGTGTTGCTCGCTGTGACCGTTTGTGTTTTTTACTTTAGTTATCATATTTTGTTACTTGGCACTGCTAACTGCTACTCCGGTCCCTTCAGTAATTTCTCCATATCCCAGACAGTGCTGCTAGCTGATACTCTGATCCCACTGGAAATTCCTGCTTTTGAAATCCTCTAGGCATTGCTGCAGCTGTGTCTCTGTTCCCAGTGGTAATTCCTCATTCTCAGTCCTCTAGGCAGCAGGTCAGGCCCGGACTGGCCGTTGTGGGCACCGGGCAATTCCCCGGTCGGCCGCAAGGGTGGGGGCCATTTTTGGGCCCCTGGGGGCCTTTTTTGTGACAGGGCCGTTTTATCGGCCCTGTAACAAATTCGGCGGAAAAGCGGCCCTGGTAAAGAGCTTGGTGGCATCCCCCCCCTCCCCAAGGGGGAGGAGGGGGGCTGGCCGAGCACTTTGCCAGGGCCGGTTTTGGTTCCCAGTCCGGCCCTGCTAGGCAGTGCTGCTAGCTGCTTCTCTGGTCCTGTTGGTAATTCCTTATTCTTAGTCTTCTATACAGTACTGCTACCAACTTCTCTGGTCCCATCAATAACCATTCTCAACCCTCTAGGCAGTGCTGCAGCGGTATCTTTTGTCACAGTGGCAATTCCTCATATTTGGCCTCGAGGCTGTGCTGCTAGTTGCTTCTCTGGTTCCGTTGGTATTACCTCATTCTAAGTCCTTTAGACAGTGCTCCAGCTGCTTATCTGGCCCGATGGTAATTCCTCATTCTAAGTCATCTAGTCATCTAGGCAGTGGAGCAGCTCTGTCTCTGTTCATACATCTACTACACTCCAAACCAAAACATACACAGGTAAAAAACATTATAACTTACAACAGCAATAATTCTAACTCTGACAAATGCGAGACCTATTGCATTGCAATTGCTTGGTTTTTTTGCTGCTGTTTCCCAATTGATGTTTATGTTTATACTACCCCCTGTTCTTTACTTCTGCCTACTGTAAAGCGCTCTGATATCCTTTGGGATCTTGTTCGTGCTATATAAAACTTTATAAATAAAAAAATAAAAAAATATTAAAGTATAATTTTAAGCCTTGATTTAATGGAACTGAAACAGTGGCTGTTTTTAAGTAGTGGTAACTTTTTTACATGATTTAGATCTGCAATAGATAGATAGCATATTGTTACAGTGTTTCTGTGCCTGTTTCTGGAGGAAATTAAAGGAGGCAGACTTGTTATGTTATGTTATGTTAATTGTGAATTTCTAAAGCGCACGTTCACCTGCGGGTCTCTTGGTACTGGGAGTAGAATTGGAGAGATCGAAACAGGCCCAGTAAAGGTTTCAGGGTTATAGGCAGAGAATTCCACAATTTCGGGCCCAGTATAGAGAACCTTGACCCACCCGTGCATTAGAGCCTGAATCTTGGGACTGCCTGTAGATTCCTTTGTATGGATCTTAAGGTGCGCTGAGAGGAGTATTTCAGGATTCTCGAAGATATGTATTTGGGACACATACTGTGTATGGCTTTGAATAGGATGCATCCTGTTTTAAACAGAGAGCGCTGCACCACCGGGAGCCAGTGAAGCTCTTTCAGCAGTGGTCTAATATGACATTGTCTGTCTTGCTGGTAAATAATTCTGTCTCCTTGATTCTGAAGCATCCGCAGATGATGTTTCTGATTTTGTGGGAGGCCGAGGTACATCACGTTTCCGTGATCAATTTTGGAAAGAATCAAGGCAATAATGATTTGGATGCTGGCCTCTCTGCTGAAAAATCTTATGATCTTTCGCAGTTTCTGAAGTTGGACGAAGCAAGCAGAGGTAACTGTGCCCATCTGCGAGCTCATTGAGAGATCCAAATCTATTTGTATGACCAGGCTCTTAATCACAGGCTTAGCTAGAGGTGCAGTGCCTAACTCCAAAGGCCAGTGTGTAGGAGTCCAATGCATATCCTCAGCATAGTTGTAAATCTTAATCCCCATCTGATGGAGTCTGAATATGAGTGGGCGTATATACATATTGAAGAGAATCGGGGAAAGAGAGGAGCATTGCGGGACTCCACAACCCATATTTAAAGTATTGGACTTCTAGGGTGAAAGTCACACTGATTGCTTGCGGCCCTCTAAAAAGGATCTGAACCAACTCAAGGCAGTGCCTCTAAGACCAGCTGCAGCAATATGATCCATCAGTATTTCGTGGTTGACGGTGTCGAAGGCTGCAGACAGGTCCAGGAGAATCAAGGCCTGTGTGCAGTCCTCATCTGCCTTAGCTTTTACATCATCTATAACGGAGCTTCGGTGGAGTGTGATGGGTGAAAACCTGCCTGATGGGTGTCTAAAAAGTTGGTTTCCTCTAGGAAGGAACTAAAAAAACTGGCTACATACGTCTCCTATAATTTGGGAAGGAGAGATATAGGTCTGTAGTTATCCAGCTTATGAGGGTCAATGACTTGCTTTTTTTGCAACTGGATGGCCACTGCTTCTTTGAAGACTGAGGGCACAATACCTTGGGTGAGAGAAAGGTTCAAGCAGTCAAGAATCATGTCTGGAAAAGCCAGATAGATGGATTTTAATATATGGACAGGGCATACCTCCTTGGGAGAGCCTGATTTTACTTTGTTTACAAGTTCTGGAGAAAAGTTCTCTATTTAGGCAAGAAAAGTTGGTCTGAGACGTAGAGTTGGGATTGCTCAGAGGGTCTTCTACACTATTATGGCTAGAGTAGATTGAGTCTTGGATTAAAAAAAATATTTGACAAAGAAGGAATTCAAAATTGTTACAAAGTTGCTGTGTGGCAGCGATGGGGGGGCATCACACGGCCAGGATTAGACAACTCTTTCAAAGTTCTGAAAATATCTTTTGACCTGTTGTTTGAGTTGAGTACTTTGTTAGTACATAAAATAATCTCTTTGCCTCCAAGATGGCTTTTTTATAAGCCATGAGGCTCGCAGTGTATTGCTCTTTAGCCTGTACTAGGTAGGTTTTTACGCCATTTCCTTTGAGCTTGCCGTACATTGAGTTTCATAATTTTTAAATCAGTAGTAAACCATTTAGTTGCTTCATGTCACCTTATATGGGAGGTTTTAATCTGCATAGGGGCATGGATATTGATAGCATTCAATTGCCAAGTAGCAATCTCCCTCTCAAAACTGTCTATGTTATCCTGACTAGTGGGCTGTTCATGGGTTAGAGTGTCCCAATAAGATTTCCTATCAATGTGGTTCCAATTTCTGAAAGTACCTTGTAAATGAGGCAAAGATTTAGGCAAAAAAAATCACCGAAGGAAAAACTGATAGTATAAGGGTCTGACCATACACAAGGGTAAACAGCTAAGTTCTGAAGGGTAAGATTGATAGACCATACTTGATCAAGTGTATGGCTGCTGATGTGCGCTGGATAGTGTATGTATTGAATGAGATTTAGGCTAGCAAGGGACTCAGTTAGTTCCCTGGCTGCCTTTCCCACAGAAGAACACATATCAGCATGCTATTTGGGGAATACAGTTAGACAATAAGATTTTCAACTAAAGTTATTTCTAAAGGGGAAATGGCAATGAAAGGTAGTCCTTTTTTGATAGCAACAGCCACCCCGCCCCCTCTTTTTCCTGGAGGGCTATTAGTTTGTTAGAGGAAATAGTTTTCTGGAAGTGTGGCTAAGATTTCAGGGATGATTCCTCTGATAGCCAGGTTTCAGCGAAGAAAAACATGTCTGGTGAGTCAGTGATCAAGAGATTGAAAAGTTCAAGTTGGTGCTTAACTGCAGAGCGAGTATTGAGATACATCATTTTTAGTTCCTTCACATTGGTTGTCTCCCTCAGGGGTTGGAAGGATGGTATTGCTAAAAGCCTGACAGCCCTCCTTTTGTTTACAGAAATTAAATGCTTGACCTGAATGAAAGAGGTCTAACTCTTCCACCTTAAGTTGAAGTTGGGGGTCATGCAAATGTCTGTCTTGCGGTGCCATAGTTTTGAGGTCTGCCAGTGAGTAGGAGAATTTTTGGCGATAGTGGTATGCTCATTACCCTGTCCAGGTGCAAACGGGCACAGACGGGCTAGCCTTAGATGTGCCTTTGGTGCGCCAGCAGCGCGCCCGCTGCAAGCGTCCGAGCAGCGGGCACGCATTTAAAGCCTCCGCTCCACTCCCCTCCCAGCTGATAGGTTAAGCTATTATGGCCCAATGACTATGTGGGGTATTGCTCGGTTCCTGTACAACAAGTATCAGGAGGAATTTGAACAGCTAAACAAATTCAGACTTGGACTTAAAACTACAATAATTAATTGCTTGAATTCCAAGCCAGCCTGGGAGCAGTCATCATGAAGAATAGAAAGAATGCCAGCCACATGGAAGGAACTGAGGGGGTTAATGCTGCAATAAAATGTAAGCAGCTAGGGGTCTAAGCAGCCACAGTGTAACACATGGTTGAAAATATAATAAAATAGTCCTCCCATGAGCAGATCAACAGAACAAAGCGTAATGATATTGCACAAATTCCCTGCTCCTTGGAGGAAAAAGGGGGAACAAAGAGGCAGGACTGGCCACTAGTAAGCAAGTGTTCATCTGTAACGAAACTGGTGCTCATGTAAAGCGCTCTGATACCTGATGTCTCGGGTCTAGTTTGTACTATGTAAAAGTCTTTAACCGCATGCGTGCGGGCGGAATTCCGCCCGTACGCTGAGATTTACTCATTCCCATGTTTCATGACGAGCTGGGCTCGTCATGCGCGTGCGAGGAGGCTACCTCATGACGAGCCCAGCTCGTCATCAGCGTCGAAGGGGTTAAAAAAACAGTAAACAAACAAATGAGAAGAAAGGAATGGCCTTTGGACCACAGAGATATATGTATACTAAAGTATACATTAGGTCGTACGCCTACGCTCGACCTAATAACTGCATAAATTAAGGCCCAGAATTTTTAATCGGAGTTGCGTAAACATTTTGCCACAACCCCAATTCAAAATCTAATTTGTTAAATATTTTAATGAGCTCAAATATACTCATGATAGACCTGCTAAACATATGTGAGGTCTGAAGATCATGTGATGTCACTCCCTGTGATGTCACACGCTGTGATGTCACTTTCGGTGATGTCATGCGCAGGTATGTGTGACCCATTCTGCCTAGCTTGGTGAGCCCCCCCCCCCCCAACACACACACACACACTTCTTTTTTCCGGACTTGAGCCCTATGGAGTGGTGTTTGAATAGGTGGACTGTTATTTATGAAAAATCAGGATTGCTCGACAAACCACTGATGCCACACTAGAACCATCATGCTTCCAGATGTGCTGGCCTCCCTACAGGTTTCACAACCATGCAGGACACACTTATGTATCCCTATAATAGAGAGGATGAACCCCAGGTCTTCGAAGACAAGATGATATATCTACCACTGGTCCCACAAGTACAGCGCCACCTGTTAGTCTCACCTCAGAATGGCTCTGTGGTGGCTGAGCAGGGCCACCCCAAAAGGCAGCAGTGACTCACACTATCACTTGAAGGTTTCCCACTCTCAATAGACACACTGCATCTTGCCAAGCTGTATTCTCATTTAAACACCAACATCTGTTTCCTGTGTTAATTAGCTCACAGCTCAGTGGATAGATGCAGCGTCTCGCACCTGTACCACAATCAACATGGAAATTAAAGAAGAATGTTTTTTCCCTCTTCTAAATAAAGAACTCCATTTACACACATTGTTAAGCACCTAATAGAAAACAGCTGTGTTGTCCTCCTTATTTGGTTCTGATAGATTAATATGTGTTTTACAGCGTGAAAATCTGTGCAGTTCCCTTTGATTCAAATTTGAATGCCAGTAAGAGAACGCATGCTCGCATTTTATCTAAAGGCACCAAGTATTTTAAAATATGTCAGTGTTGCAGGTCGATCGAAACCTTTGCGATCCTGGGAGAACCTGCTTAAGTTTGACAAAACCCTGGGACGATCAATTTGTATATAGTTAGGGCCAGATTTTCTAAAAAGCCTTGCAGTGCAGCCCCCAAGGAGGCTGCGCTGCATTGCGTGAGAGGGAAGAAGCAGGAGATCGCCATATATACAGAGATATGACTCTCTCCTCCCCTTTCCCTAACGGAAGCACTGATTCCAGCTGCCGTGCAACAGTCACATTCCTTAGCACCATTAGCTAAGGTGCGTGCCTGAGTCTAGCATACGTTTTGTACAGGAAGGATACCAAAACAAGTTTTGCGCTGGAAAGTAAATTGGTAATATTTTGTGCTGGTTAGTGTCCCCTTTGAGACACTAACCCAGCGCAAAATGTTTGAAAATCCACCCCTTCGCTTCCCTTCAAATGTTAGCGCTCATTATCAGTGGGCTGCAGCACTATCGCTGGGTGACTCGATGACTCGGTGTTCCTGCATCTGAAACAGTGCTGAATTTGAGCATTTGTATTTCCTCAACAGACTTTGATTCAGAGCAAGATAGAAGGGGAAAGAAAAAGGAAGAGTAAGATGGAAACATAGTGAAAAAGGGAGAAACCAGGGATGTAAAGGAGTCTGCAAGAGTGAGATAAACAGGCAGGGAGTGTCTGGTGGTGGATAAAGAGGCATGAGGTGGAATCAAGTCTACTCAGCCTTGATTTGGCACCCTGACCTTTAATAGCACAGGCTGCGAGCTCATGAATAAGACTTTGTCCCCAGCACTTCTTTTTTTACACATTGAGCACTGTCCTGAAATTTCCAGGTGCAGGGGAATTGAGCTAAATCATGCAGGGTGGAAACTCTACCTGTGTGTAATACCCCCAGTACTTTGTGCCAGAGGCAGAGTGTAGAGATATTGACATGCCCACACATGCCCGGTCCCACAGCATCATTGCAGTCAGCAAAGGTCCCTCAAGTAACTCTTGTAGTGTGCCCTACTGCTCACTCATTCCCTTTTCCACTCCAGGATCCTTACAAAGTAACTGGCTGTGGCCTCCTCTCACATATACCTCCTGCTTAGTGGAAGTGGTAAATGTGAATTAAAAAGGCCATTAATAAGATAAATCCTGTGGGAAATGACCTGGAAATTCCCCCGGTGTTTTCCCATTCTGGGGACTCAATACATACTGCATACTGTAGTAATGAAAGTTAGTAATACAAAGCATCACCATGATTTCATAGCTCACGTAAATTTCAACAAATCTGAAAGCATTTCATTTGCGCCTAGAAGTGTGTTCGTAACTTTGCAGCAGCTTTTGGAAAAACTCGCACCTTATCCATTTTTGGCCCAGCCTTGACACAGGTTTAACTGTATCATAATCCACATTTAAAAAAATATATATATAGATATATATATATATTTTTTTATAATAATGGAATGTACTTTGAAATGTAATGTTTGTGGTTCCAAAATTAATGTTTTCTTTTAATATGAGCACTTAAGCACTTTATTTATCGCCATTGAAATCCCATGAAATGTAAGGCGAATTTTGTACACTATAAGAAGGCCACCGCTTTTACAAATGAAAACCTTTTTCTATTTTGTGGAATGAAATGATGGTGGGAGGGTTTAAAATGGCGTAATTTGGTAATACACAAATTAACACTGACGAAGCTAGTAGAGCGAAACGCGTCTGTCTGGGCGAGGGGGGTTTGCAATAAATAATTTTGGAAATCGGAAACCAGCGTGCTGACTATTCTTGCAAACTTGATGAAGTTGTGCCGTGCTGTAATCTGTAAGCGTTTCACCAACGCAGGCCAAGAGCACCCGGGAAGTAGGAGGAGCGACGGCGGTGAGGAACCTGTGCCTGAAGCTAATATGGCCGTCTGCCCCGAGGCGCTGTAAGCAACCCGCAGATTGGAGGGACCGATTTCGGCCTTTTGAGAGGAACGTGAAGTAAACGAAGCATCTTTCCGCTGCGTAGGAGCGGTCGCAGGGGAGACGTCGGCGGACCTCTGCCCGAAGCCGGGAGCGGCAGCGGTGAGTGGAGCTTCGCCCAAAGGGCGTTCACGAATGATATTTTGCACAAGCCTCTGTCCCGTTTGGTACCGTATCACAAGATTGCAAACCCCCGGAAGTAAGTGGTTCATCCACCGCCCGAAGTTAAGAACAGTTCTAAAAAAGTACCTTCCCTAGCTGAACTGCAATGTCGAACACAGAGGATATCACAGTTGAAAGAGAGGCAGCGGCCAAACCAATGTTTAAAGCCACCTCAGAGAGACCAAGAAATACAGAAAACTTGGAGGCAACATCCCAAGTAAACAGTAATTTAAAGACACTCTACATTAAATTGGAAAAATTAAAAGAAAGAGAGGTTAGAAAATGGTGGGAAGCCACCTCTCTTGAGCGGTATATTGAGTGCAGTAGAGTCCCTAGAGGAATGCGGATTTCATAATACCGTCCTATGAAAACCCGGACCCAGCGCTCTTGAAGGACTGGGCGGAATACACTGCAGAGTCCTCGAAAGGGATGGTACGCATGCTCATTCAGTATGCATGGAGCGACCGGGACACATGCATGAAAGAAATGACTGAATTGGAGGAGGTCATTGCGAAAGACAAAGACACACAGACAAGTGAACAACTAAAAACCACCATGCTTATAAGATTGAAAGAATATGAACTAGCCATAAGGAAAAGGAAACAAACTAAATTCCTTCGTGATGAGCAAGATTATCTAACTGGCAGAATTTTAACTTTTGCTCGCAGATTTGATGCGACAAGGAGACGACTAGCTCAAGGCAATGCAGCAACCAACGCTGTGGATACTGAAGAATCGGAAGTAGAGGTCTCGGATGGAGAGCAACCTCCAACACCGGCAACCAAAGAGAAAACAACCAAACAACCTTTTTTAGACGAATACCAAATAATGAAGGAAACCCGCCTAAGACCGCAACAAAGGAATCACCCTCCGCCAACAAGCCAAATAGGAGGACAAGGCGGGGTAAAAGGGGCAAAGGCAAACACACAGCTAGCCACCTCGCCAAGAGTTACGCGGAGTGCGGCCAACCGCAAGAGACAATAACATCACAAGAAGATAACAACGTCATCAACCTGTCTAAAAGAGTACTAACGGGTGATGAAATAAAGGTATTGAAAAAGGCACTAAGTTTTTGTCCGGCGAGCGATTTCAACCTTGTGGACACAAAGATAGATCTGTTCAGATATACACGCAAACTAAAGTTAAAAAAAATCTTTCTCTTTAATCCGAAAAATACGGAAGTGGGAACGTATTCTGAATCCGCCACGGAGGAATCAGCAGAAGAGCAATCCAACACTTTATTACAAGTGTTGTTAACTCCGACTCAAGAGCTTCCCGAAGGAGAAACGCAAAATAAGGGAAATTGCGTAATATCTGGAACACAAGCAAGAGATCCCAGTAATCTTAAGAACAAATCTAAAAGGCTGCCAAATGCTTGTCATGATGCGATAGATGTATTCAGTGATGCGGTGTTTTCTGATTTGGAAAGAATGGCAAAGGATAAGATGGACATGAGGTTGTCTAACATTACACGAAGAGAATGGGAGGCAATTAAGTCCCTCAAAAATGATAAATCCATAGAAATAAAACCTTCGGACAAGGGGGGAAATATAGTGATTTTTAGCAAAGAGAATTATGAACAAGAGGCGCTCAGGCAATTGAAAGACACAGATTGCTACAAGGTCATACAAAGAGCTGAGTATGCTAACAGCCTGACGCAATACCAAGCAATGTTGACAGAATGGAAAAACGAAGGCATGCTAAGTACAGAGGAGTTTCTCTTTCTTCACTGTGAATCACCAGTACTCCCCACATTTTATCATTTACCAAAAATCCATAAAAATACCAAAAGACCACCAGGGAGACCGATTGTGTCAGCAATTGGTGGTCTTTTAGAAAACACATCCTGCTTCATTGACTCCTATTTGGCCCCATTTGTCAGGGACTTGTCCTCCTACGTGAGGGACACACAGGATTTCCTCCGGATGATGGACAATATATCATGGGAACCTGACATGCTTCTTATAACCTTAGAAGTGGTAAATCTTTACACCTGCATAGCACATGAAGAAGGCCTAAAAGCAACGAAGTGGTTCCTTGACAAAAAACCTGAGAAATACAGGACACATAGCAATATGTTGTTAAGTATGATACGGTATTGCCTGTATAACAACATCTTTATTTTCTCGGGGCAATTGTACAAATAAACCAGAGGGACTTCGATGGGCTTGTGCTTCTCCCCAAGCTACGCGAACTTGTTCGTGGGCTGGTGGGAGAAGCACGAGGCATGGGGAGCAATGGATGACAGATGGAGTGACAGAATACTCTTGTGGACCAGATATATTGACGATTTGTTTATTGTGTGGAGGGGGGATCAAACCTCGGCTGAGGAATACATCGCCACTCTAAACAATAATAACCTAAACCTGAGATTCACTAGTACAATTAGTCCAACCAGTGTGTGTTATTTGGATTTGGAGGTATTTATACAGGATAATACCCTACAGACCAGACTGTATAGAAAACCCACAGGGGGCAACACCGTGTTACACGCGGCAAGTTATCACCCGAAAAGTCTGATCAAAAATGTACCCTACGGTGAATTATTGCGACTAAAAAGACACTGTTCAGCAAACACCAATTACCAACAGGCACAAATAGAGGCCACTAAAAGATTTCAAAACAGAGGGTACTCCAGTAACATTTTAAAATCTGCTGTAGAGAAAGTAGAAACAGTGAACAGGAAGGACCTCTTGGTGGTTAAAGAGGCCAAGAAGGAGGAGGATCAGGTTAGAATGATCACCAACTTCAATACCAAGTCGGGTGAGCTGGTCCAAAGTATCAAAAAGAATTGGCACATTTTAGCCACAGACAATGTATTAAAGAAATATCTTTCGGACAGGCCTTTAATAACATACCGCCGATGCCAATCATTGTCTGACCATCTGGTCCATAGCCACTTTTCATCTAAAGTCCAACCACCAAATCTGGCAGGTGTTATTGGATTTTTTCCTTGTCTCCGCTGCAAAGCTTGTAAATTTAGCAAAAAAACCACATCTTATCCAGGTAGAACAGACACAGGTGAACCCAACAGAAAAATAACTAAACTCTTGAATTGCAATTCGGACTATACAATCTACTGCCTAGTATGTCCATGCAAAAAGCGATATAGAGGGAGCACAATCAATCCCACGAAGCTTAGAATCCTGGAACACATGCGAGCAATCGCTAACAAGGATAGATCCTATCCGGTTGCTCGCCATTTTTCAGAACATCATCAGAGTAATAGGGATCTTCTGAGCTATTATTGCATAGATCAAGTGACCCGATCAGAACGGGGGGGGGAGATAGAGTTAAGGCACTCCGTACCCTGGAGTCCAGATACATCATCGACCTCAAAACACTAACACCATGGGGTTTGAATAATGATGATGAGATGTGGGTTCACCTTTAATCCAAGAAAATACATGGGATCATGTATAACGAAAGCCTAAACTACTAGTAAAAGTGAATAGAAGTTTCTTCTAAGTCAAACAATAAATTGGCTCCCTGTGATATCCAAAATGAGACAGGGTGGTTCAGCAGAGAATAAAAGTGTAGACACTGCCCATACAGGGCAAGAATCAGCTGCTAATCACACCCATACAGGGAATGATAAATGACAACATAAGTGTATTATTGTGATGCAACAGTGATTTATGCACATCAACATTATAATAATGGAATGTACTTTGAAATGTAATGTTTGTGGTTCCAAAATGAATGTTTTCTTTTAATATGAGCACTTAAGCACTTTATTTATCGCCATTGGAAACCAATGAAATGTAAGGCGAATTTTGTACACTATAAGATGGCCACAGCTTTTACAAATGAAAACCTTTTTCTATTTTGTGGAACGAAATGATGGTGGGAGGGTTTAAAATGGCGTAATTTGGTAATACACAAATTGACACTGACGAAGCTAGTAGAGCGAAACGCGTCTGTCTGGGCGAGGGGGGTTTGTAATAAATAATTTTGGAAATCGGAAACCAGCGTGCTGACCATTCTTGCAAACTTGAGTTGTGCCGTGCTATAATATATATATATATATATATAAAAAAGTATATATATATATATATTTAGTCCATAGCCATCATGAAGAAACTACACCGAAATCGAAGTCTGAACCCTTGAAAGGCTTCTTTCCTTGTGGCAGATGCAAGGCGTGTAAGGGAAGTAGACGCACTGTACAATACATGATACCAGGGGTGAAACAACCTAGAAAAATATTAAAGTTTCTCACATGTACAACACCCTATGTTGTGTACTGTCTAACATGACCTTGTGGCAGAAGGTATGTTGGCAGCACAACGAATCCGGTAAAACTGAGAGTTTTGGAACATCAAAGAGCGATCCAAAATGCAGATGTAAATTATCCGGTAGCTAGACATTTTGACAAAGAACATGCACGTAACAGGGACCTGTTAACGTACTTTTGTCTAGATTCTGTCCCTTTTAATGTGAGAGGGGGGGACAGGTTACACAAACTCAGGCGACTTGAGTCGCGCTACATAATTGATCTGCAGAGTAAGACGCCGATGGGACTAAACATGCATGAAGACTTAGCTGTCCACTTGATATAATATAATGAAATTCAGATATGTATGGTGGATAATTTTGCTTCCTTTATTCCATTTCCATGAACTATTGCCAGTATTATTTTACCTTCATGTATTCTCGACTGGAATGAACATTTGCCCATAGAGGGGGGTATAACTGTATCACAGGTGTGAAGTCATTGATAATGTAGTGCATATTTGATAAGCCCATCCGTGGGCATAATGAAAATACGTATGCATCGTGATATTGTATGATCGATTTCGATCTAATATGCTCTACAGACATTTATTTATATATAGTTTATATGTTATATATTATATATATTATTTGGACTGTATTGTATTTATCGCACTTAACATCTTACTAGTTATGGACCCATTCCAAGATGGCGACTATGTTTCCATCAGTGTGTCCTATGTCTATGTCGAGTTGAAATTTACACATGATGGTTTAAAATGCAATGCGACTTTTCGTTACTTTGTTTCATTACTGACGAAGGCCGAGTGACGAAAGCGCGTTTTGATTTAATAAACTGAACCGTGAAATTACCCTGGAGTGCTGCTTCCTGATTCCCGCTTGATTGCGGGGTAGGACCCTTTAGAGCCGATATATATATATACTAGCTGTACACGGCCACGCTTTACTGTGGCTCAGTCTGGTTAAATGGAAGAGAAAGAAAAGAGTAAGCGCATGTTTCTAATATATTAAATTTCACAATGCTTGTGGGTATACAATATGTTTTTGTCACTATTGTCTCCATGCGTCTTATGTAGTTGTTGCGCAGCAAGCAAATAGGTAGGGTCTGTTCGGCCTTTCGATTAAAAAAACATGTGTTTTGTACACGCGCGTATTCGAATCCAACGTTGTGTATATATAAACATGCGCTAATGTTGCAAAGTGAACCAACTCCTCCCCCCTCCCTCCATCAACTTCCCGGACTGCCATTCTGACACCAACTGTCCATCCTAATATATGTAGACTATTGTCTCTATGCGTTCTTTCTTACTGTTGCAAAGTGAACCAAACTTCTCCCCCCCTCCCTCCACCCACTTCCCGGTCTGCCATCCTGACACCAACTGTCCATCCTAATATATGTCGACTATTGTCTCTATGCGTCCCTTGTAGTTGTTGCACAGCAACCAAATCAATAGGGTCTGTTCCGCCTTTCGATTAAAAACATGCACGTTGTGTAAAAATGTCAAAGCAATCGGTGAAGAACTTTCAGAGATTTAAGATTTTGAACAAACGAACAATGACATTTTTATGTGACTGTTCGGGCTTTCGATTAAAAACACGTGCGGATTCGACACGCACGTATTGGAATCCAACGTTGTGTATATAAAAACATGTGCGTATTCGAATCCAACGTTGTGTCAAAATTTCAAAGCAATCAGTGAAGAACTTTCGGACATTTGCGATTTTGAACAAACAAACATTTACATTTATATAGAGAAATAGAGATAATACTTATATATATATATATATATATGTATATATATATATATATATATATATATATATATACATATATATATATATATATATAGCTATATAATTACCTACTGGCGTTTGCCAGTAATTAGTTATACTTAGGACCTAGTTTCCATAGAAAAAGCATTTTTTGACTTGCCTATAAGTTTTGCGTTGACCAATCTTCATGAGATTTTCTCCCAAAAAGTGTGTGTCAAGGTAGGATCTGGTTCTCATGGAAAATTTTCGGGTGATCCGTGCAATGGGGACCAAGATTTTGGGTGCGTTTGTAATGTTAATTCCCACAGGAACTTTTAGCCACACCTACAGCCCGAACCGCTGAATGGCCATATACCAAATTTAGCAGGAAGGTAAATACTAGTTCAAGGAAGTGACTTTTGCGAAATGTATAGTGATATTTCTGGTTCTGGATATTTTGCAATGTTTTTGAGAGTAATTACAAATGCACGCATCTATGGAAATACTCTGATTGGCTGGACGGAACCTGAACAGAAAGTTGCGTCTACCATTTTATTGATCGGGAACGGTTCCCAGGGCTGAAAAATTCTGAAAAAGCTAAATAAGGGGTCATGTCTGAAAATCTAACTTAAGGTGTCATGGTTTAAAAATGGGGTTGTTATATTTATATTTATTTATAGAGAACTATATTCATCCAAAAGGATATCACTGCACTAGCGAGGCAAGATCCTAAGGTAGGGGTGAGGTGGTATGATAGTTGCAGCCACTATATCCAGCATTTAGGCTTTAGGGAACGGATGGGTTTTCTGCTTCTTTCTGAATACCATGTAGTCATCAGTGAGCCGTAGCTCTAGCAGTAGTTTATTCCATTGTGTTGCAGCCAGGTGGGATAAAGTTCGACCTCCAGCTCTTGCTTTCTTGATAAGTTTTGTCTTGGCCAGAACTAGATAGCATGACCTCAGACACCTTGTAGGGGCATAGAATTGGACTTTGTTTTGACAAATTCTGGGTCCTGGGACCGCATTGGTGTAGGGCCTTATGTGCCCGGCTCAGAAGCTTGAATCTGGGTCTCTGATTTTCAGGCAGCCAATGGTGCTGTCTCATATATTCAGATGCTGAACTATATCTATTTTTATTGTACTCCAATTTGGCGACTGCGTTGCATATCACCTGCAGGCGTGTGAAAAGATAATCAGCCATGCCCACGAACAGCGCGTTACCTTAATCTAGATTGCTAACGAGTAGGGCCTATGTGATTCTGCATTCCATAGGAATCCAAGGGGAAAGTATTTTTAGGAGCTTTAGTGTGGCGAAGCTTCTAACCGCAGAGAGCCCCGACATGGCACTGCAGGGTCAGAGTGTTATCAATGAGGATACCCACGTTTTTTCTGACCTGCTTTGGTGCATGCGCGGCACCCAATGATTGGGGACACCAAGATGCATTCCACATTAAGTGGGCTCCTTCAAAGAGCAGGATCTCAGATTTGTTGGCGTTCAACTTCAGACAGTGCTCTGACATCCAGGTGGCCATCTCTGAGAGGCAGTTGTTCAACTTGACCCTAGTGTCCTCATGCCTTTCCTAAAGAACAATCATCAGCTGTGTGTCAGTTGTGTGTCATTCGCATAGGAGCAGGTGCTGCATCCCCATTACTCACTGATTTTAGGCAAAGATGATACTTAGAGGTTAAAGAGTTTGGGGCTCAGGGAGGCTCCCTGCGGTACCCCACAGCCGGTTTTGGGCTAGAGGAAAACATGCCCATTTGTACAGTTTCTATTCTGTTGCTCAAAAAAGAGCAGAATCATTGAAGGCCTTTGGCATGCATACTTTTTTCGTCTAGAGTTTTCAGCAGCAGTCCAAGTGAGACCGCGTCGAACACTGCCGACAGGTCCAATAGGATCAGGGCTGCCACTTTCCTCCGAACGATTAAAGATCTTATATTGTTTAGGACAGCCAGGAGAGTTGCCTCTGTAATGTTGGTGGCTCTGAAGCCGGTTTGAGAAGGGTGTAGCAATTTATTGGCTTCAAGATAGTTTGATAATTGTTTATTAACGAGCTTCTCCGTAACTTTAGATAGGTAAGGGAGTTGAGAGATTGGTTGAGAATAAGCTGGGTTGCGGATGTCCGCACCTGCCATTTTCAGTAAAGGGGTCACAATATCCTTCTTCCAAGTTTCTCTGAAAACTGTAGTGTCCAAAGATTGATAGAATAGTTTTGTTACATATGGGCATAATGCTGGTATAATCTGTGAAAAAATTAAATGCGGGCATGGGTCAGGTTTTGGGACATACTTGCTGGTTTGCAGAGACAATTGTTAGTGACACAAGTTATGTGTCCAAATTCTTTTTTATTTATTATGAGTGATGTTCGCGATGATGCTGAGGCCATCAGTGTGGCCCCCGTGTACCATCGTGGGGACATCACGACTATCGCAAAGTCATCGTGAATATTGGTGAAAATATTAAAAAACGATATATATGTGTACATACTCGCTGGTCACCATCACACACTCATGTACACACTCATAAACTCATTTAGACACTTATACATATATTTACATTTCTACTTATTTACTTATATATCCAGTCACATACTCATTCACTTACAGACTTACTCGGAGAGTGATGCACCCATGTACAGACTCATGCACCCACTTACAGACCTACTCACACACTCTTGTATGTTCTCAGAGATCTACTGAGACACTCATATACCTACTCACAAATCCACTAAGACACTCGTACATACAATCACACCCAATCTCAGTCACAGACTGTCTCAGAGACTTATATAATCAGTCAGTCACTCATACACTCAGAAACTCATAAAGCCACTCACAAATTCACTCAAATACACATGCACCCATTCACTCATTGCTCATGCATCCACTCATAGACCCACCCAGACACTCGCCTACCCAGTCACAGACCCACTCACTCATGCACGCACCCATTCACTCACCCACTCAAATACCTATGCTCTCATGCCAAGACTCATTGAGAACTCATACACTTTCTCACAAATCTACTCAGACATGCATACATCCACTCATGGACCCCTTCAGACACTCACACACCCATACATCACTCATACAACCATTCATAGACCCACTCAGAGACTTATGCACACAATTAGTTATACATTCAGAGACTCATGTACCCATGCACAGTCACACTCACAAACCCACATACCCACTGACAGAACCATTCAGACACTCATGCTGCCAGTCATAGACCCACTGAGAGACTCATGGACTCACTCACAGATCCACTCAGGCACTCATGCACCCACTCACTCACCCATTCAGAAACCCACTCATACACTCATGTATCCACTCACAGATCCAGTCAGTCATATACTTACAAATGTACAAAGGCACTCATACACCTACTCATAGATTGAATGAGAGACTTACGCAACCAATCACAGACCCATTGTGACACTGATGCATCCACTCAGAGATGTACAGAGGCAGTCACACATTTTCGGTTCAGAAATATTGATAGAATGCTGAATCATCTCACAGATCTCCTCTAATACTTATAAAGTGAATGAGAGACTTAGTGTTACAGTGATGCATGCAGTCATAGATTACATTGAAAAATAAATGTATGCACTGTGATATAGAGATATTAAGGGAGTTGTACATGCTATAAAACAGTTGTTTAGATTGTAATGTGTTTAGTGAGTTGGCTATAATTCATGTTGCAGTTATACGTTTTGAATGTGGTGGTGGCTACTGAATGTCTGCATTTGTTTGGTCATTTCATGGTGACCGCGGTTACCGATATCATCACAATGCCTGGCTTCACTGTAAAAATAGAAAATCAGATTAAATTACACACTCACCAACCCATACAGCCACATAGACACCAACTGACAAACTGATACAAACATTCATACAAACTAGTCACTCACCCATAAATTCACTGAGGCACCTAATCTCTGAGTTATACAGTCAGTCACACACCCACTGAATTATCCATACAGGCACTCATGCACCCACTGATTCATCAATACAGCTTGGTATATATATTTAACATACATAAACATTTTTAAAAACACTCACTGTCACTGGATGATGTAATCAGTGATGTCATTTAAATTGTTGTTTTTATATAAACTCCCTACAAAACTATGACTTGAAACAGTGCAATAATAAACCCCTAGCGTCTAAAATACCGTAAAATGTGTGCATATATATGTTTTGCACCCCCTAAAATAGGCAAGATCTTCGCCGGTGCTGGAGTCATCACGACTCTCGGAGTAACCGGGTAAAAGGGAAATTGGGATCAAACTCAGATTTTTTTTTAATTACTACAAATATATGTGTACAATTATGTTTGAAAAGCAGTGATGTGGTTAGGAATGTGTGTATTGTAATATATAGAATGATTTTTTTAAGTTAATATTTTTTAAATGTGGTGGTGGCCATTGGATGTCTGCTTTTGTTTTGTGATTACGAAATGTAATCGCAATCTTCCCAACATCGTTGTGGAGTTTAACATTTAAAAAAAATTATATTTGACTAGAAAATGAACAAAATTTTGGCCTGATGGGTGGCTCTGATTTAAAAGATGTCTATAAATGTATTTATCAGTATGTGAAATACAGTTGCTGATCACAGATTCTCCACACTAAATGTGACAATAGTGGAGAAGTGTGGCTCACTGGTTAGAGCAGGCAGACCCTGAAGCAGAGGTCAGACCCGGGACCAGGGTTCAATTACCGACGCGGCAGGGTCTCGAGCTCAAAGGTCCACGGACTTGATAATTCTCGCTTCGGTGCCTGACCTAATCATGGGTTCACACTCTGCAACTCTGGGCATTAAGCTTGCTTAATCTCCACAACGGCCCCCCGCGGCGGGATGCCTGGCTTTCACCTTGGGGATGCCCTGTAGGGGCTATCTCACAGGGAAAAGCCAGGACGGGTTCCCAAGGCAAAGCGCTTAGAGACCCCTGGGTTATAAGCGCTATATAAATCCAAACATACATACATACATACAATGTTGTGCCGACTCAAAAAACAAGGGTTACAGAGACGTTATAGTTAGGAAATAGAATTATAAAGACCTTAGAAATTCACAGAAAAAAAACAGTTTACAGGGATATTATAGATAGGCTGACATTTCACTGGTACAAAACCAGAGAAATTCAGCAGTTATGTTTAGCTGAGCTAACTGTAACTCGCTCCCCCACAATGCACTGCTTACGACCTTACATATTATATCACTCATGACATTGCCAGTAACATCACTTATGGCATCAGTGATGACATCTCAAATGACATCACTGATGACATCATCCCCAGAATCTCTGAGGTACCCACTCACTCCCCAATATAACTTTTCATACACCCACAACTTCCACACTGCCATTCTCAAAACCATTGACACACCCATACCAGTACTTACACACCAACTCGCTGATTCATAGGTCTACACACACATCTACTCAGTCACCCACAGATCTACTCATACATCTACTCAGTCACCCATAGAGTGAATCAGACAGCCACTTACTCACCTAAACTGTGGGCGACACAAGCACACACTCACCCAACAGCCACTAGCACAATCACTCACTCACGCATAAAGTCACTTTTATACTCCAACACTCACCTATACTGCCTCCCACATATACATTTACTCACCCATATACCACTGAAACATCCATTCACTCACCGATACAGTCATACACACACTCATTCACCCATACAGCACCTCACAGATGTACTCACAAATCCATACAGCCACTGACTGACTCCCACACTCATCCATTCAGACAGTCAAATACCCCCCTCATTCACCCACACAGACATTCATACACCATATAGGTACTCAGACAACCAATCACCCATACAGCCATGCACGTACCCACTCACCAACCTGTACAGCCACTTAAACACCAACTGACAGACTGATACATTCACACAACCTAGTCACTCAGTCATACATTCACTGAGACACCTAATCTCTGAGTTATACAGTCAGTCACACGTCCACTGAATCATACATACACTACAGGCACTTCATACACCCACTGATTCATTAATAGAGCTTGGCATATATTTACACACAAACATTTTAAAAACACTCACAGTCAATGGATGATGTCATCAGTGATGTCATGAGTGATGTCATTTGAGATGTCATCAGTGTTGTCACTGACCATGACATATGTGATGTAATATGTGAGGTCATAATCAATGCATTGCGGAAGAGCGAGTTATAGTTAGCTCAGCTAACAATAACTGCTGTTTTTTTCTGGTTTTGTATTAGTAAAATGTCAGCCTAACTATAATGTCACTGTAACATTTGTTGCTTTTCAGTGAATTTCTAAGTTAAAAAAAAATCTATTTCCTAAATATAACATCTCTGTAAACGATATATATTACCTAGTAGATTAAATGAACAATGATGGCATGGGGAACATACTAAAGCACCGACTTGTGTAGTTTTAAATCTTCAAGACAGACACAAAATAGTCAACAATTGCCCACCTCAGAGTATGGTGTGCCACCAATAAATCACAAATATTAAACTATAGACAAGAGGCTCGGAGAGGCAACATAAATGTTCAAGCAAAATATGTACAGCGCAAATAGCAAGCGCATGCACTTAGAGCGAGAGGAGATCCTTAAGTTTCAAATCCTTTATTTCAAAAGTTTTGGTGAAAAAGCAATTACAGCCAACGTGTTTCACCCGTGGCGGGCTTCTTCGGGGCTGCAATACATATAAGTACAATCATAATTATTTACAAAAAACTACCAACAAACAAAGAAAATAAAAACAAACTCCACATTTGTCAACATAGACACAAATAACAAAATATAGAGTTCAAACGTAAAGGAGAATAGAGAGGGGAAGGGACAAAGGAAAAAAGGAGGGGGAGGAAAAGATAATAAGAAAGGAATACCTTTTCAAAGTAAACAAAGTCAGTAGATCTGTATCCTCTCACTGACCCAAAAATAAGAGAGTAAAAAAGTGAGATCGGCGTACCTGTGTATTTTTCGGAGATGTCCTTAATTTGAATCACACCAAATGAAAGCAAACTTAAACAACAAACTGTCCTTTTGAATGAAGAGCGTTGTGAAATTGCCTTGAAAGTTCGAATTTTCAAGTAGAGAACCTAATGAAATAAAACATAATAACTAGGCCTGGGCGGGAAATTCTGTTCCGTTCGCGGAACAGGCGGAATTTGGGTAATTTCGTGTTACACGGAGAACGTGAAATTGCCCAAAATTCTGCATTACGCGACTTCGCAAAATTGTTTGCTTGTTCGCGTTCTCAAATGCGTGTTTGCAAGATATTTTCCCCTGAGCACACAAACAGCGATTGCGAACAGTAAAAAAGGATCGCGGAGATTCACGTAACGCGATTAGGCAAATTCCGCCCAACCCTACCAATTGTAAATGGCATATTAATGTACTAACCACATCATAAACTAAAAAGGCAGGTCCCCATGGCCCCAGGGCCCTTCATGGCCCTGGGGACCGCCACCCCCCAGGGCCGGCTCCTGTAGTGTCCCTGGGTGCCCACCCCGGGACACTGCTGTTTGCTATGACAGGGCGGTAGTCGTGCGGCTCCGACCCTGTCATAGCAAACTTGCTTTGGATTTTGGAAGCGAGAGCAGGGAAACCTGCCCTCGCTTCCAAAATCCAAAGCAGATTGCTTTTCAACACAGTGAGCTGCATGTCAGCAGCTACCCATGAGGAAAAGCAATGCCGGTTCCCGCAGGAGGCAGGAAGCTGGCGGGACTGTGGGGGAATTGGGGTCCCCCCACGGTCCCCAAAGGATAGGGCTGGCCCCAGGGGATGGCGCCCTTGGGCCCAGATGTGGCCCAGATGGGGCCACACGGCCCGTCTCCTCTAAAAATAAATAAATAAAAGGCAGGCCGGCCCCGGGGATGGGGTCCCTGGGGCCATAATTGGCCTAAGGAGGGGGGCCACGCAGCTCCCCTCCCAAAAATAAATGAATAAAAGGATGGCCAGGCCCCGGGGGACCGGGTCCCCGTGGCCAGAAGTGGTCCAGAAGGGGGGCCAGACGGCCCTCCTTCCCTCCCCAAACTTTTTTTTTAAAAGAAAAGGCAATAAGTGGCATGAGGAGGGGGCTACGCGGCCCCCTCCAAATATAATAATAAAAAATAAAAATACTGGCTATGCCCTGGGGGATGGGGTCCCAAGTGCCCAAAAATAAGGAAAGGAGGGGGAGCGACACAGCCCCCCTGTGGTGCATTTTAAGTTGGGGAATTAATTCCACTTCAATCCTGAGGGTCCCTGGGGGCCAACCTGTCCACCAGGTACCTCCAGTAAGTGTCAAAGGGCTGCGTTGCAGAGGTGGTCCAAGGCCACACCCCTTTTTACGCCTCTCTGCAACGCTCTGTGGCGCCTACTGGAAGTACCTGGTGGGCTAGTTGGACACCAGGGACCCTCAGGTGGCAAGGGGACTTAATCCCTCAACGTAGAACACGCCACAGGGCACAATGGCACAGTGGTGAAAGAAGGGGGTGGGGCCTTATGTGACAAGTGTGCAAACACGCCCTGTGGCGCATTTTAAGTTGGGGAATTAAGAAAACTCTTTGTCTTGGTATGTCATTCTGCCCTTCACTCCCTTTTAACTATGCGGAAACTCGCATTGATTTGTTCAAGTTCATCCGTAAATTAAAACTCAGAAAGTGGCAGCTACTCAAACCTAGCAAATTAAGACACGATCGAGCAGGGGGAATTGTAGATAATATGGTGGACTTGAATATCAGTGACATTGACACCCTTGTTTTGTTACATGAACTTGATTCAATTTCAATTCAATTCAATTCATGAAGCTTTATTCGGCACATAAAAATGACCATAAAAGCACAAAATATGTACGATTAAAATATAACAATATCCAGCACACGTAGAATACTAAACAAATGAGGTATAAAATACAAACAGCATTCCTAAAATAGCATACTTTTACGTGCTTTGATAGAACAATTTAGGAAGGTGGCAGTAAAAAAGCAGATATCAGCGGACTCCAAATTAAATAGCAAATTCATCGCCTCATTAACAGTACATACACCATATTTTATAAACATGGGTTTCAAATAAAGTAATCGAAAATTCATATATAATTTGCAAATCAATAAAAAGTGCATAGTGCTTTGTTTTGTAACGCCATCACATAAGCAAGGCCCAGTTGGATGTTTCTTCAGGTTTGGCAAAGCCACTAAATAATGAGCCATGCCAAACCTTAACCTGGTTAAAACAAACTTATGGGATGGCCTATTTACCATCACTAAATACTCTGGAAAGCCTTCATTCATGTTATATTTATTGTAAGACATGACTGTGGGCATTGATCCATATTGTGTGGCCCATTTTCTTACTTTATGGGCCAGAAATGCAGTTCTTAATTCAACTTTGGATATCTTAGATGCAGCACTGGGGTCGGTCAAAACATCAATATTAAATACTTCTAGAAAACAGTCGGCGACATATTTTAACCACAGGATATTACGGGATTTATCCATTGATAAACAATCCTCTATAATTGATCTATTAAAAACCTTTTCGTCCTGAAGCCATATCGACCACCATAACATTAATGGCCTCATTGACAGTAGATCATCTAAATAATGGATATCCAATTCCCGGTGGATCAACTCAGTCGGGGCGGAAGGGGGTAAACATAAGAGTCTTTTTAAAAAGAAATTCTCCTCCTCTTGCAAATTATGAGAGCGCGTGTGTCCCCAGACCCCGGCACCATACATTGCGATGGAGACACACCTGGCTTGATAGATGTGGAGCATGTCCCTGGTGCGTCTGTCGCACACTTTTGCCGCAAATCTAAAAACACCATGTGCATTTTTCGCCATTTTGTTACTGACATTATTGAATTCATTTGTCCACTTTTTGTTTTTTGAAAAGGTTATGCCAAGGTAGCAAAATTTGTCTACTTCCAGCACCTTTACACCCTCAATGAAAAAGGCACTAGAAGTCCTTCCTCTGGCCCCATAGGTCATAGTATGTGTTTTTCCCTTATTGATAGACAATTTTCGATCCTTGATAAAGATAGAGAATCTATCGATCAGACGCTGTAGTCCGCGTGGTGTTCTTGAAAGCAGGACAGCGTCGTCGGCATACAGTAACACTGGTACCGGAACACCTTTGATTTTAGGGACGTCAGCGTTTACATTTTTTAAAATGGAGTCAATTTCATTAATAAATAATATAAAAAGTTGGGGGGCTAATACACAGCCCTGCCTGATTCCACGTTTAACCCTGAATTTCGGAGTACATTCACCATTAGTGCCATAACGGACACAGGTTTCTATCTTTGCGTATAATCTGGCGAGAAAGAAAATTATCCCCTCAGGTGCTCCTAGTTGTAACAAGGTCGGCCACAATATAGTGTGGTCGACCATATCAAAGGCACTACTGAGATCTGTGAAGCAGAGATATAATGGGCCCTGTTTGGCTTCGGTGTATTTGCCTATCAACAAATCAAGGTTAATACACTGGTCAAGTGTCCCCCGACCCTTCCTGAACCCAAACTGGCTGTCGGCCAGGACATCCTCCTGCTCAACCCACTCTTCTAATCTCGCCAACATTACTCTACTCATGATCTTGATTGAGGAGTCTAGAAGAGAAATGGGCCGATAATTTCTTGCATCGGATCTATTGCCCTTTTTATGAATCGGGATGATGATGGACTCCCCCCAGGTTTTAGGTGCCACAGTGCATACAGCGGCATTAAAAACAATTGCCAAAAGAGGGCTCCATAGCTCTGGGGCTGTTTTATAAACATCTATAGGGACCCCATCAGGACCTTGGGCTTTGCCCCCCTTGCTCGCATCGATGCCAAGCTCAACCTCTTTCACACTTATATCCAAAGGGATGACAGGCCATCTGCTGGGATGTTTATCAGCAGAATTGGATAGTCCAAATATTTGGGAAAAATGCGAGACCCAGTCATCGCTAGATACATTAGCGCTGAGTTCAGGGGTGTTTTCCTCTCTGAGAAAGGCAGAGTTAATTGTTGCCCAAAACAATGTATTATTAGATAACTCCGCAGCTTCATTTAATGAGTCCCATGCCTGCTGCTGCATCTCACCCTTCCTCCTCTTTAATGCTTGTTTATACTCCAGTCTTAAATTAATAGACTGGTACACATATGGTCAAACCAACCCGGTCCATTTCCACTATGTATTTTCTTTGGTCTGGTGAACCTGGCATCAATAGAATTATTAATGTCTTTAAAAGCGGTTAAAACCCGCCCGTGATCTACATTTGAGTCAAGGATAAGGCTAATATCAGATAGACTTTCTTTAATGATGGAACTTAACAGGTCTTTTGCCTTTTCCCCAACCCACCTTATTCTTACACCGTTAGGTCTGTATGGCTGTACGTTGGCGATTGTAGTACCCGCAACCCTGGTGCTTTTCCCCCACAGTGTACATTTCAAAATTATACAATTATGATCACTTAAAGATGAGATCTCAATCCTGGGGGGGACACAGTATGGGGTGATATTCGATGAAACAATTACGTGATCAATAACTGAGCAACTCTGCTTGTTCTTAAAAGTAGGGATAGTCTGACCCTGATCATCCTTAACAAAATCTAAAATTTCCAGGTCATAGCTGCCCATAAGCTTATGTAATGAATCACCGTAACTGTTATGTTTAAAATGTAGGTCATCTGCTCCAACGTTATTAATAACCCCACATTCCTTTTGGGTAGATAATTCACATAACTGTAGATTAAAATCACCCACCCAGATAAAATCAAATAAAACATTTAATTCAGTGCTAAAATTATCAATTTTACTCGCTAGATCATTCACTACTGTCATCCTGGAGTTGTCAAACACGTCATTGTAGTAATTGACGAGTAATATATTGCGCCCTTGATCCGCGATAAGCCACAAAAGCTGAACATGTGAACCCACGGTCAAGTACCTTTTTACTACAATTTGCTGTTTTATAGAGATTAAAATCAGAAGGCCACCTTTGGCTCTCCCCGAAGTTGACCCTTGTGCCATCAAACTATAAGAAACAAACCCCTCAAAATTTACATCTTCCCTACACCATGTTTCCTGGAAGCAAATAATATCTTGCCAGCCCAAAGCATTCCCTTTAGATTTTAGTTCGGCGATATTCCAGCTAACGATAGAAATACCATTAACTTGCGTTACACTCTTGACTTCTGGGGCGACCAAAGTACATACACTGTCCCCCACCTTTGTATCGCCATTAGATGCACCCCCACTGTCATTGTTCACTGTTGGACCATCCAGCACAGTTTGCTCAGTAAATGAGGTAAATGGTTCAGTGGTCTGACTGTTTAAGATCATCCTTCCTGGGGGCTCATTAACCTGTAAATGTCAGTCGTTAGTATCTAGTGAACTTAGAGCTTGGTATCTATTCTGCATAGGTATTTGGAAAACAGGGCGAACATTAGGGAAAAAGGTTCTGCTCCTGCTAGGTTCTGAGGAGGCTACAGTGAGATGACTATAAAAATAGCCAAGCGAGCGCACATAGACGCTATTCGCATCGAATACTAGGGAGGCTGCTCTGTGGCAAGACTGTGGCAACATGTTGGGGGTATTTAAAATTAATGATGACACAGTCCCCACTACAGGTCTTTCTGGACGGGCCGATCCAATTTACCCTTCTGGTAGATAATATTTGGTCAGAATAGGCAATTGGGAAGCCACAATGATTATTTAGCCAAGAAACTGCTTTATTTTTTAGCGAATCATGGGATTCCAGGTGGTTCTGGTTATTACGTGAATCATTAGGTGGTACATTAGTCAAAACAACCACATAGGGTGCACAGTCAGGTGGGAGATTAATGTAACGACTTTTCTTTGCTTCTCTAAAACCCAAGTTACTCTCTGGTGCAACTGTTGCCTGTTTATTCTGACAATTAGTTGGTGGTGGATCAGGCATGACAGTTTGGGTAACACTAGATCCCTCACTAGATGGGTTAGATAAGCTTATACTGGACCCATTGCTGTTTGATTTACAGGTTCCGTTAACCTCTGGATCTTGACCCACGATACCTGCCTTTGATTTTTCGGCTGCAGCCAAATGCGTTCCCAGGAGCCCCTCTAGTCGCTTAACTTCTAGAGAGATAATATCCAGTGTAAGAACCAGGGGTTTAATCATTTCTTCCATCTTATTTTCAATTACTCTAACTAGAAGGTCAAGTTGCTCAGAATTAATTTTCACAGCAGATTTACTTTCCGATTGTTTGGAGGCATCAGCCTGGGGGGTTTTAGGGGGTGTATCAACTCTTTTTTTAGTACGATTTCCCCCACGTTTAACTTGCAACTTCCTACAAGCCCTCATTACTCTTTGGGCTCTTGGGGCCTGTGGGCTTTGCTCGATGGCCTCTATTGATGCATCCATAATATCCAAATGGGAATCGGAATGGACCTGAGCTTCAGTCAGGACAACTAACCTATTATCCAATTCAATACAGTCATCATTTGCAGCCGGTGAGGGCGGGGAGAGGGGAGTTGTAGGTATGGCAGAAGGGCTCCCCCGTCCTAAGGAAGCTCTCCGGTCATTGTTAATTTTATTGACAACTTTCACTAGGTAGTTGTCTAAGGTAGCTAAACCCGGGGTGCTTTTGTCGGACTTCTGATAAGACATTATTAAATCTAGCGAGATACCGTTAGAATATTAAAACCAGTTTAAGAGAACAAAGTGTATCATGAATATCCGAAGAACCAAATATAATGGTAAAACCAAAGCTAAGAGGCAAGGTGCAGTAAATACATCTGGACGAAGTCCATAGTCCTAAGACCAAATAATAAAAGTTTCACTTGCGGGTGATGATTGGGCGAATTGGCAAGACCAAAGCCCGTGGCCCAGCCCAGCCTCGACCTGCCCCGGACTGCCACAGACTGTCCCGCCCTTGCCCCGGGCTTCTCCTGCCGCGTCCCGCGCGCGTCCTTGCGGGACGAGGGACCGGTCAAGTCTTTATGCACCTCCTGGCGCGTGGAAACAGCGCGTCCTGCCCCCAAGGATCCTGGGGCTTGTAGGCATTGGCAGACAGCAGCAATGCCCGGCCGCGTCAGGGAAAGCAGCAAAGCCCAGCGCCCAACAAACACCGGGGGACTCAGCACCGGTCAAGTCTTTATGCACCTCCTGGCGTGTGGAAACAGCGCGTCCTGCCCCTAAGGATCCTGGGGCTTGTAGGTGTTGGCAGACAGCAGCAGCGGTGAGACCGGCGGAACCAAGCCCGGCCGGTCGATAGAAGCAGGGGGCGGAGCAATGCCCGGCCTCGTCAGGGAAAGCAGCAAAGCCCAGCGCCTAACAATGAACTTGATTCTAATATAGAAGGAAAGAATATATTGCATGACGATGGAATAGACAAAGTATTGGATAGGATGGATATAACATACAATCAGACTGCAATGACACATTATAAACCACGTTCTACGTTTTACCCACCATTAGGACATGACAACATTGACACGTTTCACGATGTTGTCAACACCCAATTGGTGAAATTTAGACAGAAGAAATGGTTTAAGACACAACATACACACAATCTCACGTCATCACAAAGGAAAGCCCTGCTCTCTCTGTCAGAGGATAGCGACATTGTCATACGTCCGGCAGACAAGGGTGGCAATGTGGTTGTCCTAGACAGAGAGAAATATATTGCGGAAGCATTGCGGAAGCTCACTGACCGCAAATTCTACATAGAGGTCAACAGGGAGACATTTTCCAATAGCATTGAATGCGTTGGGAAAACTCAAGAACTGGAAATATGTAGGAATATTAGAATGGGAAGAGTACTGTTATTTGAAACAAGATTATCCCATCCTACCAGTACTATATCTTCTCCCTTAAGGTACATAAAGATCCATTGAATCCCCTGGTAAGACCTATTGTGTCATCCAGGGGAAGTGCCACAGAGAATATTTCCAAATACGTAGATTTCTTCCTGAGGGAATATGTCAGCAAACTCCCTTCCTATCTTAAGGACACCAAGGACTTCCTCACCAAGGTGGAGGGTATACATTGGGAGGAGGGTTTCCTACTCGTCACACTGGATGTCAGCTCACTCTATACCATAATCAAACATGAGCATGGTGTATAGGCATGTAAACGATTTTTAGAGACTAGACATATCAGATTTAGGTCACATACCACAATGGTCCTTGAAATGATGGAGTTTTGCCTTACTAATAATATCTTCAAGTTTAATGGCACTCTATATAAACAAGTGACCGGTACTGCAATGGGGACTTGTTTTGCCTCATCGTTTGCAAACGTATTCCTAGGCAAAGGGGGGGAAGAGACCTTAGGTAATACATCAATCTTTCCAGAGGTGGAATGAGTGGAACTTTAGCTCCGCTTTATTGATGACATTTTCATTGTGTGAAGAGGCAATGAGGCAAAAGCTACTGCGTTTATTAATAAACTGAATGACAACAAGTACAACATCACACTCACTAGCACCATGAGCAGGGCCACAGTTGAATTTCTAGACACCTAGGTAGAGGTAGTGGGTAACATTATACAAACCAAACTTTTCCACAAGGATACGACAGGGAACACCTTACTGCATGCCCTCAGCAGTCACCCAGATCCCCTCAAATGGACTATTCCATTTAGAGAGCTGCTGAGGGCAAAACGTAATTGCAGCACAGAAGCAGGATTTCAAGCTGAATTGGTTTGTTATAACTGAAAGATGTAAGGCCAGTGGATACCCACAGTGGGTACTCAACAAAGCCCTCGGAAAAGTGGAACAAGTCAAAGATCAGATACTCTCCAAACTAAGACTGAGGGAGATTCTGAAATAATAGAACATAACATCAGAATTATACTGACCTATAACAGAAATGCCAGGAACGTCTGAAACATCCTTAACATACATTGGGATATTCTTAAAAGTGACCCTAACATAGGTCCCACCATAAGTGAGAAACCTTGTATCACATACAGGAAGGGTTACAGTCTCAGGGACAGGATGGTACACAGCGACATAACAACCTATAACACAATGAAGGATCAGGGACTCAAAGTTTTCTTTCCGTGCGGGCATTGTAGAGCATGCAGAAATAGTGTAATGAAGAAAGAATTTCCCGGAGGGGGAGGGAATATGAAATCCATCACCCAGTTTGTTATGTGTGGGACCCCTTTGTGATCTATTGCTTAGTATACCCATGCAATTGGAAATATAGAAATATAAGGGCAGTACTGTCCATCCTGCTTAAAAGCAAGTGTTGGAGCATATGCGAGCAATTAATAAGCAGGACCAACAATATCCTGTAGCTCGCCATTTCCAACAACATCACTTTTACAACAATGCCCTACTCAGTGATTTCATCATATAACACATCCCGAGATCCCCAAGGGGAGGGAATAGAGTGTTAAAACTTAGGCAACGAGAATCCAGGTACATCATCGATCTCCAGACTAAATCCCCGGAGGGTTACATTTTGACAAAGAATTGAGAATACACCTGTATAAAATGTAATCTATGAGGTATTTCTTCCTATATAGCCTCATGAGGGAGCTAGTAAACTGTAATGTAGTGTAATCTATAAGTCAACTGAGAAGTTGTAGATTTTTTAACTGTATTGAGCACATGTATTTCATTTTCTCTTTTTCTCGCTTCTCTTTCTTTTTCTTTTTTTTCTTTTTTCACTACAGGAGGAAAGGAAGGGACCCATTCTACCATGGTAGTTTCACATTCACGGGTTCCCTAACCTTTTTTCTGGAGGCACGGGGATATCATTTCACGCACAGTAAGATTGGTCACCTATGGTTTGACAATTTTTTTATTCTATTGTATGTATTGTTTGGATTGTTCAGACTCTGTGTCTCTCCTGTACATAGTGATACCAAAGGGGATGATGGACAGAGCGTTTGAGCAAATCAAACACTTACACCCAGTCAACTGATCTGGGTTTAATCCATCATCATTCATTAACTTACTCCACTACCCCAGTTCAGACATGGCCATATGCAAATCAGTCTGACCCTGTGTCTTATGGGAACAGTACAGCACCGAACTGCCAAGCCATGTCTTCCCTGGACCAGAAGCGAGCATCCTGGGACCGGTTTGGGGTTCATAACCCTCATCAGCCTGGCTATCGTGAATCCAGTGGCAAAGTGAGCAAGGGACCCACATCTGGGCATACCGTGCCAACTTAGGGCGAACAAAGTGATACAAAAGGGGATGATGGATGGGGGTGTTGGAGTGATCTAAAGAATGATGATGGATTAAACCCAGATCAGTCGACTGGGGGTGGGTGTTTGATTTGCTCAAGTGCTCCGTCCATCATCCCCTTTGGTATCGCTTTGTTTGCACTATCTTCCATCCTAGTCACAGAGGTATTCAATCAATCAATCAATCAATCAATCAATCAATCAATCATGGCATTTGTAAAGCGCGCTACTCACCTGGGTGGGTCTCAAGGCGCTGGGGGAGGGGAGTATGTTACTGCTCGAACAGCCAGGTCTTGAGCTGTTTCCTGAAGGTGAGATGGTCCTGGGTTCGCCGGAGGTGGGTGGGGAGGGAGTTCCAAGTCTTGGCTGCCAGGTAGGAGAAGGATCTTCCTCCGGCGGTGGCTCTGCAGATGCGTGGTACGGTGGCGAGTGCGTGGCTGGTCGATCGTAGCTGGCGGGTGGGCGTGTAGAAGGTCATGCGGTCGTTGAGGTACTTGGGGCCCAGGTCGTGGAGAGCCTTGTGTGCATGGGTGAGGAGTCTGAACGTGATTCTCTTGCTGACGGGGAGCCAGTGCAGGTCTCTCAGGTGTCCGGTGATGTGGCTGTGTCGGGGGATGTCCAGGATGAGTCGTGCGGAGGCGTTCTGGATGCGTTGGAGTCTTTTTTGAAGTTTGGCTGTGGTTCCGGCGTAGAGGGTGTTCCCGTAGTCCAGTCGGCTGGTAACGAGTGCCTGGGTGACCGTCTTCCTGGTTTCAGTGGGGATCCATCTGAAGATCTTGCGGAGCATGCGCAGGGTGTTGAAGCACGAGGATGAGACGGCGTTGACTTGTCTGGTCATTGACAGGGAGGAGTCCAGGATGAAGCCCAGGTTGCGTGCGTGGTCCGTTGGTTTGGGAGCGGTGCCCAGGGCCGGCAGCCACCAGGAGTCATCCCAGGCGGAGGGTGAAGATCCCAGGATGAGGACTTCCGTCTTGTCTGAGTTCAGTTTAAGGCGGCTGTTCCTCATCCAGTCGGCGACGTCTTTCATCCCTTCGTGTATGTTGGCTCTGGCGGTGGTGGGGTCGTTAGTGAGGGAGAGGATGAGCTGGGTGTCGTCGGCGTAGGAGATGATGTTGAGGTTGTGTTGGTGTGCGATGGCTGCGAGGGGGCTCATGTAGATGTTGAAGAGGGTTGGACTGAGTGAGGATCCTTGTGGTACGCGGCAGATGACTTCAGTGGCCTTGGATCTGAACGGAGGGAGGCGGACTCTCTGGGTTCTTCCGGTGAGGAACGAGATGATCCACTCCAGCGCTTTCTCTCGGACTCCGGTGTTGCTGAGGCGCTTCACTAGGGTGCGGTGGCAGACAGTGTCAAATGCCGCAGAGAGGTCCAGGAGGATGAGGGCCGCTGTTTCCCCGTTGTCGATCAGGGTTCTGATGTCGTCGGTGGCTGCGATTAGGGCGGTCTCGGTGCTGTGGTTGGCCCGAAACCCGGACTGCGAGGGCTTGAGGGATCCGTTCGTCTCGAGGAAGGCAGCAAGCTGTTTGTTGACGGTCTTCTTGATGACTTTGGCCGGAAAAGGAAGGAGCGAGATGGGACGGTAGTTCTTGAGGTCTCAGGTGTCCGCCGTTGGTTTCTTCAGGGGCGCGGTCAGCTCGGCGTGCTTCCAGCTCTCCGGGAAGGTGGTGGTGTGGAAGGAGGAGTTGATGGTGTCTCGGAGATGGGGTGCGATGATGGCGTCGGCTTTGTTGAAGACGTGGTGTGGGCACGGGTCGGTTGGTGATCCGGAGTGGATGGAGTTCATCGTGCGGGTGGTGTCTTCGGAGCTGATCGGGGTCCAGTTGCAGAGGGTGTTGGTGGTGGGCGTTCGTTCGGTGGTAGGGTGCGTGGTCTGTGCGTCGAAGCTGTTGTGTATGTCAGCGATCTTGCGGTGGAAGAACGAGGCGAGTGAGTTGCAGAGGTCTTGCGAGGGAGTGATGTCGTTGTTTCCGGCGCTGGGGTTGGAGAACTCTTTGACGATGCTGAAGAGTTCCTTGCTATCGTGGGCGTTGTTGTCCAGTCGTTCTTTGAGTGCTGTCTTTTTGGTGGCGCGGATCAACTGATGGTGTTTGCGGGTGGCGTGCTTGAGGGCGGTCATGTTGTCTGTGGTCTGGTCAAGCCGCCAGGCTTTCTCGAGGGTGCGGTAGTTCTTCTTGGATTCCTTGAGTTCGTCGGTGAACCAGGGGGTTTTCTTGCTGCCGGGTCTGCTGGGAGGGTTCTTTAGTGGTGCGAGGCCATCCGCGCAGGCGGTCAGCCACTTGGTGAGGTTTCTGGCTGCTTCGTTGGGGTCCGTTGTGCTGGTGGGAGTGTTCTGGCTGAGGGAGGCGGTGAGCTGCTCGGCGGTGATCTTGCTCCAGCTTCGGCGGGGGACCTGTTGCGGGTGGTGGTGGGTCATAGTTCTTCTGAAGCTGAAGTGGACGCAGCTGTGGTCGGTCCAGTGGAGTCCGGTGGCGTGGCTGAAGGAGATGTGCTTGCTGGATGAGAAGACGGGGTCAAGCGTGTGTCCATCGTGGTGGGTGGGGGTGTTCACCAGTTGCTTGAGTCCGAGGTTGGCGAGGTTGTCCAGCAGGGCGGTGGTGTTTCTGTCGTTGTTGTTCTCCAGGTGGAAGTTGAGGTCCCCTAGGAGGATGTAGTCGACGGAGGGAAGGGCGTGCGGGCTGATGAAGTCTGCGATGTCTTCGCTGAATTGTGTGCCTGGTCCCGGTGGTCTGTAGATGAGGGTGCCTCAGAGGGTGGTCTTGGGGTCAGTGTGTATCTGGAAGTGCAGGTGTTCGGCGGCGGAGAAGGTTTCGTCGGAGTTAGTCGAGATGCGGATGGTGTTCTTGTGCACGATGGCGATGCCTCCTCCCGTCTGGTTGACACGATCCTTCCGGGTGATCTTGTATCCGTCTGGGATGGCTATGGCGATGTCTGGCGCTGAGGAGGCGTTAGTCCAGGTTTCGGTGAGGAAGGCGACGTCCGGTGCTGTAGCGTCGAGCAGGTCCCAGAGTTCCACGGCGTGCCTGTGGACGGAGCGGGTGTTGAGCAGGATGCACTTCAGGTGATTGCTGCTGGTGTTGGACTTGGCGGGGGCGGTGCAGGTCCGGGCGCAGGTGAATCGGCAGGTTTGGCAGGCAAAGGGTCCGTGGGTGCGTCTCGGGGTGGCTTGGTAGCAGGCAGGGGTCCGGCCGGGATTCAGTGCGTTGAGAGTTGCGGCGTCGTAGGTCCGTGGTGTAGTCTTGCATCGGCGGTGGGGACCAGGGGTCCTGGCGCTGGGCGCGGTCCAGGCGCGGACGGGCTTGCCTTTGGCACTCCCGCTGCGCATTCGCATGGGCGTCATAAGTGAGGAGCCGGGAGGGAGGAGCAGCTGGGTGGCGGGAGCGGGGGGGGGCGAATGGGCAGGAGGGGGGCAGGGCCGCAGGGAGTCAGCGGCGGGAAAAAGAGGACAGAGGGCGGCTCAGCGGCGGCTGGGTCATCCGGGGAGCTGGAAAAAAACAGAGGAAAAAGAAAATGAAAACGCAGGGCAGGACACTATGTAAGGCAAGGAAAACAAGAGGAATGGAGGCAAAAGGTTTAATGAAAACGAAGGGCAACACGAAATGAAAGGCCACAATGTAAGGCAAAATGAAAGGACACAATGTAAGGCAAGGAAAACAAGAGGAATGGAGGCAAAAGGTTAATGAAAACGAATGGCAACACAAAATGAAAGGCAAGAGAGACAGAAAAAACGGAGGCAAAAAGGAGGTAAAACCAAGGGCAAAACACAATGCAGGCAAGCAGAACGAGTCTGAAGCAGTGGTGTGTGGGGGCGACCTTGCCTGGCTCAAATTCTGCAACTTGCTAATAGAAAACCATGTCTATCAATAAAATGTTGACAAACTTAGTCCACTAATGGATCATTTCGATGACACACCGGTGGGCAGGCTGCATCCGTCTGGACACAGATGCCACTCTAAATTCTAAATACCATGGTGGAATGTCTTTGACAGCAACCTGACAAAAAACAAATAACACAGTGGAAGGATGGCACAATGCAGAATTCAACCTAGACTTTACAAATGTATTGAAGCAATACAAAAGGAACAAACCTACCACGAACTAAGAATAGAACAATCTGGTTTTCTAATTGGCCCTAAACAAACCAATAAAATGTGCAAAATGCTACAATGCAAAGTCAAATTTGTTTGCAAATAACAGAAGCCATATACTACATAGAACTAATAGCCAAATCCATCCATTAATGCACAAATAAACCTACCAAAAAACTCACAAACTACAACATGCTCTAAACCAATGAACCAATAAAAATATATATATGAATATTTTATTACATCAGTGAAATAACTATATGAAATCAAAAAAAGAAATAAACACTGATATCATACAAATATACATAATAATAAATACAAAAAATTACTAAGCATCCATCCAACTTAAAAACAAGTTCAAATCAACACATTAAATAAATGCAACAAATAATTCATGCAACTCCACATTATAATAAAATAAGCACAGCATAAATATATGAAATTTCCCACACACAGCAAAAAGTCAATATAAAACTTGCCATTTTGTATCTGTAAACCTTTCTCCACCTCCACGTAACAAAGAAGAATAATCCAATAAAAAATGATGAAAACAATCCTGAAAAGCACCAACTGAAATGCAAAAATATAAAGATTATTCAAAATACCTCAAAATCATCAAAAGTGTGTTGGTTCCACAAACAAAAAGTGTTTGAACTGCTCCAGGAAACCCCCCAAAAAAGAAAATCAAAGTGAAAATAAATGGTTTATAATAAACCAAAATTAATTTCCTTAAATAAAAAAAATCATAAACTCCAACTTCCCATCGAATTAATTCATAGAGCCAAACCTGAAAAAAACACATTAAACAGCCACCAGTACAATACCCACCAGTACAATACAGTACATTATCAAATCTGCACATACATTACACTTAGGGGTTGATTACAATGTAGGTGGGAGTTGCCTCTGACCAACATCATAGTGGTCACATATGGTGTGGCCACATACTCCCATTTCTCTATGAGAGTTTGTGCTGGGTCTGTAAACCGGCCGCAGCACAAGATCCCATGGTGAAATGGGAGGTTCTGTTCATCACTGCACTCTGTGACAGGCACTTCAATGTGGCTGCCACAAGGTGTAGAGATTAACAAATAGGCACCATAGGTGCCCCCTCGGCCCCCAATCGGAGGCTGCAAGGAGAAGGGGGCCCTGCTAGGGGACCCCAAACTCGATTTCCGAGAGGCTTTCCATGTCGGAAAGCCCAGCATGGAAAGCCTGTCAGAAAGAAAGCATTGTAATCCCTACAGGGGAAACACCGTGCATATGGATTACAGGCCGGTCTCCGAATGGCCGACGGGCTCGGAATCCATCCCGAATGACTACCTGGTTTCCAATCCGACCGCATAGATTGTAATTTGGTGGTCAGAATTGAAACCACGATGAGACTTTCTGGGCATTATTGTAATTAGGCCCTTAATCATCAAAACATAAGAAACATTACATATTTTAACAAAACATAATCATATATTGGTAATACATTGTAAAAAAAACACCATGCAAAAAACAGTGCAGGACACAAATAAAAACACATTTAAATATACTTTTAACTCCCAAACGACACTAAACCCAACTTTCAAACATCTATCCTAGATCCCACCTACCCTTAATACCCTTAAAATAAATACAAATTATGAAAAATTAATTTTGAAAAAAATGTGACAACTTTTTTTTATACTAAGGGGCAGCATTTCGATGTTGAGCTGAAAGCCTCCTTCCGACAGTTGGAATCTACTCGACGGCATCAGAGCCCGAACGTAAACTGGCCGGTCATTCCGAATCGGTTTGGAGCATCTCATGGACTATTTATGTTGTTCGGAACCACATTGTACACCCTGATGGACAGCGTTTCCGCACACGGGATTACAATGTCATTTTCCAACAGCCTCCAAAGTCACTTTCCGACAGCCTTTCCGTGTCAGTCAGGTCAACGTAGAAAGACTGCCAGAAAGTTAATTTGGGGGCACCTGGAAGGGCCCCCTTATCTCCTCAGCCTACGGTTGATGGCCGAGGGGGTACCCAAAGGACCACCCTGTAAAACCTTGCACTTTGTGGTAGGCACCATGGGGTGCCTGCCACAGGGTAAAGCGTTTCCAGCAAGCACTCCATTTCCCCATAGGAGCCTCTGCTATGGCCGGTTCTCAGGCGTAACACGGGCTTCCATAGGAAACAATGGGAATCTGACAGAACAGTCTAAAAATTGTGACTCTGCATTGTAAATTGCTATTTTGCACAGTACCTGAAGCACTTTAAAAAATTGCTAGCACCCTCTATTTCGCAGTGTCCTGAGGCGGAAAGTCGGGACCTGCCCCTAACGCTAGGAAGAAAGCCAAAACCGATCTTAAGGTTTTAGGCTATTTGCTGTCTGTCACTCACCTCGAGTGTAGCCGAGGTAGGACTACGCAGGGCGGCCATCTTGGGTGAGGAGAAGGCTGGTGGCGGAGGATTGGAGTGCTTAGCCACGCCCGCACTCCCGCCCTCGAGCGCATAAAACAAACAACAAAACATCCAGTTCCCACTGATTGCAAGTGAGTGTGGATGCGACGCTGAGCACTGAAGGCGTTTTTTTTTTAACATTTTAATTGTTTAAAAATTGTGACTCTGCTTTGTAAATTGCTATTTTGCACAGTACCCGAAGCATTTAAAAAAATTGCTAGCACCCTCTATTTCGCAGCGTCCTGAGGCGGAAAGCCGGGACCTGCCCCTAACGCTAGGAAGAAAGCCAAAACCGATCTTAGGGTTTTAGGCTATTTGCTGTCTGTCACTCACCTCGAGTGTAGCCGAGGTAGGACTACGCAGGGCGGCCATCTTGGGTGAGGAGAAGGCTGGTGGGCGAGGATTGGAGTGCTTAGCCACGCCCGCACTCCCGCCCTCGAGCGCATAAAACAAACAACAAAACATCCAGTTCCCACTGATTGCGAGTGAGTGTGGATGCGACGCTGAGCACTGAAGGCGTTTTTTTTTTACATTTTAATTGTTTAAAAATTGTGACTCTGCTTTGTAAATTGCTATTTTGCACAGTACCCGAAGCACTTTAAAAAACTTGCTGGCACCCTCTATTTCGCAGCGTCCTGAGGCGGAAAGCCGGAACCTGCCCCTAACGCTAGGAAGAAAGCCAAAACCGATCTTAGGGTTTTAGGCTATTTGCTGTCTGTCACTCACCTCGAGTTTAGCCGAGGTAGGACTACGCAGGGCGACCATCTTGGGTGAGGAGAAGGCTGGTGGGCGAGGATTGGAGTGCTTAGCCACGCCCACACTCCCGCCCTCGAGCGCATAAAACAAACAACAAAACATCCAGTTCCCACTGATTGCGAGTGAATGTGGATGCGACGCTGAGCACTGAAGGCGTTTTTTTTTTACATTTTAATTGTTTAAAAATTGTGACTCTGCTTTGTAAATTGCTATTTTGCACAGTACCCGAAGCACTTTAAAAAATTGGTAGCACCCTCTATTTCGCAGCGTCCTGAGGCGGAAAGCCGGGACCTGCCCCTAACGCTAGGAAGAAAGCCAAAACCGATCTTAGGGTTTTAGGCTATTTGCTGTCTGTCACTCACCTCGAGTGTAGCTGAGGTAGGACTACGCAGGGCGGCCATCTTGGGTGAGGAGAAGGCTGGTGGGCGAGGATTGGAGTGCTTAGCCACGCCCGCACTCCCGCCCTCGAGCGCATAAAACAAACAACAAAACATCCAGTTCCCACTGATTGCGAGTGAGTGTGGATGCGACGCTGAGCACTAAAGGCGTTTTTTTTAACATTTTAATTGTTTAAAAATTGTGACTCTGCTTTGTAAATTGCTATTTTGCACAGTACCCGAAGCACTTTAAAAAATTGCTAGCACCCTCTATTTCGCAGCGTCCTGAGGCGGAAATCCGGGACCTGCCCCTAACGCTAGGAAGAAAGCCAAAACCGATCTTAGGGTTTTAGGCTATTTGCTGTCTGTCACTCACCTCGAGTGTAGCCGAGGTAGGACTACGCAGGGCGGCCATCTTGGGTGAGGAGAAGGCTGGTGGGCGAGGATTGGAGTGCTTAGCCACGCCCGCACTCCCGCCCTCGAGCGCATAAAACAAACAACAAAACATCCAGTTCCCACTGATTGCGCGTGAGTGTGGATGCGACGCTGAGCACTGAAGGCGTTTTTTTTTTACATTTTAATTGTTTAAAAATAGTGACTCTGCTTTGTAAATTGCTATTTTGCACAGTACCCGAAGCACTTTAAAAAACTTGCTGGCACCCTCTATTTCGCAGCGTCCTGAGGCAGAAAGCCGGAACCTGCCCCTAACGCTAGGAAGAAAGCCAAAACCGATCTTAGGGTTTTAGGCTATTTGCTGTCTGTCACTCACCTCGAGTTTAGCCGAGGTAGGACTATGCAGGGCGGCCATCTTGGGTGAGGAGAAGGCTGGTGGGCGAGGATTGGAGTGCTTAGCCACGCCCGCACTCCCGCCCTCGAGCGCATAAAACAAACAACAAAACATCCAGTTCCCACTGATTGCGAGTGAGTGTGGATGCGACGCTGAGCACTGAAGGCGTTTTTTTTTTACATTTTAATTGTTTAAAAATTGTGACTCTGCTTTGTAAATTGCTATTTTGCACAGTACCCGAAGCACTTTAAAAAATTGGTAGCACCCTCTATTTCGCAGCGTCCTGAGGCGGAAAGCCGGGACCTGCCCCTAACGCTAGGAAGAAAGCCAAAACCGATCTTAGGGTTTTAGGCTATTTGCTGTCTGTCACTCACCTCGAGTGTAGCCGAGGTAGGACTACGCAGGGCGGCCATCTTGGGTGAGGAGAAGGCTGGTGGGCGAGGATTGGAGTGCTTAGCCACGCCCGCACTCCCGCCCTCGAGCGCATAAAACAAACAACAAAACATCCAGTTCCCACTGATTGCGAGTGAGTGTGGATGCGACGCTGAGCACTGAAGGCGTTTTTTTTTAACATTTTAAATGTTTAAAAATTGTGACTCTGCTTTGTAAATTGCTATTTTGCACAGTACCCGAAGCACTTTAAAAAATTGCTAGCACCCTCTATTTCGCAGCGTCCTGAGGCGGAAAGCCGGGACCTGCCCCTAACGCTAGGAAGAAAGCCAAAACCGATCTTAGGGTTTTAGGCTATTTGCTGTCTGTCACTCACCTCGAGTGTAGCCGATGTAGGACTACGCAGGGTGGCCATCTTGGGTGAGGAGAAGGCTGGTGGGCGAGGATTGGAGTGCTTAGCCATGCCCGCACTCCCGCCCTCGAGCGCATAAAACAAACAACAAACATCCAGTTCCCACTGATTGCGAGTGAGTGTGGATGCGACGCTGAGCACTGAAGGCGTTTATTTTTAACATTTTAATTGTTTAAAAATTGTGACTCTGCTTTGTAAATTGCTATTTTGCACAGTACCCGAAGCACTTTAAAAAACTTGCTGGCACCCTCTATTTCGCAGCGTCCTGAGGCGGAAAGCCGGAACCTGCCCCTAACGCTGGGAAGAAAGCCAAAACCGATCTTAGGGTTTTAGGCTATTTGCTGTCTGTCACTCACCTCGAGTGTAGCCGAGGTAGGACTACGCAGGGCGGCCATCTTGGGTGAGGAGAAGGCTGGTGGGCGAGGATTGGAGTGCTTAGCCACGCCCGCACTCCCGCCCTCGAGCGCATAAAACAAACAACAAAACATCCAGTTCCCACTGATTGCGAGTGAGTGTGGATGCGACGCTGAGCACTGAGGGCGTTTTTTTTTAAACATTTTAATTGTTTAAAAATTGTGACTCTGCTTTGTAAATTGCTATTTTGCACAGTACCCGAAGCACTTAAAAAAATTGCTAGCACCCTCTATTTCGCAGCGTCCTGAGGCGGAAAGCCGGGACCTGCCCCTAACGCTAGGAAGAAAGCCAAAACCGATCTTAGGGTTTTAGGCTATTTGCTATCTGTCACTCACCTCGAGTGTAGCTGAGGTAGGACTACGCAGGGCGGCCATCTTGGGTGAGGAGAAGGCTGGTGGGCGAGGATTGGAGTGCTTAGCCACGCCCGCACTCCCGCCCTCGAGCGCATAAAACAAACAACAAAACATCCTGTTCCCACTGATTAAGAGTGAGTGTGGATGTGACGCTGAGCACTGAAGGCGTTTTTTTTAACATTTTAATTGTTTAAAAATTGTGACTCTGCTTTGTAAATTGCTATTTTGCACAGTACCCGAAGCACTTTAAAAAATTGCTAGCACCCTCTATTTCGCAGCGTCCTGAGGCGGAAAGCCGGGACCTGCCCCTAACGCTACGAAGAAAGCCAAAACCGATCTTAGGGTTTTAGGCTATTTGCTGTCTGTCACTCACCTCGAGTGTAGCCGAGGTAGGACTACGCAGGGCGGCCATCTTGGGTGAGGAGAAGGCTGGTGGGCGAGGATTGGAGTGCTTAGCCACGCCCGCACTCCCGCCCTCGAGCGCATAAAACAAACAACAAAACATCCAGTTCCCACTGATTGCGAGTGAGTGTGGATGCGACGCTGAGCACTGAAGGCGTTTTTTTTTAACATTTTAATTGTTTAAAAATTGTGACTCTGCTTTGTAAATTGCTATTTTGCACAGTACCCGAAGCACTTTAAAAAACTTGCTGGCACCCTCTATTTCGCAGCGTCCTGAGGCGGAAAGCCGGAACCTGCCCCTAACGCTAGGAAGAAAGCCAAAACCGATTTTAGGGTTTTAGGCTATTTGCTGTCTGTCACTCACCTCGAGTGTAGCCGAGGTAGGACTACGCAGGGCGGCCATCTTGGGTGAGGAGAAGGCTGGTGGGCGAGGATTGGAGTGCTTAGCCACGCCCGCACTCCCGCCCTCGAGCGCATAAAACAAACAACAAAACATCCAGTTCCCACTGATTGCGAGTGAGTGTGGATGCGACGCTGAGCACTGAAGGCGTTTTTTTTTAACATTTTAATTGTTTAAAAATTGTGACTCTGCTTTGTAAATTGCTATTTTGCACAGTACCCGAAGCACTTTAAAAAATTGGTAGCACCCTCTATTTCGCAGCGTCCTGAGGCGGAAAGCCGGGACCTGCCCCTAACGCTAGGAAGAAAACCAAAACCGATCTTAGGGTTTTAGGCTATTTGCTGTCTGTCACTCACCTCGAGTGTAGCTGAGGTAGGACTACGCAGGGCGGCCATCTTGGGTGAGGAGAAGGCTGGTGGGCGAGGATTGGAGTGCTTAGCCACGCCCGCACTCCCGCCCTCGAGCGCATAAAACAAACAACAAAACATCCAGTTCCCACTGATTGCGAGTGAGTGTGGATGCGACGCTGAGCACTGAAGGCGTTTTTTTTAAACATTTTAATTGTTTAAAAATTGTGACTCTGCTTTGTAAATTGCTATTTTGCACAGTACCCGAAGCACTTTAAAAAACTTGCTGGCACCCTCTATTTCGCAGCGTCCTGAGGCGGAAAGCCGGAACCTGCCCCTAACGCTAGGAAGAAAGCCAAAACCGATCTTAGGGTTTTAGGCTATTTGCTGTCTGTCACTCACCTCGAGTGTAGCCGAGGTAGGACTACGCAGGGCGGCCATCTTGGCTGAGGAGAAGGCTGGTGGGCGAGGATTGGAGTGCTTAGCCACGCCCGCACTCCTGCCCTCGAGCGCATAAAACAAACAACAAAACATCCAGTTCCCACTGATTGCGAGTGAGTGTGGATGCGACGCTGAGCACTGAAGGCGTTTTTTTTAAACATTTTAATTGTTTAAAAATTGTGACTCTGCTTTGTAAATCGCTATTTTGCACAGTACCCGAAGCACTTTAAAAAATTGGTAGCACCCTCTATTTCGCAGCGTCCTGAGGCGGAAAGACGGGACCTGCCCCTAACGCTAGGAAGAAAGCCAAAACCGATCTTAGGGTTTTAGACTATTTGCTGTCTGTCACTCACCTCGAGTGTAGCTGAGGTAGGACTACGCAGGGCGGCCATCTTGGGTGAGGAGAAGGCTGGTGGGCGAGGATTGGAGTGCTTAGCCACGCCCGCACTCCCGCCCTCGAGCGCATAAAACAAACAACAAAACATCCAGTTCCCACTGATTGCGAGTGAGTGTGGATGCGACGCTGAGCACTGAAGGCGTTTTTTTTAGCATTTTAATTGTTTAAAAATTGTGACTCTGCTTTGTAAATTGCTATTTTGCACAGTACCCGAAGCACTTTAAAAAATTGCTAGCACCCTCTATTTCGCAGCGTCCTGAGGCGGAAAGCCGGGACCTGCCCCTAACGCTAGGAAGAAAGCCAAAACCGATCTTAGGGTTTTAGGCTATTTGCTGTCTGTCACTCACCTCGAGTGTAGCCGAGGTAGGACTACGCAGGGCGGCCATCTTGGGTGAGGAGAAGGCTGGTGGGCGAGGATTGGAGTGCTTAGCCACGCCCGCACTCCCGCCCTCGAGCGCATAAAACAAACAACAAAACATCCAGTTCCCACTGATTGCGCGTGAGTGTGGATGCGACGCTGAGCACTGAAGGCGTTTTTTTTTTACATTTTAATTGTTTAAAAATAGTGACTCTGCTTTGTAAATTGCTATTTTGCACAGTACCCGAAGCACTTTAAAAAACTTGCTGGCACCCTCTATTTCGCAGCGTCCTGAGGCAGAAAGCCGGAACCTGCCCCTAACGCTAGGAAGAAAGCCAAAACCGATCTTAGGGTTTTAGGCTATTTGCTGTCTGTCACTCACCTCGAGTTTAGCCGAGGTAGGACTATGCAGGGCGGCCATCTTGGGTGAGGAGAAGGCTGGTGGGCGAGGATTGGAGTGCTTAGCCACGCCCGCACTCCCGCCCTCGAGCGCATAAAACAAACAACAAAACATCCAGTTCCCACTGATTGCGAGTGAGTGTGGATGCGACGCTGAGCACTGAAGGCGTTTTTTTTTTACATTTTAATTGTTTAAAAATTGTGACTCTGCTTTGTAAATTGCTATTTTGCACAGTACCCGAAGCACTTTAAAAAATTGGTAGCACCCTCTATTTCGCAGCGTCCTGAGGCGGAAAGCCGGGACCTGCCCCTAACGCTAGGAAGAAAGCCAAAACCGATCTTAGGGTTTTAGGCTATTTGCTGTCTGTCACTCACCTCGAGTGTAGCTGAGGTAGGACTACGCAGGGCGGCCATCTTGGGTGAGGAGAAGGCTGGTGGGCGAGGATTGGAGTGCTTAGCCACGCCCGCACTCCCGCCCTCGAGCGCATAAAACAAACAACAAAACATCCAGTTCCCACTGATTGCGAGTGAGTGTGGATGCGACGCTGAGCACTGAAGGCGTTTTTTTTTAACATTTTAATTGTTTAAAAATTGTGACTCTGCTTTGTAAATTGCTATTTTGCACAGTACCCGAAGCACTTTAAAAAATTGCTAGCACCCTCTATTTCGCAGCGTCCTGAGGCGGAAAGCCGGGACCTGCCCCTAACGCTAGGAAGAAAGCCAAAACCGATCTTAGGGTTTTAGGCTATTTGCTGTCTGTCACTCACCTCGAGTGTAGCCGAGGTAGGACTACGCAGGGCGGCCATCTTGGGTGAGGAGAAGGCTGGTGGGCGAGGATTGGAGTGCTTAGCCACGCCCGCACTCCCGCCCTCGAGCGCATAAAACAAACAACAAAACATCCAGTTCCCACTGATTGCGAGTGAGTGTGGATGCGACGCTGAGCACTGAAGGCGTTTTTTTTTAACATTTTAAATGTTTAAAAATTGTGACTCTGCTTTGTAAATTGCTATTTTGCACAGTACCCGAAGCACTTTAAAAAATTGCTAGCACCCTCTATTTCGCAGCGTCCTGAGGCGGAAAGCCGGGACCTGCCCCTAACGCTAGGAAGAAAGCCAAAACCGATCTTAGGGTTTTAGGCTATTTGCTGTCTGTCACTCACCTCGAGTGTAGCCGATGTAGGACTACGCAGGGTGGCCATCTTGGGTGAGGAGAAGGCTGGTGGGCGAGGATTGGAGTGCTTAGCCATGCCCGCACTCCCGCCCTCGAGCGCATAAAACAAACAACAAACATCCAGTTCCCACTGATTGCGAGTGAGTGTGGATGCGACGCTGAGCACTGAAGGCGTTTATTTTTAACATTTTAATTGTTTAAAAATTGTGACTCTGCTTTGTAAATTGCTATTTTGCACAGTACCCGAAGCACTTTAAAAAACTTGCTGGCACCCTCTATTTCGCAGCGTCCTGAGGCGGAAAGCCGGAACCTGCCCCTAACGCTGGGAAGAAAGCCAAAACCGATCTTAGGGTTTTAGGCTATTTGCTGTCTGTCACTCACCTCGAGTGTAGCCGAGGTAGGACTACGCAGGGCGGCCATCTTGGGTGAGGAGAAGGCTGGTGGGCGAGGATTGGAGTGCTTAGCCACGCCCGCACTCCCGCCCTCGAGCGCATAAAACAAACAACAAAACATCCAGTTCCCACTGATTGCGAGTGAGTGTGGATGCGACGCTGAGCACTGAGGGCGTTTTTTTTTAAACATTTTAATTGTTTAAAAATTGTGACTCTGCTTTGTAAATTGCTATTTTGCACAGTACCCGAAGCACTTTAAAAAATTGCTAGCACCCTCTATTTCGCAGCGTCCTGAGGCGGAAAGCCGGGACCTGCCCCTAACGCTACGAAGAAAGCCAAAACCGATCTTAGGGTTTTAGGCTATTTGCTGTCTGTCACTCACCTCGAGTGTAGCCGAGGTAGGACTACGCAGGGCGGCCATCTTGGGTGAGGAGAAGGCTGGTGGGCGAGGATTGGAGTGCTTAGCCACGCCCGCACTCCCGCCCTCGAGCGCATAAAACAAACAACAAAACATCCAGTTCCCACTGATTGCGAGTGAGTGTGGATGCGACGCTGAGCACTGAAGGCGTTTTTTTTTAACATTTTAATTGTTTAAAAATTGTGACTCTGCTTTGTAAATTGCTATTTTGCACAGTACCCGAAGCACTTTAAAAAACTTGCTGGCACCCTCTATTTCGCAGCGTCCTGAGGCGGAAAGCCGGAACCTGCCCCTAACGCTAGGAAGAAAGCCAAAACCGATTTTAGGGTTTTAGGCTATTTGCTGTCTGTCACTCACCTCGAGTGTAGCCGAGGTAGGACTACGCAGGGCGGCCATCTTGGGTGAGGAGAAGGCTGGTGGGCGAGGATTGGAGTGCTTAGCCACGCCCGCACTCCCGCCCTCGAGCGCATAAAACAAACAACAAAACATCCAGTTCCCACTGATTGCGAGTGAGTGTGGATGCGACGCTGAGCACTGAAGGCGTTTTTTTTTAACATTTTAATTGTTTAAAAATTGTGACTCTGCTTTGTAAATTGCTATTTTGCACAGTACCCGAAGCACTTTAAAAAATTGGTAGCACCCTCTATTTCGCAGCGTCCTGAGGCGGAAAGCCGGGACCTGCCCCTAACGCTAGGAAGAAAACCAAAACCGATCTTAGGGTTTTAGGCTATTTGCTGTCTGTCACTCACCTCGAGTGTAGCTGAGGTAGGACTACGCAGGGCGGCCATCTTGGGTGAGGAGAAGGCTGGTGGGCGAGGATTGGAGTGCTTAGCCACGCCCGCACTCCCGCCCTCGAGCGCATAAAACAAACAACAAAACATCCAGTTCCCACTGATTGCGAGTGAGTGTGGATGCGACGCTGAGCACTGAAGGCGTTTTTTTTAAACATTTTAATTGTTTAAAAATTGTGACTCTGCTTTGTAAATTGCTATTTTGCACAGTACCCGAAGCACTTTAAAAAACTTGCTGGCACCCTCTATTTCGCAGCGTCCTGAGGCGGAAAGCCGGAACCTGCCCCTAACGCTAGGAAGAAAGCCAAAACCGATCTTAGGGTTTTAGGCTATTTGCTGTCTGTCACTCACCTCGAGTGTAGCCGAGGTAGGACTACGCAGGGCGGCCATCTTGGCTGAGGAGAAGGCTGGTGGGCGAGGATTGGAGTGCTTAGCCACGCCCGCACTCCTGCCCTCGAGCGCATAAAACAAACAACAAAACATCCAGTTCCCACTGATTGCGAGTGAGTGTGGATGCGACGCTGAGCACTGAAGGCGTTTTTTTTAAACATTTTAATTGTTTAAAAATTGTGACTCTGCTTTGTAAATCGCTATTTTGCACAGTACCCGAAGCACTTTAAAAAATTGGTAGCACCCTCTATTTCGCAGCGTCCTGAGGCGGAAAGACGGGACCTGCCCCTAACGCTAGGAAGAAAGCCAAAACCGATCTTAGGGTTTTAGACTATTTGCTGTCTGTCACTCACCTCGAGTGTAGCTGAGGTAGGACTACGCAGGGCGGCCATCTTGGGTGAGGAGAAGGCTGGTGGGCGAGGATTGGAGTGCTTAGCCACGCCCGCACTCCCGCCCTCGAGCGCATAAAACAAACAACAAAACATCCAGTTCCCACTGATTGCGAGTGAGTGTGGATGCGACGCTGAGCACTGAAGGCGTTTTTTTTAGCATTTTAATTGTTTAAAAATTGTGACTCTGCTTTGTAAATTGCTATTTTGCACAGTACCCGAAGCACTTTAAAAAATTGCTAGCACCCTCTATTTCGCAGCGTCCTGAGGCGGAAAGCCGGGACCTGCCCCTAACGCTAGGAAGAAAGCCAAAACCGATCTTAGGGTTTTAGGCTATTTGCTGTCTGTCACTCACCTCGAGTGTAGCCGAGGTAGGACTACGCAGGGCGGCCATCTTGGGTGAGGAGAAGGCTGGTGGGCGAGGATTGGAGTGCTTAGCCACGCCCGCACTCCCGCCCTCGAGCGCATAAAACAAACAACAAAACATCCAGTTCCCACTGATTGCGCGTGAGTGTGGATGCGACGCTGAGCACTGAAGGCGTTTTTTTTTTACATTTTAATTGTTTAAAAATAGTGACTCTGCTTTGTAAATTGCTATTTTGCACAGTACCCGAAGCACTTTAAAAAACTTGCTGGCACCCTCTATTTCGCAGCGTCCTGAGGCAGAAAGCCGGAACCTGCCCCTAACGCTAGGAAGAAAGCCAAAACCGATCTTAGGGTTTTAGGCTATTTGCTGTCTGTCACTCACCTCGAGTTTAGCCGAGGTAGGACTATGCAGGGCGGCCATCTTGGGTGAGGAGAAGGCTGGTGGGCGAGGATTGGAGTGCTTAGCCACGCCCGCACTCCCACCCTCGAGCGCATAAAACAAACAACAAAACATCCAGTTCCCACTGATTGCGAGTGAGTGTGGATGCGACGCTGAGCACTGAAGGCGTTTTTTTTTTACATTTTAATTGTTTAAAAATTGTGACTCTGCTTTGTAAATTGCTATTTTGCACAGTACCCGAAGCACTTTAAAAAATTGGTAGCACCCTCTATTTCGCAGCGTCCTGAGGCGGAAAGCCGGGACCTGCCCCTAACGCTAGGAAGAAAGCCAAAACCGATCTTAGGGTTTTAGGCTATTTGCTGTCTGTCACTCACCTCGAGTGTAGCTGAGGTAGGACTACGCAGGGCGGCCATCTTGGGTGAGGAGAAGGCTGGTGGGCGAGGATTGGAGTGCTTAGCCACGCCCGCACTCCCGCCCTCGAGCGCATAAAACAAACAACAAAACATCCAGTTCCCACTGATTGCGAGTGAGTGTGGATGCGACGCTGAGCACTGAAGGCGTTTTTTTTTAACATTTTAATTGTTTAAAAATTGTGACTCTGCTTTGTAAATTGCTATTTTGCACAGTACCTGAAGCACTTTAAAAAATTGCTAGCACCCTCTATTTCGCAGCGTCCTGAGGCGGAAAGCCGGGACCTGCCCCTAACGCTAGGAAGAAAGCCAAAACCGATCTTAGGGTTTTAGGCTATTTGCTGTCTGTCACTCACCTCGAGTGTAGCCGAGGTAGGACTACGCAGGGCGGCCATCTTGGGTGAGGAGAAGGCTGGTGGGCGAGGATTGGAGTGCTTAGCCACGCCCGCACTCCCGCCCTCGAGCGCATAAAACAAACAACAAAACATCCAGTTCCCACTGATTGCGAGTGAGTGTGGATGCGACGCTGAGCACTGAAGGCGTTTTTTTTTAACATTTTAAATGTTTAAAAATTGTGACTCTGCTTTGTAAATTGCTATTTTGCACAGTACCCGAAGCACTTTAAAAAATTGCTAGCACCCTCTATTTCGCAGCGTCCTGAGGCGGAAAGCCGGGACCTGCCCCTAACGCTAGGAAGAAAGCCAAAACCGATCTTAGGGTTTTAGGCTATTTGCTGTCTGTCACTCACCTCGAGTGTAGCCGATGTAGGACTACGCAGGGTGGCCATCTTGGGTGAGGAGAAGGCTGGTGGGCGAGGATTGGAGTGCTTAGCCATGCCCGCACTCCCGCCCTCGAGCGCATAAAACAAACAACAAACATCCAGTTCCCACTGATTGCGAGTGAGTGTGGATGCGACGCTGAGCACTGAAGGCGTTTATTTTTAACATTTTAATTGTTTAAAAATTGTGACTCTGCTTTGTAAATTGCTATTTTGCACAGTACCCGAAGCACTTTAAAAAACTTGCTGGCACCCTCTATTTCGCAGCGTCCTGAGGCGGAAAGCCGGAACCTGCCCCTAACGCTGGGAAGAAAGCCAAAACCGATCTTAGGGTTTTAGGCTATTTGCTGTCTGTCACTCACCTCGAGTGTAGCCGAGGTAGGACTACGCAGGGCGGCCATCTTGGGTGAGGAGAAGGCTGGTGGGCGAGGATTGGAGTGCTTAGCCACGCCCGCACTCCCGCCCTCGAGCGCATAAAACAAACAACAAAACATCCAGTTCCCACTGATTGCGAGTGAGTGTGGATGCGACGCTGAGCACTGAGGGCGTTTTTTTTTAAACATTTTAATTGTTTAAAAATTGTGACTCTGCTTTGTAAATTGCTATTTTGCACAGTACCCGAAGCACTTTAAAAAATTGGTAGCACCCTCTATTTCGCAGCGTCCTGAGGCGGAAAGCCGGGACCTGCCCCTAACGCTAGGAAGAAAGCCAAAACCGATCTTAGGGTTTTAGGCTATTTGCTGTCTGTCACTCACCTCGAGTGTAGCTGAGGTAGGACTACGCAGGGCGGCCATCTTGGGTGAGGAGAAGGCTGGTGGGCGAGGATTGGAGTGCTTAGCCACGCCCGCACTCCCGCCCTCGAGCGCATAAAACAAACAACAAAACATCCAGTTCCCACTGATTGCGAGTGAGTGTGGATGCGACGCTGAGCACTGAAGGCGTTTTTTTTTAACATTTTAATTGTTTAAAAATTGTGACTCTGCTTTGTAAATTGCTATTTTGCACAGTACCCGAAGCACTTTAAAAAATTGCTAGCACCCTCTATTTCGCAGCGTCCTGAGGCGGAAAGCCGGGACCTGCCCCTAACGCTAGGAAGAAAGCCAAAACCGATCTTAGGGTTTTAGGCTATTTGCTGTCTGTCACTCACCTCGAGTGTAGCCGAGGTAGGACTACGCAGGGCGGCCATCTTGGGTGAGGAGAAGGCTGGTGGGCGAGGATTGGAGTGCTTAGCCACGCCCGCACTCCCGCCCTCGAGCGCATAAAACAAACAACAAAACATCCAGTTCCCACTGATTGCGAGTGAGTGTGGATGCGACGCTGAGCACTGAAGGCGTTTTTTTTAAACATTTTAAATGTTTAAAAATTGTGACTCTGCTTTGTAAATTGCTATTTTGCACAGTACCCGAAGCACTTTAAAAAATTGCTAGCACCCTCTATTTCGCAGCGTCCTGAGGCGGAAAGCCGGGACCTGCCCCTAACGCTAGGAAGAAAGCCAAAACCGATCTTAGGGTTTTAGGCTATTTGCTGTCTGTCACTCACCTCGAGTGTAGCCGATGTAGGACTACGCAGGGTGGCCATCTTGGGTGAGGAGAAGGCTGGTGGGCGAGGATTGGAGTGCTTAGCCATGCCCGCACTCCCGCCCTCGAGCGCATAAAACAAACAACAAACATCCAGTTCCCACTGATTGCGAGTGAGTGTGGATGCGACGCTGAGCACTGAAGGCGTTTATTTTTAACATTTTAATTGTTTAAAAATTGTGACTCTGCTTTGTAAATTGCTATTTTGCACAGTACCCGAAGCACTTTAAAAAACTTGCTGGCACCCTCTATTTCGCAGCGTCCTGAGGCGGAAAGCCGGAACCTGCCCCTAATGCTGGGAAGAAAGCCAAAACCGATCTTAGGGTTTTAGGCTATTTGCTGTCTGTCACTCACCTCGAGTGTAGCCGAGGTAGGACTACGCAGGGCGGCCATCTTGGGTGAGGAGAAGGCTGGTGGGCGAGGATTGGAGTGCTTAGCCACGCCCGCACTCCCGCCCTCGAGCGCATAAAACAAACAACAAAACATCCAGTTCCCACTGATTGCGAGTGAGTGTGGATGCGACGCTGAGCACTGAGGGCGTTTTTTTTTAAACATTTTAATTGTTTAAAAATTGTGACTCTGCTTTGTAAATTGCTATTTTGCACAGTACCCGAAGCACTTTAAAAAATTGCTAGCACCCTCTATTTCGCAGCGTCCTGAGGCGGAAAGCCGGGACCTGCCCCTAACGCTAGGAAGAAAGCCAAAACCGATCTTAGGGTTTTAGGCTATTTGCTATCTGTCACTCACCTCGAGTGTAGCTGAGGTAGGACTACGCAGGGCGGCCATCTTGGGTGAGGAGAAGGCTGGTGGGCGAGGATTGGAGTGCTTAGCCACGCCCGCACTCCCGCCCTCGAGCGCATAAAACAAACAACAAAACATCCTGTTCCCACTGATTAAGAGTGAGTGTGGATGTGACGCTGAGCACTGAAGGCGTTTTTTTTAACATTTTAATTGTTTAAAAATTGTGACTCTGCTTTGTAAATTGCTATTTTGCACAGTACCCGAAGCACTTTAAAAAATTGCTAGCACCCTCTATTTCGCAGCGTCCTGAGGCGGAAAGCCGGGACCTGCCCCTAACGCTACGAAGAAAGCCAAAACCGATCTTAGGGTTTTAGGCTATTTGCTGTCTGTCACTCACCTCGAGTGTAGCCGAGGTAGGACTACGCAGGGCGGCCATCTTGGGTGAGGAGAAGGCTGGTGGGCGAGGATTGGAGTGCTTAGCCACGCCCGCACTCCCGCCCTCGAGCGCATAAAACAAACAACAAAACATCCAGTTCCCACTGATTGCGAGTGAGTGTGGATGCGACGCTGAGCACTGAAGGCGTTTTTTTTTAACAATTTAATTGTTTAAAAATTGTGACTCTGCTTTGTAAATTGCTATTTTGCACAGTACCCGAAGCACTTTAAAAAACTTGCTGGCACCCTCTATTTCGCAGCGTCCTGAGGCGGAAAGCCGGAACCTGCCCCTAACGCTGGGAAGAAAGCCAAAACCGATTTTAGGGTTTTAGGCTATTTGCTGTCTGTCACTCACCTCGAGTGTAGCCGAGGTAGGACTACGCAGGGCGGCCATCTTGGGTGAGGAGAAGGCTGGTGGGCGAGGATTGGAGTGCTTAGCCACGCCCGCACTCCCGCCCTCGAGCGCATAAAACAAACAACAAAACATCCAGTTCCCACTGATTGCGAGTGAGTGTGGATGCGACGCTGAGCACTGAGGGCGTTTTTTTTTAAACATTTTAATTGTTTAAAAATTGTGACTCTGCTTTGTAAATTGCTATTTTGCACAGTACCCGAAGCACTTTAAAAAATTGCTAGCACCCTCTATTTCGCAGCGTCCTGAGGCGGAAAGCCGGGACCTGCCCCTAACGCTAGGAAGAAAGCCAAAACCGATCTTAGGGTTTTAGGCTATTTGCTATCTGTCACTCACCTCGAGTGTAGCTGAGGTAGGACTACGCAGGGCGGCCATCTTGGGTGAGGAGAAGGCTGGTGGGCGAGGATTGGAGTGCTTAGCCACGCCCGCACTCCCGCCCTCGAGCGCATAAAACAAACAACAAAACATCCTGTTCCCACTGATTAAGAGTGAGTGTGGATGTGACGCTGAGCACTGAAGGCGTTTTTTTTAACATTTTAATTGTTTAAAAATTGTGACTCTGCTTTGTAAATTGCTATTTTGCACAGTACCCGAAGCACTTTAAAAAACTTGCTGGCACCCTCTATTTCGCAGCGTCCTGAGGCGGAAAGCCGGAACCTGCCCCTAACGCTAGGAAGAAAGCCAAAACCGATTTTAGGGTTTTAGGCTATTTGCTGTCTGTCACTCACCTCGAGTGTAGCCGAGGTAGGACTACGCAGGGCGGCCATCTTGGGTGAGGAGAAGGCTGGTGGGCGAGGATTGGAGTGCTTAGCCACGCCCGCACTCCCGCCCTCGAGCGCATAAAACAAACAACAAAACATCCAGTTCCCACTGATTGCGAGTGAGTGTGGATGCGACGCTGAGCACTGAAGGCGTTTTTTTTTAACATTTTAATTGTTTAAAAATTGTGACTCTGCTTTGTAAATTGCTATTTTGCACAGTACCCGAAGCACTTTAAAAAATTGGTAGCACCCTCTATTTCGCAGCGTCCTGAGGCGGAAAGCCGGGACCTGCCCCTAACGCTAGGAAGAAAGCCAAAACCGATCTTAGGGTTTTAGGCTATTTGCTGTCTGTCACTCACCTCGAGTGTAGCCGAGGTAGGACTACGCAGGGCGGCCATCTTGGGTGAGGAGAAGGCTGGTGGGCGAGGATTGGAGTGCTTAGCCACGCCCGCACTCCCGCCCTCGAGCGCATAAAAGAAACAACAAAACATCCAGTTCCCACTGATTGCGAGTGAGTGTGGATGCGACGCTGAGCACTGAAGGCGTTTTTTTATTTTACATTTTAATTGTTTAAAAATTGTGACTCTGCTTTGTAAATTGCTATTTTGCACAGTACCCGAAGCACTTTAAAAAACTTGCTGGCACCCTCTATTTCGCAGCGTCCTGAGGCGGAAAGCCGGAACCTGCCCCTAACGCTAGGAAGAAAGCCAAAACCGATCTTAGGGTTTTAGGCTATTTGCTGTCTGTCACTCACCTCGAGTTTAGCCGAGGTAGGACTACGCAGGGCGGCCATCTTGGGTGAGGAGAAGGCTGGTGGGCGAGGATTGGAGTGCTTAGCCACGCCCGCACTCCCGCCCTCGAGCGCATAAAACAAACAACAAAACATCCAGTTCCCACTGATTGCGAGTGAGTGTGGATGCGACGCTGAGCACTGAAGGCGTTTTTTTTTTACATTTTAATTGTTTAAAAATTGTGACTCTGCTTTGTAAATTGCTATTTTGCACAGTACCCGAAGCACTTTAAAAAACTTGCTGGCACCCTCTATTTCGCAGCGTCCTGAGGCGGAAAGCCGGAACCTGCCCCTAACGCTAGGAAGAAAGCCAAAACCGATTTTAGGGTTTTAGGCTATTTGCTGTCTGTCACTCACCTCGAGTGTAGCCGAGGTAGGACTACGCAGGGCGGCCATCTTGGGTGAGGAGAAGGCTGGTGGGCGAGGATTGGAGTGCTTAGCCACGCCCGCACTCCCGCCCTCGAGCGCATAAAACAAACAACAAAACATCCAGTTCCCACTGATTGCGAGTGAGTGTGGATGCGACGCTGAGCACTGAAGGCGTTTTTTTTTAACATTTTAATTGTTTAAAAATTGTGACTCTGCTTTGTAAATTGCTATTTTGCACAGTACCCGAAGCACTTTAAAAAATTGGTAGCACCCTCTATTTCGCAGCGTCCTGAGGCGGAAAGCCGGGACCTGCCCCTAACGCTAGGAAGAAAACCAAAACCGATCTTAGGGTTTTAGGCTATTTGCTGTCTGTCACTCACCTCGAGTGTAGCTGAGGTAGGACTACGCAGGGCGGCCATCTTGGGTGAGGAGAAGGCTGGTGGGCGAGGATTGGAGTGCTTAGCCACGCCCGCACTCCCGCCCTCGAGCGCATAAAACAAACAACAAAACATCCAGTTCCCACTGATTGCGAGTGAGTGTGGATGCGACGCTGAGCACTGAAGGCGTTTTTTTTAAACATTTTAATTGTTTAAAAATTGTGACTCTGCTTTGTAAATTGCTATTTTGCACAGTACCCGAAGCACTTTAAAAAACTTGCTGGCACCCTCTATTTCGCAGCGTCCTGAGGCGGAAAGCCGGAACCTGCCCCTAACGCTAGGAAGAAAGCCAAAACCGATCTTAGGGTTTTAGGCTATTTGCTGTCTGTCACTCACCTCGAGTGTAGCCGAGGTAGGACTACGCAGGGCGGCCATCTTGGCTGAGGAGAAGGCTGGTGGGCGAGGATTGGAGTGCTTAGCCACGCCCGCACTCCTGCCCTCGAGCGCATAAAACAAACAACAAAACATCCAGTTCCCACTGATTGCGAGTGAGTGTGGATGCGACGCTGAGCACTGAAGGCGTTTTTTTTAAACATTTTAATTGTTTAAAAATTGTGACTCTGCTTTGTAAATCGCTATTTTGCACAGTACCCGAAGCACTTTAAAAAATTGGTAGCACCCTCTATTTCGCAGCGTCCTGAGGCGGAAAGCCGGGACCTGCCCCTAACGCTAGGAAGAAAGCCAAAACCGATCTTAGGGTTTTAGACTATTTGCTGTCTGTCACTCACCTCGAGTGTAGCTGAGGTAGGACTACGCAGGGCGGCCATCTTGGGTCAGGAGAAGGCTGGTGGGCGAGGATTGGAGTGCTTAGCCACGCCCGCACTCCCGCCCTCGAGCGCATAAAACAAACAACAAAACATCCAGTTCCCACTGATTGCGAGTGAGTGTGGATGCGACGCTGAGCACTGAAGGCATTTTTTTTAGCATTTTAATTGTTTAAAAATTGTGACTCTGCTTTGTAAATTGCTATTTTGCACAGTACCCGAAGCACTTTAAAAAATTGCTAGCACCCTCTATTTCGCAGCGTCCTGAGGCGGAAAGCCGGGACCTGCCCCTAACGCTAGGAAGAAAGCCAAAACCGATCTTAGGGTTTTAGGCTATTTGCTGTCTGTCACTCACCTCGAGTGTAGCCGAGGTAGGACTACGCAGGGCGGCCATCTTGGGTGAGGAGAAGGCTGGTGGGCGAGGATTGGAGTGCTTAGCCACGCCCGCACTCCCGCCCTCGAGCGCATAAAACAAACAACAAAACATCCAGTTCCCACTGATTGCGCGTGAGTGTGGATGCGACGCTGAGCACTGAAGGCGTTTTTTTTTACATTTTAATTGTTTAAAAATTGTGACTCTGCTTTGTAAATTGCTATTTTGCACAGTACCCGAAGCACTTTAAAAAACTTGCTGGCACCCTCTATTTCGCAGCGTCCTGAGGCGGAAAGCCGGAACCTGCCCCTAACGCTAGGAAGAAAGCCAAAACCGATTTTAGGGTTTTAGGCTATTTGCTGTCTGTCACTCACCTCGAGTGTAGCCGAGGTAGGACTACGCAGGGCGGCCATCTTGGGTGAGGAGAAGGCTGGTGGGCGAGGATTGGAGTGCTTAGCCACGCCCGCACTCCCGCCCTCGAGCGCATAAAACAAACAACAAAACATCCAGTTCCCACTGATTGCGAGTGAGTGTGGATGCGACGCTGAGCACTGAAGGCGTTTTTTTTTAACATTTTAATTGTTTAAAAATTGTGACTCTGCTTTGTAAATTGCTATTTTGCACAGTACCCGAAGCACTTTAAAAAATTGGTAGCACCCTCTATTTCGCAGCGTCCTGAGGCGGAAAGCCGGGACCTGCCCCTAACGCTAGGAAGAAAACCAAAACCGATCTTAGGGTTTTAGGCTATTTGCTGTCTGTCACTCACCTCGAGTGTAGCTGAGGTAGGACTACGCAGGGCGGCCATCTTGGGTGAGGAGAAGGCTGGTGGGCGAGGATTGGAGTGCTTAGCCACGCCCGCACTCCCGCCCTCGAGCGCATAAAACAAACAACAAAACATCCAGTTCCCACTGATTGCGAGTGAGTGTGGATGCGACGCTGAGCACTGAAGGCGTTTTTTTTAAACATTTTAATTGTTTAAAAATTGTGACTCTGCTTTGTAAATTGCTATTTTGCACAGTACCCGAAGCACTTTAAAAAACTTGCTGGCACCCTCTATTTCGCAGCGTCCTGAGGCGGAAAGCCGGAACCTGCCCCTAACGCTAGGAAGAAAGCCAAAACCGATCTTAGGGTTTTAGGCTATTTGCTGTCTGTCACTCACCTCGAGTGTAGCCGAGGTAGGACTACGCAGGGCGGCCATCTTGGCTGAGGAGAAGGCTGGTGGGCGAGGATTGGAGTGCTTAGCCACGCCCGCACTCCTGCCCTCGAGCGCATAAAACAAACAACAAAACATCCAGTTCCCACTGATTGCGAGTGAGTGTGGATGCGACGCTGAGCACTGAAGGCGTTTTTTTTAAACATTTTAATTGTTTAAAAATTGTGACTCTGCTTTGTAAATCGCTATTTTGCACAGTACCCGAAGCACTTTAAAAAATTGGTAGCACCCTCTATTTCGCAGCGTCCTGAGGCGGAAAGCCGGGACCTGCCCCTAACGCTAGGAAGAAAGCCAAAACCGATCTTAGGGTTTTAGACTATTTGCTGTCTGTCACTCACCTCGAGTGTAGCTGAGGTAGGACTACGCAGGGCGGCCATCTTGGGTGAGGAGAAGGCTGGTGGGCGAGGATTGGAGTGCTTAGCCACGCCCGCACTCCCGCCCTCGAGCGCATAAAACAAACAACAAAACATCCAGTTCCCACTGATTGCGAGTGAGTGTGGATGCGACGCTGAGCACTGAAGGCGTTTTTTTTAGCATTTTAATTGTTTAAAAATTGTGACTCTGCTTTGTAAATTGCTATTTTGCACAGTACCCGAAGCACTTTAAAAAATTGCTAGCACCCTCTATTTCGCAGCGTCCTGAGGCGGAAAGCCGGGACCTGCCCCTAACGCTAGGAAGAAAGCCAAAACCGATCTTAGGGTTTTAGGCTATTTGCTGTCTGTCACTCACCTCGAGTGTAGCCGAGGTAGGACTACGCAGGGCGGCCATCTTGGGTGAGGAGAAGGCTGGTGGGCGAGGATTGGAGTGCTTAGCCACGCCCGCACTCCCGCCCTCGAGCGCATAAAACAAACAACAAAACATCCAGTTCCCACTGATTGCGCGTGAGTGTGGATGCGACGCTGAGCACTGAAGGCGTTTTTTTTTACATTTTAATTGTTTAAAAATTGTGACTCTGCTTTGTAAATTGCTATTTTGCACAGTACCCGAAGCACTTTAAAAAACTTGCTGGCACCCTCTATTTCGCAGCGTCCTGAGGCGGAAAGCCGGAACCTGCCCCTAACGCTAGGAAGAAAGCCAAAACCGATCTTAGGGTTTTAGGCTATTTGCTGTCTGTCACTCACCTCGAGTTTAGCCGAGGTAGGACTACGCAGGGCGGCCATCTTGGGTGAGGAGAAGGCTGGTGGGCGAGGATTGGAGTGCTTAGCCACGCCCGCACTCCCGCCCTCGAGCGCATAAAACAAACAACAAAACATCCAGTTCCCACTGATTGCGAGTGAGTGTGGATGCGACGCTGAGCACTGAAGGCGTTTTTTTTTTACATTTTAATTGTTTAAAAATTGTGACTCTGCTTTGTAAATTGCTATTTTGCACAGTACCCGAAGCACTTTAAAAAACTTGCTGGCACCCTCTATTTCGCAGCGTCCTGAGGCGGAAAGCCGGAACCTGCCCCTAACGCTAGGAAGAAAGCCAAAACCGATTTTAGGGTTTTAGGCTATTTGCTGTCTGTCACTCACCTCGAGTGTAGCCGAGGTAGGACTACGCAGGGCGGCCATCTTGGGTGAGGAGAAGGCTGGTGGGCGAGGATTGGAGTGCTTAGCCACGCCCGCACTCCCGCCCTCGAGCGCATAAAACAAACAACAAAACATCCAGTTCCCACTGATTGCGAGTGAGTGTGGATGCGACGCTGAGCACTGAAGGCGTTTTTTTTTAACATTTTAATTGTTTAAAAATTGTGACTCTGCTTTGTAAATTGCTATTTTGCACAGTACCCGAAGCACTTTAAAAAATTGGTAGCACCCTCTATTTCGCAGCGTCCTGAGGCGGAAAGCCGGGACCTGCCCCTAACGCTAGGAAGAAAACCAAAACCGATCTTAGGGTTTTAGGCTATTTGCTGTCTGTCACTCACCTCGAGTGTAGCTGAGGTAGGACTACGCAGGGCGGCCATCTTGGGTGAGGAGAAGGCTGGTGGGCGAGGATTGGAGTGCTTAGCCACGCCCGCACTCCCGCCCTCGAGCGCATAAAACAAACAACAAAACATCCAGTTCCCACTGATTGCGAGTGAGTGTGGATGCGACGCTGAGCACTGAAGGCGTTTTTTTAAACATTTTAATTGTTTAAAAATTGTGACTCTGCTTTGTAAATTGCTATTTTGCACAGTACCCGAAGCACTTTAAAAAACTTGCTGGCACCCTCTATTTCGCAGCGTCCTGAGGCGGAAAGCCGGAACCTGCCCCTAACGCTAGGAAGAAAGCCAAAACCGATCTTAGGGTTTTAGGCTATTTGCTGTCTGTCACTCACCTCGAGTGTAGCCGAGGTAGGACTACGCAGGGCGGCCATCTTGGGTGAGGAGAAGGCTGGTGGGCGAGTATTGGAGTGCTTAGCCACGCCCGCACTCCTGCCCTCGAGCGCATAAAACAAACAACAAAACATCCAGTTCCCACTGATTGCGAGTGAGTGTGGATGCGACGCTGAGCACTGAAGGCGTTTTTTTTAAACATTTTAATTGTTTAAAAATTGTGACTCTGCTTTGTAAATCGCTATTTTGCACAGTACCCGAAGCACTTTAAAAAATTGGTAGCACCCTCTATTTCGCAGCGTCCTGAGGCGGAAAGCCGGGACCTGCCCCTAACGCTAGGAAGAAAGCCAAAACCGATCTTAGGGTTTTAGACTATTTGCTGTCTGTCACTCACCTCGAGTGTAGCTGAGGTAGGACTACGCAGGGCGGCCATCTTGGGTGAGGAGAAGGCTGGTGGGCGAGGATTGGAGTGCTTAGCCACGCCCGCACTCCCGCCCTCGAGCGCATAAAACAAACAACAAAACATCCAGTTCCCACTGATTGCGAGTGAGTGTGGATGCGACGCTGAGCACTGAAGGCGTTTTTTTTAGCATTTTAATTGTTTAAAAATTGTGACTCTGCTTTGTAAATTGCTATTTTGCACAGTACCCGAAGCACTTTAAAAAATTGCTAGCACCCTCTATTTCACAGCGTCCTGAGGCCGAAAGCCGGGACCTGCCCCTAACGCTAGGAAGAAAGCCAAAACCGATCTTAGGGTTTTAGGCTATTTGCTGTCTGTCACTCACCTCGAGTGTAGCTGAGGTAGGACTACGCAGGGCGGCCATCTTGGGTGAGGAGAAGGCTGGTGGGCGAGGATTGGAGTGCTTAGCCACGCCCGCACTCCCGCCCTCGAGCGCATAAAACAAACAACAAAACATCCTGTTCCCACTGATTAAGAGTGAGTGTGGATGCGACGCTGAGCACTGAAGGCGTTTTTTTTTAACATTTTAATTGTTTAAAAATTGTGACTCTGCTTTGTAAATTGCTATTTTGCACAGTACCCGAAGCACTTTAAAAAATTGCTAGCACCCTCTATTTCGCAGCGTCCTGAGGCGGAAAGCCGGGACCTGCCCCTAACGCTAGGAAGAAAGCCAAAACCGATCTTAGGGTTTTAGGCTATTTGCTGTCTGTCACTCACCTCGAGTGTAGCCGAGGTAGGACTACGCAGGGCGGCCATCTTGGGTGAGGAGAAGGCTGGTGGGCGAGGATTGGAGTGCTTAGCCACGCCCGCACTCCCGCCCTCGAGCGCATAAAACAAACAACAAAACATCCAGTTCCCACTGATTGCGAGTGAGTGTGGATGCGACGATGAGCACTGAAGGCGTTTTTTTTTTACATTTTAATTGTTTAAAAATTGTGACTCTGCTTTGTAAATTGCTATTTTGCACAGTACCCGAAGCACTTTAAAAAACTTGCTGGCACCCTCTATTTCGCAGCGTGCTGAGGCGGAAAGCCGGAACCTGCCCCTAACGCTAGGAAGAAAGCCAAAACCGATCTTAGGGTTTTTAGGCTATTTGCTGTCTGTCACTCACCTCGAGTGTAGCCGAGGTAGGACTACGCAGGGCAGCCATCTTGGGTGAAGAGAAGGCTGGTGGGCGAGGATTGGAGTGCTTAGCCACGCCCGCACTCCCGCCCTCGAGCGCATAAAACAAACAACAAAACATCCAGTTCCCACTGATTGCGAGTGAGTGTGGATGCGACGCTGAGCACTGAAGGCGTTTTTTTTTAACATTTTAATTGTTTAAAAATTGTGACTCTGCTTTGTAAATTGCTATTTTGCACAGTACCCGAAGCACTTTAAAAAACTTGCTGGCACCCTCTATTTCGCAGCGTCCTGAGGCGGAAAGCCGGGACCTGCCCCTAACGCTGGGAAGAAAGCCAAAACCGATCTTAGGGTTTTAGGCTATTTGCTGTCTGTCACTCACCTCGAGTGTAGCCGAGGTAGGACTACGCAGGGCGGCCATCTTGGGTGAGGAGAAGGCTGGTGGGCGAGGATTGGAGTGCTTAGCCACGCCCGCACTCCCGCCCTCGAGCGCATAAAACAAACAACAAAACATCCAGTTCCCACTGATTGCGAGTGAGTGTGGATGCGACGATGAGCACTGAAGGCGTTTTTTTTTTACATTTTAATTGTTTAAAAATTGTGACTCTGCTTTGTAAATTGCTATTTTGCACAGTACCCGAAGCACTTTAAAAAACTTGCTGGCACCCTCTATTTCGCAGCGTCCTGAGGCGGAAAGCCGGAACCTGCCCCTAACGCTAGAAAGAAAGCCAAAACCGATCTTAGGGTTTTAGGCTATTTGCTGTCTGTCACTCACCTCGAGTGTAGCCGAGGTAGGACTACGCAGGGCGGCCATCTTGGGTGAGGAGAAGGCTGGTGGGCGAGGATTGGAGTGCTTAGCCACGCCCGCACTCCCGCCCTCGAGCGCATAAAACAAACAACAAAACATCCAGTTCCCACTGATTGCGAGTGAGTGTGGATGCGACGCTGAGCACTGAAGGCGTTTTTTTTAAACATTTTATTTGTTTAAAAATTGTGACTCTGCTTTGTAAATTGCTATTTTGCACAGTACCCGAAGCACTTTAAAAAATTGCTAGCACCCTCTATTTCGCAGCGTCCTGAGGCGGAAAGCCGGGACCTGCCCCTAACGCTAGGAAGAAAGCCAAAACCGATCTTAGGGTTTTAGGCTATTTGCTGTCTGTCACTCACCTCGAGTGTAGCCGATGTAGGACTACGCAGGGCGGCCATCTTGGGTGAGGAGAAGGCTGGTGGGCGAGGATTGGAGTGCTTAGCCACGCCCGCACTCCCGCCCTCGAGCGCATAAAACAAACAACAAAACATCCAGTTCCCACTGATTGCGAGTGAGTGTGGATGCGACGCTGAGCACTGAAGGCGTTTTTTTTTAACATTTTAATTGTTTAAAAATTGTGACTCTGCTTTGTTAATTGCTATTTTGCACAGTACCCGAAGCACTTTAAAAAACTTGCTGGCACCCTCTATTTCGCAGCGTCCTGAGGCGGAAAGCCGGAACCTGCCCCTAACGCTAGGAAGAAAGCCAAAACCGATCTTAGGGTTTTAGGCTATTTGCTGTCTGTCACTCACCTCGAGTGTAGCCGAGGTAGGACTACGCAGGGCGGCCATCTTGGGTGAGGAGAAGGCTGGTGGGCGAGGATTGGAGTGCTTAGCCACGCCCGCACTCCCGCCCTCGAGCGCATAAAACAAACAACAAAACATCCAGTTCCCACTGATTGCGAGTGAGTGTGGATGCGACGCTGAGCACTGAGGGCGTTTTTTTTAAAACATTTTAATTGTTTAAAAATTGTGACTCTGCTTTGTAAATTGCTATTTTGCACAGTACCCGAAGCACTTTAAAAAATTTGGTAGCACCCTCTATTTCGCAGCGTCCTGAGGCGGAAAGCCGGGACCTGCCCCTAACGCTAGGAAGAAAGCCAAAACCGATCTTAGGGTTTTAGGCTATTTGCTGTCTGTCACTCACCTCGAGTGTAGCTGAGGTAGGACTACGCAGGGCGGCCATCTTGGGTGAGGAGAAGGCTGGTGGGCGAGGATTGGAGTGCTTAGCCACGCCCGCACTCCCGCCCTCGAGCGCATAAAACAAACAACAAAACATCCTGTTCCCACTGATTAAGAGTGAGTGTGGATGCGACGCTGAGCACTGAAGGCGTTTTTTTTAACATTTTAATTGTTTAAAAATTGTGACTCTGCTTTGTAAATTGCTATTTTGCACAGTACCCGAAGCACTTTAAAAAATTGCTAGCACCCTCTATTTCGCAGCTTCCTGAGGCGGAAAGCCGGGACCTGCCCCTAACGCTAGGAAGAAAGCCAAAACCGATCTTAGGGTTTTAGGCTATTTGCTGTCTGTCACTCACCTCGAGTGTAGCCGAGGTAGGACTACGCAGGGCGGCCATCTTGGGTGAGGAGAAGGCTGGTGGGCGAGGATTGGAGTGCTTAGCCACGCCCGCACTCCCGCCCTCGAGCGCATAAAACAAACAACAAAACATCCAGTTCCCACTGATTGCGAGTGAGTGTGGATGCGACGCTGAGCACTGAAGGCGTTTTTTTTTAACATTTTAATTGTTTAAAAATTGTGACTCTGCTTTGTAAATTGCTATTTTGCACAGTACCCGAAGCACTTTAAAAAACTTGCTGGCACCCTCTATTTCGCAGCGTCCTGAGGCGGAAAGCCGGAACCTGCCCCTAACGCTAGGAAGAAAGCCAAAACCGATTTTAGGGTTTTAGGCTATTTGCTGTCTGTCACTCACCTCGAGTGTAGCCGAGGTAGGACTACGCAGGGCGGCCATCTTGGGTGAGGAGAAGGCTGGTGGGCGAGGATTGGAGTGCTTAGCCACGCCCGCACTCCCGCCCTCGAGCGCATAAAACAAACAACAAAACATCCAGTTCCCACTGATTGCGAGTGAGTGTGGATGCGACGCTGAGCACTGAAGGCGTTTTTTTTTAACATTTTAATTGTTTAAAAATTGTGACTGCTTTGTAAATTGCTATTTTGCACAGTACCCGAAGCACTTTAAAAAATTGGTAGCACCCTCTATTTCGCAGCGTCCTGAGGCGGAAAGCCGGGACCTGCCCCTAACGCTAGGAAGAAAGCCAAAACCGATCTTAGGGTTTTAGGCTATTTGCTGTCTGTCACTCACCTCGAGTGTAGCCGAGGTAGGACTACGCAGGGCGGCCATCTTGGGTGAGGAGAAGGCTGGTGGGCGAGGATTGGAGTGCTTAGCCACGCCCGCACTCCCGCCCTCGAGCGCATAAAACAAACAACAAAACATCCAGTTCCCACTGATTGCGAGTGAGTGTGGATGCGACGATGAGCACTGAAGGCGTTTTTTTTTTACATTTTAATTGTTTAAAAATTGTGACTCTGCTTTGTAAATTGCTATTTTGCACAGTACCCGAAGCACTTTAAAAAACTTGCTGGCACCCTCTATTTCGCAGCGTCCTGAGGCGGAAAGCCGGAACCTGCCCCTAACGCTAGGAAGAAAGCCAAAACCGATCTTAGGGTTTTAGGCTATTTGCTGTCTGTCACTCACCTCGAGTTTAGCCGAGGTAGGACTACGCAGGGCGGCCATCTTGGGTGAGGAGAAGGCTGGTGGGCGAGGATTGGAGTGCTTAGCCACGCCCGCACTCCCGCCCTCGAGCGCATAAAACAAACAACAAAACATCCAGTTCCCACTGATTGCGAGTGAGTGTGGATGCGACGCTGAGCACTGAAGGCGTTTTTTTTAAACATTTTAATTGTTTAAAAATTGTGACTCTGCTTTGTAAATCGCTATTTTGCACAGTACCCGAAGCACTTTAAAAAATTGGTAGCACCCTCTATTTCGCAGCGTCCTGAGGCGGAAAGCCGGGACCTGCCCCTAACGCTAGGAAGAAAGCCAAAACCGATCTTAGCGTTTTAGACTATTTGCTGTCTGTCACTCACCTCGAGTGTAGCTGAGGTAGGACTACGCAGGGCGGCCATCTTGGGTGAGGAGAAGGCTGGTGGGCGAGGATTGGAGTGCTTAGCCACGCCCGCACTCCCGCCCTCGAGCGCATAAAACAAACAACAAAACATCCAGTTCCCACTGATTGCGAGTGAGTGTGGATGCGACGCTGAGCACTGAAGGCGTTTTTTTTAGCATTTTAATTGTTTAAAAATTGTGACTCTGCTTTGTAAATTGCTATTTTGCACAGTACCCGAAGCACTTTAAAAAATTGCTAGCACCCTCTATTTCGCAGCGTCCTGAGGCGGAAAGCCGGGACCTGCCCCTAACGCTAGGAAGAAAGCCAAAACCGATCTTAGGGTTTTAGGCTATTTGCTGTCTGTCACTCACCTCGAGTGTAGCTGAGGTAGGACTACGCAGGGCGGCCATCTTGGGTGAGGAGAAGGCTGGTGGGCGAGGATTGGAGTGCTTAGCCACGCCCGCACTCCCGCCCTCGAGCGCATAAAACAAACAACAAAACATCCTGTTCCCACTGATTAAGAGTGAGTGTGGATGCGACGCTGAGCACTGAAGGCGTTTTTTTTTAACATTTTAATTGTTTAAAAATTGTGACTCTGCTTTGTAAATTGCTATTTTGCACAGTACCCGAAGCACTTTAAAAAATTGCTAGCACCCTCTATTTCGCAGCGTCCTGAGGCGGAAAGCCGGGACCTGCCCCTAACGCTAGGAAGAAAGCCAAAACCGATCTTAGGGTTTTAGGCTATTTGCTGTCTGTCACTCACCTCGAGTGTAGCCGAGGTAGGACTACGCAGGGCGGCCATCTTGGGTGAGGAGAAGGCTGGTGGGCGAGGATTGGAGTGCTTAGCCACGCCCGCACTCCCGCCCTCGAGCGCATAAAACAAACAACAAAACATCCAGTTCCCACTGATTGCGAGTGAGTGTGGATGCGACGATGAGCACTGAAGGCGTTTTTTTTTTACATTTTAATTGTTTAAAAATTGTGACTCTGCTTTGTAAATTGCTATTTTGCACAGTACCCGAAGCACTTTAAAAAACTTGCTGGCACCCTCTATTTCGCAGCGTGCTGAGGCGGAAAGCCGGAACCTGCCCCTAACGCTAGGAAGAAAGCCAAAACCGATCTTAGGGTTTTTAGGCTATTTGCTGTCTGTCACTCACCTCCAGTGTAGCCGAGGTAGGACTACGCAGGGCAGCCATCTTGGGTGAAGAGAAGGCTGGTGGGCGAGGATTGGAGTGCTTAGCCACGCCCGCACTCCCGCCCTCGAGCGCATAAAACAAACAACAAAACATCCAGTTCCCACTGATTGCGAGTGAGTGTGGATGCGACGCTGAGCACTGAAGGCGTTTTTTTTTAACATTTTAATTGTTTAAAAATTGTGACTCTGCTTTGTAAATTGCTATTTTGCACAGTACCCGAAGCACTTTAAAAAACTTGCTGGCACCCTCTATTTCGCAGCGTCCTGAGGCGGAAAGCCGGGACCTGCCCCTAACGCTGGGAAGAAAGCCAAAACCGATCTTAGGGTTTTAGGCTATTTGCTGTCTGTCACTCACCTCGAGTGTAGCCGAGGTAGGACTACGCAGGGCGGCCATCTTGGGTGAGGAGAAGGCTGGTGGGCGAGGATTGGAGTGCTTAGCCACGCCCGCACTCCCGCCCTCGAGCGCATAAAACAAACAACAAAACATCCAGTTCCCACTGATTGCGAGTGAGTGTGGATGCGACGATGAGCACTGAAGGCGTTTTTTTTTTACATTTTAATTGTTTAAAAATTGTGACTCTGCTTTGTAAATTGCTATTTTGCACAGTACCCGAAGCACTTTAAAAAACTTGCTGGCACCCTCTATTTCGCAGCGTCCTGAGGCGGAAAGCCGGAACCTGCCCCTAACGCTAGGAAGAAAGCCAAAACCGATCTTAGGGTTTTAGGCTATTTGCTGTCTGTCACTCACCTCGAGTGTAGCCGAGGTAGGACTACGCAGGGCGGCCATCTTGGGTGAGGAGAAGGCTGGTGGGCGAGGATTGGAGTGCTTAGCCACGCCCGCACTCCCGCCCTCGAGCGCATAAAACAAACAACAAAACATCCAGTTCCCACTGATTGCGAGTGAGTGTGGATGCGACGCTGAGCACTGAAGGCGTTTTTTTTAAACATTTTATTTGTTTAACAATTGTGACTCTGCTTTGTAAATTGCTATTTTGCACAGTACCCGAAGCACTTTAAAAAATTGCTAGCACCCTCTATTTCGCAGCGTCCTGAGGCGGAAAGCCGGGACCTGCCCCTAACGCTAGGAAGAAAGCCAAAACCGATCTTAGGGTTTTAGGCTATTTGCTGTCTGTCACTCACCTCGAGTGTAGCCGATGTAGGACTACGCAGGGCGGCCATCTTGGGTGAGGAGAAGGCTGGTGGGCGAGGATTGGAGTGCTTAGCCACACCCGCACTCCCGCCCTCGAGCGCATAAAACAAACAACAAAACATCCAGTTCCCACTGATTGCGAGTGAGTGTGGATGCGACGCTGAGCACTGAAGGCGTTTTTTTTTAACATTTTAATTGTTTAAAAATTGTGACTCTGCTTTGTTAATTGCTATTTTGCACAGTACCCGAAGCACTTTAAAAAACTTGCTGGCACCCTCTATTTCGCAGCGTCCTGAGGCGGAAAGCCGGAACCTGCCCCTAACGCTAGGAAGAAAGCCAAAACCGATCTTAGGGTTTTAGGCTATTTGCTGTCTGTCACTCACCTCGAGTGTAGCCGAGGTAGGACTACGCAGGGCGGCCATCTTGGGTGAGGAGAAGGCTGGTGGGCGAGGATTGGAGTGCTTAGCCACGCCCGCACTCCCGCCCTCGAGCGCATAAAACAAACAACAAAACATCCAGTTCCCACTGATTGCGAGTGAGTGTGGATGCGACGCTGAGCACTGAGGGCGTTTTTTTTTAAACATTTTAATTGTTTAAAAATTGTGACTCTGCTTTGTAAATTGCTATTTTGCACAGTACCCGAAGCACTTTAAAAAATTTGGTAGCACCCTCTATTTCGCAGCGTCCTGAGGCGGAAAGCCGGGACCTGCCCCTAACGCTAGGAAGAAAGCCAAAACCGATCTTAGGGTTTTAGGCTATTTGCTGTCTGTCACTCACCTCGAGTGTAGCTGAGGTAGGACTACGCAGGGCGGCCATCTTGGGTGAGGAGAAGGCTGGTGGGCGAGGATTGGAGTGCTTAGCCACGCCCGCACTCCCGCCCTCGAGCGCATAAAACAAACAACAAAACATCCTGTTCCCACTGATTAAGAGTGAGTGTGGATGCGACGCTGAGCACTGAAGGCGTTTTTTTTAACATTTTAATTGTTTAAAAATTGTGACTCTGCTTTGTAAATTGCTATTTTGCACAGTACCCGAAGCACTTTAAAAAATTGCTAGCACCCTCTATTTCGCAGCGTCCTGAGGCGGAAAGCCGGGACCTGCCCCTAACGCTAGGAAGAAAGCCAAAACCGATCTTAGGGTTTTAGGCTATTTGCTGTCTGTCACTCACCTCAAGTGTAGCCGAGGTAGGACTACGCAGGGCGGCCATCTTGGGTGAGGAGAAGGCTGGTGGGCGAGGATTGGAGTGCTTAGCCACGCCCGCACTCCCGCCCTCGAGCGCATAAAACAAACAACAAAACATCCAGTTCCCACTGATTGCGAGTGAGTGTGGATGCGACGCTGAGCACTGAAGGCGTTTTTTTTTAACATTTTAATTGTTTAAAAATTGTGACTCTGCTTTGTAAATTGCTATTTTGCACAGTACCCGAAGCACTTTAAAAAACTTGCTGGCACCCTCTATTTCGCAGCGTCCTGAGGCGGAAAGCCGGAACCTGCCCCTAACGCTAGGAAGAAAGCCAAAACCGATTTTAGGGTTTTAGGCTATTTGCTGTCTGTCACTCACCTCGAGTGTAGCCGAGGTAGGACTACGCAGGGCGGCCATCTTGGGTGAGGAGAAGGCTGGTGGGCGAGGATTGGAGTGCTTAGCCACGCCCGCACTCCCGCCCTCGAGCGCATAAAACAAACAACAAAACATCCAGTTCCCACTGATTGCGAGTGAGTGTGGATGCGACGCTGAGCACTGAAGGCGTTTTTTTTTAACATTTTAATTGTTTAAAAATTGTGACTGCTTTGTAAATTGCTATTTTGCACAGTACCCGAAGCACTTTAAAAAATTGGTAGCACCCTCTATTTCGCAGCGTCCTGAGGCGGAAAGCCGGGACCTGCCCCTAACGCTAGGAAGAAAGCCAAAACCGATCTTAGGGTTTTAGGCTATTTGCTGTCTGTCACTCACCTCGAGTGTAGCCGAGGTAGGACTACGCAGGGCGGCCATCTTGGGTGAGGAGAAGGCTGGTGGGCGAGGATTGGAGTGCTTAGCCACGCCCGCACTCCCGCCCTCGAGCGCATAAAACAAACAACAAAACATCCAGTTCCCACTGATTGCGAGTGAGTGTGGATGCGACGATGAGCACTGAAGGCGTTTTTTTTTTACATTTTAATTGTTTAAAAATTGTGACTCTGCTTTGTAAATTGCTATTTTGCACAGTACCCGAAGCACTTTAAAAAACTTGCTGGCACCCTCTATTTCGCAGCGTCCTGAGGCGGAAAGCCGGAACCTGCCCCTAACGCTAGGAAGAAAGCCAAAACCGATCTTAGGGTTTTAGGCTATTTGCTGTCTGTCACTCACCTCGAGTTTAGCCGAGGTAGGACTACGCAGGGCGGCCATCTTGGGTGAGGAGAAGGCTGGTGGGCGAGGATTGGAGTGCTTAGCCACGCCCGCACTCCCGCCCTCGAGCGCATAAAACAAACAACAAAACATCCAGTTCCCACTGATTGCGAGTGAGTGTGGATGCGACGCTGAGCACTGAAGGCGTTTTTTTTTTACATTTTAATTGTTTAAAAATTGTGACTCTGCTTTGTAAATTGCTATTTTGCACAGTACCCGAAGCACTTTAAAAAATTGGTAGCACCCTCTATTTCGCAGCGTCCTGAGGCGGAAAGCCGGGACCTGCCCCTAACGCTAGGAAGAAAGCCAAAACCGATCTTAGGGTTTTAGGCTATTTGCTGTCTGTCACTCACCTCGAGTGTAGCTGAGGTAGGACTACGCAGGGCGGCCATCTTGGGTGAGGAGAAGGCTGGTGGGCGAGGATTGGAGTGCTTAGCCATGCCCGCACTCCCGCCCTCGAGCGCATAAAACAAACAACAAAACATCCAGTTCCCACTGATTGCGAGTGAGTGTGGATGCGACGCTGAGCACTGATGGCGTTTTTTTTAACATTTTAATTGTTTAAAAATTGTGACTCTGCTTTGTAAATTGCTATTTTGCACAGTACCCGAAGCACTTTAAAAAATTGCTAGCACCCTCTATTTCGCAGCGTCCTGAGGCGGAAAGCCGGGACCTGCCCCTAACGCTAGGAAGAAAGCCAAAACCGATCTTAGGGTTTTAGGCTATTTGCTGTCTGTCACTCACCTCGAGTGTAGCCGAGGTAGGACTACGCAGGGCGGCCATCTTGGGTGAGGAGAAGGCTGGTGGGCGAGGATTGGAGTGCTTAGCCACGCCCGCACTCCCGCCCTCGAGCGCATAAAACAAACAACAAAACATCCAGTTCCCAAGTTCCCACTGATTGCGCGTGAGTGTGGATGCGACGCTGAGCACTGAAGGCGTTTTTTTTTTACATTTTAATTGTTTAAAAATTGTGACTCTGCTTTGTAAATTGCTATTTTGCACAGTACCCGAAGCACTTTAAAAAACTTGCTGGCACCCTCTATTTCGCAGCGTCCTGAGGCGGAAAGCCGGAACCTGCCCCTAACGCTAGGAAGAAAGCCAAAACCGATCTTAGGGTTTTAGGCTATTTGCTGTCTGTCACTCACCTCGAGTTTAGCCGAGGTAGGACTACGCAGGGCGGCCATCTTGGGTGAGGAGAAGGCTGGTGGGCGAGGATTGGAGTGCTTAGCCACGCCCGCACTCCCGCCCTCGAGCGCATAAAACAAACAACAAAACATCCAGTTCCCACTGATTGCGAGTGAGTGTGGATGCGACGCTGAGCACTGAAGGCGTTTTTTTTTAACATTTTAATTGTTTAAAAATTGTGACTCTGCTTTGTAAATTGCTATTTTGCACAGTACCCGAGGCACTTTAAAAAACTTGCTGGCACCCTCTATTTTGCAGCGTCCTGAGGCGGAAAGCCGGAACCTGCCCCTAACGCTAGGAAGAAAGCCAAAACCGATCTTAGGGTTTTAGGCTATTTGCTGTCTGTCACTCACCTCGAGTGTAGCCGAGGTAGGACTACGACGGGCGGCCATCTTGGGTGAGGAGAAGGCTGGTGGGCGAGGATTGGAGTGCTTAGCCACGCCCGCACTCCCGCCCTCGAGCGCATAAAACAAACAACAAAACATCCAGTTCCCACTGATTGCGAGTGAGTGTGGATGCGACGCTGAGCACTGAAGGCGTTTTTTTTAAACATTTTAATTGTTTAAAAATTGTGACTCTGCTTTGTAAATTGCTATTTTGCACAGTACCCGAAGCACTTTAAAAAACTTGCTGGCACCCTCTATTTCGCAGCGTCCTGAGGCGGAAAGCCAGAACCTGCCCCTAACGCTAGGAAGAAAGCCAAAACCGATCTTAGGGTTTTAGGCTATTTGCTGTCTGTCACTCACCTCGAGTGTAGCCGAGGTAGGACTACGCAGGGCGGCCATCTTGGGTGAGGAGAAGGCTGGTGGGAGAGGATTGGAGTGCTTAGCCACGCCCGCACTCCCGCCCTCGAGCGCATAAAACAAACAACAAAACATCCAGTTCCCACTGATTGCGAGTGAGTGTGGATGCGACGCTGAGCACTGAGGGCGTTTTTTTTTTAACATTTTAATTGTTTAAAAATTGTGACTCTGCTTTGTAAATTGCTATTTTGCACAGTACCCGAAGCACTTTAAAAAATTGGTAGCACCCTCTATTTCGCAGCGTCCTGAGGCGGAAAGCCGGGACCTGCCCCTAACGCTAGGAAGAAAGCCAAAACCGATCTTAGGGTTTTAGGCTATTTGCTGTCTGTCACTCACCTCGAGTGTAGCTGAGGTAGGACTACGCAGGGCGGCCATCTTGGGTGAGGAGAAGGCTGGTGGGCGAGGATTGGAGTGCTTAGCCACGCCCGCACTCCCGCCCTCGAGCGCATAAAACAAACAACAAAACATCCTGTTCCCACTGATTGCGAGTGAGTGTGGATGCGACGCTGAGCACTGAAGGCGTTTTTTTTAACATTTTAATTGTTTAAAAATTGTGACTCTGCTTTGTAAATTGCTATTTTGCACAGTACCCGAAGCACTTTAAAAAATTGCTAGCACCCTCTATTTCGCAGCGTCCTGAGGCGGAAAGCCGGGACCTGCCCCTAACGCTAGGAAGAAAGCCAAAACCGATCTTAGGGTTTTAGGCTATTTGCTGTCTGTCACTCACCTCGAGTGTAGCCGAGGTAGGACTACGCAGGGCGGCCATCTTGGGTGAGGAGAAGGCTGGTGGGCGAGGATTGGAGTGCTTAGCCACGCCCGCACTCCCGCCCTCGAGCGCATAAAACAAACAACAAAACATCCAGTTCCCACTGATTGCGAGTGAGTGTGGATGCGACGCTGAGCACTGAAGGCGTTTTTTTTTTAACATTTTAATTGTTTAAAAATTGTGACTCTGCTTTGTAAATTGCTATTTTGCACAGTACCCGAAGCACTTTAAAAAACTTGCTGGCACCCTCTATTTCGCAGCGTCCTGAGGCGGAAAGCCGGAACCTGCCCCTAACGCTAGGAAGAAAGCCAAAACCGATCTTAGGGTTTTAGGCTATTTGCTGTCTGTCACTCACCTCGAGTGTAGCCGAGGTAGGACTACGCAGGGCGGCCATCTTGGGTGAGGAGAAGGCTGGTGGGCGAGGATTGGAGTGCTTAGCCACGCCCGCACTCCCGCCCTCGAGCGCATAAAACAAACAACAAAACATCCAGTTCCCACTGATTGCGAGTGAGTGTGGATGCGACGCTGAGCACTGAAGGCGTTTTTTTTTAACATTTTAATTGTTTAAAAATTGTGACTCTGCTTTGTAAATTGCTATTTTGCACAGTACCCGAAGCACTTTAAAAATTGCTAGCACCCTCTATTTCGCAGCGTCCTGAGGCGGAAAGCCGGGACCTGCCCCTAACGCTAGGAAGAAAGCCAAAACCGATCTTAGGGTTTTAGGCTATTTGCTGTCTGTCACTCACCTCGAGTGTAGCCGATGTAGGACTACGCAGGGCGGCCATCTTGGGTGAGGAGAAGGCTGGTGGGCGAGGATTGGAGTGCTTAGCCACGCCCGCACTCCCGCCCTCGAGCGCATAAAACAAACAACAAAACATCCAGTTCCCACTGATTGCGAGTGAGTGTGGATGCGACGCTGAGCACTGAAGGCGTTTTTTTTAAACATTTTAATTGTTTAAAAATTGTGACTCTGCTTTGTAAATTGCTATTTTGCACAGTACCCGAAGCACTTTAAAAAACTTGCTGGCACCCTCTATTTCGCAGCGTCCTGAGGCGGAAAGCCGGAACCTGCCCCTAACGCTAGGAAGAAAGCCAAAACCGATCTTAGGGTTTTAGGCTATTTGCTGTCTGTCACTCACCTCGAGTGTAGCCGAGGTAGGACTACGCAGGGCGGCCATCTTGGGTGAGGAGAAGGCTGGTGGGCGAGGATTGGAGTGCTTAGCCACGCCCGCACTCCCGCCCTCGAGCGCATAAAACAAACAACAAAACATCCAGTTCCCACTGATTGCTAATGAGTGTGGATGCGACGCTGAGCACTGAGGGCGTTTTTTTTTTAACATTTTAATTGTTTAAAAATTGTGACTCTGCTTTGTAAATTGCTATTTTGCACAGTACCCGAAGCACTTTAAAAAATTGGTAGCACCCTCTATTTCGCAGCGTCCTGAGGCGGAAAGCCGGGACCTGCCCCTAACGCTAGGAAGAAAGCCAAAACCGATCTTAGGGTTTTAGGCTATTTGCTGTCTGTCACTCACCTCGAGTGTAGCTGAGGTAGGACTACGCAGGGCGGCCATCTTGGGTGAGGAGAAGGCTGGTGGGCGAGGATTGGAGTGCTTAGCCACGCCCGCACTCCCGCCCTCGAGCGCATAAAACAAACAACAAAACATCCTGTTCCCACTGATTGCGAGTGAGTGTGGATGCGACGCTGAGCACTGAAGGCGTTTTTTTTAACATTTTAATTGTTTAAAAATTGTGACTCTGCTTTGTAAATTGCTATTTTGCACAGTACCCGAAGCACTTTAAAAAATTGCTAGCACCCTCTATTTCGCAGCGTCCTGAGGCGGAAAGCCGGGACCTGCCCCTAACGCTAGGAAGAAAGCCAAAACCGATCTTAGGGTTTTAGGCTATTTGCTGTCTGTCACTCACCTCGAGTGTAGCCGAGGTAGGACTACGCAGGGCGGCCATCTTGGGTGAGGAGAAGGCTGGTGGGCGAGGATTGGAGTGCTTAGCCACGCCCGCACTCCCGCCCTCGAGCGCATAAAACAAACAACAAAACATCCAGTTCCCACTGATTGCGAGTGAGTGTGGATGCGACGCTGAGCACTGAAGGCGTTTTTTTTTTACATTTTAATTGTTTAAAAATTGTGACTCTGCTTTGTAAATTGCTATTTTGCACAGTACCCGAAGCACTTTAAAAAATTGCTAGCACCCTCTATTTCGCAGCGTCCTGAGGCGGAAAGCCGGGACCTGCCCCTAACGCTAGGAAAAAAGCCAAAACCGATCTTAGGGTTTTAGGCTATTTGCTGTCTGTCACTCACCTCGAGTGTAGCCGATGTAGGACTACGCAGGGCGGCCATCTTGGGTGAGGAGAAGGCTGGTGGGCGAGGATTGGAGTGCTTAGCCACGCCCGCACTCCCGCCCTCGAGCGCATAAAACAAACAACAAAACATCCAGTTCCCACTGATTGCGAGTGAGTGTGGATGCGACGCTGAGCACTGAAGGCGTTTTTTTTAAACATTTTAATTGTTTAAAAATTGTGACTCTGCTTTGTAAATTGCTATTTTGCACAGTACCCGAAGCACTTTAAAAAACTTGCTGGCACCCTCTATTTCGCAGCGTCCTGAGGCGGAAAGCCGGAACCTGCCCCTAACGCTAGGAAGAAAGCCAAAACCGATCTTAGGGTTTTAGGCTATTTGCTGTCTATCACTCACCTCGAGTGTAGCCGAGGTAGGACTACGCAGGGCGGCCATCTTGGGTGAGGAGAAGGCTGGTGGGCGAGGATTGGAGTGCTTAGCCACGCCCGCACTCCCGCCCTCGAGCGCATAAAACAAACAACAAAACATCCTGTTCCCACTGATTGCGAGTGAGTGTGGATGCGACGCTGAGCACTGAAGGCGTTTTTTTTAACATTTTAATTGTTTAAAAATTGTGACTCTGCTTTGTAAATTGCTATTTTGCACAGTACCCGAAGCACTTTAAAAAATTGCTAGCACCCTCTATTTCGCAGCGTCCTGAGGCGGAAAGCCGGGACCTGCCCCTAACGCTAGGAAGAAAGCCAAAACCGATCTTAGGGTTTTAGGCTATTTGCTGTCTGTCACTCACCTCGAGTGTAGCCGAGGTAAGACTACGCAGGGCGGCCATCTTGGGTGAGGAGAAGGCTGGTGGGCAAGGATTGGAGTGCTTAGCCACGCCCGCACTCCCGCCCTCGAGCGCATAAAACAAACAACAAAACATCCAGTTCCCACTGATTGCGAGTGAGTGTGGATGCGACGATGAGCATTGAAGGCGTTTTTTTTTTACATTTTAATTGTTTAAAAATTGTGACTCTGCTTTGTAAATTGCTATTTTGCACAGTACCCGAAGCACTTTAAAAAATTGCTAGCACCCTCTATTTCGCAGCGTCCTGAGGCGGAAAGCCGGGACCTGCCCCTAACGCTAGGAAGAAAGCCAAAACCGATCTTAGGGTTTTAGGCTATTTGCTGTCTGTCACTCACCTCGAGTGTAGCCGAGGTAGGACTACGCAGGGCGGCCATCTTGGGTGAGGAGAAGGCTGGTGGGCGAGGATTGGAGTGCTTAGCCACGCCCGCACTCCCGCCCTCGAGCGCATAAAACAAACAACAAAACATCCAGTTCCCACTGATTGCGAGTGAGTGTGGATGCGACGCTGAGCACTGAAGGCGTTTTTTTTTTAACATTTTAATTGTTTAAAAATTGTGACTCTGCTTTGTAAATTGCTATTTTGCACAGTACCCGAAGCACTTTAAAAAATTGCTAGCACCCTCTATTTCGCAGCGTCCTGAGGCGGAAAGCCGGGACCTGCCCCTAACGCTAGGAAGAAAGCCAAAACCGATCTTAGGGTTTTAGGCTATTTGCTGTCTGTCACTCACCTCGAGTGTAGCCGAGGTAGGACTACGCAGGGCGTCCATCTTGGGTGAGGAGAAGGCTGGTGGGCGAGGATTGGAGTGCTTAGCCACGCCCGCACTCCCGCCCTCGAGCGCATAAAACAAACAACAAAACATCCAGTTCCCACTGATTGCGAGTGAGTGTGGATGCGACGCTGAGCACTGAAGGCGTTTTTTTTAAACATTTTAATTGTTTAAAAATTGTGACTCTGCTTTGTAAATTGCTATTTTGCACAGTACCCGAAGCACTTTAAAAAACTTGCTGGCACCCTCTATTTCGCAGCGTCCTGAGGCGGAAAGCCGGAACCTGCCCCTAACGCTAGGAAGAAAGCCAAAACCGATCTTAGGGTTTTAGGCTATTTGCTGTCTATCACTCACCTCGAGTGTAGCCGAGGTAGGACTACGCAGGGCGGCCATCTTGGGTGAGGAGAAGGCTGGTGGGCGAGGATTGGAGTGCTTAGCCACGCCCGCACTCCCGCCCTCGAGCGCATAAAACAAACAACAAAACATCCTGTTCCCACTGATTGCGAGTGAGTGTGGATGCGACGCTGAGCACTGAAGGCGTTTTTTTTAACATTTTAATTGTTTAAAAATTGTGACTCTGCTTTGTAAATTGCTATTTTGCACAGTACCCGAAGCACTTTAAAAAATTGCTAGCACCCTCTATTTCGCAGCGTCCTGAGGCGGAAAGCCGGGACCTGCCCCTAACGCTAGGAAGAAAGCCAAAACCGATCTTAGGGTTTTAGGCTATTTGCTGTCTGTCACTCACCTCGAGTGTAGCCGAGGTAGGACTACGCAGGGCGGCCATCTTGGGTGAGGAGAAGGCTGGTGGGCAAGGATTGGAGTGCTTAGCCACGCCCGCACTCCCGCCCTCGAGCGCATAAAACAAACAACAAAACATCCAGTTCCCACTGATTGCGAGTGAGTGTGGATGCGACGATGAGCATTGAAGGCGTTTTTTTTTTACATTTTAATTGTTTAAAAATTGTGACTCTGCTTTGTAAATTGCTATTTTGCACAGTACCCGAAGCACTTTAAAAAATTGCTAGCACCCTCTATTTCGCAGCGTCCTGAGGCGGAAAGCCGGGACCTGCCCCTAACGCTAGGAAGAAAGCCAAAACCGATCTTAGGGTTTTAGGCTATTTGCTGTCTGTCACTCACCTCGAGTGTAGCCGAGGTAGGACTACGCAGGGCGGCCATCTTGGGTGAGGAGAAGGCTGGTGGGCGAGGATTGGAGTGCTTAGCCACGCCCGCACTCCCGCCCTCGAGCGCATAAAACAAACAACAAAACATCCAGTTCCCACTGATTGCGAGTGAGTGTGGATGCGACGCTGAGCACTGAAGGCGTATTTTTTTAACATTTTAATTGTTTAAAAATTGTGACTCTGCTTTGTAAATTGCTATTTTGCACAGTACCCGAAGCACTTTAAAAAATTGCTAGCACCCTCTATTTCGCAGCGTCCTGAGGCGGAAAGCCGGGACCTGCCCCTAACGCTAGGAAGAAAGCCAAAACCGATCTTAGGGTTTTAGGCTATTTGCTGTCTGTCACTCACCTCGAGTGTAGCCGAGGTAGGACTACGCAGGGCGTCCATCTTGGGTGAGGAGAAGGCTGGTGGGCGAGGATTGGAGTGCTTAGCCACGCCCGCACTCCCGCCCTCGAGCGCATAAAACAAACAACAAAACATCCAGTTCCCACTGATTGCGAGTGAGTGTGGATGCGACGATGAGCACTGAAGGCGTTTTTTTTTTACATTTTAATTGTTTAAAAATTGTGACTCTGCTTTGTAAATTGCTATTTTGCACAGTACCCGAAGCACTTTAAAAAACTTGCTGGCACCCTCTATTTCGCAGCGTCCTGAGGCGGAAAGCCGGAACCTGCCCCTAACGCTAGGAAGAAAGCCAAAACCGATCTTAGGGTTTTAGGCTATTTGCTGTCTGCCACTCACCTCGAGTGTAGCCGAGGTAGGACTACGCAGGGCGGCCATCTTGGGTGAGGAGAAGGCTGGTGGGCGAGGATTGGAGTGCTTAGCCACGCCTGCACTCCCGCCCTCGAGCGCATAAAACAAACAACAAAACATCCAGTTCCCACTGATTGCGAGTGAGTGTGGATGCGACGCTGAGCACTGAAGGCGTTTTTTTTAACATTTTAATTGTTTAAAAATTGTAACTCTGCTTTGTAAATTGCTATTTTGCACAGTACCCGAAGCACTTTAAAAAACTTGCTGGCACCCTCTATTTCGCAGCGTCCTGAGGCGGAAAGCCGGAACCTGCCCCTAAACGCTAGGAAGAAAGCCAAAACCGATCTTAGGGTTTTAGGCTATTTGCTGTCTGTCACTCACCTCGAGTGTAGCCGAGGTAGGACTACGCAGGGCGGCCATCTTGGGTGAGGAGAAGGCTGGTGGGCGAGGATTGGAGTGCTTAGCCACGCCCGCACTCCCGCCCTCGAGCGCATAAAACAAACAACAAAACATCCAGTTCCCACTGATTGCGAGTGAGTGTGGATGCGACGCTGAGCACTGAGGGCGTTTTTTTTTTAACATTTTAATTGTTTAAAAATTGTGACTCTGCTTTGTAAATTGCTATTTTGCACAGTACCCGAAGCACTTTAAAAAATTGGTAGCACCCTCTATTTCGCAGCGTCCTGAGGCGGAAAGCCGGGACCTGCCCCTAACGCTAGGAAGAAAGCCAAAACCGATCTTAGGGTTTTAGGCTATTTGCTGTCTGTCACTCACCTCGAGTGTAGCTGAGGTAGGACTACGCAGGGCGGCCATCTTGGGTGAGGAGAAGGCTGGTGGGCGAGGATTGGAGTGCTTAGCCACGCCCGCACTCCCGCCCTCGAGCGCATAAAACAAACAACAAAACATCCTGTTCCCACTGATTGCGAGTGAGTGTGGATGCGACGCTGAGCACTGAAGGCGTTTTTTTAACATTTTAATTGTTTAAAAATTGTGACTCTGCTTTGTAAATTGCTATTTTGCACAGTACCCGAAGCACTTTAAAAAATTGCTAGCACCCTCTATTTCGCAGCGTCCTGAGGCGGAAAGCCGGGACCTGCCCCTAACGCTAGGAAGAAAGCCAAAACCGATCTTAGGGTTTTAGGCTATTTGCTGTCTGTCACTCACCTCGAGTGTAGCCGAGGTAGGACTACGCAGGGCGGCCATCTTGGGTGAGGAGAAGGCTGGTGGGCGAGGATTGGAGTGCTTAGCCACGCCCGCACTCCCGCCCTCGAGCGCATAAAACAAACAACAAAACATCCAGTTCCCACTGATTGCGAGTGAGTGTGGATGCGACGCTGAGCACTGAAGGCGTTTTTTTTTAACATTTTAATTGTTTAAAAATTGTGACTCTGCTTTGTAAATTGCTATTTTGCACAGTACCCGAAGCACTTTAAAAAATTGCTAGCACCCTCTATTTCGCAGCGTCCTGAGGCGGAAAGCCGGGACCTGCCCCTAACGCTAGGAAGAAAGCCAAAACCGATCTTAGGGTTTTAGGCTATTTGCTGTCTGTCACTCACCTCGAGTGTAGCCGATGTAGGACTACGCAGGGCGGCCATCTTGGGTGAGGAGAAGGCTGGTGGGCGAGGATTGGAGTGCTTAGCCACGCCCGCACTCCCGCCCTCGAGCGCATAAAACAAACAACAAAACATCCTGTTCCCACTGATTGCGAGTGAGTGTGGATGCGACGCTGAGCACTGAAGGCGTTTTTTTTAACATTTTAATTGTTTAAAAATTGTGACTCTGCTTTGTAAATTGCTATTTTGCACAGTACCCGAAGCACTTTAAAAAATTGCTAGCACCCTCTATTTCGCAGCGTCCTGAGGCGGAAAGCCGGGACCTGCCCCTAACGCTAGGAAGAAAGCCAAAACCGATCTTAGGGTTTTAGGCTATTTGCTGTCTGTCACTCACCTCGAGTGTAGCCGAGGTAGGACTACGCAGGGCGGCCATCTTGGGTGAGGAGAAGGCTGGTGGGCGAGGATTGGAGTGCTTAGCCACGCCCGCACTCCCGCCCTCGAGCGCATAAAACAAACAACAAAACATCCAGTTCCCACTGATTGCGAGTGAGTGTGGATGCGACGCTGAGCACTGAAGGCGTTTTTTTTTTTACATTTTAATTGTTTAAAAATTGTGACTCTGCTTTGTAAATTGCTATTTTGCACAGTACCCGAAGCACTTTAAAAAATTGCTAGCACCCTCTATTTCGCAGCGTCCTGAGGCGGAAAGCCGGGACCTGCCCCTAACGCTAGGAAAAAAGCCAAAACCGATCTTAGGGTTTTAGGCTATTTGCTGTTTGTCACTCACCTCGAGTGTAGCCGATGTAGGACTGCGCAGGGCGGCCATCTTGGGTGAGGAGAAGGCTGGTGGGCGAGGATTGGAGTGCTTAGCCACGCCCGCACTCCCGCCCTCGAGCGCATAAAACAAACAACAAAACATCCAGTTCCCACTGATTGCGAGTGAGTGTGGATGCGACGCTGAGCACTGAAGGCGTTTTTTTTTAACATTTTAATTGTTTAAAAATTGTGACTCTGCTTTGTAAATTGCTATTTTGCACAGTACCCGAAGCACTTTAAAAAACTTGCTGGCACCCTCTATTTCGCAGCGTCCTGAGGCGGAAAGCCGGAACCTGCCCCTAACGCTAGGAAGAAAGCCAAAACCGATCTTAGGGTTTTAGGCTATTTGCTGTCTATCACTCACCTCGAGTGTAGCCGAGGTAGGACTACGCAGGGCGGCCATCTTGGGTGAGGAGAAGGCTGGTGGGCGAGGATTGGAGTGCTTAGCCACGCCCGCACTCCCGCCCTCGAGCGCATAAAACAAACAACAAAACATCCTGTTCCCACTGATTGCGAGTGAGTGTGGATGCGACGCTGAGCACTGAAGGCGTTTTTTTTAACATTTTAATTGTTTAAAAATTGTGACTCTGCTTTGTAAATTGCTATTTTGCACAGTACCCGAAGCACTTTAAAAAATTGCTAGCACCCTCTATTTCGCAGCGTCCTGAGGCGGAAAGCCGGGACCTGCCCCTAACGCTAGGAAGAAAGCCAAAACCGATCTTAGGGTTTTAGGCTATTTGCTGTCTGTCACTCACCTCGAGTGTAGCCGAGGTAGGACTACGCAGGGCGGCCATCTTGGGTGAGGAGAAGGCTGGTGGGCAAGGATTGGAGTGCTTAGCCACGCCCGCACTCCCGCCCTCGAGCGCATAAAACAAACAACAAAACATCCAGTTCCCACTGATTGCGAGTGAGTGTGGATGCGACGATGAGCATTGAAGGCGTTTTTTTTTTACATTTTAATTGTTTAAAAATTGTGACTCTGCTTTGTAAATTGCTATTTTGCACAGTACCCGAAGCACTTTAAAAAATTGCTAGCACCCTCTATTTCGCAGCGTCCTGAGGCGGAAAGCCGGGACCTGCCCCTAACGCTAGGAAGAAAGCCAAAACCGATCTTAGGGTTTTAGGCTATTTGCTGTCTGTCACTCACCTCGAGTGTAGCCGAGGTAGGACTACGCAGGGCGGCCATCTTGGGTGAGGAGAAGGCTGGTGGGCGAGGATTGGAGTGCTTAGCCACGCCCGCACTCCCGCCCTCGAGCGCATAAAACAAACAACAAAACATCCAGTTCCCACTGATTGCGAGTGAGTGTGGATGCGACGCTGAGCACTGAAGGCGTTTTTTTTTTAACATTTTAATTGTTTAAAAATTGTGACTCTGCTTTGTAAATTGCTATTTTGCACAGTACCCGAAGCACTTTAAAAAATTGCTAGCACCCTCTATTTCGCAGCGTCCTGAGGCGGAAAGCCGGGACCTGCCCCTAACGCTAGGAAGAAAGCCAAAATCGATCTTAGGGTTTTAGGCTATTTGCTGTCTGTCACTCACCTCGAGTGTAGCCGAGGTAGGACTACGCAGGGCGTCCATCTTGGGTGAGGAGAAGGCTGGTGGGCGAGGATTGGAGTGCTTAGCCACGCCCGCACTCCCGCCCTCGAGCGCATAAAACAAACAACAAAACATCCAGTTCCCACTGATTGCGAGTGAGTGTGGATGCGACGATGAGCACTGAAGGCGTTTTTTTTTTACATTTTAATTGTTTAAAAATTGTGACTCTGCTTTGTAAATTGCTATTTTGCACAGTACCCGAAGCACTTTAAAAAACTTGCTGGCACCCTCTATTTCGCAGCGTCCTGAGGCGGAAAGCCGGAACCTGCCCCTAACGCTAGGAAGAAAGCCAAAACCGATCTTAGGGTTTTAGGCTATTTGCTGTCTGTCACTCACCTCGAGTGTAGCCGAGGTAGGACTACGCAGGGCGGCCATCTTGGGTGAGGAGAAGGCTGGTGGGCGAGGATTGGAGTGCTTAGCCACGCCCGCACTCCCGCCCTCGAGCGCATAAAACAAACAACAAAACATCCAGTTCCCACTGATTGCGAGTGAGTGTGGATGCGACGCTGAGCACTGAAGGCGTTTTTTTTTAACATTTTAATTGTTTAAAAATTGTGACTCTGCTTTGTAAATTGCTATTTTGCACAGTACCCGAAGCACTTTAAAAAATTGCTAGCACCCTCTATTTCGCAGCGTCCTGAGGCGGAAAGCCGGGACCTGCCCCTAACGCTAGGAAGAAAGCCAAAAACGATCTTAGGGTTTTAGGCTATTTGCTCTCTGTCACTCACCTCGAGTGTAGCCGATGTAGGACTACGCAGGGCGGCCATCTTGGGTGAGGAGAAGGCTGGTGGGCGAGGATTGGAGTGCTTAGCCACGCCTGCACTCCCGCCCTCGAGCGCATAAAACAAACAACAAAACATCCAGTTCCCACTGATTGCGAGTGAGTGTGGATGCGACGCTGAGCACTGAAGGCGTTTTTTTTAACATTTTAATTGTTTAAAAATTGTGACTCTGCTTTGTAAATTGCTATTTTGCACAGTACCCGAAGCACTTTAAAAAACTTGCTGGCACCCTCTATTTCGCAGCGTCCTGAGGCGGAAAGCCGGAACCTGCCCCTAAACGCTAGGAAGAAAGCCAAAACCGATCTTAGGGTTTTAGGCTATTTGCTGTCTGTCACTCACCTCGAGTGTAGCCGAGGTAGGACTACGCAGGGCGGCCATCTTGGGTGAGGAGAAGGCTGGTGGGCGAGGATTGGAGTGCTTAGCCACGCCCGCACTCCCGCCCTCGAGCGCATAAAACAAACAACAAAACATCCAGTTCCCACTGATTGCGAGTGAGTGTGGATGCGACGCTGAGCACTGAAGGCGTTTTTTTTTTACATTTTAATTGTTTAAAAATTGTGACTCTGCTTTGTAAATTGCTATTTTGCACAGTACCCGAAGCACTTTAAAAAATTGCTAGCACCCTCTATTTCGCAGCGTCCTGAGGCGGAAAGCCGGGACCTGCCCCTAACGCTAGGAAAAAAGCCAAAACCGATCTTAGGGTTTTAGGCTATTTGCTGTTTGTCACTCACCTCGAGTGTAGCCGATGTAGGACTACGCAGGGCGGCCATCTTGGGTGAGGAGAAGGCTGGTGGGCGAGGATTGGAGTGCTTAGCCACGCCCGCACTCCCGCCCTCGAGCGCATAAAACAAACAACAAAACATCCAGTTCCCACTGATTGCGAGTGAGTGTGGATGCGACGCTGAGCACTGAAGGCGTTTTTTTTAAACATTTTAATTGTTTAAAAATTGTGACTCTGCTTTGTAAATTGCTATTTTGCACAGTACCCGAAGCACTTTAAAAAACTTGCTGGCACCCTCTATTTCGCAGCGTCCTGAGGCGGAAAGCCGGAACCTGCCCCTAACGCTAGGAAGAAAGCCAAAACCGATCTTAGGGTTTTAGGCTATTTGCTGTCTATCACTCACCTCGAGTGTAGCCGAGGTAGGACTACGCAGGGCGGCCATCTTGGGTGAGGAGAAGGCTGGTGGGCGAGGATTGGAGTGCTTAGCCACGCCCGCACTCCCGCCCTCGAGCGCATAAAACAAACAACAAAACATCCTGTTCCCACTGATTGCGAGTGAGTGTGGATGCGACGCTGAGCACTGAAGGCGTTTTTTTTAACATTTTAATTGTTTAAAAATTGTGACTCTGCTTTGTAAATTGCTATTTTGCACAGTACCCGAAGCACTTTAAAAAATTGCTAGCACCCTCTATTTCGCAGCGTCCTGAGGCGGAAAGCCGGGACCTGCCCCTAACGCTAGGAAGAAAGCCAAAACCGATCTTAGGGTTTTAGGCTATTTGCTGTCTGTCACTCACCTCGAGTGTAGCCGAGGTAGGACTACGCAGGGCGGCCATCTTGGGTGAGGAGAAGGCTGGTGGGCAAGGATTGGAGTGCTTAGCCACGCCCGCACTCCCGCCCTCGAGCGCATAAAACAAACAACAAAACATCCAGTTCCCACTGATTGCGAGTGAGTGTGGATGCGACGATGAGCATTGAAGGCGTTTTTTTTTTACATTTTAATTGTTTAAAAATTGTGACTCTGCTTTGTAAATTGCTATTTTGCACAGTACCCGAAGCACTTTAAAAAATTGCTAGCACCCTCTATTTCGCAGCGTCCTGAGGCGGAAAGCCGGGACCTGCCCCTAACGCTAGGAAGAAAGCCAAAACCGATCTTAGGGTTTTAGGCTATTTGCTGTCTGTCACTCACCTCGAGTGTAGCCGAGGTAGGACTACGCAGGGCGGCCATCTTGGGTGAGGAGAAGGCTGGTGGGCGAGGATTGGAGTGCTTAGCCACGCCCGCACTCCCGCCCTCGAGCGCATAAAACAAACAACAAAACATCCAGTTCCCACTGATTGCGAGTGAGTGTGGATGCGACGCTGAGCACTGAAGGCGTTTTTTTTTTAACATTTTAATTGTTTAAAAATTGTGACTCTGCTTTGTAAATTGCTATTTTGCACAGTACCCGAAGCACTTTAAAAAATTGCTAGCACCCTCTATTTCGCAGCGTCCTGAGGCGGAAAGCCGGGACCTGCCCCTAACGCTAGGAAGAAAGCCAAAACCGATCTTAGGGTTTTAGGCTATTTGCTGTCTGTCACTCACCTCGAGTGTAGCCGAGGTAGGACTACGCAGGGCGTCCATCTTGGGTGAGGAGAAGGCTGGTGGGCGAGGATTGGAGTGCTTAGCCACGCCCGCACTCCCGCCCTCGAGCGCATAAAACAAACAACAAAACATCCAGTTCCCACTGATTGCGAGTGAGTGTGGATGCGACGATGAGCACTGAAGGCGTTTTTTTTTTACATTTTAATTGTTTAAAAATTGTGACTCTGCTTTGTAAATTGCTATTTTGCACAGTACCCGAAGCACTTTAAAAAACTTGCTGGCACCCTCTATTTCGCAGCGTCCTGAGGCGGAAAGCCGGAACCTGCCCCTAACGCTAGGAAGAAAGCCAAAACCGATCTTAGGGTTTTAGGCTATTTGCTGTCTGTCACTCACCTCGAGTGTAGCCGAGGTAGGACTACGCAGGGCGGCCATCTTGGGTGAGGAGAAGGCTGGTGGGCGAGGATTGGAGTGCTTAGCCACGCCCGCACTCCCGCCCTCGAGCGCATAAAACAAACAACAAAACATCCAGTTCCCACTGATTGCGAGTGAGTGTGGATGCGACGCTGAGCACTGAAGGCGTTTTTTTTTAACATTTTAATTGTTTAAAAATTGTGACTCTGCTTTGTAAATTGCTATTTTGCACAGTACCCGAAGCACTTTAAAAAATTGCTAGCACCCTCTATTTCGCAGCGTCCTGAGGCGGAAAGCCGGGACCTGCCCCTAACGCTAGGAAGAAAGCCAAAAACGATCTTAGGGTTTTAGGCTATTTGCTCTCTGTCACTCACCTCGAGTGTAGCCGATGTAGGACTACGCAGGGCGGCCATCTTGGGTGAGGAGAAGGCTGGTGGGCGAGGATTGGAGTGCTTAGCCACGCCTGCACTCCCGCCCTCGAGCGCATAAAACAAACAACAAAACATCCAGTTCCCACTGATTGCGAGTGAGTGTGGATGCGACGCTGAGCACTGAAGGCGTTTTTTTTAACATTTTAATTGTTTAAAAATTGTGACTCTGCTTTGTAAATTGCTATTTTGCACAGTACCCGAAGCACTTTAAAAAACTTGCTGGCACCCTCTATTTCGCAGCGTCCTGAGGCGGAAAGCCGGAACCTGCCCCTAAACGCTAGGAAGAAAGCCAAAACCGATCTTAGGGTTTTAGGCTATTTGCTGTCTGTCACTCACCTCGAGTGTAGCCGAGGTAGGACTACGCAGGGCGGCCATCTTGGGTGAGGAGAAGGCTGGTGGGCGAGGATTGGAGTGCTTAGCCACGCCCGCACTCCCGCCCTCGAGCGCATAAAACAAACAACAAAACATCCAGTTCCCACTGATTGCGAGTGAGTGTGGATGCGACGCTGAGCACTGAGGGCGTTTTTTTTTTAACATTTTAATTGTTTAAAAATTGTGACTCTGCTTTGTAAATTGCTATTTTGCACAGTACCCGAAGCACTTTAAAAAATTGGTAGCACCCTCTATTTCGCAGCGTCCTGAGGCGGAAAGCCGGGACCTGCCCCTAACGCTAGGAAGAAAGCCAAAACCGATCTTAGGGTTTTAGGCTATTTGCTGTCTGTCACTCACCTCGAGTGTAGCTGAGGTAGGACTACGCAGGGCGGCCATCTTGGGTGAGGAGAAGGCTGGTGGGCGAGGATTGGAGTGCTTAGCCACGCCCGCACTCCCGCCCTCGAGCGCATAAAACAAACAACAAAACATCCTGTTCCCACTGATTGCGAGTGAGTGTGGATGCGACGCTGAGCACTGAAGGCGTTTTTTTAACATTTTAATTGTTTAAAAATTGTGACTCTGCTTTGTAAATTGCTATTTTGCACAGTACCCGAAGCACTTTAAAAAATTGCTAGCACCCTCTATTTCGCAGCGTCCTGAGGCGGAAAGCCGGGACCTGCCCCTAACGCTAGGAAGAAAGCCAAAACCGATCTTAGGGTTTTAGGCTATTTGCTGTCTGTCACTCACCTCGAGTGTAGCCGAGGTAGGACTACGCAGGGCGGCCATCTTGGGTGAGGAGAAGGCTGGTGGGCGAGGATTGGAGTGCTTAGCCACGCCCGCACTCCCGCCCTCGAGCGCATAAAACAAACAACAAAACATCCAGTTCCCACTGATTGCGAGTGAGTGTGGATGCGACGCTGAGCACTGAAGGCGTTTTTTTTTAACATTTTAATTGTTTAAAAATTGTGACTCTGCTTTGTAAATTGCTATTTTGCACAGTACCCGAAGCACTTTAAAAAATTGCTAGCACCCTCTATTTCGCAGCGTCCTGAGGCGGAAAGCCGGGACCTGCCCCTAACGCTAGGAAGAAAGCCAAAACCGATCTTAGGGTTTTAGGCTATTTGCTGTCTGTCACTCACCTCGAGTGTAGCCGATGTAGGACTACGCAGGGCGGCCATCTTGGGTGAGGAGAAGGCTGGTGGGCGAGGATTGGAGTGCTTAGCCACGCCCGCACTCCCGCCCTCGAGCGCATAAAACAAACAACAAAACATCCAGTTCCCACTGATTGCGAGTGAGTGTGGATGCGACGCTGAGCACTGAAGGCGTTTTTTTTAAACATTTTAATTGTTTAAAAATTGTGACTCTGCTTTGTAAATTGCTATTTTGCACAGTACCCGAAGCACTTTAAAAAACTTGCTGGCACCCTCTATTTCGCAGCGTCCTGAGGCGGAAAGCCGGAACCTGCCCCTAACGCTAGGAAGAAAGCCAAAACCGATCTTAGGGTTTTAGGCTATTTGCTGTCTATCACTCACCTCGAGTGTAGCCGAGGTAGGACTACGCAGGGCGGCCATCTTGGGTGAGGAGAAGGCTGGTGGGCGAGGATTGGAGTGCTTAGCCACGCCCGCACTCCCGCCCTCGAGCGCATAAAACAAACAACAAAACATCCTGTTCCCACTGATTGCGAGTGAGTGTGGATGCGACGCTGAGGACTGAAGGCGTTTTTTTTAACATTTTAATTGTTTAAAAATTGTGACTCTGCTTTGTAAATTGCTATTTTGCACAGTACCCGAAGCACTTTAAAAAATTGCTAGCACCCTCTATTTCGCAGCGTCCTGAGGCGGAAAGCCGGGACCTGCCCCTAACGCTAGGAAGAAAGCCAAAACCGATCTTAGGGTTTTAGGCTATTTGCTGTCTGTCACTCACCTCGAGGGTAGCCGAGGTAGGACTACGCAGGGCGGCCATCTTGGGTGAGGAGAAGGCTGGTGGGCAAGGATTGGAGTGCTTAGCCACGCCCGCACTCCCGCCCTCGAGCGCATAAAACAAACAACAAAACATCCAGTTCCCACTGATTGCGAGTGAGTGTGGATGCGACGCTGAGCACTGAAGGCGTTTTTTTTTAACATTTTAATTGTTTAAAAATTGTGACTCTGCTTTGTAAATTGCTATTTTGCACAGTACCCGAAGCACTTTAAAAAACTTGCTGGCACCCTCTATTTCGCAGCGTCCTGAGGCGGAAAGCCGGAACCTGCCCCTAACGCTAGGAAGAAAGCCAAAACCGATTTTAGGGTTTTAGGCTATTTGCTGTCTGTCACTCACCTCGAGTGTAGCCGAGGTAGGACTACGCAGGGCGGCCATCTTGGGTGAGGAGAAGGCTGGTGGGTGAGGGTTGGAGTGCTTAGCCACGCCCGCACTCCCGCCCTCGAGCGCATAAAACAAACAATAAAACATCCAGTTCCCACTGATTGCGAGTGAGTGTGGATGCGACGCTGAGCACTGAAGGCGTTTTTTTTTAACATTTTAATTGTTTAAAAATTGTGACTCTGCTTTGTAAATTGCTATTTTGCACAGTACCCGAAGCACTTTAAAAAATTGGTAGCACCCTCTATTTCGCAGCGTCCTGAGGCGGAAAGACGGGACCTGCCCCTAACGCTAGGAAGAAAGCCAAAACCGATCTTAGTGTTTTAGGCTATTTGCTGTCTGTCACTCACCTCGAGTGTAGCCGAGGTAGGACTACGCAGGGCGGCCATCTTGGGTGAGGAGAAGGCTGGTGGGCGAGGATTGGAGTGCTTAGCCACGCCCGCACTCCCGCCCTCGAGCGCATAAAACAAACAACAAAACATCCAGTTCCCACTGATTGCGAGTGAGTGTGGATGCGTCGCTGAGCACTGAAGGCGTTTTTTTAAAACATTTTAATTGTTTAAAAATTGTGACTCTGCTTTGTAAATCGCTATTTTGCACAGTACCCGAAGCACTTTAAAAAATTGGTAGCACCCTCTATTTCGCAGCGTCCTGAGGCGGAAAGCCGGGACCTGCCCCTAACGCTAGGAAGAAAACCAAAACCGATCTTAGGGTTTTAGACTATTTGCTGTCTGTCACTCACCTCGAGTGTAGCTGAGGTAGGACTACGCAGGGCGGCCATCTTGGGTGAGGAGAAGGCTGGTGGGCGAGGATTGGAGTGCTTAGCCACGCCCGCACTCCCGCCCTCGAGCGCATAAAACAAACAACAAAACATCCAGTTCCCACTGATTGCGAGTGAGTGTGGATGCGACGCTGAGCACTGAAGGCGTTTTTTTTAGCATTTTAATTGTTTAAAAATTGTGACTCTGCTTTGTAAATTGCTATTTTGTACAGTACCCAAGGCACTTTAAAAAATTGCTAGCACCCTCTATTTTGCAGCGTCCTGAGGCGGAAAGCCGGGACCTGCCCCTAACGCTAGGAAGAAAGCCAAAACCGATCTTAGGGTTTTAGGCTATTTGCTGTCTGTCACTCACCTCGAGTTTAGCCGAGGTAGGACTACGCAGGGCGGCCATCTTGGGTGAGGAGAAGGCTGGTGGGCGAGGATTGGAGTGCTTAGCCACGCTCGCACTCCCGCCCTCGAGCGCATAAAACAAACAACAAAACATCCAGTTCCCACTGATTGCGAGTGAGTGTGGATGCGACGCTGAGCACTGAAGGCGTTTTTTTTTTACATTTTAATTGTTTAAAAATTGTGACTCTGCTTTGTAAATTGCTATTTTGCACAGTACCCGAAGCACTTTAAAAAATTGCTAGCACCCTCTATTTCGCAGCGTCCTGAGGCGGAAAGCCGGGACCTGCCCCTAACGCTAGGAAGAAAGCCAAAACCGATCTTAGGGTTTTAGACTATTTGCTGTCTGTCACTCACCTCGAGTGTAGCTGAGGTAGGAGGACTACGCAGGGCGGCCATCTTGGGTGAGGAGAAGGCTGGTGGGCGAGGATTGGAGTGCTTAGCCACGCCCGCACTCCCGCCCTCGAGCGCATAAAACAAACAACAAAACATCCAGTTCCCACTGATTGCGAGTGAGTGTGGATGCGACGCTGAGCACTGAAGGCGTTTTTTTTTAGCATTTTAATTGTTTAAAAATTGTGACTCTGCTTTGTAAATTGCTATTTTGCACAGTACCCGAAGCACTTTAAAAAATTGCTAGCACCCTCTATTTCGCAGCGTCCTGAGGCGGAAAGCCGGGACCTGCCCCTAACGCTAGGAAGAAAGCCAAAACCGATCTTAGGGTTTTAGGCTATTTGCTGTCTGTCACTCACCTCGAGTGTAGCCGAGGTAGGACTACGCAGGGCGGCCATCTTGGGTGAGGAGAAGGCTGGTGGGCGAGGATTGGAGTGCTTAGCCACGCCCGCACTCCCGCCCTCGAGCGCATAAAACAAACAACAAAACATCCAGTTCCCACTGATTGCGAGTGAGTGTGGATGCGATGCTGAGCACTGAAGGCGTTTTTTTTTAACATTTTAATTGTTTAAAAATTGTGACTCTGCTTTGTAAATTGCTATTTTGCACAGTACCCGAAGCACTTTAAAAAATTGCTAGCACCCTCTATTTCGCAGCGTCCTGAGGCGGAAAGCCGGGACCTGCCCCTAACGCTAGGAAGAAAGCCAAAACCGATCTTAGGGTTTTAGGCTATTTGCTGTCTGTCACTCACCTCGAGTGTAGCCGAGGTAGGACTACGCAGGGCGGCCATCTTGGGTGAGGAGAAGGCTGGTGGGCGAGGATTGGAGTGCTTAGCCACGCCCGCACTCCCGCCCTCGAGCGCATAAAACAAACAACAAAACATCCAGTTCCCACTGATTGCGAGTGAGTGTGGATGCGACGCTGAGCACTGAAGGCGTTTTCTTTTTTAACATTTTAATTGTTTAAAAATTGTGACTCTGCTTTATAAATTGCTATTTTGCACAGTACCCGAAGCACTTTAAAAAATTGCTAGCACCCTCTATTTCGCAGCGTCCTGAGGCGGAAAGCCGGGACCTGCCCCTAACGCTAGGAAGAAAGCCAAAACCGATCTTAGGGTTTTAGGCTATTTGCTGTCTGTCACTCACCTCGAGTGTAGCCGAGGTAGGACTACGCAGGGCGGCCATCTTGGGTGAGGAGAAGGCTGGTGGGCGAGGATTGGAGTGCTTAGCCACGCCCGCACTCCCGCCCTCGAGCGCATAAAACAAACAACAAAACATCCAGTTCCCACTGATTGCGAGTGAGTGTGGATGCGACGCTGATTACTGAAGGCATTTTTTTTTAACATTTTAATTGTTTAAAAATTGTGACTCTGCTTTGTAAATTGCTATTTTGCACAGTACCCGAAGCACTTTAAAAAATTGCTAGCACCCTCTATTTCGCAGCGTCCTGAGGCGGAAAGCCGGGACCTGCCCCTAACGCTAGGAAGAAAGCCAAAACCGAGCTTAGGGTTTTAGGCTATTTGCTGTCTGTCACTCACCTCAAGTGTAGCCGAGGTAGGACTACGCAGGGCGGCCATCTTGGGTGAGGAGAAGGCTGGTGGGCGAGGATTGGAGTGCTTAGCCACGCCCGCACTCCCGCCCTCGAGCGCATAAAATGGCACCCTTATGTAGGCAGCGCAGCGGACGGGCGCAGCGGGGGCGCCGGCGGGGCGCTGAAGGCGCGCCAAAGGCAAGCCCGTCTGCGCCCGTCCACTCCCGGCCGGGACCAGGGGCCAAGACCCCTGATCCAGCACCGTGGTACTCAAGGGAAGACCTGCTTGCACTAAATAATAAAACCAGTCTTATTAGCCTGCAAACGATGGAGGCACTAAGGCGGGAGGAACTGCTGAAACCCATAGCAGATCCATCTATTACTAAAACTTACACCACTAGGGTAAGAAGAACAGTAACATCTCAGAGCGTGGCCCTGCTTAATACACGCTCTCTCCAAAAACACAATCTGGAGGTGTTCTCCTTGCTCCATGAAGGCAACCTAGATATTTTAGGAGTCACAGAGACGTGGCTAGAGGATTCTTCTATGCCCGACTTAATGGCTGCACTCCCACCCAACTTCAGTGTCACCACCCATAATAGGAAGGACGGCAGGAAAGGGGGGGGGGTTGCCGTCTTCTATAAAAATTCCTTTAAATCAGCAACCACCTGTGCAGAAAGTATAGAGGGTGCGGACCTCTTGGGGGTCAAGCTCTGCTCTGCCACCAATTGCCTGGCGATACTCATCATCTATCGCCCTTCTAGAACTCCCCCAGCCTTTCTTGAGCCTTTTCTGGGACTGGTCCACGATCTTCGCACAAGGTATGAGGGGCTTGTGGTAATGGGAGATTTCAACCTCAACTGGGAGGAGTCCACTAAAGACACACTGTCCAAACAGTTAGATGAGGCTATGACCGCGCTAGAACTAACCCAGTTAGTGACAGGCCCTACACACAAGAAAGGTCACACATTGGACCTGATTTGGACCTCAGTCCCGGTGCTGAGCCCTGTCACTATCTCGCCTTGCATATGGTCGGATAATCACCTGCTGCAGGGTAAATTAGCTTTCCCGGGGCAAGGGGAAATCCCCACCGCCGAGTGGCGGGTGGTGAGAAGGTGGAATTCAATCAATATTGATACTCTATTATCTACATTAAAGAAATCCTCCCACCTTAACAGACCACCAGAGGATGACGTGGAGAGGGCCAGCCTCAAACCTTCACTAAAACTGAAAAATGCCATTGAGGCAGTGGCACCTGCACGAAGGGTAAAAATCCGGGACAAAGGAAAAGGAGCCCCCTGGTTTAATGATGACCTGAGACTACTGAAACGCTCCCTGCGCCAGAGCGAGAGAGCATGGCGAAAGGGGTATGATCCTAATTCCCAAGCTCTGTACGAAAAAAAGCTCACCATCTTTAAACAAGCTATTAGGTCTAGGAAAGGTGCTTTTTACGAAAGCAGAATTGCGACAGCACCCAATCCCCAAAAAGAAATTGTCAAAGTCCTCACAGAACTGAGGAAAAAGAAGGAACAGCCCCCCCTCCTTCACGCAAGAAGACTGCCATAAATTCCAGTCATTCTTCACCACCAAGATATCTGCCCTCCTGACAGAAATCGAGTCCACCCCTAGACTGGAATGCCCAGGAACTACTCTAATACCTACCCCCACAGTCACCCAGCCCCTAACTTTACTACCCATACTCACTAAAGAAACTCTGGAAAGAGTGATGAACCAAGTCAAATCAGGCTCACCGGCTGACCCTTGCCCTGAGGGTTTTCAAACAAGCATGGCCAGGATTGGAGGATGATATACTATCGCTTCTAAACAGCTCCCTCACTACCGGACAGGTTCCTTCTAACCTCAAGGAAGCCCGATTGATCCAGCTCTTAAAAAAGGCAGGGGCTGATACCAAGATCTTAAAAAACTACAGGCCCATTTCACAACTGCCTTTTTTAGCTAAAATACTGGAGCAGCATGTACTGCCCAGCCTCTCTCACCATCTTGAGATCAATTCCTTGCTGGAAACCAACCAAGCCGTCTTTAGGGCCCACAATAGCACGGAATTGGTCATGCTTTCCGTGCTAGATGACCTGCGACTTAAAGCAGACAAAAAAGACCCCTGCGCCCTGGTGCTGCTTGACCTCTCCGCGGCATTTGATACGGTCAATCACGACCTACTACTGTCGCGGATGTGGGACTTCGCTATCCAGGGCACGGCCCATGCCTGGCTGACCTGGTTTCTTGGTGAACGGGTTCAGAGGGTACAACTGGATGACCTGGTATCAGAGGCAGCAAGGATCACTTGTGGAGTCCCACAGGGCTCGGCCCTGTCACCCTTGATGTTCAATGCATATTTGCAGCCCCTCATTTCATCACTGAATCAGATGGACTGCAGTATATACAATTACGCTGATGATACCCAGATCATCATTCAAATTGGTAACACTCCAACGGCAGATCATAAATTGCAAAATATCTTAAAATTCACCGTCAATTGGATGACGGCAAACTCCATAAAAATCAATCCTGATAAGACGGAGGTGCTTGCAATTACGACATCATCTAGTCCTTGGAGTGACCTCCTGTGGCCCTCTGAGTTAGGAAACCCCCCAGTACCGGCAGAAACAGTTAAAAGTCTCGGCATAGTTGTAGATTCCAACCTTACTATGTCAGCCCAGGTCTCAGCTGTAGTGGGCACCTGTGTGGGCTTAATGAGACAACTATGCAAACTGTCGCCCATCCTGACGGCGGACACGCTCAGGAGAGCAGTATCAGCACTAATCCTGGCACGGCTGGACTACGGCAACGTCATGTATGTTGGTATTCCAAAAAAACTAATGAACAGACACCAGATCGTTATGAATGATGCGGACAGACTCATTCTTAACAAGCCAAGAAGGACCCATGCCACCCCCCTTCTTCGCAAACTTCATTGGCTGCCAATAAATCAACGGGCCAAATTCAAGGGCTTATGCATTACGCATAAAGCCTTATATGGGCAAGCCCCTAAATACATCAAGGAACGTCTGGTCCCGTATGCCCCTAGCAGGAATCTACGATCAGCAGAAGCCGCACTATTGATCTGCCCACGGTTCAAACTATCCTCTATAGGAGGTCGCACGTTCTCCCACACAATCCCCAGTGCATGGAATAAACTGCCTGAGAACCTGCGCAAAGAAACAAGTCTGTTGCCTTTTAGGAAAAAGCTAAAAACCGTGCTATTCCAGGAGGCATGGGGTACCATCTAGCTTCTTCCCCTAAACACCTCTGTGTCCACTTGTGTCTACACCCCGCTAAGCGCTTAGAGACCCCTGGGTGATAAGGCGCTCTACAAATCAAAATACAAATACAAATACAGTGTTCGGTCGCATCGTAATCCGTCGGTCTGAACCACCGACCACAAGCCGGTTGGTCCTGATTCCAAGATGGTGTTGGGAGGAGGCTTTCCGCCTGACATTGTAATGAACCCCTAAATGTTGTGATAATTCTATACACTTAGGGCCCTATTCTGATCCGATTAGGAGAGCATTCCTACCTAGAGCCTGATTATGATACGGTTAGGAAAGCCTCCTAATGGCATTTGCTCCTTGGAAATCAGATCGGGAACGTGACTTCCCAACCGAGGGTCAGATTACGATGCAGTTAGGAACATAAGCTCTCATAGAAGTCAATGGGAGTCCAACCAAATTGTATCTGGAAGCATCCGGATGCATCATACTTGGGCGTTCGGACTCTCCCGATCCGCGTCGGTCAGGAACCATTTCCAAACTGATTAGATCGGGAAGATTTCCTCACGGCATCCAAATCAGGCTCCCTAAAAAGTTGACATTTACTATTACTACTCCAAACTCAGCCAACTTGGAGAAGGTGTTGCACACAAAAAGGGTGTCATTTACTAATCCTACTTCAACGAAAAAACAACTTGGGGAAGGTGTTGCAAACTAAAGAGTTGACACTTACTATTCTCACTCCAATTTAAACCAACTAATAGAATGTGTTGGGCACTAAAAGGGGGACATTTACGGGGACATTTACTATTTCAACTCATCTAGCCATATTGGGAAAGGTGTTGGACACTGAGGGCCTGATTATGACGTTGGCGGTGTGGTGCCGGGTCTGCCCCACTGCCGCACCATGAAAGCAGTGGTCAGGCGGCCCGCCAGATTAGGAGTTTCCTCATGTCTGGCAGGCAGATGCCTCATAAAATGGGCACCCCAATGGGAATGCCAAACGCGGTTCCTGAACTGAAAAGTACATGCTATGCAGGAACTGGGGTGCATGCGCACAGGGGGGCACATATTTTGCCCCCCTGCATGCATTCCCATGTGGATGTGGCACCGGGGGCCCTGGAGGGACCCTTTGTTTCTTCTCTGCCACAGTGTTCATGGAGTAATATTCTTGGCAGGACCGGAGCGGTCCATCCAAGCATATTGTGACCTCCTGACCGCTACAATACTGCCAGGGAACAGCAGTTCCCAGGCCGCTGTGATGGTTGTATTGTTATTCGTACTGTGGAACTGCCACCTTTTAGGAGGGCATTCCCAAACACAAAATGATGCCAGACAGACTGAAGTCTGTCCGCCATCAACAGCCCCTTAATACTTATAGTTCCTCCACCACCTCAAATAGTGTATTGACTACAAAAACATAGTGAAACAACCGCTGTTTAGAAATTGTATAACAGTGATATACAGGGAAACTCCAAATACAGTAGAACAGTTAGGTCATCTCTGTCAAATGCAATTGAATGTATCCAGTATAGTTGTGATTTACATGTTATAATCATACCAAATGTGACAGACCTCAACTCGTCTTCCCATCCTCTCATTTCCTAGAAAATTTGTAAAAAACCACCCAAGTGTATAAACTGCACATGCCTAAATCAAAAGAAGAATACCTTATAAGGTTTATGATGCCAGACCAGTAGACACGTCTCATCTAAGAATATAGAATAGGTATTGGGTTAACTATTCACCAAAAGAACAACATTTAAAAGTTTGTAAATGTAAATGTGTTTCGATTTATATAGCACACTAATCACCCAGGGGTCTCAAGGAACTTGCTTAGGGAACCCGTCATGGTATTCCCCTGTGAGATACCCCGGCAGGGTATTCACAAGGTGAAAGCCAGGCATCCTGCCGCGAGGGGCCGTAGTGGAGATTAAGCAAGCTATTGCCCAGAGTCACAGAGTGTGACCCCGTGAGTCGAGTAGGCACTGGAGCGAGAATTGTCGAGTCTGTGGAATTTTTGAGCCCGAGACCCGCCGAGGCAGGGAATCGAACCCTGGTCCACGGCTGATCTCAGCTTCCGGGTCTGCCGCCTCTAACCACTGAGCCACGCTTCTCCACACATGGTACAAACAACTTTAGAAAAAAACATTGCTATGAAACAGTTTGAAAAGCAGAGATGTTAGTTTTGTATCGCTGAAATGACTTTTAGGGACTGCTAGGTGTCAGCCATATACATAAATAGGTCAAACACAATGACTACATCAGATGGGCAAGTGGACTTATATCAAGGCAGTTTGGCGGTGCGGGAGCGGGTCTGAGGCGTAATGAGGCGGTCAGAAGACCGCCACCACTGCTCCCCCGTGAGTCTGGTGGTCCGTGGACTGCCAGACTCGTAATACAGCCCTTAAGCTATTGTATTGAAATAGAGTGAGCAAATCTTTTGTGGTTGATCTTTCACTTGTTATAATTCATTTTGTAGTTAAGCCTACCCTCGTTAGTTTTACTAAGCTGCCGTTTAAGATTGAAAGCATAGGGTAGTGAAGGAATATGTGGGAAACATGCACAGTATGGGTGGGATGTTGGTGGGGTGGATTGTAGAATGGGAATGGTGAGTAAGATTCTGTGTGTGGCGGTTGGTGCAGGACAGTTGATCCTTACATACATCATTTTAAAAATAAAGGAAAATCGTATACCTACTTATCTGCGTGGACATTGCCTTTCCAACAGAATGGTTGAGATTCTCACTGCTACATGCTGCTGTCAGAGAGCTTGCCAGTAGAAGTCCTGGAGATCAGAGTGCAAGAAGGATTCCTTGGGTGGGTATTTTCTTACAACTCATAGCACAGCGTGCAAGGGCCAGCCTTTCGGTGCAGGTTCCCGAGCACCACGCTTGCCTACTGCCTACGAAGGTGACTCCAGTGTCTAGCTCATGTTCTGTTAATGGCAGAGTACTTGAAACATACTTTTCTGTGCTTCAAAAAGACTTTGTGCTGGTCTTCGGAAAGGGGTTCATCCTCAAACCACTCAATTAATTCACAAATTGTCATGCATGCCGGTCAGTATACACACGTACTTTTGTTGTTCACGACTAGATAAAGGGCGAAGGTTTAGTATTCACGTGCACCAGATTCGCAAGACCAACCTGAGATTCTTTTAATATTATCATATTGCTCCATTTCCACATTCAAGGATAAACAAGGTGTAGATGCGAGAAAATGGCAGAGATATTCATGCACCCCTGGATAATTTGGAAATTCCATTAATGCCCTGCCTCTAAGCCTTGGGGGCAGATTTATGAGGCACTTGCGCCACGTTTACGCCGCTGTTGCGTCACGCAAGGCGGCGTAAACGTGGCGCATCCCTACGAACGATTTACAACGTCACGCATCTAGGCAGATGCGTCACGTTGTAAAGCCCTGCGCCGCTTGTGGGCGTTCCGGCGCAGGGTGGGCGTTCTGGGGCAGGTGCGCCTCGCAAAAGTGGCTGAGTGAAATCTATAAGATTTCACTCAGTCACTTTCAGGCCAATGCTGCGTCAAAAGCCTGCGCCTGCTTGAAGCAGGCGTAGGTCTTGACGCAGCATTGTGGAGATGGGGCACCCCCGAGCCTTGCTGGAGCTGCGTCGCGCTTGCGACGCAACTCCAGCAATGCGTCACCTTTACGGCACAGATGCGTCACGCATCTGTGCCGTTTTTGCCCCATGGTGCGCCGCATCATAAATGCGGCGCACCATGGGTGGCGGAGCTGTGGCGCACTGTGGCGCATGTTAACTGGCGCATCCCTGGGGATGCGCCAGTTAACATAAATCTGCCCCTTGGTTTTTAACCCCTTACACATTTGGGTGAGTATCTGGAATTCTTCTCTCCGCCTCAAGCGCCGATCGTCCCTCAGTGAGATTGAACATTGCTTCACACCAGTGCCTTCGATTTCCCCAGCCCCGCCAACCTCTATTTCACGGCTGCTTTGCCCAGATTACTTCCGGCTTGCGCCGGGATATGACTTTACATTTGAAGAATGAAGTCATTAGGCACGCAGCCCTGTTAATACCATGCCTGAGCACTGTGACAGCCGCATTTGAAAATTAGAAAAGTAATGAGATTAGAGCAATCTTCGAGGAATGAAACTTTTCCTGTCTTTCTAGCGCTACTGAAGACACCAAGGGGTTAATGCAGAATCCACCGTCTAAGTAAAAATAAAACCTATATGATTAACCAAACTGAGTGCCGAAGCAATCACGGTCCCTGATTCAAACAAGGAAAACTCTTAGCTGGGCATGAAAGTAGCCACAGCTAAGGGGAAGTGACCTTTCCTGCTGGCTCGGCACCCTATGCACTATTAATAGCTACTATGCCCGTGCGTAAACTCAATAGCGTATCTTGAATGAGTGGAAGTGAGTTTAACAGAAAGCGAATATGTACCCCTGGCTGCTTCCATCTCACTAAGCTTTTGTTTAAAAATTCTGAGAAATTGTACATGCTAAAGCTGGCATGACTAGGGTGACAAACTGGCATGGGTGTAAATTCAAGACGGTGAGTGGAAAAATTCAGGACAAAGGGTAAAAATTCAGGACAAAAATTCAGGACAGGAGGTCAAAATTCAGGAATAAAGGTAAGTTTTACAGACACATCGGAAGAGGTCGCGCAATAGTATATATGTAAGTAAATAGACAACCACTTAAGTACAAGTGAAAAAAAGTTTAAATTAGGTTGAGCCAATTGTGCACTTCATGGTTTTTCAGTATGCACGCAGCTTTGAGCAGATGTGCAAGCCTTTTTTGTGGTAACAAAACCACCCCTCCCCCACCTTTACAGCCTCCCAGGGCAACGCCCGATGTCCTGCCTTGCTATCACCCTCCAATGGTGACCCTCCTCTTCACATAGACCCTCTCTCATGTGTATTTAATTTCTTTTATAATACTACTCATCCCAAGTAAGTAGGACAGGGTGTTGGAGTGCGTTACATCACACACTTATTAGATAGGGACAATGACTCATATAACTATGAAATTAAATCTATAGGAAATGTACTTAAGATAATGGGGGTTACAAGGTGTGATCATTCTTTCATTCAGCACTCAGTCTTTCACCATTCGTTCTGTCCTTCCATCTATGTGTCCATTCATATCAACATTCAACCATTTTCAAACCTATCCATCATCCATCCTTCCCTCCATCCATCAGTCCACTCATCCATCCCTCCATCCACCCTTTCACTCAACCATCCCTCCATTCATCCTTTCACCTTATCCATTCCTACACTCATCCATTCACTCTCCCACTCATCTATCCATTCACTCACCCTTCCATCCATCCACCCTTTCAGTCATCCATCTATCCATCCTCCCTTTCTATCTTCATCCCTCTTTCATTTAGCCATCCATCTTTCCATTCACCCATCCATCTACTCATCCATTCATGAATCCATCCATTGACCCTGTCACTTTTCCATCCTTTCTCTCATCCATCCATCTGCCCTTTCTCTCATCCATCCACCCTTTCACTTCTCACTCATCCATCCATCCTTTCTTTCACCCTTCCACCCTTTCACTCCTTCACTCACCCATACATCCTTTCTCCCATCCATCCACCCTTTCACACCATCACTCATCTATCCACCCTTCTGTACATCCACCCTCCTTTCAGTCACTCATCCAGCCTCACATCCACCCTTTCACTCATCCATCCATCCATTCACCCTTTCACTTATCAATTCATCACACCATTCATCAGTTAACTATTCCATCCACCCATTCACTCGCCTGTCATCCCCTCTTTCACTCATCCATCTATCCTTTTACCTGTCCACCTACCCTTCCACCCATACTTCCATCTATTTACCTTTTGTCTCTCTCATACATCCTTCCACTCACTCATCCATCCATTCACCCTTCCATTCATCTATTTCCCTTTTCACTAATCCATCCAGCCATCCAGCCATCCCTTCACTTACACACCTTTTCAACTTAATCATGAGCTGAGACTTTGTCTGCTGAGTTGCAGACAGTAGAGGCCCATAAAAGGACTTCACCCCTGCTGTAGTTCCCAAAGCAAGGGGTTGGGCGGGAGAGGGTTCACTATGCCACTGTACATAGACAATCCGATAAAGTGGAAATCATGAGGCATAGTGTCACTGTAGTGTTGTTTCCAAGGCTTTAAGTGGGATGAAAAAACTGGGGGGGTCTCTCAAAAGGGGGTGTTCGATGTTATTAAGGGCATGGCTTAAAACACCTAAGCTAAAAATCTGTGCTTAGCATAGTGTGCCGCCTGACTGGTAATTTGCTTCTTCTGTCATTGCATCCAGATATATAACACAAGTAGTGTTACACCTAAAAGCCAGAACGATTGGCTTTGTCAATGGTTGCTAGTTGCATAAAATAAAAAAAGCAGCAACCATGGCTTTGCTGAATATAACATTGAAAATGCGTAATGTTTAAATTGATGAGACAGTGAAAGACCCATAACCTTTTTTTTTAACTTGTTTCACCACTTTTTCATGAACTGGATTCTCACCTAGCAGCAGTGGTGTTTTTTTTTCATTTCTTCCACCTGACTGAATGTCCTGCCCCAGACCGAGGCAGGAGGAGGCCCACAACATGCAGTAAAAGCACAGACTGGCCCATTGTCATTCTGTATGTGGCAATCAGCTGCATACAGAATTACAATGGGTAGGGTTGGGCTGTTCTTGTGCGCAGTGGCCCCATCAGGGAGCTTAGGCTTCTGGCTGGGGAACAGTGATGTTCCCCAAGGCCCAAAATTATGGACAAAAGACATCCGTAAAAGGGATCATCAAGGACAACAGACGTGAGATCCAAATTACGGACGGTCCGTGAAATTTATGGACGGTTGTTCACCTTAGGCATTACAAATTTTTCCACGCTCAAACTCCATCTGGGAGGGAGGGGTCAAGGTTGGGGGGAGCAGCACAGACAAGGGCTGCTGGGCCTCACCTGTTGTGGTTAAGGTTGTGCTGGCATCCTGTGGTACGTCCTAATATGCCTCTGCACACTGGGCCAAGTACATAGCCTTCCACACTAGGTTCTCAGGGTAGTGAGGGCGAGCAGTTCCAGGCGTCTCAGGGAGGTAGTGTCCGGGGTATGTATGTGCTCAGAACTCACACACAGCAGATCCAATAACGCCAATGTACAGCCAGGTTCTTATCTTTTAAGAAAAACAAAATACTTTTAATCACACAGTGCTAATTACAACTCATTTCAATTCAAGGTGAGTTGGGGACCTTGGTAACAGCTTCCTCTTGTGGAACAACACCTGTTGATTCCCCCTTAATCTTGCCCCTCCTTCCCCCACTACTGAAAGCAAAGGCATGGGTCAGGCATGGATCCAATCACTATAAAGTCCACCACAAGCCACCTGAGCATTCAGTCTTCTTTGGCTTGAAGCTTGTTACTCTTGGTGGTGTGGTGGGTGTGGACACTTCATGGTGCTCTCTCTGATGCATATCTAGCACTTCAAAGTCCTTTCTATGAGTTAGACCAAAATCAGGGCCCACAGCATAAGACAGGTGCAGCTGCATCTCTATGTACACAGCCGGCGAACCTTTCTTTATTGTGCAGCAGCCCGACTGCCTGGAGCACAGAGTTAGCCTACGGTGGGTCAATGTCATCAAATCAATGGTTTATCCCTGATCAGGCTAATGTTGCAAGGTGGTTGTAGACCCACCGGGTCAAACAGCTAGTTATAGTCTTGGTCATGCCAATGGCGTTGTACAGCAATTGCTGTCTTGATCAGGCTGAACTTGCAATTATGCAACCTGGGATAAAAGACCAAGGGGACCTTTCATCATCACAAGTTGCTCCTTTGCAGCAGTCCACTTCCTCTTTATGTCCAACATCTATGGTGAGATTCTATTCTAATCCTACTGGGCCGTCTTTCCGCCTGCAGGGCCAGGCAGACTACTTCCCTCCCTCCCTCACCAGGCAGGCAGGCTTCTAGACATCCATGCAGGCTCTTGGCTCCTTCAGCCATAAGTGCAAACTACAGGTGATGTCCCTTCACCTCAGAGAGACTGACAGACAGACTCTGGTCAGACAGAAGACCTAAGGGTACACTGCACATCACTGCCTTCTTTGATATTGAAGGACTTAAAACTGGAACAAAGTGGGGTAGTTCGGGCCCCACTTTTAGCTACTTGTTCCTGACAGGGGATATGGGTCCATTGCCTCAAACTCCAGAAACAGTTTAGGGTGACTCTCTTTTCAAGTGTCCTGCTCAAACTGTTCTCCAGACACAGACTTTGGGGCTTATTATGTCGTCGGTCGGAAAACATTCTGACTGACTTGGTTTCGGAATGTTTTCCGACCGACTGGGGTTCGGGGAGTCGTACCGAACAATTACGATGTTTCAGAACACCACTCGGTCAGACCACCATTGACTTCAATGGGAGCCTATCTTCCGACCAACACCACAAGTTCCCATTGAAAAAGTGGTGGTTGTGAAAAACCTTGCACCCTGTGGGAGGGCACTTAATACTATTGTACTAAGGCTAAGGTAGAAGAGCCCTTCACCTAAGCTAGAAAGGTACTAGAGAGGTATTCCAGGGGGGATATGTCCTCCCGATTCAAACACTGGTCACCAAAGGTATCCCACCTAGTGGGATGAAAGCTCGGCAGGAAACTCTTGTGGCGTTGACTACTCAAAAGCGAGGGGAAGAAAGCAATTTCTTTTTGTTAAATAACCCTCACACTCTCTAGTAGTGTCATGCTTCATCATACGATTCACCCTGACTCCTAAAAGTCAGGGTGGGCTTCACAGTGTTTCAGGAAGCACTTAAGAGAGATAGGCTTGAGGGTCTAAAGATTAAAAATCCTCCTACATGTCCAGGTATCCCTTTATTAGCAGAGTCATAGGGGATGTTAAAAATGAATTAGTTCGGGGTTCGTCAGGAGGTGATGGTCCTATGACCCTAATGTCATGCCAACATGTTTCAGCCCTATTGGATGGCCCACGTGTGTCCTGGGAATTCTTCAGGGCAATTTGCGGTTCCCTCCCTGGTTCTTCAAAAAGGATATTTCTCTATCTTTTTCTCAATGCAGAGTGAAGATAGCTTCTCTCTCGTGGAATGGTCAATAGTATACTTATCTCCCATCCAGTACTATATTGTTTTGATTCCGCCTGTAAGAGAAACAGTAGTGAGAATAATCACATTTGTTTGCCTTGTGCTGCATCTATTTCACCCATGTAATGCCAGCGTCCTGGGTGCTATAATGTGCTTTCATACAGCATACTTATTGTGATTTGTGATCGAACAAGCTTTCTGGGGATAGTGTTGTCCCATGTGATCGCACTCAATGAGTCGTGATCTCATTTACATCTTTATATAAACGTCCAGGAACATTTATTTGTTAAAAATTCTTAGTTTTTCTACATCTTTACTTCACATACATTCTGCACCTTCATTTTCACACTCATACTTCTGGGCATGAACTGCCAGTAATTCTCTTTGTCATTCGTGATAGCCATTGTATCAGAACTTCTTACCCTATTCAGGTGGTTGTAATATGTCTCAAGGGACTGCAGTTATTGGGGGTAGTCTTGTGATCAAACTCTGTATACGGATCGTTCTCAGTTGCCCCACGGACGATCAGAGTCATCCACGCCGCTCTACTTACTTCTTCAAAGGTCCTGTCCCACAGCCTCACCTACTTGGGTCCCGCGTCTCCCTGCATTTGCAACTCATTATGCCAGGCTGCAGCTGATAAAGCAGCCTTTCTTGAACTTCTCCTGAATGTCGGGGTTACGTAGCCCCACCCTGGCATGTTTCAATGATGTCATTTCCATGTATCCGAGACGGGACTACGGAAACAGAGTGGTGGCACAGGGTATGAATTTTATTCCCCTACGTAGCCATGGATACTGTCTATCACCCGACCCCTCAATTTGAATTGCGGTCTTTGTTGTTTTACACTATTGTTTATGGCAATTAAGGGTATTTGAGTGGTACTGAGTTCTCGAGTATGGATCTTGACAGTGGCCACATCAAGTGGAGAGTAACCCATGTATTATATGTGCATTTTAAATGGTGTGAACGCGAGCTGTAATTAAAATGGCAATACTAAATGCTATGCCAATGGCATGAACCACTGTAAAGGTGTCCTGTGCCAGTGGTATCAATGACATTAATTCACATTATTGGGGGGTGGAATCCTAATGTCACTGTCTTATATTTATCATCTTTGGGTTATGACCCGTCTGACCAGAGGATCCTGGAAATATTGCATTGACATGTGATGAGTTGGTTGGTAGTGTACGTCCCCAGCATAATTACGTCATCACTCCATCATGGCGTTTCCTTAGTATGGTCAGAGAGTTTTATGAAACACAGATACTCAGCCATGATTTAAACAGTACCCCTCTGTCTTGTCGGTTCCTTGTATTTTGAAAGGAAGGGAGTCCATGCTTGTTGGGTATGTAAGGGGTAGTATACATGGACATAAAGTGTTCATATCCCTCTACTTAGATTGATTCAGCTGATTCCATGGGATGGAGTCATTGAGTCCCTGTGTGGGGGTCTGTAGTCTATAAACCCACGCTGTTCCTTCTCCACTAGCCTTTTTGATATGTTTGTACCACCCTTAAACTTCTCAATTATAGTCCATTCCAGGTCGTTGTCCATATGTCCCTTCTTAACATAAAGGGCTGTGAGTTTGGTAGCTGTGATTGCTTGTTTGATTGTGCATCTATGTTCATTTATTCGTACTTTTACTTTCCTGGTGGTCATACCTATGTATTTGGCCTTGCAGGGGCACGTGATCATTCATACAATGTTCTCTGTGTTACAGTTTTTATGATCTCTCTCTTCCCACAGGTGTGCCAGTCCCAAGTCTACATGGGGTGTGTGGGTAGTGAACCGGCACACCTAATGCTACCTGCCAAACTGTGCATGGTATGAAAGAAGGGACCCATAGGTATCCCCACGGGCCCCAACCTGAGGCTGACAGGTGAAGGGGGCCCTGCTACAGATACTCAAAGTCAGATTTCAAAGCCGATCCATGTTAGAGACTGATTGGATACTAATCCGGAAAGGCTGCCTGAATCTGACATCGTAATCGCTCAGTCGGAAGCGTGGCCCGTAGAGACGTATGAGTAAGCTCCGACCGACTCAGTGTCTCCAAATACCATTCGGAGGCCAGTCGGAACCAAGTCAGACAGCCCGAACCGTTTCTGACCATCGTAATCGGTCGGTCGGAAATGTTTCCGAGTTGGTCGGAAACAAGGCTTTCGAATCGGATTACGAAGAACCGAATGCCGTTCGGAGCCTTTCTGACCGACATCGTAATCAGCCCTTTTGTGTAGAGTGAGGCCTCACAACAAGTGATACTGGGCCTGCATTCAAACTGGAGCAGCCATAACACAATGACCTGTGAGGTTTCTTCACCTGATTGCCATCGGCCCAAATAAAACAGTGATCTGGAAATAAGCAAAGGGAAGGCCTGATCAAGAAACTACCTTACCTTATACAACAGGAACAGTAGTCTCCCCCCTTCACTGTTATCATCAACCAAATGGCAGTACTCAGGAAAACTAATCAGGAGCCCCTTCCTTACAAAAGTGTTTGTCAAATTTCTTAAGATAACCCTGTCTCCATGCTTCTTATTTCAGTGGCTGGCACTCACACCCATATCCCTACCATTGGTAAATGTGCTGTACACACCACACATGTGCACATACTCATCATATAGATGCTGTTAGAAATGGGATTTCTGGTTGGCTAGGGCTTGCAGTTAAGCCAGGCAGAAACGACCACTCTAGTCAGGGCAAGGGAGTTACACGCTGAAGATAACCCCTACTCACCCCCTTGGTAGCTTGGCACGAGCAGTCAGTTTTATTCCAGAGGCAATGTGTAAAGCATTTACGCAACATACTCGCACAGCAGCAACACACTAGGCACACTACAAAAGAAACTCCACACAAGGTTATGTAAAAAATAGCATTTGTATTATCCAAAACACATTAGAATCATAATCACACAATATACACTGTGCCAACTGGCACTGGGCAATATTTACAGGGGACTATATACACAGGACCCGGCCCATCGGGTCACGGTCAGAACCTTTAGAAAGCACAAGTCGCAATTGTAAAACACAACCAGTAAATACTGGTACACTAATGACCTCCGCATTATCACTTGCAACATAAACACATTATGTCTGCATAACCATTATAAGCATAAACACATTATGCAATCCCCTTAGGCCTAAACATCATAGCATGACATTTGCATTAGGCATCACCACATTAGGCCATAACATTAGACATAAAACGCAGTAGGCACAAACCTCACAAGCATAACCACATTATGCAATCCTTAGAGCATGACGCCCTTCCAGTACACACAGGTACCACCCATGCAAATGACGCCAGGCCAACTGGCCTTTCACTGGGGCCCAAAGGCCCTTTGTCCCAAATGTCAGGGCTCTGTAAACCTAGGGCCTCTCCACTGGCCCTCTGGCTGCCTTGGCAGCACTCACTGCGCGCAATACGCTGGGGCTTGGGGGAGTGTAACTCACCCCCCTCCTCATCAGGAAAATAAAAATGCCCCCTTAGTTGCAGCTGCCCTCTGTCCATGGGGCAGCTGTAGGGCATTGGCTCTGGCACCACTGTGCTTGTGGAGCCCCACTCTGGGACTCCTTCAACAAAAACTGCCCCCACGTTGCAGCTGCCCGTGCTGGCGGCACAGCTGTGGCACAGAAACCGGCACTGGCACTACCGTGCCTCTGGAGCCCCCAAACAGTGCGTTACGAGATCAAGGGACTCACCCGCTCTCTCCTTCCAGACGGGGGGGCGTAAAGTAGAAGGGTGGAGCCCGTGAGGCTCTGTCCGAATCTGATCTGCAGGATCCTCACCAGGGTCTCAGGCCCCAAAGCGTTGACTCCCTCTCCTCGTGGTCACATTGAGCGCAGTCTCCGTCACTTGTGCCTTCTCCCTCCGGCAGGCCCAGTCAGTATGTGGGGCTCTCACCAGCATGGGAACCCAGCCCACCTCCATGCAGGAGGCTTGCCTGACTTCCATTCTCATACGGCGGTCTCCATGGGCTGTCCTTCCCTTCTGCTAGGTGGGGGAAGGCTGGATTGCAGCCAATGGAGCCAGCAAGGCTCCGTCCCCTCCCGCTCCTCTTTGTGGCTCCTGCACGATCTAGTCTGCACACAGAGCTCTCCTAACCAAACGGGAGCCCCACATTCCTCGGCCTGACTTCCTATGAGGCTCCAGCTCTTCTACTTGACTTGGCGAGGTGCGACACTCCTGTTCTTCAGGGCAATGCAGGGTGGGCTCCCGCTTTAGAATAATCACCAATGCGGGGTGGGCTCCAGCTCAGAGGGCAATCAATCAATCAATCAATCAAAGCATTTGTATAGCGCACTATTCACCCAGAGGGTCTCAAGGCGCTAGGGGGGGGTCCGCTACTGCTCGAACAGCCAGGTCTTGAGTTGCTTCCTGAAGGCGAGGTGGTCCTGGGTCAGGCGGAGGTGAGTCGGGAGGGAGTTCCAAGTCTTGGCGGCGAGGTAGGAGAAGGACCGTCCCCCTGTGGTGGCTCTTCGGATGCGGGGGACGGCAGCGAGGGCGTGGCCGGTCGATCGAAGCTGGCGTTTGGGAGCGTAGAAGTTGAGGCGGCTGTTGAGGTATCCTGGGCCTTGGTTGTGTAGGGCTTTGTGTGCGTGGGTGAGGAGACGGAAGGTGATTCTCTTGTTGACCGGGAGCCAGTGCAGGTCTCTCAGGTGTCCGGAGATGTGGCTGCGGCGGGGGATGTCCAGGATGAGTCGTGCTGAGGCGTTCTGGATCCGCTGGAGTCTCTTCTGGAGTTTGGCGGTGGTTCCGGCGTAGAGGGAGTTTGCATAGTCCAGACGGCTGGTGACGAGGGCCTGGGTGCCCGTCTTCCTGGTCTCGGTGGGAATCCACCGGAAGATCTTACGTAGCATGCGCAGGATGTTGAAGCACGACGAGGAGACGGCGTTGACTTGTTTGGTCATGGAGAGGGAGGAGTCCAGGATGAAGCCCAGGTTGCGTGCGTGGTCTGTTGGTTTGGGTGCGTTGCCTAGGGCGGGGGACCACCAGGCGTCGTCCCAGGCAGAGGGTGAAGATCCCAGGATGAGGACTTCCGTCTTGTCCGAGTTCAGTTTCAGGCGGCTGTTCTTCATCCATTCGGCTACCTCTTTCATCCCTTCGTGTAGGTTGGCTCTGGCAGTGGCGGGGTCGTTGGTGAGGGAGAGGATCAGCTGGGTGTCGTCGGCGTAGGAGATGATGTTGAGGTTGTGCTGGCGTGCGATGTCTGCGAGGGGGCTCATGTAGACGTTGAAGAGGGTTGGACTGAGCGAGGAGCCTTGAGGAACGCCGCAGATGACTTCGGTGGCTTCTGATCTGAACGGGAGGAGGCGGACTCTCTGTATCCTTCCGGCGAGGAAGGAGATGATCCACTCCAGTGCCTTCTCCTGGATTCCGACGTTGCTGAGGCGCTGCACTAGTGTACGGTGGCAGACGGTGTCGAAGGCCGCGGAGAGGTCTAGGAGGACGAGGGCTGCTGTTTCTCCGTTGTCAAGCAGGGCTCGGATGTCGTCGGTGGCTGCGATTAGGGCGGTCTCGGTGCTGTGGTTGGCCCGGAAGCCAGACTGCGAGATGTCGAGGGATCCGTTCGTCTCGAGGAAGGCGGCCAGCTGCTTGTTGACGGTCTTCTCGATGACTTTTGCAGGGAACGGGAGCAGCGAGATGGGGCGGTAGTTCTTGAGGTCGGTGGGGTCGGCTGATGGCTTCTTAAGTAGAGCGCTGAGTTCGGCGTGCTTCCTGCTCTCCGGGAAGGTGGCGGTGTCGAAGGAGGTGTTGATGATGTCCCACAGGTGGGGTGCGATGACAGCGTCGGCCTTGTTGAAGACGTGATGAGGGCAGGGGTCGGTTGGAGATCTGGAGTGGATGGAGTTCATCGTGCGGACGGTGTCTTCGGTGCTGATCGGGGTCCAGGCGCGGAGGGTGGTGGTGGGGGGCGATGGTTCGGTCGTGGCGTGCGTCGGTTGAGTGCTGAAGCTGTTGTGTATGTCCGCGATCTTGTTGCGGAAGTAGGAGGCGAGGGAGTTGCAGAGGTCTTGCGACGGGGTGATGTCGTTGTTTCCGGCATTGGGGTTGGAGAGCTCTTTAACGATGTTGAAGAGTTCTTTGCTGTTGCGTGCGTTGTTGTCCAGTCGTTCCTTGAATGCGGTTTTCTTGGTGGCGTGGATCAGTTGGTGGTGTTTTCGGGTGGCAAACTTGAGGGCAGTCATGTTGTCCGGTGTTGGGTCTCTGCGCCAGGCTCTCTCTCGAGGGCTCGGCAGTTCTTCTTGGAGCTCTTGAGTTCGTCGGTGAACCATGGGGCTTTTTTGCTGCCGGGTCTGCTAGGCGGGGTCCTCAGGGGGGCGAGGTCATCTGCGCAGTCGCTGATCCACTTCGGGGGGTTGGTGGCCGCTTGGCTGGGGTTCGATGCGCCGGTAGGAGGGTTCTTGCTCAGGGTAGTCGCGAGCTGGTCGGCTGTCATCTTGTTCCAGTTTCTGTGTGCAACCTGTTGCTGGTGGTGGTGGACCGTGGTCCTTCTGAAGCTGAAGTGGACGCAGCTGTGGTCCGTCCAGTGGAGTCCGGTGGCGTGGCTGAAGGTGATGTCCTTGCTGGATGAGAAGACGGGGTCAAGTGTGTGCCCGGCGTAGTGGGTGGGGGTGGTCACCAGCTGCTTGAGTCCGAGGTTTGCGAGGTTGTCCAGCAGGGTGGTGGTGTTGCGGTCGTTGTTGTTCTCCAGGTGGAAGTTGAGGTCCCCGAGGAGGATGTAGTCAGCGGAGGGGAGGGCGTGCGGGCTGACGAAGTCGGCAATGTCCTCGCTGAATTGTGTGCGTGGTCCCGGGGGTCTGTAGATGAGGGTGCCTCTGAGGGTGGTCTTGGGGTTGATGTGGATCTGGAAGTGCAGGTGCTCGGCGGGTGTGAGGGTGTCGTCGGTGTTGGTCTTGATGCGGATGGTGTTCTTGTGGATGATGGCGATGCCTCCTCCAGTCTGGTTGGTGCGGTCCCTCCGGATGATCTTGTAGCCGTCTGGGATGGCGATGGCGATGTCGGGCGCTGAAGAGGCGTTCATCCAGGTTTCCGTGAGAAAGGCGACATCTGGCGCTGTGGTGTCGAGCAGGTTCCAGAGCTCGACGGCGTGTCTGTGGACGGAGCGGGTGTTGAGCAGGATGCATTTCAGGTGGCTGCTGCTCGTCTTGGTCTTGGTCGGTGCTGGAGTGGTGCAGGTCCGGATGCAGGTGAACTTGCAGGAGTGGCAGCAGAAGGGTCCGTGGGTGCGTCTCGGGGTGGCTCGGTAGCAACCCGGGAGTCGGCCGGCGTTGAGTGCGTTGAGTTCGGTGGCGTCGTAGGTCCAGCGGGTGGGCGGGTGTCTGCGGGGGCCAGGGGTCATGGCACTGGGCGCGGTCCAGGCGCGGACGGGCGCAGACGGGCTTACCTTTGGCGTGCCTTCGGCGCACAATCGGTGCGCCCGCTGCGCGTCAACGCTGTGCGTTCGCACGGTCGCCATATATGGCGAAGTGGGAGGGAGGGAGGAGCTGGGAGGCGGGTGCGGGGAGGGTACACAAAGAAAAGGGGGCGTGGCCTCGAGCACGGCGGCGGGAAGCGGGGAGCGGGGCGGGGGGCACAGGGGCACAGGGGGAGCAATAACACGGGGATTAAGCAAGAGTCACAAGCTCAGGGGGATACAAAACAATAGATAACACTGGAGAAAAAAAGCACGAAATCACCGAGCACACAACAGCGGGGTGGGCTCCCGCTCACCCAAGCAGGCAGCAGGCGATCTCCCCATGGCAGGAAAGTGCAAGGTGGGCTCCCGCCGGCAAAATACATTCAAAAAGCGGGGTGGCCTCCCGCTCCCACAATTAGGCATAAATGCGGGGTGGGCTCCCGCTAGAACCACACAAATGCGGGGTAGGCACCCGCTCCATAAATAACAGCACCTGCATGCGGGGTAGGCTCCCGCTAGAAAAACACAGGCACCAGCATGCGGGGTGGGCTCCCGCTTCTCTCCCGGCAATGAGGGGGAATCCCCACGTCGGGATTCCTTCTGACAAAATCACAGCACAGAGCTACAGAGCCTTCGTGCTCCTCTTTCCCTGGCAAGGCTGGAGTCCTCCTCCTTGGGGATTCCAGCAATAAAAATCTTTCGCTTTCACAGTGCTAAGGCTCCAGAGTTCAGGGGGGGGCAAAGATGTGCCCAGGCAGGCCAGCACACAGGGCCTCCAGCAGGGAGGCAGTCCCTCGTGGTGGTTCCTCCTGTGGCCCAGCAGCAGCAAGTTACCCCCCAAGTTGCAAGAAAGAACATTTTCATGAGGTCACAGACCCAGCATATATACCTCCCTTTTCTTTGTTTTGCCCTTGGCACAGGGCATGGGGAAGCAGCCTAAACTGGTTCGGGGGGGGGGGTTGGAGCACCCTGTTTACAGGGCTCCTCTTCCCCTTTGTCAGGTCGGGACTCGGTCATCAGTACTACTAATGTGTAATATCCTGCCCACCTGTTCTCTCCTTTATATTATACACTCTAACTTATATCAACTTTAATCTACTAATCCTGGTGCTGTCCCTGATTACCGGCTGGCTCCTGCCGGTGTTACATACTAAGCACTTCAAACAGAACCTGAATGAAAATGAAATACAATTTTTAACGTGCAACTAAGCCCGGTGGGCGTCAAGGCACATAACCAAACAATACCAGCTATCTGAGTATACTCCTAATTACGGGTATGCCCTGACAAAACACCAGGTCTTGAGCGCTTTTTCAAAAGAAGACAGAGAAGGTTGCATCTTAATCTCATGAGGCAGCAAGTTCCATAATTTGGGAGCAACAATGGAAAATGCTCTGTTTCCCCAGCGTACCCTTTTGGCACTTGGGACAACCAACAGATTCATCTCTGAAGATCTCAGAGATCTACAAGGCTGGTAACGGGTCAGCAAGGCACCAAGGGGATCAGAGAAACCCTCAGCCAATGCTCGATAAGCAAGGCATAGGATCTTAAACGAGATCCTAAGATGAATATGGAGCCAATGAAGGCTCTTTCTAGCCATCGTCGCAGATGAAGCATTGGGAAGTGCTAAGACAAAGCGAGCAGCCGCATTTTGAACGACCTGTAATCGCTGAATGAGCCCCTTGTTGGAGTCTGCATAAAGCGCATTACAGTAGTCCAACCTTGAACTCACCAAGCCACTGCCACCTGCTTACGTGCTGAGGGGGAGAGATAGTGAAGGATCCTCTTAAGAATCTTTAACACCCCCCAGCAGGTGGCAACCGTACGTACCTGTTTGCTAAGGGACGCACTGTACACTTGCCCCGTAGGTGCTAATATCAGAATCTTCTTAAATCAAATATTTCAATCAGTACCCAAACAAATCTTATACATAATACGTCGCACAATAGTAACTCAAAAAGTGCATCTAGTTACAAAAAAAATCAATAACAATCATTTCATGAGTATGCAACGTTTCTTCTTTTATTCTTCTTGTATTAAAAAATGTGTGTATTGCTTCTTCTTCATACAGCAAATATCTTCATTCATTACAGCATGAACAGCAATGTAACCTTATTCCCAATGCATTTCGGTATTGCTACCTCCTTCAGGGGAATGCTACAATAAACAATAAACGATTCTTATGAATCTACTGCAATTTTAGTAACTATCTGTAAGCTCTATAAACCAGAACCACCTCTGATCGTGTGAGCCCATTGGGTTAGTCTCATGCTTTATTTAAAAACAGTGAATCCAAATGTGAACTTGCCTCCACAAACAAAAGCCACCATACTTCTCAAATATCACATGCCTATCTGTGTGTGTTATTAGCCTACTTTCTCACCCAACCATGGTGCTCGCCTTATTCTATATTAAACGTGCTACGCTAACCTGTGTATAATCCACACCAAGAAACCTGAAACAGTAACCACAACGTAAGTTTCCACATCTCTTAAACTTCACTGCTACACATCCCTCTCTGCAATGCTGTCATCCCTTCGTTTCTGAGTTCACTGGCTTAGCGGTCTCCTCTGTCTCCCAATCCGTGCTGGTTTAACCCGATGTTCAGTACTACAAGAAATGAATACTTTATCAAAATATTATCAGCCTCCACGCGGCTCCTGTTGTACCACCCCAGTTTTTAAACCATTGCGAGGTCTCCTACCTATTGATAGACGCTCTCCCTGCTCACAAACTCCGTGTTTGCCAGCTGTACTTGATCATTAGCTACCCGACAGGTTCTGCGGTCAGACTTTTACCGCGTCTAAGGCATGGTAGTGAAATTGACATAGGACTATCCTCGATTCTTCCAAATTCACGTCCGCCATCTTTAAATGGCTAAAAGACAGCCCGAGTAAGCTCTTTGTCAAAACTATTCACTACCTGAATGTCATCAGTCTGGTTTCCTTGTGTTAATTAATGAAATGTGTATGTCGCTAGCCTCTGCCAGTATACCTCTCAGTCAGTATCCTTAGAAATAAGATTTGAAACTTATTGCTGTGTGTTACTACTCACCCTATTTACAAAAACAACTGAACAAACACTTAACTTCACTAAGTCCACAAAAGATACTGCAATATCAATACCATAGTGTCAGTTCTAGTTTGGATTCACTCCTTCAAAATACCTCTTTATCCCCCAACACGGGGAGTTGACTATCTTGGCTAATAACCCATGTGCACACATGTACAGGGAGGTTATGTGCAAAACATAGCTCCATGTATCCAAAATTATAAAACAATTACAAAAAACATGTCATTTCGATTTTGTCATTGAGACCACAAGGTTCAAGAGTATTTAAAAAACGTATCCAAAAAGTGTCCCGTCAGACCATCACAGGGGGCCGGAGCCAGCATTCACTCAGTCAGGCATAGACCTATTCAAGGTCAGGTGACTAATCCTTCCACTACTCCAAATGCAGATCCCCTATTCAGCCTAGCGCTGACTCACCCTGCCCTCCCTGGAGCCACACACCTCATCAGCCCTTGTCACTCCAGAGCCAGACATGCAATACACATCAGGCAGGCAGACAAATAGCACACAGAAATGCCAACTTCTAAAAGTGCCATTTCTAAAATAGGTATAATAAATCTGTGCACACCATTGCGCAGCATTTATTATGACCATTCCAAATTTACCAAACTTGACCATGCTGCTCCTCTCATATCAGGGATTACCACTGCAATGCTTATCAGGGAACAGCAGTGAGAAACCAAAATTGCTATTTGTCACTGCCAGGATATGTCACACACTTAAGGTACATGTCCTACCTTTTACCTACAATACACCCTGCCCATAGGGATAGCTAGGGCCTACCTTAGGGGTGACTGACATGTAGTAAAAGGGGAGTCACAGACATGGCACACTCTTTAGGTGCCACGTCACAGTGGCAGTAGTACTGCGCTCACAGGCCCTGCAATGGCAGAGGCCTGAGATAGGTTTCAAAGGCTACTTTGTTGGGTGGCACTATCAGCGCTTCAAGTCCACGAGTAGCATTTAATTTAGCAGCCCTGGGTATCTGAGATACCACTTTACAAGGGACTGACAGGTAAATTAAATAGGTCAAACAGGTGAAGACCAATCTTACCATAAGTAACACATAGAGCACACATACTTTACACTGGACAGCAGTGCTAAAGTGCCCAGAGTTAAAACCACCATCACCATGTCAGAAAAAAAGGCTAGGAGAAAGGAAAACAATTTACAGATGACCCTGCAAAAAGGACCAAATCCAACAGATGCTCTCAGCCAGTGTCAAATATTCATTTCTTAGTGAGAGAAACACTTTAGTGCAGAATAGTTTGGAAAGATCATTATATGATACTTTCTAATGACGGTATGTGTGCCACTTCCCCTTGGTAAGTGCACCGACTCTGCACCAAGCATGGGATAATCCTGACTATGTTTTAAAGGAGATGCCCAAGGCTTGGCACACAGCAGGCTCATGTTTTTAATGTTTAAATGATTTGTACACTTGGACGTAGATGTTTAAACTGCCTGCCCTCCTTAAACCGTGCATGAAAAATTTACCTTGACTTCCTTCCACTTGATTTCTCTCCTTTCATTGACACACCTCTTACCTTCCATCTTATGCATGCATTCTATTCTGAGTATAGCCTCCTCTCAGTCTCATGCATGTGTGCCTTAATCCTTCTTATTGTAATTCTTCAATTGACTGACACCTCATTTCATAGCTCACAACCTCTCCTTCTTTAAAACCCTATCCCTGCAACCTATCACTATCTAATCTCCGCCAGCCTATCCATCTCACCAACCATTGACCTGTAACCACCTAACCCCCGCCAAAGATCACACCTAAGTGGCATTAATATAATCTAACACAAAGTAAGTGGAGTAATTGCATAGAATTTTTAGTTGCGCCCACATAACTAATCAAAATAATTGACAATAACCAATGGATTAACAACTAACCTCAGGTTTTGGAGTAGTGTGCTACTCGCTGTACAGCGCTTCAACACCTCATCAGGGGTAGTTAGCGCTATATAAATTGAATTACAATACACACAGAATGCCAGCACAAGGTTATTGACATACACGTACAAGTGGAACTTTACACAAGAGGAGCCAGTAGACCTCACATCCTGTGATACAGGAAAAAAGGCTGGTCACACTGTTAATCTTCCAAAACACAGAATGATGCTACCACAGCTTTATTACCTATGTAGAAGACAGTAGTCCACTGCACATAATGAGGCCAGATTTCAGAAAATAATTGGCACAGGAATTTGTATATGTCAAGGAAGCATTATCAAATTAGTTGAGGGGGAGAGTATTTGCTGACATAGCTTAATGACCTTATTGTTTCAGATATTACGTATTGGTGGAATTGGAGAAAGGCATTGATAGTCTTGGATATTTCTACCTTATCAAAAGTGAAGAATTTGATACTGACTGGGTGGGGGAGAGGAAAAATGTGCAAGTGTAACGTTAGTACTAGTAGCTTTTCACATGTGGGCAGCGTTCTTCCCCACCAGGGTGGAGAGATCCAAAGATAAGGAATAAGGAAATAATAAAAATATTTTATGCTAAATATAAATGTAAATATGTTTTAAATATTTATATCAAATGCAGAACAAAATGAACAAAAATGATAACACTTTAAAAAAAAAATGTTTTATTGAATTTTTGTCATAACACGACAACCCCAGTATCACATTTATGGCCGTCTTGCGCTCTCATGCACAATGAGCAGATTTGAGGTAATTGTCTGCATACGATTCCAAAGGTACCATACAAAAACCATTGCCTCTTATCATAGGAACAATATTGACTCCTTGTGGAGCATGGGAATGTGCCCCGCAGCCAAGGGGTTAAGGGCCACCGCCATTGGGCATTGTTCTACCCCTAGTTATTGTAGTTGGTAGACCCAATGTAATTTTGACATTTCCCTCATAACTCTCCTAATTCTTTTTTGAATATTGATCATAATCACGCTATATGCAAGGCCACTATAATTATGCGACAGGAGAGGGCCAGATTATGTGGCAGGGTTGAGTGAATTATGCAGCAAGAAAAGGAAAATTATGTGGCATAATGTGGCACATTTTGTAATAGTATTACTTCATTATTCTGTAATTTTTAAACTTGGTAACACTCTATGGGACATTGGTTGCAACTCATTAGCACCAGCTGAACACCCAGATATAGTAATAGGCAATAGAAAGGTGGCCAGCCCGGCTTTGCAAAGAGCCTACCACTGTGTGGCAACACGTCATTGCATTTTGATCTAACGTTTGAACTGTTTTAGCTAGAAACAAAAATGTTTTTTGTTAAAATCTGCAGATTATGCGGCAGGTAATGAATTATGTGGCAAATCGCATAATTCCAGCAGCCCTGCCTACATGTAAGGGAAATGTATTTGGCAGTGATTTGCCCGTCTAACAACCTCCTCTCTGGCGGGGAGTCCTCTGGCATTTCTTCATCTGCTGGAATCCTGAAGTGTAAGACGTGTTGCAATTGTAAGTATTTGTTCGTTTGGGATAGGTTCATTTCATACTTTGTCTGAAAATGTTCAAATTGGAACAATCCATTTGCATCCCATACCTATGATGATATGCCTATTAGGACCCACTTCTTGAAACTTGGGAATTTAGTCAGCTCACTCAGCCTTGTACCCACCCATAAGGCTGTTTTGGGAGTCAGTATTTTTCCTCATCCCATTTCCCTGGTTAATTTGTACCATGTCCTGACCACCGTATCTGCAGTGGGAGGTAGCGGACCATCTGACTTTCCCCCATCAAGTGTGTGCCGGTATCTCCTCTCACCTTCTAAGCCTATCCAGTCTGAAAGCAGGTTCGCCTGTTGGGGCATTGGCACAACAGTTATCTGTACAGACTTGTGCTGCTTGATAGTATTGAAAGATATTTCACAATGCGATTCCTCCCTCATATGTGGAACGCTGGATAGTGTGCAGGGCAATCTGCCGTATGTCAAACTCTGCCCCCAGAGTAACGTCTGTAGCAGATGGTCTACTTTGGTGAAGAATCAGCTTGGTTTCCTATATTGAGTGTTCTGTAATATGTAGGTGGACCAGGGAAGTGCTATCATTTTTATGATTGCTGCCCATCCCACTAGGGAGATGGGGAGGCTTTGCCAATGTGTTATGTTTGTTTCTAATTTAGTCAAGGGCCTAGATTGTCCTCATAATGTGCACTACCGACCTTAGTGATCCACAAACCCTAGTATATAAAGTGGCGAGTTCCACCCTAAGTAAAAGAGACAGGGCAGTTCTTTGTTGCTATCCGCCCATAGGGAACAACATCTTTTCCCATTTAATACTAAGCCTGGGCGGAGTTCTGCTACGTGGATCTCCATAAAGTGCAACAAAAAAAAACTCTGCCGCACTACGTGGAGCTCCGCAAGTGGAAGAGTGCATTGGATAAATGCTGTTCGCTGTGATTTTCAGTGCCAGATGCTTGTCTGCACTGTGCAGTCATCGTGAACGGCACCATGCACAGCGCAAACAGACACTGCTTCCTTTCTGCTGCTTGAGTAGCTTTTTACTCGAGCAGTAGTTTTCTCAATGCAAGCGGACAGTTTCTCAATGCGAGTGGTCACGAGCATACACGACCACTTGCAATGAGAAATCTGACCGCCTGCGTTGAGAAATCTCACCAGGATGTTGATTTTCCTTGCTTGTGCTCACCAACTTGATGTTGATGATCACGAACAAAGAAAAATCTCACCGGGAGGTGGATATTCCCCGCTTGTGCTCGCCAACTTGACATTGGCGAACTCAAGCAAGGGAAAAGACTCCTCTACCCAACACAGAGTTTTTCGGAACTCCCCGAGCTCCACATAACGTGCAGTGCGGAAAACTCTGTAATCTCTACTAGTGGAGCGGAGTTCACCGCCCAGAATTAATTAATTTCTGATATGTGTCAAATATCTCTCAGAGCCCGGTAAAAGACTTCTCCGTAGAGAAATATGTCATCTGCATAGTGTGGTATATAAATAAATAATACCGGATCTAGGTTTGACTAGGCATAGCAATAACAGATAGCTCAATAAATAAGAGTCAAGATTCGAGGTAGTAGGAGTTTGCAGGTTTAATACAGCATAAGGACAGGAACAGGACAACCTGCACAGGAATAGGATGGCAGCGCTTGACAGGGGGGCCCCGACAGCTGCCGGGCAGGATCTGGGATGAGCGCGCTCTGGGGAAAGGACTGGCGTAACATTTAATAACAATACACAAGCATATATAGTAAAACAGTTGCATTACAGTACATATGATAGGCGGAGCAGTGGGTGTGGTCAATAGCAGTCGCGAAAGATAAGGGTGAAAATGGGTGTAACAGGGGCGTATACATAGACATGTGATGCAAACGTAACAGAATATGTCATAAATGGGGCGGAAACATGGAGGGGGCTACCTAAAGAGCCGGGACCTCTAACCTGGTGGTGCGCGCAAACTGACAATGACCTGTTACTAGGAGAAGCTGGGGGCTATGAACTCTGTGCTAGGAGCAGAGACTGAAGTCTGGAGAGTCAGGGCGACATGTACCTAAACCCTATCTAGTATCTGATGTTTAGAGAACATGTTGATATAAACTAAGAGTCAGGAGGGGAGAGGCTAACGGACTCCAAGACTGGAGCATGCATTATTCTACATGTAGTGCGTGATGAAGAATATTAAATGACCATTAAATGCAGTATTTCTCTTACATGGAGACGTAAAGGCTAGACAATGACGGAAACTATTGATACGATTCAGTAGCTTAGGAATGCAGAGAAGGAGGGCTGAACTGATAACTAGAATCATAACATACTCTTGGCAGACTCGTAGGCAGAGCCAGGCCGAGCCGGGCACTGCGAGGCAGGAAGTAAGTGAAGGGTCGAGGATACAGGTGGGGGCTATATCGCTCCTCAGCGAGGCTCAGGAGACAGGAGCTGAATCTAGTGTCCGGGCCCTTTTGAGGCCTAGAAACGGGGACTTTACAATGAAATAACGTGCATACTGAGAAACGTGGCAACGTGACTTTACATAGGCCTGATATTCGTAGTATTCACGAGAACTGGAAACTGGCGTACTAGTAATGGACACAACTGTAATTGCGTCATTAATCGAACATGGGGAATACATATGCATATTAATCATGTACACATAACATATGATGGAGGACGCGTAGGGACACAGAACATGGCAGAATTTACTTTTCCACATTCCCTCCTTGTCACTACGTTTCCATCAGGAAACATCAATATTCATGATACCATCTATCATTTCATACAGTATCATTTGCTCGTCTCGAATTTTCTTGGAACGGGATTTAGAACGGGACTTGGGACTAGGAATACAAGAGGTAGCACAAATGCCGCAAATCGCAGGGCCACATTGTATACAGAGGCAGCAGCTGAATATGATCGCTACTGCAATACCTAAAAATGACAATACTTTCCATCCCCAGGCGGAAATTATATTCCAGAACCAACCGGACCATGTCCAGGTGCCTGGATCTTGGTGTAACAGATGGGCAATTTTATGGAGTCTGGTTATAGCTGAATAAACAGACGGCGCGTTATTTGGAATGAAAATGCAGCAACTAGATCCGATGACTCTACAGGCCCCGCCCCTATCGGCCAGTATGACGTCAAGGACGAGACGATTCTGGAGCACGACAAATCTCATAGCAGATTGCTCTTCGGTTAAATTACCTAGGGCAGAGGCAGTCTCATTCACTACTGCTTCAAGGGTTCTGGTTAACCTACGGATTAGCTTACTGTTCTGGATAGGTCCTATAAAGAAGAAGAAACCTCTATTGAAATCTGTATATTGTTCTAGAGCAGTTTCAGTATAATCGACAATCGGGGACTCCCTTCTATGTCTAATGTGTACTAGATGTGTGTTTCTATGATAATCAGATGGGGCTAGGAAAACTGGTGGCAGTAGGAAGGCAATGTAACATGTTCCCTCCCAATCGAGGGGCAGACGAACATATGCAGTTTGACCACAAATAAAATAAGAATGACGTGAAGCTTTGAAAATAGATTTCCCACTGTCACTATACTTGACAATAGTAGTACAATCACTATGGCCTACATGTACGGAACCATTATTTCGGACACATAATTCACCTTTGACTGGTAGTACTGAAATAGCAGGTAAGTCTGGAGTAGAATCAGACTGAACATTCAGGACCATGAAATTCGAAGAATAATTACCCAAATTATAAACTTCATTTTCTAGATCTAACCCTGTTCTGTGGGGAAGACCTTGCTTGTCTGGGAAACATGTACTGTTAAGAAAAGACATATCTGTTGAGGATGATGTTAACGTGGACCATGCTCCACACGAACCATTATGTGAAAATGGATAAGGAAAGAGTGGCAGAACTCCCTTCGGTGTCTGGAAAGGGGGGAGTCGACCACACACCCAACAATTAGTGGCATTGCTGGTCTGGTGTGAATAATGTAACATGCGGATAAAAGAATTGTTACGCATAGCAAGACGATAAGAGAGTTCATGAGGAGGCAGATCACTAAACGTGTGTTCTACTGTAACATTAGAAGACTTATTTACATGAGAAACTGGAAAATACAGATAAAATACATAACTGGTGCAGGAAATCATAATGCTGAGAAATAATATGGAACTTAGAAAAACAATACATCGGATTGAGTTTTGACTAACTCTCTCGCTATGGGGGTCTATTTTATACATGTCAGAAACCGGTCTAACCGTTTCACCTAGGGGAGGACTTAGACAATCAAACTGGCTGACTTATTTTACTAGACCTTAACTTTTTCTTATACTCCTGTTGCGGAGTTGTCTCTAACAGGGAAGGGTTCGTAGCAATGTCTTTTGCGGGACAGTCCTTAAGAATAGTACTTTGGCAGTCCTTTAAATGCTCGGAAATGTTCTTTGAAACTGGCTTCAATCCATAAAATTTCTTGATGTGCGAAAGATGCACCCAGCCTTTTCGTCCCTCCAACTTCACGGCTGTACGGGTGGCCAAGAGGACCTGTCGGGGCTCCTTCCAGCGAGGCTCCAGCGGACTTGAACAAGCAAAGTTTCGCACTAGGACCATGGATCCGGGAACGATTTCATGCGGTGCCACCTCGGTATTGTCTGGAAATGCGGCAGCAACCTGTGAACGACAAGAGTTGAGGGCAGACATCAAGGAAGCTAGGTAATCTGTCAGCATATTACTTGAAACATCGGTAATACTTCGGGGTCTAGGTGTACCCCACATGTTAGGGGGGCGGCCGAATACGACCTCATACGGGGACAGACCTGATCTGGAATGTGCGACCATGCGCATGTAAAACAAAGCAACTGGCAGAGCTACTAGCCAGTCCACACCTTTCTCTTGACAAACTTTTGCAATTCGGATTTTCAGGGTCTGGTTATGTCTCTCTACGAGACCGGCTGCTTCTGGATGGCGTACACAATGGAACTTCCACTGGTACCCTAACAAAAGGGAAACATGTTTCATCAACTCGGATGAGAATGGCTGGCCGTTATCAGAATATACGACTCTAGGGAGTCCGTAGCGGGGGAAGAATTCACGAACCAACTGCTTGGCAGTGGTCGCGGCTGTGTAATCTGGGACTGGATATGCCTCTGTCCACCTGGACAAAGCGCATACAACTACAAGGACATACTTGAAACCTCGACATCGCTCCATCTGAATATAATCCATTTGGAGGACCTCGAATGGGTGGTCAGGGGGCTGGAATCCACCTTGTTCCACCGGGACACTTTTACCTGGATTAAACTGGCAACATATCATACAAGTACGGACCTTCTGCTTGGCTGCAGCTCGTAAATGCTTGTTGAACCAAATGTTCTGGATACTGTCTAACATAGCTTTTTCTCCTAAATGTGCTGGACTATGTGCGGTATTGATAATGACTTGAACCATAGAGTCGGGGAGAAACCATGTGGCTTTACCCTTCGTTACCCATCCCTGATCTGTCTGGACCCCTCCTTGTTCGGACCATTTCTTGATTTCATCGGGAGTAGCATGTAACTGGATATCTATGACATCTTGAGTGGGGTCCTTAACTGTCATACAGGTAGTCAGATCTGGAGTGTATGTCGGTGTCTTATTAACTGGAATGTCTGGTGTCTGTGCTGTAAGCTTGGCTGTGCGATCTGCTAGATCATTACCTTGAGAAATAGTGTCAGTAACTTTCGTATGTGCTTTGCATTTCATGATAGCAATGGATATCGGTTAGTGTATGGCATCTAACAGAGCTTGAATAAGGAGACCATGCTGAATCTTGGTTCCATGAGAAGTCATGAAACCTCTCTCCTGCCAGAGCACTCCAAAGTCGTGTACGACTCCAAATGCATAACGTGAATCTGTGTAAACATTAACTTTCAGGTTCTTGGCGTGTATGCAGGCTTGTGTCAGAGCAACTAGCTCTGCTGCTTGAGCAGACAGGGTGTCAATACGGTGTGTTTCTATAACTTCAGTGTCAGTAGTCACTGCATACGCGGCTACTAATTCTCCTGTACTTGTTCTCATACATGAACCATCCACATAAAGTGTCAGGTCTGGATCTGGTAATGGAATATCTGTCAGATCTTGTCTTGGCTTAGTCATAATATTAACTACTTCCACACAGTCGTGTGTGGCAGGATTTGAAGTAACTGACGGTAACAGTGTGGCAGGATTTAAAACGTTGCAGCGTCTGATTTCTATGTGTGGCTGGAACAGTGTCAATTCATAACCTGTTAAACGTGCAATTGTCAAGTGCTGAGTCTGTGTTCAGTTTAAAAGAACTTCCACGGAGTGTGGAACTTGTACTGTCAAGGAATGTCCTAGTACTATGGAATCACTTTGTCTGATAGCTAGTGCTGTGGCTGCAACTGACTTGAGGCACTCAGGCAGAGCCTGGGCTACAGGATCTAATGTGCTCGAAAAATAAGCACAGGGCTTGTATTGTCCTGCTTGGTCTTGTGTGAGAACAGATAATGCTGTACCTTCGCGTTCAGTGACGAAAAGTGTAAAAGGCTTACTATAGTTCGGTGTAGCTAGAACTGGAGCTTGACATAAAGCTTTCTTTAACTCATTGAAACTAAGTGTATGTTCAGATGTCCAAGGGAGGACAGTCGATACGGCTGCCTCCTGTGTCGTTAACTGTATCAGTGGTTTAGCTAGAAATGCATACTGAGGAATCCATTGTCTGCAATAAGAAGTAAGGCCGATAAAAGCACGTACCTCCTTCTGGGTCTTGGGCTGAGGAAGACTCGCTATTAACTGGATACGGTCGGGTGTCAACTGCCTACCCCTCTTGGACAGTAAGTGGCCTAAGTAGATCACTTGCTGGACACAGAATTGAAGCTTAGAAGGGGACACCTTGTGCCCCATCTCGGCAAGGAAATACAAGACTGTAAGGGATGCTCGCTCGCAAGCACGTTCAGAACGGGCTGTGATCAGTAGATCATCGACATACTGGAGCAGGGCAGTGTCAGTTGGCATGTGAATATTGTCTAGTTGTCTCTTGAGTGCTTGACTGTAAATACTAGGGCTTTCTGTGAAACCTTGAGGAGCGCGTGTGAACATATAGCTCCTTCCATTTAAACAAAATCCGAAAAGAAACTAGCTGTCTGGATGAATGGGGACACTGAAGAACGCGTTCTTGAGGTCTATGACTGTAAAAAATGAGGCTTCAGAATCAATGGCTGTCAATAGGGAAGAGATATCTGGGACAACTGGGTACTGGGGAATAATACATTTGTTAAGCTCTCGGAGGTCAATCACTAATCGATATACTGGGGGTGCATTTGGATCAGTACGTTTCATGACTGGAATGATCGGAGAATTACATACATTGGAGTCAGTTTCTACAACTACTCCTTGAGCCATGAGCTCGTCAATAATTTTGGATAAGGCTGCTACAGCCTCAGGTGGCAATCTGTACTGTCTGATTCGTGGTAACACTACACCTGGCTTGAGAGTCACACGATGGGGTGTGATTTGCATATAACCAACATCAGTTGGACCTTGTGCCCATAGATGCTGCGGAACATTAGACAATCTCGGATCAAAATCTCGTAATACATAGTGACCCTTGAAGTCACGTAGGAACAGTCGTATTCCCTCTGGGGAACAGCAAATAACTGCACCTAATTCTTTCAGTGTTTTAATGCCTAATAAATTTTCTGGACATGACTTCGTAAGTAACAGATCAGTAGTGCGGGACAATGGACCTACTTCTAGAGTAACTGGCTGAGATATCTCATTTACAATAGGCTTTCCTGAAAATCCAAGGGAAACATTTCTTGAGCCTGAGAGCGGAGCCCCTGGAACTTCGGCGTGACTAATGGTGGTCCTACTTGCCCCTGTATCAATCAGAAACTTTCTGTCTTTCCCTAGTACTTGACTATGAACATAGGGACCTTCTTGATCTACAGGTATCTCGATGAGAGGCAAGCCTACCTCCCTCTCTAGGCTGTTTCATGAATATGGCTGATACTCTGGATACTCGGACTATGCATACTGGTACATCTGCTGTGTAACATGCTGCGTTGCAGCAATAGGCTGCGGTACTGTAGCTGTCTGTTGTGCATTCTGTGGCTGAGAAGTCTGTGAAACTTGTTCTTGTCTAGGCGGACGTGGTCTTTCTTTAGTCTTACCGGTAGCTATGTTGTGTTTCAGAACTGCACACTCGTTTATGAAATGACCTGGCTGTTTACAATAATTGCAGTTCCCTTTAACGGGAGCTGCAGGATGACTGGCTTGATTTGGTCCCCTCTTCTGACTGTCTTGAGGAACAGATTGTGCAACTAGTACTTTCATTTTCGTGTCTTTCATACGTTTTCTCTCGTGATCTTGCTCTTCTCTGATTCTATTCTGGTGGTATTGAAGCATCTGTAACATCTGGGACGGGGTATTAGCTTGCCAGGTACTTTCGACTTTCAAAACTCGATTCTTAACTTGTGGACTTGAATTCTCGACTAATTTAGTAACAAAAAGATGAGGGTATGACTCGCTACTTGTCTTGAGGCCACTGTTTATACTAAAACATTTCTCAAATCTAGAATAATAATCACTAATATCTTCGTCTTGTTTCTGTTTACAGGCTGAGATTGCATCCCAGTCTTCTTTTCTAGTTGTTAATAGTCTGGGCAAAACTTGTATTAACAGTTCAGGTAATTCTTTACATTTATCTCCAAGACCGGTACCTGGTACTCGTGCCTTGTCTTCAGCTTCTAGGACTGTCCAATCGATCTTTTTCTCTCCCACCTCCCAATCTTTTTCCTTGAGTTTCTCATATACCCCTGCGGGCAACAGAACCTTTAGCATTTTAATAACGTCTGGATACGTATATTCTCCCATACGGAGCATGTCTTTTAATTCTCGGTGGAACCCTGCTGGATCTTTGTCATGACAGGGAATTAACTTTTTCATCTCTAAGAGTTCCATCTTTGTAATCGGAGTGTAAACAAACACTCGTTGCATTTCACCATCTGTTGTCCTAACTGGGTGCACTTCTCGTAACGGATTCTGTCTGTCTATGTAAAAGGGTTTACTTTCTGGGGGTGAGACATGAACAAAATGCGGGTTCAAAAACGTTCTGTATTTGTGGCGCTGTTCTAGAATGACACTAATTAAATCGGTACCTAAACCTTTCCATTTGTACTGGAGTAACTCGTTCAGGACATCGTGTAACGGACCTGGATCAGAATGTTGACCCTCATACAATGTAATGAGGTGCTGGATCATATACATACCCGCCAGTCGCTGCTCGGCTGGGGGCAATTTCAGAAACATTTGTGCCACTATTTCGTCTGGAAAAGTGGTAGAATCAGTAATCCATCGGACTGCTGATCGAGCTAGTTCTTGTTCATGCATAGTACTTAACTCGCTATAACCGATTCGTGATTTCAGAATGTGATCGGTAGCTTGAAATACTTGTTCTAGAGAACCTTGTTCTGGTGTTGGACGATGGAAAGCTGACTTGTGTTCTAGGCGTAAATGGCGATCTGGAAATCTAGATTTTCCTACATACGCTATTCTGGCGGGATTCTCGTCCTCTACCTCTTCCGCAGAGTCATTTTCTTTTTCGCTTACTTGTGCTGCTTTACGTTGTTCGTGTAACTTTATTATTTCTTTACGGATTTTCTTGTACATACTCTCTATACTACTGATAGTCTTGTGTTTACCCTCGGCTATATTATCACTCCACCTTGTCAGGATTTTCATTTCGGCCTGATCTTTAGTCGGGGAATCTTGTTCTCTTATTAGACAATTAATCAGGAACTTTAATAACATGAGCTGGATCTCAGCTTTCCTTTGAGACATGGCGTCACTAATACTTTCTGGATCATTCCCTGTACGGATGAAACGATATATTCTGTCTAGATCTCCTTTCATATCTGGTAGGGTGACTAGATACTCGGTCACCTTTCTTACGCGTAATGAATATAAAACCATATTATCCTCGCCTGGGACTGGGTCATAGCCACATTCGGTAAGGGCTTTTCTTATTTCTGCAACAGACTGATGTCTGGGCGTACGCTGTGACGCTTGTGCATGTAATTCGACTAACGTTAAACGCTTGTGTGGCGGCGGGGTTCCAGGAGGACCTCCCCCTGCGGCCCCTAAACTAGAGTCGTCAACTGATGCTCTTCGTGCTGGCAAAGTGGGAAATTGAAATGCAGGCTGGACTTGTATGGCGGGCTGGACCGGGGGTACCGTAGCAGGTACTCCGGTGTCTGGAGGAGCAGGAATTGCCTGATTTACAGGGACCGGCGGAACAGGATTTGCATATTCCGGGACTGTGTCGTCCAAATAGGACGAGATGAAAATATCAGCTGCGGTCGGTTTGTGACGTAGCTTAGTCGGAACTAGTGGTGGCGGAAAATTACTGGATGCCTCCGGGGTCGCTTTTGGCAAGCCCTCGGCAAGAAGAGGATACATACCCTTGATGAGGGCATGCCTCTGTCTGTCTGACTGTTCTGTTTTAACTCGTTCACCTATCTCGATTAGTTCCCTTTCTTGGGCTCGTTCTAAGGATTCTCTACTTAGTTCTGACTTTCTGATTTCTTTTTCGGTTCTTTTATGAGATTCTTTACGCCATAACTCGATGGCATCTTTCTGTGACTGTCTGGCTTTCTTTTTCCATAATGCTTCTTCTACTCGCATGATGCACTCGGCATCCCATGTACCCGATACGGGCCATCTATACTTTTCTTCTAACTGTTTGGTATACTCTACCCATAAATCTAGATATAATATGGCACTTATGCCATGCTTCTGATACATAAAATGACCTGGACTGTCCCTAGGCGGGACAGGAACTGCTGCTTCTAGCAGACCTTTTCTAGTTTTTAACTGACGTAATTTCGAGAATAAGGGCATGACTGAACTGTAATCTAGACACAATACAATACACAATGAACACGATAATTACTTCACATTCATACCACGACATTAAAATACATGAAGAATATTTAAAATAACAGTTCGAACAGAATACTACCTGGAATACTGAAAACAGAATACATGAATTTTCTCGAGAACAGAACTGACTAGAACAGAAACTAGATGCACTGCTGAAACAGTACGAAACTTACCGGTCTCATAAAGAGACACGTCAGGACCCGCATCCACCGAAGTGGACACTTCGTTTTGGGTCTGTGTACCACCAACCCACGGACCAGAGTCAATTAGATTGACCCTGTCTAGATACTACCCCAGCAATGGTACTCACCGGGCAGCAAGAACGGAAGGCCTCGGACTGGACTGGACTGCTTCGACGCCGGACGGACGAACTTCGGACTTCTGTTACGGGTGGGCCTCCGGATACCTCGGACCTTGGACTCTCGGCTTGGGCTCTGGTCGGGACTCGCCGCGTTCCTCCACCGCCTCGTCTGGATGCTGGACCGCCACCTCCGTCTCCTCCGTGGGCCTGAGGGATACTTGAAGCAGAAATATCTGCACGTGCACGGTATGGTTCCATCACGGCTGCAGAGGGTCAGGGGGCCGGCGTGGCTTCACCGGCGCGTGGGGAAAGGGCAAGTCCCTATTCGGGCGCCATTATGTGGTATATAAATAAATAATACCGGATCTAGGTTTGACTAGGCATAGCAATAACAGATAGCTCAATAAATAAGAGTCAAGATTCGAGGTAGTAGGAGTTTGCAGGTTTAATACAGCATAAGGACAGGAACAGGACAACCTGCACAGGAATAGGATGGCAGCGCTTGACAGGGGGGCCCCGACAGCTGCCGGGCAGGATCTGGGATGAGCGCGCTCTGGGGAAAGGACTGGCGTAACATTTAATAACAATACACAAGCATATATAGTAAAACAGTTGCATTACAGTACATATGATAGGCGGAGCAGTGGGTGTGGTCAATAGCAGTCGCGAAAGATAAGGGTGAAAATGGGTGTAACAGGGGCGTATACATAGACATGTGATGCAAACGTAACAGAATATGTCATAAATGGGGCGGAAACATGGAGGGGGCTACCTAAAGAGCCGGGACCTCTAACCTGGTGGTGCGCGCAAACTGACAATGACGTGTTACTAGGAGAAGCTGGGGGCTATGAACTCTGTGCTAGGAGCAGAGACTGAAGTCTGGAGAGTCAGGGCGACATGTACCTAAACCCTATCTAGTATCTGATGTTTAGAGAACATGTTGATATAAACTAAGAGTCAGGAGGGGAGAGGCTAACGGACTCCAAGACTGGAGCATGCATTATTCTACATGTAGTGCGTGATGAAGAATATTAAATGACCATTAAATGCAGTATTTCTCTTACATGGAGACGTAAAGGCTAGACAATGACGGAAACTATTGATACGATTCAGTAGCTTAGGAATGCAGAGAAGGAGGGCTGAACTGATAACTAGAATCATAACATACTCTTGGCAGACTCGTAGGCAGAGCCAGGCCGAGCCGGGCACTGCGAGGCAGGAAGTAAGTGAAGGGTCGAGGATACAGGTGGGGGCTATATCGCTCCTCAGCGAGGCTCAGGAGACAGGAGCTGAATCTAGTGTCCGGGCCCTTTTGAGGCCTAGAAACGGGGACTTTACAATGAAATAACGTGCATACTGAGAAACGTGGCAACGTGACTTTACATAGGCCTGATATTCGTAGTATTCACGAGAACTGGAAACTGGCGTACTAGTAATGGACACAACTGTAATTGCGTCATTAATCGAACATGGGGAATACATATGCATATTAATCATGTACACATAACATATGATGGAGGACGCGTAGGGACACAGAACATGGCAGAATTTACTTTTCCACAATAGAAGAAGATATTTTCCTTATAATCCCAACCCTCTCCCAGGCCCAGCCCCTCAGCTGTACATCGACCCATATCCATCTGGCCACTGGTCCAATAGTCGGGGTGAACAGCATGGGAGACAGAGGGCTGCCCTCACACGTGCCTCTCCCAATGGGTAACATCCGTGATCGAATACCATTTACTCTCAATGGCTCCATGGATGCCAAATACAGGAGCCACACCCATGCAAGATATCTTGGTCCTAATCCTATTTTACTCAGAATGGCAAAGAAGAATGACCACTCTATTGAGTCAAATACCTTCTTCACGTCTAGAGACTCCACTGCTATCGGTTCGTGTACCCGGGTCACCAGGGCCACATTATTATACAGGCATCTCAGATTCAGCTTGGTGGATCACTGTGGAATTAATTTGGACTGATCTGGATGGATCATATCAGCAATCATGCTCAGCAGCCTATTGGCAAATACCTTGGCAAGGATCTTAACTTCTACATTAAGCAGGGATATCGGTCTGTAGGACTGACGTGCATCCCTAGGTTTCCAGTCTTTATGGATTAGAGCTGGTATTATCGTCCATAATTCTGTTGACAGTGTCTGGGATTTAAGTACTTGCCTATACATGTTGTGAAGTGGTTTTACCACCTCATTCGCCATTTTGGTTTGGTCCAGGTGTCTTCCCAGTCTGCAGTTGTGTTAGTGCTTTTCCTATCTTCTCCTCAGTGAGATCCCCTTCTGGGGAGCTCCTCTGTGTTTCTGTTAGACACTGTGTGGGGCTGGCATTGACAAAGTTGTTAATTTCTGACTGCTGCACTGTGAGTTGTGACTGATAAAGGCTTGAAAGTAGTCAGCAAATGCTTCCACTTTGTTTTGAGCCCTTGTGACTACCCCTGCTTTAGGAGTGTAAATCCGTTTATTATGTCTCTGTTCTCATTCCCAGCCGTTTAACCATGCCAACAGTTTCCCTGCCTTGTCCCCAGTTTTGTAAAGTAATTTCTGTTGAATAAGGTAGTTTGTCTTTACATTGTGAGGAGAGTAGTTCTGCATTCTTGTCTTTTTGCAGCTAGGGTGTATGTAGCTTCCATTGTGGGTTGCTGCACATGCTCTGCTTCTAACTTATTAAGGTCTTGTTCTAGCTCATTCACCTTTGTCTGCCTCTCTTGCTCCTGTCCCACCTGATCAGAGATAATTACCTCTCTAACAGTGGCCTTCTACAAGCATGAATGCTCCCTTTACTGACCGAGGGTTTCTTTGTATTAGCACTCTCTGGCCTCCCCCAGTGGTACAACCACTGTAGTGTTGCCTAAATGCCATATCATCATCCTCCAGTTCCCCCTCTCACATCGTTGGTATTTACCCAGTGTCACTTGTAGTGGTGAGTGATCTGACACCTGTGCTAAATATTCTGCATTCGCTAATCAACTTATGGACGTGCACGGGGTAAAGAGGTGGTTGATTCACGAGTGGGAATCAACTGCACCCGAGTGATAGGAGTACAGCCGCTGCTGTTTCCATTTGTCTCCCATACCCAGTGCTCATAGAAACGCTTTTAGCTGACCCGTGTGTCTCAGGAGTTGCCTAAGGCTGGTTCTGTCATGCTGCGAATGGACCAATGTGTCAAAATCCCCTCCCAGCACTGTCAGGGCCTGCAGCAGGGTAACCAGAAATCATGTAAAAATTTGCAGTGTCTCTGCTTGTAGGCATGGTGGGGTACAAACATGTACCAGCTAGAGGGGGGTCTCTTCTCCATCTCCATGTACCGCTGCGTACCTTACACAGTCGTTCGTCCATGTGTGTGAGGGGTAAAATATAACACACTACGAAAGTAATATTGCCAACCCACTGGAGCCTGTTGTAAAATATGAGTGACAGAGGACTTTATATTTCCCCTCCCAATAAATTGACAGTTTGTTCTGATGAGGTGTGTTTTCTGTGGAAGGACAGCATCTGCTTTGGATTGTGTCAAAACTCTACAGACTAGCCCTCCCTTAATTTTGTTGCTCAACCCATTGACCCTCAATGTCATGAGTGTTAGTGCATTAGTCATCTTAGTCTGCATCTGATCAGACATTTGTCGCTGCTCGTCTGCCCGATGAGATGTTTAAACATGTCAAGGTCACAATGGTATGCAGTTCCTAGTAAGTACAGATTGGTCTGCTTTAGTCAGTTAAGTTCCACAGAGTCTGCAGGGAGCATTAATCTGTAGGAACAAATGCCTTCACACACCTAGGTAGGTGTCGTGCTTCATCATTGAGCTTTTGGCTTCCGAGGTTGCCGGCGTGAGTAGGTCTTCCAGTGTGCTGATATAAAGGAGTTTCTTGCTAATAAGTGGCTACCAGGCAAAATACCTGAGGAGTCCTGATTGATACCCTCAGTGGGTCTTCTCAAAAATGTATTTACTTATATTGATACATAGAGAAATATAGGTGGCTGGGAGTAACACAAATTAATTCATATATTGAAACCTCAGACACTGTGTCGATCAGGTTTTTGGTCCTGAAGAAAAGCCGCTAGATCATGCACATGACTAAATTAGGTTTGAAACATGTCGACTTTCAGCTACCCTAGATAATCACTTCTCATAGGTAGCACTACAAATTTAACACATGCAGTAGGACTCAATCATTAAAAATATTTCTGTAGGGTACCCCGTCTTATTTTTATCCCACTCTTTCACATATTTCCTTAAAATATTCCACTCTACTATTTTACCCACACACCCACATTTCACCATACAGCTTATAAAAAGATCTCCGGTAAAGAGCCCCCATTGAGGGTGCCCGTCACAGTGCCGTGCCGGCTTGACGTGGAGCAAAAGCCCAATGATAAAGCATGACACCTATCTAGGTGTGTGAGGGCATTTGTTCCAACAGAGTAATGCTCCCTGCATACTCTTTAGAATAATAAAGAAATGTATAAAGCGCATGGTTATGCCATCTCGGTGTGTCCCCGCGCTAGGGTGAGATAAAATGGCAGGACCCGGCTCCAAGGCCTCTGCCTAACTTACCTAGAGAACAAGTGGGTTTTAAGCGCCTTCCTAAACCTAACTTCAGAGGTCTCCATCCGGAGATTAATAGGAAGTTTATTCCAGTTCTGAGCTGCCAAAACCCGGAAGGATCTACCTCCCATTCTGGCCTTCTTCACTTTAGGCACCATCAATAGGCACGTCCCACTGGATCTCAGGGACCTTCCAGGCACACAGCTTGTGACAAGGTCCTTCAGATACGAGGGACCTATGTCCTGGGTAATGCGATGGCATGTGCACAGTGCTTTAAACATCACTCTCTGGCTTACTGGCAACCAGTACAGAGTATCAAGGGCTCTTTTGCAAGCAGCCCTCCTAGGCTGCACCAGTACCAGTCTCGCAGCGGCGTTCTGCACTACCTGCAATCTCCCCAGGCATTTAGCAGTAGCGCCCAGATAAAGGATATTGCCATAGTCTAGGCGAGATGTAATGGAACTCTGTGGAACTTAACTGGCCTAAGCAGACAAATATGTACTTACTAGGAATTGCATACCCCTGTGATCTTGATTAGCTAATAGGATCATGCATGCTAGACCTTTAAGCTCTAAGGGGTCCCTCCCTCTTGATTTATATGTTCAAGCATGTCCCTATTCAATATGATGTGTCCTGGGTAATATTAAAGCAATAACATAACCTCAAATCCCTCCCTCCCCACATTAGCATGTGGTAGATTCCAAACTATCCACCACCCCAATGCATGGTACATCCGTCGCCCCAACATAATGAACAATTATAGCTTAATGTATGATGTCTAAAGTGAAGCAGAGTAGCTGGAGGCAATGCACCCCTCCCAATTCTACTAGTACAGTAGATATTGTGACAGAGCTATGTGGTAAGCCGAGTTGTTCTCTCTCTGTCATATCCTGCACAGCTGTTTTTATATGAACGCCACTGATTTTCATGGACACTTGTCTCAGTTGGGTAGAGTCCCTCTTATGAGTTGTTAGAAGCAGGTGCCGCCGCCGCCCCCTCCCATGAGTGCCTCCTCAGTGGGGGTATCCGGATTTAACCCCTAGGATCTCTGTAGATGGCAGCTACTCTGTTGCCGCTTTGCTAGTTCTTGCCAGCTGCCTCCGGCACTCCTGGTCTGAGAGGATCCTGGAGAAGCAGATTGGGCCGGTTCCATGCACTTTCTAGGGTGTAAATGAATAACAATTTGTCGTTATTGATAACTTTTAGGCATGCTGGGAAGAGTAACATATATTTGAGGTTCATTGCTCACAGCTTTTGTTTCACTTCCAGAAAGGATTTCCCTTGTTGTTTTGCACTTCTAATGTATAGTCCGGGAATATCATCATGGGTGAAGATTCCCGTGTAAGTTTACTGATCGTATGGGCAGCATGCAGGATCGCATCTATGTTGGCGTAGTTAAAGATTCTTATGATCATCAGTTGCGGCGCTGTCCCAGGGAGACAGGCCCTCCCTGCCCTATGGGATGCACACGATCATATTATTATTTCACCTGGAGCCCCCACAGAATCCTCAGTTTGTGCCTCTAGTGCCTTTACTGTGTGTTGTAGGTCGGTGAGCTTGACCTGTGAGGTCAGAAGGGAATCCTCCATCCTCCATCTCCGATATTTGCCCCTCCGCCACTCACTCCACCTATTCCTCAAGTCCTGTCTCAGCTGGGAGAGTTCTGTATTGATTCCCTAATTTTCCCCTCCACCACTGCTGGGAGTCACAGATAGCTTTCAGGATAGAGGATGTGGACTGTGAGGTATTCAATTCCAAAAGGTCAGTGTTCGGTGGTAATTCCTGCAGAGGCAGTTTGTGATTAGCTTGGAAAAGTGATCATTTTTATCCTGGGCTGATTTAAAGGCTGATTTTCCCAAGGCTGCTGGACCTGCCAAAGTGCCTTCTGTCAGGGAACCGCTGAGTCTAAGTACCCAAGGCGCCCTTTGAGCCTTGTGCGTCTAGTGCTCAGGGGGGACACTCTACAGTTGTCAATGTTCACACAGAGAGAGGAGAGGAAAGGTGGTGGTCTCTCTCCTCCTGGGGCAACAGGCCCTGAATGAAACTCCATGGCCTTTCTCTGCACCACCTAGGATGTCCACTGATTTTCTCCCTAGCCTGAGCTCTGAGCCGCTGCCCGAGACCGTTGGGACTGTGCACTGCTCTCAGTATCCCACCTGCAAGTATACACTGTTCCCCCACCATGATCAAATATAAAGTTGAGTTGCAGTGGGGGAAAGATGAAGCAGAAAAGAGCGATCCTTGAAGTTAGATTCCCCCATTGGGGTCCATATGCCGATTGCGGCAATCAGCTTTCTCACTCACTCAGGCTCTAGGGTGTTGTATGCCTGGGGGCGTGGCCTGCAAGTCCTTGCTCACCATTCCGGTCTGTGTACCACATTGGACAATGTCTGGGTACACAAAGCAAGGCCCACTGCTCAGCCTCCCACCTTCAGATGCCCTCTGAAGACCCCCGGTTGCAAATGCAAAATCAGGTTGTGGAGAGTGGAAAGGGGACTGAGGGATGTGTAATGTGGTGATGGCCAAAGTATAAGTCCAGATGTCTGGTGCCACAGATGGCCAAGGGAGCAATATAGATGTTAAAAAGAGTTGGGCTCAAACATGAGCCCTGTGGTACTACCTTGGTCATGCCCACCGGAGCCGACTGATACGAGCCCGGGTTAACAGTCTGAAAGCGATCCGACAAGAAGCTTTCCATCCAAGATAGAGCTGAGTCTCTTAACCCAACTTCCTCCAGTCTTTTGAGTGAGACACTTTGTTTCCTGTAGGGTTCTATTGTAAGTCCACTATTTTTTATGAGAGGATATTCCAGTATCAGTAGTTGCCCACGTGTGATCCTGGCCTATCTCCAAGACTGAGCCCTTTTTGGCTGTAGTAATTTTAGAGGGGCAGTTTATGACTAGCAAACAGCTTACTCTTGTGTGGGTGGATGTCTGTCCCTTCCGAAACCCCTGATTAGCCCTCCCTAAACAACTCCCATTTAGTAGTAAGTGCATCCTCCTTCCCACATGTGCCACTTAGCAGTAAATGCACAACTATGAAGTTCTCCCCATAGAAAAGATAGTTGAGGTGAATGTAGAGATTCCTCTTGGGGGTTTGTAAACTGTATTTGTAGTAAGTAAATAGTACTACGGTAGAACTAGTTTAAATACTATAAATGCTATTTGTAGATCAGTCTCTGGGTGTGTGTGCCCTCCTGCAAGTTGTTATCTACCTTAGATATTGGCTATCTTCACCTCTCTGTCAGTAAATGAGTGTGTGTGTGTGAGTTAGTTAGCATATGTGCCCTCCTGTAATCTTTACTACCTTAGATATTAGTTAGTCCGTTAGTGTGTGGGTGTTTGTGAGTTAGTTAGTGTGCGTGTGCCCGACTTTAGGTTCTTTACATATTAGATAGTGAGCCCTGCAACTGTTAAGTAACTTCCATAGAAAGGTATACATTTCTTTTAAAATAAATACCTTGCAATTTTCAGGCTCTAGTCCACAAAATATTAAATATGACATGAATTGATATGAGTGTTTTAGAATACCCAAAAGAGGGAGTATCAACTGGATGTTTTGCCCACTTGCACAAGAATGGGGAAAAAATACACTCTGGCTGTCTAACTTCCCCTTACACAGCGGAAGCATAAAACAAGTCAAGTGAACTGTAGAACAAACATCACTCACCCAAGTACGACTGTAAATGAGATAGGAGTATGTGAAATTTGGTAATTTACTTTCACGTAATTACTCTGGGGCATATTATCAAGGGGGTTTATCTCAGCTTTTTTGGCTTTAAAAGCAAAGAAAGTGGAGATAAAATGATCTCCCTATTATCTAGCTGTCGCTAACACCAGTTAGCGACAGCTAGTAGGAGATCTCCAAAAGCTAACACCTGCCCCATAGCAGTTCTTAGCCATGTTATCCAATGGTAGGTGGATAACATGGTTAAGAGCATTAGCTCGGTAATGCATGAATATCGCTGACTTTTCAGCGATATTCATGCATTTCGGCCGATTTTTATTGCTTAGGAGATAAACCTTGATAATAGCAAGGTTCCTAAGCGATAAAAATCACCGCAGCTCGGCGATAAAAATATTGCCGCTAAGCCAACATAGCGATAATTATCGCTAGTTGTTGGTAATATGCCCCTCTAAGTTTTGGGAAATTAACGCCAATTTACATGTAATTACTGAAAATCCATCCTTTTAACGTGAAATTCCAAAAATTTCACTTATTATGCCATCATACTTTAAATTTCACCCGGGCCTAAAATAAGCACACAAAAACACACCCTCAGAATAACAAGAGTTAATTTTAAGTCTGGTGCTGTCAAGAATCAGAATGTATTCAATGAAGTTAATACCACCCAGAATTCGGTCAAAATGCTAAAAAACCGCAAGCCAAGACATTATTTATGGTATTCACACAGATAATCAAAGAAAGAACCACCAAAGGCACTAAGGGCCATATGTATCAAGCCAAATTGACTTCGCAAACGCCGAAATTCGCAGAATTTCGGCGTTTGCGAATGCAATTTGGACTAATGGTATGTATCAAGCAAATCTGCTTGAGAAATAAGGAATCGCAAAATATGCGATTGCTTATCTTGCGATTGCATTTAAGGAATCGCAAATTTTGCAATTCCTTAAATGCAATGTAAGAAGCTTAAAAAAATAGCAAATTGGCCTTAAGGAATCGCAAATTACCACCAACTTCTAGTTGGTGGTAAGTTGCGAATTCCTTTCAAAATGCATATTTTTTCTTTTTTCAAAGTGCCATTTGACGCACATACATGCCCTTTGGGCATGTATGTGTGCCACATGTGCACCCATGCAGGTTTCAGGGGTGCAACAGGGTGTCCTTTGGATGCCCCTGCACCCTTGAAAATATTCACAATTTGCGATTTGCAAATTGCGAATCGCACATTTCCCCTTCATTCCTATGGGCCTCCTGGCCCATAGAAATGAATGGGAAATTATTCCTTAATTGCGATTAGCAATTTGCTAATCGCAATTAAGGAATTTTTAGAAATCGCTAAAAAGAAGCGAATTTCTACATACATACCATTTTGCGATTTCTAAATAGCGATTCCTTAAAAATCGCTATTTAGGAATCGCAAAACGGAATGTTGATACATATGGCCCTACGTCAGTAAAAAGAATATGCGTCTGTTGACAGTAACCAAAATAGTTACCACCAGGTGCGGGTTACTCTGCTCATTGTTCACTGGGTCGAAAGAAAAACTGAAGATCATGGCTGCTTAGCTGTGCTCTCCAACAACTAAATCTGTTGAGCTGAGTGGTTTGGAAATCTATCTGTGGGCAATCTGAGAACACTCAGATACAGCTGTAAACATCATAGCAGGAACACAAGAGCTATCATCTTCATGCATGACCTTGAAGGCAAGTGGGTAACTAACTGGTCCCATTGTTATTATAGAGGTAGATATGTGGTCATTGTCTCACGGTATTTTGCAAGTACTTCCATTGGAACTGCAACAATACTTCCCGGGCGAGATCCACAACAGTCCAGTTCACTTGAGGGACGGCCCTCATCACTGGAGCACTGCAGGTCAAGATGGCCTGCACGGTATGACAGATTGCCAATTTTGTCTTTGAAGAGTTCTTTGACAAAATTGTTATCTTCCCTGATACATACCAGTAATAAGCATTCTTGCTCAATGTTGTGCATAAGATAAAACCTGCGGTGTATATGACAAGTCGGGTGATCAGATGTCAGGTTTGATTTTCTTCAAAGCTTTTCCTGAGTTAAACTTTGTATTTCACAGGATATAGTTTGTTTGAGTTCCATTTATTTTGTACCCGTTATTGTTAACTCCTTTTAAAGGTACCTTGTCAATATGTATGTCTTCACGGTACATAGATGTAGAGTTAAGAATGCTAAATCTATACTTACCAATATAAACTTAAGGCTACAATGTTTTGGTTGTTGATAGTTGTGCTACAGTTGTCTTGTAGGGCAATATTTCTGAAGTTGATATTCTGACATACAGCCAGGAAATGTCGGACTTCTAGTCCTGTCTGGATCATCACAAAGCTGACCAGTTCCTTCGTAAGCATCAGTGAGGTCTTCCAAAAAATCAAATATTCACCTCAATTTGGAATAAAAGAATCGCTGAACTTGAGAATCTTGCTAATGAAAGGTGTGTCGCTGGCTTACCTTAAATCACCAGCACACTTTAAACTGTTTTGTAAGGTGCACTGCATTTTCATTGATAGAAGCCCGGTTTCCAAACCTGTTGTAGAATGAAATCACACAAAAGAACACGTGAGAACAATCAACTGCCCTGCTGAGTTTCCCAACTTTTACAAAATCGCCTGGAAAAGCAATTTTGCAATATTATTGCCAAATTAAAAGACATTTTTACAGTTAATTTTTTTAAGTTTACAAACTTTGAGATGATCATGATGAATTCATAGTATTAAAAAATCTTGACAAAGTTGAATAGGAGAAAACATAGCAAATTTGAATTATCCTAGGCTAAATGTGCATATATTTTTTTATGTGATCTCTCTGCTGCTAGTAATCACCAAGTGCTACTCTAGTTTTTGCTTAGAACTGTTGGCATAGAAGGGTTAATCTCACTAACTAGGGCCAACTATAATCATTCTTCGACACAACCACCATTATTGCTCGTAAACTTCATGAAGGTTGGCCTTTCACAGGTATTCTAGAGGATATTGTATGACTCAACTTGCCAACATTCCTAGAATACCTCAACGCTTAAATCCACTTGCACATGAACAACATCCATATTCTTGGTGGATAGAATCAAAATTGATTAGAAACAGTGTTGCAGCACACCGTGAGGTACAGTTCAGCTCCTTCGATGAACAAAAACTATGAACCAAGTGTCAGGCAATTGCTCTTGTATATTGTCTATAACGACTGTGAGGAAAGTGAAATGTGGTTATGAAGACTGCATGTACCAGAATGTCCTGGCAAGGTCACATTATGTGCTAAGACATGTGAAAATGTTTAGTTGAGAATTGTCACTTTAAAAAATCCATGTACATTTCAAATTGCAAGGAAGTTCTAGGGAGAGCAATCTCGTGGTCAGTTGTCTGACAGGCCTACTCCATAAAAGGGATCACAACTGGATGTGCCTCAGCAAAACCGTACTTCAAAATTTGGACATCCCAAAATTCGACCTCATACGGTTTTACCACATATTAAGTTGTGTGTTAGGCATCCCCTCCAGGTCGAATAATACTAGATAAGAAACGACAGATCAGGAGGGAGGGTGGTGGGAGGGAGGTTGTGTAGTTAGAGTTTGTTTAGTTATATATTAGTTACTGCACTTCACGATTTTGTATGTCCTGTCTGTGCACCCATCTTTTATTCACCTTCAGACTGTCCTCTCCTAGTTTGGCATATGCAAGAAGTTTTCTTTAACAGTACTTGAAGGAACTACTTGTACACAATTAGAAAAATACAGACAATACCATGCTACACCTGTCATGACACTATGTATTTGCTCTGCAGTGCTCAATAAAATATGTTCTAAAACATTTTTAAAAAGTGTGTTAGGCATCCCCCAAAATCAAGGGGTTTTATATAGGCCTGGGCGGAAATCTGCTTCGCGGAACTCTGCAATATGAAAAAAACTCTGCAGAGTTCCACAAGTGGAGGAGTGCAGCACGAACTGCTGTTATCGCGGATCTTCCTGCCGGTAGAGTACAAATTCTACCTAACGCTTGCCAACTTACCATTGGTGATCACGAGCAGGGAAAAAACTCTGCAAACTCTATGAACAGAGCAGAGTTCACTGCTCAGGTCTAGTTTTATACACAATTCTAGCAGAGTGAAGTAGGAAAACTGCAAAATTATCATGGTGTTAAAAGGGTATGATTTCTTTAGCAAATTAGAATACAATTAAAAGGCACATTATTACCTTAACACATAAGTATCATCTCACTTTAAAAAACATTTTCAGCACCCTCTAAGCTATTATTATCAGGAGATGTTCTAACTAAAATGTAACATTTAAACAATTAAATGTTCAATGAATGAATGGTCCAGTATTGATAATGAAAGGCAGCAGAAGGGACCTTGATAATGTTTAAAGTCATAAAGAACAGGGGAAAATGTATTGAAAGCAATGTAATCATAACAGTGGAAATAAACCACTACACGTTAGTTTGACTATGCTCTGCGGAGCCTGTGGGGAGAAGATGTATGTGGGTGGGGAACCAGTAGTTAATGACAGAGATGGTGTCCCTCTTGCCTAAGATGACATGTACCAGGAGAATGTGGCAAACACACTTCTACAAATCCAATGAAATTTGTTTCAACTATAATCATGTTAACTCAGTCTGTATATGTAGAATCAAATGTGAAAAGGTCTATTAATTGTCATTATCAAAGCACCAAATAAAAACTCTGAACAACAAACCCCTCTGATTATTCTATAATCACTAAATTAATTAATAAACTTCATACATCATTCTGTCCCCATCACTTTTGCTTCTTTGTGGAATTCCTCCCCACCATCTCTAACTGGTTGTAGACACAATCATTGACAATCTTTATCTTGTAGGTGTCAGACTGTGTCCACTGTAATGATCACGCATTACCTTTATATATTCAACATTTTATTGCACATCCAGGAATGGTTAACAAAAGGAACTCAATAATTTCACGAATCATTATAGTTGTTATTGGTCTTACTATGAGGTGTTATCACCCCTCCCAAATTATCAATCCATTCACCAACCTTACTAAAACCTTCCCTTAAGCCATGCTCTTCAAAAGAGTGAAACTCGTGAGAGATATTGGTTAGGTTCATGATATAAGAGTTAATGACAGGACTTTTATCAGGAACACATTTGAACCTTCAGTACTTTGCAAACACTGCACTTATGCCAAGCACGTCTGCATACCCATGGCCCTACTAGCCATTAGTTCAGAATGTATTTGAGTTATTGCTCCCGCTCTACTCAAGCAAGTATATTCGCTAAGGTAGATAAATGTCTAATTTTCAAATCATTCATTGCAATATCTAAAGGAGGAATAACAGCACATAATATATCTATAACGGCCTGTCCAAAACGTCACTTCACTCTCCTCAAACCAATAGCATCATCCAGTCAGTCGATTCGATTCAATACGCTTTATTCAATAATTAAAATCATAAAAGGACACAGTCAGTCATATGGTAAACTCTATGAAACACTTTATTCGTACTGAAGTTAATTCAACTCTTGTGGAGGCATGCCCCAATGGACATAGTAAGCATAAAAACAGGCTAAGAATACTAATGTTATTAATATTACAACAAAGCCAATAATATACATGTTTTTACTGTTCTCCATCTTGTACTAAAACATAATTTCATTGTAAGACTCTAAGTTAACAAAAAATTTCTTTAAAACAATAATACATTTCTTATTTTCTTCTTTCTTTCAAAAATTATTCAAAACACTTTTCTTTTAAAATAGTGTATTCTTTTCTAAAAATGTTTTTCAGTTCATGCTACTGACAGGTTTTCCTTCATTTGATTTACTTGGGCAAAAATTCTAATTTCACAGTCTTTAATCTGAGTCACTTTCAAAACAAGATTGGCAACAGTTTATTGGGCTCTAGATTACTGACTCTAATTTTTCTTCTGACATTGTAGCTAGATATACCCATTCAGATGATGCATACTTTTAATTCGGCATTCTCTTTTTCACCGGTCATTTATTTAGCAAGAGGTGATTCACTCCCACTATCTTCTGAGTTTAATTTAATTATTTGCCAATTTTCATTGACTGACTTTATTCTCTCTGGGTTCTGTGGTTCCACGTGTTTTCTTTTGCAGGTTCCTGCTTTTTCAATCAGTGATGGACTTGAACCTTGCTAAATCTCAACAACATGACTCACTGTGAACTGTTTTCTTGCTCTGGGGATTCTTGTTACTCAGATTTTCAAGTGCAGTTTTTCATCATTCAGATCAGAGACTTCTCCTTTCTGCAACTCATGCCTGTGACTTTGAGAAGGCAACATGTCTTCACTCTGATCCCTGCTTTGAAACTTGACTGTATCACCACTGGTAGAGGTGCCAGGTTCTTCACTAGAGCTCTCACTTTTGTCGCTCTGGTCTGTTATGACTCCATTTTCTTCAGTTTCACACATTTCACCCCTCTCTGGACCCAAACTGCGAATCTAATGGATTTAATGACTTTGTTTTTGAGCTATCACAAGTAAGTTCAAAAGCTGTTGTCTAGGGGTGTTGTTTGTTTGATAGAGGGCATGCACTAGGATTTATTTGTACTTTTATTCAATTTAAAAAATGTATTGTGGTGGGTGGCCTGCAGTTTCAGTAGGGGCATAGTTATTTTTTGCATTGACTTTTTCAGAAAAATGTTGCACAGTTTAGTATATTTTCTCCATGTTTTTTAAATAAATGTGCAATATTCATTCATTTTTCAATGTGACCTAGCATGACAATGGGCCAACCAGTGAGTAGGCCCAGTATTAGTCATGGGTGCATGAAACAACTGTTTCTGTGGTGTCTGTTGAATTGAAAGATCATTTAGGCTAGAGATGGCAGTGGCTTAAGTTAAAAAAAAAAGGTTTTTAGGGGTTTTTCACTTTCTCTATAAAAAGTGTATAGGTCTGGTGGCTTGGTGGACTAATGCTTTCACTGTATGGGCCTGTGCTTGACCTCATGGGCCTTTCATCCTTTTGAGCTCGATAATAAGAGTACCATAGAGTTGCGTAAAAATAAACATCTGTTATTCAGTGCCAAGATACCCGTTGTGGAGAACATGTGCTTTACAGACACACAGGTTATGTTAGGCAGGCTAATGTATATGTGATACCTTTGGAGGCTGTGCATTGTACTGCTCAGTTACTTGTTTGGGCATTGCAAAATGAATGCTGGTTTCTTCAGTGCTACCATGCCTCCTTTGTCTGCCCAGTGTGTGAGGGTGTTTGCCATAGGCTACCCTTTGTCTTTTTTCCACATGCCATGTGGCCAGGGGCCATTTCTATAGTCAGTGTCCATAGGTCTGCATGTGTTCTTTGTTTACCATGCCTCCTTGCTTGTTTTTTGACCATGTGGCTGGTGGCCATTTTGTGTAGCCAGCCAGTGTGCTTTTACCAAAGACCTGCATGTGTTATTTGCAGTAGCCATGCCTCCTTGATGTTTTTTTGTTGTTTGACCATGTGGCCCGTGGCTAGTTTGTGTAGCAAACACGTGTTCTTTTGCCGCAGACCTGCATGTTGTGGCCATACCTCCTTGCCAGTGGCCATTTTGTGTAGCCAGCCAGTGTGCTTTTGCCATTAGCCTGCATGTGTTCTTTGTTTTGACCATGCCTTTTTGCTGGTTGTTGTCGTTTGACAATGTGCTTTTGCCATAGTGGCCATTTTGTGTAGTAGCAAGCCAATGTGCTTTTGCGATAGGCATGCATGTGTTCTTTGTTGTAGCTAAGCCATCTTGCTTGCTGTTGTTTTTAAACTTTTAAACCATGTGGCCAGTGGCCTTTTATGTAGCCAGCCACTGTGCTTTTGCCATAGGCCTGCATGTGTTCTTTGTTGCGGCTATCCCACCATGCTTGGTGTTGATGTTTAACCATGTTGCCAGTGGCCATTTTGCATAGCCAGCCAGTTTGCTTTTGCCATAGGGCTGCATGTGTTCCTTGTTGTGGCCATTCCTCCTTGCTGGTTGTTGTTGTTTGAGCATGTGGCCGTTGGTGATTTTGTGTAGCCAGCCAGTGTGCCTTTGCCACAGACCTTCATGTCTTCTTTGTTGAGGCCATGCTTCCTTGCTGGTTGTTGTTGTTTGACAATGTGACTGGTGGCCATTTTGTGTTGTCAGCCAGTGTGCTTTTGTCATAGGCCTGCATGTGTTCTTTGTTGTGGCTGTACCACCTTGCTTCTTGTTGTTGCTTGACCAAGTGGCCGGTGGCCGTTTTGAAAAGCCAGCCTTTTTTTGCCAGTTTTCAAAGCCCTTTTCTATTGAAATTGATAGGAGAGGCCTAAGTCTTTTTTTACTTTTCCCTGCTGTCAGTTTAATAATTGTGCATTTTTTACCTATACCTCCCTGCCTCTCAAGTCCCAATGGGTTTTTCATAGTCCCCTAGTATATCAGCAATTTTGTAATTTTTTTTAATTTTGACCAATTTCTTTTTCCTAATGTTTTTCAATATCTTTTGAATTTTTTTAATTTCTTTCTTAAAAAAATAATGTTAATTTATTTTTAAAATTGTCCCACCATCAATTAACCCCCTGAAGGCCATAGGTTCATGCCACACAACAGCATTCATTTTCTAAGGACTATTCCATTTCTAACTGCACCTCCCCGAGTACCACATGATGCACATAAAACAAACAACCACATCTGTATGTTGTTGTTAATTATCCTTTATGATTGTAAATGAAATATTATGTTATGTTGGTGTGGTTTTACTTTGGAATGGATTACCTGTGTTGTTTTCAATTAATTATTTATAACTTAAGTAACAACACTAATTTATGTTTTCTTTGTCTGTACTAATTAAAACTGCACCAGTGCCAAGTTTCACAAGTGCGTTTCTTGCTTGATTGCATTTAGGTGCAGAAGAGAATGATGTGAGTCTTCCACCAATCTCTTCAGCTTGTGCAGCAAATTGCAACTGCCAACTGACTGCTTCAAGACGGCGCCAAAGAAAGATGCTACCAAGAAAATGGCCAGTGAGAAGAAACAGATTCCCATCACTGGCATATTGGCACAAACCTTTTTCGGGCAACATTGTGTGTCTGCCACATTGGCCTCCGGGTAACAGCACTCCAGCATCACAGTCCCACCCCAACCTAAGCCCAAGCCCAAGTCTGGCATAGAGGCAGCCACTGTAATCATGGCTACGCTGATGTGCAGTGATGTTGAAGTGGATTTGTTTCCTTTGCTAAGTAATACCGATCCTTGCTGGAAACCCAGCTAAGTGGACAAAAACAGCCACAGCCAGCAATAGTAGATATTCCTGAAGTAGGAGCACAACAAGAGTTTAATCTTCCTGCTGAGCAAGTAGAACCCCCCTATTTCAGAAGATCCATTGGCTTCCAGATCTCCAGCAAGAAAAAGGAAAGGTACTCCATAATCTTCTCCAAGTCCCCCTTCTGATGATCTGGACGTGGATTGGAGCCCTCCTCAGTCCAAGACACACCAGGGAATTCAAGGGATAAGGAAAGTTCCTAAAAGCTTTAGAGTTATCGATGAAGAAGAGGATGATGATGAGCTGGTAATCATCATGGACGCTATCACAGCCCCGGCGGAGACTAACTTTACCCCACCTCAACTTGCTCCGAGGGATGTGACAGTGATACTACCACCACCTTCGCCAGATCCCATATTTGAAAGGTCCCTGTGATCTGCATCCACAACTGGCTCAGTAGAAGTGTGCACTTCTTCAGGCACCAGCGGCCCAATTAGGAAGTTGATCTGTCCAGTTTGGGACTTTTTTTTACAGTTAGCAAGCAGGAGGTTAACTTTGCCATATGATTCGCTTGCCATGCGAGTGTTCGACGAGATAAGCCTGGTACACACTATGGTACTGGAGGCCAGACGACCCATATAAAAAGTCATTGAACAATCTGCTGTGAGGTGCACCTTAAACAATCACTGCAGGAGGTGTTGGTGAAGGTGATGAAAGCAGGGAATCTGCTCTGATCACAGGTGGAAGGTAAAGGTGCTGAGGAAGAAGAGGGGGACATTGTTACATAAAGCAACACTGTCCCTAACATTGAACTAGTATCACCCACATCAGTAACGTCAAAATGCACAAGACTCTGAGTCAGATGGAGACACCACAGCAACAGCATACAGTGACTGTCCTGAGGTGCACACTGAGTCTACCACCTTCTTCTCTCCAGAAGTCACCTGTATCAGTGGCACCAGAAAAGAAAAAACTCCAGGATACTTATTATTACGTTCATGTTTAGGCAGGAGATGAATGCCCAAGATCTCTAGGAACGCACGTTTCAAACATATTAATTATAATGTTCTTCATAGGTCATACTATATTTGATTCATGAAAATCCATACAATCTGTGATTCCAATGGTGGGACCACTGACAGATAGTCAGGCGGTGCTGTTTCCGAAGGGAAGGAGGTTGGACGAAAGTTCGCCAGCCATCCTAATGAGGCCCTTAGTTCCACTTTACTCTCTGGCCTCGCACTCCAACACTATTTATTTTACACAAATCAATACACTTGGCAGTAAGGAAAGGAGACTTAACTTATTCTACTGCAGGGTAAGTTATAGGGAATAGGCGGGTAAATTAAAATAGTGGGGTCTCACTGATCAGTATCATGTGCCTAAGCTTTGGCTTATTCAGTCACCTTGTATTCGGTACGCAATGCATTGAAAACTTTGTAAATGCTGCATTAATTGAAACAGGTGCACATTGCACAGCGGACATTGCAGTCACAATGCTGCAATTAGGTCATGTATGGCAAAATGCCATGGACAGGGAGGGAGGTGATGAATGATGATGGGTGGGATGCATATTTGCCTTGCTTAACAAATACAGTCAGTGAGTCAAGGGAGTAAGCCAACAATTTAAATATACCCACTTTGATCCATAGCTCTGATAAAACTTTGGTAAAACCAAGTAAGCGAAGTAGTTGAACATGCCCTTCTGCAGAAGAACTCCATTGTTTCTTCATCCAAGCAAGTATTCATATATCCTTTCATATTCATCCATTGAGAGCCACCATGATTTAAGCTTTACTTTTTCTCAACCAGTCTTTAACCAGAATGTCCAATCCATCCATTCAGTATCCACCCACTCAACCATCTTTTCACCCATCCATCCATTTACCCAATACCCACCCTTTTCACTCATATACCATTTCACCCATCCTTTCTTTCAACCTTCAATTCATTCCCGTTTTAGTCAACCCATTACTTTAAGCATTTATTATGCAAGTTTTTGCTGAGTTGCAGATAGAAAAGGCCAAAAGAACTTAACCACCACAGAAGCGGGGAGTTTACGAGTCACAAGCCAAGAGTCTCATGATGCCCTTGTAGCTAATGAGTAGAAAAGTAATTGTCAATAAGCAATGAATGTGACTTACCACCGCTGTCCCTGCTGCCATTGTATTGCCCCCTTCAACTGCCTTCGCAGCAGAACTGGTCCCAGCACTGGGTGTATATGCAGCTAGAAAAAAACATGACAATTTTTTTAGATTTCAGATACGCCTCCCCTTATTGTTTTTACTCAAAAACACACAACCGCAATACATCACTACAGTTCGGTTAGCAGTATCTTCTATCAAAAATATCAGTTTGAGCATTATGTTGGCAAACAATATTAGAAAACCAGGTAGTCAAGCTAACCAAAAATGTTTCATAAAGGAGGGGCAGTGCTTTAACCTTTGATGATGACTCATTGTAGCACAATGATGGGGTGAAATAATGGCTAATGAAGGACATATGTTGTTGGTTGGCAAATGCAATTATAGAACCTCATACTTTCTAGCGATGCTGCACTATCATGGATGATGCAGCTTTAACCGCACTCAATGCACATTTTGACCCCCACTATAACCCCAATTTTGAATAGTTCAAGTTGTGCCACGCTTGGCAGAGGGAGGGGGAGTCTGTGGCCAATTTCTAAGCCCACCTGTGGGCCTTGGCCAACACCTGACTGGATGATGGCCAGCAAAAGGAGGTTGGGGCATTTGATACAGGTAAACATGAGGAGGCTCATCCCCAGGCAACTGGGGGATCAAACTGGAGGAAATGCTTATTATAGTCTACACGTATGACTTATCCAGTGCCAGGTCAGATGAAATGGAAGTAGTGCCAACAGAGGGGTCACATCGGCCACCAGTATGAAACTGCCAACCACTAAGTCTGAAACATTTGATGGCATTCACAATAGGCAAAGGGGAAACTATCGCCTGTCTTGGACAACTCGTGGAGGTACTGTGAGATGGAACCACTCTCCTTGGGGAAGGGGCAACCACTGGGTACACATGCTGAACCAGTAGCAGCAAACGGGGGAGCCAAGCCTGTGGAAGGAGGCCACTGATGAGGGGTTTGCACCTGACCACCGGTGAGCACATCAAGCCAACAGGCAAGGATGGATAATGGTGGAGGGAAGGGGAACCGGACGAGGAGAATTCTGAGGAGGAAGAGGCATTCCTCATGCCATACACAGCTCCAGGATTCTGTAGGCGGCACCCTCAACCAGTATGCACTCATGTAAAGGGCTCTGATACCTCCGGGTATAGACCGGCACTATATAAAACCTTTGAAATAAATAAATAAATAAAGTAACCATCACAAGCACCACCGTACAAGCCCTCATCAACACATGGGCCTCGGTCAATGTGAAGACTCACCAGCAGTATCTGCTGATGTGCCCACGACCGCCCCTCAGACCATCGTACATTAAAATATATGCGTGTGGAGGCAGGGAGCCACTCACATTGGTTGGTACAATGGATGCAACAGTCAAACACTTAGACGGGGAAGGGATCTTGATTGGGGGACTCGCGGCTGTAGACTTTGGCCTGGATTTCTATGCCAGGGAAGTTCATGACCTAAAGATAAATCACCTTCTCAACCAATTCCCAAAGCTGTTCCAAGCCATCGCCTGAAGAAAAGGAGCACCAGTCAAACTACACATTGACAAGACAATCCAGGCGACAGCATAGAGAAGTTACTTTTCACCTGTGAGCTCAGGTCAAAGCAGAGCTGGACACGCTGGAATGGATGGATGTCATTGAAAAGTACTCATGGCCCCCACCATGGGTATCACCCCTGGTAATAATGGAGACATTACGTCTCTGCATAGACATGAGACTGCCCAACTGAGCTGTCCGCAGTGAACATCACTTCACCCCAACAATGGATAACATAGCTGATCTAAATGGAGTAAAATTGTTTCCGAAGCTTGATGTTAATGCAGGATATCATCAACTGGTAGTACGTCCAGACAGTTGTTACATCACGACATTCTCAACGCATCTTGAGCTCGGAATATATAAGAGGCACATTTTTAAGATCTCTTTGGGGCTTGAAGGGGTCCTCAGCATATGTGATGATGTTCTCAATTATTCAATCATGCTAGAAGAACATCATCGACATATTAAAGCCACCTTTCAGAGGCTATGGAACAATAGACTCACCCTACATAATGACAAATGCTCATTCTTTGTGTCCAAAATTGAATTCTTTGGGTTTGTGTTCTCAAGGGAGGGGTTGCAGGTTGATGCCTGAAAATCTTCAGCGATCAAAGAAGACCCAGTGCCCAAAAATGTAATGGAGGTATGCTGCTTCCTGGGCATGGCGATATACTGTGGCTGGTTGCTGCCCAATTTGGCCACCCTGTCGGAGCTTCTCAAGTACTTGCTAAAGCAAGAAAAAGATGGTTGTGGGGTCCACAGGAACAAGAGGTGCTCAACAGAATAAAAGATGCTCTCGGAACAGTCGCCACAATGGTATTCTTTGACCCGGACAGGGCAACAGAGTTGATGGTTGATGCGAGCCCAGTGGGTCTACGCTAGGGGCTGTCCTACATGGAAGCCAGAGGTATGGGCTCCCCTGGCATTTGCAAGCAGAGAACTAACAACTTAGGCACGGAATGCGCAGATTGAACAAGAATAGCTATTATGTGCCCGGGTTAGACCCAAGTTACAGACCTACACATTTTTCTTACATTGTACTAATTTTGCACAATAACATTTCTCCTGTGGCTTTTTTCATATATGTGCATGCACGGCAATGTTGGATTCGTTTCTCTGAAACTACTTTGCTTACACAGCTAGCTTCACATAACATTATCACGAGTCGGCGATGCTGCGAGCACTCCTGTACGTGTGTTTATTTATTTACTCTCCACTACTGCCCCACCCAGCACTGCCCCGCCTCACCGCTCCACAGCGTTACCTGTGCGAGATGCCACTGCTTTGAACCTTTTCACCAACTTGGAGCTATTGGTTCCAAGTTCAGGCCCGCAGGGACAGGGAGAGCTTTGCTCTTATCATCAAGCATTGTCAAGTGCAGCTCAGTCTCTCGCTCAGACTATTGCCCCGTTCACGCCTCATGTGCTGCTTGTTCTAATCCAAAATGCCGGTGGTGTTTAGACAAATTCCAATAACCTATAAACCGGAACTTGCAAACACCAGTCAGATATATTAGAACAAACTGCAAATAAGGCCCTCTGGCACTAGAACCGTTAGAAAGAGAATCAGAGGCCTGAAAAGGAAGGGGCATGAAACGGTAGTAGAGATGCTAGTACTGCACTGTCATACCCAATGACCCAGGAGCCTTTTAAGCAGCTTTGGCAGCAAGTAGTGACGCGAAAAATAAATTAAATAAATAGCAGCCACGTGACAGAAAGAAGGAATTTGGCTCAGGTCTAGAAATCCGACGGAAAGCAGAAAACAGCTGAGTATAGCCTGCTCTCAATAATGCCAGCTGAGCGGATACTGTGCCATTAGAATGTCTCGTTTGCGAAAACGGACTGCAGCTCTGATGTACACAATCTTGACATCACTCCGCTCAGGGATTTGCGGTTCTGGACTGGCAGACTGGAGATGTGGAATAAATGTGTGTCTTTCCGTCACTCACCGCAGATTGGTGTTTAGTTTTCGAGGCTACCCCTTATTTCTCTCCCAACTCCCAACAGCGCCCATGGAGTTTTCGTATTCGTGAATTGAAAATCGGAGCAGGGAGTGGACTGAATAAATTATATCATATGAATTACACATCACTTCTGTCTTTCGTTTCCTGGAGCTGTACTCGCATGACACCTGGTGGTAAATGACGATAATTTACAGTAAAAAACATAAGTCTTTCCTAAACTGTAAATCTATCTGAACATTTTTCTTGAATCGACGAAAAACAGACATTAGCACTCCGGCATGTCACATTTGCCTGTTGACAAGAAAAAGGGTGTGAGGCCGGGGTCGGTTTTCTGGATCTGTTAAAGAAGCCTTCAGCTCATTGCAGCTCTGGTAGGCACAAGCGTTTTCTACTGAACCCCAAAAATGACAGTGGCTTTGGGCTGAATCCATTGCTTACAAATGTCTACCTTTCTTTTCACTCTTATTTGCCTGCTTTTTACTGAATGCCTTTCCTTGTCCATCTTGTCTTTACCTAACTTATATCCTTCAACTGCTCACCTTTAGGGAACTACTTTTCTATTAGAACATTGGAATGTTGGGAGCTCCATTGAAAACAATGGAGTGCTCTGGTCTTATAATGGCTGGTATAAGCCTGGAGCTCCAACATTCCAATGTTTCTTTGTTCACAGCTCTGGCTGTGAACAAAGGCTTCAGGGAATCTGAGGGGATTCCAATCCCCTCACGATCCCAAAAGGCTTTGTTTTTTTTGTTAGAACATTCTGCCCTCTAGTGACAGAATGTTCTAATAGCCTTATAGCCCTTCGTAGATGGGCTATACCGCTATTAAAGTCCCTCTCCCTTGTTAAAGGCCCTCACCTTCGGCTCGGGGCCTTTAACGCTGGAGAGGGCCTTTAATAGCCGGTATAGCCCTCTACGGCGGGCTATAAGGCTATATTAGTCCCATATTTTCTAGTTCTCTCCCTCCTGTGCTGCTTCTTCCACAAAGGCCATGCTCTGCGCTCCTTGTTGCTATCCTTCCTTCATTTTTTCTCTCTCTTGTGTGTTGCAATCTTGTACATTACCTGCCCCAACAGACCCCATCCCATTGGCTCTGTGCTGCTCCTTCTCCCTATCCCAGCTTTTCTTTTTTAATTTCAGTTAATACTCCCCCATTCCACTTTGCTTCCCGCCACCATCTCCTTTGTTGATCTCTCACTCCTTGCCATCCTTAACATACCTTTGATTTTTATTTTGTAACTTTTTTTTTGAGGGCCAACAAGCTCCCATTTGTTGCCAGACCACCCCACATTAAGAAGTGAATAAATATTTATGGGATATCTTCTGTTGTTGAATCTTATTTGTGTCTCATGCCTAAGTTTTGTGAATTCCTGATCCATTAAGCAATTTCTACGAATTCTTAAAAATTCTCCATAGGGAATATTCCATTTTAGATTTTTTTAATGAAAGCTTTCAGCATGTAAAATGGCATTTCTTGCTGTTTCTTTTCTGTGTAAGGTAGTTTGCAGTGTGTTATTATGTATAAATATTTCTCTGTCTAAGAAACTTATTCTATTGTGGCTAATTTCAAAAGGTAGTTTGAGATTTGCTGCTGAGGTACCTGTAAAATGCAGCTAAAGAGCCAGAATAACATGTGATTCGCTCCCACTGAGGGATAAATACTGTTACTATAACAATTAATGATGAATGTGCATGGGTTCATGCATTATTGCTGTAGACACTGAGATGGCGCCGGTGAGAATCGTCCGATTTATGGCAATAATGCAGTCCTTCGTCAATGTCTCAGATGAATCATCCAATAAGAGAAGGGCACTGAGCTTAAAGGAAACGGATGCAAAATTGACTAAACCCTTATTCCCATATTCACTCAACATTGAGAAAGGCACTAATCACCGAAACACGTCTGTTGGATGCAATAAATGGTATCTGAAAGCCGAGGTATCTGAAATCCTTGTTGGATATTTGGTGGTGAATATTGTGTATAAGATGACACTCTCACGAAAAGAGCACCCACCCTGAAAAGTGTTCGACGGGATGTGTGGCATTTAGTGGCATATATATATATCTATACACGTAATTTCCGCAAAAATTAGGTTCAAAAGAGGTATCACTATGTATTGTGTAGGAGTGTTTTTTTCATGTCCATGCTATACTAGAGACTAAAAAAACTGCGGACTGTGTGCTAATTAAGGTTTTTTTTCACCCATTGCACTAGTATTTAATGATGATTGGCCTGAAGCACATCATGTGATCAAGTCAGTGTTTTACTGAAGAAACGCGTCATGATGGGCACTTGTCATTTTGAGAATGCTGCACATTGAAATTGGATGGCAATAAAACGGCACTTTGAAAATCTACAAACACAGTGTGGTCCGTACCTGTGTCTTGGGGGATCCTGGGAGAAGCAGGACAGTGGAATCCTATATTTGTGATGGTGGAGTACGGCTGTCTTCTCCCTTACGGACCCTCTCATCACAAAGTGGCTGGTGGGAGTGCAGCCGACAACGCTGTGGCGTTACATGCAAAACCCGGAACAGAGTTATTTTCCAAGCCAGCCCTCGCAGCAGCAAACGGAGGAGACGAGCAAAGCAAGCAACCTGAGGAGGCGGCTGACAACTTCGAAGGAGCCGGAGGACGCCGAGGAGTAGTTGACAAGCCGTCAGCGGGTAAGCGAGCAGAGCTCTACCTCACAGCGGGCGAATAAGCGGGTGATTGAGATATAGTGTGGAACATATTCAAACACGCAAAAATACAAGGGGGGGCCAATAGGCCCCCACGCAAGCATGGCGGGGCCCGGTCCCTCCCACACCCCGTCCCTTTCGGGGCCGCTTGCCCCGCCCCCTCGCCCCGGAAGTACTGGTGTGCTTCCGGGGCGAGGGGGCGGGGTCGCGGCGGCGAAAGGGGTAAAAGCCTGGGGAGCGCGGGAAGCGGCCTCTTTGTGCCCGCGCTCCCAGGCTCGCTCCTCGCCCCACCGTGGGGCCGTTTAATTTTCTTTTTCTTTATTTCAGGTTCCTGTGTCGCCGGAGGACTTCGGAGCTGCCAGGAGCCCAGACCGCCGCGTGGATCGGAGCTTTCCGAATTGGTCGCTGCGGAGGAATCGGAACCAGCGGGACATGGCGTGCGACCAATACAGTTGATGGGCCTGTCGGCGGAGAAAGCAACTCTCCTGGAGGAAGAGCGGCGTCGGTCGGCGGCGGTGCGAGCGGCTGCCTCCACCCAACTCTCCCCCTTTATTGATGGTGAGCGTGCGCCTGGTTTGGCAGCGTAATTTATGTCGCATTGTTTTGGTCATGTCGAGTGTTTTTCATGTTGCCTGGCCGGTTAGCTCAGCCGTTAGAGCAGGGTGCTCATACCGCCAAAGTCGTGGGTTCGATCCACCTACGGGCCAGTAACTCGAAATCATGGACAACTATATGTAATTTGAATGTACATTCATATATGAGATGGTATTTGAAATAACACCTTTTTGGCGTGTTTGTTAGAAATAATTAATGCTTTTGCCCGGAATTACGCTTGTTTCATAACTACTCACAAATGACTGGATATCTGCCTACCGTTTAACGAGATATTGGGTGTCTGAGTTAATTGGAGTGGTCGGTGCTCGAAGCCCTGATAGCTCCGTCGGTAGAGCATCAGACTTTGAAGCTAGGGGTCCAGGGTTCAATTCCTTGGTCGGGCGCATAGCACCTTAAGCGGGGATTGAGTGCAGATTAATACGTGTTGCACTTTCTTTCAAAAAATTTAATGTGTTTTTTACTAGCATAAATATAATTCACACCGCAGCTTATCTATACTCATGAATGGCGTGAGTGGGCAGTGCAAGGAAAGACTACAAGCTTTGTCATATATATTAAATTAAACATTTAAGGGCATATTAATCATACATATTTCATATTTATAAATTGGCCCTAATACAATGTGACATTCAGTCCTTCATGAGACAGATTCTGTGATTCTTTAAGTATCTCCTTGCACCTTTTGGTCCAGGGGGGACTGACATTTATGTGTCTGCTCTACTGTAACTATCCTTTTGAATTAGGTATTTATATTTTATTAAGGCAACCAAATAAATGATTTCACCTTTTTTCAACACGCAGTTTGCCACATTGTATCATGTCGAAACGTAGTACTTGACGATGTCGAATAACGGGTTGGGCTTTTTAGAGGTGAAACTTCAAACAGGCAGTTGCCGGTCCGCCCTTCGTGCTCCATTTGGATCATATCCCTCAATGTAGTGTCCAGAAATACGATCAATGAAGCAAATTAGCGGTTGCTTAATAATAATGCACTCTAACAGTGCGATGGGGATACTTTCCAGCAAAGTGTAATACGAGGGAAGTGAGCAAGCTGACGGAAGTCTGATAAGGAAACGAGGGGCGGATTTATTGGTGTAATTTTATTTGTGTAATTTTAAAATGTTATATGCACGGCGAGGTTGCTAATTACTTATCTTAGGCAGCAAACAGCCATTGACAAAGCCAATAGTCCAGGTATGCTACAGGTAATATATAGTTGGGGGAATGATGGAAAAATTACAAGTGGGCGGCACATTAGGCTAGACCACAGTTTTGGTCCTTTACTTGTCATGGTGTCCCCAGGGCTTCAAATGTAAGCGCTTCAAACTTTTAGACAAACCATGGTTGCTTATCTTAGGCAGCAAACAGGCACTGACAAAGCCAATAGCCCAGTCTTACAGGTAAGATACTTGTAATAGTAATAATTGTGGTAATGACAGAAAAGACTACAAGTGGGTGGCTAGACCACAGTTTTGGTTCTGTGCTGTACCTGTGGTGGAAGAACAGCGCCATATAAAAATGCATAAGTAAATATTAGTCACTTTGGTAACAATCCCTGGTATTTAATGATGCCACTGCACTTATAATTCTTTAAAACCGAATTGTCGCGGGAAGGGCCCGGTCCGCCGCACAAAAATCATGTTCATGCGCAGGCAGAACTGTCAGGCAGAGGTGAGCTAACATGCAGTTGCTTTAGCAATAGGTTCATGCTCGCAATGGTGCAACAGGTGCAGTGACACAGGGGCCCAAAGTTATAGGAACCCCGCTAAACACCTAATATTGCTATATTTTGCTACTGACCAGGCAGTTACGAGTACTGGTAGCTTGCAGACAACAGCACATGAGTTGAAGGGTTCAGTGGCGCCCAATCAGAAGTTCTCAGAATTCCTCTAGACAGTTCATTTTGCTATTATATAGGTAGTGGTGGATAGCCAACGAAAGCTGAAGAAAATTGATAGGCTCAACTCCTTTCTGTATGAAGAGCCACAGTGGAATAATATTGGATGCTAGAAGTGACGTGATCAGGCCAGTTCAATTTCGAATGCCCAAAGCGGAGGTATTAATGTTTACACGTATATATCAAGTACTGTTTGGCTCCAGTTTGGTGGAGAAGTGTGGCTCAAATGGTTAGAGTTGCAGACCCTGATGCAGAGGTCTAGCCCGGGACCAGGAGTCAATTCCCCGTCTTGGCGGGGTTTTGGGCTCAATTTACCAGCAACTGCCAGCCTCTGATGTTCACAAATTTGCATTTAAGGAGAATAGTGGGGCAGGAAAAGTACTATCCCACATCCTATCACACCTGTTTACAAGCAAGTTGGTCCAGTAAATTGTGGACCAGGGTGACCACCTGCTACTGGGGATAGCAATAAGGCAGTGGGACTTTTAAGTAGAATAGTGGGGGTAGGTAAAGTACTATCCCACATCCTATCACACCTGTTTACAAGCAAGTTGGTTCAGTAAATAGTTGGCCAGGGTGAGCACCTGCTACTGGGGATAGCAATAAGGCAGTGGGGCTATTAGCACACAAGTTAATCAAAAGGATGGTTCAGGGCCACAAATAATTGCCCGCTGAAATTGGGAGATCTTTATCTCTTTCTTTAAATGATGAATGTCCAATGTAGGCCCAGGAGGGCGGTATCCATGACAGATTTGCAGGATAATCAACACGCTTTAAAATGTGTTATATTGAGAGGCACTGTATCTAAATGCATTTAATAGGTTGATTCTAATCTCAGAGATGCTGCCCATTGCATACCTACATTTCGGCAAGAACACTTTAAACGATCATTTGTCAGATTGGTTGAGTGCAAGGAGCATGAAAAGCTGCCCACATGGGGTTAAACGCTGTGACATTAGGATGACAATTACTGTGCCCTTGTTTTTCCTTTCTGACTCAGCGACAAGACAGTCGTGGTTGCTATTTAGTTGGTAAATAGACAATCTAACCATAATTGCTGACACTCTAGAATTACTGTCTTTGGGGTCTGCTGAGGTGATAGAACAATCGTGGAACCATTCACGAATAGGGTATACCCCTTTTCTTGGGGTCCTCCTGGTGAGTAACGCACATCCAAGGGTAGGGCTTGACGAGGCTGTGAAAGCCAGTTTCTCAGGTCCCACATTCCTTTGCAAGCCAAAGCAGAAATCCAAACAAGGGACTTATTTCATTGTGAAGGTAATCAACATCTGAGGTGCTGTTCACTACTTTAGGGGGACATTGCACCAGCCCAAACAACCCTTCATTGATGGTAGGTTAAAGTCAACCTTATTAGACAAGCTATCCTAGTGGTAGCTGGGGGGGAGCAGCCTTCAGGCTAAGTCTTGAAGGAATGTAGAGCAGCTCGTGTTACCAGCCTATAATATCAGGAATGAGTAAGTGAAAAGAGAACAGGTGTATAACAAATATATCTATTTGTTCTAAACACACCCCTCTAGCTCCTTTACGAGGCTATATATCGGGGATATTGACAATACTAGTTCTGGTTCTGGATCAGCCAGGACATTGCCATTCCATAGTAGACCTGTTAGTTTCAGGTAATTTCCTCAGAGGACATAGAGCACGCAAAAAACTCACTAGAGTAGAGTGGATCTAAAGAGGAGGGTCGTGACCATGCCTAAATCCCATCTCTGATACTGCTGGTGCTCTTATATGGGCAGGTGGGTCAGACAGATTTGCAGATGAACAAGGCTGAACTGGGGGAGGCAGAATGGGTTGATGAACGGTAACACATTAAACCCTGATCTGTTGAAACTAATGTTGCATCATGATTTACAATAGGTGGCGGTATACTATCAATTGATTGGACAATCATGGGTGGCAGCGGGGGGGCCACCTGCTACTTGCAACTTGTTAGGGAAATGATGCACAGTCTGGGATCATGAGAATAATACATATAGGTTATGGTTGCCCCTTAGTTATATTACGCGTTACCACTGTCAGCCACGATCCAAGCCAACAGTCAGGCGCAAGGGGTTCGATACTTAGAACACGTATATCTCATCAAGTTGTGATTGGGTGGGTGCCAATACAAACGGACTGTCCCTTTTTAACTGTTATCCTAATCATCCTTAAGGAGTCATGAGGGCGTTATGGTATGCACTGGGGACTCCGTGCTTTGTGGCAATACACTACAAACTGGGTAGTATTTGTTAATGAAGGCCATTTTTACAGGGTACTCTTCTTAACACTAATACAGTCACGCTACAGGGGCACAAACTGAGGCTATGCTCAACACTTAGTCGGAAGTGTTTAGGAGTAGGCATCGGACGCTAATCGTATCTCAAACGTGGCAAGGGATGGCAATGTAAGACTAGCACATGTACTGCAGTTATCGCCAGAAACACTAATGGTTTATGTTTATCTTTTCCATTTATGTATGGCCGGGTCCATGGTGGATATCTGGAGTGCTCCGCATCACAAAGCTGCTACAGGTGGACAGCCCAAGGGATGCTGACGTCAGGTAGAGGATGGCAAACAACAACGCAAGTGTGATGGTCGAGCGATTAAAAAACGCAGGAGGTGCCAACACAGAGTTGATTGTTTCGGTGTGTAAGCCCTTGTATGGGGCTGGCGGCAGTAACGTAGCAGGATGTGGCTTCACAAAAAATGGCAGTATTTGCCGTCACAGAAAAATGTATACCTTCAGTAACGGCTCCTGTGCACGCAGGGCCACCAGTGTCAGATATGCATAGATCACCAATTGGTAAGTGACAACGGTAGAGATGGGACAGTACACAAGGGTATGCAGTCCTAGCCTCGGCAACCCCAGGAAGGATAGGCCTATGCAACGCCTCGTTTCCCCGGTTCAGGAAGTGGGGACTTCCATGGTAAAAGTAGTATCATGCACTTAACACTCTCCAGGCGTAATGGCTGGGTGTGGATGGTTAGCAGACTGTACAGTATACCAGTGGGAAGGGTAGAATGTTAGTACCAGGATACCCCCGGTCATAGCATCTGCAGGGAGCCTCGAGAGGCGTGCCCCCCACACCCTCATTCATGTTAGGACATGGGGTAACGGTGATAGGACACAGACGGCACCATAGGGGGGGCTCAGTTTCCCCCAGGCTGAACGTAAAAGGAGGGGTGGGGGGCTAGGCGAGTGCAAGGAGTCACTCGGTGAAGAATCACTCGATAAAGAGGATCAACACTTGGTTTGAGAAACTATTTCATACACATTAAGCGCAGAATATCCCACAGGGGGTCATTGCAGGACCAAGTAGACTAACAGTCGGTTGATAACTCACAGGGTGGGGGTTCCGGTAGACAGAGTCGGGGATGCCCTAGGGATAGGGAATTAAATAGCAGGGGTAGAGGGTTTTTGGATTAGGAAGTTATGACCTTTCAGTGTAGGCGGTTTTGGGGGGGGCCAGATAGTCGGTAAACTACCTGGCCTGTGGCGGTAAGGTCATTAATCGGTGAGCAGCATTTTAAGGTCCTTACGGGGGGGGCGGACCCATTCACGAAAGGGGCCGCCCGCGGGAGGGGCCATTTGGTCTCTCTCAGAACTTCAGGGGCAGGAGATGATCTCCATTATTTTAAAGGGTGCGGGGGAGGGAGTCTACGCTTTCCTCAGGCTGGTAGCCACCCCTCACAACACTATGACGTCACTAAGGTGCGCGAGTGTCTGGGCCCTCCTGTTATGGTTAAATGGAGTTCGGGGAGCGCACGTGGGTGAAACGTGCCCTGGGTTGCGCATGCGCATCTTCAACGTGAGAGCGCAGCTGAGCTGTAAAAGGATCTGACACCGGTTGACGACCTTGCCGTAGGACTTTATTAAAATTATGAAAAGTATTAAAAATATTAGAATGCAGTTTAATTTTCAGGATGATTAGATTACGTTAGGAGACACGCTGTATTAGCTATTTGTTAAGGTTAGCCCATCATACCATGTCGAAACGGATGTCAATCTAATATTCTGAAAAGTGTGCATTTTAATAATTATCAGAAATGTTTATTTGATTAAAATTTTGATTTGTTTTTATATTTTAATAAATACGGCCAGGGGGGGGGCCCCGTACCCCCCCTTGACTTCCAAAGACCCCCATGTGTTGACTGGTTGAATTGGGTAATTCAGTCGGTGTTCAAGGGGGGAGGTGGCCGGCAGTCCAAGACCATGATACAAGGGGGGGCCAATAGGCCCCCACGCAAGCATGGCGGGGCCCGGTCCCTCCCACACCCCGTCCCTTTCGGGGCCGCTTGCCCCGCCCCCTCGCCCCGGAAGTACTGGTGTGCTTCCGGGGCGAGGGGGCGGGGTCGCGGCGGCGAAAGGGGTAAAAGCCTGGGGAGCGCGGGAAGCGGCCTCTTTGTGCCCGCGCTCCCAGGCTCGCTCCTCGCCCCACCGTGGGGCCGTTTAATTTTCCCCACCCTCCATCCCTTATTAGCAGACCTTGGGGCTTGGCAAATGGTGAGTATCAGGTTTGTCAATGTGCCGGAACATAGATGTAAGGGGGGGCTTGATCCAGTAGGCCTTGAATTTCCTGTCTACGGGAAGGAAGAACAGAATTTAAACGTTTGGTGCAGTGCCGTGATATTTAACTAATTCTTTCCTTAGGCCCTTTTTCCCGCTTACAGGAGTAACTATATATGTAGATGTTTGTGCTTTGCTGTGTGTTAACAATTTTTTCCTTAGGCCTTTTTTCCTTTTAGAATAGCAATGTCGTATTTATTATGTGTGTCTGGCGGTAAGGTCATTAATCGGTGAGCAGCATTTTAAGGTCCTTACGGGGGGGGCGGACCCATTCACGAAAGGGGCCGCCCGCGGGAGGGGCCATTTGGTCTCTCTCAGAACTTCAGGGGCAGGAGATGATCTCCATTAATTTAAAGGGTGCGGGGGAGGGAGTCTACGCTTTCCTCAGGCTGGTAGCCACCCCTCACAACACTATGACGTCACTAAGGTGCGCGAGTGTCTGGGCCCTCCTGTTATGGTTAAATGGAGTTCGGGGAGCGCACGTGGGTGAAACGTGCCCTGGGTTGCGCATGCGCATCTTCAACGTGAGAGCGCAGCTGAGCTGTAAAAGGATCTGACACCGGTTGGCGACCTTGCCGTAGGACTTTATTAAAATTATGAAAAGTATTAAAAATATTAGAATGCAGTTTAATTTTCAGGATGATTAGATTACGTTAGGAGACACGCTGTATTAGCTATTTGTTAAGGTTAGCCCATCATACCATGTCGAAACGGATGTCAATCTAATATTCTGAAAAGTGTGCATTTTAATAATTATCAGAAATGTTTATTTGATTAAAATTTTGATTTGTTTTTATATTTTAATAAATACGGCCAGGGGGGGGCCCCGTACCCCCCCTTGACTTCCAAAGACCCCCATGTGTTGACTGGTTGAATTGGGTAATTCAGTCGGTGTTCAAGGGGGGAGGTGGCGGCAGTCCAAGACCATGAGGAACTGTTTGCCTAAATAGAGGCCGCGTTGATAGTTCACACGTTTTAAGCTGCCATAGCAGCGTAATAATGTCTACAAAAGCAGACGCGCTTCGGGCGAGAGAAGCCGTGGCAGATGCACTATTCCTAAATCTGCCAGATAGTAACATAACAACCAGGGGGAGTGAAACACCACGAAATCCCAACCACGATGTTAAAAGCATGTTAAAAACATTATAACAAGCATTTACAATGCAATGGTTTTGCCTTTGTTAAAGTTAGAGCTATTGGCATTGCTCTCGACATTATTTTTATTTATGTTTTTTTAACATAAATAAATGGCATTGTCATTTACAATGCCACTAGCTTTATCTCTCGCAAATGACACACACACACAGAGCCCCCCCACACACACACACAGAGCCCCCCACACACACAGCCACACAGAGCCCCCACACACACAGCCACACAAAGCCCCCCCCACACACAGCCACACAAAGCTTCCTACACACACAGCCACACAAAGCTTCCCACACACACAGCCACACAGAGCCCTCCACACACACCCACACAGCACAAGCAGGCAACAGGGGCACACGGAGGCACAAGCAGGCAACAGGGGCACACGGCGGCACAAGCAGGCAACGGGGGCACACGGAGGCACAAGCAGGCAACGGGGGCACACGGAGGCACGAGCAGGCAACGGGGGCACACGGAGGCACAAGCAGGCAACAGGGGCACACGGAGGCACAAGCAGGCAACAGGGGCACGAAAACGGAGGCACAAGCAGGCAACAGGGGCACACAGAGGCACAAGCAGGCAACAGGGGCACACAGAGGCACAAGCAGGCAACAGGGGCACACAGAGGCACAAGCAGGCAACAGGGGCACACAGAGGCACAAGCAGGCAACAGGGGCACACAGAGGCACAAGCAGGCAACAGGGGCACACAGAGGCACAAGCAGGCAACAGGGGCACACGGAGGCACAAGCAGGCAACGGGGCACACGGAGGCACAAGCAGGCAACAGGGGCACACGGAGGCACAAGCAGGCAACAGGGGCACACGGAGGCACAAGCAGGCAACAGGGGCACGAAAACGGAGGCACAAGCAGGCAACAGGGGCACACAGAGGCACAAGCAGGCAACAGGGGCACACAGAGGCACAAGCAGGCAACAGGGGCACACAGAGGCCCAAGCAGGCAACAGGGGCACACGGAGGCACAAGCAGGCAACAGGGGCACACGGAGGCACAAGCAAAACTCGCATTAAACAAAAAAAAACTCGAGTTTCAAAATAGCAGGAAATAAAATTCAGTCCTTCTCCTGCCAATCACATTTGTTAAAAAATTCAAATGTGAGACAGAAATCATGATTTGCTGCGTAATTATAAATAGCAGAGATTTACACTTAAAAGGGTAATCTCTCTAAATATACTGTAGCTAGCACGACTTCAAAATATCAACATCTAGAAAGCTAAAAAAATAAATTAAAAAAAAACGACTAGCACTATAGTACTGACACCTATCAATGATTAACAGGATGCTCTGCATTAGCATGTAACAGTGCTCACAGCAGGAAGCCAAAGCAGAGATAAATGAAAGGGCAATGTCCACGGGGGAAGACTGCTTGAATGTTCTGTTCAGAATAATTCTGACCATAAATGACAGTCAACAAGAATGCAATATTGAGAGAATTACCTAACCCACATGAACCAATCAGATGCATCCACGATCTGAATTATCAGTATTTATGTAAAGTGCAAAAATCACAATTAGATCATGTAAAAACACAATGTGCACAGGGTATACTTGACAGTGACATCTCAGCGTGGGTAAGTAAGGCTGCCCACCTATCTGCAGGTCATCAGCATATGACGTTTCCAGTTCTGAAATTTTTATGGAAAAAGAACTGTGGGTTAATCCAATTGGCCCAATGGATTGAATCAAAGACCAGAACTCCCGTATCACATTACGTTCTTAAACTAAAAGGACTGTAACAACGGTGTCCATGTCGTCAAGGACTGAGGTGGCAGCAACCCAGTGTTGGGAGGGATGGGATAGGAAGCAACAATCGCCATTTTTAAGGCTACCCTAATGGCACTTATACCACCACACCATTTCAAAGGAATTAAAGTGAGAGGGGTATGTGTGGGCCAGGAGGGCATACATTTTATAAATATTGTACACGAGTAAGTAAAGGGAGTGTATTCTGCCATTGGGTTAAAGTGCCAACTGACAACTCGGGCTTTTAGGTTAGTTGTCAGTCTTTTAGGTTACTTGGAACACATGGGAAATACACTTGTTCCCCAATAGGTACGTATAATTTTATACCTTATATAGGATACATTTTATCAGAAAGTTAGTTTAACCAAGAACCGATCTAATGAGAAGAAAAAAAACATTTGAATGGATATGTTCCCTACCTCTGACACCTCCCCATCTCCCTTTTGCTTGTTCAATCCTTCCCACCCTGATGGTGTGCCTTACGCTATGTGGCGTCAGTGTTACTTGTTTCTGGGGACTGGAATGGTTTGATAGATTCCCTTTACTGTGCGGGCAGTGCAGCTGGAAGTCTCCTTTCCATTTTGAAACAATAATAGAGAAGGGGGGACACATGTTCCACTCCTGGTGACAAACACATCTACTTTGCCTGTCTTCACCTCAAGAAGCCGATCTGTGTTTCAAACTTTTTGCCTGCCCCAGTCTGGAATTTTTTGTCAATGAAAGACCAAGTTTGAGTGAGTAAAATACATCATATATTTGCTTTTCTTTACGACGTATATAGTCCGAATATATGTGTCACAGGAACATAGTCCAGAGTATCTCACCGTGCCGGGCGCGAGATTCCCTGAGAAGCCGCCAGGTGACCAGTACCACCAGAATTAAGATAATTCTTAATACTACAGGGAAGGAATAGAGGCATCAAATGTAAATATGAATGCACCTGGCCAGCCCCACGGATTGTTGTAGTCCTGCCGTAGCCTTGTGCGCCCATGTAGGGGCATTAAACATGGAGGCTGCATTCTTCGAGTGTTAGCTCTGGCGCTGAATACCAGCGGGAACTAACTAGCCAGCTCAAGGAGCAGGAAGCAGCGGATTTCCTTTTCCAGACCCATTTCTTCTTGAAACTTACTTCAAAAGCGTTTCCACATTCGTGAAATGCTAGAGTACAGGCAATGTCCTCTTCCGGTCACAGTGGAGAAACGGCCTCGATTCCGAGAACACTGAAGCTAAGCTGAGGGACATTGTGCAAGTCTGCCACTGTGCTGCGGCCACACCAGCCGCAGGTCCGATCAGGTGGGCTTCCCGGCATGCGGCCGGCGAGCACGCAGCAGTTGTCGCCAGGACTACTTTCTAAAGCAGAGACGGGAGGCCAGCTCTGTGACCAATCAGCAGGGGCGTAAATACACTTATGTTACCTTCAATTAAACTGACACTATGCACACACATATATACATCAGCCACGGCCAATGGAGGGAGTTATGGTGGGGTCCTCACAAGAGTGCACCGAGCGGGTACAAGAGAAAGGTTAGTGAGGGAGAGCTGGTTTCAGACGGCAGATCGCATGATTAGGGCCGGTCTCGGCAGAATCGGTGTTGTGAGGGGTCCTCACAAGAGTGCACCGAGCGGGTACAAGAGAAAGGTTAGTGAGGAAAGGCACGAAGAGCGGGAGGGGGGTCGGGAACGGCCACACACGAGGTAAACGGAGGAGGGGGGGGGCGGAAAGGCACGAAGAGCGGGAGGGGGGTCGGGAACGTCCACACACTGACAGCGGGAGGGTGAGGGGCGGGAACAGACACACACACACACGGACAAAGCAACAAACTAAAAAACAAAGCACTCACCTGGACATCTTCCGGCAGATCTCTTGCTTCCTGCTCTCCACTCCTCCTCCCGATGACGTGGTGGAGGCTCGGCCGGCTGGGCCAATCCCAGCGCGGCCCTGGCTGGAGGCGGACGGCTGCTTCCTTCGGCTGGTCGGCCTGAGGAGAGGGAGGGAGACGGGCTGCCACGGAGCGGGAGGGAGGGGCTATCGAGCGACTTTTGTGCAATGTCCCGAGCAGGAAGGCAGAGGCAGGTGCCGGCAATGCCGGACCAGATTCGGGGGCGTTCCCGGCTTTTGGCTGACGTCGCGTGACGTCGGCAAAAGCCAAAGAATCTCGGGAACGCCCCCGAATCTGGTCCGAGATTGACGGACGGAGCCCTTTCCCAATGGCTAGCCTCCATTTATGGAGCTAGCCAATCGGAGGAGGGGGCGTATCCCGACCCACACACACAACTCAAGAGGTTTTTTGGCGCATGCGCAAAGCGCATGGCCAGGCAAAACCTAAAAACTACAAAGAACAGAACTCACGAAATGGTGGCAGAAAAAAAGCCTGAAGAAATACAAGGAGGTGGGTCGGGTGCCATGTAGTCTCAGAGTATTAATAGCACCGTCATTCAAAAAACCAAATCCAGCAATGCTTAAGGAGTGGGCCAACAATAACCTGGAAGCATCCATGAATATGGTGTCAATTTTAATTAAATATGCTGAAATTGACAGGCAAGAGATAGTAAAGGAAATTGACGAATTATTTACTATTTTGGATTCTCATGAGTGAAAAGAACTTGTTAAAAAAGGAAGAGAAGACATTGATTCGAGACTAAAAAAACATGAAAAAACTATTAAAATCTGGAAATTCGCAAAGGACAACACTGATTATGAGACGGGGAGAGTATTCACTTTCTCAAAAAAGTTTGTAAAGAGGCAAGCTTTGGTCACAAAAACGACAGTCAATACAGCTTCAGCTCAAGGTAACATAGAACAATCAAGTTCGGAGGCTACCTCCTTGAGCAGCAACTATGAATCGGATGACAGTAGCACAAACAATCAATTGGCCAAACTACCAACTGACTACACCCCATCAGAAGAATTGGGGTTTCTCACAGAAGATCGCCGCCACACCTTACGCTCATACAATCCTACAAGGAAAAAAGGAGACGCCAAAACAGTAGGAGAAAACAAAGGAGAAAAACCCAAAGGCAGAGGCAGAGAAGGCAGAGGGAAGAAATGGCCACCTCAGTAACGGACACTGAGACCCCGGACAGAACTGTAATCAACCTATCTAACGTTGAATTAACAACAGCAGAACTCCAGCTCCTATCATTGGGTCTTTCTTTCTGTCCAGGTAATGATTTCAAATATCCCCAAACTTGTGTGGATGTATTCAAATTCATAAGACTCCAGAAACACTTTAAACTCAACAAAGTGACTGTCATCAGTAATATCACTGACCATGTCATGAATGATGTAATATGGGACATCATCAGCAGTGCATTGCTGGTGCGCTAGTTATAGTTAGCAGAACTAACTATAACAGAGGAATTTCTATGGTTTTGTACATGTGAAATGCCCAGCTAACTGTTACACCCCTGAAACCTATGTTTTATTCTGTGAATTTCTAAGGTTTTTTAAACTCTAATTTCTAACTATACCGTCTCTGAAACCTATGTTTTTTTCTGTGAATTTCAAAGCTTTTTTAAATGCTAATTTCTAACTATAACGTCTCTGAAACCTATGGGTTTTTCAGTGAATTTCAGCGGTTTTTTAAATGCAAATGTAATAGTAGTTATACCTATTTTTTTGTACTGATTTTCTACAGATTAACAGTTTAACTGTTAAATAACATTATATATTTTTCTGAAAATTGCAAAAAAAGTTAAAAAAAATTCAAACTGAAATATTGTTTCATTTTTTTGTTTTGTTTTTTATTTTAAAATATTTATATTATTTTCTTTTTTTTTCCCCAAAAATTTTGGAGTCTCGCACCCAAAGCGTACACATCATGGTGGGTACGCAGATTCTAGCCACCATTTTAGAAAAGTTGTGAAGGATCCGCGTACTGTGTGTAACGGCTGCGTGTTTTTGAGTTACATCATATACATTTAATATTACGTGATGTGCGCGATTGGTATACGACCAGTCCGCGACTCCTGCTCCCACGCATTCGTGACACATGCACATTGCAGTACGCGACGCTTGCGCTATGGCAGGTCCTGCGTGACATCATGTACGTGCTGGGGCGCGCTGGGTGCGTGACTCCGGCTAAAAAAATGTATGTTCCAAAATGATATGTATGAGTCTTTAATATACATATTAGGCAAGAGATTATCTAAGATATTCATAAAAATAAAATATTTGTACTTATAATAAACTTATATTATTTTTATATATATTTTCACGAAGTTGCGTCGGTTGCGTGCTTCGTGAACGCAGAGTGCGCAGATCCCATGTGACCTAAAAAAAAAAGACTTCATTGGTTCATAACACTTCCCACTGTAACTATTGAAGGACCCCGCCCATTTTAATCATTCTTGTTGGACATCTTTAGAGAGACATCTCTTTTCCTACAAGAACCCTTTTTGCTTGTTTTTTTTGGTGTTTTTCAAAAAATATCAAACAAAATGGCATCTGGACAGCAGCAGCAGGAGGAAGTATCTTCTGAAGAAGAATTCTTGCAGGAGGCACCACGTCCACAGAGGCTGGAATCTGTTGTGTGAAAATTCTTCACTTTTCCACCTGGAGAGAAGAAAGTAAATGTGAGAAAGGTGACGTGCAAAATTTGTGACTGAATCCTGTCAAGTACTAGTGAAAAAAAATACTCTTGTGGCACTGCTTCTATGTACAAGCATCTCAGGACCACACATCCTCTCAATCTTGCTCGGGAGGAAATGAGGAGAGCTGCTTTGAACCCCTCACCTGCTGTGGCAAGTACGTCTGGAGCATCCTCTGGAACACCTGCAATGGACATTAGGCCAGAATTCGCATTTCTCGCTCAACACTGAGTGAAGTGTAAGAAACTTATATGCTTCGGTGAGCAGTCGGTGGATGCAGCTTGTGCTGCACAATGCAACCATCGTTGTTCATTTTTGTTGTTGTTGTTTTTGGAATAAGTAATTCCAAAAGTTTCCTGTTTTATTTATTTTTTTGTTCATTTTTGAAAAAACACCCAAAAAATACAAAATTGTTCAAATAAATAAAAAAAATACAAAAGAAAAAAGAAGAAAACCTTATCTGGTTAAAGAATGAACTATAATTGCAAGGTAATGTGCGAAAGTTTGGTTGATTATATGTATACAGCATGATTGACTGAAAGAATGCATTAGTATTGTATGGTGAATTTATAGGTGATGATTTATGAGAAAGTACTGCAGCGTGACACTGCAAGCTCTTTAGCTGCACTGCACTGTGGCACTTCCAAAGCACAGGGATGTGACATATGTACATGAATATGTTGCAACTCTGTGCTTCCCTCTGCACTTCTGCACAAACTACAGCCATGTGGTGTCACAGGCACCCTTGCACCATGGTGCAAGGATGTCTGTGTTGTGCGGAGATTGTTTTTGTGCAGAAGGTGACACCTTCCTGCACAAAAACAATCAGTAAAGGAATTTTCCTCTTTCAATGTATGCTGTGGAATGCAGCATGCATTGAAGAGGAAAAAATGAGGGGAAATGATAACAATTCTCCTGGTTGCGCCTTGCTACACCAACTGTAGCATTCATACACATCTCCAGATTTACGATTTGTCATAAATCCGGAGATGTGTCTTGTTCTATGGGTGTTGCTTGGGAACACCCACAGCAACACCTATGGAACGTCCCTTCAATGCAAAGGTCTGTGTATGAAGGGGTCGTATTTTCTCTACATGTAAATATGAAGGAGTGCCTGGCGCCATCACTACGTTACAAAAAGTGCCGTAATGGTGGCACTTGTTGCTTGTAAATCTTCCCCATAAGTGCTTAGGTATTGACAGACTGATACAATAAGACCATAGTGCTGGATGGGCGATTGAAGAATTGCATGAGACTGACAGGAGGTATCCTAGACTGCATGGGTACTACTTCAATATTTAATGGAGTAGATCAATAGAATGTATCTGCTTAGAGATTTATAGGGATTATGCACAGAATATTTTATGTGTACTTGTGTTGGTGCCTAGGTCATTTTATAAGAATATCACTAGTAACTGGAATGATGACAGTGCTGCAAACAGAGTGAACACTTAATTTATAAGTGCCTTAGTATTGGTGGAGTGATAGGATAAGTAGATAGTGGTAGATAAGTGATTAAAGAAGTACATGGAACAGACTGGACGATTCCTACACTGCATGAGTACTAACTGGGTATTTAGAAGAGTGTATCAATAGTATGTAGCTAGTTAGAGGTCTGCTTGGATAGTGCACAAAATATTATAGCTGTACTTGTGTTAGTAGCTAGGCCGTTCCATAAGTTCATGACTAGTAACTAGAAAAATTACAGTATTACAGAGTGTATAGTGAATTTATAAGTGCTTAGGTATTGGCGGAGTAATAGGATAAGTAGATAGTGCTGGATGGGTGACTGGAGAAATGCATGGGACAGACAGGAGGATTCCTACACTGCATAGGCACTAACTGGGTATTTAGAAGAGCGAATCAATAGTTTGTAGCTGGTTAGAGGTGTGCATGCATAGTGTACAAAATATTGTACCTGCACTTGTGTAAGCGGCTACGCCTTTCCTTAAGTATACCACTAATAACTGGAGTAATTTCAGTGTTGCAAAGAAAGTGCGTGCTGAATTTATAAGTGCTTAGGTATTGGTGGAGTGATACGATATGTAGATAGTGCTGGATGGGTGAATGGTGAAGTGCATGGGACAGACAGAAGTATTCCTAGACTGCACAGGTACTAACTGGTATTTAGAAGAGCGTATCAATAGTATGTAGCTGGATAGAAGTCTACATGCACAGTGCACAGAATATTGTAGCTGTACTAGTACTGGTGTGCCTATGGTTTCGAGAATCGTAGTCAGTATTTTAGGGTCTGAGGAGGTGCAGCAGATGATCATGTGGATGATGTCATCAGTGATGTAATTTGAGATGTCATCAGTGATGTCACTGACCATGTCATGAGTGATGTAATATGTGACGTCATCAGCAGTGCATTGCGGGGGTGCGAGTTATAGTTAGCACAACTAACTATAAAGGCCAAATTTCTCTTGTTTTGTACGAGTGAAATGTCCACTAACTATGACGTCCATTAACTTGGGTTTTTTACAGTGTATTTATGATGTTTTTTAAAAGCTAATTTCTAACTATAATGTTCCTGAAACTTGTGTTTTTTTCAGTGAATTTTATATATATGTATTTAATCTTCTCTCACTCTTACAAGGAAGGAATCAGCACTCAGGTTGTAGTTTGGAAATATTTAATCTGCAAAGGACGTGCTCCACGCGCTTCAACTCGTCCGAACCTTGATAGCGATACAGGACGTCATTGTAGCATCCTTATTTAAATATACGAATGCCTAAAGTTGCCAACATTAACAAAGGACTACATATTACTTCAATCTAAAAAGCTGGCGGCCATATTGGCCTGGTCACGATGTGAAAATTCAGGACTTGATACAATAAAGAAAAGAAAACAAGTGTTAATATGCACACAATATAATTTCAGCATATCTTGCCCCGTGACCGTCATACCTGTATGTTCGTCAACGGGACTTATTCATAATAAACATAATTAGGATTGCAAACATCAACATAAACAATTATATACATCACACCTAAGCACACCCAATCATTATTTCTGTAATCCAATATATGTATGTCGCACTCCGAGAATACCGCAGTGTCTCTCCACACTGTAGTCCAAAATCCCAGAATTTCAAGTAAAAAAGAAGTAATCCAGTCACGCTCTTCAGTTAGATGTGTGCTTTTAATTTGCAGATAAGTGGTAAATCGCACAACAGCAGCCGACGCGCGTTTCGCCCACTGGGCTTTTTCAAGGCTGCAAAAAGATATTTATACATGTCTTTTAGTCAGTGTGCTTACATTGTTCTTATTTCAGAGATGTGTATACACATTCAATAAAATAGTCACCTCTTGATTCAGAACAACCCTGCCGAATTCACACAGATATTTCTTTATATTTTACATATCACCAATACGCCTTATCCATTACAATAGACAGTGCCTCCTAGAGACATTCTATTTATGTTGGTGGAAACAAAACACTGGTGATATTTTAAAACCAACCCTAGGTGATTCCATTATCAATGCACAAAAACATTATGCACACACTATCACGTATTGTAGTGTGATTATGCTTGTAACCATGTGATAAAAAAAACGCTTCCACACCCATCACCTTGTGCACAAATCATGCCCATATTTTAGCACTATTCTCACCTTTATTAAATCAATCGAAACAGCAACTTGATACATCATGGGAGAAAGGTCTTTCTTTTCGATTGTTACTGCCCGGATGTCAACACAGGCGGTCTAGGTGGAATTTAGATTGGTTCCGCCTCTTTTTATTCTGAGAGGGAAATAACGTGGTATGCGTTATCACTTGCCTTCTTTCCATCCTACTTTCATTGAGACAGTTAAATAACCATATCCAAACTAAACTTGTGTGTTTAAATATATGCGCAACCTCAAGTTACAGCAAAGCATTTGTAACGTTCTTCATCAGCTGTTGCAGTGTGTTAAACACTACTGCATTCAATTACCCTCTGCTCGGTCTTGCGTATATTTTTAAAATCCTCAAACAATCGTGCGCACGGAATTTTTAGAAATCTAACCCAGTTTAAACATGTGGTTACAAAAACCGTATGTATTTCCTTAAGTAAACAAACCGGGGCGATGAAAGAACATCGAATTTACTCAGCATGTTCAAGCACCCAATAATATAAATCACTTTCATTAAAAATTGACATTTATCAAGAATAGGGACCTTACCCTCAATCGGTGCTACTATCCCAAATTATTGTGAACTTCTCAGTCTTTGTATAGTCTTCATCCAGGCAACATAAACGATCAACTGTGTCACTTTCTTTTTTTTATATGTTCGGCTTGTGTGCAATGTGACCCACATACATGCCCTTAGGGCATGTATGTGTGCCACATGGCACCGGTGTATATGCACAGATGTGCATGTACACAGAAATTCATAATTTACCACCAAATATTATTTGGTGGTAAATTTTGAATCGGTAATGGCCTGTGGCACTGTTTAAAGTGCCACCTACAGCTGGATGTACCGATTCGGTAACTTTACGGATTCGGTATTTTACCGAATCGGTAAATTTACCGAATCGGTACAATTGAGGCCACCTACATGTCAAATTCCAAATACTGGTCCGTAACGGCCGAAATCGTCCGTTACCGACCGGTATTGGGCGACCTACATCGGGCCCCTAGCGATTACAATTCTATTCCATTCACAGCTCATTTGAGATGTCATGAGTGATGTCATGAGTTATGTAACTGACCATGTCATGAATGATGTAATGTCTGAGGTCATTAGCAGTACATTGTGGGGGCGTGAGTTATAGTTAGCTCAGGTAACTATAACTGCTGAATTTCACTGGTTGTGTATGAGTGAAATCTATACCGTCCCTGTAATCTTTGGGCCCGATTCACAGACCTAACTTAAGACAAAATCCTGAACTTACTACCATTTTGGTATTCACAGAAGGCACTTACTCATTTCGGTATTCACAGAAGTTAGGAGTCCTAATTTTAGGACTCCTAAATTCCTTCTGTGAATACCGAAAGTCTTAAAGTTAGGATTTTTCTCAGTTTAGGAGTAGTAAAGTGTGGACTCCTAACTTTAGGACTCCTAAATGCCTTCTGGGAATACCGAAAGTCTTAAAAATAAGATTTCTCTCGGTTTAGGAGGAGTAAAGTTAGGACTCCTAAATGTCTTCTGTGAATACCAAAAGTCTTAAAGTTAGGATTTTTTTCAGTTTAGGAGTAGTAAAATTAGGAGTCCTAACTTTAGGACTCCTAAATGCCTTCTGTGAATACTGAAAGTCTTAAAGTTAGGATTTTTCTCAGTTTAGGAGTCCTAAAGTTAGGAGTGCTAATGTTACTACTCCTAAACTGAGAAAAATCCTAACTTTAAGACTTTCGGTATTCAAAGAAGGCATTTAGGAGTCCTAAAGTTAGGACTCCTAACTTCTGTGAATACCGAAATGAGTAAGTGCCTTCTGTGAATACCAAAATGAATAAGTGCCTCTGTGAATACCAAAATGGTAAGTTTAGAATTTTGTCTTAAGTTAGTTCTGTGAATCGGGCCCAATGTTTTTTTCAGCAAATTCCTAGATTTTTTTAACATTAAGTAAGATTCATATTACAATGGTTGGTGGGGGGTTTGAAGCAGGGCCTTGCATTGTGCTGTCCCCACCCAAGCTTGCTGTTCCTGCCTTAGCCATCCACTGTCCAAGTCCATGTCCCTGCACCCTTATTACAGCCCTGTGTGGCTTTTGTTCTGCCAATGGCCTTCCCGCCTTCTCTGAACAGTTAGCTTGCTGCCCCATCCACCTCCTACCTATCCTCTGTTGTCTGGATCCATGGACTAGCCTCCTCCCTGCTGCCATGCATGGTCTGATGTGCTGCCACTGCCCTCCATTTAGCATGATGTACCAGTCCACTCCTTCTGCCCTCCATTGCCCAATTCTATGCCCCATCATTGACCTACTGCATAGCTTCTGTGATTAGCTTGCTGTCCCTATTCTCCTTCCCCCTACCCTCCAATGTCTGTGTGGGTGCCCCTGCTCCATCCTTTTTGCCCACCATGTTCAATGGAACTGCCACTCCTATCTACTCTGAGTGTTCTGTTGAGCTGCCACTCCCCTCCCACCTGCCTAGCATTGCTAGATGACTGTAACCTGTTCGTGCCATCTCCACCATGCCTGTCCATATTCCATGCCCCTATCCCCTTCCTCCTGACCCCCATGGTCCATTTTACTGCCACACCCTTTGGCCCTCCCTGGTCTGTTGTACTGCACCTGCTCCTCTGCCTGCCCCATGTGGTCTGTTGTGAGGTCCCTTCCTCTGAACTCTCTTGTCTGTGCCCAGGTCCTGACCCTCCCTTCTATCCTCCATGGTCCTTTGATCATGTCCTTGCACCCTCCTTCTTACCCATCATAGCCACTAACCCTCCCGCTTGCCATGCATGGTCTTCTGTGCTGCCATGGCCCCTCCCACCTTCCCTGTGTGTTCAGCTAGCTGCCCCCGACCCCCTCCCACCTTCCCTCCATGGTCTGTGTGTATGCCATTATAGTCTCACTGTTGCTCTCCATGGTGTGTCTTCCTTCTAGTGCCCATCCTGCCTAACCTCCATGGTCATCTTGCTGCTTCTGCCCTGCCCCCTTGCCCCCAGCCCTCTGTTTTCATATGTAGACCCCTATTCACTCCCTCCTGGCTTGTCTGTTCCATTGTAATGCCCCTGATCCGTCCCTCCTGCCCTTTATGGTCCGTTATGATGCAGCTTTCACTCCTGTTTGTCCATGATGGTCAGCTAGCTACCATTGCCTCTTTCCCCTCTGTTCTCTGTTGTCCATGTGCATGGTTCTGTCCCCTTCCTATTGCATTCCATGGATTGTTGTGATGCACTCCCGTCCCGCATGCCCTGGGTGGTGTATTGTGCTGCTGCAAACCCTAATGCCTGCCCTGTAGGGTCAGTTTGTTGTACCTCTCCATGTCCCTCCTGTCCTTTGTTTTCCGAGTCCCTGTCCCTCCCCCACTTCCTCCTGCCTTCAATGATCCAATGTACCATACTTTCTAACATTTTAAAGTTGGTAAGAGGGAGATTGTGAAAACAAAACTGGGGTAATGATTTTCCCCTTTGACTTGCATTGAAAAAGAGGAGATTTTAGACAGGAGACAGATCAAATAAAGCCCATTTGGGCTTAAAAACATTGGTTGTACTACCACTGTCTCTTCCTTCTGCCCACAATGGTCTATTATATTGCCACAGCCTCTCTTGCCGGTCCTGGATTGTTGGTTTGTTTCCCCTGCCCCCCTTTCCACTGCCCTCCATAATCTGTTGTGCTGCCACTGCTCTTCCTGCCTGCCCAGTGTGGTCAAATTGTCGCCTCTGCACCCTCCTACCTGCCTTCAATTTTCAGAGTCCGTGCCACTGGCCTCTGCCTCTCAACAGTATCCTAATGAACAACTAGATTGCTAACATTCTATATTTATTACAAAAGTGTGGAACGCCTGACGGCATCTTGATTTAATCAAAACTGTAATACCTAGAGCATTTCCTTTGGAAATTACATATATGAGAGGGTCTTATTTGCATCAAAATTATGGTTAGTGCTCTAAAAAACTAAAATGAGGACATATTTTCTGAGTTTTCAAATAGTGACAAAGCACTTTTAAATTATTTGTTGTCTTTATGTTTTTTTTTATCCAGTTGACCACTTGATTAAATGTTGCACTTAGGGGAGAGGATGTGGTGTTACTTCCAGAACTGCATACTTTACAAATGGGGAACCAGGTTGGAGCTTCTACTTCAGCTCGACATTCTGTGTTTCTGGTCAAATCCCTTAATCTCCCCATTTAAGCTGCATACACAAAAGGGCGTGGTACAGGTTAGAAATGTAGTCGTTCTTTTCTGACCAGGCACCCCAGGTATCTGATATGTTGTTACCTTAGTGCTGTTCTTACAGGCTTTGCACATGTTACATGGAAAGAACCCGTTAAGACTGCTCAACCTGGGATTGTACGGTATTGTATCATGGTGACTCTGCACCAGGGAATCTTTAAGAGAACAACATACATATGAACAAGACAGCATGAGTCTGCTGAAACGTGTTGATGTTGAAATCCTGTCATAAATAAAGCCTGAGGTTTTTGAAGATCTACCTAGAGTGCCGGATGATTAATTTGGGAAATACTGGATAATCCTATACTTTACACTTGATATATAGATATTCCCAACTCCTCACCACGGGATAAACCACCGCCTAGGCTGAACAGCGGGTGTGTCGACACAGGACCTCCGTAGTCAGGTCCTCAATATTTCCATTCCACCCGTAGTAAAACCACGAATCGACGACACTTTGTGCTGGCCAAATTGATTTATTTAGGACAGACCTTCGGACGCAGTTCGCTTGTCCAGCAAGCTTAATCACCGAAGTTTTACGTAATTCAGTGGCCATTTTAAACATTGTGCACGGAACAAAAACAATCATGTGACTTATTGGACTACACAAGGAAAGCCACGGAAAACAGACTTGTAGTTCGTCCACCTGCTCCAGAATAAGATGTGTTCAACTCAGTGATAATTCATGAGTATATCTTTTTGTAAACAGTGAAAAAGCTTAATTTGCTAACATTGTTTTCAGAAAGTTAACATCAATCACACAATACCAACATAAATGTCGAAATGCTGTGAAACTATTCTGAAAAGTTCGCTTTATAAAACAAGCTCCCATCCAATTATGTGAAAACTTTATCAATGTCACTGTTCGCTGCCGCCTTCGGCTCACATTTTGCCCCAGTGGGCTACTTGTAAGTTTGTTGCCTACATTCTGAATTTTCCAATACTTACAAACATTCGTATCTTTCTAAAAACAATGTTAGCAAATTAAGCTTTTTCACTGTTTACAAAAAGATATACACATGAAACGTAATGCGTCCAAAGGGCTGTCCTAAATAAATCAATTTGGCCAGCACAAAGTGTTGTCGATTCGTGGTTTTACTATGGGTGGAGTGGAAATATATATATATATCCACAACAAAGCTGCTTCTCCCGCAGCGCTGTGACCCGTAGGAAAGTGGCGTACTCTCCGGTGAAGCACGCCGGTAAGTATTAAGTTCACACAACCAACAGTCTGTGTACGCTCTCAGGAACACCACAACGATAAATAAGTCTCAATACTTCGGTTTATTCACACAACGCGTTTCGGCGACTTGCCTTGATCACGTGTGATAAATTGTGTGAGAAATCGGGCTTTTTTAAATAAAGTTACACATACATCAAAATAAATATAGGACAAACGTATTTACAACCAGATATGTGTCGGCCATCTTGTTACGTCTTATATACAATTGGTATCATGGCTTTTCATGCTATTCACTGAGGTCACATTAACATGCCTGAATATGATCATTCGTTATTGCGGCATACCATGGGTTAAATGTTTCAGTCTGTGATGCTAACCTTCTTTTATAACAAAATAGATAAAAGGGGGCTATGCATATTTATACCAAAGCGTGTCGGCCATCTTGTAATGTCTTAAGTAGAATCTACGTTCTGTATACATTTGTAATTATTGACCAGTGTCCGAATTACTAACCAATATGTTCGTCAGTAAGGAAAAGCACCGCCTGGCATAAATGGTTAATATGCATATTAGGTTATCTACCAGTCATCTCCAATTTGTCCAAAAATTATTGACAAGTGTCAGAATATACCATGGACTTGATTGCGGGTTCGACTTATATACATACTGTTCAACAAAAAGACGGCCCACTGACGGCATCACTGTCTCGATATGACCCCTGAACATCTTTATGCTGTTATAGGCATGCTATAATGTGATCTCCCAGAAAGCTTATAAACAAATATATATACACGTTTTGCCGGCAGTCCCATTATCTTTACATATTATATACGTGTAACTTCTTTTGTGCTTGACTGTGAAAATAATGAAAGCTGACCATGACCCTATGTGCCTACGAATGGACGAACAGGATGGGAAGCCCGTGATGGTGAATGAATTCATGGTGGGAGTCCCTCCCTGTTCTCCTGTAAAGAAAACATACACAAAAGACTAAATTACAATTACAATAAAAAATATATTCCTAGCACAGTTATTTACATGTTTAAAGAGGCTATATTGTTATACTATTTCAACAGATCTTAAGGCATCCCCTGGACTCAACCAGGCAGATAATAGCACTATCTCATAAGGTGATAAGATTTGGCAGGGAAATTCTATGAAATCTGGGGATAGGTATATGTGTTGACTCTATGAGCCCTCTTTCAGATGAACAGATAATTCCTCATCCCAGTTGAGTCCCCCCGGATGTTTGCTTTGAAAGTTAATTATATGTCTGGATTCATGCTGTCTGAGGGATAATAATCTGTCATCCCCTCTCGGACTGGCATGAATTTGTTCAATCAGCATATAACTTAATACACTGGCATCCGAGTAATGTTTGTCTTTGAAGTGTCGTGCCACTGGGTACTTGGGGTCCTGGTTGGTAATCGCCCTACGATGTTCTAATATCCTTTTTTGGCACTGCACTTGGTACTGCCTATATACCATAGCTGATAAGGGCATTCTATGATATATACAACATAACTTGTACTACATGTGAGGAATTGTGTAATCTTCCTCCTAACTCCATTATACGTCAGTTCGCTTTTGTACGTGCTGTTACTACATGCTTGGCAATGACTACACGGGTAAAAACCCTGTAGCCCATGTTCTGTGTTGTTAGGATACTGCGTGATATCATTTCTAGCAACCAGATCTCTGATGTTGAGGTTCCGTCTGTAAGTGATACTCGGTCTTTTCTGTAATTGACTGCCTATGGTGTTATCTTGTTTTAAGATGTTCCAATGTTTTGCAATCACTCGTTTGACCACCTCTGATTTTTCATTGTGTGTTGGTATCACTCTTGTAGTCTCATCAACCTCATCAATGTCCGTCTCCTGATCTTCTAGAGTTTGTTTTCTGTCCACTTTCTCTGACCTCTCCATAGCCCTTTTGATAACCCAATTCGGATAACCTCGTTCTTTGAATCTATCAGCAATCAAATCTCTCTCTAAGCTGTAAGCTACATTCGTGTTACAGTTTCGTTTGGCCCTCAACAGTTCACCAAAAGGTATACTCCATTTGAGTACCTCTGGATGACTGCTGAGGGCATGCAACACACTGTTTACCGCTGTCTCCTTGCGGAAAAGAGAAGTGCAAACTTGATTGTTTTTGATCTCTAGGCTAACATCTAGGTACTCAACCTTTTCATTACTGATTGTACCAGATAGTTTGATGTTATATTTGTTGGCATTCAGGTTGTTCATGAATGTTTCGGCTTGCATTTTGCTTCCCCTATAGACAATAAATAAATCGTCTATATAGCGGAGCCAGACCACCACTCTCTCAAAGTCGTCTTTCAGGGTGAGACTGCCATACGTATCAGGCTCTTTGGATGGCAACTTTCCACGTGAAGCAGGCTGTTGCCAGCAGTGTCCATCCAAAATAAGCAGCTCTCTATTCGTTGACCATTAACTTCAAGTTTTAGGTCAAGAAACTCGATGTGTTCACTGTCAATCTTACTACTACACTTCAGATTCAGGGTGTTGTCATTGATACAGTCTACAAACTGATTAGTTTGCTCTCTGCTCCCATTCAGGACAATTAAAATGTGTGAAAGCAGCTGTGTTGCCATGGACCGTTGTTTTTGTACATAGATGCAGGATCCCAACGGAGTTTGTGGAATATTGGGCGTCGCTGACACTCCACAGCCCGCCGTCGAAAGTGGCCTGAGTTGAAGCGAACTGTTGGCAGTGGGATATATATATATATATATAGCTCTGACTTTTATTGATGAGATCAACAGCAACTCTTTGAATCTCAAGTACACCTCTCACATCAGTAAGAAGGAAATAGAGTTTCTAGATGTGAAGGTATATGTCAGTAACAATGAACTGCATTCCACACTTTACAGAAAGGCCTCAGCAGGAAACACCACACTACACGCCTCCAGCCTCCATCCTAAACACACAATCAGCAGCATCCCATATGGAGAGATCCTGCGTCTCAAGAGAATTTGTAGCTCCACTCACGACTTTGAGCAAGGTGTAAACAAATTGAGTGCCCTACTTAAGGCACGTGGATATTCCGATATCATCTTTAATCAGGCTTTGGTTAAAGCCAATTTAAAAACTGTGGAAAGTCTGTTTTCTGCAGACCTACCCAGCATAGATGATACAGAATTGAACCCAACTTTGGGTAGAGAATCGCAAGACTGCCCCAGATTTATCACAGCTTTCAGCAATGAAGAAAATAAAATTAGGAATATAATCAAGAAAAATTGGCCAATAGTGCTTACAGACACCATATTAAGTTTGATTGTGCCTAACAAACCATTGATCACATTCCGTAGAGCTAGAAGCATGGGGTCAGTCTTAGATAAAAGCAGTCCGGAGCTGAAACAGAAAATCACGTGGCTACAGCCCACTGCTGGGTTCCGCAAATGCTCCACATGTAGGGCCTGTAAATTCGGGATCAACAAAACACATTACCTGACCCCTTTCAGTCCCATTGAAATCCCGATTATTGGTAACCATACTTGCAAGACAGATTTTGCAGTGTATGTCTTGACGTGCACCTGTGGCCTTAATTATATAGGCAGTACCAAACTACAGGTACACGTTAGGATTCTGCAGCATCTGGGAGCAATATTGCACAGCGATCCCACATATCCGGTAGCACGTCACTTTCTAAAGAAACACATCAAAGACGTAGGCTGCTCTTCTTACTATGTGGTGGCATCTGTCCCCAAGTTGCGAAGAGGAGGCAACAGGGAGCTACAAATGAGGCAACTGGAGACAAGCATGATCCTAGAGTTTGACAATAAATGGCCTAACGGCCTGAACAATACTGAGGACATGCACAATTTCTTGTAAAGATACTCTATGCCCTAGTTCCTCACTCTAGGCCCTGCATTATACTGCATTTGTGGCATTTTTTCTTGACAGCTTTTACACAAATATCGTTGGCAAGTTTTGGTTACGAAGTATGTTCCCCTCCCCAATGGGTAGTCAGGTTTCCTGTTGCCTGTTGTGATCCTCTGTTTTGGGGGGACCTGTACACATCAGCTATTTATGATTGTAATAGGTTGTCAGGTTCCCTGTTATCTATGGCAAAGTTAACATTAGTCCCTCAGTATTCTAAAGAAAACATCAAATATTCTGTTTTCCCTCTTTTCTTTGTGGATTTTTAATACACATAGGGTGTTTTATATCACTTGTAAACATGATGAATTGCTGTTTTATGAAATGTTTTAGATTTACTCTTTATTAAGAAAAATATGGCGTTGACCAATTTTTAAGGATAGTAATATTTAAACTAACCCTGGGCGAAGAACTACGCTCCGTTCGCGGAGCTTGCGGAGTTTCGGCAACTCCGCGTTCTACGGAGAACACGAAGCTGTTGATTACTCCGCGATCCGGTGCGTAGCGTAGTTCTCGCGCGCTGAATAACATTATCGCGTGCGCGGCAATGGCTTACCTTGGTTCTGCGTTCGCTTTTTCCCGGTCGCGTGTGCCACCATGTTTGTAAACACTCTCGCACAATCCCGTGCGACTGTGCGAACGCGATAACGTCATTTGGATGCGCGATAGCATCATAAGGATGCGCGAGGATGCTTGTTGGTAAGATCGAGTTGCCGAACACGCAGAAACTGCATTCTTGCACAGAATAACTCGCGAGCATGTTAAAACCATAATAAATTACCATTTTGGTTAGCAAAAAAATGAAAAAAAAACTTAAAGTTGTACCTTTGGCTGTATTTTTTGGGGGGAAGGAGTCCTCTTTTTGTTTCTACTCTTGTTTTGAAGAGTAAGGAGGAAGGAGGAAGGGCCCTTGAGTTTACAACTTCCTGTTCCTGTCCACCAGGCTCCTCCCAGTGCTTTGTCCATGTGGTGCTCACTTTCCTTTGAATTTTGAGCTGGAAGGATCACTTCTGTGTGTGTTGGCTGCATTACTGATTTTTCTTGGATTTATTGAGGACTTTTGGATTTGGAATTCTCTTTTTCAAGTAAGTTTGTGTAATGTATGAGTGAGTATGATGTAGACTTGTGTTTGTTTGATTTGAGTTTTTTTTTAACTACAGTATTCAATCCTGGAATTAAATTATTGATGGAGGCCTGTACTTTTATGAGGTCCCAACTTGTATTTTTTTTTTAAATTTCATCAAGGCTACATAGAGAGGTACCCATGGGTCCAATCATGTTTCTGTAGTCTGTGTTTAAATTTTTATTCCAGTTTGTAAACAAACATCATGGATGGCATTGGATTATGTTCATTATGCAATAGCAATGTCTGTTGTGGAATTTCTGTTTGTGGAATTTAAAATGTTTTTATTTTTTAAGCCAATAGCTGACCCTAGTACTCCATGTAGTTAGTGTGTAGGCATGCTTGAGTTCATTGTATTAACTTTCTGTGGTTGGCCTGGCCATGTGTTGGTGGCCATTTTATGTTTCGAGCCACTTTGCTCTTGCCATAGGCCTCCAACCTTGTGGCCTACTCTGCCAGTAGGCCAGAGGTACTACTCATAGGGTCATGAAAGTTAATCAACTGTTTTTGTGGTGTACCCTTAATTTGAAAATCATGGATGGCTTGGATTGATGTAGAAAATCTTATTTTTATGTGTGGGGTATTTCAGGTTTTGGGTGTGTTTAAATACTCTGTCAATTTCTGCCATTAGGTAACCCTAGGAATACAGCTTGGGTAGTTTTGGTAACTTCGCACAGTGTGAGAACGTGACCTTACATTTTTTGTCTTGTTCGTGCACTCAATGTACTTGCTCGGGAACGCGAAAACGACGTTTTATTCCATTCGCGCTGCCGAACACGCCGAAAATGTTTAATGTGTTTCTTGTGCTACAAAAAGTCCTCATTTATGTTATTATGTTGTCATTTGGTTGTAGTTTTCTCTTTTTGGAGCATGGACCACTTCCATTTTCTGTCCTCTATGTAATGATTTCTTGTTTATGGGTGGGGTGACCAATTTGGGCGGTGGTGTGGTGTGTCCATTTTGTGAAGCAAAGCATTGTCCCTTTGCCATAGGCATTATTGTCTGCCTTCTCTTTCTTTTCATGTTGTTGTTGGTGGCCAGGCCATGTGGTGGCGGCCATTTTGTGTATGCTTCCTTTGTGATTTTGCCATGTTGTTGTTGGTGGCCAGGCCATGTGTTGGAGGCCATTTTGTGTATACATCCTTTGTGATTTTTCCATGTTGTTGTTGGTGGCCAGGCCCTATGGTGGCGGACATTTTGTGTGTCCTTCCTTTGTGCTTTTGCCATAGGCATCCAAGGTTTTTGACTATTCTGGCAGTAGGGCAGAGGTACTACTACTCATAGCCATAGGTGCATTAAAGTTAATCAACTCTTGACACGCGACATTACATTTTTTGTCTTGTTCGCGCGCTCAATGTACTTGCTCGGGAACGCGATAATGACGTTTTATTCCATTCGCGCTGCCGAACACGCCGATTTTGCATTCTTGCGAACAATATGTCCCGAGTTACATAAAAGTTTCTCGAAAATGTTGCATGTGTTTCTTGTGCACCCAAAAAAACTGAAGTTGTCATTTGGTTGTAGTTTTTGGAGCCTGGAACAATTCCTGTGTCTGTCTTCTGGTTTGTGGGTGGGCTGACCACGTGGGCAGCGGTGCAGCTACTTTGTGAAGCAAAACAAAGCATTGTCCCTTTCCCATAGGCATTTATTGTCTGTCTTCTCTTTTCTCTTTCTTTTCATGTTGCTGGGGGTGGCCAGGCCATGTGGTGGCGGCCATTTTGTAGGTACTTCCTTTGTGCATTTATCATTGGCCTCCCAGCTTTTGGTCTGATCTGACAGTAGGCCAGAGTCCCAGAGGTAGTAGTTAGCGGGGGTGCAGCCTTTATGTAGCTGTTTCCATTCGGTGTATTCAATTAACATCATTAGGGCATGTGTGTATGGCATTGCATTCCAAAATGTGTTGTCTGGGCAGGGGTGTATTAATAAATTTATGCCTTTGTATGTGTTTTTGCGGTGTAGGTTTACAACCTCTTAGCCATGGGGTATTTTTATTCCTTGCATTAACCTGTCATGTGCAGCAGGCATCCTCCTTTTTCTGTCCATATTGGTATATATAGGCCTGCTTGACTTTATTGGTTCTTTCTGGACTTCATGTGGCTTGGAGCTGTGGTGCTGGACTGGTAGTATTAGTCTTCTGTTTTGTCTTTTATACATTGGCCTGTGTGTCTTTCAATTGTTCATGTTGGCTTACTGCTTGTTTGACTGATGTTGTTCTGCCTTCTTTGCTTGTAGGTGCACAAAAAAAGACTGAGGAGGTGCTGGCTGTTTTTTCATCCATCGCCCGTTCTACTGCCAGACGGACGTCCTTCAGTTGTACGCCACGTGTGGTGTGTGACTCATCTGACCAGACATCTCTGCAATTTGTGCTGCTGTGTGCTGACATCAGAAGAAGATGGGCCCTAAGAAAGCTACCAGGTCCTCCACCACCAAGAAAGTTGCTGAGAAGAAGGAACAGAAGAAGGAAGTGTCACTTAAGTCTGGTATGGACCCCAAAACCTTTTTTGGGACCCCAAAAGGTACGCCTGCAGCAGCGGTGTCTGGGGTGCAAGCTGGGACCAGCACATCCGCATTAGCAAGCCACCAACCCAGGGCCAAGCACATGATGAGGGTCGAAGAGGTAGCCAGCCTAATGTTTGCAAGCAGTGATACTGAGCCTGAACTAAACTTATCGCTGTCTCAAAGTAGTACACAATCCACGCAAGATGGAAGTGCTCAACAACCACCGCCAGCAGTAGATGTTCAACAACCACAACCACCGCCCGCAATAGGAGTTGTTCACCCACAACCACTTCCCGCAACAGTTGTTGAACAACCACAACCACCGCCCACAACAGTTGTTGAACAACCACAACCACCGCCCGCAATTGGAGTTGTTCAACAACAACAACCAAATCCCACAATAGTAGTTGTTGAAGAACCACAGCCCGCAATAGTACTTCTTCAAGAACAACAACCACCATCTCCGCACGCAATAGTAGTAGTTGTTCCTCCCGAAGTCGGGGCAGTTCAGGAAGTAGAGCCTCATTCCGAGCAAGAAGAAGAGGAAGCCACTTCTGGAGGTGATCTATTGTCTTTCAATTCACCAAGGGAAAGGAGGGTTAGTGCATCGAGTTCTTCGCCAAGCATCCCTTCCGATGACCTTGATAAGGATTGGCAGCCACAACTATCTGAGCATTCAAAGGAGAGACATCCCAAGACCAGGCTAGGAAAAAGGAAGTTTCCAGCAAGGCTTGAACTTATGGAGGCCGATGTAGGTGAGCAGGATACTGCTGGTGATAAAGACGGGTCTGACACTGTCATCATCACGAGCGTTATTCCTGGTGCAGAGGATGTAGAGACCAACATTTTCACCCTATCCAGAAATGCTGCGATTAGTGATGAGCAGGTAGCACGCATAACTCCTACACACTCAACACCCAAAGTAACACCAGCTCCCATTTTTTCATCAGCGAAGGCCCGGCAGCATCCGACATCCAGCAGAAGCGCCACTTCAACAGAAGGAGGTAGTGGCAGTACTAGGACTGAGCTGTCACATAGGGAAATTCAACAATCCTCCAGTCCATCCGGCATTGGAAGTGGGTCCTCCTCTTCCTATGGCAGGAGACAAAAGTTTACCTCCCCAGTGTGGGACTTCTTTACGGTTCACCCAGGTCAGGAGAACATTGCTGTATGCACCATTTGTCATGTCAATGTTAGTCGTGGTAAGATTGGTACAAACTATGGTACTGGAGGCCAAACGACCCATTTGAAAAAAACACACTTAATCAGGTGGGAGAACCACCTTGCAAGCTTAAAAAATGTGAGCACTGGTGTTGGTGGGGATACAGTGCTACAAGGTCCACTCATGGTTGACCAGGAGGTAGAAGAAGAGGGAGACGATGACCTTCTATCTGGGAGTGGTACACAGATGAGCCCTGTTGCCAGCACTGGAGTGGTAAAGTCCACATCCTCCGCATCAGCAACTTCTCAGTGGCACCAGAGTCAGCTGGAGACACCAAGGAGTGCAAAGTCTGCGATGCAAGGTGGTCCGTCTAGCATAACTGAAAGAAATACAAAGCAGCGTACCATTACTAGCATGTTTAGGCAGGAGAGAAAGTACGAGCGGAACCACCCAATAGCACGTTTGTACAATGCGAAACTTGCAAAAATGTTGGCACTGGACCTTCTCCCATTTTCATTTGTTGAGGCTGTGGGATTTCGGGAATTAGTGGCAACCCTCTGCCCAAAATGGAATGTTCCCAGTCGCTACTATTTTGCCCGAGTTGCTGTTCCAGCACTACACCACGACGTGCTGGAATTGATTGGGAAAGCCTTACAACAGAGTGTTGTCCATTGTATCCACCTGACAACAGACATGTGGAGCAGTTGCGATGCTACAGATTTCATGTGCATCACCGCACACTGGATCTCTTTTGCAGGTGTTAAAGACAAGTTAACTTCAGGCCTCCTTGACGTTGCTGGGATTTTTAATGATACGCGCAGACATGCAACTGTAGCCATGTTTGCTATGGAGAAAAGTCATACTGCTGAAAACATTTTGTCTGAGTTTAACACCAAGGTCTTTGAATGGCTGAAACCAAGAGGCCTTAAGATTGGTTTTGTTGCCACCGACAATGGCAGTAATGTAGTGAAGGCAATGAGAGAAGGACATTATTTCAGGGTACCCTGTTTGGCACACTGCATTAACTTAGTCGTGCAAGACTTTCTGAAAACTGAAGCCAAAGTCAGCAACATACTGACCATCTGCAGAAGAATATGCACGCACTTTAACCATTCTTTTAAAGGACGGAAGCTGCTACGGGTCATTCAGCGTGAGCATAAATTGCCAGTCAAAGCACTGATCCAGGAGGTCCCAACACGTTGGAACTCTACTTATTTCATGCTTGAGCGTCTCTTTGAGCAGTACATACCACTGAATGCTTATGTCATGTCAAGAAGATTAGGGGATCCTACTGTTAATCTTAAAGCCCTGACCGTTGAGATGTGGCAGTGGGACCTCATTAAATGCATCACAGAGATGCTACTACCCTTTGAGGTCTTCACACGTACAGTTAGCAGGGAGGACTGTACTATGGGCCAAGCCATCCCATTGTTGTACATGCTTGAGCAACAGGTGAAGGAGGTCTGTGAAACATACGAAGGTGACGAACAAAAAGTTGATGCATATACCTTGGCCAAGGCCTTAGCCAACCGCTTATCTCAAAACGCAAGGCTTCAAATGATTGTGTCAGGTGAACATTACATAACTGCAACAATGTTGGATCCACGGTACAAATTATTTGTCAGCAGTAGCGCAGTAATTCCTTTTTCAGATGAGGATGTTGCCCAGTACAAAACTTCCATAGCTGCGGAAGCTAATGATTTAGAAACTGAACGGATGTTACTTAAAGGCCTGCCAGTGCCAGCCCAGGCCAGTCAAAGTACTCCTGACGCAAGTTCTTCAGAGCATGAGAGCAGTGCGTCTGCTTCCCAGCAGGCACCAACAGTACCAAAAGCAGCACCTACACGATCTGATTCAGCAGACACAACCAAAAGCATAACTGCTTTTTTTCTACAGAAAGGGATGGGTAAGTCCGTTGCTGTTGCAAAGGGGAAAGAGGACCAGCAAAGCCGAGCCCCAATGAACACTGAGCGGATGGTTCAGGCCTATCTGTATGACACAACAGAGGTGTTCATGGAGCAAAGCCCATTGGTCTATTGGTATGAAAGAAGGAGACAGTGGCCAGTGCTGAGCAGGCTGGCGATAAAGTATCTGGCTTGTCCTGTAGCCAGTGTCTCTTCTGAGCGGGTTTTCAGTGCTACTGGTGCCATTGTGACATCGAAAAGGACTAGTCTCTCCCCCAAAAGCGTGGAGAGGCTGACAATGATAAAAATGAATCAACACTTCATACCACCAGACTATAAAGTACGTGAATCAGAGCAGGATGAAGAAAGCGAGTCCGAAGACCTCATCACTACTGGGTTACATGACCTACTTCTGTCCGAACGCACAGAGTTTGAGGACGAGCTCCTCTTCCCTGACAACTAGGCTTTTAAATTGTTACTTTCTCCCTTCCTTTATTTGTGTTATTTTCTTATTAACAATGGCTTTCTGGTGCTAAACTGCAAATAAAAACCACAACCAAATCCATCCCCACCACTGATTCTTTTTATGTACCTACTGGAGTTGCACGCCTGTGCATTTATTTTCACTGTATCTTTTTATTTACCTACTGGAGTTGCACGCCTGTGCATTTGTTGACTGCAGCACTCCTCAGAGTCTTGCTCCATCTTCTTGACTCCCACTCAAGTCAATACAATTCCATCTTGCCAGCCATACATTGGATGTTGTAGATGGAGTATAGTACAATAATGTAGCCTCTAACAGTCCCTCCATAACAAGTGAACCGTACAGTCATGACTACAGCCATCCTCTATATCATTTGAAATCTGCAACTCATCACTGTCTTACTCTTAAGGCTACCACCTCTGTCTGCAGGCATTCATAGACGACTCTTCAGTGTCAATACTTGAGCAGGCATCCACAACTGAAGTCAACTTGTTGTGACTCGTCATTATTTTTAAAAGGCTCGGCAGCATCTGTGATCAATCATCTGACAGTGAAAGACAAGAGCAAGACAGGTATATTAAATGAATGATGCAATGCATTGCATAGGATGTTTAGCTGACTCTGAGCAAATGTGCATGGAATTGAAGTATACTAGTAACTTCAGACTCACGTGATGGCCAATTTTTCCATGTTATTTAATAATATAAATTATTTACGCACTTGTGTTCCTACTACTACAGGCGCAGTCAGGACTTAATTTATCGTTCGTAGTCACTCACTACAGAGTAGACTGAGTTGCTGTTGCTGTTGGACTAGACGTGCCACACCTGATAATGATGGTGACACCACCCATATCTTTGCACGCTGTCAGGCAGTTGGATCTGAGCTGATTGATGTACGATGTTTCTTGGAGTGGAATACAAGGTAAATACAAATAAGAGGCACAGCACAGTAGACCCAGGCTACTTCATGTGTGTGCACTGTGCAGTGGTACAGTACAATAGTGGTATGATTGATGACTGAGAATGACGCATTGATTTTGTTGATTAATTTTGAAAACGCTAGGTTGCTTTTTTAATTTTTATGCCCCTTTCTCTGGCTCAGTCAAATTGTTAGGTAAATGCAGTTTATGTTACTGGCGACCCTGTGTCGTGGGTCTGTTCTGTGCTGGCTCCTATCTTTTCTTGTACTTCTAGATCAATAATTATGTGCAACTAGTAGACTTATACATAACATATTGTATCGAAGCCGCCTCAGTCTGAAAGTCCTCTCTTTACGACTACTCCGCTTGTATTATTTTTTTGATCTTCACTGTATTTCAAATACACTTTGTTTAGGTCATTCACATTCTTTTGTATTTGCCTTTTCTTTTTCAATCCACACAGGCTGGACGTTTTTCACCCACTGCTATTATACTATGAGCATCTACTCACCATTACCACTAATCATCATCATCAAGCAATTGGATGGCAGGAAACCAAGAATGATATTCAGTGTATCCTGTTTCTACGTTTATTCCTTACATTCATTGGCTAGTGGATCAAATTCAACATCATAAATCATCGTCTTCATTGTTTTGCTTTTGTTGTCTACATGCGTACTATTTTTCTTTCTCAAACCTTTCCCAAAACCCCCGTACCCATCCATTCAACAAACCCTAACCCTCTTCCCCCGGGCTGCGTGGTTTCATTGAGGTGCGATGTTTGTTACATTAAATATACACCAACAATTTGATCACGCGCTTGCTGGGGCAGATGTGGTGAAAGCAATAATAGTGTAATTTCAACAAGGCATGGCCGGGATCTTCTTCTGCTTCCCAACTCAAGCTCTGTGTATAATGCCAAATAATTTACCATTACCATCAAACAACGAATACGTAATGAATTGGCGTCATTGTTTGGGTTTAAGTTTACAGCATTATGATTTAGAAAAGTTTGACGTTGACGTGAGTACTACAACTACAGTTGAACTTCTTATCTTCTCTTGCACTTACTTTCCAGTCCCCAAAACCATTGTTTTGTTTCAGTTTAGCAGTTGCAAAATTGTATTGGGTCAGTCGTGTAATGTACTGTACTTAATACTTATACTACCCCCACATTGTCTATCACGCAAATGACTGCCTCTTTCTTTTTGTCTCAAAATGCTACTGGCAGGGTCTGTCTACTACTACTATCACAGAAGTTCAGAACAACAGATTCTTATCCATTGTCTTGGGAAACAAATGCAGCCCACTTCATCATCAGCAATCACAGGTAAGATAAGTTTGCTGTGAGGTATAACGCAAGACAGACTGGTAGTTCTTCTAATACTACAAATATAACTCGGTGAGGGTTTACCGCATCTATCTGTCTGCATGTTAAAGATGTGGCCAATATATTTTTTTATTCGAAAGCACTGTCCACTGACCTGCATGGCCAATTAAACGTTGCGATGTTGCACAACGTACATTATTTGGTGAAACAGTCCCCCCTCCACCCCCCCAACAAACACAAGTGAACTTCAAATGTTTTCTTTTGAAAATAACTTTGTGTCTCATTTTTATTTTAACATAATATAAAGAAAGATGATACAAAAATAAAATATATATGAAATCTTACCCCACAGCTGTCCCTACCCTCCCCTAACCCCAACCAAATTTCAAAGTTAAATGTAAACCCCAACACCCAAATCCCACCCACCAACAAAAGGATTAAAAAAGGGGCAAACAAACAGGGTCCATCTCAAAGCCGGCGGGCTTTCAGGTGTTTGTCCACAATGAGCTTCACCCGCTCCTCTATTCCATCCTCAAGCTTCACCCGCTCCTCCTCAAGCCTCGCTACCCAGCGGAGAATCTTTTGTTGAAATTCCCGGCACGCATGTTGTGGGGGGCCGCCGATGATGTAAAATTCGGCGGCGGGCGGCTGCCTGACCACGGCGACGTACTCCTGCAGGCTTGGGGGCCGGGGCATTGGAAGAGGCAGCAGCTGCTGCCGCCGCCTCCTCCTCCTCCTCCTCGGCCTGAGCCACCAGCCGGCGGTAGGCCTCAACGATGGCCTGCAGTTTCCGCTGCCGGGCCCGGACTGCCAACTCCTTCCTTGTTGGTTTTGAAGGAGTAACTATAAAGAAAGAAACAGAATTGTTGTAATCCAAAATCCCAGCAAATCAAGAACACAAAATTGATTCAACACATAGTGGCAGAGTAGCACTAGCAAGCAAGCTGAGTACAAAAAATTGTGTTGCATCTATCTTGAACATTCTACGGCCTATATAATTAATTTGTTGGACTTTTTGGCACGGCATTATGCCTGCCCTAGTAGCATGGGTGTACTTCAACGGTCACACACATACGAACGAACACCTGTCTTTTTCATATCTCGTTTTATATTATATACTCTGCTTCCGGGAAGGCGGGAACAGTCTCAAACTAACATTAATTAACAGGGGGCAGCTAGTAGTAAATGTCTAGTAGAGACTATCATTCTTTATATCGCGCAACAAACCTTATTTGGTTTGTGTTTCACCAGCAACGACCCATGCATCCAGTCGTCCCCTCCTTCCCTTGCCTTTGGGTTTGACCAAAACACCGCTGCTGCTGAGACTATCCACTAACCACCGATATTGGGTGTGTATCCCAACCACGCAGGCAGCTGTGTTTTCCCCTTTCCATGCTTCAACAACAACCCATGCATCCGACTGCTATCAGCCACCTGCATTACTGTAGTGGTAATGCTAAGCATGGTAATGACAAGTAAAGGTGGCGTCATATATTGTCCAGTAGAACTTCAAGTTCTTAATTCTCAGAGTACAGTGAGGAAGTTTTCCCCTCCCACCAAGTAATGCGGATCACTATTGAATGTAACTTACCATCGCCCACAGCTGTTGGCTCCTCCCCCACTGCTGCTGGTGCTGGTGTAGGTGCCTCTGGTCCTCCTGTCCCCTCCGGGATCGCCTCTGCTGACGCTGCGCCGCTGTCCCCGTCTGCACTGGTGGATGGTACGGGTTCTGCACCTATAAAAATAAGTACACCTTTTTAGATGGATGCACAGCCCCCATTGTACTTGTTCACCAAGAATGGAGTTCTGCAAAACAGTTAAGTACAACGTACGTAATCAGTAGTAGTCCACATTGCATAGTACAGCAGAGTCACTACACATATTAGCATTCATTTGTTATGGTATGGTACCCAAGCTCATCTCATCTGTACTGCTACTCTAGTCCTTTGAAATTTGAAGTGAACTATGTAACCTTTGTATATCAATGTATCCAGTTTTGCGCATGCTACCTCGCAGCTTGTTGCGCAGTACGAGAAGACACCTTTGAGGCCACATGATTGTTCAATGCATACACCTGAAGAGGTTGGAAAATAAAAGGGCCCGTATTTACGTTTTGTATGTGGATTGTGGAATCGAGTTTGCTTACAGGTTACAACTTTTTTTTAGCATGGCTGCATAAAACTTGCCTAAATGTATTTCATACTGTCTCACGTGCACCACTTTTGTCATTATTTTTCGGCAGATGAGAAGATTTCCTTCTACGAAGCTGACATTTCCAGAACTTACCAAAAAGAGGCATATGTAACCAGTATACGTTCAATGGTGAGGGGTCTCCGACATTTCCCACATTTCCCTATCGTGCACTAGTAGCTGTACAAATGTTGATTACTTTATTCAGCCTTTTTTAACTCTGGATTTTTTCTGGTGGGCCCCTCGACGTATTTCACGGAACAACTTAAAAAAATTGATGTTACTTACTTACTTCTAACAAAATAAAGCTTTTGAAGTACCACTTTGACTCTGAAGTTTATTTTCAGTGTCTGTTGTCTTGTAGACTTACACGGGTGAGTGAGCAAAAGGGGGTTACTTAGGTTATGGATTGTGTAATAAAAGCATTGGGCATCTTGGTATTGGGGTTCAGGAGTGTGATAATTGAATAATTGACCAATGACTGAGCCCATATAGGTTGTCGTTCAGTGAATTGTGGGTTCCTCAGAGTTCTGTGACTGAGGTGTAAGTAAGGTCCAACCTGCCTATCAGCACCAACATCCAATTTTCTGGTGCATACATAGTTATGTAATATGTATATGACTCCATAGAAGATAGAATACCCACAAGAGTAGTAGTGGTATACTAACGTTTACAAAATACTAGACCAACATCTGGATGCATACTTGGTTGGTGTCAATTGCCAAAGCAGAGACATTACAGAGGAAAAAGCATAAGACAGGAGTGGACCCTGTGCCTACAGCTATTCTAATTGTTATCACATATTTATGGAAAAGATTAATACCTTAACTAAAGAGTCAAAATTTCTTTAGGAAGTAAATGTAATTAATCGGTTGCAAAAAAAAAAGCTCCGTTACAAAGTTAGGGAAATATCATTGTTCCAAAAGAAAGCACTGTTGGACTTACTGGGGACAGCAGCAGGATCCTCAGTAGAGGAGCTCTGTGCCTGTGGTGGTTCACCCGCCGACTCGGTCCCAGCCTTCTGCTTGCCCCTGGGTTCTGTGGTTCTTGTAAGAAATAATAAACAAAGAGAAAAACATTGAGTGCTGTGAAACATAGACATCATTTCAAAAACCACTGCTAGAACATTAAAAGAAACAAACATTGATCTACCAAATGACTACTGCCTTGCAGGATTCACTGACTGTATACTTGGAGAAAACAAATCAAATGTTCCATAAACATTCTGATTGCAGATTACTAAGTAACACAGAGGCAGTAACACCTGAACAACACCACCGATTCAATATTCAAGAATGGGGTAATCAATTATCTGTGAGTAGTCATTTCTTTTTTATTTTTGCCAGCAAAATGCATAGATCACAAGGAGGAGACATGCAGAAACTTTGTGCATACACAAAATTGTACGTTCGTTGCATCATATTTTGTTCTGCTACTGACTGAATGCTACTGCTGCCAAGCCTACCCACTCATTAAACAAACTACATCAGTTCTATGGAGGGCTGAGGCAGGGGTGGCTCTAGGCTCATGGTGGTCCTGGGCAGGGAGCGTAGGTAGGGGGCCCCGGAAGAGGAGGTCGGGGCGGAGGACGGAGGCCAGTGAAGAGGGGGAGTCAGGGTGTTTGGAAGTGGAACAGAGCCGGAGGCACCAAATCCCTGCCAGGGGCCGCCACGCAAATATGTATCCATCCTCAGAGGATTATTAAATTAAGGATATATATTGGTGTGGTGGCCCCTGAAGTTTGGTGGCCATGTGCAGTTGCACAGCTTGCACATGCCTAAAGCCGGCCCTGGCTGAGGTAAGAAGAACAAAGTAACTTTAGCATTCATTGCCAGAGGAGGATTCATGCAGAAGAGAAGGATGTGAAAAAAATGCTACAATATGCAAACTATGTACAATTACCCATTCACCGCTATTTCACTGACGGACAAAGGAAGGACAAGACTCTATTAATAGCATTAACTAACTTCAGTTCTCTACAATAAAGAAAATCTCACATCAATAAACAGCAACAGCTAGCGCCAAGTTGAAACAACACGCAAGAGTCAGTGAAGAAGAGCAGTGTCATACAATTACAGTAGATATAACGGAATACATCGGAAATGTAACTAGGAGCAACAGTCATCGCATTACTTATTCAGCCAAGATTTAGAAAGATACAATAACAATATTTATACTACTATATATATATATATATATATATATATATATATATATATATATATAAATATATATATATATATATATATATATATATATATACACACACACTTTTTTTTGGGTAGCCACTCACCAAGACCCACAACCTCGACACCAAGCAGGTCCAACAGGTCCTGCTCCAGGTCCAAAATGTCGGCCCAGCGGTGGGACAGCTGATGGTGGGTACGCTGGATACCGGAGCAGCGGAAGACTGCCCGGCGCACCTTCGCCCACCGCCGGAGACGCTCTTCAATACGGTAGCCGGAGCCGGGCCTGCCGCCTGCTGCCAAGGTCAAGGGGAGGTGGCGCTGGAGAAAAAAGACCAGGGCAGCCACCTCCTCCTCCCCAAAAAGTTGGCGGGCCGTCACTCCTGCGGGGCGCATTCTGCCGCAAGGCAGCCGGGTTTTTTTGGGCACAGCCGCCTTGCCCTTTGAGCCGCCGATGCTGCTGGCACCCTTCACCATGGTTCTGGGTGGAGGGGAGAAGAAAAGTTCAAGACAAAAAGGTAGGGGAAAGAAGAAGCAAGGTAAAAGAAGGAAGTAATATAAAACAAGAGAAAAGTTGAAAAAAAGTTGTAAAAGTAGAAATAAAATGAAAAATATAAACCTAGGCACAGAGAGAGATAGGTAATAACTAAAGAAAGTTTGAAAAAGTGGGTGAAAAGACCAGGATTGAAGAGATAGGAGCTAGATGCTAAAGTAGGCCCAAAACCATAGCCAGAGTGTGAAATCCAAGATGGCTCCGCCCGTCGCGACCGCCTGGGTAGGTTCGCGCGATATTTAGCGCGATCACGCACTTTTGTAGTGCGAACGAGAAGATGAGTTCCCTAACATGTCTTGCACAACGCGAACACATTACTTGTGACCCGGAACAGGAAATAAGGGAACACAAGCGGGCGGGACAAACCTCTTGGGTAACTTAGCGTGCTAGCCATCTCAAGCATGCAGGCAGCGCCCCGAACACGCGCACCGCGCTCCCGAAGACGAAAAACGGCGCGCGAACGGGTCTAGCAAGCAACTACGCATGTCCGCGGAGCTACACGTAGGTCGCGGAGTGCAAGTGCGTCTTCGAGTACCTCCGCGGAGTGCGGCTCCGCGAACTACGCCCAGGTTGTATACAGGTTTTTTATCATACATGTAAGCACTTTATACCTAAGCATATTGCACTTTTTAGTGTACAGCTTTTTGCACATTAGGCAGAGGATTTGAGCCACGATTAGTAGCACTTTACATATATTCCAGCGAATTTTTTGTTCCAAAAGGAAATATGTGACCATACCTAGCACTATATGGTAATTGCAAGTCCCAGAAATTTTAAGGACTTATCCAACTATGCATAGAACATATTACAGTCTTCTATGTGGATAAATATTGAGGATTGTTTATTTCCATATGGATATTAACGCATTGTTGCGGTGAGAAAATGTGGAGTTTTACTTATTTACTACTCACATTGTGTAATATCGTTTTATTTAACATAGCATTTGTTCCATGTTCATAGTCACATGACCAAGCTGGAGGCTGGATGTAGGCGGGTGAAATTGCATTATAAAAAGAAAAAAGTTACAGCTATTCTCTGCATGTGAACAAGGGCTTTCTAGCCCGAAACGCGTCATTGCTGTTTTTTACCACCTGAACCTGTTCAAGTAAATAATTGTCACCGGATTTTGTGGTCCGTCTCCTGCTCCGCCGGTCTGAGGGTATTAGAAGTGGCTGTTGGGAGTTTTCGTGTGTATATATATATATATATATATATATATATATATTTATTTATACATATATAGTAATCGTCACTTTTCTTGCTAGAATAAATGAGCCACTCCGGTTGTGGGGTGTGGGGGTGTAAATTAACTGTTTAATAGCAAACAAAAAAGACACGTTTCAACCTCTCTCAGGGTCTTGGTCACATGACCACATTACTAGCTCCGTCAACATATAAAGGAACAGTGTCAAGCATGATGCAGCGTGCTAGCAGACGTAAACAAAATACTTTAAAAAATATATACATTAGTAATAATAGAAAATGTGTTGTTTCGTTAGTTACCCCTAGTTATTTTTTAATTATTACATTGATTGTAATTATTAATTAATAGCACCTCATGGGCTACTTTTATTACATTATAGAATTCAACATGTTATTAACTTCGAACACCAGCCATTGTTCTCGTTAATTCATAATTCATATGATGTTCAAGACATATGGAGTGGTGGAAAATAGAGAAATAATGGTATAGTACCCCTATGTTGGCTGCTGTACATCTATTAGTAAATCAATTGTGCAACAAGTTCATGTATGAACCGACTCCTGACGGCCTATTGTTACAACTGAAGTTTAGGTGCCTATGTCCAGACAACTGCCAAAAGTGATTTAAGTGGTCGTGACTACAACCTACTCTAAACCATTATCTGTGCTAGAGGAGAGATGACAGTTCTGGAGAACGTCCTACAATCCACGGTGCTCTTAACAGTTTCATGGTGGCTATTCTCCTTCTGTTATGTCAAAGGGCTCTGCCAAGAGAAAAATATACCAGACAATTAATATCACATACTCATTGAAGGGATTTGCAGCATCTCCTCTATGACATTCAACATTGCAAGAATTGGTATGGTGTATCTGTGGCCACTGGTCATTCTGAATAACCTCCTTGTAGGCTCATGCGAGAATTAGTTTCAACATTAAGGGCTTTAGGTACAGAAAAAAACGAATCAATAATCATACAAGTTAAAAACATAATACACTTCTATATTGCTTAAACTACTGGAATAGTAGCAAAGGGAGGACACACTGGTCTACAGATGTGCATGGAGCTCTTCATCATTATTCATCCATGTGGGGAACATGCTGCCTGCCTGTAAAATGAATCACAATTCGAGTCTGCGTTAGGCTTGGACTCGGTACCCCCTCTTTGGTGTCCAGGCCAAAGTACTTTTCCTTTGTCCAGTCACTGTTGTGGACTTCATGTTGTGGACTTCATTGAAGTGTTTGACTTTGCTGTAGCTAAAGTCTCGATTTGTTATGGCTTGCCAATGCTCCAAACTAAGTTTTTTAACGGGAAAAATCGTGGACCCGATGTACCACTTCCCACACGGGCAGGTGATAGCATACACCACGAGCTCAGTCACACAATTAATTGATCTGGGAATCTTCCATTGTTTCCTAGATCTCTGCAGTGTCACCTCTCTGACATTCTCATTGTGACTACAGTTTTTGCACTTATTGCATTTGTGAAAACCTCCGCCTTGCCCTAACCAATTTCTCTTGCAGGTTTTCAAGTGACTGTTGACCAATATGTCCTTCAGGGACAGATTCTTTCTGTAGGTGACTGATGGTACCCCACCTAGTTTATTTTCCTGCACTGGATCTTGAGTGAGAATGTGCCATCTTTTTCTCAACAACTTCCTTAGGTCACCTACCTGTGTATTGTAAGTTGTTATAAAACGTATTGGATTGTCCCCATCGCCTATTATATCTTTAGGTTTGGGTGGTTGGAAAAGGGGCTCATTGTGATAAATGGTGTCTGCTTTAATCACACCTCTACATAGCACTTTGGTAGAGTACCCCCTGTTACTGAATCTCTTCAGCATGTCATTCTTAGTTTTGTCATAGGAGGCTTCAGAGCTACAGTTTCATTTATCTCTGAGAAATTCCCCGTAGGGGATACTCCATCTAAAGGTGGGGGGATGGCATCTTTCGGCATGAAGGATTAAATTGCCTGCAGTCTGTTTCCTATAAAGTTCTGTAGCTAGCTTTCCTTCACTTATTGTCAGTCTGATGTCTAAGAAATCATTGGTGTCTTGGCTATGCTGCATGGTAAACTGCAGGTTGATACTATTACCATTCAGTTTGTTCACAAAATTAATCAAATCACATTGTCTTCCCTCCCACACAAAAAACACATCATCAATAAACCGCAGCCACACACTGATCTTGTTGGTCCAGGGTTCCATGTCTGCACTCACAGCACCAGCTTCATCCACCAGCCTACCACAAGGTTGGCATAGCTGGGGGTGAAGCAGGTGTGAGAAGTTGGCCTGGCATATGCTGTCCACTATTCTAGTGGGCACCTTGTACCAGTCCAAACGACCCTTATTGATGGTAGGTTAAAGACAACCTTTAAAGAAAGCTATCCTAGTGGTAGATGTGGAGAGCAGCCTTCAGGCTAAGTCTTGGACGAATATAGAGCAGCTTGTTTTACCAGTCTATAATCTTGTGAATGACCAAATGAAAGGAGAACCACACCAGGTGTATATGCAAAATATATGTACTTATTCTAAACACACACCTCTAGTCTCTTTATGAGGCTAGAGGCAAAAGTACATAAGGTAAACTTATTATCACACAGTAAATGTGCACAATATACGTTGAGCCCTAGGGGTGTACCAAACCATATATTAAGAAAGTGGTATAAGAATGATGACTTGACTAGACACGAGGCCTAGAGCCTGTAGAATCACTGGGGCCACAGGGAACCACCCAAGGTAGTGACACAGGGGACTCACAGGAGACGCGTGCAGTGTGAGAACACAGTCACGAGATGCAGATAGCTTCTATGGGGAAAGTCGCAGTTGGAAATTTAAAGATTAAGGACACTTAGGAGAGGACTTTGTGCAAACCCCTTTAGACTTAAGGGGTTCTAGGGCCAACACCCATGGGAGCACCGGAGTACTCGAGTTACCTCACCCAGAGAAGCCAGGTGCATAGGTGTACTTTGGTGTCGGGTTTCATCGTTGTTTTCAATGGTGATCTGCTGCAAAGTGCTGCTGCCCTCCAAGTGGAAAGTGTCTGGTGTGATCCAAGCCTTGATCGAAGATGAGAAGAACCTGAAAGCAGAGGGGACAGAGTCTGGGCCACTTGCCAGTGACCAGGGGCATGATAGTCGAATGCCCACCGTTGTCGGGTGATTTCAGGTGAAAGAGGGGAAGCTTGACTCTTCAGCCACAAGGACCAGAAGGTGTCAAGGACAACCAGGATCTGGAATTGAGCTGACCCACAAAGGATGTCGAGTGCTGCGGTGTCGGTGCCCGGATTGGACCCAACAAGCCTTGGCAAAAGCAACCCACGCAGGAATCAAAGAAATGATTCGGTGTGGACCAGCAAGGTCCGAGGGACTCACCACATGGTGGGGAGTCAGGGCACGCCTGGAGCAACCAGAGAAGACCAAGGAAAATCAGAGTTGCCTTCGTAGGGACCCACCAGTCGACGGACCATGGATCGCGAAGGAGCCTTGAGCAGAAATGCAAGAAGCAGGTTCACGGAACACTCATGGAGTGTAGGCCCGGAATCTTTGGTTCAGAAGTGGCTCGGGGCTTGGGCTGCAAGTAACCCAGAGCACAATTTCAAGGGATGTCGAGAAGTTAATGCACTAGCAAATGTGCACGGCGTCCAGGAGTTCCGGTTCCACGTCACTCGTGAGGGCTGCGGGTCTTAGCTTTGCTGGGGACTCGGGTTGGCCTCTGAGAAGTCTGAAAATCTTCTGTTGCAAATGCTTCTGAGTCTGGCGGCAGCTTCAGAAATGCAGACCGGCAAGATGCATTGTTGGTGCCTGCCAAGCTGGGGAGTCACTCCTTGACCCCAAGGGATATTCTTCCGTCCTCTAGTCTTTAGTAGAGCATCGAAGTTCCAGGATTCAGTTTCAGAGTTTCATCCAGGTGTAATGTAAAGTCCTGTTGCCAGGCGTTCCTTACTTATACCCAAGAAAGGGGTTGGACATACTCTGAGGACCCACCTATGGGAGGTTCTGGAAAGAGGGGTGGCTACACCCATTTTCTTTGTCCAGTTTCATGCCAGAGCAGGGGCTGGTAACCCCTGCAACCGGTTTGAACTGGGCTATGCACAGGGACACCAAATGTGCCCCCAGTGCAGACTTTCAAAGCACTCATGGAGTGCACCCACCCAGCCCCAATTCACTAAAGCCTGTCTGGGAGGTGGTTACACCTCCCTGTGACAGTAAACCAATATTGTCCAGGCCTCCCCTGCTGGCGTTTCGGTCAGCAGCAGAAGGCCAGACTTGTGTCTGTGGCTGCAGCATCTATTTTGTGATGCCAGGGCTCTTTTAAACTATTACCGGTTAGACCAGTGTGTACATGTCTCTCACTCTAGAAGGGTGGAATTCTACCCCCGCCACCAGGACTGGCGGAGGGTAAGATTCCAAAGTGTTTGACATCAAACACAACATGTTTCAGTGCAGCCATTCCAAAGTTAGCATTTACCGCAAGGTTATAAAGCACTTAAGAGTATATGGTTGGCTGCATCACAGAACAGCCTCAGAGTATAGGCTCCGAAAGCTGCAGAGGGGCCCAGCTCATGCATGGGCACCCTCTCACACAAAACCAAGCACTCTGCCTTCAGGACTGATAAGGCCTGCCATAGGAGTGACTGATAGGTTTATATGCGCAGTGATTAAACGTAGATATAGGTAATCTATATCTTAGTAAGGGATGCATGCACCACCTTACCCAGGCTGCAGTAGCAGTCCTGTGGTGTCATTTTGGAAGGCTTCCCAGGGGTGGCATAATGCATGCTTCAGCCCCTGGTAGGCCTCTGGGGTACCTATGCCCTTAGTACATAGTGTACCATATACTTAGGACTCACAAGGGTACCCCAGTAACCAAACTGGAGTGTACCTATAGTACATGCAATTCATTTAGAGAGGAAAGCAGATAGGTTGGACTACTGAATAGCAGGATCCCAGCCAAACTAAGTCAAAGACCATCAAACCACCAGAAAAAAGTGGGGGCAACCATGTAGTCAGATTCAACCTTCCTACAGCAGGTGCCCAGGAAGTGCCCTGTAGCTGTTTGTACCATATTCCATTGAACATAAACACATTTTCAGTGAGACAAAGTTCAATCATTTGGAGATTCATGTGTGTGTGTTCCAATAGATCTACACTCCTAGATTTGAGGAAGTGTTGGCATGCTCTTAAGTCGTCAGTATGTCTGATACTGGTATAAAGACAGTCCACGTCAAGGCAGACCATCCAGTACACCTTCTCCCAATGTAGATTTTGGATTTTCTGTAGAACATCCTTAGTATCTCTTAAATAAGAGCTAAGATCTTTTACATAGGGAAACAGAAAATGGTCTAGGAAAATAGATGTTTTCTCAAGTAAACCATTCTAAGAGGAAACAATTGGGTATCCAGGGGGGTTAGTTCTACTCCTGTGTACCTTGGGTAAGAGATAAATCGTAGGTGTTGTAGGTGTCTCATTCAGTAAGAAGTGACGTTCGTCCCAACTAAGAAGTTCTTTGTTAAACCAACCCCTCAGGAGTTCATGGAGACTGTCTAAGTATGACTTGTCGACCCTTTCATAACAGGTAGTGTTGCTCAACTGTCTGAGTGCCTCCTGTATATACTTGTCACTACCCATAACAACAATGTTGCCCCCTTATCCGATGGTTTAATGATGATATTATCATCTTTTTGTAGTGTGGTGATGGCTTCCCACTGCTCCCTCGAGATGTTCCTTTTCAAGGGGCTGTGTGTGTAAGTTTCACGAGAGCATGGATTACTGCCTCATGAAATATGTCGATGTTATCTTCCGCTGTTTGTGGTATAAATCTGGATGTCACTCTGAAATTGGTTTGGCTTGGTGGCCAAGTGTCAATAGCTAGTCCATGTAATATCTCATCATTGTGTTTTGGGTCAAATGGGTCAGAGATCATATTAGTGTTGGTAAGTTGTGTTTGATTTTTCGGATCATGTAATAATCTCAGTGTTTCGATGACTTCAATAACTAGGGTAGATGGATTACTCTCTTCTGACCTAGGAATAATAAAATTACCATCCTTTTTTTGCGTACAAACTTATATAAGTCAACAAGTGTTTGTGCATAGTCTATGGGTGCGTTAGGACAAATGAGAGGCCTAGTTTAAGGACTTGTTCTTCAATGTCAGTAATAACTCTATCTGATAAGTTCATTACCAATAATTGCTGTGTGTCGTCCTCCTTCACTGTCTCTTCACATTCTGGTCCCTTCTTCCCATACCAGTACTGTTGCTCTTTTCTCCTGCGACGTCATCTTCTTTGGCTTTGGTTTTTGTGCCTCTTCCTCTTGGTTTGCCCCTGAATGAGTGTTCTTGGTTTTGCTGCAGGAGGCGTAGTTCCTCGGAAAAAGAAATCATTTCTATGGGGTTAGACAAGTTGCTGTCAAGGGACTCTTGCTCAGAGCTCAAATCAGTGATGGAGCCGCTCACTCCCCTGTCCGCAACGCCAACTGCTTTATCTCTTGCCAAGTCAGCTCTTGCCTTATCGAATCTTCTTGCAAAGGTTAGTATCCGCCCTGTTCAATAATCCATTTCGTCTTGTAGAAATTTCCTTCGTTTCCTTTCAATAACTTCTTTTTCAAAGGTTTTCACTCTTTCATCAACTGTGGCAAGTACTTTCTTCACTTCATTTTGATCTGCATCTTTGTTGAAATCATCCATTATTGACTGTACTGTTGCATGAGCTCTTTATGTTCATCCCAGGCATTTTTAAATTAGGATATGGAGTGCTCTTCTGTCCATTGTTGGATATTTGGTGGTGAATATTGTGCGTGAGATGCCGCTCTCACAAAAAGAGCACCCACCCTGAAAAGTGTTTGATGGGATATATGTCATCCGTGTATATATATATATATCTATATATATATATGAAGCTCCAAAATTCCTTCGTTTTCAACAAAAGAAAGCCGCACTCGTGGGGTAACATTTAAGGCAGACTTTATTTGCTTACTCTTGCCAAGCGAACAGACGCGTTTCGGCGTATAGCCTTCTTCGGTGTTACCATCACCGAGCATCAGACATGTTTATAAAGTTTTTCATGTTGATGTTTTTAGTGGTCACAAACAAAGGACAAAACACCCACTGTGGATAGCATGAGCGCCATATTGAAACATGTTTTCTTGTTAATGATTTAGCCATAAATTGGCACCGACTCGAAATTCATAATTACGAGCAATAAATCAAAGTACAGTGGTGCAAAGATGATCTTGCCTTGGATCGGCTTGTGTCCCTTGTTAAACCGTTGTAAAAACAATGCATTTTGTGAAACAAAAGAAAACAAAGTCAAATCTGATTATCAAAATTGAGGCTTAGAATAGCATTAGAATGTCGAAATCAGATAGTATAAATCAAAATATGTGCAAATATATACAGTGCATCCGTGGTAGCTGTCAATTCACAATTACACAAAGCGTTAGTTCATAAAGTGTTATAGTATTCATTATACAGCTTAGGGTTTCATTACAGATAGATACAGAGTTAATCGAAATAGTCATAGAATAGCCATTCTATGAACCCAGATGAACAGCCGTCTCTTCCCCACTATTCAAACCTTCGGGAAACTTAGTGGACAGATCGATAATGTATCTGGACTCCAGACGCCTTAACTTACGTAGCCTGTAAACCCCCCTGATGGTATATGGGATATAGTCTAGGCCAAAATACTGTAGCTTACTTCTGTCGCTCTGATGACTTTCGCCGAAATGCTGTGCGACAGGATAAGCCGGGTCAACTTTGTCAATTGCCCTAAGGTGTTCCAAGACCCTAATCTTCAGTTGGTGTATGGTACTACCTATGTAGCGTAGGCCACAAGGGCAGACCAAACAGTACACTGCATACGGTGTACTGCAGGTGATGAACTTCGTGATGGTCTTGGTTAAGCCTACATCAGGTATGTCATACGCAAGAACTCTCTTGCTGGCTGTGCAAGCCTGCACCTGCCGCAAGGAAAAAAGCCTCTCATATCTTTTAGAGTATTGGGTCTCACTGTGTCTTTTTCTAGATGGCTTCTCACCACCATATCCTGTAGTGACCTAGCTTTTCTAAATATAACCAAGGGAGAGCTGGGTATGTCATCCCTGATTACATTATCCATCATCAGGATATGCCAGTTCCTGCGCAACATGTTTTTTAGATGATCCGCTTCAGGTGAGTAGGGGGTGATCATACGGAATTTCCCGTCCAACTTAGGGGTATTTTCCTTCGGTTTCTCTTTGAGAAGCTCTTGTCTGGAAATTTTTCTAACTCTCTGTAAAGTGTTTTCGAGTATGTTTCTGTCATAACCTCTTGAGTTAAACCTACTTATGCATTCCGAGGCAGCCGCCTCGAAATCCTGCTATCTAGAACTATTCCTCCTTAATCTAAGGAGTTCACCATAGGGTATACTCTTAATCAACTTCTGTGGATGATTGCTGCTGGCATACAGGGTCAAATTACCGGCCGTGGGTTTCCGATATAGCGCTGTGTGTAATTCACCTCTCTCAATAAACACCCTCAGGTCCAAGTAGTTGACTGCCACCGAACTAATTGAACCAGAGAAGTGTAGATTGTAGTTGTTATCATTCAAGGCATCGATATATCTCTGTGCACTGTCCATTGTCCCTTGCCACACAATGAACAAGTCATCGACATATCGATGCTATTGTACAACCCTGCCGTTGTCCTGTCCGTCTATGTGTCTGCACACCTGCTCCTCCCACCAGCCAACAAATAAATTTGCGTAGATGGGAGCGAAGCAGGTGCCCACTGCTGTCCCTGACACTTGTCTAAAGAATTGATCCTCGAATAGAAAGATGTTATTCTTGAGACAGAACTCGGCAAACTCAAGTATCATCAAGTTATGTTTCGCAAAACAAAGTTGACGTTGATCCAAAAAGTGCCGGATAGCAAACAGGCCATGTTCATGCTGAATGCATGTATATAGGCTGGTAAGCTATATATATTCTCCAGCTCACTGCACAACAGGTTACAAGCGTGCAAGCGCACACTCCTTGTCGCAAAAATGAAGGCACAATCCAAATGTGCTTGGGGTAAGTTTATTGATGGTACCAAGCTGAAAAACCCAACGCATTTCAGCGTGAACGCCTTGACCACTGGTGGATTTACAAAGTTTTAGAAACACTTATGATTACATGATTATGTGCGATGTGAATGCGGGAATAAGACAAAACAAATGAAGGACTAACAAAGAAGAAGAGCACCATCTCATATGTAAGGAATCAGCCATTTTGTTATGGTTTTATGCAGTATTTATAGGAATCAACATACAACCATGTATATATGATTCAAAAGAACCACATTAATGGAACCAGCTTGGCAATCAGATTGTTACAACAGATTCCAAATTATAAATGTCATGTGCCACTACCAAATTTCATCACAGTAGGTAGCGTACACCCGTATTTCACAAGCATCATCACATTCAAAATTACACAAATTACTGCAAAAATTCAAAATTACAGATATCACTTGCTGCAACCCAATATCATCACAGTTGATAGTGCATGCTCGTATTTCATAAACATCAAGACTAATATGGCTGCATGTATATAATACGAGTACATCCTGAGCCTCATGGGGGTAAATGTCAAAAACAGCAAGGAATCAGATGTATGCTAAAATACAAATGCAGAGATGAGTTAGATAATGTCCACATCCTGCACAATAATGCCCAAGTGGGCTGATGCCTTGGATATACAATGACCTTAGGAAGTCCAACATAAACCATATTATAAAAAGGCATGCATACAAATACATGAAAGAATAACAGCCACACAGATAACAGTAATGCCCAAGTGGGCTAATGCTGTAGGTACTACGTGGCCCTAAATAACCTATATCAATAACGCCCCAGTGGACCAAAAATCGTATAATTTAAATAATCAATATGCAGTTCTTATCTAGGGCATGGTGTGATGTCCATGGTAGTTTAGGCCTACATATTTAATCCCATAATTTACAAAATTGACATCAATTCAAAGAGATACCATTGTTGTGCTCAAGGGCATTTACTGATTCCCCACCTGAAATGAAAGGCATAAACAAAGAATCATAATATGGTCCTTATGTCTGGTGCCCTATTCTATATGAAAAATAATTAATGTAAAGGTGAAAAATTGTGAAAATACTCAAAGTGACTTATAAAATTGAGATTACCCGTTTAATAGCTAATGACAACAGGGCACGACATTGACAAATTAGTCTATTAAGTAGTGATAACTCAAAGCTTCCCTATTAAATAAAAAACAGCCCTAGCTGAACAAAGTGCAAGTAGAATTAAGCAGCTTTAAGGGAAAAGGGGACTAAAAAGTTTCATACACTGTTCAAGATGAATCACCCAGAAACCATGCTAATTCCTCTTCGGAATCCAAACCTTGAGGGGCTCTGGCTGGTATCTAGCTCCAAAATATATTTGGATTCCAGTTGTCATAATATGCGTACCCAATCGGCCCCCCCCCCCCTTGATGGGGTGAGGGACACGATCAATAACAAAGAAATGCAAAAGGTTGCGATTACTCTTTTGCTGTTCTTCAAAGTGGCGTGCCACCGGATACACCTTATCTTTATTCTGGATGGCCCTCTTGTGCTCCCGAATGGGTTTTTTCGCAGGAAACATAGTGCTGCCCACATAATGCTTATAGCATAGACACGTCAGCACACAGACCCAGAAATATGAGAGACAACTTAGGTGGTTCCCTAGCACTCTCTCAGTATTTGTGACATGGTAGTAGACCTTTTTAACATTCGTACTAAACTTGCATGCCTTACAAAACTTGCAGGTAAAGAAGACTTGTGTGCCAGAGCCTGTTTGTCTGTTTAGCGACATCTCATTGGCCCACAACCTATCCAGTAATGAATTCCCTTTCCTGTATGAAATGTTCGGGTACTCAGCTAACACTTCATTCAAAGTAGGCTCTGTTTTTAAATTCTTCCAATGTCTTCCCAGACACCTTTTCAGGTCTTGTGAAGTCGTGTTATAGGTGGTAACATACCTAATGGTGTTATCATTGGCACTAATAACCTTACCCTTGGGAGCTAGCATCTCCTCACGTCTCAAAGAGCTGCTTTGTCACATGCTTTTTGAATAGTCTTGACTCTATAGTCAAGATCTCTAAATCTGTTTACCAAATCAGTATCAGAGTTGCAGTTCCTATGAGCCCAGAGGAGCTCACCGTATGGGATGCTCTGAATCAACATCTTGGAATGGCCACTGTCCGCATTAAGTAAAAGTATTACCTGCAGTTTTTTGTGGAATAATCTGAATGTAATTTGATTATTAACCACTGCAATCTGTATATCTAGAAACTCATTGCAATTCTCACTGATATTGCCTTCAAATCTTAGATTGAAATCATTCGTGTTGAGGAGAGAGATAAAGTTGGCTGCTTTCCTGGCTGCCCTCCCATTCAATGAAAAGATCATCAATATAACACAACCACATTTTTATGAGGTCGTTATATTGTTTGTGAGCCTTGGACACCTGCTGCTCCCACCACCCCATAAAGAGGTTGGCATAACTGGAAGTAAAGCAGGTGCTCATGGCAGTCCCTTGTCTCTGTCTAAAAAAGCTGTTATTGAAAATAAAAAAAATATGTTAAAGACAGAAATCAATCATAGTCAATAAAATGTCATTGTGCTGCAAAAAGGAAATAAAGCGTGACTTTAAAAAGTGCTTACAAGCCTGAAAGCCATCAGTATGTTTTATGGAGGTGTACAAACTGCACACATTCAAAGTTATCAACAGAAAATTGTCTTGCCAAACCACATCTTTGATTTTATTCAGAAAATCTTTACTTTCCTGTATGTAGGAGGGTAACATCTCCACATAAGGGCGCAAAACATATTCTATATACTTGGAGGTTTTTCCAATAATGAACCCATAGATGACATAATGGATCTACCTGGTGGTCTCAGTGGGTCCTTATGTAGTTTTGGCAACAAATAGAGAATTGCTATCATGGGAGATTGATTGAGAAGGTAAGAATACTCATACTATTCCAAAATACCCTGTGTGTGCCAGGTTTTCATCACCTCATGATACAACAGATTCAAACTCTCTATATTCTCTTAATGGATCCTCTCATAGCACTCCAGTTATCCAATTTCCGCATACCTTCCTTCAAGTAATCTTCCATATTTAATACTACAACATTGCCCCCTTGTCTGATTGACAAATTACTCTACTGTGATCAGATTGCAATGACTTTACAGCAAGTCTTTCATTTTTATTCAGATTGTCATTCCTCCAATTTTTCTTAATAGCCAATTTTTTCAAATCTTTGATCACCAAAGTTTCAAAAATGTCAATCCCACATGGGGGAAGTGAGGGGTTAAAGGTAGACATTGGTTTGGGTCGTAGCCATTTTACCCCAGAGTCAACCCAATAGCTCGCCTACATCTCCAACCCCGTGTTTTCCTAACATCACTCCTATTTTGCAGCCCACTGTGGAATTCCCTGCTCATCGTCACGCATTTCGTTCAGCGGACAATGTAGCAGAAACTCCATTGGGACCATCTGGAGGACAGGAACCGAAAACTCATATTGAGGTTTTGAAGTTCTTGTCCTGGAATGTAGCGGGCATTGCAAATAAAATCCACATAGAGGATTGGGATCTCTTAGTGGAAGAGAGTGACATTTGTCTCTTTCAGGAGACTTGGGCAAGGGATTCCCTGAGTAGAACGGGCTATGCAGTCCTCGAAATCCCGGCCATTTGGAGTGGAAGGGGAAGGCCTTCGGGGGGTTTGGCGGTTTGGGTGGCTACGCATATTGGGTGTTCCATGGAGAGTATTCCCACGTCCTCCCGGGACATCCAGTGGGTGCTTCTTAGATGGCCTAATGCTGTAAATCTGTCAATTGTCAATGTATATTCCCGCCCTGTCAGTGTGGGCTCGGAATCACCTACCCTTGATGACCTTTCGTCCTTCCTGGGCCAACTTCCTAGTGATTATAAAATAGTAACGGGAGGTGATTTTAATTGTCATTTTGAACCTCTGGATGGTCTAAAAGATGGCGCTATCACTTCTGAAGATGACTATTGGGGTGTTCCACCTTGCCAATCCCCCATCCAAAGACCTGGTCCCCCCTTGCAGTACAAATCATGTCCCTCACACTGAACTGTGCGGTGAGGGCTTGCAACGGACGAACACCGTCCGACAGTCCCTCTCTGTGTACTTTTAATAGGAGGGACCATGAATCAAGATTGAATTATATTTTTGTCGATATTTCCTTATGGCCCAAGGTCCAAGACTTTAGGATAGTGCCTAGAACAGACAGTGACCACAACGCACTGTTACTAGTAATGAAACACCCCGCTCCCCCAGGCGAGCCACTTCTTTCCAACCAAGGTGGCGACCCTGGGAACTTGGTTCTTACCTCCAACAGACGTAGGGTTAAATGGGGGAATATAATTAGTGCAGAAGATAACATAAGAAGGATTTATGAAGTAGCTCTCCCCAAATTTGAAGAAATGGAGGATCTAATCAACTTGCCAAGGCAAGCAGATTTCAACGAGCAACTGGGCCAAATCCATGATAATTTGGTGGGAGCTCTAGGCGAGGTTTTCTATCCCGTGGTACCCTCGCGACGTAAAAAGACCAGAACTCCTACCTGGTATAATTCTTCATGCAAAAAGGCCAAAACAGAGCTCATTGCCTCAATAAAAGTAGGCAAAGACAGGGGTAGGGTAGCTGAACTTAGGCGGGAGTATAAGGCGGCCCTGGCACTAGCAAGGTCAGAGTGGGACTGGAACCACTGGCAGGAGCTTTCTCTAGCACTCGAATCCAGGGACATGAAAAAATTCTGGTCCTTGGGTAATTTTGGCACAAGAGAGCCCAAAGTTGCAGTAGAGCCAAATATTGCATCTTCTGTGTGGGAAGAGCATTTCGGCAAACTTTACCAAGAGATTGAACAACCCACAATTGACGATATTACCCCTGGAGATTTATCAACTTCTGTAACTGCTATGGAATTTACCCTAGGGGAGGTGGTGGGTGCAATGGAGAGATTGGCAAGGGGGAAGGCCCCTGGACTGGATAGATTGCCCGGCGATCTATTCAGATACCATTCGGAGATCTGGGGACCATATTTTACAATCCTTTTCAATGCCATCTTGGGAGGGATGAAGATCCCCTGTACTTGGCTGGGGGCTGAGATAGTGCCCATTTTTAAAAAGGGTTCCCCTCTGCTCCCAGCCAACTACAGGCCGATCAGTCTAATAGATGTCCCCCAAAAACTCTTCTCCCGTCTTCTCCTGGATCATCTCATGGACTGGATGGAGGCTAATGAAATCTTGAGCCCACTGCAGGCTGGCTTCAGGAAAAACACGTCCACCATGGACCAGATCTTCCGCCTCGTCCTCCTGTTTTGGAAAACGGTGAGGATAGAGGGGGGGAGACTGTACATGGTGTTCGTGGACCTGAGGTCAGCCTTTGATATGGTCCCACGCAAAAAACTATGGGAGGTCTTGAAAAAGCTTGGTGTTCCCACACAAATATTATATGCCATAACTAGGCTCCATGATAATAACTACGCACAGGTTAGGTGTGGGCGGGATGGAGCGTTGTCCTCTAGGTTTCCTGTACACAGAGGGGTGAGGCAGGGTTGCGTCCTGGCGCCAACCCTGTTCTGCCTCTTTGTCAACAATATCATATCCCACCTGGACAACGTTAAGGATAATGATGCCCCCTTTTTGGCAGGCAGGAGGGTGCCAGCTGTTATGTTTGCTGACGACACCCTCCTGCTTTCCAAATCTCCGATGGGGATACAAAGGATCCTGGATGGAGTTGGTCTTTTCTGTATACAGCATGGTCTAGAGATCAATACAGAGAAGACCAAGTTTATGATTTTCAACCCATCCCCAAAGAATAGACCAAATCGCACCCTGGGCGAAGCCAGTCTGGAAAGGGTTACAACTTTTCAATACCTGGGGGTCACATTGCAAGAGAATCTCTCTTGGGACCCCCAAATATTAAAATCCCGGTTGAAGTTGTCCCAACTCTCAGGTGCCATTTTAAAGGTTGTGAACACCTCCACCTTTAAACCCATAAGCCCGGCATTAGAACTCTATAAAACTCAAGCCAAAGCAGCTGCATCTTATGGCAGCGAACTTTGGGGGTACAAAGCGGGGCGTGAACTGGCTAAGGTGGAAAATAATTTTTTACGACGCCTTTTGGCACTTCCTCGTAGCACACCTTCAGTCCCCCTAAGATTAGATGTGGGATTACCTTCCATTGCCATAGAACTGGAGTCAAAGCCACTAAGATTCTGGCATAGGCTTTGAACCACTAGCGAGCTCGTTCACTACAGGCGTGATCTCACCCATGTAATGTGCTTGAACAAGCGCGATAGAATCCCATGGCTGGCCTTTGTCAAAAAGGAATTATATCGGTTGAAACTCAAGGAATTATGGGAGGACCCAGAGCAGGGGTGTCGATCCATTTCTCGCAAAAACCTGGTGCAAGTCCATAAGGAATCTAGTTTGGCTCTCCTTCTGTCGGCCACCACCAACGGCACCCTGACCGACCGATTTTTGGAATTCAAGAATTCCTATGATTTTGAGACTTTATGGACATAATATCCCCCACCCTAGCGAGGAAATTGTTTATACAGTGGAGGTTAGGCACTCTGCCCTTAAAAACCTTCACCTGTAACTGGCTTAAGGGGGGGATAAATGCTGTCCTGGATGTCAAATGTATGATGAGGAGGAAATTCATCTCTTTTTCTTCTGCCCTACCTACAGCAGACCCAGAAAATACTGGCTGGTGCCTTTATGCAGGAATTTGGGATCTAGGTCTTACCTGTCTGTATATAGAATCCTAAAAACAAGCACCTTGCCCCATATTGTATTCGCTGTGGCTAAGTTTATTATGGCTTTGTGGCTGATAAGAAAATAATTGCTACCCACCTAAATGTATAAAGGCTGATGTTTCTCCCACTCATTCATAACCAACCATTTTAATACTGAATTATTTTCTTTTTTTTAAAATTTTATGCAACTGAGTTTCCAATGCCATTTTTATCTTTGGTATACTTTTAAAGCTCATGGAGAAGTGTGGCTCACTGGTTAGAGGCGGCAGACCCGTAAGCAGAGAACGGCCCGGGACCAGGGTTCGATTCCCGACGCGGCAGGGTCGTGGACCAGGGTCAGCGGACTCGATAATTCTCGCCTCGGTGCCTACTCTAGTCAGAAACCACACTCGGCAACTCTGGGCATCAGCTTGCCTCATCTTCACAACGGCCCCCACAGACCGCCGGGGATGCTTGGTCACACCTTAGAGATACCCATCAGGGACCATCTCTCAGGGTGAGCCAGGACTGGTTCCCCAGCGGTCGAAGAGTGGAGATACTCCTCCGGGAGTCGATTCCTAGCGCTATATAAACCCACAATTAAATTAAATTAATTGAATTAATTAATTAAATTAAATTAAATTTATCATTGCATCTTAAATTGGAAAGTACCTTTTAAACGTGGTTGTATAAATGTATTTTGTGTGAATCTTTTATGGTGTTAACGACCGAAATAAAGAAATTTTGGATTGGATTGGATTGGTTTAAAAACATTTAGACAACTCAAATTGACCTTAAAGCCCAATGAGCCAGCATCAATAGGTGAAAGATCTGGATTGTCCGAATCAAATACATTCAAAGCAATTAAAGTGTCAACCTCGTCAATCTTCAGGTTGGTAGGTGTTGGTCGTGAAGAGGTAATATGAAATGAGGATAGTTTAACTTTCAGTTCATGCCATTTACGCAATCTGAGTTTCCTCACAAAGTGAAAGAGATCGATTCTTTCTTGTGGGTAAGAAAATGAGGTTATGGGACAAAATGATAAGCTATATTGTAACACCTTATGTTCTATGTTACTTACTGGATGTTAGACATATGTTCCACATTGTTGTTGTCCTTCATTTTCCCCATCTCTTCTGGCCCTTTGTTTCCATTCCCACTGGGGCTGTTGCTGCTTTTGCTCCATCGACCTCTCCTTTTTTTTTGTAGACATGGCTCTATCTCCATTTACTTTCCCTCTTCCTCTGCCTCTCCCACTTTGGGCCCTTCCCTGCCCCGACCTCTGTCCTTCTGCCAATTCTGCTGATTCTTGTTCTGGTACAGCAGATAAAATTCCTCCCCAAAATTTTTCGGGAAAGAAACAACTTTATCACCTACTGTGCCATCTTCTGGGATGTCATTCTCTCTGACATAACTCCCGGTTTCACTCATTGCAGTTATTTCTTCAGGCAACAAGCGTGCACGTTTGTTGCTTACATGGTCAAATGTCCGACTGAAGGTAAACACTCTTCCAACCTGATAATCGATTTTGTCTCTCAAAAATGTCCTTTCTTTTTTAGCTGTGATCTCTTCTTCATGTGTGTCTATTCTATTCACAATATCCTCAATTTTAGTTGTAAATACATCTTGGCTCTCCTATTTTTTTTAATTTCCTCTCATAGTTCTTCAATTGTTTTCAGAAGGACTGTACGCTTCTTCCAGGCAAACTTTATTAAGAGAGACAACATATAATTGGAACAGTCCATCATTTGTTTGCTGTAACACTTTTTGCCCTAAGTGGGATGGGTATGCCCAGGCGTGGGTCCCTTGCTCACTGTGCCACTGGATTCAAGCGAGCCTGGCTGAAGAGGGTGGCATACCCTGAAAATGGTCCCAGAATGCTTGTTTCCGGTCCAGGGAGGACCTGGGCTGCCAGTTCCATCTGGACTGTTCCCATAGGGCACAGGGTCAAGACTGATTTGCATATGGCTAGGTCTGAATTAGGGTGGCGTAGTGGGCAAAATAACAATAGATTTAAACCAGATCTTTTGACTGGGGGAGAATGTTTGCACTGTCAGCATTCTGTCCATCATTTGTTTGCTGTAGCTCCAGTGGGGGGGGGATGCAAGGCTGCACCATATTCTTCTAAATCTGGTGCAGCCTTATGCTTCTGAAGTGGCAGAGTGAGCCTATTTAGCCATGACGGCTAAGGCCTCACTCTGCCACTTCTTTGTAAATCTCCCCCAAAATAGGCTATTTGCCACTACTAGGACATGCCACTCATAAAGGCAAATGTTCTAGTTTGTACTTGCACCCTGTCCATAGGACTACCTAGGACCTACCTTATTAGTGACCTATGTGTAATAAAAGGTGAGTCTAAGTCTCAGCAACAGGTTTAAATGCCAGGTCAAGGTGGCAGTACACTGTGCACAAGGGTCCTGCTGTGGCAGGCCTGAGAAATGTTTTGAAATGCTATATCTGTGGATGGCACAAGCAGCACTGCAGGCCCAGTAGTAGCATTTAATTTGCAGGCCCTAGGTATATGGTATACCATTTTACAAGGGACCTACAAACAAGTAAATCAAATATGCCAAACAGGTCTAAACCCATCATGCCTTGTTTAGAGGAGAGAGCACATGCACTTTAGCACTAATTAGCAGTGGTAAAGTGCCCAGATTCCTAAGAACAACTGAAAGAAGGTCAGAAAAATAGGCAAAATGTTTGGGGGGAATCCTGCAGAATGGGCCCTGTCCAAAAATAAATAAATTACATTACATACATATAATAAGCAAGAATTTTGTTCCATAGGTCCTCCAGTGGCAAGGCGCGCCTGCAGTCAGACTCTGTGTGTATGATGTAGAAATAGTCAATATGAGTACAGAAAATGTGGCCCCACAATGTGGTCATGCATCGGCTGTGCCGCACTTACAGCATCAAGGACTCTGCTCGGCTCAATGACCTAAGAGCTCATCATTGTGGCTTGAATGTTACCTGATTGCCTCGTTCGTCCAGTTAAAAATGAGCCGACAGGCAGCGTGTTTGTTGTGCGTGACTCGTGGTGGATTTTGGGTGTTAGATAGCTAGTCTGTGCACCCAAACAAAATGGCCATGCACGATGGAACCATTTCCTAGTTCCCGTCGGGCTGCAGGTAACTATTGTAATGAAGCATGTGTAATTTCGAAGACGCACATTTAGTGCGCTTCGTGATTTCATGTACCTGAAAATGGTGGGGCACGTTTATCATGCCCAAACCAATAATGCCACAACAAATGGCTTCCATACGCCTCATTACAGGGATGAGGCTGGCGGTAGAGGAAGGGATAAGGCAATGTGTGTTAAAATCTGGTGCTGCCACAATCATATTGAAAAATGTATTAAAGGTGTGCAAAATATTTAGATAAAATGAAAGAGTAGTGATGGGTAAAACTCTGACACAGTAACCATTATGATATTGTAATACAAAACCTACGTGTAGGGGAGGGATCCTCTCTAGTTTCAAGGGGAGAGAAACGCTTCTCATGTCATAAAGCCCACTAGGAAGGTTTGGTGGGATGTGTCAGCGTGTCTTATACCGTGAATTGCCCCCCCAAGATATTGTCATTCAAGACCATGTTATGGGTATTGAATTTAAAAACCCATCTTTGCTCTTTTTAAAAAAAAGTCTTCTTTCGCATTTGGCTATCACATATACATGTTCCAGGATTACCCACGGATAATCCGAAACGTTGTGTTTCTTTTCAATGTAGTGGGTAGACATCTTAGTTGTTGCTCAACCACATCTGAGGTTGCTGCAGTGTTCCCCTATTCTGGTTTTCACCTTGCGAGTGGTCATCCCAAAGTAGTGTAACTTACATGGGCATGTGATCATATACAAAGGAGTCCCTCGGACTCTTGCCTCTCCTATGAGAGAATATATGTTTTGGTAGGTTTAGAGGGCCACTATTCAAGATCCGTCAGTGTTTGTTAATCATCTTGCTAACATTATCGGATGCTACATTAAATGTTGTAATGCAAATAGGGCTGTTCTCCTTTACCTTCTGTTGGACATGGTCCAACAGAGCATCACTGTTGTTTTTGCAAGCCCGTTTTATTGCCCTACCCACTACTCTCATGGGTATTTTCTAGCCTTATGTTTAATTTCTAAACGTGCAGCTTGTATTTGGTAGTCACAGACTTCCAAGCAGTTGCACCTTAGCCCCAGAAATTGGCCGAAGGAGAGATTTTCCTTCATGTGTCATTGAAGGAAACTGTCTTGAAGTAAGAGACAGTTTTCTGTGGTAGGTTTTTCATGTAGTAACACCGATGTACCTTCTTTCTCACCATACAATATAGCAATAAAAGTTCCATCTCAGATCTTTACAATGGACAACCTGGTGAACATGCAACTAAAATACTATTAAATAGTTTAAATTATTATGAAATGTTAAAACTTCAGTCCTTTCTTTTTCCGCACAATACTGACAGCAAATAAAAACCTACTAAAGCCAAACACTATCGGTTGTGAGGTGTCTGTTTTCAGTATTCTTAAAGCCTCTGAGAATTTCCTAGTCATCAGTCTTAGACATAACGGGTTAACCCATTTCCTTCTTGGAGCAGCATAAGCTGGGCAGAAGAATAGGGGATGCGCTATGTCTTCTTTGACATTGAAAGTACATAGAGTGCAATTAGTTTCCCCCTCAATTGATCGACCCTGAGACCATTTAGCTGTTATCGGATTTACCTAAACGGTATCGAACCAAAACCTCATAAAAATTAGCTTTGCCAATTGAGGATGGATCTCATCAAGAGCAAATTCAATACTTGGCATTGGCTTAAAACTAAAGAACTGTAGAAAAAGTATTGCCAACCTAGAATCAAGGTGCATTTTATTTAATATTAATTCCCAGTAAGTGTGTATTAGCTCATCCTTGGAACCTACAGTTAGCGAATCGGGATCGGACCAAAAACTGCTCAGACCCAATTCGCAAAGCCAGGTCCACATATGGCAAAGCCAGAGAAAAGTGAGTTGGCTATCTAATTCCATAAGTTCATTCAGTCCTTATCTGTAAGGGCTAAGTTCTTCAATTACACAATTTCCGATATAATAGTGGTCTCAATGATCTTTTGCCATTGATTTTGCCAAATACACGCGTGAAGACATACATTTATGGCCATATATGGACCTGGCATATCTTTGGGTAGTGTCTCTTCCTCCTCCCAAACAAGGATCCTCACAGCTCCCCTAGTCTAATTTCAAATAGCCTTAAAGAATTTCATTTTCCAACAATAATGTCATCAATCACAACTAGCAGTTTGTTTCAAACCAGGAAATAATTCTTCACCCACAATTCTCATTCAGCTTTAACACCCAACAACAGCACGGCACAACCACCAACTGCGTGTGGCACTGTGATGCAACAACCAATGACAGCGCAAACACCAACAGACCAATCACAACATTTCACACTCTGACATATTTCTCACATCTCGCAGAAGCTCACCATCCTTTACAATTTTCTTTGATCATTGCAAACCAAGCACAATATCAAATGTAAAGCAAATGCAACAACTTTGTCTGCTCCTCTAAACAGTTAGTAGTATTCAATCACACAAGAAATGGTCTGCACCAACACTTTCCGACCTGCTCTGACTCACACTTGAGTGAAACGTTACCCAGTGAGGAATCACCCACTGGTAATAAATGTAGCTTTACTCTGAGCAAAAGGATCTACCACACCAACCACACATTACTCTCACACAAAGATGTCTGTCTCTATCTCAATTGTGTAGACGACGACGTCTCACAACGTACACCACCAAACTTAGCAGACAAGTACAAAACAGTGTTTTCTACACTGATAACTTATTACCACCCTGGGATATTAGGCTACATCGAAACTAAGAACACCTTCAAATTCTTTGCATTAAGTGCTTCCACATCAGCGCAACAACTTAAAACATTGCTGCATCACACCATGCAATATCAGCAAAATACGGCAAGCTAGACATAAGCAATTGCAACGCGCAACCCTATTAATGCTCACTCCTCTGCTGTTACAGCTCCATTCCAAATTGCTGGAATTCCACTGCTCCTCTGAATTGGAACATGGGCTTTGGGACTAAAACTGGGCTTTGGCAAGTTACGGGTTCTTGCATAGATATAGTAACTCAATAATATATGTCTCAATAACTGAACTAGCCGATAAGTTACGATCTCAGAGCATGCAAGAGCATGGCTCAGAATCTCTGCACCAATAGTTCTGTTTAAGTTGATGGAGACGAAAAGGGAGTAAGCAAATTTAAAGGAATTTAATCTCTGTGAAACCATTTGGCCGCACAATAGGAGTAATTAAGTGGTTCATTACAATTTATTGATTCAATTCAACCAACACGAATATCAAAAGGATATTAAAAAGGTACAGGATTGCAGCTGATAAACAGAAATCATGCAGTACATTCAGTCTCATATGATTCAGATATGAAATAGCCACAACAATACAGAATACCACGAATAGAAATAGATGTTACATAAAGAAACTCGGGTATTCCCTCCTAAATACAAATAATTCTAGGTTGACAATAAGGATGCATTCTAGAATGGGGTCTTGAGGAAATTTGGAAATGTGAGACGGAGTCAGCATAGTGAAGACTAAAGTAGAAGTATTTCAGAACTGGAATAAGTATTTAGCATAAAGCTTCACACCCGCAGGAATAAAGGAAGCAGAGGGGTATGTACCTCTCAATGTCCAAGTGAATCTGCTTTAACCCTTAACAGTGTGAATGCTAATTAAAACATGCAGAAACGCAACATCAGATGTATCCTTCCCCATCCCTCCAGGGACCAATGGCGTCCAACCTCACATTATGCATTTCAACATTACCATTACCATTAACATTACCTGCAAAGGAAAAGACAACCTTACAAAGCAAAGTACATTTTAAAGCCAAGACTTTAGTCAGGCTAGCTTTAACCAAGTACTTAATCTGCACTCTGATTTCATGGTACCAGCTGCTTTCTTTCATTACTGCAAACAAAGGCTCTGCCCTCATTACATTGTATGGGATACCCTGAAAGAAGTAATTAAGGGGGCAACCCTCAGACATACTATTCAAATCGGTGGGGTAATTAAAGCTGCAAATTATCTGATTAAAGAACAATTACTGGGGCTAGAAATCAAACATGGTACTGGTGGACCAGGATTTCCGTAAATTAACCACATCGCTGCGGCGGCTATTCCACCGCAGCGCTAAGGGTGCGGGGCGGCCGCGCGGCGGGTGCATGCTGGTGACGGAACCGCTCTGTCATCAGCCGCGGTTGGGCTGTGCTCATGACGGAGCGGTTCCGTCATGGCCCCGCCCGCTCAATAGAACGCCCAGCGCAGGCGCGGAATCCGCGCCGCACACGCGCGGCGGCCGGGCCATGACAGAACAGATCCGTCATCAGCACAGCGCCACCGCAGCTGATGACGGAGCAGTTCCGTCATCAGCATAGAAAGAGTTAAAGCTGCTCGACATAAACCTCCTACTGTGTGAAAATTAATAACAACAGTTGTGAAAATAACAGAGGAAATATTAACACAGGCTAATTTATAAAAAGAATCGAGAAATGTGCAGGAAAATGACAAATGGTTCCTGTAGGCCGCAAAAGTTTTCTGCACGAAAGACAGCAGAGAAATAATGTTAAGGGGTTTGAGTTTTCATGTGCAACGTGGATGAAACACGTTAACATAAGAGTTTTACACGAGCGATGGTATTTACATAGAATAATCATTGAAAATGTTTGTGTTTATATTAGAATAATAGAAGACTAAAATGAATAATGAAAGGTATCTTTTTATGTGAACAAATAACTGAGTCTGTTCATTTCTCCTAAAGAAAACTGCTCGCTTTACAGAGAAGCCCTCAAACCACTGTTAGGGATAATTTGCTTTTTAAACATAGGCTGCAGAACAAATGTACTTTTTTCCTTCAATATGATTGTTGTGTTCTTTTCTTATCGACGGCTACATGGTTGGAATATCAGCGTAATTTCTTACTGTCCGAGGAAATGTTTTGTTTGTGGATAACTGCTCTAGTAAAATGTTGCAAATGTTTATAAGATGTGTGGGAGCCTAGGAAATAGAATATTGTGATTTGCTCTGCTGAAGGACGATGATAACCGCATGACTCTAAACAAAGCACTTTTGAGAATGAGGTGCGATGGAAGTGGTGTGACTGAATACCCTGTGCTCCTGAACCAATGAAAACTGTGAACTGCTTGGACTTTGATACTAAGTAGGGATGGACTTTCACATTTAGGGTATACCTATTACTGTTAGAGTCTATGTTTTAGGTGGACTTGAGCTGAGGCTGTGAGGGTGAGAATCTTCGTGTAAGCTGTTTCCTGTAAGGAGAGAGCTGTGTTGCTGTTTCCTTAAGCTCCTTTATGACTGATGCTGTCTGATCCTGACTCTTTGCTCCTCACATCTTTGTGAGGTTGCCCCAGGTTTCCCTTCCGGCCAGAGGGTTAGTTCTTCAGACTACTAGCAAGCATTACTTTGCTTTTTCTTGTGTGATGAACTGTGATTTGATGATGTACCTTTGTTTGACCATTTCATATGCTTTTAAAGAAATAGATAGAGCTGAGTGAATAGTAAAATTGAGTCTTAATATTGATGATTGTGAATAATTAGATTTGCACATTGTGATGTATAGTTGGTTTGTGGAATATTTCCCTTTGTTGTAGGTCCTCATTAGGTGGGTATTATCTGTCTTAACAGTTGTCAGTCCATGACAAATTTCAAATGGTTCATCAGAGGATCAGTTATAGTTATGGGCCAAATTTGGTTTCATAAGGAGAAAAGATTAGTGGGTATTAAATTGGTTACTTGTGGTGAATATATGCTTACACCGCGTTTCTGCTGCATCTGTACGATTATATTGGGCCAAATTCAAGCTCACAAGATTCAACCTTCCATACTGAACTTGTCAAGCAACTATGCACTGTTACCTTATGCTTGTGCATAGTAGGGCTCGTAGAGACGCAATGGACCAACTTCCCAGTACCCTATGCAGTAACCAGTGATTAAATAGCCACGTAAGTTAAAAAATAGGGATCAAGGAGGGGGAGGGCCGGACTGGATACTGGACATTGTGTTGGCTCTTGTTGTCGACCTGCTAGGTAACAAGGTAAACGTCAAGGTAAGTACTTGGTCTACACTCTACAGATTAGACTTTCCTATCTTCTACACTACTTCCTCCTTGTATGCCAGTTCCTACCTTCAGTCTGGAGCTGGTATGAGGAACATCCTAGTATGTATTTGTGCTGCTTCTGATTCGTTAGCGCAGGATGTGAGGAAGTATGTGTCTAGTTGAAGTGTTTCAGTTTTTCTTCTGAAGTGACATCATCTTAATGGGAAAGATACAGGCATTGAAACGTATGTTCTTTTACAATATTCAAAAACTACACTTTCTTCAATAAAACATTCAACCTACAGCTTACTTTTGTAGACTCTTCAAATCTTCTCTCCAAATTGTCCTTCTTTTCTAAAAATGAAATAATAGAGAGATACTTCCCAACATATTACATTATATGTAAAACGCATCAAAGTTCTAAAAGTCAAATCCTTCAAAATGTCCCAAATGTCCAAAAGAATTCAAAGAGTTTCTTCTGTTTGATCTTTTTCCTGTCCTAGAAAAAGTGTCCAAAAATTGTCTTTCAATAAAGATAACTCTGTCTTGAGATGGACGCCTATTGAGAAATCATTGTAATTAACTTTCTTTTTGTCCATTCAGGTGCAGGTCCCGTGGTTGCTGTGGATTTGTGGATTCTTGGAAGTCTTCTGGAGGAGTCAAAAAAAGCTGGAACTTCGTCATCTTTACCGGTAAGACAACCGCGATGCAGGTCCTTTCACGAAGGCACAACGAAGGCTAAGCACCTCTTGGAAGCTGGGTGTGGTCTTAAATAGCAAGATCACACCCAAGATGGCCGTTACATTTGTCCACGTAGGATGTGAACGTCACTCGCAGTGCATCTGATTTTCTGTGCCAGATTTTACAGCGAGCACAGAAATAAAGCGTCTTGTCTTTACTGAGTGCTCCCTGCACTTCACTTCTGTTCGTAGCATTTCTTAGCGCTTTTATTATCAAAACATCATTTTAGAATCCCCACTTTTTAGGCAAAATTAATTTAATCTGCTTAGCTATTATATATTGTCAGTAACCCATCTTTATAAAACATTGTAGAGAATGGATCTGTAGTGAATAAAAAATGGTCCAATCCAAGTAGTTTCTTCCAAGTGTATTTATTCAGAATACGATGTTAAGTCGAGCCCCACCAGGAGCAGCCTTCCTACTGCTCAGCCCATCCACCAACTGACTCAGACACTCACCAACATTCTCTCACCACAGTCACACTGGCTGAGCAGCAATTATACCACATCTCGTTTCTTTATATTAAATACAGAAGGACTCTAAAGTGAAAAACAATGAGGTCTGATGCAAGCAAAGGATGGCATAGTAACAATAGCATGCAATAGAATGATAACAGAACCATTGCCAGGCAGAAACGTCAGCATGAAGAAAATAGGTGGGAAATATCATGCTAATAAATTAAAAGAGAGAGAAAAAGGGAACACAGTGCTATAAGAAGAATACACTCGTGCACCATCTTCCTTTCTACAACAGCAACTACTACACCACAAACCACAAACAAACCCAGATACCTAAAACATGCTAGCTGTCCAGGCAAACACGAGAAAAGTAAATGGGTGCCAACCACAGGTGCAGTAGGAAACCATTGTACATTAACCACAAAGCTGTAGAAAATCATTCCACAGAAAACTAACAGCAAAAGGTTGCCCTCCACCCTTACCCAGAGTAAGGGTGGTATATGTGGAAGGGGCTTCACATTGAACATGAACAAGTACACAATGCGGGGGGCGTGGCCAACAGCATGGCTGGCTAGGAGGTGACTCTCCGGAGCTCCCAGCGAGCTGCATCGAAATCCGTCAAAATACTTATCCCAGAACTGCCAAAATAACGTTAGAGTCACCGCGGAGCAACCGGACCCCATGGAGACTACTCTATCACAGTTTCCACGACTGTAGTCACCAAAACACCGTCTTTGATCCCACGCATCGGGAGATCCGATGGCAACAAGATGGCGGATGCCGAGACAGGGAACCGGGACCGGCGCTGAAGTCGGGCGGCCGGGTCTGCACCAGGTCCGCTGGTGGTCGGCAGCGGTGACGAGCCCGAGTGAAGGAGCCCCTGTGAGGTGCCACGCTGACAGTGGGGGCTCCGGTGCGGTGTCTGGGAGCCCCGTCGGGACCAGTGCGCTTTACAAACATGGCGGCCGGGGCGGTGCTGCGCTGCTGAGACTGCCCCGGAGACCATCCCCCAGCGGACCAGCCGACCGGGAGGAGAGGCGGTGAGGAGCGTTTGGTGGGCCCCGTGGGGTGCAGGGATATCGGGGAAGGCCCCCCCTGAGGAGAAGTCGGGACCTCCTAGACCACCGGGCACTTTACCAAGATGGCGGCCGGGGCCGTGAAGTAGTGCCGGAGAGCACCACGAACTTGCTCCTGGCCCCCCCGCCGTGTCTATGCCCTGCCGCCCTCCAGGCATATCACGGCCACCGGTATGGAGTTGAAATCGAACCCCCCGGACCTGCATTGCCCCTGACGGTGTGGGGGTCTACTAAGGGTGTCCCTGAGGCCCCATAACCTGCTGGGGAGCCCCCGCCTCCCTTAGAGAGACGTTCAGAAACGTCGGGGGTCGAGAAGACGCGGGGGAGTGCCACAATCCGCGACCCTCAGACCCAGAGAGAAGATACCTCCTATGGTCGTTGGATGAGCCAGCCGGCACAACACGCACTCCTGAACTGCGACAGGTATAGTGGGGCTTGAGAGTACTACGGACCTGCTCCTGGCTCACCGCCGTGCCTGTGCCCTGCGGCCCACTACATCCTCCACAGCCGCCTGCCTGGAGCTGCAGTCTGACACCCCCAGCCCTGCATCCCCCCCGCCGGTGAGTGGGTCTCCTGGTGGTGTTCCTTCAACCCGGGCCACGCTGGGGAGCCCTCGCCCCACCTGAGAGGGACAGTTGGAAACGCCGGGGGTCGAGAAACGTAAAGAAGTGCTACAACCTGCGGTCCACGAACCCCGGACCCCGCGACGGGGCGGCAGACCTGGCCGCTGGGTGAGACAGCCGGCACGGCGTGTACTCCTGAGATGAGGCGGGCGTAGGAACGCTGACCGAGACCGGCGCACTGCTGAGCATATGAGCTGTGCCCCCCGGGGAGTGGGAAAGCGACGCAAGTGGCCTACGGTGACCGCATCAAGGGGAGGCGGGACTGCCCTACCTTGCAACAGACTGCAGAGATTACTGGTCCCCGACGGCGGCCAGATAGCCCGAGGCGGTGTGAAACTCAAGTTGCCCTGAGGGCTAAACGCCACGGAAACGCAAGCCATGGGGAAGAAAGACCCACCTCCTTAGCCTGCTAAACGGGGGCCTATGGATAATTTCGCAGCACCTAGACAGTCAACAGACGTCCTCCCAGCTGCCTCTGGCGCGTGTTCGGATACTGACCTGCTGATGGGAGCCATTCAGGCATCACGGGCCGATATCCAGGAATCCAGGGCTGCCCTAGAAGTCAAGATCAGCGAGGTGGGATCGGAGGTGACACTACTAAGGCAAGACTTCCGCAAATTATCGGATAGGGTGACTACAGCTGAGACAAGGATAGGAGAAGCCGAAGATTCGATCTCCACCTTGAGAAAAGACATGGCAGAACTCAAAGCCTCTCATCGTCAACTAATGTGGAAGGTGGATGATGCAGAGAATAGGGCGAGACGCAACAATCTACGCTTTGTGGGTTTTAGAGAGGGAATTGAAGGGGCAGACATGGCAGCATTCCTCCACTCCTGGCTTACTAAAACCTTCCAGACGGTGCAGTACTCGCACACAGGGCCCTCCTGGCGAAGCCACCGGAGGGGGCGAGACCCAGACCGGTTATTGCACGCTTTCTCAACTTTGCGGACCGAGACTTGATCCTACGAGAAGCTAGAAAATTGGGGGAGATCCGACTGAAAAATACGAACATTATGATATTCCCAGATTACAGCCAGGAGGTGCAGAAGCAACGCCGCTCCTTCGATGCAGTCAAGGCGAAACTGAGGGACCTACATATCTCCTACATGCTCCTCTTTCCTGAGAAACTAAAGGTCATCTACAAAGACAAGTCAATTTTCTTTATCCACCCGGAGGACGCCTGGCAATGGCTGGAGTTACGCCCTATACTCAATAGCAGAGAGACCGCTGGCCGCAGGGCGATGGACAGGTCGCCGTCACACAGACCCCAATGGGAACAGCCGAAAGCACAGAGACTGAAGTCCCGAAGGGCAAAGAGACAAACCCCGGCTACACCTTACCAAGGACATGGTTCGGGAGGCACAAGGCATGGACGATCGACCTCACCTAGGGGAAGCGCCACGACGGGATCAAGGTACAGCTGTCTCCGAAGCCATGCTCGTTCGGAGGGAGATGATGAGGATGAGGTGGGGAGCCGTACCTCTGGAGGTGAAGAAGAAGAGGGGGGTCGCACTCAATTCACCCGCTGGTAGAGGCGATCCGGAATTTGGAACATGACACGCCGGGGAGAAATAGTGTCCCTGAAACTGACACTCAAGACTCCCACTCATGAACACTGGTGGAACTGGCTACGGTTACTGCAGCTCATCGCTGAGGAGCACGCAAGTTGACACGCCCCTTTATATTTTACACTTCCTGTTCCCACTGGTTCTGTTCTCAGCCACACGACTTCCTGGATTGTTGATAGCAGTGCCTGTTTGGGGAAAGTGGCGCTGTATGTTTTGAGAGAAAGTGGTTAGAACAGACTAAAGGGGGGGTACAAGGGAGGGCGACAGGCCTTCTTCTACTACCAGTTCTGTCTTGTGAAGGGATGAGACTGGAAGGGGAATGGAGGTGGCGTGGGGGGAGGGGAGGTCCAAGTTCATTTAAGTTGGGGAAGAGGGAGGGAGAGATATTACCCTAATGCAGGAAACTCATCTTAAAGGAACACACTGTACTTTCATAGCTAGGGGCAGACATAAAGTTCTGGCACATGCAGGATATACGACCGATTCCAGAGGGGTAGCGATCATTATTAAAAAAACAACCCCATTCTGTACTACACGCACCTGGATAGACCCACTGGGGACATATGCGGGGGTCCATGGAACATGGAATAGGCGCACATACACGGTCATATTAGTCTACACACCGCCCAGGTTGCAGACGCACACGCTCAAGGCTCTCGCGCATATCCTCCTAGAAACTGCCGATACTATCCAAATCATGGGAGGAGATTTTAACGACGTGATGGATGTGAGCCAGGACCGGTCAGGGACTGCAGGCAGAGGGGGAGGCCAGACTGCTTTGTCCCAACAGATTGCCAGTATAGGGCTTACCGATATCTGGAGATGGCTGTACCCTACCCAGATAGCCTACTCCTACTACTCAGGGGCCCATAAGGTGTTTTCGAGGCTAGATTATATATTTATGTCCAGACAGTACTTGAAGGTAGACAACATAGCAGACTACAAGGCTAGAGGCATCTCTGACCACTCACCTTTGTTTGTGAGAATAGGACGCACCCAGGGCACTCCGGAGACCACTTGGTGCTTTGCGGCATGGGATCTTCAGAATGCGACTATCCTACGGGGCCTGAGAGCAGACATCAAGGTCTATGTGGCCGAAAACGATGGCACACTAGAGTCAAATGTCACCTTCTGGGAAGCCCTGAAGCCGGTATTAAGAGATAGAATACAGAGCAGACTGGGCGAGGAACGACGAAAACTCCAAGCCAAGGTCACAGCACTGGAACAGACTATACTGGGTTTAGAAAGAGAGTACCAGAGCTTGAAACGCGGCGAAATCCTTAGGTGACTGCTAGATGCCAGGAGGCAGTACAGAGAACTAGCTACTAACGAGGCGAGTACCCAATCCCTGGCCACCCTTCATCGTCTCTATGATGTGGGGATAAGTCAGGCAAGCTGCTAGCATGGCTCAGTAAAAAGGAGCGTGCGGCTAGATGGGTAGATCAAGTTCGGAAGGCAGACGGGACGATTGTCAGTGCTGATACACAAATAGCTGAAACATTCGCAACACACTATGAACTCTTCTACGCCACCAGGGACCTGGGGATACGAGAGGACGCTATACACTATATGGCACAAACGGACCTGCCCGCACTGTCTTCTGAGGCCCTGCTGGTGCTGGAAGCGGACATCACACTGTACGACATTTCTGAAGCCGTAGCCAGGCTGAGACCGGGTAAAACACCTGGGCCGAATGGTTACCCAGCTGAGTTTTTTAAACGCACTGCGGACCTACTGGCCCGCCACTTACAGGGACTATTTGCCAGGGTTCACCAGGAGGGGGGGCTTCCCCCGGACCTCTCCATGGCCACGATCGTCCCGATATATAAAGAGGGCAAACCACGGGAGGACTGTGCGTCCTACCGCCCCATCTCCCTCCTGAACACGGAAGTGAAACTTCTAGCGACTATTCTGGCACTCCGCCTGAGGTCGGTGGTCCCAGACCTTATACATTTGGACCACACAGGCTTTCTGCCAGACAGGGCTACCAGATTGAACCTTAGGCGTACCCATAATTGGCTGCAGGAAGTACAGGGGAGGGACGACCCACACTGGTTTCATTCCCTCGACGCGGAGAAAGCCTTCGATGCGGTCCACTGGCCGTTCCTTTATGCTGTGCTGCACAAATTTGGTTTTGGCCCTAAGTTTCAGAGTTGGGTTTGGCTCCTCTACACGACACCAAGAGCCAGAGTGAGGGTAAACGGTAGGCTATCACGTGAATTCCAGATCCAAAGAGGGACCCGTCAGGGCTGCCCCCTATCCCCCCTCCTCTTTGCCCTTACCATTGAGGTACTTGCAGCTAGGATCCGTCAAAATGGGGGTATCACCGGTTTTGAAAGAAATATGGCAGACAACGGGCAAGAAAAGATATCACTCTATGCAGATGATGTCCTTTTGTATATTACGAAACCGGAGACCACGGTCCCGGAGCTCTTCCGGGAATTGGAACACTATGGTAAAAGAGCGGGATACACAATAAATTGGCACAAATCGATCTTATACGACCCTAGGGGACGAGATTGTTGGGGGAGTCTGCCAGGGCAACTGCTGGCGACGAAAGAGGGTTTCCAATATCTTGGGATAAACATCACCCTCGATAAGGCGCTATCATTCCAAAAGAACCTGGAATGGATCACACTGAACTCCGTGGCGGAGATGAACCGCTGGAGACAGCTCCCTCTCACGCTTCTAGGCCGAGCGGCCATGTACAAGATGATCATTTTACCTAAATATCTCTATACCTTGCAGAACGAATACTACCCACTTCTGACGAAATTAATAGCCAAAATCCACTCGGACCTGAGGACATTTCTTTGGCTTGGTAAGCAACCTAGAGTGGCCCTGACTACGCTCCAAAGACACCAATATAGTGAGGGGATATCACTCCCCAACCTGGAGGCCTACTACTGGGCAGAACACATGCCACCGATTAACGATTGGCTTCATGCCTCGGCGGACCACCCCACCTATTCCATAGAGAGGCATAAATTATTGCCACAGAACTTACTATACTATCTATATGGGGGTACACGACGGGTACCGCTCCACCCAGCGACGACTCTTACACTAACAGCGTGGACTAAGACCACGAGGCGTATGGGATGGGAGAAGAAGCCCACCCGGCAGACGCCGCTATGGCACTGCCAGTGGTTAACGGAGCTCAAGAAATTACGAGGCTTCCGAAGGTGGGACGACATCGGTATCTCCACTATAGGAGACGTGATCGCCAAAGGGGAGCTGAAATCCTTTGCGGCCCTAAAGTCCGACTTTGGGCTGCACCACTCACAGCTCTTCAAGTATACACAACTACGACATGCGTGGCAGGCCCAGAACCTACAACTAAACGATGTCCCAGAATATGCACCACTGGAGGGACGGCTCCTCCAAGAACAGATACAAGGGAAAACAGTCTCCCTCACATACAAAACCTTAACTAACAATATGCTAGGGGATCTGGCAAGGCTTCGACAGATGTGGGAGGCGGAGGTGGGAAGAATGGACGATCTGGACTGGGATATTGTGTTAATGCATCCCCGGGAGGTGGCAATTAAATCACGACTGCGCCTTATTCAGTTTAAAGTGCTACATAGAACCTACTATGATAGAGTGCGGCTCAACAGAATGGGGAAAATAGACGACTCACGCTGTCTTAGATGCAGTCAGCACGACGGAGACTTTTATCAAACCATTTGGGCTTGTGACATGATACAAAGCTACTGGACGTACATATTCACGGAACTAGGGGAGGTCTTGGGGGTCCCGCTCCAACGGGAGCCCAAGCTGGCACTACTGGGCATGACTAATGAGGTAGACCTGCCACGCCCACTCCTCACCTTCCTGGTTCTTGTACTTGTGGTAGCGAAAAGGGATATTGCGAAGTACTGGGGGTCCCCGGAGCCGCCAGGATTAGAAGAATGGAGAAGAGGGTTAGACCTTTACATGGCAGCCGAGAGAGTGACATATAAAGCGAGGGGGTGCCCGAATAAATTTCAAAGGGTCTGGTCCAAATGGCGACATTATCACAGGTTGGATGGGGTGTTGTGAGGGGGGGATATTGAAAATCTGATTATCCGGGTGCAAGAGCGCCGACAAGAGAGCTCAGGGAGGGATGTGATGGGAACAGTGTACCGTATATCCATGGACTTTGAACCGAGATGTTGTATACTGTGACAGAAAATGGGGGCTCTGAGGTGGGTGGGTGTGGGAGTAGAGTAATGTATACTGCTGATTTCACGACTGTACTGTTGAGTTTTGATAAAATGCAAATAAAAATATTTTTTTTTAAAAAGAACAAGTACACAACGCAGCCAAATAGTAGGAGAAAGAACAATCCCTAGGGAAAAACACTCATTTTTGAACTCATAACTTGAACTCAGCCCAACACTCAAACCTGAAGTTTGAGTGGTACGTGTGAAAAGAACACTCCACACAAAACATGTAAAGGTGCACAACTATAGTCAATCACGTAAGAAAAGCTCTTAAACAATATGGCTTAAACTCTGCCCTTGCCCCAAACCTAGAGTGAGGGCGGTACGTGTGGAAAGGCGCTCTACGTGGAACACGTGAAAGTGCACAATTCAGAACCCAATTAAATAGTAAGAGAAAACACAATGAATAAGAAAAACATTCACTCTTCAACCATAAGCACTGCGGTGGGTGGTACATCAGCACCAACCCAAAACCACATGAAAGTGGGAGACACCAACACAATAAAAGAGAGGATGGGAATACTGCACCATCACATACCAAGAGACATGCTCCCAAAGGAGGAACAAGAGAAATACAGTGTAATAATGGGAGAGTAAAAAAAACAATGATGGGCACAAAACCCCTCAAAAGAAGTACTGGGTAATACAACTCTACAACTCCATCCTAAAGTACAGAATCCTTACAACATAACCACCCGCACACAAAAACAGAAAAGGGTGGTATTCTAATGAACAACAAAGAAACAGGAATGAGCAGTAAATAAACTCCTTAGTAAACAACAAAGGTTTCAAGTACAATCCTCCACCATCGCCTCTGTGAATTTTGCTAACTGAGATATTACTTATTGAGTTTCATTCACATGTAATTTGTGCACAAAACATCAAAAGTACATTAAATTAAAAAAAAGCAGCAGAAAGAAATTTAAAATAAAGCAGAAAGAAAATCTTTTACCCCGGTGAGCGACCTCTCACCTGAAGTACAGTACAGTCCTCATACGCAGCAGCTTTGAAGAAGTACTTAGCAATCAGGAACAGGAGTCTTCCATGTCATAAAGAACCAGATAATATTGTCACCTTGTAAACAAAGTCAGTTTTCCAACTTCCCCAGAAAGTGATCTCAGAAAGAACACATGGGCATGTTTTTTTTTTATTTATTTTTTTTATTGAGAATTGACACAATATAAAAAACACAACAAAACAAATATACAATTATGATACATCTATAAAAATTTACAAAATTCATATATCAAAACATCCCGTTGATACATAGCTACAGCCTTTAAATTCAGATTTGTTATTGCTCGAATAATACCTATTTACATATATATATATACCGCTGTTTAAAAAGATTTGGCAACATTCAAACTGAACAGTGAAAAAATTACATAAAAGCACCATTGATAGACCTACCCTCCCTCCATGCCTTCACAGGTGCCCACATTTCAAGGCCGAAATCCCGCAATTTTTTACCTTTATAAGAATACAGAGAAGATTCTATGTTATGTATGGTGAGAAATCTGGCCATCCACATCGAGAAAGTGGGGGGAGAGGGATCCTTCCAAGCAGCTGAGATCAGGATTCTTAAAACGGCTGCTGCTAAGAAAATTAATAGTAATCAAACAAGAGTGCCTCTCACTTTTCAATTGCAAAAGAAAATTAAAGCCTCTGCCTCTCTCCTTCCACTCAGCCCTAGTTTACTATCGATCCCAAATATCATAACAGTTGGGGATAGGCTGATGTTTGAGCCTAGCAGCCCCTCCAGGAATTTCTCTATCTCCATTTTAATTGTAGCTAGTTTTTCACAAAGAGAGAACATATGAACCAAATCGGCCGAGTCCTGCTGACATCTGGGACATTTACTGTCTTCTCTTATCCCCCATTCATGTAGCTTATCGGGAGTATAGTAAAGGTTAAACATAGTCATAAAATGTTGGGCCTTCAGGTTAGAGGACCTAAGTACCTGCCTATCCAGAGCTAGGGCCTTATCAAAATCTGCATCTGGGTCCTGTAGTTTCATTGCCCAGGCTGCCTCGTGTTTCTCAAGGTCATTAGGCAACCTGCCCAATAGCTCCTGGTATACTACCCTTATTCTATCACCATTGTTCACTACATAATCAAGGATGGGGTTAGGAGCAAGGGAGCAAGTCGCAATTACATCTGCTCTAAAAGTTCGTGCGATTTGGATGTACTTAAAGCTATGACCTATAGATATGTCATACTTCTGTTGAATAGCTACAAATGGCATCAATTTACCACTGCAGACGATATCCCCTATCGTCTGAATGCCGTGTTGCTCCCAGAGCTTCCATGCCCCATCCATACTGAGGTTCGGAAAAAAGCTTGATTTCCATAACGGCGAATGTCTATTAATTCTGGGAATCTGCAGATATTTCTGAACTCTTTTCCAAAGATCCCAAGCTCCCAGTATAGTCTTAAGCCTGTTTTTTAAAAAAAATCTACGGCCATTTTTTCTCAGTAGGGCACCCACGGCTTCCTGCCCCATAAGGAGCTCATATATTGAGGGAGGAATATACATATTATCAGTTGGATCCCTAATATAAGTCTGCCCACCACCAGCTTGAAATAAAATAGACATCTGGGTTAATAAACATGCCCAGTGGTAGAATCTTATATTTGGGGCACCCAAACCTCCGAGCTCCTGGGGGAGAGACATATACTTAGCTGCTCTTCTTATCTTGCCGTATTGCCAAAGGAAGCTATTAAATATGGATTCAGTCTTTTTTAACATTTGTTCCTCAATCAGAAAGGGTATAGATCTATATAAATACAGTAGTTTGGGCAGCATTGTCATTTTCAGAACATTTGTTCTTCCAATAATAGAAAGATGTAATGCATCCATACGTTTTAAATCTATTTCTATTTTCTTAAGCAATGGATTAAAATTATCCTGTATAATTGAATCTGTCTCTGCTGTGATAATAACCCCCAGATATGTGGCAGAATTAACATACCGTTGATCCATTTTTATTATATTCTTTGAACAGATCACCTGTGTTTTCTCCTCATTTAACCTATATCCAGAATGATATCCAAATTGTTCGGTGATCTCTATTAGTATTCGCATGGACGCTGCCGGATCAGGTGTCATAACCGCAAGGTCGTCCGCGTATGCCAGAATTTTGCTCTCGAACCCATTAGTAATAACTGGTTTTATACTATTGTTTACTAATATCTGTCTGATCAATGGATCGATATACAGGGCAAATAAGATCGGTGAACGGGGCAGCCTTGGCGGGTGCCCCTTTCTATCTTGATCTCAGCAGAGCTTAGACCCATCAATTGTATGTGAGCCATTGGATCTCGATACATGGCCCTGATGGCTTTCAAGATTTTTGGACCAGAGCCTCTCCCCTGTAATACATCCCAAAGATATTGCCATCTTACGCGGTCGAATGCCTTCTCGGCATCGAGGAGGATCATAGCGACCCCCTCCCCCCCGGCATGAGTCTCGAATATAGATATAGCTCTTCTCACATGGTCCGTTGTGCCACGACCAGGAATGAACCCATGCTGCCATGGGGAGACGAGGCCAGCAATGACCCTCCCCAACCTTGTAGCTATGATTTTTGCGTACAATTTATTATCAGAGTTGATAAGAGATATTGGTCTATAAGAACCAGTGTTCTCTTTAGGCTTACCTTTCTTATGAAATACCACAATATTGGTATCCCTCCAAGTTTCTGGTATTATACCAGTGCATATAATACCGTTAAAGAGATCTAGCAAGTATGGAGCTATCTCGATCCTCAGGTATTTGTATATCTCTAAGGGTATACTGTCAGAGCCGGCAGCTTTACCTCCGGCTAACTGAGACAGTGCTGCTAGTATTTCTTCCTTAGTTATATCACCCTCGAGGCTTGCCATTTCATCTGACAAATTGCCGAAGCACTCTAATGTGAGTAATAGAATTGTTCAGTTACAATTAACAAATTTAAAACACCAATTCTGACAGAAGTAACAAGATATCCAAAAGATGAGTGAATCTTGGAGTCTTTAATGGAGATTACAGCCAGCCGACACGTGTTTCATCGCCTTCGCGATTCATCAGGGCTGAAACAAACAAATAAGTAGCGTCTAGCATGTTCTTTGAGCAAAAACATTTACATACAAGGCCATAGTATCTGGCCGTTATGTCACATGCAATACAACTTCCTCCTGCAGTGGACATACAGTGAATGTATCATTTCATAAGAAATGTCTCGCTCGTGCCACCACAACACATCCGTGTCGGAGTTCCGGTGTATACTACCGATTATCTATAATGACGTGACTATATGTGATAGTGATAGTAATGGACATGTGCAGGGACGAGATCACCATTGTATATCTTAAAGCAAGCAATGACACATGCTCTATATTATGGCGGAAGTGTCCTAATCGTGTACGGCTCTTACATCATCCATGCTAGTCATTTCGTGAAAATAGTGAGAGACAAGTGTCATTTCAAGAGCATACCTAGAAGGCCGTATCGACGTCAGAAGGTCTGTATATATTAAAGGAAAGAAAGAAAAAACCGAAAAAATCTCATCACTAATTAAAATTCCGGTAATATTCAGGCAAAATGTCACCAAATGAGACTGTTCGCCACTAATTGTAAGACGGTTTACCGCTCAGCTGGTGATAATTCCGACCCAGCCGGGCCCGTGACTAGTACTACTGGTTGGAGTGCGTCCAGCAGCGATCAATATCTCTGTTTCTATGACAAAGTAAAATAATCTATGTTGTTATCAAAGTTGAGGAAGATAGTCAAAATCTGTGTATTCAGACGTCACAATGACACTCTCACTGGAGTCCTGGTATTTGAAACCCTAAATTTGGTTATAAACTAACGGGTAATTCCCTGTCTTATATTCCAACCTAAACATTCGATCCAGCGTATTATCACTATGTAGCGTAGTACGCAATACTCAAGTACTGATAATCCACTTACATGAGTATACAGTCAAGACATATGGTAATGGGCTCGGAGGTGACCCGATATAGTCGTTTGTGTTTACGAATTCGTTATCGAGAGATATTACTGTTAAGAGAAATAACAGATATGTTACTTATTAGCATGGTGAAACAAGTCATCGTAGCGCAAGTCATCGCTATGCAATTGTTATATAAGATTTACCTACTCCTTTTTTTTTTATTTAGTGCAAGGATACCAGTTGCGGTTCCAGATTACGATGTACTTGACGCTGGAGGGGAACGAGTAATGATATTTATTAGAGTCAAAAAATATAGGTTGTACCTCCAAAATTGAAGACGGTCGCACACCTAACTCACCCGTGTTTGGCTTCTACATCGAGTATGGCGGGTTCACCTACTCCGAGCTCAGTTCCTGTTTGGACACGTGATTCTGTCTAAACCGACGTATATGCGTGCTTAAACGTGACGTATCCCAGAGACTAGACCGCGTATGGTGCTAGTCTTAGCCGACCATGTTGCAAGGTATCTCATATAGAGAATTACCCGTGTGGTGAAGATGAAAATTAATTATCGCGAAGTATTATGTGATATAACTTCTGTATATCAAAAAACATATCGTATTTATAGATGTGTAGAGCGGACAATCGCGATGAGTGGATCGTAATCCGAATAACGAAAAATATGCCAATCGAGGATTTATAAAGGAATGTATATAAACGCTCCAATGTGAGAATGTGTGTGATGTCGGGAAAATTCGAATATCAAGGATTCTTGAATAATGTCGATATATAGCGTGACATTAGTTTCCAAGATGACTAATGATGGTGAAGTGCACACCGTGAATGATTCAGACTTCCTAAAAATGTGAAAAGCCCAATCATACTGTGACCATTTAGCATTTAACATTTTTTACAGTATCTTAGATTGCTGCTTTGAAGTCTTATAAAAGTAATCATATGTACAGGAGAAAACATCCCAGCATTCGGAGAGATTTAAGTGTAGACGAATTCATTCAGGTCTACAGTAAATTACAGTATTCATAAACATTATTCAGACTATGTGGTACAAACAGTACCTATTTCTAGTCCCCCAGAAAAAATTGCATCTCTTGGTCATAATTTAATCCTGACTGTACCGATTTCAAACGCATAATCCAAATCGCTTCAGTACGTCTCAATTTCAATTCCCGATTCCCACCTCTTATTGCCAATGGTATGGTTTCAATTCCAAAAAATTGCACATTTTTGTTCCGTTGCTCTTTTTGGCATGAGGCTACATGCAAAGCCACTGGATATTTAGGGTCACAATTTACAATCGCTCTTATATGTTCCATCATTCTTTCTTTCAATGGTCTAATTGTGCTCCCTACGTAATACTTGCCACATTCACACTCAATAATGTAAATGACAAATTTGGTTGTACAATTAATGTTGCTCTTAATGGTATAACATACATCATCTGGGCCTGTGAAATTTGTTGTTCCATGTTTGGCCCATTTACACATACTGCAGAACCCGCATTTGTGAAAACCCAGACCTCGTTGTGTCAGCCAGTCAGTACTCCTCATGTCACGGGGTACTGTGGGACTCAACTTGTTTCGTAATGTATTTCCTCTTCTAAACGAGATTTGTGGTCTCTCTGTAATGTACTGGGTCAGTGTTTTTTCGGATTTCAATAAACTCCAATGTTTGGTTAAACTTTTTCTTAGGTCCAGATGGAGTGAGTTGAAATCCGTGACAATTCTTATGCATTCTTTGTTATCTGAGTTAAGTTTCTGTCTGGTGGTGAGGGTGTCTATTCTCCTCACTCTTTTAATCCTTTTTTCAGCTTTTCTAATGGTGTTATATGCATAACCCCTTGTTTGAAATCTTTCTTTCATGCTGTCAATGCATCTCCTGAATTCACAGTCCTCACTACAGTTTCTTCTTGCCCGAATAAATTCGCCAAAGGGTATGGCGTTAATCTGGTGTGAGGGGTGTGAGCTCGATGCATGCAAGATTGCATTGCACGCTGTCGACTTTCTGAACAATCTACTGTGCAGACAGTTGGAAGAAATATAGAACTCAATATCTAAAAATTCTATATTCGTTTTGCTCCACTTCATAGTGAAGTTGATCTTCCATGTGTTGTCATTCAGGTATTTGAAGAAATTTTGTAATAGCTCCTCTGAGCCTGACCAAATGAGGATGCAGTCGTCAATATATCGACCCCAAAAAATTATGGAGTCGATATATTGAGCACCCTTTGTGCCCCAAATCAGATATGCTTCTAGTGCCCCCATAAATAAATTCGCAAACGAGGGTGATATCTTAGAGCCCATGGCTACACCTTGTTTTTGTCGGTACCAGTTCTTGTCACACATAAAAAAGTTGTTTTTAAGGACCAATTCTATCATTGTTGATAGCATCTCAGTATGTTTCCATAGTGTAGCTGGTCTGTTATATAGGATTTTGTTAATGGCCTGGATGCCCAGCTCTGTGTTGATACTGGTGTATAGTGACACCACGTCCATTGTTACTAAAAGAAAATCATCTTGCCATTCCATGTCTGCTAGTGTACTTAGGATGTGTTTGGAATCCTGTATGTAGGACGGCAAGTTTTTAACTAGCAGACCTAGATACAGATCCACGTATTCTGCTATCCTTTCCGTTGGGCCCCCTATGCCCGAAACAATGGGTCTCCCTGGTGGAAATGGGAGTTCCTTGTGAATCTTGGGTAAGGTGTATAGCCACGGATATGTGGGTCTAAAAACTTTCAAGTATAGGTATTCTTCCTCGTTTAATAAACCTGACTGCTTCCACTTTAACAACTGAGAATTAATTTCTATTGTTAAGGGACCAATGGGGTTATAAGTGAGGCGTTCGTAGCATACTTCATCTTGTAATTGTTGGCTAATTTCTGATTGATAGTCTATGCGATCCATAATCACTACGTTCCCTCCCTTATCTGCCTCTCGTATGATAATAGTGTTGTCGTTCATGAGTGTGTTGAGCGCTACTCTTTGTCCCTTACTGAGGTTATCCTTATATTTGAACATTCTGTCCTTGCGTAGACGGTTCAGTTTGTCAAGATCCTCTAACACACGCTTGTAAAAATTGTCTATGGCATTGCCACCAGGTAGTGTAGGGATCCATTTGGACTTGGACTTTAGTCCACTAACAATGCTAAAATCAGATTCTATATCCAACTCCTCTAGCAGTCTGTCCATCTCTAGAGGAGAATCCTCCATGTCAGTCAATGATAAGAGAAGATGAGTTGCATGCACATCATTTATTGATAAAGATTCAGTGGTGCTAGTTACAGGTGGATTGACAACCCCTCTGCCCTTTTTCTCCAAGCCAAAGAAATGCTTTTTGAGTTTAAGGTTCCTTACAAATTTAAACAGATCGATTTTCAATTTACAAATATCCCCCGTTGCATATGGGTTAAAACTAAGACCTTTGCTTAAAAGGGAAACCATATCTGGAGTAAGGTTTATTTTAGAAAGGTTGATCACCTGCACCTCCCTAGTGTTTGCACCATCTAATTCCTGTTGGCCCCTGATCTCAGCTTCCTTCTGTAGTCCTCGGTGTTTCCGTCCCCTGCCCCTCCTGGTTTTGGATCGGATTGGTTTCTTGCTGTAGAGTATCTGTTGCCCTTCCTGATCCGTAAAACCTCTTGAAAAAAAGGTGGCATGCCTTGTCTATCTTGGTTGTCTGATTCTCCTCCTATGGTGCCTATAGAGTTAAGTGAGGAGTTGCTAGATGAGACAGAGGTAGGTTCTGAACCCTGAGATTTCTTGTTCATGTTTTTAGAGCTGCTCGGGATCAGGGAATCATATTTTTTATCAAAAGTAAAAATTCGACCACAGGTGTAATCCAACTCATCCCTTCTTAGTTGCCTGGCTTTCCTATTTTTAATTTCTGATTGGTGTTTTAATATGATTTCATCCAGGATGGTGTAATTTTTTACAGTAGACTCAGGTCTGTTTAGATCTTTAATTTCTTGTTCGATGGTAGCTATTTCCGCTTGTAATTTAGCCCCCTTGCGTTCAGCACTAACAATTAATATCTCCATAAGGGTAATAGAATTAATAGAGAGAGATTCTTCCCATTTGATCATGAGATCGGCATCTAGGTCATCGTAGGTGGGAAAGATTTGGCCTCTAAGACCTCTGGGAACGCGTTTTAATCTCAGATATTGTTTGAGAGTCGCGCCATTTTGAGTTCTCTAGTTTCTTTAAGCGTTCTAATTTAACAAATTTGTCTCTGAGTCCCTCAGTACGAGGGGGATTAGTGCTGGTGGAAGCGCTTTGGGTGGACATCCCTTTTGCTAGGTTTTCAAACAACTCTTCTGCCATTTTGGTTCTATCCATATCTGTATAGTGTGGTGTAATCTAGCAATGGTATACTAGAAATCCCTCTCGAGTATTAAAATTGCGTGGCGGCTACCCTCAACTGAAGGCTAATTAGAACAACGAAGGTTTTTAAACAGTTGTAGTTGGGTGCACTGCCAGTTTACACGCATTCGATTTCGATCATTAGGGTGTCCTAGGTGCTAAACGGCGAGTGGACAAACCTAAACCACTCTCTAGAGTAGAAACAAACTACTGCTAATTATTTAACAAATTGCCGAAGCACTCTAATGTGAGTAATAGAATTGTTCAGTTACAATTAACAAATTTAAAACACCAATTCTGACAGAAGTAACAAGATATCCAAAAGATGAGTGAATCTTGGAGTCTTTAATGGAGATTACAGCCAGCCGACACGTGTTTCATCGCCTTCGCGATTCATCAGGGCTGAAACAAACAAATAAGTAGCGTCTAGCATGTTCTTTGAGCAAAAACATTTACATACAAGGCCATAGTATCTGGCCGTTATGTCACATGCAATACAACTTCCTCCTGCAGTGGACATACAGTGAATGTATCATTTCATAAGAAATGTCTCGCTCGTGCCACCACAACACATCCGAGTCGGAGTTCCGGTGTATACTATCGATTATCTATAATGACGTGACTATATGTGATAGTGATAGTAATGGACATGTGCAAGGACGAGATCACCATTGTATATCTTAAAGCAAGCAATGACACATGCTCTATATTATGGCGGAAGTGTCCTAATCGTGTACGGCTCTTACATCATCCATGCTAGTCATTTCGTGAAAATAGTGAGAGACAAGTGTCATTTCAAGAGCATACCTAGAAGGCCGTATCGACGTCAGAAGGTCTGTATATATTAAAGGAAAGAAAGAAAAAACCGAAAAAATCTCATCACTAATTAAAATTCCGGTAATATTCAGGCAAAATGTCACCAAATGAGACTGTTCGCCACTAATTGTAAGACGGCTTACCGCTCAGCTGGTGATAATTCCGACCCAGCCGGGCCCGTGACTAGTACTACTGGTTGGAGTGCGTCCAGCAGCGATCAATATCTCTGTTTCTATGACAAAGTAAAATAATCTATGTTGTTATCAAAGTTGAGGAAGATAGTCAAAATCTGTGTATTCAGACGTCACAATGACACTCTCACTGGAGTCCTGGTATTTGAAACCCTAAATTTGGTTATAAACTAACGGGTAATTCCCTGTCTTATATTCCAACCTAAACATTCGATCCAGCGTATTATCACTATGTAGCGTAGTACGCAATACTCAAGTACTGATAATCCACTTACATGAGTATACAGTCAAGACATATGGTAATGGGCTCGGAGGTGACCCGATATAGTCGTTTGTGTTTACGAATTCGTTATCGAGAGATATTACTGTTAAGAGAAATAACAGATATGTTACTTATTAGCATGGTGAAACAAGTCATCGTAGCGCAAGTCATCGCTATGCAATTGTTATATAAGATTTACCTACTCCTTTTTTTTATTTAGTGCAAGGATACCAGTTGCGGTTCCAGATTACGATGTACTTGACGCTGGAGGGGAACGAGTAATGATATTTATTAGAGTCAAAAAATATAGGTTGTACCTCCAAAATTGAAGACGGTCGCACACCTAACTCACCCGTGTTTGGCTTCTACATCGAGTATGGCGGGTTCACCTACTCCGAGCTCAGTTCCTGTTTGGACACGTGATTCTGTCTAAACCGACGTATATGCGTGCTTAAACGTGACGTATCCCAGAGACTAGACCGCGTATGGTGCTAATCTTAGCCGACCATGTTGCAAGGTATCTCATATAGAGAATTACCCGTGTGGTGAAGATGAAAATTAATTATCGCGAAGTATTATGTGATATAACTTCTGTATATCAAAAAACATATCGTATTTATAGATGTGTAGAGCGGACAATCGCGATGAGTGGATCGTAATCCGAATAACGAAAAATATGCCAATCGAGGATTTATAAAGGAATGTATATAAACGCTCCAATGTGAGAATGTGTGTGATGTCGGGAAAATTCGAATATCAAGGATTCTTGAATAATGTCGATATATAGCGTGACATTAGTTTCCAAGATGACTAATGATGGTGAAGTGCACACCGTGAATGATTCAGACTTCCTAAAAATGTGAAAAGCCCAATCATACTGTGACCATTTAGCATTTAACATTTTTTACAGTATCTTAGATTGCTGCTTTGAAGTCTTATAAAAGTAATCATATGTACAGGAGAAAACATCCCAGCATTCGGAGAGATTTAAGTGTAGACGAATTCATTCAGGTCTACAGTAAATTACAGTATTCATAAACATTATTCAGACTATGTGGTACAAACAGTACCTATTTCTAGTCCCCCAGAAAAAATTGCATCTCTTGGTCATAATTTAATCCTGACTGTACCGATTTCAAACGCATAATCCAAATCGCTTCAGTACGTCTCAATTTCAATTCCCGATTCCCACCTCTTATTGCCAATGGTATGGTTTCAATTCCAAAAAATTGCACATTTTTGTTCCGTTGCTCTTTTTGGCATGAGGCTACATGCAAAGCCACTGGATATTTAGGGTCACAATTTACAATCGCTCTTACATGTTCCATCATTCTTTCTTTCAATGGTCTAATTGTGCTCCCTACGTAATACTTGCCACATTCACACTCAATAATGTAAATGACAAATTTGGTTGTACAATTAATGTTGCTCTTAATGGTATAACATACATCATCTGGGCCTGTGAAATTTGTTGTTCCATGTTTGGCCCATTTACACATACTGCAGAACCCGCATTTGTGAAAACCCAGACCTCGTTGTGTCAGCCAGTCAGTACTCCTCATGTCACGGGGTACTGTGGGACTCAACTTGTTTCGTAATGTATTTCCTCTTCTAAACGAGATTTGTGGTCTCTCTGTAATGTACTGGGTCAGTGTTTTTTCGGATTTCAATAAACTCCAATGTTTGGTTAAACTTTTTCTTAGGTCCAGATGGAGTGAGTTGAAATCCGTGACCATTCTTATGCATTCTTTGTTATCTGAGTTAAGTTTCTGTCTGGTGGTGAGGGTGTCTATTCTCCTCACTCTTTTAATCCTTTTTTCAGCTTTTCTAATGGTGTTATATGCATAACCCCTTGTTTGAAATCTTTCTTTCATGCTGTCAATGCATCTCCTGAATTCACAGTCCTCACTACAGTTTCTTCTTGCCCGAATAAATTCGCCAAAGGGTATGGCGTTAATCTGGTGTGAGGGGTGTGAGCTCGATGCATGCAAGATTGCATTGCACGCTGTCGACTTTCTGAACAATCTACTGTGCAGACAGTTGGAAGAAATATAGAACTCAATATCTAAAAATTCTATATTCGTTTTGCTCCACTTCATAGTGAAGTTGATCTTCCATGTGTTGTCATTCAGGTATTTGAAGAAATTTTGTAATAGCTCCTCTGAGCCTGACCAAATGAGGATGCAGTCGTCAATATATCGACCCCAAAAAATTATGGAGTCGATATATTGAGCACCCTTTGTGCCCCAAATCAGATCTGCTTCTAGTGCCCCCATAAATAAATTCGCAAACGAGGGTGATATCTTAGAGCCCATGGCTACACCTTGTTTTTGTCGGTACCAGTTCTTGTCACACATAAAAAAGTTGTTTTTAAGGACCAATTCTATCATTGTTGATAGCATCTCAGTATGTTTCCATAGTGTAGCTGGTCTGTTATATAGGATTTTGTTAATGGCCTGGATGCCCAGCTCTGTGTTGATACTGGTGTATAGTGACACCACGTCCATTGTTACTAAAAGAAAATCATCTTGCCATTCCATGTCTGCTAGTGTACTTAGGATGTGTTTGGAATCCTGTATGTAGGACGGCAAGTTTTTAACTAGCGGACCTAGATACAGATCCACGTATTCTGCTATCCTTTCCGTTGGGCCCCCTATGCCCGAAACAATGGGTCTCCCTGGTGGAAATGGGAGTTCCTTGTGAATCTTGGGTAAGGTGTATAGCCACGGATATGTGGGTCTAAAAACTTTCAAGTATAGGTATTCTTCCTCGTTTAATAAACCTGACTGCTTCCACTTTAACAACTGAGAATTAATTTCTATTGTTAAGGGACCAATGGGGTTATAAGTGAGGCGTTCGTAGCATACTTCATCTTGTAATTGTTGGCTAATTTCTGATTGATAGTCTATGCGATCCATAATCACTACGTTCCCTCCCTTATCTGCCTCTCGTATGATAATAGTGTTGTCGTTCATGAGTGTGTTGAGCGCTACTCTTTGTCCCTTACTGAGGTTATCCTTATATTTGAACATTCTGTCCTTGCGTAGACGGTTCAGTTTGTCAAGATCCTCTAACACACGCTTGTAAAAATTGTCTATGGCATTGCCACCAGGTAGTGTAGGGATCCATTTGGACTTGGACTTTAGTCCACTAACAATGCTAAAATCAGATTCTATATCCAACTCCTCTAGCAGTCTGTCCATCTCTAGAGGAGAATCCTCCATGTCAGTCAATGATAAGAGAAGATGAGTTGCATGCACATCATTTATTGATAAAGATTCAGTGGTGCTAGTTACAGGTGGATTGACAACCCCTCTGCCCTTTTTCTCCAAGCCAAAGAAATGCTTTTTGAGTTTAAGGTTCCTTACAAATTTAAACAGATCGATTTTCAATTTACAAATATCCCCCGTTGCATATGGGTTAAAACTAAGACCTTTGCTTAAAAGGGAAACCATATCTGGAGTAAGGTTTATTTTAGAAAGGTTGATCACCTGCACCTCCCTAGTGTTTGCACCATCTAATTCCTGTTGGCCCCTGATCTCAGCTTCCTTCTGTAGTCCTCGGTGTTTCCGTCCCCTGCCCCTCCTGGTTTTGGATCGGATTGGTTTCTTGCTGTAGAGTATCTGTTGCCCTTCCTGATCCGTAAAACCTCTTGAAAAAAAGGTGGCATGCCTTGTCTATCTTGGTTGTCTGATTCTCCTCCTATGGTGCCTATAGAGTTAAGTGAGGAGTTGCTAGATGAGACAGAGGTAGGTTCTGAACCCTGAGATTTCTTGTTCATGTTTTTAGAGCTGCTCGGGATCAGGGAATCATATTTTTTATCAAAAGTAAAAATTCGACCACAGGTGTAATCCAACTCATCCCTTCTTAGTTGCCTGGCTTTCCTATTTTTAATTTCTGATTGGTGTTTTAATATGATTTCATCCAGGATGGTGTAATTTTTTACAGTAGACTCAGGTCTGTTTAGATCTTTAATTTCTTGTTCGATGGTAGCTATTTCCGCTTGTAATTTAGCCCCCTTGCGTTCAGCACTAACAATTAATATCTCCATAAGGGTAATAGAATTAATAGAGAGAGATTCTTCCCATTTGATCATGAGATCGGCATCTAGGTCATCGTAGGTGGGAAAGATTTGGCCTCTAAGACCTCTGGGAACGCGTTTTAATCTCAGATATTGTTTGAGAGTCGCGCCATCCCACCATTTTGAGTTCTCTAGTTTCTTTAAGCGTTCTAATTTAACAAATTTGTCTCTGAGTCCCTCAGTACGAGGGGGATTAGTGCTGGTGGAAGCGCTTTGGGTTTAGCACCTAGGACACCCTAATGATCGAAATCGAATGCGTGTAAACTGGCAGTGCACCCAACTACAACTGTTTAAAAACCTTCGTTGTTCTAATTGCCATTTCATCTGGGTTTAGCTTGGGGCCTAAATCTGGGTAATGCCTCCCTAAAATATCTGGAGGGGTATCCCCTGCATCTTCCCTGTATAGATTCTCGTAATATTTTTCAAATACGGATACAATTTCTTGGGGTTCAGTATAATCTCGACCCTCATCCTGCATACATGTTATGGCGTTTTTAACCCTAACCTGTCTAATTCTTAAGGCTAATGCCCTCCCGGCCTGCTCCCCTGTCTCGTACATTTTCTTCCTATGGGTCCAGTAATCTAAAGATGCCCTATCTGCCAGCTGTTTCTGTATCTCGGCTTTGATCAGACAGATCTTAGTTTGGCTCTGAGCACTCTCCTCCCCCAAAGTTAATGCCAGACAATGTTGTTCCTCTGCTTTAGCCAGATCGACCAGAAGTCTATTCTTATAGTCCTGTTGTTTTTTCCTAAGCAGAGCTGAGTAACTGATTACTTCCCCTCTTAATGCTGCTTTAAATGAATCCCAGACCGAGTTTCTGGAGGCACTGTATTGATTTGCGGCAAAAAACTCGCATGTCCAGTTTCGTAAATATTCAATAAAAGCGGCATCGGCTAATAATTTGCGGTCAAATGTCCAAGATCTTCTTTTCCTATTAGGACCTAAACCACTATGACTTATAATTAACGGATTATGATCCGATAATATTTTGGGAAGCTTTTTGATATTGACTTTCCCAATCTCTCCTGAGGAAATTAGAGCATAATCATGTTTACAATACTTCTGGTGGGGACAGGAATAATAAGTGAAACCTGGGTCGTCAGGATATTTTGAGCTCCATATATCAACCAGACCATGTGATTTCATCATAGATAGGAGTGCCCTTGAAACTCTGGGTTTTCTGCCACTATAAGGAACATTACTAGAGAAATCAATTATAACGTTAAAATCTCCACATACCAAAATCGGTGTGGGCCAGCTTGACAACTCGCTTTCGACCACTTCAAATATTGTGGGGTCGTCAAGGTTTGACCCATAGATTCCACAAATCGTTAACCCACAACCTAATTCTACAATGGCCCATCTCCCTGCTGGGTCTGATTTAGCCCGTTTAGCCCCTCCCAGAGTTGCTTTTCCCAGAATTGCCACGCCTCTTATAGTTGAGGTCTGGGAAGAACATGTGAGGATCTCAAACCCGCCAAATTTTAACAGCTTCCTTTTAGCCCATGAGAGATGCGTCTCCTGTAAACACAGGATATCTATAGGTTCAAATTTAACAAATTCTGTGAGTCTGGCTCTTTTTCGCCAATCGTTCAACCCCCCTATGTTGATCGAGTAAATAGTTAGACTAAGCATTATCAATTTTTATGCATCTCCTTCTTTTTAAATCTGGGATTTGGTTGTTAATATTAGTCATTCTATATAGATTTATTTTATTTATTTATTTATTTTTTACACTTATATGGCGCTCAGCTACCCAAAAAGGGTTTCCCGGCGCCTATGACATGTGAGGGAGCAAAGCCATATGGCGATCTGGTTTAGCATAGCTGTTTCTGGAAGAGCCAGGTTTTTATGCTCTTTCTAAACCATATAAATGTAATTTCTATAACGTCAATTCTCAATTTTTTTTCCTTTTCTGTTTCTGTGCTTTCCCCCCCGCTCCCTCCACCACCCTTTGAGTACATGACCCTCCCTTGGGTCATTCCTCCCCCCCCTTCCATCCCACCTTTCCCCCCTAGAAGCGCTCAGACCGAGGTCTGTGCGTTGATGGATGGATGCAGCAGTGTGGTGTGTGGATGCACTTGTGAGTCAACAAAAAACCCTACATTTAAACAAAACATTACCCCCCCTAAATGCCTCCCCTCTAAATCTATTCCCTCTTAAAAGAGAGAGAGCAGAGGAAAATTAAACTTATCACCCTAGTGTATACGACAACATTCAACGTTTAACCTGTAATATATCTTTTTCTGGGCGCATTTCAAGCCACTTCACTATTACCGGGTATTTTATTTAATAGTTTTTTTATTTTTTTTATAGTGAGTCCAGGAACTCTTTTGCCTTGACCTCGGATGTGAAAAATTGTGTCTTGCCCTCTCTCACAACTTTAAGTTGTGCAGGATTCACCAGATAGACCTGCATATGTTTTTCTTGGAGAGGTTTGATCAATTGTCGGAGTCTCCAACGCCTCTCGACCGTTGCATGGCAAAAATCCGGCCTTACAAAGAAAGATATGCCCTCGCTTGTTCTTTTGGCATCCGGTCTGGCTTTATCAGATATAGTTTGTCTGAGAATGAAATTTCCTAAAAATATAAGGACTGCCCTTGGTCTTTCCGGGGTAGCACCAGCTCGTACCTTAAATGGGGTTCGGTGGGCTCTCTGGATCTCAGAAGACCTATTCCAATCTGCCAATTCAGGGAATGCATTTTTAAAAAGGTTGATAATGAAAGCCCTCATGTCCGACCCCTCAATCCCCTCCGGGACCCCTAGGACACGCAGGTTGTTACGTCTCAGCCTATTCTCCATATCTTCCAGCTTCCACTGGATATCAACAACCTGCGCCGCCTGAGAGTCAACTTTGAGTGATGCAGAGGCAGCCTCTGACTCAGTCGCTACAATCCGTTCTTCTAAATTCGTGACTCTATCCCCCACATTAGCATGTGCTTTTGAAAGCTTTCTGACAACAGTTTGTAACTTACGCATTGCAGATTGCGACTTCCTCGTGTCCTGCCTGGCTTCTTCTCTGTGCGTAAGCATTGTCTGGTATATAACATCCAGAAGTGGAGTATGAGGGGCCTCGGTCTCCTGGCTTCCCTGTAGCGGTGTCGTTGAGGAGTGATCCCAGCTCAGATCCCTATGCGCCTGACCGTGAGATTTAGCATTACCATCCAGTCTTTTCGCTGTGCCAGGAGTAGTTAAATCGGGATCACTATCTGTCTCAATGTTACTATCTTCTTGAGAGGAGCTCCTTTCGTCATCGGACCACCCTGCATCTTCGGTTACTGAATAGAAGCATTCACTGCTATCCTTCTCCTTCTCTTGTTCGCTTTCCACTCCTTCCGCCGAGGTCACTGTAGCCGGGGAGAGACCTGATATATTGACCTTTCTCCTACAGTCAGGTTCTTCTAAAGTGTCAGGTTCTTCTAGGGTAGCTTTTAAAGTGTCTTTCTGTATGTACTGGAAGGCACTGGATTTCGCAGGTTCAATGACCATCTGATCCTCCATATGCACAGGTGTGATCAGAACACCCATGTTTGCTGCCCCGTCTGAGTCACCCCCTTTCCCACCCCCATCGTTTAATTGTCGCTCCTGGTCGAGTAGCTCCGTTCGGGGAGAATCTGATGTCCGCTGTGTCACTCCTTCTCTTTCATCTTCTCCTTCTCCCCTTATGTTGGCTAAGTCCATACCAGTTTCTGCATCAGGTGGAATAATTGCTTGTGATACTTTCGCTTTCACCGTGGTCGCCATTGGGGGTGTCTTTGCACCAGAGTCAGTTTCCAGCACCCCCTCCAATACTCCCTCTGATACCCCCTCCTTATCTGTAACGGAAGGAGTTGGGTTCACGGTGTTTTTTTAATTTTGACCACTGCGGGCGAAAAGCTCAGGTATTGAAGCGACCGATTTCGATTTTGCCCCCGGTTCTTGCACTGCTCCATCTCCAGCTCCCTCGGTTCTGCGTGTTGAGTTCACCACCTCAGCAGTGGCATGAGAAGCAGCCCTTGCAGCCTGTGCTTTCTTTTTAGCAGCCGCTGCCTTGGCTGCTATACCGGCGGCTATTTTCGGGGCCATTTTCAGGTTTGTATATCCTCGCAGCAATCCACAACCGCAACCACGGGTATTAACCCAGAGCCTCGCCCTCCGCCGTGTCACAGAGGCGGCCGGGTAACGGGAGGCAGACTTGACAGAATGGATGCACTGCAGCCAGGACGTGAGGATAGCCGAGACCAGCCAGAGCGCACCTGCGATCACCACCCTCGGTTGTTGATTCCTTTGGGCTGCCGCTACTGCCGCCACCGCTGCTACTGCGGAGCTCCCTCTCGCATGGTCAAACACGCCGCCTTGCATCGGAGGTAAAGTCGGGATGAGGTCGTCGGAAACTACAGGCTCACACGCGGTATATTAGCCGCCCTTAATTCCGCCGGCATACGGTAAGAGTTCGAGGCATCTAGGGGTTTGTTGCACCACACCACACCCTACTGCTCCGCGGCTCCTCACACAGCCGCCATCTTGCCTCTCCCCGCAAACCTCTGCTAGAACACATGGGCATGTTATTGTAGAACCTCTTTTACCGATGAGTTGCTCACCAGAAACATATGGCTCACCATAACTCCACAGGATAAGGAGGCGCTCACCGGCGTATGCTTCACCAATTTCTTACTTTAATCAGCTCCCTTTCATTATTTTTTAATTGAGGTAAAAACCGGAACAACTGGGAAGACAGTCCATTAACTAACTCGGCCTAGAATGCTGGATAATACGATGACAAAAACGACAGCGGATGGACAGAATGCAGACAAAATCATACATTCACCCCTGTACAGAGATCTGGGCCTAAATCCATCGTTTTTTTGCTCACCACACCACCCCAGTTCAGACATGGCCATATGCAAATCAGCCTTGACCCTGTGCGTCATGGGAACAGTCCAGCCCGAACTGCCAAGCCATGTCTTCCCTGGACCGGAATCAAGCATCCTAGGACCGCTTTCTGGTTATCAACCTTATTCAGCCAGGATAGCTTGACTCCAGTGGCGTGGAGAGCACAGGACTCACATCTGAGCATAGCCGTCTCACTCGGGGTGACAAATGCAAAAACAACAGTTGATGGACAGAATGCAGAACAATGTCATACATTCACCCCAGTACAGAGATCTGGGCCTAAATACATCATTTGTTTGCTCACCACACCACCCCAGTTCAGACATGGCCATATGCAAATCAGCCTTGACCCTGTGCCTCATGGGAACAGTCCAGCCCGAACTGCCAAGTCTTCCCTGGACCGGAATCAAGCAACCTAGGACCGGTTTCTGGCTATCAGATGTCTAAACTGGGGTGGTGTGGTGAGCAAAATAACGATAGATTAAACCCAGATCTGTGACTGAGGGTGAATGTTTTGCCATTGTGCAACATTCCGTCCATCAATTGTTGTTTTTGGATAATAAGATGGCAGCATGCAGATTACTATGTGCCTCGAGCCTTCAGGCACGTCCAAGCAGCGCAGAGAGGAAGCAGCGGGACAATGCACAAGCAAACAAACACTTCGCGAGCTGAAGAAAGGCTCACCCTAAACCACAGAAGGCAGTTGAAGGCAGGTGAGTAAATAGATTTGAAATTTAATTTAAAAACAAAACAAGGCAAGAAACGACAGTCTCGTAGGGGGTAAAGGAGTATTTTATTATTACAAACCGCACCAAAGGTATCACGAAAACAGGCTGGAATTTTTTTTAAAACGTTCCTCCTCGAAGGACAATACTAGTTGCTCTTCTGTCACGAACGGTGACATGGACATCAGGGACACCCCCCAGTAGTCACTCCACGTTACATGCAAGGACTCTGGAAACTCCTACCTCTGATTGACACTGGCAGAACAGGTTGTGGCAGGTAGCATAGAGGACACAGCACAGTGGCCCTAAACCAAGTACATTGGTGGAGAAACACAGTCCAAGTTGAGATGGGGACACAGCAAGATGACTCCAAAAGCGGGTGCAGCAGACAGGCAAAAGATCAACAGAGACACTGCAGCTCCAGTACACTTGAGACAGACACAGCAAGAACTGGCACACTTGGGTTGGGGCGACCGATCTCAAGGTCACTGGTGGGGCTCAGGGGTGCCAGTTTGCTTTAAATACGCTGTGGTTAGTTTCAATAGAAGTTCCTTACTTTGAAGTTTCTTCTGGCTTTAAATTTCAGTAGAAAAATGTTTACAATTGTCTTAGCTTCCATCATGCAGATGTTATTCACAAGATCTTTTCAAAATCATCGCCAAAATGTAGTGAATAAAATATTTTCCAATCCATGTAGTTTCTTCCAAGTATATTTATTCAGAATAAGATATTAAGCAGAGCCCCACCAGGAGGAGCCTTCCTGCTGCTCAGCCCATCCACCAACTGACTCACCACTATTCCACTCACCAACAATCTTTCACCAAAGTCACACTGGCTGAGCAGCAGGTATAACAGGATCCCTTGCAATAAAACGTATACGTGGGTGGTGAGTGAGATACGATTAGATGAGCCCCTATTAAATTGATACCTTAGGTAAGGTAATGTACTGAAATGTACACAGGCTATTTTAGAAAATGCTTGGCCGCAAAATTGGTATGCAAATTGCAAAACTGCCATTTCAGCAGTACGACCCATGATCATAGCTAAATCAAAATGGGAAGCATGCTATACATTACTTGCTGCTACATTCACAACACCTTCAATTACAAAGCACCCATGCTGTCTAGATTTTAGAGAATGTCCTTTTCATGCGGAGGAATTATCTAGAAATATTAGATAGCTTCTAGTCATCGGGACATAATACCCAGCTCTTGGCTTCTTTTAAAGTCAAATGTATTCAGGAAGATTTAATTATGGCTCACTCCATTAGTCTGAACTACACTGGAAGCATGGAAGTATGGAAGCATCTAGTACATCTTGGGTCATATTATACATGGGGCGCATTTTCATGGATTGCGCTGGGCGCACCTTTCTAAAGGTGCACCCAGCGCGACCCAGGAAAATGCTCTCCATTATGGTGAATGCACTGCCACAGAGCAGCTGCAAACTCGTGCTGGCCCCAGGGCAGGGCGTTGAAGTGAAAAACAGAGAGGCTGTCAAAGGCACCCACTGGCACTATTAAAGGGGATTAGAGATCCCCCTGCAGGCGGGTGCAGGCGGTGTCGGCACCTGCCTGCAAGCGGATGTCTGAGGGGTCCATGGGACACCCTTTCACACCTCTAGAGAACTCAGGGGGCGCACTAACAGTGGCCCTCTGACAGCTTCTTTGCCTCTGCTCCTGCATCTGTAATATAGTGCGGGCGCAGAGGCAAAGGGATTCTCTCATTTGCATGGGGAATGCCCCGTGAAGATAGCGCTGGTGCTTTATGTGCGTCAGCGCTGTTGGTATTACAGAAAGGGCCACAGAAGCGTCTGTGGCCCCTTCTGTAATACCAAAGTGCCACCGGTGCACGTAAAGCTGACGCGAACACCCCATTTGCGCCCTCGGGACACTTATGTACTATGGCCTCAGGATGCATTCAGAACCACGGGGCATATTATCGAGGGGGTTTATCTCTGCTTTTTTGGCTTTAAAAGCCAAGAAAGCGGAGATAAAATTATCTCCCTATTACCAAGCGGTCGCTAACTCCAGTTAGCGACAGCTAGTAGGCGATAGCGACCATCTTGGGCCCCGCTTTGCATGTCAGTGAAATTTATAACTAATGACATGCAAAGTGGGCGTGCCAAGATGTTAGCGACTGGAAACAGTCGCTAACATCGCTATCTCCTATTACCAACTTTTGGAGATATTCGCGCTAAGCGCGAATATCTCCAAAAGCTAACACCTGCCCCTGAGCAGTTCTTAGCCATGTTATCCAATGGTAGGTGGATAACATGGCTAAGAGCATTAGCTCGGTAATGCATGAATATCGCTGACTTTTCAGTGATATTCATGCATTTCGGCCGATTTTTATCGCTTAGGAGATAAACCTTGATAATAGCAAGGTTCCTAAGCGATAAAAATCGCCGCAGCACGGCGATAAAAATATTGCCGTAAAGCCAACATAGCGATAATTATCGCTAGTTGTTGGTAATATGCCCCCCCCATTTCTGAATTACTCACCTAAAGCATAAGAGACTGAGACGATAAAATGGGAGTGTCATAGAGTGTTGTGAGGGTGCGTGAGAAGAAATAGGGGATGAAGCTGAGCTACTGCGGGGCAATTAAATGTCAAATGGTGAAAAGCATGTATACAAATCCATCAAGACTGACACCCCTTTCTATCTGACTGACAAACTGACCAACTCTGGTGGCTCTTGGCACACCTATAGCTAGGGCACCATGAGACTGGAGACAAAGAAAGGCAAAAAGAAACATAAAGGCAAGAAGCCTTTTCCATCAATGTGTCAGGATGGATCGGCTTCCCAGTATTCATCAGGACATGTCTTCCCTGCTTCAATTTAGGAAAGAGCTGAATACACATCTCTTTAAAGAACACTACATCACGATGCAGTAACTGTCCCCTTTCAGTGTCTTGACCCTATGCAGCACTTGTCTTCCTTCTGGCTAGGTCTGCACTATGAAAATACCAATATCAAATATACAGCACCCAGAGCAGCGGCAAAACAAAGATTCCAGGGGAAAGTATATTCTACTACATAAAAAAAATGAGCAATACCACCAATTTTCAGATGTTAGCTGCAGAACATGTGTATTTCATCTCTTTAATCCTCCTGCATTTACATTGCAAAAGTGCAGAATAAAAAGTGCGCGGTGCTCTGTTCAAGGTGAATATGCACAGATTCACATAAAAAGTGGAAGACGCAAAGAAAAGGTTTGGTCCCTACACAGTTAATATTCCGCAGTTCGCTCGGGTGACTCAGTTTCAACTCAAGCCCGTGATCTCGGTCTTAGCAGCTATGCAGACAAAGCACTATATTAAACAAGAGACAATGCGACGAGAGGACCATTTGCATTCACTTTAATATTGAAAAAAAGGGGGAAAAAACAGATACAGCGGCTCTTCAAAGATCTAGGGCTACGCTATCATGTGCTTGCCGAGAGACTGCGATTATTCCCTCCCTACGAGCGAAGGCGAGAGAAATTGTGTTGAAATGAATAGTAATGAAACTTCAAGCAGAAGCAGCAGCAGTTCCAACACTTCATTTTCACATGATGATAGGGGCGAGGCAGACTCAAGGCAGTGGAGATCAGCTGACAGCTGGCAGCGCGTGCTCCAGGCTGGGCCTGGCAGGTCAGGCCACCTTTCACCAATCAGAAGTGAGAATTTAAATTACTTTCTGCCCAGGACCGCAGATGGGCCAGTACAGTATGTCAATTTCATCAACATATATATGTGTCATGGGATTCAGATTTGTTTCCCACCACTGTTTTTTTTTTATTCAGCATCCAACTGCTGAAAGACTTTTTGCAATCTATTTGTTTAAATTAGTACATTGTTTTCGTGTATTGCTGGTTCTTCACACACGCCTCTTAAAACAACGTGGTGCACGTGCCAAAAGGGGTTTACAGGATGTTAGGGATACCATTTATTGCATTCCCAGATTATATTTGCCAGATATTTCATGAGTAGATTCGTCGTATTCCAAGCCTAGGAGTGAGTCACATCTCAATGTCAAGGCATGTTGCAGAATGCATTTTATTGTGAGTAGTTTCCATGATTAAAACATGCACATTCATGTAAACTGAGAGTAAGTAAGTGCTACCCCAAGGCCTAAATATTGAGGTTTGACTCCGATATAAGATCAACTCATAGGAAATGCTTTGCAAATCGGCCCCTGTGTGGTCAACCTTGGTTGTGGCACCAGGGAGTTTCAGATTTGATGTAATCCAAATGATTTAAAGGGGTATGCGAAATTCACATATGTCACGTTCGGATAATTAAGTGAAATTTCAAACAAAATTAAGTGTAATTTGCGAAATGCATCTCAGATGCCTCATGTTTAACAAGCACTAGCAAAGACGATATTTCTCACATACTTAAGGTACTGGCATTGTCATTGTGTTTTTTTAGCCATGTTGTACAGCAGAGTGCCTGCTGTGCAGCATGGCTGAAAGTAAAAAAAAAAAAGCACCATGGCTGGGAGGGAAGGCGGGGAGTGAGTCAACACGGAGAGAGGGAAGAAGTAACACGGAAGGCGGATAGCAGTAGAAAGGGCTATGACATGGACAGCAGTGTCCATGTCTTAGGTCTTTTTTTTTTTTGCTATGGCGGGTGTTAGCAGGGCAACACGAATAACAGAAAGGGAGGGCGAGTGCTATGACTTGGCTAGAGGTGTCAACATTATAGCACTTTTTCTTTTTAGGTCTCGCCAAGGCAGCACTTGCGCTATCTCTTCGAGATATGCTGTATTCAGGATATGGGTATAAAGTTCCGCACAGTTTCCATGCATCTTTTTATTGGGCTTCTGTCCCTGTCCTTTGTAAATGGTGGCTTTTCATTGGTCAATAGGCTTAGTAGTCTCTCCTCAGTACCGCCTTGTCTCTTCTTGTAACCTCCCATGAGAACACCCCCCGTAACACGTGTTGTTACTCCCTATGTTTTAATTACAGCCTCAAGGCACTATTTTCTTAAAAGGCTTCAGGCTTGACACACTCTTGGTTCTATGCTAGGGTGGCAGTGGTTACTTCACCCACTAGGACATCTCACATTTATATGAGACCGTCTATAGCTTTCCCTTCATCAGCTCCAGACAAGTACAACCTAATCCAAAATTAATGTAATCATTCTTTTGTCACATTTCAAAGCTACTAATTGTATATATGGATAGCACTATTTGATTATACTTGAAATACTGTCTTGCATGCAATGTATTATGTGTAGGGTGGATTTACCATATCTTCTGCAGGGTGCAGTACCATATGTGGCCAAAAGAGGTCCGCTTTTAGCCACATATGGTACTGAACCCTGTGACATGGATAGGTAAAAAATATTGCCATTTATAATGCCAATAACTCCAACTTTGTAGACATGCAGTGCTGGTGCCTTGGTCACTAGGGACCTCTAGGAGCAGCTTTCAGTAATGCACCTAGACATGCAGCGCTGATGCCAAGCTCACTAGGTACGTACCTCTAAGGGAAGTTTGCGGTGCTGCACTGAGACATGCAGTGCTGGTGGCTGGCTCACTAGGGACCTCTAGGAGCAGCTTGCAGTACGGCGCCAAGACATGCAGTGCTGGTGCCTTGCTCATTAGGGCCCTCTAAGAGCAGTTTGCGATACTGCAATTAGACATGAAGTGCTGGTGCCTTGTTTACTAGGGACCTCTAAGAGCAGCTTGTGGTACTGCACCTAGACATGCAGTGCTGGTGCCTTGCTCACTAGGGACCTCTACGAGTAGTTTTGGGTACTGCACTGAGACATACAATGCTGGTTCCTGGCTCACTACACAAGCATTTGCAATGCACTAGTTCTTGTATTACTGAAAGTATGAGCTATTGGCGTTGCATTATTATTTGCAACGCCAATACCTTGAACTATCAGTAATGTGAGACATTTTGCATTACAAATGCTTGTTTGATATGGTGGCCTTGAGTGCAATATGAACAACAGAGGTATCTGCTTCATAGCACTTTTTAGGTTTTGCCTACACGACGCTTGCATGGAGCTTGAAAAGTCTTTTGTAAAAAATAATTTGAAAGGGGCTAACAGCCTGCCCTTACCTTCCATTTGTTTATATGCTTGTCACTCTGTTTTCATTGCTGGCTGCTGTGTTGTGGCATGCTATTTCTCTTTGTGTTCATCTTTCTCTTGGTGTGTTTTCTTACCAGTGAAGCTTGAGCCAAGTACTTCTTAGGAACTTTTCCTCCTCCTTTTATGGCATTACTTTTTTCTTTGGGATTAAGCATGTTTGGCAACAGCACCAACCAAAGGTATTGGATCATTGCTTTACATTAGCACCTGCTCCTTTACACAAGAACACATTCATTGTTGTAGGCACGGGCAGGTTAAGTGATTTGCCCCGAATCAAGGATGTTAAGCCAATGCCGAAACTCAAGCTTGATTTCCCAGCTCCATGGTCGGGAGCTTTGGTCCATAAGCTATATCCTCTCCCAAGAGGACACCACACCGTCTCTCTAGCCTTGGCCTCAGTTCCATATTTTGTGATTACCACCAAATCACTTAATTTCCCCTTGGCCGCCACTTTTGCTGTTGGTTGCCCGTCCACCTCCTGCCCATCACTGCTTGCTCTACTGAACTCTGTTGCACAGATCCCCTCCACCCGACTCTGCTTTTCAAATTTTTTGTGAAGTTTTACATTGTGGCAACACCACCCAAAGTTATTGGAGAGCTTTACATTCTCACTATTTACTTTTTTGGTGCAGTTCAATATAGCCCCAAAACCACCTGAAGGTATTGGAGTTCTTTACAATACACCACTTACTTTTCATGAGAACACTGTGTTAAAATCTGGATTGTGGCGTAAACATTATCGGCGCCATCTTGTCCTTTTCAGATCCATACGTGCGCGTAAGCAGCAGCCATTTTGATTGTCATGGCCTCTCTGCCCACTGCTGATAACCAGCGCGCCTCTCCCCCTCCCTCTCCGGCCTCGCAAGCATCCCCCTTGCTCTGATAGCCCCCGATCTCTCCTGCCTGGGCCATAAACGCACCTCCAGCGCGACCCTGTCTCCGAGCCACATCCCGTGCTGAACCCCCTCGCTCTTTCATCTCATTCAAAGAACAGGCCCTTTTGATAACCTCTTCCTCCCTGCCCGATTGTCCGGCCTGATCCCAGGCCATCACCTAGCTCAACAGATGCGGCTTATTGCCCCCTACAGTAGGACCTCGCCTCACATCAAAGAAGCGGGGATTAATCAATGCCTTCACACCCCTAGATCCGACCGATCGCCCACATTCCTGTTCCCAGCGGAATGTCCAGCTGCGCGATAGCCATCATGCTGAGATTTGGGTGGGGACCTCTACTGTAGAAATGTATGAGAACGGGCCTGAACCGGGGATTCCAAAGATGCCTTTTTGAACTTCAAAGCAATACCACGGATGTCATAAATGTAATAAAGCCATAAACCTGTGTATAAGAGGCCAGGCCTCGGAGATGCGGTTTGAGCACCTCAAGAAGATACCCTGTTGTCTGATTTGACGTGTTCTGCTCCGTCGGAATAAAAACTCCTGTTTCCTGCCTTCCTGTCTCCAGCGCCTGCCTCTTTGTTTGGTAATATCGGATGGTATGAGAGGCAGCTAATGCCGGGCAAACACTGAAGGTTCTTGGTCGACTTCGGCCCTACCTTTGCACAATTGGCGTCCCAAACGTGGGGCCCATCAGCGACACGTGGATCCAGTGGGAGAGGTCCCGACGACAGTGTGAACAACTGCAACGATCGGGAAGAGCTCCTGCCCGATAGACCCTCGTCTGGCAGCCGATCATCCGAACTTCACCGGTTCTGAGCAGACCTCTCTCGAGTGATCTACGGTCCTGACTGGGAACCATCAGGAGTGCCACAGCAATTACGGAGAATAGAGGACGATCGGGCGCTGGAAGCGGAAGATGAGAAACCGTCCATGCGGTCCGGGTAAGGTCGTGTAACACGACGAATTGCGAATTGATTGTTTGATTGTTTGAAAATACTAGTATTACTCATTTGAGTGTTTCTGAGAGATTCTCTGTCTGCAAACAGGGAAGAATAGGAGTATTCTCTCTTTGCAGATAGTGAAGGGTAGGTAACGCAGGCCTTTGCCCCCGTTGTAATCCGTCGTGCCTGCTTCCCTCTCCATTTGATTGATTGTTATCCAGGCATTTACTGTTTTGGAATTGGTTCTCCTTGGATCATTCTCTATTTGCAAACAAGCACAGAGTGGCAATACTCTGTTTAGTCTTTGCAGATAGTGAAGGATAGGTAACGCAGGCTTTTGCCCCCGTTGTAATCCGTCGTGCCTATTTTTATCCCTCATTTGATTGATTGTTTATCCGAACATTGAACGTTTGGAATTGGTTCTCTTTGGATCATTCTCTATTTGCAAAAAAGCACAGAGTCGCAATACTCTGTTTAGTCTTTGCAGATAGTGAAGGATAGGTAACGCAGGCTTTTGCCCCCATTGTAATCCGTCTTGCCTATTTTTATCCCTCATTTGATTGATTGTTTATCCGAACATTGATCGTTCGGAATTGGTTCTCTTTGGGTTATTCTCTATTCACAAATAAGCACAGAGTCGCAATACTCTGTTTAGTCTTTGCGGATAGTGAAGGATAGGTAGTGCAGACTTTTGTCCCCTTTGTAACCCGTCATGCCTATCTTTGCCCCGTTTGTTGGTAGTTGGTTCACCCAGGACCGCTTATTAGAGGTGAACCATCCGGCTCCACTGGAGGGCACCCCTAATAAGGACAGGTTTACTAAATATGGACTAGTCACCGTGGCTTATAGTAAGCTGTGGCATAAATACACGAGAAAGGATCGGGAAAATCAGTGGCCACTGATAGGATCCTTTGATAACGATAAAATAAATGCGCTGGGAACAGCCCTTTATAACAATAAGACAACACCCACTATGCTCGATAGCTTTGGCATGTGGCGCAAAGAAACAGAACAGCGGAAAAAGAGAAATGAGGTCAGGTTAGAAAAGGAATTACGCAAAGCAGCTCATCTAGCCGCTAACAAATTAAAGGAAGAAATAAAAGAAAGAGAGGAAACCAAGCTAAAACAAGATTCCGAATCATCGGGTCAGTGTCCCGTCAGGACACCCTCTACACTTTACCCCGAGCTACCTTCGAAACAGCGAACGAACGATGATTTACTACTAGGTCCCCCGATCATCTACATGCCCCCTCCATATGCCCCTTCCCAACCCTTAGCGCAGCACCCGCAACCCCCAATGACAGGCGAGAGTAGTGCCGGAGCCTCGGTCCTCATGACCTCTGCGCCGACCGAACCCCTCGCACTCAGCGCAGCACGAGCAGCGACTTCAGATGATCCCGAAGCTGGGAGGAAAGACCCTGCGAGATCGAATAGATTAAGTAAGGATGAACGAGCTGGGATCGATAAGATTGTAAAGACACTGGTGGTGCGAAAGGAAAGTGAGGATTATATAACGGATATGTACAATACATATGCCAATAGCCACAGACGACACTTTGTCGTACGCCTTTGTTACCACACCCTTAATGCCTACGAGGACCGGTACCAAGGAAAAGGCCCTGAAAACCTAACGACTCTGTATAGGAAAGTTGATGTCGGAGATGGGGGCGAGTGTGATGTGACGAACCTCTTCACGCGTACGCTTGAAGTTTTCCGCCACCTCACGGAACTGAAACCAGAGACTAACACCACGACTCCTGCAGCGACTGAAGCCAGAGTAGAAAAAATTGACACTATGATGCCCATAAGGGAGGCCGCTCCCTATTGGGTCCCCCCACGAGGACAGGGAACACACGACGATACTAACCACCAAGATGCGAGAGGGAGGGTAGTTTACAACTGGGTTTACCAACCATGGGATCGGCAAGACATCCTGACTTTCCGAAAGTCCTTGCCTGATCTGCGAAAGAACCCCACAGCCTTCTATACAGAATTAGCCACCGCTTTGGGTTCGACGATTATGACCCTAGCGGATATCGATTTGTTTTTCGGGTTATGTCTGCCAGCTGATGTGTGGAAGCAAATCCGGAAAGTCGACCACCTTGAGCTGTTTGGACATACCTGGATACAACTCGGTGATGTAGACAAATAGCGAGAGCCGGGACAGAAACCTTTGAAAGCCATTCTAGACCTACCAGATAAGATCGTGCAGAAATTAAAAACCCTAGTCCCAGAAAGGAAGGTGGACTGGTCGATAGTAACGGCCTGTCGCCAGAAACCCCAGGAAGACGTATCAGAATACTTCTCCCGGTTTGAAACGGTGTTCTCCGATTACAGCGGCCAGGACATGACCACCTCAACCGGACATCAGAACTATGTGAAAGGCCTGACACCAGAAGTCTCGCAGAAACTACAGACTAGCGAGAGTAGTTGGGCGGCCTCCAAGCCCGCAGCTATCCTTCAGATGGCTCAATACTATGAGCGACAAAAGAACGAGAACGATTGAGCGACTGAGAAAAAGAAAAAGGACTTGAAAGAGAGGGTGATGATTGCTCAGTTGCAAGGGGTGACTATAGGAAGGGAACAGTATAGAGGGAACTACCAGTTGAATGCTCCTAGAAATCCACCCCCTAGAGACCGCACACCCGCACCCAGCGCTCCACGAACAGACCTCGATGAGAACCAGTGTGCGTTTTGCAAAGGATTTGGCCATTGGAAGTCTGAATGTCCAGCTCTGCAAGAAGCACTCAGAAATAAAGACACGAGAGACGTAGCGGGCGGGCCGAGAAATAGAGGACAGGGACGAGGGCACACAAACGACACCAACAATGACAGACCTGGCAGACCAAACACGTTTGACCGTCCCCGACAGAATCAGTACCAACAGTCTGACTGCGACAATGCCCACGACTTTGCATAGGACTGCCAAGGGCAAGGAAGGGATCCAGTCGAGCTCTATGTTGACCAGCAAGGTCCTTATGTCACCGCTAAGGTCCTAGGTACGAAGTCTCCCTTTCTGGTAGATACTGGTGCAACACGTAGTGCGTTGTCTAAACGATTGATTCCCAGGGCACCCTTGTCTGGCTCACATGTGACATCAATAGGTTTTGATGGAACGCCCTCCACTAATCCCTTATCCACACCGATCTCTTTTAACTTGGACAATAACACCACTGACACGACGTTTTTGCTCTCCTCCAAACACCCCCAACGCCATTATGGGACTTGACTTGTTGAAACATTTTCGAGCTACTATTAGGTGTTCACAAGACGGAGTTCGAGTCATTTTGTACGACAACCCAACGCTGCTCAGATCTTGTCACACACAACGCATGTTTTCCATCACTGACGCTGACTTGTCCTTACTCGACACCCTACCTCTGTACCTATGGGCAAAGACTGACTCGGACGTAGGACGCATGATGATAGACCCTGTACACATAACTGTTCGACAGGACGCAGTGCTCCCAAAACTCCCACAGTATCGGATATCGCCCGAAGGCGAGAAGGCATTGGTAAAAATCATCCAATCCCTGGTAGACGCAGGAGTGGTAGAAGAAGTAGTTAGCAATGTTTGCAACAGCCCTATCCTACCCATTGTGAAGAAGCAGGGTGAGGGAGATGAAAAAGCGTACCGCTTCATCATCGACCTACGAGAAGTCAACAAAGTAGTTGTACCTCAGTACCCTGTAGTCTCAGACATCACCACCATTCTGACCCTGATTCCTTCCACTGCCACCACCTTCACGGTAATCGATCTCAAGAACGCATTTTTCTCCATCCCCATCCACTCAGACAGCCGCTACCTTTTCGGCTTCACTTTAAATTCCCGCTCATATAGATTTTGTAGAGCACCCCAGGGCTACACTGAAAGTCCAAGCATCTACAGCCAGGCCCTCAAGAGACAGCTGGATGCAGTCCAGTTACCGGACGGAGTGGTGTTGATACAGTACGTCGATGATATCCTTTTGGCGGCCGACACCACTCCACTTGCAGTCACAGCCACCATCCAACTCCTGCACTTCCTCGCGGAAAACGGCCACAAGGTCTCCAAGAAGAAGTTGCAATTCTGCCAACCTCAAGTCACTTACCTAGGCCACCTCTTGTCCAAAGATGGGAGAAAACTCACACCCGATCGAATTCAGGCTATTCTAGAGACCCCTATCCCTAGAACCCCGAAGCAAGTCCGCTCTTTGGTAGGCCTCACCTCCTTCTGTCGACAATGGTTGCCAAATTTCAGCCTCATTGTGAAACCACTACTTTCCCTACTGGCTAAAGATGTCCCCTTCCCGCTCCCTTGGACCCCTGAATGCCAATCCTCCTTCAAGGAACTACGAGACGCCCTTTGTTCAGCACCAGTCCTAGGAACTCCTGATTATACAAAACCCTTCTCTCTCTACACCCACGAAAGGGAGGGATGCGCTTTGTCTGTCCTGACCCAAACCATCGACCCCAAACAACGACCATGTGCCTATTTCTCTGCCACTCTTGACCCTGTAGCGAGAGCTTTGCCTGCCTGCCTTCGAGCAGTAGCTGCTGCTGCTGTCTCTATCCGACAAAGTGAGGGGTTCGTACTCTCGAATTCCCTCACGGTACTAGTGCCCCATGCTGTTGACACCCTCCTAAACCAGACCAAGACACAACACCTGACCAGCGCACGACTGACTGGGTATGAACTGACACTGCTCGCACCTCACATCACGTTGAAACGATGCACCACACTGAACCCAGCCACCTTGTTGCCTCTGCCTGAGAATGATCCCGATGTGCCCCCTATACATGACTGTGTGACCCTCACGGACGAACAGACTAGGAGTAGAGTGGACCTTCGAGACACAGCTTTCCCAGATCCTGACGGAGAGCTATGGGTGGATGGCTCTTGCATCAAACTCACCGATGGCACCACCTCAGCTGCGTATGCAGTCACCACAGCCCGAACTGTAGTTGAGACCGCCCGCATCACACAGAAATCTGCACAGGCAGCAGAACTGATTGCCCTCACACGAGCTTGTATCTTAGCAGCAGGGACGACAGCAAACATTTACACGGACAGCCAGTATGCCTTCGGGGTGGTGCATCATTTTGGGCTCCTGTGGAAGGAAAGGGGATTCCTGACCTCACACAGCACCCCCGTCCTACACAGAGATCTAGTCTCCACTCTGACTGAAGCAGTTCTCCTTCCCAAACGACTTGCTGTGATCAAATGTCAGGCACACAAAAGGGTGACAGATATCGTCGGACAGGGGAATGCACTGGCGGACATCACCGCCCGGACGACAGCAGAGAATAGGACGACAACACGCATATACGTGACCAGGTCACAAAAAGAAAAATGGAAGGACGCTAGGGAGACCATTAGGGACATCCAGCTAGCCAGTGCACCACACGAATTGACTGAATGGGCACGGGTGCGACTGAAGGACGATGAAGGCTGCTGGCGGACAAAAGACACGAACAAATGGTTGCTACCCAATTCATACTTGATCCCTATACTGACCATGGCTCACTCCCCTGCACACATAGGAGCAGCCCCTATGGCTGAACTTGTCTCCCGAGTGTGGCATAACGACAAAATTACAGACTCAGCCAAACGTCTTGTCCAACAATGCCTAGTTTGTCTGCAACACAACCCTGGGAAAGCAACTGTCGTACCCCGGGGAGGATTTGGGGTCCCCAACCACCAATTTGAAGTCCTACAGATGGACTATATTCAGTTAGAGAGATGTCAAGGACTGAAGTATGTACTTGTTGTTGTATGCGCTTTTAGCAAATGGGTGGAAGCCTACCCGACGCGTGACAACACTGCCATTGCCACTGCAAAAGTACTACTGAAAGAGTTCTTCCCTCTTACGGCCTTTGCCGTATTTTATGGAGTGACAATGGCCCCCATTTCATAGCCGAGGTTATCCAGCTTATCCTGAAAGGACTGGGGGTATGACAGAAATTCCACGCAGTTTTCCACCCCCAATCTGCTGGACTGGTCGAGCGGCACAATGCCACATTGAAACTAAAACTGGCGAAAATAGTGGCTACCACAGGACTAAAATGGCCAGACGCTCTTCCCCTGGCATTGCTGTCAATGTGTTCCACCCCCACCAAACACCACTTGACCCCTTACGAGGTTGTTTTCGGCCGGCCCATGAGTATCTGGTCTGCACCCAAACCGACATCTATTCACGACGTCCCGGACGTCCTAATGTCTGACTATCTGTATAACCTAACTAAAACACTGTCTGTTATTCATCATCAGGTGCTGCAGGCCATCCCCGATGCTTCCAGGGGCCCCGGACATACCATCCAGCCTGGAGATTTCGTCCTAATTCGGAACTTCCAGCGGGAGAAGAGTCTGGAACCCCGCTGGACGGGCCCCTGGCAAGTCTTGATCACCACCCGAACAGCTCTTCGAGTGGAGGGGAAGCGAAATTGGCTGGATGCACATCATTGCAAGAAAATCTCTCCGACCCTGACGTCGACCGAAGACGTGACCACCCAAGAAGAGCTCCTGAACAAAGACCGACCATCCCTGAGCTGCTACCCTGAGACAGAGACACTCGAATTGGCGAAATTCCCTGATCCCACTGTGCCATCCAGAGAAGGGTATAACCTGCGACGAAAGAAGGGAGCTTCGGCTAAGCAGACCACTCAGACTGGTGGCCTAACACTACTAAGGCTGCCAGGAGAGAAGCCCAACGAAGTTTGTGGTTCTGCCCACTACCGAGCACCTTGAAGATGATGGAAGCACCCGATACGAAGATGATGGAAGCAACCGGACACCCGAAGACCCACTACAGAAACCCGAAAACTGACAAGTTGCACAGCTCAAAGACTATTGCTCTTCTTATCGCTCTTCTCTTTTGCCTCCTCCTCATGACTACCTTCTGGATCGTGAAAGAGAACGCACCGGCTCATAAGACATTTCTAACGACTGCACGGCCTACCACCATGAAAGAACACTACCTGGTCTCTCTTTCACCTCAAATCCAAGAAAGGCGTAAGGAGTTCTGGAACAACTCCTTTGTACAGTTGTTGCACCAACACAACCTTGCTGCCAATGCCACGAATTGCTGGATCTGTGGGTTGATACCACATGCCACCGGACATTCCATCCCCTTCATCCCTTCTCCTTTCTCTGTTCATGGCTCCTGCCTTGCTTGGCTGATCCTCTTGCAAGAGAGCTACAGAGACAATGCCACTTCCAGCGATACTATGTCACACTTTTATCATGGAGTCTGGCTGAACAAAACCGGAAGAAATGCTGCTCCCTTTTGCCCTCTATCCTCCAATGCTTCTGTTCACATGGACATCCCCGCCAAAGAAAGGGTGGAGATGCAAGTATTCAACAATCCAGCCAGACCCACCTTCTCCTACCTCCGGGAACGAACGGCTGCCACCCTGACGGTGGCCCTATCTGTCGTCAATGTCTCGGGCCTTGTATGCATCACAGGCCATGGGACACAACTGGTGGGCCACAGCGCTTGCCGCATCACCAGAACTTTGGACTCAACCGACCCACCCTCTTTTGTCACCTCTCCAAATATGTACTTCGTCTGTGGCACAAAAGCCTACACCTGGCTCCCAAAGGGCTGGGGAGGTACCTGCTACATTGCCTTCATCCTTCCTCCGACCTATGTGGCTCCGGCAAACCATCACCGACAAAAACGAGCAAAGGACATTGAGCAGGCCGACTCCACTGGAGCACAACTCTTGGATGCAATAAAGGGACTTGTTCCACTTTGGGGTCCGATGGCGAACAGTCGTGCCATTCGGCATTTGTCCCAGGCAGTCGAAACAACGATGAACATTACAGCTGGTATCCTCACAAACAACACAGCCGAGCTTCAGGCGGTACGTCTGGTGGCTCTTCAAAACCGCCTTGTTCTAGATGTGGTTCTGGCGGACCGTGGAGGAGCATGCCGTATCATCGGGTCCAGCTGTTGTACCTACATACCAGACAATTCGCCCTCAGTCTACAAAGCCATTGAACACCTCCACAGACTCTCCTCAGAAGCTCATCAGGAACAAGACGGATGGTCACTTGGGAGTTGGTTCTGGAGTGCTGTAAAGGACTGGGGATGGAGGTTGTTCATGATCGTACTGATACCAATCGTCGTAATATGTGGACTCTGCCTGGGTATTCAATGCTTGCCGCCTCTGTGCTCACTGTTTGCTAACTGTATTTGCCCTAAGACTCCGAACTTCGAAGCTGAACGTATGAAAGCTTTGTATGATATCGAAATACGTAATATAATGGGGATAGACATAAATTGACAAGCTGGCTAGATATGTTGAAAAGGGAGGACTGTTAAAATCTGGATTGTGGCGTAAACATTATCGGCGCCATCTTGTCCTTTTCAGATCCATACGTGCGCGTAAGCAGCAGCCATTTTGATTGTCATGGCCTCTCTGCCCACTGCTGATAACCAGCGCGCCTCTCCCCCTCCCTCTCCGGCCTCGCAAGCATCCCCCTCGCTCTGATAGCCCCCGATCTCTCCTGCCTGGGCCATAAACGCACCTCCAGCGCGACCCTGTCTCCGAGCCACATCCCGTGCTGAACCCCCTCGCTCTTTCATCTCATTCAAAGAACAGGCCCTTTTGATAACCTCTACCTCCCTGCCCGATTGTCCGGCCTGATCCCAGGCCATCACCTAGCTCAACAGATGCAGTTTATTGCCCCCTACAGTAGGACCTCGCCTCACATCAAAGGAGCGGGGATTAATCAATGCCTTCACACCCCTAGATCCGACCGATCGCCCACATTCCTGTTCCCAGCGGAATGTCCAGCTGCGCGATAGCCATCATGCTGAGATTTGGGTGGGGACCTCTACTGTAGAAATGTATGAGAACGGGCCTGAACCGGGGATTCCAAAGATGCCTTTTTGAACTTCAAAGCAATACCACGGATGTCATAAATGTAATAAAGCCATAAACCTGTGTATAAGAGGCCAGGCCTCAGAGATGCGGTTAGAGCACCTCGAGAAGATACCCTGTTGTCTGATTTGACGTGTTCTGCTCCGTCGGAATAAAAACTCCTGTTTCCTGCCTTCCTGTCTCCAGCGCCTGTCTCTTTGTTTGGTAATATCGGATGGTATGAGAGGCGGCTAACGCCGGGCAAACACTGAAGGTTCTTGGTCGACTTCGGCCCTACTTTTTTAACAATTGTAAACATAGGCAATTCACTTAATCTCCCCATGGCAACCCACATTTCTTGTTGGTTACCCATAAACCCCCTGCTCATTGTTGCTTGCCCACACTAAACTGCCATTGCACAGATACCCTCTTCCCCCAAATCCCCTCCTCCCATGGCTCTGCTTTTCACATTTATTTTTTGTGTGTATTGTTACATAGCGCCATTGCATCCCAAAGTTATTGCAGTGCTTTACATAAGCACCAGCAACTTTTTAGGTGCCGTAAATGATAGTGCCGAACATCACCCAAAGGCAGTTGTGCAGTTTACATTAGCACCAGTAACTTTACACAAGGATACATTCATTTTTGTAGGCAAACGAAGAGTAAGTGATTTGCCCAGAGTCAAGGATGTTAAGCCGATGCCAAAATTTAGACCTGGCTTCCCAGCTATATATTCGGCAGCTCTGGTCCTTACGACACATCCTCTACCAAGAGGATGCCCCATCGTCTCCCTAGCCTTGGGTTCAGTTCCACACTTTGTGATTACAGTCAAATCACTTAATCTACCCGTTGCTGCCTGCCTTTCCTGTTGGTTACCCGGCCACCTCCCACCCATCGCTGCTTGCCCCCCCTGAACTTCTTTACACAGATACCCTCCTTCACCGACTCTGTTTTTCACATCTTTTTTTCTGCAGTTTGCTGTAGCTCCAACATCACCTGATGGTATTGGAACACTTTACATAGGCTCCAGTTATATTTTTTTCTGTGCAGTTTTATATAGCGCCAACCCCACCTGAAGGTATTGGAGTGCTTTACCTTAGCACCAGTTACTTTAAACAAGGACAAATTCATTTTTAAGGCACAGCGAGATTAAGTGATTTGCCCAAAATAAAGGATGTTAGGCCGATGCTGATTCTCAAACCCGGTATACCAGCTCCACAGTTGGCAGCTCAGGCCCTTAAGCCACATCCTCTCCAGAAATGCCGCCATATACTTTCCCAAGCCTTAGCCGCAGCCCCACATTTTGCGATTATGGATAAATCAATTAATTTCCCCATTGCTAAACACAAGAAGCATTGGCAAAGCCAGTAATGTTTGCCCTTGCAAAATCTATTGCTTTTTGGTCTCAGCAACACAGTGCATGCACTGCTTGGCTAGACAGCCCATGTGCTGTCTCAAAGAGATGTGTTGTGTTGTATCTGTGGGCTTACAGGCTGCCCATCTCTACCATTGGTAAACTTCAGCCCCACTCTCATATTCTTTTATGCCATTAATCATGGCATGTGTGCGTCATGCCCTCTTCTTGTGTTTGGCCCTCCCATAGCGCATGGACCAAGTACATATCTCCTTACGCTGCTACCGGCTAGTGCAGCAATTTTGTCTTTGTTTCTAGGAGTACTTGTGTTTTCAGGCTGTCTCCCATGTACACATACACACATACCACTAATATGCATGCACGTATACATAAACAAATGCATTTCTTAAAAAAGTTGATAAAACAAGAACAGCACTTGTAACATTTTTTGTGCACAAATCCGATGCTATTAGAGCATACGCTCCATAATCTGTCTAACCATTAAGTGTGGGCAGAGAACTCCGCTCTGCTGGCGGAGCTTGCGGATTTTTGCATACTCCACGTTCCGCTGTGAACTCGGAGTTTATGCAAAACTCTGACTCCGCAGCTGGGCGCAGTTTAGCCCTGGGCCCCACAGTAAACTCCGCGCCTCCACCCACCCCCAATAAATATTTAAAAAAAATAAAGATTAATAAAAAAACACACTTACCTTTATCGTGGCGTCTCGGTCTGCCATCTTCCTCTTTGCCATGGTCTCTCCTCCAGAGACCCCTACGTACATCATGGTAGGACTGCGCAGGCATAACATACATCTGATGTAGGGTTTTCTGTTTACCGAAGAGGAGGAGGGCAACCCGGAGACGCCGCGATAGAGATAAGAGTGCTTTTTATCTATTTTAAAAAAAAATATTTACTTATTAGGGGGGTGGAGGTGCAAAGCGGAGTTGAACGGAGCTCCACAGAGTTTTTGCCCAACTCCTTGGAGCTCCTCGTAGTGCACCTAGGCCAGCTCTGCCCATGCTTACTTACCATAGCACAAACACGGGGTGATGGTATTAGAGAGCTTTAAGTGCTCAACAGTTACATTCCACAATGACCCTGTGTTGTTGCTCCCGCCTGCCCTCTCACATTGTTGCTTGCCCATCTTCCAATCCCCTCCTGTGCCCCTGTTTGAACCATCCCCCCACTACCTCCCTCGTCGCTGCTGCTTTTATTTTTTATTTTTTTTGCACAATCCGATGGTAGTAGAGTGCTTGTTCCATCATCCATCTTGCAATAGTGCTAACACCAGCTGATGATATTGGAGTGTTTCAAGTGCTCACCAGTAACATTACACAATGGCACATTCATTGTCCGACGCAAGGGGGAGCACAAGTGATTTGCCCAGAATCTCAAACTGTTTAGCTGACCTCATGATTTGAACATGTTTCCCCAAGTTATCCTGTCAGCAGCTCTGCCATTTAAGCCACATCCTTGCTTCACTTCAAATATCCTCAACTGTTTCTCACCATCATTTCCACATTTATTCAGCAAGACCACGTCAACACCAATCAAGCATTTGCATAACCAATAGATCCCAGCAATGCCTGAGCTATTGGCCTTGTCAATGTGAATGTCTTTTAGTCATCTGCTGTTCAGCGTGGCTGAAAGTCACTGAGAAAAAGTGCTATGAACCGTCCAACGTAGGCCACGTCATAGCTTTTTTTGTGTTAGAAGGGGCAGGAAAATAACCAGCATGGGGGGGTAAAAAGACGGCATTGAGTCAACTTCCTGTGATTCAGGCCTTTCTGTGACTTTCAGCCATGCTGAACAGCAGATGTGCTGCTAGACAACACGGCTAAAGTACATTCACATTGACAAGGCATTGCAGAGATCTATTAGCTTTGCCAATGCTTGCCATTAAAACCAGTCAGTATCGTCTAACAAAATCTTCGGGTTATGTAAATAATTTTATATAGGCACTACCACTTTAGTGTAACTTCGCCCACAAAATAATGTGATTCTTAACAAGCGATTCTTTTATAGTAAGCCCTTTATTGCTGTTGTATGAAAGCACCATATCAAACACTTTACAATTTCTACTCGATTTGAGTATTTTTACAAAGCTTTGAATATGTCGTGACAACATAATTATTGTTGTGTTTTAAATTGTGCAATGATGTACATTTGTATGCTGATCGCTCTGGTTTTAAGGTTTTTGACTGAAATAAAGTGTTTGAAATTGAAAATTGAATTAACTTTGTCAACACTATTATAAATCTCTCATAGATGTTTATTAATGACTGACACATTTCACCCTATACATTTTTTGTCTTTGGGATGTGATTGCTATTTGTTGAGAGTAGCTCGAGGGTAAGGAAGCAAATAATAAAATACCTCCATGCCACGGCAAATAAAAAAGAGCATTGGCAAAAGCGCAACTGCTCTGCAATATGTAAAAAAAAAACATTGACAAAGTCAATAGAATTTGCATAGGAGGAAGCCTATTGGCTTTGCCAATGCTTGTTTTGTTATGGTGGTTGACAGCAGGGCAAAATAGACATCAGCAGGGAGGGTGGAAGAAGCCAATATGGACATCGGGTTGGACGGTTGCGGCAAGGCAACATGCACAACAGGAGGGACAGTTGAAGAAAGGCAACATGGGCAGCAGAGGAACAGTGAGAGGGGGAGAAGTGCACGAAGGAGATGGCTGAAAAAGTCTGTATAGGAGTTTGGTGGTCCTGGCGTGGGCCGCCACACCAGTGCCCAGATCCAAGATCCCAAAACTCGACTGGCAGCCTCCTGCCACATTACTCGTTATCTTGTGGTCTGGCGGAGCGTTCCCACTGTGGTGACTATTAAAAAGGCCCCGCTATTGGACTGCCAAAACCTGTTGCTGCATGGCATGGACTGTAAAGTCAATGCCATGCAGAAAATAGGATGACTGCACGCAGAGGGGCACAACATGAGTCCCCCTACAGGCACCCAATGACCCTGAGGCCACAGGGAGCCCAGTAGGGCACCCTTTGTTTCCTCACCATCACAGGTTTCATAGCAGCCTCACCACCAAGAAAACTGCTGAAGTGAGAGAACTTATAATATGCTTGGTGGTGCTGGCACCACCAAGCATATTGCAGCCTTAGACCACCACACCAATGTCAGGGATTCCTGGCAGTTGCGGCAGTCCCAAAACGGTTTAACCACCATAGTGGTAATACAGCAAACGTACCACTGGTGTGGCGGCCCTGACTGGCAATGCACCTTCATCAGTGGTTTGGTGGTCCAACTTATAATCAGGCCCATACTCTGGTAGAGTGCTGAAAAACAAAGACAAAAGTAGCGCCTAAAAAAATGAGCACTGGAAGAACACAAATAACACATCCATGTTGAATCTTACTTCCTGGATTCTATTAAAAATATACTTAGTCTGATGTACGAGATGTCGGGAGATATTTTGATATCAAGGGTGTTGGCGTTCTATTATGACTCTTCTGTTGCTGGTAGAGCCTTTATGTCTGTGTGAGGTGCAGTACACAAAGGGAGACTGACTTTGCCCATAGATTTCAGAGTGACAAAATAGCAGAAATGTATGAGGTGAGTGGAGGGAGGAGTAATATCATTTGTAGGGAACAATGAGGAGGGTTGGGATCTATTTCTAAAGTTGAGGTTGAAGGGAGGAGGAGGGTTGGTTAGTTAGAAAACTGATTTGCTTTCCAGTAAAATGACTTTTTGTAGAGAGTGCTACTAATCAATGTCTTCCTTATCTTTTCTCCCTTCAGGACAACCATAGAGAACCAATAGGGTCAAGAAACAAATCACCACCACTACGACCTGGGCTTCTGAGGATGGCACCTGTGCCACAACCTCCATGCTAGCCATTCTTGCTGGTGCTGCTCAGTTATGTTTCTTAATATGTATTACATTTACCAATTCTCGCCTAGGATTAATTATGGCCTCTGTATTCTCCATTTTTCCTGTTAATCCTGGATATGCATGTGCTTCCTTTTATATTCCCTCTGTTTCTGCAGCAGACTTCCTCTTGCTTCTAGCATTCCTTTCTCTCTTTTTTACTAAGGCAGAAACATTTCCCTCACCACTCTTTTACACACCCTTTTCCATTCTCTTACCTCTTTTAATAATAGTTTTTCTAATCCTCTTCTAGTCATTTTTCTCCATGTTTAATATTTTTTAGCTAGCGTATCATTGTTGACTGATTTTTTTGAATGTCAACTAAAGCTTTCAGAGAGAAACTTTGGCTAGATATAATTTAATGGTGCTACGTATGTTTTTTTTATTTGTGCAAATTCCAAAGTTGATATTGATATTCTAGATAAGTGTTTTATTTATTTTTTCTAACTAGAATCACAAGGGCTATCATGTGGATTGTACCAATTGACTGCTTAGACTTTCTTTTCTCAATGACAACTGATGCATTTGTCAAGGTATCCTTTCCTTGCCTCTAAGCCCAGTATCCAATCCTTTTTAGTTTACAATCTTACTATATTTCTCTCTCAGTCTCTGTTCCATTGAAAGTATTCAGGAGAAGAATAGGCGCATTTCCAAGTTCAGACTCATACCTACCACCTCCCCATTCTGACTCTGTAAGCCCAAAATGTAATTTTAGCAAGTGACACATCCCCCCACCGAATTTCTGCCTAAGTGTATTCTTCTCATGCCTGCAATTAATCTGTTCTGTCTGCTATTTTCTATGAACTATGTGACTTAGCCTACTGCATACTTTATGATGTAACCTGTCCATAGCCAAACCTAAATCAAGCACAAGCCCTGATAATTTATTAGGAGGTACCTTACCCAACAGTGACGTGCTCCATAGCTAAGGAGTAAAATATTTGTTGTACATTCAATTAACTTGGTGATGGGGGGGTGTAGTGTGAGCCTCGATCAAGGCTCAGGGTGGGACCCTGGATGGTGTAAAATAAGAGCAGCATCATTGTAATTTATGACAAGCCATTAGTTGTCTCAACAATCATGCTGCCCTGCCAGGTTGGGTCTATTAATGTTGCATAATCTATATAAATATTGTGATATAAATAGTGCAGCATAAGTTTAATGCACCATGCTTTTCAATGGAAATATATTTATAGTTTGCAGCTCTGTCATTTTTTATAACATTTATCATCCATTATAGAAAAAGATCTATATGAATTATGGTAGTGGTCATGGATTAATTCGCACCACGTGCTGCATTATGTGAATTATGTTTGGGGAAAGAGGCCTGTGATAAATCACATAAAAAATTCCAGTAGCCCTATGGGACCAGTAATGTCAATGTTTGTCGATGTAAACAAGTGTTTTTATTGAATAATACAATTCATGTTCTTTTCTTCTTTCCTTGCATCATTCAGATGCTCCTTCTGGAGGTCCTGTCCCTGAGTCCCAGCAAGAGACAGCTGCTCACCTGCACCACCATGAAATGGAAGCTATTACAGTGGGGTATTAGTTGCTGGTGATCCTAGAGTCAGAGAAGGAGAAGGAAGCTGCTGCAACCACATTGGCTTTCGTGGGTCACCATTAAAGGCATCCCGGCCATGTCATCGCCACCACCACAGTCAATCCTAGTTCTTCCAGGAGCCACTCCTCCCCACCTCAGAGTCCTTCCAGCTTCAAGAGCTGTAATGCCTGGAGGCAGGCAAAAAGGCTCAGTAAGACAGTCAAAGCATATATTTTAAGGAGGCTGGAGGCTATGGCTGGACTGCTCTTTTAGAGAGGTGGTCCGCCTGTTGCAAGAGATGTGGGTGCGAAGAACAGTTGAGGATGGGGTAGTTAGTTTGAGATTCGTTTTTATGAGTTTTTGATGGTTAAGGAAGAGGGGATGGGCCTGTTGTGGGTGGTGAGTGTGGGAGTTTAGATTATTATGTTAATAAATGGGTTTATAATTTTCCGTCAATATGTGTCTTTTCAATTTCTTTAATTTACCACTAGGCATTACAGGTTAGTGAAGTATCCCCTTTAGTTAAACAGGAAGCTGTACCAATGTAGTAATGACCGAGGCAAAGCTCAGCACCTCACCCATCGCAAAGCGATTGCCCAACTGTGTCCATCCCTATCATCCTGTTTGCTCTAGCTAAGCTTCCTTGACAGGTTAGTTGCCCTAGCCAAGTTAACTTACCTTAAATGATCCAGTCCATCCATCAGCTTGACCAACTCATCACCCTTTAATGAGTTGATCAGTCTAGCAGCAACTAACTTCCCTCTGTGTTAATTGTATGCTTTCTCCCCTTGCCTTACCATCTGGAACTATTTTATTTTAAATTCTTTTTATTAACAATCAACAATAAAAGTGTGATCTTATATTGTGACATCATATATAAAATGTTTAGGCAGGCATCAAAATACAAATATAAATAGCACATTCCAAGTCAGGCAAATGAATTTACTTTTCACTCGGTGAACTGGGTTCCAAAAAAGAAGGGGCAGCTGGTGGTGCACATATGTTACCCTGGTACTCATTCCATTTCCCCCATACTGAAGACCATTTCTTAAGGCAACCTCTAGCAACGTACACAGAGTTTTTTTTTTTACTGCTGCACATATTCCACAGAGCCGCCTTCGCCATAGCTCCAGAACTATGATGGACAATTAACTGCATCCTCGAAACAGGCATATTCCCCGATGACTGGAAGCGTGCCCAAGTCAAACGCATCCTCAAGAAGCCCTCTGCAGACCCGGCGGACCTCAAGAACTGCAGGCCCATCTCTCTCTTCACTTTCGCCACCAAAGCCACTGAGAAAATCGTCAACACCCAGCTAACACACTTCCTTGAAACCAACAAAATCCTTGACTAATCCAAATCCAGATTCCGCAGCAACCACAGCACCAAGACAGCCCTCTTAGCTGCCATGGATGACATCTGCACACTCCTTGATCAAGGCCACACCACAGCCTACATCCTACTAGACCTCTCAGAAGCTTTCAACACCGTCTCACACTGCACACTAGCGACCAGACTCCACAATGCCAGCATACAGGGAACTGCCTTAGACAGGATCCACTCCTTCCTCTTCGGCAGAACACAAAGAACAAGACTCTCGCCCTTTATCTCTGAACCCACAGAGATCAGATGTGGAGTACCCCAAGGATCCTTCTTCAGCCGCACGCTCATAAAAATCTACATGGCCCCCTCGCAACCATCATAAAAAAACATGGACTCAGCATTGTATCCCATGCCAATGACAGCCAGCTCATCCTCTTGCTCACCAAGGAACCCAACATCACCAAGCACAGTTTCCAGGATGAGTAGCAGCTGCCTGAAGCTCAACTCAGAGAAAATGGAAGTCCTCATCCTCGGATCCACCCCCACCACGTGGGATGACACCTGGTAGCCCCCACCCTCAGAAACCCAGCCACCTCTACGGACCATGCCTGCAACCTCGGCATCATACTCAACTCCTCTCTCACCATGATCTGACAGACCAGCGCCGTATCCTCCACATGCTTCAACACCCTCTGCATACTCCACAAGACCTTCAAATGGATCCCCCTGATTCCAGGAAGACCGTTATCCATCCACTCATCACCAGCATGCCGGAATGAACAAATATCTCCTTCACAAACTCCAGACCGTCCGGAACGCCACAGTCAGATTCGTCCTCAGCATCCCACGACACAACCACATCACCTAGCACCTCCAAGACCTCCACTGGCTCCCTGTCGGAAAGAGTGACCTTCAAGCTGCTCACACATGCCTACAAAGCCCTCCACACTATCAGACCCCAATGCCTCAATGAAAGAATCTCCTTCCCCGCCCCCAAAAGTAACCTCCGCTCCTCTGAACTAGCCTTGGCCGAAATGCCCCACATCAGCAGAGCCAGAACGGGAGGCAGATCCTTCTCCTACGTCGCGGACAAGACCTGGAACTAACTCCCCCTCAGGATCAGACAAAACCCAACACTGCAAGCCTTCAGAAAGGTGTTCAAGACCTGGCTCTATGGCTGACCTCGGAGCTGCCCGAACCTCCTCCCCTCAGCATCTTGAGACCCTCATGGGTGAGTAGTGTGCTATATAAATCCCTGATTGATTGATTGATTGATTGATTGATTGATTGATTAATTGAGTTAGCTGTGTGACTTATTTGGGTCACGGTATTGATTCCAATGGAGTTTGACCTCATGAAAAGTTAGTGAATAACATTGTCAAGACCATAATTCCTGCTAAGAAGGATGATTCGAAATCTTTTTAGGGGGTAATTGAATTCTCTACCAAGTTTGTAGCAAACTTTGCCAATAAGACAAAGTGTATGAGGGGTTTGCTAAAGAAGTTGTGTAAGTTTGAATGGGATGAATTGTGTCAAAAAGAATTTGACACAATTAAATCAGTAATTGCTCATGCAGAGTAGTTTTGACATATCATGTAAAACTATGTTATCAGCTGATGCTAGCGCTTTTGGACTAGGTGTGGTGTTGTCACAAATACAAAATGGTGAAGAAGTGGTCATAGCAAATAGCATATGCTTCATGCAAATTGTCTCATGTTGAAAAATGATATTGTGTAATTGAAAGGAAGGTTCTTGCACTCTTTGGGCTGCTACTCATTTCAGAACGTTTGTATGGGGCAGACCGTTTGTAATCAGAACTAATCACAAACCTATTGTCAATGTCTTTTGTACTAAGGGATAAGGTATTATGTCACCGAGAATTGCCAGATGGGTGGCAAATTTACCAGAATACAATTTTACCATGCTTTTTGTGTCAGGGTGAAATAATGTATTTGCTGATGCATTATCTTGATACAAGTCAATGCAAGAATATAATATGTATTCTGGAGATGACTTACAGGCATTTGGATGGTTCGCAGTTGCAGAGTCTTTTGACAAAAAAGTGTTACTACAAAGAAATGGTTGTATTCTGTGAATGGTGATGAAGAGTTGATGAAGTTGTGTAAGTACAGACGGGAGGGCTGGCCTTCTAATGTATCAGACATAAACAAACATACATGAATTGTGTACGGATGAGTGGAGTGTGTAAGAAAATGTAAATCTGTGTTCTCATTTCCCAAGGTGGCTAAAAGGTTTGGGAGAAATTACTTTGAGTTTTGTGATGGGTCTAGGTGGCATAAAAGAAGGCTGGTCAAAGTGGTTGATGAGCGCATGAAAGGGGTTGATAATTGTGCAAAAGGGGATTTGCAGTTGAAGTGTGGAGAAACTTTTATGGGTAAAAGTTAGAAAACAAGTAACAACCGGATTCAAGAAAAAAAAGAATACAAGATTTCCTGGAAAATACAGATATTTTGTGGGCAATTGATTTTTGGTGCAAACGTATATTGTATTTTTATTCATACTAAATATCTTGTTATGTTGGGCAATCTTATATGTAGCCATTGCCCCTCTTTGGTGCATTGTGTTACCATGGTTATCTTTATTTTTTTGTTTTTTCTGTGTTGGTTCTAAATGAAGACATATGTTATGATTTGTAATGTATACTGCAATCTTTCTCATGCCTGGAACACTCAGCGCAAGAGAATACAGTTCCAATTGGAATACGAATGTGGACAGTTTGAAGGTAGAGCAGCTGAAGTCTGTATGCTTTGAGGAGTTGTCTCAATAAAGGAACTTTACTCACATGATCATGTGCATCATCCTTTGAGGACATAACAACACCATTCATAAACAAATTGTCCGTTTTCTTGTTAGGCCTTGCACAGGGAAGCTAAGTTGGTTTCCCTCCAGAGCCCATGGAACTGTTATAGGAGGCAGAAGGAGGGAAGCAAAAATCCGAAAAAATTATGAATAATCTATGGTGCCCTCCCTACCTCTCCCCCTAGGGCCCATGAAACCCTGATGGGAGGTAGGCAAAAATGTAATTCATTAATTGAATAATAGCTGGTGTTCTCCTGGGACCAAGGGACCCCTATGGAAGACAGACAAAAATGTAATTAATTAATTATAAGATACCTGGCTTAATTCCTGGGCTCATTGGACCCCTATGAGAGGTATGGAAAAAGCGATCATTGTGATTACATAATACCTGGTATCCCTTCAAGGTGCATGAAACCCTATTCAGAGGTTGATAGGTGGACAAATATCAAATAAATTAATCAGAAGCAACAACTGTGCTTTACAGACTACTACAATCAGTCACAAGCACAAATAAATATATAATATATGTATTAGGAGAAAACTAAAATGAAATGGACTTCTTAATATTAATACTCCTAGCAAATCGAATAAAAAGAAAGACCTTGTGGCTCAACAAAATGGTTGTTGTATGGGCCAGCAAGGAAGGAAGCATGGGGAATAAAGACAAAATGTCTATTGCTGCATGGCCAGCAAAGAAGGAGCTAAGGAGAACAAAAACAACATGGTCTTGGTCCACATGACCAGCAAAAAGGAGGCTTGGATTGGAGAGTGTAAGGAAATGCCTACTTTTGTATGATCACCTCCAAACATATGGATTGATGCTACTAGTATTTTTACTCTGAAAGTGCACTGGATCCTGCCAACCAAGCCCCACTCTCAGTGCTCTAATCCTTGCAAAGTATATGAGCCATTAAGTGACCTTTCGTCCTCCAATTGGCAGAAGCTAACTTTCTTATAAGTCCCTAGTATATGATACCAGGTGGTGTCCCTCATAGGCTTAAGTACTTATTGTGCCACCACGAGTTTGGCAAAGCAAATCATAACTTCTAGGCTTCCAATGAAGACTACCAGGGTGGTTTTTAAACTGCAACCTTGACTTTTCCGTTTAAACCCTCAGAAAAGCCTGAAGGAAGTGTCCCGAATTCCCCACATCCACAGAGTCAGAACGGGAGTCAGGTCCTTCTCCTACATCGCGGACAAGACCTGGAACAAACTCCCCGTCAGCATCATATTAAGCCCAACACTGCAAGCCTTCAAAAAGGGCCTCAAGAAATGGCTCTACGGATGACCTCGGAGCTGCCCAAACCTCCTCCCCCAGCACCTTGAGACCCTCACGGGTGAGTATTAATCCCTGAGTTAGCAGTGTGACTTATTAGGGTTACGGTATTGATGCAATGGAGTTAGATCTCGTGAAAAGTTAGTGAATAAAATTGTTAACACCATAATTCCTGTTAAGAAGGATAATTTGAAATCTTTTTACGGGGGTAATTGAGTTCTCTACGAAATTTGTAGCAAACTTTGCCGATAAGATGAAGTGTATGAGAGGTTTGCTAAAGAAATTGTGTATGTTTAAATGGGAGGAGTTGTGTAAAATATAATTTGACACAATTAAATCAGAAATTGCTAATGCACCCCATTTGAGTAGGTTTGACATATCATGTGAAACTATGTTATCGGCTAATGCTAGCACATTTGGACCAGGTTCAGTGTTGTCACAAATACAAAATGGTGAAGAAGTGGTCATATCATATGCTTCATGCAAATTGTCTCATGCTGAAAAACGATATTGTGTAATTGAAAAGAAGGGTCTTGCAGTTTTTGGGCTGCCAGGGATTTCAGAACATTTGTGGCTTGGATTGGAGAGTGTAAGGAAATGCCTACCTTTTCATGATCACCTCCAAACATTTGGATTGATGCTGTGGAAAATGATATTTTGCCTGACCAAATAATGCCCACTACATATACCCTATGTTACATTCATGTGCATGTCACCCATGCATATTTCTCGTAGTGGCCTGAATCACTAGGCCTCTGCAGACATGTCCTGCAAGTCAAGTCATCAAAGTCTCCCAAACGTTAAGCTAAAATAAAGGCCCATGTATTTTGCATTTTGCATTGTGCATTTTAAATAAATATCGTACTGAGCCCTTTATTTTATTGTGGTTGAACCACTTTCTGAACTTCTGCCAAGACAGTGTTATGAATAACAGTTATCTGTTTTGCTGTACAGAGTGGCATCCTTGCCCGGTGAGGAAATGTAAACAGAACCCGTTCGCGACAGATAAGGCCTAGCTCTCTGTCTCAGCCCCCATGCAATGAACGGAGAAATATATGCTTTTTCTTTATTTCTAGCGATGAACCTTTATTTCAGATAAAACATCCCCTGACTCCAGACATCAGTTGTACCAGACGTGCTCAAGTCGCCCTGACACAAGAGATTACTCTGCTAAGCCAAAAGTCAGCTTCATCCCATTTACACGTCAATTGCACCCCATGCTCAAAGTTGCACAATTAGGGCAGAGTTCCAGCTGGTCATGCAAACACCTCCCCTAAGTACCCACCCACCTATGACATCTACCTATCATCTACCTATGACTCATAAAGTGTACGCCCACATGCTCTTATCTCTTTCTTTTTTGCTCGGCCTGGAGCGCTCCTTCCTATGTACAAGGAGAAAATTGTATATATGCTGTTCATTGTTATTGAATGTTAGATTACCCTTCCTGAACCTCAGTGGTGATGGAACATATTCTCCCTTTGACTCGAGTTATTGGAATAAAGCCCATTTTAACTTGGACACCACGGATCCTGTCTCTCATTTGATGCATGATATTTAGTTAATGCCTAGAAATTCTGCCAGGGTAATATTTTATTTACCACATTAATTGGCGCCCGAATAGGGACATGTCCCTTTCCCCACTCGCCGGAGTTTGTAGGTCTAGTCTTTGCCCCCTTCCACAGCCGTGACGGACTTTAAAGTGTACACGCCATTGGGATTACCCGCTACTCCCTCAGGCCCAGGAGGAGGACGGACTGCGACCAGGCATCCATGTGAGGCGGTGATGAAAGCGGATCGTCTCAACCCAGAGCCCAGCCCATGAGAGAGCAAGGTCCGAGGTCTCCAGAGGTCCACCTGTTCCAAGGCACATGCGTAGAAGTCCGAGGCCTTCAAGTTTCAAGATTCTGCTTCCCGGTGAGTACCACTGTGGGGAATGCATCAAGATTAAAGACGTGTCTCATTCACGTGAGACCGGTAAAGACGTGCCCATGGTAAACGTAGGTGCGGTAAAGACGTGTCTCATTCACGTGAGACCGGTAAAGACGTGCCCATGGTAAACGTGGGTGCGGTAAAGACGTGTCTCATTCACGTGAGACCGGTAAAGACGTGCCCATGGTAAACGTGGGCGCGGTCAAGACGTGTCTCATTTTTGAGACCGGTATGGTTGTACTGTATTTCAGTGCATAAAGTTTTTCAAGTACATGTTTAGCTCTCTGTATCAGTTTAGGTTGTAACTGTTTTAGTGTTTAATATTTGTTTGTGTGTGAATGATTGTTGATTGTTTCAGTCTATTTTTGTGAATATTGGTTTCAAACATGCCACTGTTTTCAAAGTTACGTCAGATAGGGACCAGAAAAGGTATACTAGAAGAACCAGTTAACATCCCGCCTAGAGACACACCTGGTCATTATATGTATAATAAGCATGGGCTAGACGCCATTTTGTTTTTAGATTTATGGGTAGACTACACCAAGGACCTGGAGGAAAAGTATAGATGGCCAATCTCGGGTACATGGGATCCTGAATGTATTATGAGGGTGGAGGAAGCACTATGGAAAAAGAAGTCAAGACCCTCTCAGAAAGATGCCATCGAATTGTGGCGCAAAGAGTCACATAGGAGAACAGAGAAAGAATTGAATAAAGCAGATAGAACTAGACAAGCTGGGGAAAAAGCCAGAGAAAAGGAACTGCGGGAGGAGGGGGAACGTGTCAAAACAGAACAGACTGATAGGGAAAGAAACGCCGTTGTTAATGGTATTTATCCCGTTCTGTCAGAAGAACTAGCTAAAGTGACCACCTCAGAAAAATCCAGTAGGTCTCGAACGCCACCACCTGTACCATATAGAGTAGATAGAATAAAGCCGACAGCATCTGAAGCATTCATTTCCTCGTATCTAGACGAGTCCCTTCCAGACTACGTTAATGCAGGTTTTCCTCCACCCCCAGCAGCAGATCAGCTCCAGCAACTTCAGCAGCAGCTAGCAAAAGATGACGTAGGTCCAGGGGCAGTGGGAGGGGTGCCTACTGTAGATGCAGCCATTCCATTTTGTGTATATGATACAGAACCAGGAAAGGGTTCAATGGTCGTGATTTCACGTAGACTAAGACAAGCTGTTGCATATCTAGAGACATTACCAGACATGAAAGATCACCTAGATAGCATGTATCGTTTTATTAGAATGGGGGAGGGACCAGATAGTATAGCACAAGCCATGTCACAGAGAAAAGTAGGGGTTAAGAACCATGTCTTGCGTTTTATTATTAACTGCCTGATCAGGGAACAAGACGAAGGAGACGGAGATGTAAAGCCAGGTTTGATAGAATGGAGTGATCACATAGATGCCGGTAGACATGAGAAACAGGGACAGATAGATGCCATGTACAAGAAAATACGAAAGGAAATAATAGAAAGGCACAGAAAAGAGTCTGAGGAAAATGGTGAGTTATTAACAGAAGAAGTAGATGAACCAAAAGACAAGATTAATTATGTAGGAAAAGCGCGACAGTTTGACAGACCCAAGTGCCTTGATTACCGTAAACAAGGGTCAGCTATAAAGGAAAGGTATTCCCTTGAAGCATTATTCCAGGCTACTGAAAAAGCACTGAAACAATGGATAGGGAGTGAGAGACCTCCCACACAACACGAAATAGAGTTGGCCCGGTCAGCCACCCAGTGGGTGTCCAATGCCAATATATATAGCAGTGATATAGTGGCTCAGACTTTCTTAAGCCTTCCACCGAACGAACAGCGTTTGGCTGGTATTTACATGGTTCAACACTTGATAACGTTGTATAAAAGTCAGCATTCTGATCCTGGTCACTTGCATAAAATACTTGACGACATTTTACTAGATAGATGGACAGGTTTAGGTACTGAATTAATTAATGTAATCCTGGATCAACGACATAAGTACATAGATTCTCTGACTACATACATGCCTCCAGTCTTACACCATGACAGACATAACGTACACATAGACAGACAGAACCCCCTACGAGAGGTTCATCCCGTTAAGAATGCGGCCAATGAGTTACAACGAGTGTATGTTTACACCCCCTTAACGAAATTAGAGATTCTTGAAATGAAAAAGATGTTGCCTTGTCATGATAAAGACCCAGGGGGATTTCACCGTGAATTAAAAGACATCCTCCGCATAGGAGATTATACGTACGCTGACATTCTGAAGCTATTAAAAGTACTGTTACCTGCAGGGATTTATGAAAAGCTTAAGGAAAAAGACTGGGAAGTGGGTGAGAAAAAGTTAAGTTGGGATGCATTGGAAACAGAAGAGAAGGGCAGGGCCCCAGGAGTTGGTCTTGGAGATAGAGCTAGAGAACTACCTGAACTCCTGATACAAGTTTTGCCAAGATTATTGATTACTAAAAAGGAAGATTGGGATGCTATTTCAGCATGTACACAAAAGCAAGACGAGGACACTAGTGATTTCTATTCTAGATTTGAGAAATGTTTTACTATTAATAGTGGCCTTAAGCCTGGTAGCGAGTCATTTCCACATCTTTTTGTGAGCAAATTAGTAGAGAATTCCTTACCCCAGATCAAGAATAGAGTACTGAAGGTTGAGAGTACTTGACAAGCAAACAGCCCTTCACAAATGTTACAGATGCTACAGTATCATCAGAATAGGATTAGAGAAGAGCAGGATCATGAAAAGAGACGCATGAAAGAGACAAAAATGAAGGTGCTGGTTGCCCAGACGGTACCGGCGACTTCAAACAAACATAACACGACACCTGTCAAAGGGAACTGTAATTATTGCAAACAACCAGGTCACTTTGTAAAGGACTGCACTGTTCTGAAACACAATATAGCTACAGGCAAGACAAAAGAGCGACAGTACACTCCTAGACAGAGTAACACGCAACAACACGCAACAGACAGTAGCGAATTATCCTCCACCACCGCCTGTTAATGCCACACCACAAATGTATCAGCACACACAGTCTGACTATCCAGAATATCAACAGTTCTCATGAAACAGCCTCGAGAGGGAAGTAGGCTTGTCCCTTATTGAGGTTCCTGTAGATCAAGAGGGTCCGTATGTACATAGTCGTGTTCTAGGTCAGGATCGAAAGTTTCTGATTGACACAGGGGCGAGCAGAACTACCATCAGTCATGACGAGGTTCCAGGGGCACCTCTCTCAGGCTCACAGAATGTTTCCCTGGGATTTTCAGGAAAGCCTATTGTTAATGAAGTATCAAAACCAGTCTCCCTAGGGGTTGGTCCACTGTCACGTACCACTGACTTGCTACTTACTAAGTCATGTCCAGAAAACTTACTTGGTATGAAGACATTAAAAGATCTAGGAGCAGTTATCTGCTGTTCTCCAGAAGGAGTACGCCTGTTCTTACGTGATTTTAAGGGACATTATGTACTGACTGATTTTGACCACAGACTCAAGAACGTGCCACAGATCCTGTGGGCACAAGGACCGACTGATGTAGGTTACATGGACATTACGCCTCACCATGTCACACTCAAAGCAGGAGTAGTACTTCCACGTATTAGACAATACAAGTTACCACCTGACGCCGAAACAGCATTACTGAAAATAGTTGACGAATTTATTGCACGGGGGGTAGTGGTAGAGACAGTCTCAAATGTATGTAACTCGCCTGTCATTCCTATCCTTAAAAGATCTGATCCTAGTGTATTGCCAGTGTACCGATTGATTATTGACCTGCGAGAATTGAACAAATGTCTAGTACCACAATATCCAGTGGTGCCAGACATTTCTTCATTGTTGACTGCTATTGATTCAGAGGCTACTTACTTTACTGTTATCGACTTGAAGAACGCTTTCTTTAGTGTTCCCATTCACCCAGACAGCCAGTACCTGTTTGGATTTTCATTAAGAGGTCGTAGCTTTGTCTTTACAAGAGCTCCCCAAGGTTTTACAGAAAGCCCTAGTATTTACAGTCAGGCTCTGAAGAGACAGCTAGACAGCATTCACATGCCTTCCAACACTGCGTTACTACAGTATGTGGACGATATCCTGATTACAGCACGTTCAGAAAAAGAATGTGAAAATGCATCACTGACAGTCTTACATTTTCTGGCTGACAAGGGGCACAAGGTGTCCCCTTCGAAGTTGCAATTCTGTGAAAAGCAAGTAGTGTACCTAGGACACTTGCTTTCCAAGGAGGGGAGACAGCTAACACAAGCACGTATACAGCTCATTGCTAACCTTTCACAGCCCAAGACACAAAAGGAAGTACGTGCCTTTATTGGCCTCACTTCATACTGTAGGCAATGGATTCCCCAGTATGCCTTTCTAGCCAAACCACTCATACAGTTAACTACACAGGAGGCAGGGGGGACTGTCCTCCCTTGGACACAAGAACACACCTTGGCATTCGAGGAATTAAAAAGAGCTTTATGTCAAGCGCCAGTGTTAGCAACTCCATGTTACAGCAAACCTTTCATGCTTTTTGTAACTGAAAGAGAAGGAACAGCGTTATCTGTTCTCACACAAGATTAAGCAGGAAAACACAAGCCTTGTGCTTATTTTTCTAGCACACTAGACCCACTGGCCCAGGCTCTGCCAGCATGCCTGAAGTCAGTTGCAGCGACAGCCCTAGCCATAAGACAGAGTGATTCAATAGTATTGGGCCACCCTCTGACAGTACAAGTTCCACATGCAGTGGAGGTTCTCTTAAACAGAACACAAACACAACACTTGACTGTAGCAAGACTGACAGGATATGAACTGACATTATTTCAACCACACATAGAGATCAGACGTTGTAATATTCTGAATCCTGCAACACTTTTGCCCTCAAGTACAGTAAATGCACCATCACATGACTGTGTGGAACTAATGAATATAGTGACGAAACCAAGACAAGACCTGACAGATATTGCACTTTCAGACCCAGACTTAACGCTCTATGTAGATGGATCATGCATGAGAACGAGTGCAGGAGAGTTAGTAGCGGCCTATGCTGTGACCACTGATAAAGAAATCATAGAGACACAGAAAATAGACACATTGTCAGCACAAGCAGCAGAGCTCATCGCTCTGACACAAGCCTGCATAAGAGCTAGGCACTTGAAACTAAACATTTATACTGATTCGCAATATGCCTTTGGCGTTGTTCATGATTTCGGGGTACTATGGAGGGAGAGAGGTTTCCTGACCTCCCATGGGACCAAGATTCAGCATGGCCAGCTTATTCAAGCCCTGTTAGAAGCCATACATTTACCTACAGCCATTGCTATCCTGAAGTGCAAAGCTCACACCAAAGTTACAGACACCATTTCCCAGGGTAATGACCTGGCAGATCGAACAGCTAGACTTACAGCCCAGACACCAACAGACACGACAAGGACAGAGGTACCATTACTGACAACATGTATGACAGTCAGGGATCCCACTCAAGACGTACTCGACATACAGACACATGCCACTGCAGATGAGATAAAGAAATGGACTGAACAAGGAGGGGTCCAGACTGACCAAGGTTGGATGACTAAGGGAAAAGGCACATGGTTTCTCCCAGATTCCATGGTACAAATAATCATTAACACAGCCCATAGTCCAGCACACTTAGGAGAAAAAGCAATGTTAGACAGCTTACAGAACATCTGGTTTAACAAGCACATGCGTGCCGCAGCGAAGCAGAAAGTACGAACATGTATGATCTGTTGTCAGTTCAATCCAGGTAAAGGCATCCCGGTGGGACAAGGCGGATTTCATCCTCCTGACCACCCTTTTGAGGTTCTCCAGATGGACTATATCCAAATGGACAGATGTAGAGGTTACAAGTATGTCTTGGTGGTAGTGTGTGCACTGTCTAGATGGACAGAAGCTTATCCAGTTCCAGATTATACTGCTGTAACAACAGCCAGACAGTTAGTGCGCGAGTATTTCCCCAGGTATGGATTACCTCGGGTGATCTATTCAGATAACGGCCAGCCATTCTCCTCTGAATTAATGAAACAAGTGTCCCTTCTGTTAGGTTACAAATGGAAGTTCCATTGTGTCAGACACCTGGAAGCAGCAGGCCTTGTAGAGAGACATAATCAAACCCTCAAGACAAAATTAGCAAAGGTCTGTGCAGAGAAAGGCGTGGATTGGATGGTAGCCCTGCCGGTTGCCCTCTTTTACATGCGTATGGTAGCACATTCCAGAACAGGCCTATCTCCGTATGAAGTGATTTTCGGTAGACCGCCAAATATGTGGGGTACGCCTATGCCCAGAAAGATAACTGATGTTGACAGTAACATGCTGACAGATTACCTGGCTTCCTTGATGTCTGCACTACTCTCTTGTCGTTCACAGGTTGCTGCCGCCTTCCCTGACAACACACAGGTCAAGGAACACGCCATAGTCCCAGGGGACTTTGTGTGCATCCGGAATTTTGATCGTTCCAGCCCCCTTGAGCCGCGCTGGAAGACCCCGAAGTTGGTGCTTCTTACCACGAGGACCGCACTGAAAGTGGAGGGACGCAAGGGCTGGATCCATGCCCATCACGTTAAGCGCTATTTTGGACAATGTGGAACATTCGAAAAGAACATTGACTTTAATGACACAACAGACTTTGTGCCGCCTTTGCTTGAAAAGACCCCTCAGCAAGAGTATAGGTCCAAACTTAGATCTAGTAAGTCAGACGTAGTTTAATTGTTTAAGCCCACCCGGTGGTGAATCGGTTAGACCAGTTTCTGACATGTATAAGATCACATATGAGAATAGCAAGATGAGAGATTGCAAGACACTGCAAGACACTGCAGATACTACAAGACATTACGCAGCAGATGGATTGTTACCCTGATCATTATTTTATTCTGTGCATTGTTATAATCGGTGTTAGTTTATTGCTACATGTTTTCTTTTTTATTTCCTCACATATACATTCATCCAGTATGCATACGTGACCAGCCAGACCAGCAATGCAACTAATTGCTGGGTATGTGGCAAACTACCCCCTTATCAGAAAACAAAGGGAGTTCTGCCAAAATAGATTCTAAAAGATAATTTTTAGAAAAAAAAAACGCCCATTGGATAACATGGCAAATCACACCTCCGCACAAGACATGCTTTTTCACCCACTTCCACAGCTCAGATCCTTTTCAAATTTGGCATCACAGTAGTCCAAGCAATGCCCTACATCCTCACTAAAAAGCAGCCGAATCCCTCCACTGGAACGGGTACGAATTTCCGCTCAAAAACACGCCCCCCCGAAAACGCCAAACAACGCCAAAATCCCTCAACACCTTGTTAAGCAGCATGTTAAAGCAAAACATCTTCAAAACGTTACCTCCAAGCACTTGTAAGTGATCCAGCTCTCTCCTGCCTAACGTAATGACAACATACTCTGCACGAACCATGACCACATGGCGCTATTCACAAGCCATATTTACAAGAAACTCAGCAAGTTATAATAATGACATGCTCTTCATAAACCATATTTTCAAGGAGCTATTTATAGGGAACTTCACTCTCATCTGCCCTTAGACTAGGGTGGAACTTGTTATATAGCAGACAGAAACAGCGTGTGAGCAATATACAGATTTCAACAAAGGTTTCTTTTTCTTGAAGCAGTAGTGAATGTGACTGCATCTGCCCTGGCGACTTGATCCAGGAGCAGTTTGCCATGATACTATCACTGTCTGCAATGTGGCCTGGCGATTTGCAGCCTTTTTGCCACTGCTTGCGTTCCCCATCCATATGTACAAAGGATAAAGATAAGGAAATGATTCTGTATGATCAGCTATACGGTCTCATGAATATAGATGTATCCTGAAGGGTTATGTAGTTGACAAGGAGGGAATGTGGAAAATGATATTTTGCCTGACCAAATAATGTCCACTACATATACCCTATGTTACATTCATGTGCATGTCACCCATGCATATTTCTCGTAGTGGCCTGAATCACTAGGCCTCTGCAGACATGTCCTGCAAGTCAAGTCATCAAAGTCTCCCAAACGTTAAGCTAAAATAAAGGCCCATGTATTTTGCATTTTGCATTGTGCATTTTAAATAAATATCGTACTGAGCCCTTTATTTTATTGTGGTTGAACCACTTTCTGAACTTCTGCCAAGACAGTGTTATGAATAACAGTTATCTGTTTTGCTGTACAGAGTGGCATCCTTGCCCGGTGAGGAAATGTAAACAGAACCCGTTCGCGACAGATAAGGCCTAGCTCTCTGTCTCAGCCCCCATGCAATGAACGGAGAAATATATGCTTTTTCTTTATTTCTAGCGATGAACCTTTATTTCAGATAAAACATCCCCTGACTCCAGACATCAGTTGTACCAGACGTGCTCAAGTCGCCCTGACACAAGAGATTACTCTGCTAAGCCAAAAGTCAGCTTCATCCCATTTACACGTCAATTGCACCCCATGCTCAAAGTTGCACAATTAGGGCAGAGTTCCAGCTGGTCATGCAAACACCTCCCCTAGGTACCCACCCACCTATGACATCTACCTATCATCTACCTATGACTCATAAAGTGTACGCCCACATGCTCTTATCTCTTTCTTTTTTGCTCGGCCTGGAGCGCTCCTTCCTATGTACAAGGAGAAAATTGTATATATGCTGTTCATTGTTATTGAATGTTAGATTACTCTTCCTGAACCTCAGTGGTGATGGAACATATTCTCCCTTTGACTCGAGTTATTGGAATAAAGCCCATTTTAACTTGGACACCACGGATCCTGTCTCTCATTTGATGCATGATATTTATTTAATGCCTAGAAATTCTGCCAGGGTAATATTTTATTTACCACAATGCTACTAGTTTTTTTACTCTGAAAGTGCACTGGGACCTGCCAACCAGGCCTTAGTCTCATTTATTCAGAAATCTTTATTCAGCTTTGTTCCAAGCCATAAAAGAATACATTATAAAAACAAAGATTTCTAATTTAGAAAAATAAACAATACAAACAACATTTCTTGAAAATAAAAAAAAGAGACAATGCATATCACCAGTCTCAGTGCTCTAACACTTGCAAAGTATATGAGCCATTAAGTGACCCTCCTTCCTCCAATTGGAATAAGTTAACTTTCTTATAAGTCCCTAGTATATGATACCAGGTGTACTTATGATCTGTGAGGTGTTGTCCCTCATGGGTTTAAGTACTTATTGTGCTATCACGAGTTTGGCAAAGCAAATCATAACTTCTAGGCTGCCAAGGAAGACTAACAGGTTGGTTTTTATAAAGCTAACTTGACTTTTCGATTTAAACCCTCAGAAAAGCCTGAAGGAAGTGACCCGAAATCGGTCACCCGGGTCACTGGTGACCACTTCTCAGCCTTCCCAGAAATGAAGAGTCAGGATAACAGCGGAGAATACAGTCTAACACCTTTATTAGTAAAATACACTGCAGTGTAGCCCGGTCTGACCAGCCTCATGGGATGGCCGTCAAGGGACTGGACCAAGAACACTTGGTAACACAAAATAACCCTTCTAACACCTCTCAAAACCCAGCCCACGGTGGAAAAATTCAGATTTGGCAGAAGGCTGAACAAAGAAGACACTAAGGGATGAGCTACTACCTGCGGAATGGGTACACGTTATCAGGCTCCCAAGGCCATCTTCCTGGGTTTCAGTTCTCTCTAGTGTAGGAGCGTAACTATGTCCAGGGATAGGTATGCAAAGCTGAATAAACGTGTCTCTTCGTGCCTCTGAGTTCCTACCTTGGATGAGATAAGGGAACTTTCTGAACAGCAGCTTCTGCTGAGACAAGCAGAAAGCGGGGGGGGGGGCAGAGAGGCTGAGTCCTTCTTACAGCGCAAAATGGCGACTACAGAAAGGAAAATAGCATCTCAGATGCTAACTTTAGCCTGCACAACCTTACTAAAAGCTGGACACACACACATTTGCAATAGTGATCAATATAAAATAGCTGCATGAATGCTAACACAACACAGCATACTCCATGAGGGATGGGGCAATGGGAAATTCGAGTCTAACAAGCTCAAGCCTCCCTTTTTAATATTTATAAGTCACCCTTCCAGTAGGCCTGACATGCCCTAAAGGAAGGGTGCATTATATAAAAAATGAATGACATGTGTTTTGATGACAATACTTGTCATGAGAGTAAACATCTCTTATTGTCTCTTTTTTTACTGTAGTGAGGCTAGTAGTTCCATTGGGTAATATAGTGTTACACTCTGCAAATCACCAGTCCCCTAACTTCCAAATGAGACTTTTAAATCTGATCCTTCTAGGTATCAAAAGAATTGTTACATTGCCCAATTCGAATTCAATGTAACTATTTCACAAATAGCAACTTAAAAAAGTTGCAGCTTTGTTGCCTAAGTTTTAAAGTAGCCATTTTCTGTTGCAAACAGCTGTCCTCCTCGAGACAGCCTTCTGCCCTCATGGGGAGAAGTGAGATCGATTCTCAGGAAGAGGAATAAAAGAATGTGAAAGGAAGGATTGTGACCTCCTCCAGGCAGGATGGCAAGAGTGGGTGTGAGCCCAGGTGACGAGCTTCAAAGGGGGAGTCACGCTTGAAGTGCAAAGGTAGTACATGAGGAAATTACTATTCTTTAGTTTAGGTAGGCAGACTGGAATCTCAGGCAGGAAGGAAAATCCCATGTAAAACCAGTTTTCCAAGGGGAGTGAAGCCCCCAAGTAGCCACACCAATGGTTTGGGCTAGGGAGCACCACACACCAAGAGAAGCCATGTTCGGAGTGGGCAGAATAGTAATCTCAGGGATAGCTCGATGCCACACTTTATAGGAAGTAACTGTCAGGTAGGAGGGGACCAGGTAGCTATTGGCTAGTTAGTAGCCACCAGCCCCAAAGCTTGCAGCTGGCATAAAGGTGGTACCCATGGCACCTAGACCTCAGATCACTGCTGCCTGGGAAGAATAACAAAAAGTACTGTTCTGCTGCTCCCTGGACCCAGCAAAACGAGGCTGCACCAAACACTGGACTACACCTGCTGAACCTGGGAACAGGCAGAGAGAAGATTCTGACTGCAGTTCCCCACTCGCAGAAAAATTATACACATGTAGCAGACAGAAAAAGTGACCCCAAGAATCAGTTTGTGGACTTCCTGTTGCAGCCATCCGGCAGAAAAACTGAGAAGCCTGCACCCTTGTAAATCCAGCGCCCAGACCTTTAACCACTGCTGACCACCGAGGTGAAGCCTGGGAGACCGAGTCCTGACCCTCAAAAGGTGCCCCCAATTTCGCTGGACCTCTGAACCAGAGGCCACCCCAGTCACCCTAAATGATAGTTATTGCAGTTAAAGGAAACCATTGGGTTTGCTGTAACCGGAGACCAGTTGACTAGTGGCAACTGGACTGTACTGGGCCTACCCTGAAGTCCATCGGAGATGGATCCTTGAGGCCAAAGACGACCACCCAAGATCAAGGACCAAGGGATTGCTACAGGAAGGCCCATCATCCCCAGCATCCTTCAGCATGCTGTATCTCTTGCATTAGGGCCACTTCCATTGATTTCAATGGCAGTCCTATTCAAGGAATTGGCTGCTAAAAGTGACAGGTAAATGTCCCCCTGGACATGTTTGGTCCCTGTTACTGATTTCGTATCAGAGTTGGCCCTTCCAAGAGAGCCCAAAAAGCTGTCTTCAACTTCCTAGTTGTGTTCTGGATAACTCAAAACCGCTACAGTGATCGAGTACAATGATTCATTGCATTGAGATGAACGAATGATACATTGTTTCTTTTAAAAATTATATTTCCAATACCCTCTCGGGGATTTTGGTTGTTCAGGTGTCTATTTAAACGTAAAAATATAGCCTATTTTTTTATAAATTGGTGGCAAATTTTTACAGTGCTGTGTTTTCTTCTTATTTGCTTTTTTGGCACTTCCTAGTGGTTTACACTTGTACCTTTGTTAATGCTTCATTGCTCTGTGCCACAATTATCCAGGACTGAGGTATGGTTTAATCAATTAACCTAACCACACAAACAGATTACAAAATGATTGTCGCTGACATGGTCAGCAAAGAAGTAGAGATGGAGAACCAAGAACATAGCTGCCCTCTTGCCTGGAACATTTTTCTCTCCTCTAAAAAGTCTTGTAGCATTGCAGGGAAAGAATTGCACAAATATGTACATCCAAAATGTGTCAAGGCCCACCCATGGATCTCTCTGGGCCTTTACCCACCACTAGTAAATCAGCAGTGTCAGATAAAAAAAAAGTTAAAAATGCTCTCACCACAAACAAGGCAATATTAATTACCCTGCCAAAATACGTTTACAAATTTCAGAAAAAAACACAAATATCAACCATCTCACATATACAAGTACACAACAAAATGTTTGCCAAGTACATGGGAACGGAGGTAACTCAGAAAAAAGAAAAAGGTCTAGCTACATGGGCCTAGACACCAACTGGTACATGCAGATGGAAGCTAATCTACATTTTGCATGAGCACCAGGCCATTCACAAGCCCCTAAAGTGATCAAATATATACCTATATCACAGTAGCAGTAGAAAGCAAGAAATACATACAAAATGCACCTTTACAGCAGGGCAGACTAAGCCCCAAACAGTGAAACAAAACCGTTAAATGGTTATTAGGTCTGTGCAAAATTCTCAAAAACCATAAAATGTGTAAACATAATCCCTTAAACATAATCCCACATGGACCCCTACTCCAAAATTCCTTGCCAACCAGCAACAAACAAACAAAAAGAAAACAAATAATAAAGGAACAAAAATAGTAGTGCCTGCTCTCCTTCAAACAACAAATGTTTCACAAATTACTGCACTAAATGTATTTGATTAAGAAAATGAATAAATAAAGATTCTAAGGGTGTGGATGCAGCAGACATTGCAGACAAAAAGAGAGTGGTGTTTTCCCCATCAAAATCAAAATCCAAAATGAACAAGGGCTTAACAAAGCAGAGGAAGGAGACTTCAGGACAGGAAAATGAAGTTGCTACTGTATGTACCATCGCGCCTCAGTCTCCAAAGCACTTTCCTTCTCTAAAAAGAAACAGAACAATGTGTTTCATGCTAAAAAAATTACCCAAATGGTCCACTCTGGTGAGAATTTATATATTTTGGGACACCCATGTTAAAAGAACATTTACTTGCCATTGGAACTGCAGTTTCACTCTCCATAAAATGCCCGGAACGGTCCACTCGGGTAAAAAATCCGCCTGAAAAGTCTGTTGAGCAACTGTGTTAAAGAACTGCCTCTCATGTTTAGAAAACGCAGCTCACATTCATGCTGAAACTGTCAATCACATTGTTCCATGCTTATCATTTTAGGATTTTTCCCTGAACTGATTTCTTGTAACACACTGTGACTCAATACCACAACAGATGAATTTCCAAGGTTTTTCTGCAGAGGGACGTATCTTGTAAGCATACTGCGCTGCCCCTCAAATCTTTTGATCCCTCCCAGTGGATAAGAATCTATTTTGTGAGTCTGATCTCATTCATCTATCTATGTTATATAGTGTCAACAGTTTGGAGAGGAAGGAGTACGTTTAACTATAGCAGGCCTGCTGAACAAGGCAAAGGGTCTTGCTTCTGACTAGTCCTTTGGGTGGGTGGTAGCAAGCAGAGTAGCATTGGTGCTCATGAGATATGGTTTGTATACTGAAGGCTGAGGATTCTCTGCCAGTACTCAAAGCTGGACATGACTACTGCCAGGACATGGTCCATTCTTCAAGGCACAAAGGCAAGATTCTATTAAGTACACAAAGAGAGGAAAATGCATTGTGGAGATGTTAACCAGATAGTAGGCTTATTTTGGATAAACAGACTAGGCAGAGATTGAGAGTACCTAGGATATTTACATATATAAGATGATCTCCCATAATGTTCTTGGCCTGACTTCCTGACAGCAGCGAATTGAAGCCCTACTTGAATCACCCATTGGCTCACCAACAGTACCACAATTGGTATTCAAAGTATATAGTTTAAGAGACGTCCCAGTGAAACAGGAAACAATGGAAACAATGAGCACAGGGACAGGTCAGTATAAGCATCTAAGACCAGGGCAAGGGCTTTTATAAACAAAAGTGGACCTGTTAGCCAAAATATAACAAAAGGGTGAGGGAAGAGAACTGGAGTCTGAGACAGCAACAACATGGATGTCTATGGTAATACATGCAGTAGAAAAATATAGCAAACCTAGGGTGATAGTTTCAGCAGTGTCAGTGAAAAAGGAAGGCCAATTCATTAAGGTTTTTCATTGGTTTAAATTCTTAGTTTGGGACCCAAGTCTTGAAAGTTCCCTCTAGTTTTTAAATTATAAGGAAAATAAGACTTAAGCAGGGGCAGATTACTGGGTTAGTGGAGTTCAAAAGCTTAGGAAAGGGTCATTGAGGCATCACTGAAGCAAACTATAAGGATGGTGAAGCACTTCAAATAGGAAAAGCTGCCTATAATGATCAATGATAATCAATACAGGTCCACGGAATCAATATGGTGGCACTCTGGATGTCATAGTTGAAGCCGAGTAGGCTGGGCCAGCTTTGGAAGAATGTTTGGCTGATGGTATTAGAGGAGTGAAAAATTCTCTGAAAGGGATAAAGCTGCAGAAATAGTTGATTGAGCATGTGTTTCCCAGCTAGACAGTGTAATTCGTCAAGGGGATCTCTAAAAATTACAAAGGGCCTAATGGAACACTGCATCACAAATCTTGCAGATGTCCCATTTACTATATTACACAAGTGAATTATAGCCAATGGAATGGGACATCTGCCATATTTTAACTGAGTTTCCTATCCGCCAAACTCTAAATGCCTAAACCTTTTGGGAAGTATTTAATCTTCCTACAGCAGCATCTCAACATTTACAATACCATAATATTCAGTCATTTAAAACTTCTTTAGAACTGGAAGCCAGTTGATCAAGTTCTGATGCACAACCATGGATCAACACATTACAATTTTCTTTTCGGTTGCTCCTTCTGTACAGGACCTTGAAATATAGCTTTTAGATGCTATGGAGCTTCTTCCGTTGTGTGTTCTCTGCAATCTCATTCCCTGGCACTCAACACCCAACTGAAGTCAACCCTTCATGCACTAGACCTAACCACAAAGATGGGAATAAGGTCTCCAAAGAAGAAGAGTAACCCAAAAGAAGGACCGAAAAAGAGCATTTGAGATGCCACTAGCGTTGATTTAGACAAAATTTTTGCTGTTTGCTGACTTTATGAACAAACAGACAAAAAATACAGAAAATGTTACTTTTTCCTCTAATGCTAAGCTTCCCTTGTTCACCCCATGTACTGCCATTCATTAGTTCCAGCTTCCCTGTCTCCCTTTTTCCTTTCTCTCATTTTACTCTTTCCGATCTTTGCTTCACCCTTAGCAACACCTCAACAGCTTTCTCCAAGATCTTCAAGTGCTTTAAAATAGCAACAACTTAGTGTATACAAAATGTTAGGAAAGTATTTGTCCTAGAAAATGCCAAGATTCCTAGTGCTTTAAGGTAAATAGCCTGGATTGGCCCATGGTGCCGCACGTGACAAAACATCCTTTGTCAGTCAGATTCATCGGTGGTATTGAGAACTGCTGATAGGGGTTGAGGGACAACCCTTGCAATCTGCAAAATTGTTTGCACCAACATTTCCATTTGCATTCACCTAATGCAGTTTCTCAAGCAAATGATGTGTGTCCACTTGATAAACCATGTTGAGTTTTATGAATATAAATATTTATCTGATTGTTGTAACGTACCAAAAAGCCCCAAAAATAGTTTAATAATGCTGGAGTTAAGAGTTGGAGAGGTACATATTTTTATTTGTTAACCATTGTAGGCTGAGGGGAATATACTGAAGGAAGAAAGGAAGAAAATAAGTCGGATATCAGTCAGTCAGTCAAGTATGCTTTATTCGAGGTAAAAAAACTCATAAAAGCAAACATAAGTCGGATATCTGTTAGAAGCAGGATATTGGGCATGGAAACATTTTAGAAAAGTGGGTGGATGAAATGAGTAAATGAACATATTTGAGAGCAATAAGATAGTAAAGTGAGAAAATAATCTATAAACAGAAGGAGCTGGAAGGTTAAGTGAAACTCGATATTTGAAGAGGTGAAGATGGAAGGGTGAGGTACAGGAATATTTCGAGAGATTAGAAAACACATCTGCCAATGGGTGAAAGGGATAATTGGAGAAGTGGAAAGACAGAAGGACAATAACTTAATGCCACAGTACTTGACATTTCTTAGCACTATACATAATAGGTGTTATTCTTATTCAATTTAAAGGGGGGATTTTAAAGGGGGGGTTTAAAGTGGGGACAAATGTCATGTAGAGATGTGTGAATATTTGCAGAAGAAAGGAATTCGATGAACATGTGGAGATGTGCACATACGAAAGAATATTAGGATTAGTGGGGAGAGATGACGAGATGACGTGGCAAGAAAGGCAAAGTAGATTTCTGGAATATTAGGAAAGGAGGGGCTTATAATAAATGGACTTAGGGTGAAGCATAGGGGTGAGGTGTATGCGATTTTAGAGAGTCGAGCCACTTGAAGTTAGGAAAAGAAATGTAAGGACGTGTTTGACTATTTGGAGAGGTAGGAAAAAAAAGAAGAGACGAAGGGCATGGAGTTTATACAAATGTTAAGGGTGCGCACAAGAAGAGGAGATGAGGGTCACATTGAGATGTAGCCATATTTAGATCAGTGGGTCGGGTGGAGGAGAGAAGGTGTATTTTAAGGTATGGGAACATTTGTAGATTTAGGGGTTAATTGGGGGTTGAGGGGACGTTGACAATTGGCTTTGACAAACAGTACCCTGCTCTCGGATTTCTATTTGGCCCTGGGCTCCCATTTCTTCAACTCAGAGGAACAAACAGTTGGAATAAAAAGGCCCCTGCTTTGCTGCAAGGCTCTTAAGGCTTGCAAAGTGTGTGTGTGTTTGTCTGTGTCTGTGTAATGGCTGTCCCTTGACTATAGATATCCGCTGGGCCTGCTGCCTGCATACTATTTCAGCTCTTTATTATTATTGCTGTTATTATAATTATTTTTATTACTATTATTATGACGAATGCAGACTGCGGCGAGGAGAGGGAACAGTTTCTATGCAAATGTTATGAGGCTGGCGTTTTCCGACTGCGGTAAGAAATCACGCCACTGACTCCAGGCCTGTTTAAGTAAAGCAGAAAAAAATTACCTGCCTCCAGAGACAGAGAAAATATGGAAAAAAGAAAAACAGAATACATTTTGGCGCTTGATTGATGTTTTTCCATTTATTTCCAAATGTAATTTTCCATCGGTAAAGAACCAGTCTGCTGAATGTCAAGGAGGAACTATTTCCAAAACTATGCATCATGATTGGCCTCTTCGGGCCTTATCAGATTGGGCAGGACAGAGAAGAGGCCGCGGCGGTGAGATTTTTTCCACTGTGTGTAGTTGTTAGTATTTTTCCAGACATTGTTCAGGAAAACCTATAGTGTTGCCGGCTTTCTCACACCACCACCTCCTGCTGCCACCCACTATCAAATTATGCCTCCTTCCTTTCCTGCCTCCCAGTGCACCGGCACCTGTTCACGATCTGTCACTGACAAAAGAGTTATTAAACAAAGGGAAAAAAAGGAAAAATAGCCCACAGGGAAATATTCATCTCCCGGATATATTTCTTTATCAAATGCGGTGGGCCGAAGGGGGAGAGCTCCGTAGGTTTGCTGGGAGCCCACAGTGTATTAATCACTGCAGGGTGAGGGGTGTGAGCCCGGCATATTTAATACTTGTCACATCCGAAGGAACACACCAAGAGCGATCAGGGCCGTTTAGGGGTAGAAGTCCTGGCCGTTCATCATCTCACAAGGTGTCCCCGGTACAGCACCTCCATTACACCTGCGGTGTATACAGAATATAGAACTGACAGTTGTTAGTACTTCTTGTGTTCTTTGATGGTGTGCTGTGCTAATGTGCTGAGGGATCCCACTACAGGGACATCAAATGTATATATATTACCGACCAGCAGTCGCCAGTAGGTAGTTATAGTTAGTATGTAGTTTTCAGGGCCGGACTGGGAATGGAAACCGGCCCTGGCAAAGTGCTCGGCTGGCCCCCCCTCTCCCCGGGGGGGGGGGGGGGTTGGGGGTGCGACCGCGCTCTTTGCCAGGGCCGGTTTTCAGCCGTTTTTGTTACAGGGCCGTTTTTTGCAGCTATGCAAAAAAACGGCCCCCACCGGCCCCCAAAACCGGCCCCCACCCATGCGGCCGACCGGCGGATTGCCCAGTGCCCGCAACGGCCAGTCCGGGCCTGGTAGTTTTCTTTGGAAGAGCATTTTTTCATTTGCCAATAACTTTGACGCTTTTTGATGAATCCTCGTGAAATTTTCAAACCTAGTTCTATGCTCACTTCAGCTGCTCTCTTGAATGTTTCAGGGTGATCCGTCTAGCGGGGTAGAGAAAAGGGGGGGGGGGTCCAAAAACATGTTTTCCCCATGTTCTTTTCCATAGGAGCTTTGGACAAGGCTACAGTCCAAACTGCTAAACAGAATGACACCAAATTTGGCAGAAACATAGATGTTGGTCCAGAAAGTGACCTTTTTGTTAATGGGGTAAATCCATTCAGTATTTTTGGAGTTATTTAAAGGTTTTTCAGATATATGACTTGGAACGCAGAGATTTGTGACCCCACCTGAGATTTTGTGCTGAGAGCTGATTGGCTGCAGATAAGGAAATGTTGGCAGCAGTCGTGTGACTCAGTTGCACCAAGTCACATGAAAGACTTTGAAAAAAGAAAAGCAGGAAGGGTAGAAACACCCTGACCCCTAGGCCTCTTGGGGGTACCACAGGAACCCTACAGGGCCCAAAAAAGATTATTGTTTTTTAAAGTTTTATATAGCGCAAACTTGGCCCGAAGCCATCAGGTATCAGTGCGCTTTACTTGACCACCAGTTGTGTTGCATAAGGACACATTCATTTTTTTTAGGCATTGTTTGAAAACAAATTCCAGTGGGAGTCGCGCTAAATCAGCGAATCCAGCTGAAAATGTAAAAAAATTAAGTGCAGTCTCCTGCGCTTCATTAGTTATAGGCCCCCAGGTGAGCCAGGTCCCAGGGGCATGTCCCAACTAAAGGAGGGGGCACACAGGACACCCCCTCCTGCGAATTATTATGTCCCGCAGACCACCATCTCCCTGGGGCTCACTAATTTTAATGTGGGGGGCCGCTTTGACCCCGTGCACCGGGGATCTCCACCTCCCTGGGGCCGAAATGAATATATGTTGGTGGCTCAGAGACCCCCCCCCAGGCCCCGGGAAACACCACCTCTCTGGGGCCACCCTGATTTTAAATAATGAGAGGGAGGGACATGTGTCCCCCCTCCCGGGCCATTCTCAGCCCCGGGGACCATCACCTCCCTGGGGCAGGCCAAAAATATAACAAAGGAGGTGAGCACACAGCCCCCCTCCTGGATCTATACATGGCCCTGGGAACCCACTCCCCCAGGATTGGTCCCTGCTATATCCCGGGGTGCCCACCCCCGGGACATAGCCGTTTGCTATGGCTTGGCAGAGGGTTTACTGCTCCTGCCAAGCCATAGAAAACTGGGCTTGCTTTCAGCAAGCAAGAGCATTGGAAATGCTCGCTTGCTGGAAGCAAGCACAATTGCTTTGACACACAGGGAGCTGCAGTTTGTGAAAGCAATGCCGGCTCCTGCAGTAGGCAGGAAGCTGGCAGGGACCAGGGGGTCACTGTGACTCCTTTCTGGACCCCAGCACTAGAAAGAGGGTGCCCTGGGGGGACCAGGGCACCAGCATAGAGGCAGGGCAGTGGGAGAGGGGGTTCCCGGGGTGAAAATCAGTCCAGGAGGGAACCGCTCAGCCTCACTCCCTTTTAGTAAAAAAAAAGAAAGAAAAAAAGATCAGCTCCCCGGGGTGGGGTCCCTGAGGATGAAACTGGCCTGAGGGGGCCATCCCATATTCAAAATAGGCCTGTCTCCACGGATGGGGTCCCTGGGGGTCAAATTAACAAATGGACCCCACACCCTGAATGAATAAAATAAAACAAGACCGGCAAGTCGCCGGAGATCCACCCCACCTCCACCACAGTGGCGTCACTGGGGTTGGTGTCACCCGGTGCGGGTAACTCATGGTGTCACCCCCTCACGACTTACCGCATGGACCACCTCTGTCGGAAATGAACGGTGCTAGGTACTGTCTTACTCCCTCTAGCTCCCTCTCTCTGTCTAGCTCCCTCTCTCTGTCTTACTCCCTCTAGCTCCCTCTGTCTCCCTCTCTCTCTGTCTTACTCCCTCTAGCTCCCTCTCTCTCTGCCTTACTCCTTCTAGCTCCCTCTCTCTGTCTTACTCCCTCTAGCTCCCTCTCTCTGTCTTGCTCTCTCTAGCTCCCTCTCTCCCTCTCTTACTCCTTCTAGCTCCCTCTCTCTCTGTCTTACTCCCTCTTGCTCCCTCTCTCTCTGTCTTACTCCCTCTAGCTCCCTCTCTCTGTCTTACTCTCTCTAGCTCCCACTCTGTCTTACTCCCTCTAGCTCCCGCTCTCTCTCTTACTCCCTCTAGCTCCCTCTCTCTCTCTTACTCCCTCTAACTCCCTCTCTCTCTGTCTTGCTCTCTCTAGCTCCCTCTCTCTCTCTTACTCCCTCTAGCCCCCTCTCTCTCTGTCTTGCTCCCTCTAGCTCTCTCTGTCTTACTCCCTCTAGCTCCCTCTCACTCTGTCTTGCTCCCTCTAGCTCCCTCTCTCTCTTACTCCCTCTAGCTCCCTCTCTCTGTCAAGAGCCCCCTAGCTCACTCTCTCTCTGTCTTACTCCCTCTCTCTGTCTAGCTCCCTCTCTCTCTTTCTTGCTCCCTCTAGCTCCCTCTGTCTCCCTCTCTCTGTCTTACTCCCTCTAGCTCCCTCTCTCTGTCTTACTCCCTCTAGCTCCATCTCTCTGTCTAGCTCCCTCTCTCTCTTACTCCCTCTACCTCCCTCTCCCTCTGTCTTGCTCCCTCTCTCTCTATATTAATCCCTCTAGCTCCCTCTCTCTGTCTAGCTCCCTCTCTCCCTGTCTTACTCCCTCTGTCTCCCTCTCTGTCTTACTCCCTCTAGCTCCCTCTCTCTCTGTCTTACTCCCTATAGCTCCTTCTCTCTCTGTCTTACTCCCTCTAGCTCCCTCTCTCTTACTCCCTCTAGCTCCCTCTCTGTCTTGCTCCCTCTAGCTGCCTCTCTATCTGTCTTGCTCCGCCTAGCTCCCTCTCTCTCTGTCTTACTCCCTCTAGCTCCCTCTATCTCCCACTCTCTCCGGCTTGGTCCCTCTAGCTCCCTCTCTCTGTCTTGCTCCCTCTAGCTCCCTCTCTCTCTTTTACTCCCTCTAGCTCCCTCTCTCTCTGTCTTGCTCGCTCTAGCTCCCTGTAGCTCCCTCTCTCTCTATCTTACTCCCTGTAGCTCCCTCTCTCTGTCTAGCTCCCTCTCTCGCTGTCTTACTCTCTCTAGCTCCCTCTCTCTCTGTCTTACTCCCTCTAGCTCCCTCTATCTGTCTAGCTCCCTCTCTCTTGCTCCCTCTAGCTCCCTCTGTCTCCCTCTCTCTTGGTCTTACTCCCTCTAGCTCCCTCTCTCTCTGTCTTACTCCCTCTAGCTCCCTCTCTCTCTGTCGTACTCCCTCTAGCTCCTCTCTCTGTCTTCTTCCCTCTAGCTCCCTCTCTCTCTCTTACTCCCTCTAGCTCCCTCTCTCTCTCTGTCTTACTCCCATTATCTCCCTCTCTCTCTATCTTACTCCCTCTAGCTCGCTCTCTCTGTCTAGCTCCCTCTCTCTCTGTCTTGCTCCCTCTAGCTCCCTCTGACTCCCTCTCTCTCTGTCTTACTCCCTCTAGCTCCCTCTCTCTGTCTAGCTCCCTCTAGCTCCCTCTCTCTCTGTCTTACTTCCTCTAGCTCCCTCTCTCTGTCTAGCTCCCTCGAGCTCCCTCTCTCTCTGTCTTACTCCCTCTAGCTCCCTCTGTCTAGCTCTCTCTCTCTCTCTCTGTCTTACTCCCTCTAGCTCCCTCTGTCTCCCTCTCTCTCTGTCTTGCTCCCTCTAGCTCCCTCTCTCTTATTCCCTCTAACTCCCTCTCTCTCTGTCTTGCTCCCTCTCTCTCTGTCTTGCTCCCTCTAGCTCCCTCTTTCTCTATCGTACTCCCTCTAGCTCCCTCTCTCTGTCTAGCTCCCTCTCTCTCTCTCTCTGTCTTACTTCCTCTAGCTACCTCTGACTCCCTCTCTCTGTCTTACTCCCTCTAGCTCCCTCTCTCTCTGTCTTTCTCACTCTAGCTCCCTCTCTCTCTGTCTTTCTCACTCTAACTCTCTCTCTCTCTGTCTTCTTACTCCCTCTAGCTCCCTCTCTCTCGCACACTAAACCCGGGGGGGGGGCAGGACCCCCCCTTTTACACTCTCTGCCGCTTTCATGTGGTTTCTCTTTTAAAGCTTTTCAAGATGCAAAAAGAAATCTGTGTACAAGGCACCAGCGAGTTTGTAGACGTGAGAATTTTTTTACGATATGAAACAGCTAAAGTAAAAGCTAATTTCCAAGCGGTTAACACCCCCCCTCTCCGGCCCCCCCCTCTTTAGCACCGTGTCTTTTTCCATATAAATGGCGGGGGGCCCTCATTACTACACTTTTCAAACTTTAACTAATGAGAACATTTTAATTCGAATAGGTGAGAAAATATCTCTGTTCACTTTTGTTTTTAAAGCGGATCGAGTCTCTCCAAGGCCTTCGGGTGCGGTGCAGGGGGTGCCATGTACAGAGGCCTGCTGGGGGGGGGCGCAACCAGATGGTGTCACCCCCATGTGAGGGTGTCACCCGGTGCGGTCCGCACCCCCCACACCCCCCTAGTGACGCCACTGCTCCACCACTCTGCAAACACACCTCCTGGAGCATTTCTGGTTAGAGGATGGAGTCCACTTGGCTCCAGAGGGTTCTTGGTGACAAACAAGCCCTCCTGTAACCTCCAGTAAGTCCCATGAAGTGCAATTGCTGGGAGTACTGCGGAGGCTCCCTTTCTCCGCCACTTTGCAAACGCACCTCCTGGCCCACTTCTGGTTGGGGGATGAAGTACCCTTGGCTCCAGAGGGTCGTCGAGGGTCAACAAGCTCTCCTATTACCTCCAATAGGTCCCACAGAGCGTGATTTCTCAACAACTCTGCAAACGTGCCTCCTGGCACACTTCTGGTTGGGGGATGAAGTCTCCTTGGATCCAGAATATCATTGGTGATCAACCAGCCCTCTTGTTGCCTCAAGTAAGTTCCACAGAGCGCCATTGCTGAAAGGACTTCAGACGCCAAGCCCCTTCTCCATCACTCTGAAAACGTGCCTCCTGGCGCACTGCTAGTTGGGGGCTGAAGTTTCCTTAGCTCTAAAATGTCCTTGGGGGCCAACAAACCCTCCTGCTACCCGCAGTAAGTCCCATACAGTGGAATTGCTGAGATGGTTTTGTAGGCCATTTCCACTTTTCCCCAACACTTTGCAAACGTACCTCCTAGCACACTGCTGGTTGAGTGATGAAGTCCTTTTGTATGTTGAGGATTCTGGGGGTCCAGAAGCCCTCCTGTTACTTCCAGTACGTCCGACACAGTAGGAATATCTGAGAGCTGGTCAGAGGCCTGAACCCTTTATTTACCATTCAGCTAATATGACCACTTGTTAAAAAAGTATGGAAATTCACTTAAAAAACCAAAGGTTACAGAGACTGTTGGAAGCCGGAGTCCCCTTCCCACACCACTGTCACCAAGTGCGAGACCCAGGACTCCCCACTCAACATTAGGCCAAGTAAGGACACCATGTGAGATAGCCCTGCTCACCCCCTTAGTAGCTTGGCACGCGCAGCCAGGCCTATCTCCAAGGCATGAGTGTACAGTATGTAGAATCATGCCCACAGTAACCCACAGGAGACACCACAAATGGACTCCACACGAGTTTGATTAAAAGAATTTAAACTTTATATAAAAAGATATACCATCAGACCACATGATACAAAAATCAACATATAATAAAGGGTAATATTAGTTCCGGCTGGTTGCTAGGTTCAAATCCCAACCACCACTTTCAAAACGCTATGCTGGTCGCAATGCTAGAATTACACATGTTGCAATGGACAAACAATAATGCACTGCGTAATGATACAATCCTGTGCTGGGCAAAGGAGAAATAATACAGTGCATAACAATACACCCCGGTACCTTGCAATGGGAGAAATAATGCAATGTGTACCACTACAATCATGTGCTGCGCAATGAAGAAATAATGCAATGCGTTACACCCCAATCATGTACTTTGCAATGAAGAAATAATGCAATGCGCGCTGCTACAATCATGTACTTTGCAATTAAGGAATAATGCAATACGTAGCTACAAGCATGTACTTTGCCATGAAGAAATAATGCAATGCGGGCCGTTGCAATCCTGTACTTTGCAATAGAGAAATAATGCAATGCGTAGCGCTACAATCGTGTACTTCGCTATGCATAAATATTGTCAGGTGTCATAAGACAGTCCGGCAGTTCGTTAGCAGCAATATTGGTAATGTGTATTACGATAATCAGCCTCTTCACTAACAGTTGCCCCCCACAAGTGTCCACGATGATATAAAGTGCAGCTTCTCACTCTGATCCACATTACCTGGGGGCGCGAATCCACTCTCCTTTCCTCCTTCAGCAAACTGGGCCTTCCCTGCAGAACTTTCTCAATGGGCCTCAGTGGATAGGCCTAGCAGCTCACCTCCTCCGGGGCTGCAGGTCCGGTCCGCGACTGTTAGGAAGGTCTAAGGTCTCAGGTGGATGCAGGGTACACGTACCCCACGCCCCTGTGATTACGTTTCCTCCGGGTGCACGTTGGTCCTTCCCCAGCAATCTCTTCAGTTGTTCTTTCCTTAGCAGAGCTTCCTCTTAACCACAAAATGGGTCTAAGCCTTTTCAGTCTCAATCCATTTCTATTCCATTCCAATGTTCAGGGGCCTCAGCTCTCATAGTTATACCTCTAAATGTCTTTCAAGTTCGTTGTGCTCAGGGGTCCCTGACCCCTGCCTAATCAGTTCTGGGTGTCTCCTTCCCAGTGTCACCTTTCTCCCTTTGAAACTGTGGGTCTGGATCCTTAATCACTCAGCAGGAGATGGGTCAATTTGTTTATAGCACCAGCCCAGGCCTTTTCACCTCCCAGGCTTCTCCTCCCCTTACTCTCCAGATACAGGTCAGCCTGTTGCCATCTCAACCCCTCCCTGGGTCAAGACCTTTCCCAGCTCCTCTCACCTCTCAGATCCAGACAGTCAATCCACATTCACCAGAGACACACAGAAATTCTTAATGCACAAAACTCAGCCACTTTCTAAAAGAGTGGTTTCTGAACACACACTGACAAAACCACTAGAAATATGTGTTATGACACTGTGAGTTCATACATATTAAACTTCACTTCTCCATTTTAAACTTATAAGAAACTAGCCTCACAAGCACAACATCCGTACTCCCCCATTCTGTCCTATGGGCAGGATGGCCTTTCAGCAGTGCAAAACGAAATGGAGTGTTTTTCACTGTCAGGACATAACACACACCGTAGTATATGTCCTGCCTTTTACTTATACTGCACCCTGCTCAGGCGTTACCCGGGACCTACCACAGGGGTGACCACGGTGTACGCAAAAGGGAAGTGATTGCACTTGTCAGGACAACATGCTAACTTAGCAAACTGAGTTCCCTTCTCCGTGCACCTTTGCATTACTAGTCCTGGCACACACAGTGCACATCAATAGGGACTTTACTAGTAAGACAAACATACCAATCATGGCCAACCAATTACCATTACACTTTACACAGGGACACTTTTACTTTGACACTGATCAGCAGTGGCAAAGTACCCACAGCATCTAAATTGGCAACGCTATTTCAGGAAAACAGTCTAGGGGGGAAAGCAAAAAGTTTAGGGAACTTTAGCCAAAAACAAACATAACAGCTATTTTTTATATATATTTATATATTCTTATATATATATATATATATATATATGTACCAATCCCCTCCAAATTCTGAAGGAAGCCAGGACGCTCAGAGTTCGTTGCAGAATATTTTAATGGCAGTAGAATACGGTGCGACGCGTTTCGCCGATAAGGCTTGCTCACGCTCCGATATATATATATATATATATATATATATATATATATATATATATATATATATATATATATATATATATATATATATATATATATATATATATATATATATATATATATATATATATATATATATATATATATATATATATATATATATTACCTACTGGCTGTCGCCAGTTGGTACTTATAGTTAGAACCTTGTTGCTATTAAAAAAGTGTTTTTTCTTTTGCGTATATCTTTGGCGCCGTTTGACGAATCTGCGCAAAATTTTCCAAACTAATGGTTTCTCTCAGATCAGCTCCTGTATTGCACGTTTCGGGTGATTTGCCAAGCGGGGTCTGAGAAACAAGGGGGGTATCAAAAGACGTTATCTCCATGTTAATTTTCATAGGAATTTTGGAACAGGCTACAGCCGGAACTGCTGGACGGAATGACACAAAATTTGGAAAGTGTCTTGGTTCAAAAAGCGCCCTTTTTAAAAAAAAATGGTGTAAATCCGTTTAGTAGTTCCGGCTGTAGCCTGTTCCAATTCAAAACATAAAAAAATCAATATCTAAGGGCTGAGGAGGATTCACAAACCCTCCCGAGGACGAGCTTCATTCTGATTGGCTGCCAACACTCCAAACCAGAATGTGTTGGCAGCAATCTTGTGACTCGGCAAATGAGTCACAAGAAAACAGCAGTAACAAAAAGGTAAAAAGAAAAGGGGGCAGGGTAGAAGCACCCTGACCTCCTAGGCCTGTTTGGGGGGTTCCACAAGCACCCATGGCCCAAAAAATGGATTTTTTTTTTTAAACGGCCAAATTCGTGCTGGGTGCGCGAATCCATCCGGAAAAAAACCCCCAAAGCACGGACTCCAGCGCTTCATTTTCTATAAGCCCCCGAGTGGGCCAGGTCCTGGGGGCAATTCCCAATTAATTAGCGGGGGGACGTGACCCCTGCGGCCCCGGGGACTGCCACCTCCCTGGGACTTTTTATTTAAAGTACGTGGGGGCTCCTGCCCCCCATTCTGCCCCAGGGACAGCCACCTCCCTGGGGCATTTACATTTTTTGTGCGGGGGGCCTCACGGCCCCATCCTGGAGCCCTAGAGGGCCCTGGGGAGCGCCACCCCCCCAGGGCCGGCTCCTGCAATGTCCCAGGGTGCCCACCCCTGGGACATTTCCGTTTGGTAAGGCAGTGCCCTGCCCTAGCAAACACTACTTTGCTTCTTGGTAGCAAGAGCAGGAAACCTGCTCTCGTTTCCAAAAAGCAAAGCAGAATTGCTTTTGGACAAGGGGAGCTGTTGTGTATCGATTTACATTCCGTATGAATTTCCTGATTCATGCCCTTACATAGGTACAATTCACTTTGCCCTTATTTAGGCATAGAAATCCAGCCCTTATTTAGGCATTGTCCATGCTAACCAAATACAGGTACGGCCACCTACATCCGTTCATCTACGTCACAACAAGTTCTTGGAAAACCAGACTATTAAGCCTTTAGGACTTCCCCTTGCTTGGACATTGGTTTCTCCAAGAACTCATATATTATGCATGAACATGTATTACTTAGGGGTTCATTCATGACGTTCTTATGTCCGACTTTTACGTCAATACTGGCATTCCTAAACACCTTCAAGGTATAATTATACCTTCACTTACTATGGCAAGGCACAGTGCGGTTCGGCTACCTACTTGCACGACGTGGCTCGCCACAGCAAGTCCCGAAGGAAGTCAAGTCCCCAACTGATGCACTGACCAGACGCTGCCATCCTCCTTGCAGAGAATCCAGCTCCAGTGTTTCTGACTCCCCTTGCGGGGTGTTAGAGATCGAGACCCGGGAAAGAGATTCCAACCCCTCTCGTTCTAAGGTATGGAGCAGACTAGAACCTAGAGAGACTCTTGGCAACTTTAACTAAACTATTCTATAACTAAACAGCACCTACTTCTTCCCTCGTACTGCACTTAGGTTAGGTACACTGGGGTAGGATTATTTTAGAAGCAGCAGATGAGTATTTTAGCCAGTGTTATTTATGTATGTATTTTTATGAATATATGTCATAGCTTCGAACCATGCTATTACATTATTATTTTATCTTACTACAAACGGTGTACGTATTGTACTTTGCATTCTGTCTTACGATTGAAGCAGTTCATATCTCTTGCATGAGAAAGAAGACTGTTCATTAAACCCTTTTTATTGAAACGCCCGTCTCCCTATTTCTGTGCAAAACTCTGTAGAAACGAAGCCTGCACGATTGACTGAGTGAAATGGTTATCTATTGTTTCCATGACTAAGATTATTCTGACTCTAAGGGAAACAATGTTGTCATGTTTATGCGGTTGTTAGAAACTAATCCCTTCTTGTTCATTCAAGAAAGTTTCTAGTGACCTCTGAGTTAGCTGGCACACACAAGTAATTCAGTTTAATGTACTTGATAGAGACATACTGACCTCAGTCCTATGTCAAAACTATAGTGTATATTATTCCAATGCGCAGAGCCTATCTGGGATATAGGAACTATACTACTTGGCCCCCAACGTGAGGCAGAAGCTTTGTTTAGAGCCTGTATCATCCCTGAGCAGCAAATTATGTTTTGAATGACACTGTACACACACATAGTCATTTATATACTCTAACACTCACATATATTGCCATTCACATATGTAGTTACTCACACATGTACTGCTGAGACATCCATTCACTCACCAACACACCCATACACACACTCACCCACCCATATAGCCCTTCACAGATGCACTCTTAAACACATACACCCAGTGAATCACCCATTCACACATATATGCACAGAGTCACACACCCCAAGACACTAAGGCTCCCATACATATACTCAGACTGCCAATCAATTGCCCACATAGACACTCATGTAGCTTCTCACCAACACATGCAGCCGCTCACACACCAACTGACAAACTGATACAGACATTCGCACAGTTTTGTCACTAACCCATGCATTCAGTGAGACACATTTAATCACTCACTTACATAGTCAGTCACGCAACTACTAAATCATCTACTAAGACACTTATACATCCACTCATTCTTCAACACACCGTGGCATCTTTATAGATATATAAAACATATTTAAATTTTACAGAAAAACACAGTCACTGGATGATGTCATTTGAGATGTCATCAGTGATGTAATCAGTGATGTCACTGACCATGTCATGAATGATGTAATATGTGACATCATCAGCAGTGCATTCCGGGGGAGTGAGTTATAATTAGCTCAACTAAATATAACAGCCGAATTTCTCTGGTTATGAACAAGTGAAATGTCCAACTAACTATAACGTCCCTGAAACCTGTGTTTTTTTTCAGTGAATATATATATATTATTTTCTTTATAGGTGGGTAATATATTTGATGCCTTTGGAGGATGTGTGTTGCAAAGTTTTTCAGCCCAGTTAATTTTTGTTCTTAGAATTGCTGGATTAATGCTGTTTTCTCGTGTGTTGCCATGCCTCCTTTGTCTAGCCAGTGTGTGAGTGTGTTTGCCAAAGGCCACCATTTTCCATGCATATGGCCAGGGGCCATTTTGTATAGGCAGTGTCCATAGGCCTGCATGTGTTCTTTGATTCCCATTCCTCCTGCTTGTTGTTGTTGTTGTTTAACCAAGTGGCTGGTGGCTATTTTGTGTTACTAGCCAGTGAGCTTTTACCTTAGGCCTGCATGTGTTCTTTGTTGTGGCCATGCACTCTTGCTTGTTGTTTGACCATGTGGCCATCTTGTGCAACTATCAGTTTTTAAAGCCACTTTGTAAGTAGAATCTTAATTCTTTTTGCTTTTGCTAATTTTTTTAATGTTTTCCTGATATCAGTTTAATTAACTAATATGCTTGAGGTCTACTAGCTCAATGTTCATACTAAATGTACTGTATGAACAGTGTTTTATATTATTATATACTTTTTTGCATTTTTCACCTACACCACTACTTGCCTCCAAAATCCCAATTAGTTTCTCAGGGTAGTCCCATAGTACATCACCAGTTATATATTTTTAATTTTGCTTTGGCAAATTTTTCACATACACTTGTACAATTGTAGATTTTTTTTGTTCATTTTTTTCAACAAAAAAATTAATGTAAATTTTAAAAAAAAATCATGAATTTTTTCACATTTTCCTAACATCCATCAACCCCCTGTCTACCATAGGTGCACAAATGCACCTCCCTGAGCGCCACATCCCAACTCGATGCCCATAAAGCAAACAGTTAAATCTGTATGTTTTTTCTCCTTCTTACCCCTCATGATTTTACATGAAAGTTTATGTTGGTCTGGTTTTACTTTTGAATGGATAACTGTATTGTTGTTAATTATATATAACTGAAGCAACCACACTTAAAATATTGTTTGTACTACTAATCCAACCTGCAACAATGCCACATTTCACTGATGTTCTTCTTGCTTGCTTGCTTTATGGTGCACAAGAGAAGAGACATCTCCCACAGTATTGCCAGACAGAAGGCCCAGCTTGTGAAGCTAAGTGACACTGCCAACTGACAGCTTCAAGATGGCACCAATGATTGGTGCTTCCATCAAAGTGGTAGTGAGAAGAAGGAGCTTATCACCACTGGTATGTCACCCCAGACCTTTTTCAGGCAAAAATATGGGAGCAAGCTTGGAGCAGCACTCTTGCACCATTGGCCCCACCTCAACCTAGGCCCAAGCCCATATCTGGCACAGAGGCAACCACTTTAATCACGACAACTCAGATGAACAGTGATGTTGAATTGGAGTTATCTCTTTCACAAAGTAGTATCCAATGGTTGCCAGAAACTCGGCTCAGTGGACAACAACAGCTGCAGCCAACAATAGTAGTTCCTCCTGAAGTAGGAGCACTTCAGGATATTGAGCTTTGTGCTGAGGAAGTAGAAGAAGCACCTCTTTCAGAAGACCCATTGTCTTTCAGATCCCGGGCAGGAAAAAGAAAGGGTACTCTTCCATCTTCTTCTCCAATCCCCTTCTGATGATCAAGACTCCACTTGGATGCTGCCTCAGTCTGAGACATGCCAGGAGAGGCTAGTGAAAAGGAAGATTCCTGAAAGTCTTAGAGTTATGGATGATGAAGAGGAGCATGATGATGACCTAGTCATCATGGATGTTAGCCCAGCTTCAGTGGAGACTGACGCTACCCCATCTGAACCTTCTCTGAGAGATGTGACATAGATACCACCACCACCGCCAGTTTCCATATTTGCAAAGCCCCTGTGACCTACATCCAAATGTACTGTATGAACTGCATCACCTCTGCAGGCACTGCAGAGAGACAAGCACTAAAACACCCACCTAACGTCACTTCTTCGGACACTGGCAGTGGCACCAGTGTAAGAAAGTTGATCTACCCAGTTTGGGACTTCTTTACAGTTAGCAAGCAGGAGCTGAACATTGCTGTATGCTTAATTGCAAAGCAAGTGTTAGTCTGGGTATGCTTGGTACAAACTATGATACCGGAGGCCAAACAATCCACTTGAGAAAGCATCACGTAATCTGCTGGTAGGCACACCTTAGCCTAAAAACTGCAAGTGGTTTTGGTGACGGTGGTGAGAGCAGGAAATCTGATCTGATCACGGTGGCAGGTGAAGATGAAGAAGAGGGTGACATTTTTGTTGTGCAAATCAGCCCTGTCCCTCTCACGGGGCAAGATAACTGGTCTAGCTCGCCACTGAGAGCACACACTCTACCTGCACTCCCATGATGTCGTCCTACTGCAACTGGGCAGGCCGACTCCAGTACGATTCTTTCCAGCATTGGATTCCTCCCCTTAGTCCATGAGGCATCTGTTAAAGTGGGTGCGACGCAGATTCCCTGTATCCGGTTTGGATTCATTTTTTGGCTCCGTACGATTCATTTGTTGTGGGCGCTGGTGTCTGTGCAACAGAGCTATGAAACCAGCTTGTCCCAATGCATCCTGTGGAGGACACAACACTCAAAACATGGATAAAGGTTGAGCAGAGACCAGCACCAAGGTGGATGTTGACCCCTCCCAGAGGTTTTAGGGGCCAATGCCCGAAGATTCGTTGGTTGGGCAACCAATACTGAGGTTGCTCCGATCTGAGTCAGTCATCAGCCCGCTCCAAGTGCCTCCCACAGAGACAGAGATGCAGACAGCGAGGACTGACTCTCTCTTAACAGATTGATTAATGGCGGCTGCCACAAAAGGCTCGACTAATCCCTCTCCTGCTCTGATGCCTGCACCCTGCAACATTGTAGTTGAATCCCCGGAAGACACTACCTCACAAAACCACTGCTGCTACTGAGGTGGTAGTTAACTCAAGATCAGTCTTAAATCTCCAAATAATGTCCTAAATGATGTCCCTCCCATCCGTACATCTTCAGCAGATTCATAAGATCCCTTTAGCATGATTTGTGAGTGGTAGCCCTCACTGCTTACCATTCTACAGCTCTTGCAGGCCATCGGGCAGAGGCTCTGCAATACTATGCCCAAGCCTGGAAGGATAGTGACATTATCCAACAATCTGTAGCTGAGGTTACTAGTAAGGTCTCCGCCCTTTCTACAACATGGTTAAACTCCAACAACGTGTCTCTAACATGGAGGCTGTCACAAAAAAAGTCTACTGAGGGTCATGATGGGCATCTGGATAATATACAATCAAAATCAAGGATTTGAAAAAGCATAAAAGAGTTCACAATCTTCGTGTTTTTGGTATACCAGAGGAAAAAGAAGGCGATGATCTGCAACAATTCATTGTGAAACTCTTTGGGAGTGCATTCCCGGATCTCTCTGACTAAAATATGGATTCACAAACCCAGAGGGTAAGCCGCCTTCTTATAAGTTGGGTCAATGAAAATTCATCTTCTAGTTCTAGTTCCAATACTTGACCAACAAATTCTGTAAAATCTGTAATTTTTTGCTTAGACAGGCCATTTCTATCGAAGCACACCCATCTACCCCCGTGTTGATCGAGTTATTGTCAATGTATGTCTATTATGATTTCAGCAATTCCACCATGGAAAGGTGTTGGAAGCTGCGGCAATTAATTAATCCTCTTAAAGCTGCTGGATCCCAGGTGTTTCTTCAAGAGCCAGTCAGGCTTAAGATCATCAAAATTGGACAAACACAGCTTTGTTTTACTGAATATGATGCCTCTTAGATTCTTGACAGTATGAAAAGGAGGGGTTCACTAGACTGTCACCGTCTTCTTACAGTTGGAATAAGACACAGGCATTCCTCCGTTCTACTCTTTAGCTTTTTTTGGGAATCTGTTGAGCTCTTCTTTTCTTTAAGAGAGGGAAGGGACACATTTTTCATTTTGGGCAGTGATTTGGTTGCACGGCATGGGATGGGTTTTGGAAAGAGTCAGGTGGAGGAGTTCTGCTCTCTAGGCTGTCATTCCCAGCGGCAGACTTGGGCCAGGGATGACTTCCCAAGCCGCAGATAGATGGGTGGGTTACTGAGGGGTCTCGGCAGGTGGGGAGGGATGGGATTTCTGCTTCTAGGTGTAAAATAAGTCAAAATGGTCAAAATACATTCTTTATCTTGATACTTGGGTTTTGGTTTTATTTTAAGACTGGGGGACAGTTGGTACAACAAGATGATTTTTTCAAGCTGATGATACTATGCTTTATAATTTATAATGGGTACATTTATTTGTTTATGTTAGAACATGTCAAGTCTTAATTCATCCAGCAAACGAAAATTAGTTCACAAAGAAAAAAGAATGCATAAACCCCAGTTGGTCTTTTTGACAGAAACTCATCTTACTTATCAGGATGAGCATTATTGAGGCACCTAGGTTATAACACTATTGCATGCACCTCCGAGTCAGTTTCCATCCGGGAAGTTGCCATTTTAACGCATAGAAATCTTGAATATAAAGTTCTTAAAACTACTGTTGACCAAAGACTCAGATGGGTTATTGCCCAGCTGTCCTTGTTTGTTATCAAATTTGTGTTTTGTGCGGTTTATGGTCCGAATATAGACAAACCTGGTATGATGGATGGCTTATCACTAGAACTATTGGACAGGCCCGGTGAACATTAGTTATGGGGGATTTTAACTGTGTTCTTGATTATAGTATGGATACCACTAACCATAGTGCTTCACCCCAGATGTTAAAAGCTCAGGCTTTTATTTTAGATCTTTCCCGTATACATTAGCTGACAGATACTTGGAGGGAATTGTATTTAATGGAGCAAGGTTACACATATTATTCTTCACCTCATCAACAGTAATCCAGGATCGTTATGATATTTGCTGGTGGCAATCTCTTACAGGAAGCAGTCATGGAAGTATGCCTTAGGGTAACTTCTGACCACAATCATATCCTGGTTTGTTTTAACATACAAGCAGCCAGTATCCAACTGCGTAAATTTTCCTTTCCACGCCACCTGTTTTCAAACTCGTAAAATGTCAAATCTATGTCAAAAGCCCTTTCTGACTTTATTTGAATAAACGATGGCACAACTTCTCCGCTAATAATCTGGGACTCAACGAAAGTTTTCATTCGTGGTACTACATTGTAGTTTGCTTTCTGTCAAAATAAGGCTAATCAATATAGTATACAAAGACTTTGGGCCAGATGTAAGTGGCTAAATACCGATCGGTAACGCCAAAATTCGGTAAATTTCAGTGTTTCCAACCGGTATTCAACCATTCCTAATGTAGTTAAGGAATCGGTAAATACCGATTTCTTAATACCGATTCCTTATTGCTCTTTCATTTAAGGAATCGGTAATACCGATTCCTTAAATGCAATGTAGGAAGCACATTAAAGAGTGCTTTTGAGCCTAAGAAATCGGTAATTACCCCCAACTTCAAGTTGGTGGTAATTACCAATTTCCATTAAAAAAGCACTTTTGTCTTAGGGCATGTATGTGCGCCACATGTGCACACATGCACATTTTAGGGGTGCAACAGGGTGTCCTTTGGACACCCTGGCACCCTTGAAATAGCTCCGGGTATTACCGATTCGGTAATACCGAAGCGCTAATACTGTATATCCTCACATTCATTCCTATGGGCCTCCATGCAGGGGCGGATTGGCACTGCGGGCATTCGGGAATCGGCCGAAGGGCCGCTGTTTCAGTGCCCTCTGTGGGCCGTTTTTTTTCTCCCCTTTCCCAGTCCACAGAGAGTGCTCTCTGCTGTCTGCTCTCTGTCGACTGGGAAATGGGAGAAAAAAAACGGCCCACAGCACGGAGACAGAGACAGAAATGAAAGCGCTTCACTGTGCAGGCCATACAGCGATTATCAGCTGTGGCCTCTACTGCACCCCCTGCCCTGCAAAGCAATCACGCTGAGGGTGGCTGGGGAGGGGGTGATTGTTTACAAGAACCGGCCTCCCTGGGGGCCAGGTGTTTCTCAGGCCTTTTGAGCCATTTTCACCATGGCCCCCCTGGGGCCCACGCCACCTGGGAAACAGTGATAGTCTTAACACCTCGCCCACAGCCCATCACATTCAGGGCACAGTGGGCGAGGAAGAATGGGTCTGGCTGTGGGGGCCAGGTGATGTTTTGAAAGCGCACAATCTTCACCTTAGCCCCCCCCCCGTGCAAGAAGTTTTTAAAAAAAGGGTTATAGTTCTTTCTCGGTGTCATTTTAGAACTGATGCATTTTCAATATTACATTCAAGGAAGTCATGGTTGCAGCTTTTCTATTTTATGCAACTAACAACCATTGACAAAACCTATAGTTCTGGCTTGTTGTAGGTGTAACATTACTTGCTGTATTATATATCTGAACGCAATGACAGAAGCAGCAAAATACCAGTCGGGCGGCACACTATGCTAAGCACAGATTTGTAGCTTAGGTGTTTTAAGCTACGCCCATAATTACATTGAACACCCCCTTTGGAGAGACCCCTCAGTTTTCTCATCCCACTTAAAGCCCTGGAAACAACACCATGTCACAGACACCTCAGGGCCTGGCACTGTGCATCATGCATGACTCATGACTTCCAAGGTTTCAGATTGACTATGTGCAGGGGCATCTTGAACGCCTCCCTTTGCTTTAGGAACTACAGCGAGGGGTGAGTTCCTGATGAGTCTCTTCTGTCTGCAACGCTGCTTACAAAGGCTCAGCTCACAATTATTGTGAAAAGGTGGGTGAGAGAGTAAGTGAAGGGATGGCTGGATGGATCAGTGAAAGGGTGAATGGATGAATGAAAGGGTGAATGGATGGATGATGAGAGAGAATGGGTGGATGGATGAGTGAAATGATGGATGGATTGATTAGTTGATAAGTGAAAGTGTGAATGGATGAACAGATGTGTGAAAGGGTGGCCGTAAGGATGGATGAGTGAGTGAAAGGGAGGGTACATGGGCAAAAGATTGGATAGATGAGTGAAGGAGTGAAAGGATGGATGATTGAAAGGATGGATGAGTGATAGGGTCAATGGATGGATGCATGAGTGGATGAGTAGATGGATAGTTGGGTGGATGGAAGGAAGGATGGATGGCTAAGTGAAAGGGTCGATGGAGAGAGAAAAGGAGAATGGATGGCTGAAAGGGTGAATAGGTGGAAGGATGAGTGACTGGGTGGATGGATAAGAAAGTGAAAGGATGGCTGGATAGGTGAGAGGGCAAATGGCTAGATGGATGAGTGAAGAGATGAATTGGGTGAAAGGGTGGATGGAGAGAAAAAGTGAGGATGGAGGTGTGGATGACTGAAAGGGTGAATGTGTCTAAGGGTGAGTGACTGGGTGGATGGATGAGTAAGTGAAAGGGTGGCTGGATGGGTGAAAGGGTAAATGGATGGATGAGTGAATGGATGGATGGGTGGAAGAGTGGATGAATGGGTGGATAATGGGTGGATGAGTAAAAGGGTGGATAGAGGGATGGATGAGTGAAATGATGGATGGAAGAATACATGATGGATAGGTTTGCAAATGGTTGAATATGTTTGGATCTGGATTAGCGGCATCTTATGTTTGCCACTTTACATCTCACAATGACTATCCAAGCAGATCTTCCCGACCATTTCTCTCACCAAACATGCCTGCTCAGAACCATGAATTGTAAACAAAATATCAGACTGGACAACCCAGTGCTGTAACCATATATATAGATTATTATCATATGAAATATCACAAAAAGACCTGCAGAGTTGATCAAAGCTGCGTGCATACCGAAAAACCGTGAAGTACACGATTGGTTCAACCTGATATGAACCTATTTTGACTAGTGCTTAAATGGTTGTCTATTTACTTACTTACATAATAATGCGCAACCTCCTCTGATGGGTCTGTAAAACGTACCTTTTGTCCAGAAGGTTTGTTCTGAATTTTAACCCTTTGTCCTGAATTTTTTACACTCCCCATCCTGAATTTGCACCCATGCCAGTTGGTCACCCTAGTCCTGACACTCCCATACAGAACTACAGAGTGTTCACCCTGCCTTTTCTATTTGGTTACTCTTGTAACCAGATGCACCACACTGCCAAGCTCTAACTCAAGAGGGGCCATCTAATCCCCTTGGCATCCCACTCTCCACAGGGCTGACCAAAGTAGACTGAGTAAAGCTAGTAGCTAACTACTCAAAGCTACATCGAGTGTGCCTCAATTGTCATCCCACCGAATCCAGAAAATACTGCACTAGACTCAGTTCAGTAGGTCTTCCTCAAAGGTTTACTTGACTTGCCACATCCAGCACCCAGAAATGCAATGTGTTGCTAGCCGATCCCTTCCTCTGAATCAAGAAGGAACCGGTAGGAACCATTTTGTTTACCATTTCTTTGCACAATTTACTGATTCATTTGTGTGCCAGTTAATAATGTAACTTTATTTTAAAGGCCTCATCCAAAATGCAGACAAGAGGCATCTTTCTCTATATGCGAAACATATTAATTAGTAAGTTTTGGTTCGTTTTTGTTTGGAGTGTGTAGGTCTGACTGCACTCTATTTTAGGTCCTAGGCCAGAATGTGGCAACATGTTTGTGTGTTGATTTCAGGACATGTCTAAGACTTTATGTAATGTGATTTCTCAAAAGAGAGCTGTTTAGCCTCATTCTATGCTAGGCCTTGTTCGAGGCCTAAGCAAAATTTGCAAACTTGGCACTTCTTTCTCTGTGCAGAAGAATTAACTTTTCTAGCATGTTCAGGTTAGAATTCCTTTTTGCAGATTTTATATCATTTTCATGGTTAATTGAGTAATCCTCAGTCTCCTCATGGCCCAGACTTGAAGGCAGCAACAGATGTGAATAAAACTGTGTTTTTTGTATATAGACATCACTTGCTGGCTGTGAAATAAATTTATGACTAGATTGTACAGATACATTTTTTCAGCATTCTTTACACCCCAGACTGCCTTTTCCTCATTTGTGAATTCTTACTTTTGTTATTACATGTTCTGTTCCCAGAGATTCCAGTATTACCCTTTCTCCTTGACTTTGTACTAGATTTCTGATTTATGTGATGATTAGCTGGTTGGGAAAGAGTATCTAACGACCTTGTGCAGGGCGTTAAGACTGCATGTAAGTATTCAGTTATCAGACCTGCAGTGCTCCTAGTCTTTACCAATGTTACTTGCTCTGTAAGCCTTAAAAGGCTTAATTTACTAAATATTTCTCTACGAATTAGACCTCAAAGAGTAACCAAATAGTGTTTCATGAAAGGGCACGCCACTTGAATGTGGACCACGCCCCTTAACTGTAGGCCACGCCCCTTAAATGTATGCCACGCCCCTTGAACGTGGGCCACTTTTTTCGTCAGTGCCCGGGCCAAATTGTGATCCCAATCTGACCCTGCCTCCATGCCCATAGAAATGAATGGGTAGGTATTGTTAGGAATTAACATTGGCAAGTGTGCTTCATTCTGGTTCGTGCATTTTCAGTTGAACCCTTAGCGTCAAAATCCGTACTTTCCTGACGCTCCCTAAGTGGGATAAGGAGGAGCTGGGCCCTCCCATCATTGCTTGGCTTACTTGCTGTGACCACGCCCCCTTCCCACTTCCTGGTTCCTGTTCGAGTTGCTTTGCTGCCGTCTAGAGCTCTGCTGGGCTCTGTCTTCTAGTCGCCTGATACCTGATTCTCCTGACCCTCTGCTACTCGCTTTTCTGCCCTGTGAGTGTGCGTGTGGTGTCTGGTTGTGAAAGCGGTATTCTTTGCCGCTTCGTTTTCCGTGAACGCGACGCCCTGCTATTCCTCACGCATTTTGCGGGCGTAATCGGTTCACTCTCTGCTTTATACTGGTTTTGCTACCACTGTTACCTCTTTGGTTTGCCCCTTTGCTTTAGTGGTTTTTTCCTCTTGAGAGTGAGCGCTCCGCCCTATCCTCCTAGGGGCCGGGTGTCTCACCTCCTGAGTGGGTGCTGCTCCGCTGTATTCGCCCCCTGTGCAGCCGGTCGGTGCCCCTCACTCCTTTTCTGTTTTGTGTGTGTTTTGTCTGGTGTTTTGGTGTTACTGCTCCGCTGGCCTGGTCCTCTTTAGTCAGCCGGCCAGTTCACCTCACCTACCCTTACCATTTGCTTTGCGTCAGAGGTGTGTTGAGTCCTTCGTGAGTCCTGTTTGGACCCCTCCCTGATTGCCTGGACTCATCGTTGACGCCGGCCCGATCTACACTTGGGGTAAGATCCATGAGTGATCACACTTGTCAATGTTTTATGGTGTTTCATGTAAGCATAGGGATTGTGTCTATTCCTAACTTGATCTTTGTTTCCTAGCCTGGACCACCCCCCCCGGAGACGCCTTTTCTACTATTCTGTTACCCCACGTATGAGGAGAGTGGTGGACACTCCTTGGGTAAATTCCCTCATACTTTTAGGATACAACAGATAGGAGTGTGGTCTACCTTGTTAGCGCATTCCTGCTGCTGTGTCTTGGAGGTGTGGGGATTTGTCTTCGCTCCCGTGGAAGTTGGCCCTTCTCCTAACAGAAAGCCAAGCCCACGAATTTTCCTTCCCCTGAGCGAGGATGAATTCCGACACATCTATGGAGGCGTCAGGCCCTGTCCCACAGACCCTTTCCATGGAAGACTTAATGGCAGCTTTTGTGGCCCTACAGACAGAAGTAGGAAGATTAGGTACAGAAAATCAGAGGCTAGTTGCGGAAGTCCATCAATTGAGAACAGGCACCATCCCTAAAGTCCGCAAAAGTTATATCCAGCCTGCCAAATTTATACTTTCCCCAACAGAACAAGACCCACGAGCTAGCCCTGATCCTCAGGCCTCCCCTGTGCAAGTCACGGTAAACACCCCTAACCCTGTGCCCCTAGCCATGCCCGAAAGATTTACAGGGGATAGCTCTAAATACGAAGTTTTCATGAACCAGTGCCAACTCCAGTTCTTGTGCAAAGCTGCGTCCTTTCCGGACGATTCTGCTAAGGTAGCGTTTATCATATCCTATCTAGTCGGGAATGCGGCAGAATGGGCGGTGCCGCTGGTACGGAATAACGATCCCTTGTTATATGACCTTGACCTGTTCAAAGAAAAAATGAGAAGTCTTTTTGCTAAGCACGCCTACATGCAAGCCAGTGACACTGAGTTACTAAACCTTCGACAAGGGTCGAAGGATTTGCTCTCGTACATAACCCAATTTAATCGCCTAGTAGCCGAAACCCACTGGCCTGAAGACAAGAGAACTTCTTTGTTTTACAGGGGGTTGGGTGAAGAACTTAAAGACCTACTCTCCCAGATAGTAGATCCACCAGAGGATTGTGCTTCCTTTATTGACCTGGTTGTTAAATTAGACCATAGATTGCATGAGAGAAAAGGAGAAAGGCCTCGCTCTGTTGGGCCCAAAATGGTTTTCCACAGAACTGAGAAACCCATAACCAGAGACGCCCCTGAGCCCATGCAAATAGGGGGAATACGCGGGCTTCTATCCTCGGAGGAAAAAGAGAAAAGAAGGAAGCTCAATCTGTGTCTATACTGTGGCAAGGGAGGGCATTTTGCTCGAGAATGTCCTGTGCGTCCAAAAAATCCAAGGCAATCAGTAAGCAGTCTTACTAGTTCGGAAAACTCGAAAGCTTGAGGAACAGAGAGATCGATTCCTTAAGCTCAAAACCTCCACAGATCTCCTCTAAACCCGTCCTAGTGGTTAAACATTTTATTGTACCCATTACTCTCACGTATTTAGAGAACAAACCCTACACCATGTCAGTTCTCTTAGATTCCGGTGCTACAGGTAATTTTTTTGACATCCATCTAGCCAAACAATTGGGGCTTGCCTTTGTAGCTAAACCTCAGCCTGAAGCCATTTGGGCCGTAGACGGTTCGGAATTATCCTCTGGAATGATTAGTTACCAAACATCTCCACTGACCATTGTGTTCAATAACGGACATTCCGAGTCCCTTGTATTTGACCTAATTGATGCTCCCAATTTTGGTGTCATCTTGGGTGTCCCTTGGTTGCAGATCCACAACCCTGCGATAGATTGGGAAAAACGAACGGTTACGTTGGGTTCTTCTTTCTGTAGGCAACACTGCTACCAAGAAGCCCAGGAACCAGATTTGCCACTCTGTTGTGCAGTACAAGCAGGGGTGGATGCATGCTTACCTGACCAGTATGCCGAATACTCAAACGTATTCAGTGAGCAGGAAGCCACCAAATTGCCTCCACACAGGAGCTATGATTGTAGGATTGACCTGATACCCGGTGCTGACTTACCCTGCAGTCGCATTTATGCCTTGACTCCCTCAGAAAATGACTATCTAAAAAACTATCTGGAGGAAATGCTTGCTAAAGGCTTCATCCGTCCTTCCTCGTCGCCTGTTTCTTCCCCTTTGTTTTTTATTGATAAGAAGGAAGGAGGGCTCAGGGCATGCCTGGATTATAGAGCCCTGAACAAAATCACCATAAAGAACAAGTATCCCCTTCCTCTTATTCCTGTCCTTCTAGACCAGATAAAAGGGGCGAAAATCTTCACTAAAATCGATCTCAGGGGTGCCTACCATTTGATCAGGATAAAACCGGGCGACGAGTGGAAAACTGCCTTTCGCACAAAATATGGTCTCTATGAATATTGTGTAATGCCGTTTGGGTTCTGCAATGCCCCGGCGGCATTCCAATATTTTATTAACGACATTCTGAGGGAGTACATCGATGTTTTCGTTATAGTTTATATCGATGATATTCTTATATTCTCTCAAAACGAAGCAGAACACATAGAGCATGTCCGGAAAATCTTACAGAAGTTGCAGGAGAATCAGTTATATGCCAAACTGGACAAAAGCACCTTTCATACCTCAGAAGTTGATTTCTTGGGTTTCAACATCAAACCTGGTGGCCTTCAAATGGACCCTAAAAAGGTAGAGGCATTGACACTATGGAAAAGCCCCACTTCAGTTCGAGAAATACAATCCTTTCTAGGATTCGCCAATTTTTATCGGCGCTTTATTGATCGGTTTTCTGACACGGTTTCCCCCATCACAAGACTGTTGAAAAAAGGGGTACCGTTTGTTTGGACATTGGAGGCAGAACAAGCATTTTGTGCCTTAAAAGAGAAGTTCACTTCAGCTCCTATTCTCCGTCACGCAGACAACTCTCAACCTTTTTATGTGGAGGCTGACGCATCACAATATGCTGTAGGAGGGATTCTATCCCAGCGAGACACAGATACAGGTCAAATGCATCCCATAGCTTATTTTTCCAAGACCTTGCTGCCTGCAGAAAGAAACTACACCATAGGGGAGCGTGAACTGTTGGCCATCAAATTGTCCTTTCAAGAATGGCGACATCATTTGTTAGGGTCTCCTCATGTGGTCACCATTTATTCCGATCATAAAAATCTGCAATTTTTCAAATCCGCCAGAGCGCTCACGCCCAGACAGATGAGGTGGTTATTGTTTTTTAGTGAATATGATTTTGTGATCACTTACAGGCCCGGCACACAACACGGGAAAGCAGATGCGTTATCCCGGCTAGGACTAGCTGACCATTCCAACAGAGAACAACCGCTTCCCATCATCCCAGAAAATAAGATCCTTGGGGTGGGAGAGAAAGATCACACACTTCTAGAAGACCTCAAAAGCCTACTACCCACCATCCCATCGGATGAATGGTTACAAAATCCTCTTCACACCATCAAGGAAGGGATTTATTACCATGATAACAAGATGTTTGTGCCTGCTTCACCCTTGAGACAAAAGATCATTGTATGGTGTCATAGTAGCCCTTTGGCCGGCCATACGGGTGGGCGGAAGACTCTTGAGTTATGCCGCCGATGGTTTTGGTGGGAGTCATTGTCTCAAGACGTCTTGGAATATGTACACGCTTGCGCCATATGCGCCCGCCAAAAGGCTTCTCATTGTGCTCCTACAGGGCTGTTAAAGCATATAGCCATACCCCCTGCACCCTGGCATACTATCAGTATGGACTTTATGACTGATTTACCACCATGTCAGGGCTATACCACCATTTACGTAGTAGTAGATCTCTTGTCTAAAATGAGTCATTTCATCCCTCTAAAGAAAGTGCCTTCCTCTAAAGAACTGGTGGCTGTTTTCTTGGACTCTGTGGTGAAACTACATGGGTTGCCCACAGTTATCATTTCCGACCGTGGTCCCCAATTTGTCTCTAAGTTCTGGAGAGGAATGTGTGAGGTGTTGGGAATTGATCACAGGCTTTCTACCGCATATCACCCTCAAACAGATGGGCAAACCGAAAGAACCAACCAAACTTTAGAACAGTTTCTGAGGTGTTTGTTAACTACTATTCCATCTACCTGGGTTGAAGCACTCCCTTTAGCTGAATTTGCTTATAATAATTCCAGTCATGCAGCCACCAAGGTCTCTCCCTTTTACTTTGTTCAAGCCCAACACCCTAGAATGCTCCCCATTGTGTTACCCCCTGATGACACAGTACCCGCTTTAGAGGAACAACATGCCTGCATACAAAGCACATGGGAAGCAGCCAAGACAGAGCTAGAAAAGGCTAAAGAAGCAATGAAGAGACAAGCAGATAAACATCGTAGAACGGAACCAGTATACGTGATAGGAGAGAAGGTGTGGCTGTCCACAAAAAACCTTAGAATGGAAGGGTCAAAAAAGTTCCAACCCCGCTTCATAGGACCCTACCCAATAGAGAAAATTCTCTCTCCTGTCACACTTAAACTCCAGCTCCCCCCATGTATGAAGATCCATCCTGTGTTCCACAGTTCCTTGATCAAAAAATACATACCTTCCCTTGTCCCTGAAATCCCTCCCCCTCCAGTACAGATAGACGGAGAAACAGAATATGAAGTCAGCAAAATATTGAATTCCAGACGAATCCGAGGCAAACTCCAGTACTTCATTGATTGGGTGGGATATCCCCCGGAAGAAAGGTCTTGGGAACCTGCTGAAAACATACATGCAGTGCGGTTGATCCGACAGTTCCACAGATTGCACCCCACAAAGCCAGGTCCTGTGAATAGATCTTTAAGGAGGGGTACTGTTAGGAATTAACATTGGCAAGTGTGCTTCATTCTGGTTCGTGCATTTTCAGTTGAACCCTTAGCGTCAAAATCCGTACTTTCCTGACGCTCCCTAAGTGGGATAAGGAGGAGCTGGGCCCTCCCATCATTGCTTGGCTTACTTGCTGTGACCACGCCCCCTTCCCACTTCCTGGTTCCTGTTCGAGTTGCTTTGCTGCCGTCTAGAGCTCTGCTGGGCTCTGTCTTCTAGTCGCCTGATACCTGATTCTCCTGACCCTCTGCTACTCGCTTTTCTGCCCTGTGAGTGTGCGTGTGGTGTCTGGTTGTGAAAGCGGTATTCTTTGCCGCTTCGTTTTCCGTGAACGCGACGCCCTGCTATTCCTCACGCATTTTGCGGGCGTAATCGGTTCACTCTCTGCTTTATACTGGTTTTGCTACCACTGTTACCTCTTTGGTTTGCCCCTTTGCTTTAGTGGTTTTTTCCTCTTGAGAGTGAGCGCTCCGCCCTATCCTCCTAGGGGCCGGGTGTCTCACCTCCTGAGTGGGTGCTGCTCCGCTGTATTCGCCCCCTGTGCAGCCGGTTGGTGCCCCTCACTCCTTTTCTGTTTTGTGTGTGTTTTGTCTGGTGTTTTGGTGTTACTGCTCCGCTGGCCTGGTCCTCTTTAGTCAGCCGGCCAGTTCACCTCACCTACCCTTACCATTTGCTTTGCGTCAGAGGTGTGTTGAGTTCTTCGTGAGTCCTGTTTGGACCCCTCCCTGATTGCCTGGACTCATCGTTGACGCCGGCCCGATCTACACTTGGGGTAAGATCCATGAGTGATCACACTTGTCAATGTTTTATGGTGTTTCATGTAAGCATAGGGATTGTGTCTATTCCTAACTTGATCTTTGTTTCCTAGCCTGGACCACCCCCCCCGGAGACGCCTTTTCTACTATTCTGTTACCCCACGTATGAGGAGAGTGGTGGACACTCCTTGGGTAAATTCCCTCATACTTTTAGGATACAACAGATAGGAGTGTGGTCTACCTTGTTAGCGCATTCCTGCTGCTGTGTCTTGGAGGTGTGGGGATTTGTCTTCGCTCCCGTGGAAGTTGGCCCTTCTCCTAACAGGTATTCCTTATTAGCGAATCTTAATTTCCGATTTGGTAATAAGGAATATTAAGGATTCAGTATTTTTTACCGAATCTTTACCTACATAGGAAATACCGATTTCTTAATAGCGAATCGGTAAAATTCGCTATTGAGAAATTGGTATTTCTCATTTACCTACGTCTGGCCCTTTGTCAGCTAATTACATCACTAGAATTATCACATGCTTCTAATATCGTAGCTGGGAGACTCGGCTATTTACTTTTCCTTAATCGAAAACCATTCAATTTTGGGGCAGAAACTAAAAGAAACGGCTCCTACCAGCTTTGTAAGAATCGGGCTCTTCAGTATGAGTACAGTGGGCAGGTAGGACATGTGTTAGTGCATCAAATATTAGTTAGCCTTGTTCACGCTATTAAAGCGAAGGATGGCCGAATTTATACCAACCAGCTCGCAATCGCAGAACAATTTTCAGCTTTCTATCAGAACCTTTACAATCAACCTGATGATTTAGATACAGCGCGTTTGGGTGGTTCCCTCAGGGCTGTTGTTCACCTGTTTTACATTAGATTCATGCCACTGCTCTTTAGACAGAAATCACTGCTGGTGAAATGATGATCTCTTTGGCTATGCTTCCCTTGGGTAAGGCTTCTGAGGCAGATGCTATATCCTTGGAGTTCTACAAGATATTTAAGGATATTATCATCCCTCCACTCCTTCATGTTATTCAATATATTGATGCTAGTGGTGTAGTGGCTGTGTTTCGGAATAGGATCAGTATTGTCATCTTGTAAAAAAAATCCAAACCACCGGAAGAAAGCGTCTCAGATCGACCAATCTTTTTTATTAATGCTGACGCAAAAATGTTTGCAAAGATCTTAGCGTTCTGCTTTGCCTCTCTTATGGACATGCTTGTTTCGCAGCAGCAGCATGGTCTCATACTCGGGCGGGCCACCAACTGCCATGTTAACACCGCGGTGCACGCATTCAATATACTAGCAAAATGTGGCATGAATAGTGGTATGATACTCTTAGAGTAGACACTGGGCAATGATGGCTGCTCTTGACATAGGGATCATTTTTTAAAATGGGCACAGTCCTTACATAAAAACCTCAGTGGCCAACTACTACATGCTGGGATATCTCCTATCTGTTTTTGGATCTATTGTTGCACCCAGCTGGGGTGCTCGTTATCCCCATTGCTATTTGCTTTATATATGGAGCCATATTTGCGTTCTTTGCATTTTAATGAACATATGCAGCCTGTTGTTCCAGGCAACTGTAAATTTAATATCACTGCATATGATGATGATATCACAATTCTTCCCCCAACCCATTGATTTCTCATAATCATATCATGGCAAATTTGGAGAATTTTCAGGTTATAAGCTTAATATGACTAAAACACAAGTGTTCCTTAATTTTGAACCTGAAGTTCCGATACCAGGAGTCTGCTCGTCGGCCACTTATCTTGGCATCCACCTAACTCCGCAGGTGGCACAAATTATCAAGCTGAATTATCAGCCACTTTTAATATCTGTGCAAAAGAAACTTAGGGTGTGGAATAATCTTCCTATTTATTTTATTGGCCAATGCAGCAATATTAAAATGAATGTCATACCCAAATGTATATACTTATTCCAGGCAATTCCTCTATGGGTTTTAAACTTCTTTTTTAAAAGGCTTGATGGAAATATTAGTAGTTTTACGTGGGGCTATCGACAGGCTAGGCATGCAATACGCTTCATTAAAGTACTGTATGATCAAGAGGGATTTTCACTCCCTTGTTTTAAGCTTTGTTTCTGGGCAGCATTTGCCGGATGTTTGTGTATCCTTTTGATTGCTGGTAACCCTGACCCAATTGATTTTTTGTTTCATTTTGTGCTAGAATCAGATTTTAGATTGTTCTTGTATAGATAACTATTTTAAACAGGTGAGATTTTAATCCAATTGGCATATAGTAGGTATATGGCGGGAGATCTCCATCAAATATGCTTTTACATATATGCATCCTGGCACACCATTTGGGATAACTCGATGTTTCCTGCTATATTTAGAAACCAGGTGGGTAGAGAATGGTCTGTATTTATTGTCTAGGCCATATCTATAATCTTAATGGGCTTTCAAATATTTTTGGGGCTTCTGGAATCCTTCAAACTCTGAACGAAACATACAAGAAAGGGCCGGAGGACATTTAAAGACCTGCAGGGGACAACTCCTCATATCACCATACAAAAACACCAAATTGACCCTTGGGTCTGATATGAGAAAGAGTGCTGGGATATCCCTCTTACAGGACAATTTCCCCCACCCACCCAAAGGTGGCATGCTTCATCATAGGGCAACCTCCTCGCACTACGAACTTGGTCGTAATGCTGGCTATAACCCCCTCTCTGAGAGGGAGGAGCTCAGGATGTTTTTCTGTGTCAGAAGAGAGGTATCCTAAAACCTATAAAAGAGCAAGGTGTGGTGAAGGGAGTAAATGAGAAACATGTGTAAGCTAAAACTACGCTACAAAATGCCAAAGCAGACTTTAACCCCTTCGCTGCTAAGCCTTCCCCCCCTATGCTAACCTTTTTTGGGGGCTTTTTGGGGTAGTTGGCCCTTAGGCCACGGTAACCTTTTCTCCACATGAGGAATCCACACCAAATTTGCGCCCTTTTCTTCCAACATTTTGAGAATTCTAAAGGTACCCAGGGTTTGTGGATTTCCCTGTAGGGGACCCAGACATTAGCCAAAATAGAGCTACATTTTATTTTTTTAAATGGAGAAAAAAGTGGTGCTTTGATATCCTACATATGTTTGTTGTCTGCCCTGTACTCCAAGAATTTTGGGCAGGTGTGACACAGCGTTTTAAGTCTTGTATCGGTAACTCTATACTGCTCACGCATAAGAAATTTATGTTAGGCTATAGGATGGATATTGAGTAACCCAGGGTGGGTAACTCTGCTCTGCCAGTGGAATTTGTGGATTTTTGCCTACTCCTCGCTCCCTTGCGAACGCAGAGTTTAGGCAAACCACCCCTCCATGGCGGAGCGGAGTCAGCCAGCTCCTCCACCCTCCCAACTTACTTAAAAATTAAACAAGAAGGCACTTACCTACATGGCTGCCTCCTCCTCTGCCTGACCCCTCTCCTTCCTGCTCCTTGCTGTTCTTCTTCTACGAACAATCCCTACGTTTCTCTGCGAATCCGGATGAGCGGCAGCTCTGGACGATGACGTGAAGCAGTTGAAGGAGATCAGAAGAGGAAGTTTAAGAATCCAGAACAGGAGCACTGGAATCCAGGTAGGTGTTGGCGCAAAGAGGCAAAGCGAGGGTTACGGGGACTTGGCTTCCTTACAAAGGAGGCTGAAACTTAGTGGAAGCTTTGCACACGAAGGTGTATATGTCAGGGGTCTGCTACACATTTTAATGGCAGGTGCTAGGAAGATGAGTCACATGTACTGACAGGTGCAAGGATGATGAGTCGCCCACGTGTGAGCAGGGGAGCTGTGAACAATGAAGGGAGGACGTAGTGATACTCAGCAGGGAAGAGCAGTCACAAACGCTTATGATAGACGTGGCAATTATTTAGCAGGATAACATGTGTAGTATTAAGAAGAAGCAAGACAAGTATATTGAACTAACATTATGTTTAGTAAAATAACAAAAATAGAACATACAGAAAACGTGAACTAAATAATAATCAATACCGACATCATACATGGATCTATGTGAACATCCTGCCATCAGAAAACACATGCTTTACACATTAAGAATGTGTGAGAATTTCCAACTTAGTAACTAAGACGTGCCATACTGTGGAGACGACGGTGGTTCATAATAATGGGTGAGTGACTAGGTTTTGAGAATGTCTTTATCAGTCTGTCATATGGTGTCTAAGTGGTTGTACGGGTTGGTGAGTGGGTACGTGAGTCGCTGTATGGGTGATTTATTGGGTGTCTGAGTACCTGTAAGGGTATATGAGTATCTGGAGAAGAGGGTGTGTGAGTGCCTGCATGGATGAGTCAGTGGGTGAGTCAGTGAACGGATGGGCTAGTGAGTCTGTAAGAGAAGGGCTGTATAATTGACTGTGTATGTATGGCTGTGTCAGTGACTGAATGAATGTGTCAGTGGTCTATGGGTGAGTAAGTGGTTATGATAAAAGCAGTGTAGGTGAGTGTCGAAATATATGAGTGACTGTATGTATGTATTGCACACTTGTATAGCGCTGCTGTCACCCAGAGGGTATCCAGGCACTTTGACTCTACCTGACCAGATACACAATCACAGAATTACACTACCCTGGGAAAAAAGTAAGTCTTCAGGCCTTTTTTAAAGGCCTGAAGGATGTGTGAGTGAGGGATACAATGGATGTGTGATTGAGGGATTGTGATAGTGGCTGTATGGGGTAGTGAGTGCATGTGTGAGGGGCTTTATAGGTGAGTGAGTATGTGTTAGTATCTAAATGAATACATGACTGGGTGTCTGTAACTATATAGGTGAGTAAATGGCTGTCTGATTGACTCTATAGGTGAGTGAGTAGGTGTGTAAGTAGCTCTATGAGTGACTGACAGTGTGTGAGTGTCTGTTTGCTGTATAAGTGGATATGTCAGTGGCTGTATTAGTGAGTGAGTTGGTGTATGAGTGGCTGTATGGGTAACTGAGTGGATGTGTGTAGACCTACGAATCAGTTAGCGGTGTGTATGTATTGGTATGGGTGTCTCAATGGTTTAGAGAATGGTAGTGTGGAAGTTGGAGTGGGTGTATGAAAGGCTATATGTGGGTCTGAGTGGGTGCGTAAGAGATTCTGTAAATTATGTTATCAGTGATGTCATCAGTGATGTCACTGGCCATGTCATCGGTGATGGGAGGTCATAAGCAGTGCATTGTGGGAGTGCAAGTTATAGTTCGTACAGCTAACTATAACTGCTGAATTTCTCAGTTTTTGTATGAGTAAAATGTCAGCCTAATTATAACATCCTTGTAGCCTTTGTTTTTTTCAGTGGAATATATTGTCATTATGAACCACTTCACTGCTTTAAAAACATATTTGTACACACATTTTTCTAGTAAGTTTTTTATGAAAATGTTTAAACCCTACTTACCGTTCCCGTGATTACACCAAGAGTCATGATGACTCCTTTAACTGCACCTTTTTTAAGAGGTGTAAAACACATATATGCACAAATGTTATAGTATTTTAGATTGTAGGGGTTTATTACTGCACTGTTCAAAGTCATATTTTTGTAGCAAGCTCATAAGAAAAAACAGAAAACAATGGCAGCTCAATCAACTGCACCTCACATAAAGTTCACATTTATAGAATATGGTGCACTCTTTTGCCAATACCAGCCATTGTATAGTATTACTGCAAATGCAGACAAAGTCTTAGGAACACAAAAGAGTTGAATGGTGCACCCGGAAGCAAATTAATGAAAAATTCCTCCAGTCTACTTGAAGAGTTCCAGCTTTATTCAAAATCGTAAGATCCAATCAACGGAGTGCAGGTTTTTCATCTGGCAATACGGATTTGGGTATTGGATTGAGGGGAGGATAACTGTCCCTGCTGGAACATTTTTCAGTGATTGTGGCATTTCTTGACAACAGTGAAATAATCCCCCCAAAAAATATATATACTCGTCACAGATGATGAACAAAATGTTAAATAGGAGAGATATTTACCATCATATAAATAAGAGCCCTGACGAAGTTCAACACAGTTTAAACGAAACGCGTTGCCTGGAATGTTTTTTGTAGGGTGTTTGTATAAAAAATAACCATTTAAACCGGATTTTCTGTCTCCGCCAAATGACAAAACAAAAGCAAGCATTTAATAGCCACCACCACATTCAAAACTTAGAATTGCAAAATAGATTAAAAAAAACACTCTAAACACATTACTCTCTAAATGACAGTATAATAGCATGTACAACTCCCTTAATATATGTGTGTATGTGTGTGTGTGTATGTGTATGTGTGTGTGTGTGTGTGTGTGTGTGCGTGTGCGTGTGTGTGTGTGTGTATATATATATAATCCAAAAAAAACTCTTGTCATAGAAACTTTCAATTCATTTAAAATAACCGGCAACACAAATATAAGATGCATTTCGTCTGGTCACAGCCATTATCAATTCTACGAGTCGCCATCTTGCTAGTTCTTTTAATATGCTTGCAATATAGAAGAAATACTTCACATCATTAGTCTGCAGTAAACCACAAAACATTTAATTTCAATCGTGCAATTTCATCTGGCAAAGTAAAACAGGGATTCCCTTTCATACATTTTACCATGTCCACTCAATTAGCTTGCTCAAGTAGCTTTCTAATCCATATATTTCACCACCCCCGCTTATGCCTCTGTACAGGCAGCATTTTAATAGTTTGAGTCAACTGCAAACACCCGAGCAGATAACATGACAACAATTTGCCTGATGGTATGAATAATATCATTGATCCCTTCACATCTCTAATCTTTCTGAAAAAGGATCTGAGGCAGGGTAGGCGTTGGACGCTGGCAGTTTGGCTCCCTTGACGGGGACCTCTGCTACCCAGCATTAGGCCTCTTTTATAACTTGTGGAATTCCTGCCTTTGTTGGTGGGCAAGACACCGCAAAGGCATAAGCCAAGTGGTGGGGTTGTAGACGCTGTGATAATTGGCTTCAACAAAACAATTGGAATTGTTTTGTTTATTCATTCTGTGTGATATATTGTGATTTACTTTCCGCCCAACATCCAAATCGGGCCTATAGTTATTGAACATGACAAAGAGACGTGTGATTCCATAATTCCGTATCCTCATTTCACCTCCCCTTGGGAGGTACACTATTTGCACACTGTCCCAGGGTCCCTGAACCTAGAGTATGTTTAAATGTGTGAGTTAATCATTGGTGTTGGATGGGCCAGACTACAGCAAGGCCCATGGTAGACATCCTTAATGTAGAGTGAATAAATGCTGCACTTTGGTGTGGCTTGCTTTACTGCATACCAATGAAGCTATGCAATGTCATGCAGACAGACTTCGCATTGCCACATTGATGTGATTTGGGAAGTTGCTCCACCAGAGCATCATGAATAATGTTATTTCATCATCACATTTCGCTTATACTTGTGGCCCACAGTGGCGTAGGCAGAGTCAACAAGTGTGACTTGTAAGATTGTGTTGCACATAGGGCATGTAGTATGTTGCAAATATGTAGGCCCACATCTACTTCATGTGCACAGTCTGATTCAACCCAAAATGGATTAGTCAACATATTGCCACTTAATTGACTGCCATGTGGTCTGTCATGTGTCCAACACTTACCAACCAGTAGGCCATTCCCATTGGTCCCATTCTGGAAACGCTCATTTGATGGCGGAAGATAAATGAGTCATGTGCACTGCCCGGGTACTTAGCAAGGATGTTGATGAAAGGCCCAGATGGTCCACGATTGTCTGAACGTTCATGGAATAGGTGTGCTTCCTGTTGCAGTACATATGGGATGTTGCTGCTGGAGGCACAAGTTGCACATTGGTGCAGTCCATTGCCCCCAACACATTGGAAGATCCCTCAATGGCTTAAAAGTCTTCCCTTTTCTCCTGTTGTTGCTGAGCTGTACTAGAGAAGTAGAGGTATTGGGGTGTGAATCTTATGACATCATCCAGGACGGTGGGGGAATCTGAAGAAGGATACCTGGAATACTCCTACGACTCTGGTTATGGTGAGTTGAAAAGTTCCAGATGCCAGCATGTTGTATGCAGCCAGTAGCTTATCCTGCGGAGAGTTGTTGGTGCAGCGCTACGATGTTGTCTGCAGCTGTGGCACAATCTGATGATGGAGATGAACAATACACTCCGTCCTAAGCCTGTAATGGGCAATGACCTCCTCCTCCCTGAGGTCAATGACAGTTAACGTCTGGTGGTATGTGTGCTCCCTTCTCCTTCACTGCCTCTTTGGTGGTCTCCTTAGAGCTTCAGGTTGCAATAACAGTAGATTTATGGCGTAGTTGAGCTTTCCAAATTGCTTTTGGTCTGATATTCTGTTATACAAGTGTGCTAGTGTCATTTTTAAGACTAGCCTTTCCTTACCAGTAAAAAACTGCCGCTAATGGGACTTAGTTGCCGTTTTAGTAGAGGCGTTTCTGAAAATCCTTGTTCAAATGGCAGTGTCAGTTTTGCTAGGGTTTTCCAGGGGATACACTAACCTTACATATCATTTAAGGAAAATACTGCTAGCAGATCTGGCATTGAAAAAAAACTAGGCGCTAGCAGTAGAAATAAGGGGCTCTAGTGTAATGTTGAGAATAGGGCGCTGAAAATAAAATGCAGCAGCATCAAAAAAGTGACATTGCGGTGGCATTAACTCCTTGTAGTTATGCCCCCCAATCTTTTATATCGGGAGACAGGAATATCGGGCAAAAATATTGTGATACAGAGGTATCATTGTCAAGAATATAATTTTTAACAAGTAATATTGCTATTAAGAATATCGTTGTTGCTAATATCATTTTCAATAATATAGTTATAAAGAAAATCGTTTTTTTATTATGTTTGTGTTTTATTTCATATATTAATGGTATGTGTTATTATTGTTTGTATAATTGTAAGTTTGAGTGATTTAGACTGTCTTACTTAATTAGTAACAGTAATTTATAGTGTGATAGTGGGTTGTTGGGTTTGTAAGGCGATATAGTCGGAAGTTAATTAAACAATAATTATTATACATTACTTAATAATTTTTATGTGATTTATATTAATTATATATTATGTAATTCTGATTTAATTTACTTATATCTTAGGTGTGGGTTGCTATATTTTTAGATGTGTAGGCTGGGAAGTTAATTAGCTAATAGTTAATTAACAATTACTTTTTAATATATTATTAATTATTCAATCCATTAATAATTATGTAAATTGTGTAATGATTACAAATGTTGGTTACATTTTATGTGCAGGCTTTTGGAGTTGTAGGGGACTAGTGTGGGAATGTTCCTTAATAATCAAACATTAATGCATCATTAATTATGGACGGGATTAATAATTATGTACATTATGTACTACTGATTTATTTTAGTTATATTTTAGTTGTGAGGTGCTAGGTTTGAGGGATATAGGGGGCAAAGTTAATTATGTAATATTTAAAAAATATATTCAACAATTTATACTTAGATATTTAATTGATTAATAAATAAGTAAATTATGCAATAACTATATATATTAGTTATAGTTTAGATGTGGGCTGCTGTGTTTGTGCGGTTGTTGGGTAGAAAGTTAATTAAGTAATCATCAATTAACAATTAATTCTTAATTGTTAATTAGTTATTTAATTGATTAACAGTTTTCTTGACCTAGAATCTTACCTAGAATCAATGAAATGTTAGCAAATAGAAAGGGGGCTCAATGGTTTTCAACGCTGGATTTAATATCTGCATACCACCAAGTGCAATTATATCCAGATTGTAAGAAATGTATGGTTTTAAAACACCAACAGCTTTTTTTCAGTTTCTAAGACACAGTTTGGACTCGCTTCGGCTGCTGCCATGTTCTAGCACCTCATTAACAATTTGTTTGATGGATGGTATAGATAAATTTATGTTGTTTCTGGATGACATTATGGGTGAATGTAAAAAGGAGCATGACAGTAAATTGAGGCACGTGTTGAGGACTTTAGAGAAAATGGACTTATAGTGGAAACATACAAATTTGTCAAAGAATAGGTAACATATTTAGGCCATAATATCAGTGGTAAAGGGAATCGAACCCAAGCAGTTGTAAGAAGACACAACATGTAAAGCACCATTGCGATCAAGCAAAGATGATGTCAGAGCATTCCTAGGCTTAGTAGAATTGTACTCAAAATTTGTATGTAATGTTGCTAAAAAACTTATGCCATTAGGAACTTATAAATAGAGACAAAAGCATTTGGTCAAAAGAATGCCAAAGTGAGTTTGCCAATCTAAAGACTGATATTTGCATGGCACCGTATTTAGAGAAGTTTTGATCTCAAGTATAAAATTTGCATTACTGCTGATGCAAGTAGGAAAGGTTTGGGGGCTGTACTTTTTCAAATTGAGGAACATGAAAATGAATGGATTGTAGCATTTGCATTGCGTGCTCTTTCACTGACAGAAGAAAGTATTCTGTCATTGAAAGAGAGACTCTAGCTTGTGTGTGGGGTTTCAATGTTTTATTAAAAATGGATCACAAGTCTTTGACAAAAGTTCTAACTATGACTGGGTTACAAAGCGCTTTGCTGGCTTAGCACCTATGTCTGTCAAGGTGCTGGATTTTAATTATGAAGTACAGAAGATACCTAGTGAGAATAGCAGATTTTTCAAGTCGCATGACACTACCAGCTGATGCCAATTGTGAATATTTAATTGACAGATGTGTTGCAGGTGTTTTTGATGAAGGAGTAGAGGATATTGACATAGATGAATGGAAGAAACAAATGGGCAGGAAAAAAGCATGCAAAAAATTCTAAAGTTTGTCAATGATGGATGGCCAGAGAAAAAAAAATGTTAAAAAGATTTGCATGTGTTCTGGGAAGTTTTAAATGATTTGAGTGAAGAGAATAGCTTTCTACTTAGATGTGGGAGATTTGTTCCACCAGGTGGGTTACATAAAAAATACCAGAAATGGCTCCTGAAGTTCACTTAGGTATCTCAAAAATGAAACAATGGGTCAAACATAATTTTTGGTGGCCAGGTTAAGGTAATGACATTGAAAGATTGGCCAGGGAATGCATAAAGAGCAGCAGTTCTGCTAAGGCATAAAAAATGAATCGCCCACCATTATTACCTATATCTTGCCCTAATATGCCTCGGGAGAAAATTGGAATTGATATCATGGGTTCAATAGAGAATGATGAGGCAGGAAAGAAGTATATTATTATGGTAATTGATAATTTTTCAAAATAGCCTGAGATTGACATAGTTAGAAAAGTTGATACTGAACGTATCATTCATTTTTTATATAAAGTCTTCTTGAAGAAAGGTTTACCTAAATGTTCATTTCAGATAATGATCCACAATTTGTGTCTGACAAATTTAGAGTTGTTTTGAGAACCGAATGGGCTAATCATAGAAGACTATATCGGTCTATCATCCAGTGGTTAAGGGTCTTGTGGAGTGCTCTAATTGAGTAATTAAGGGCTCTATACAAATTGCTGTCAGTAATAATCTGAATCGGGAGACTGAAGTTTTCAAAATGTCGTGATCTTACAGAATTTCTCCCAGTGTAAGTACAGATAAAATCCTTTTGTTCTTATTAGAGGACATGAACCAATGAGTAAGGACACAACTTGGATGTTGACAACCAAATTGGTTCAATGGACACCTGAGAATGCAAAAAGAAAGTTATTGTTAGCTAAACAAGCTTGCAAGGGGTATCATGATAGGCATCGGGGTATGAAATTAGTTCCGGTTGGAATTGGTGACTGGTTAAAAGTAAAGAAGGAAAAGAAGGTTCAGAAAGGGGAATAGATTTTCAGAACCCATAAGAGTTGACAACTTGTTCAGTAATTCTGCATAACTTAATGATGGTAAAGTTTGGCATTTAGGCAGATTGGTTAAATGCAAGTATACAAGCAATGAAACTGGCGGCAGCACAGAATGTAAGGTCAGTAGACATAAGTATGATAGGCTTGACAATTTCATAAAATGTAAGGATATGGTGGAAAGGATGTTGGTTCTAAAAAGTTAAGATCAGATAACCAGGAGGGTGTTTTGGTCAATGACAGATGCCAGCTCGATAATACTGAAACAAAGATACAAGAAAGAAGGTGTAAAATAACAATTTGCAAACCAAAAAAAGTAGGAGGATTTTCTTTGCATATGATGGTGATATGTAATAGTTTCAAAGAAATGTATGAACAAAACATTGAGGGTATTAGGCATCAGGAAGTGTATTCAAAGTATTTAATGTTTTGATTTTGCTGCAGCTATGGTATTCAAAATCTGCATATTATTCATGCTTTTGTAAAAGGAGAAGATGTGTGGTAATGAGGTAAGCTATGGAATGTAGTTAATAGAATGTGGGTTGTGGTTATGAGGGTCCTGGGAAAGGATGCTTAGAGGAGAATCTCAACTTGAACAGCATGTGGATGGTTCATTACGGAACAGTGAAAGGCCGATATCATTCCTGTAAATCTTGAATTGCCGGTATAACTCCTGTAAACAATGAAATTTCAATAGCACTCCTGTAAATCTTGAAATGCCGGTATCACTCCCGTAATCATCGAAATGCCAATAGCACTCCTGTAAATCTTGAAATGCCGGTATCACTCCCGTAATCATCGAAATGCCAATAGCACTCCTGTAAATCTTGAAATGCCGGTATCACTCTTGTAAACAAAGAAATTCCAATAGCAAGCCTGTAAATCTTGAAATGCCGGTATCACTCCTGTAAACAAAGAAATTCCAATAGCACGCCTGTAAATCTTGAAATGCCGGTATCACTCCTGTAAACAAAGAAATTCCAATAGCACGCCTGTAAATCTTGAAATGCCGGTATCACTCCTGTAAACAAAGAAATTCCAATAGCACGCCTGTAAATCTTGAAATGCCGGTATCACTCCTGTAAACAAAGAAATTCCAATAGCACGCCTGTAAATCTTGAAATGCCGGTATCACTCCGGTAAACAATGAAATGCCAATAGCAAGCCTGTAAATCTTGAAATGCCAGTATCACTCCTGTAAACGATGAAATGCCAATAGAACTCCTGTAAATCTTGAAATGCCGGTATCACTCCTGTAAACGATGAAATGCCAATAACACGCCTGTAAATCTTGAATCCTGGTATCACTCCTGTAAACAATGACATGCCAATAGCACGCCTGTAAATCTTGAAATGCCGGTATCACTCCTGTAAACAAAGAAATTCCAATAGCACGCCTGTAAATCTTGAAATGCCGGTATCACTCCGGTAAACAATGAAATGCCAATAGCAAGCCTGTAAATCTTGAAATGCCGGTATCACTCCGGTAAACGATGAAATGCCAATAGAACTCTTGTAAATCTTGAAATGCCGGTATCACTCCTGTAAACGATGAAATGCCAATAACACGCCAGTAAATCTTGAATCCTGGTATCACTCCTGTAAACAATGACATGCCAATAGCACTCTTGTAAATCTTAAAATGCCTGCATCACTCCTGTAAACGTTGAAATGCCGGTATCACTCTTGTAAACGATGAAATGCAGATAGCACTCCTGTAAATCCTAAAATGCGAGTATCACTCCTGTAGAGAGTGAAATGCTGATAGCACTCCTGTTAACATTGAAATGCAGGATCATTCCTGTAAAAATGTTTTGTCCCTAATGGCCGCAGGGCCGCCTTGCGGGCGGTGTGGCCGGTGCAGCCGCACCTTGCGATGACTTTGATGGGGGCACTGTGTTTAAAAATAACTCATGGGTTTAAATGCATATGAACTTCCTTGTGTGTCCAGCAGTTGCCAGGCAACAATAAAAATGTCAAGATAACTCTGGTGATGAACATTACTGCTGCTGAGAGGTCCGAATTTTGTCTGGTGGGGGTTTTACTCATCCTAAAGTAGCGCAGAGGGATAATGTGCCTACTGCAAAGAGCATGTGCCATGCACATCACAAGACTGAGGGTGAGAGAAATATGAGCAGAGCAACCGCCCTTAAAAAAATTAAACGTCAGAGAGGGGCATTGGAGAGGTGATGGGCACTCTTGGAAAGTGGCAGTGCGGTAATTTCTGGTGAAGAAGACCATGAAGGAAGAGGGGCAAAAAGGACTGTCGCGCCAGACGCCCGCAGCGCTATAAAGCCGGCCCTGATTGGCCGTGCAAGAATGTTACTGTCTTGCCGGAAAGTCTTGCTGAAAAGTGAATCTCTTCCAGAACAGAAAGAGTTTCAGTGCTGTCTGCCTGACATCCACTGCCCCTGGTATTAAAGACAAAGCCTTGAGCCGCGGGCAGCATTTTCCAGCCTCCACTGGGAATAGGCGGCTTGAGATGCTTCCGATTGCTCTGGGACTTCTGTACGCACATCCAAGACTCTTAATGTAACACAAATCAAAATAAAATATGGTCGAGAATAGGAACCATGCAGCTAACTCCCAACATGTGATAATTATTGAAAGACCTCTCTCGCCCCATCCTATTTCTGACTCCTTGATGGAGACAGATTTCCCCTGTGCGTGTGAGTTCCATCAGTGGGTAAATGCAAGCCCTCAAAAAATATACCATTTTTTTCAAAGAGCTGTGGGTGTTTTTTTTAATTTTTTTTTTTAGAAAGGCTTCGATGTAAGCTTCCGCTGATTGGAAAAGAATAATCTTTTCGCGCCAGCCCGCCACGTTAGCTTTGTTGCAGAAAAGCTCTTTTCTCACCTTCTAGGAGTGCTCCTGGCCGGCGGATGGAGGGAGGCAGGCTGCAGCCGGAGAGCACTTGCTGCAATTTTCTTATTAGCAGTTCAAAGGTGTAATGGCTTTCAGAAAGCTTTCAGGATCAAGCAATCTTGTTAGCTTTTTTTTTTAATTAGCAGCTCTCTCCTCTCGCCCTCATCTTAAGCATCAGGCCCCTCGTAGACCCTCGGGTGCAAAGGGCAGAGGGGAGGTTGCAATGGTTCTGGGTGGGGTTGGCTCAAAGAATTAAGGTTTCCGTAGAAGCACCGAGAACCATTACATGCTTGGACCTAGACTAAAAGAATACTTAAAACATGCTTTGTAGCTCTAGCTCACCAAAGACGCACAGAACTGCTAACAGAGTCTATTATTATATTGTACAATTGTGCTGATCGTCCTTGGAAGAATGAAAGTGTAGCTTCTCCCTCCTTGGATTCCAATCTGTCTCCTTCAATCAATCATTGTCATTTGTAAAGCGCGCTACCTACCCGTGAGGGTCTCAAGGCACTGGGGGGAGGGAGGGGGGCAGCTACTGATCGAAAAGCCAGGTCTTGAGAAGGCTTCTGAAGGCCAGCAGGTCCTGGGTCTGACGTAGGTTGGTAGGGAGAGTGTTCCAGGTCTTGGCGGCGAGGTAGGAGAAGGATCTGCCACCGGCGGTGGTTTTCCGGATGCGTGGAACTGTGGCGAGGTTGGCAGAGCGGAGGCTGTGGGTGGGGGTGTGGAAGCTGAGTCGGTTGTTAAGGTATGATGGTCTGGCGTTGTGTAGGGCTTTGTGTGCATGGATGAGGAGTTTGAAGGTGATCCTGTTGTTGACGGTGAGCCAATGCAGGCCTCTCAGGTGGGGTGTGATGTGGCTGCGTCGGGGGACGTTGAGGATCACTCGTGCCGAGGCTGTTCTAGATGCATTGCAGCCGTCTCAGGAGCTTGGTTGTTGTTCCTGCTTAGAGGGCGTTCCCGAAGTCCAGTCTGCTGGTGACCAGGGCCTGGGTGACGGTTTTTCTCGTGTCAGGGGGGATCCATTCGAAGATCCTGCGGAGCATTCATAGGGTGTTGAAGCAGGAAGCGGAGACGGCGTTGACCTGCTTGGTCATGGAGAGGGCGGAGTCGAGGATGACCCCATGGTTGCGGGCGTGGACGGTGGGTTCTGGGGCCGTTCCTAGCGATGTTGGCCACCAGAAGTCGTCCTAGGCTGAAGGGGTGGGACCGAGGATGAGGACCTCCATCTTGTCTGAATTCAGCTTCAGCCTGCTGTCCTTCATCCATTCGGCGACAGCCTTCATTCCTCTGTGGAGGTTGGCTTTGGCGGTGTGGGGGTCTTGGGTGAGGGATATAATCAACTGGGTGTCGTCGGCGTAGGAGATGATGTTGAGGCTATGTTGTCGTGCGACGTGGGCGAGTGGTGCCATGTAGATATTGAACAGTGTTGGGCTGAGTGATGATCCCTGTGGAACGTCGCAGATGATCTCAGTGGTCTTGGAGCGGAAGGGTGGGAGGCGGACACTCTGGGTTCTGTCAGAGAGGAAGGACGTGGTCCAGGCCAGGACCTTCTCTTGGATTCCGGCGTCATGGAGGCGTGCTGTGAGGGTGCGGTGGCAGACCGTGTCGAAGGCTGCTGATAGGTCCAGAAGGATGAGGGCGGTTGTTTCTCCTTTGTCCAAAAGGATCCTGATGTCGTCGGTGGCGGCGATGAGGGCGGTCTCGGTGCTGTGGTTGCTGTGGAAGCCGGACTGGGATGTGTCCAGGATGTTGTTGTCTTCAAGGTAGTGGGTCAGCTGTCTGTTGACGATCTTCTCCGTGACTTTCGCCGGGAAGGGGAGCAGGGAAATGGGCCAGAAGTTCTTGTGGTCGTTGGGGTCTGCCTTGGGTTTCTTCAGTAGGGCGTTGATCTCGGCGTGCTTCCAGCTCTTTGGGAAGGTTGCTGTCTCGAAGGAGATGTTGATTGTTTTCTGGAGATGGGGTGCGATGGCTGTGCTGGCTTTGTTGAAAACGTGGTGAGGGCATGGGTCAGATGGAGATCCGGAGTGGATGGAGTTCATGGTCTTGATGGTGTCTTCGTCACTGACGTTGGACCAGGCGATCAGGCGACTGGTGCGGGTGGTGGTCGCGGGGGTGGTAGTCTCGGTGGTGGATGTGGGGGTGGCGGTGTTGTAGCTGTCGTGGATGTCGGTGATCTTGCGGTGAAAAAAGGTGGCCAGTAAGTTGCACAGGTCTTGTGATGGTGGAATGTCGTTGGTGTTGGAGCTGGGGTTGGAGAGTTCCTTCATGATGTTGAAGAGCTCTTTGCTGTTGTGTGCGTTGCAGTCTAGGCGGTCTTTGAAGGCGGTCCTCTTGGCGGTCCTGATGAGTTGGTGGTGTCTGCGGGTGGCGTTCTTGTGGGCTGTGTAGCTGTCTGGTGTTTGGTCACGGAGCTAACTCTTCTCCAGCTTTCGACAGGTATGCTTGGAGGTCCGGAGGTCTTCGGTGAACCATGCGGCTTTCTTGTTGGTGTGATTGGTGGCGGAGGTCTTGAGAGGGGCGAGGGTGTTGGCGCAGTCGTTGATCCACTGTTTGAGGTTGATGGTGGCGGTGGCGGGGTCGGTGGGGTCGGCTGGTGGTCCCATGGTGAGGGTGGTGGTCAGTTGGTCCTCGGTGACCTTGCCCCAGCAGCGGTGTGGCATCTGTTGGGTGCGGTGGTGTGTCGTGGGTTTCCTGAAGGTAAAGTGGATGCATCTGTGGTCTGTCCAGTGGGGTGAAGGAGACATGGGGACTTGCGGAGAAGATGGGGTCCAGTGTGTGTCCAGAGGCGTGGGTGGGTGTCGTCACAAGCTGTTTGAGTCCGAGGTTGGCCAGATTGTCGATCAGAGCGGTGGAGATGGAGTTGTTGTTGATCTCGAGGTGGAAGTTCAAGTCCCTGAGGAGGATGTAGTCCATGGAGGCGAGGGCATGGGTGCTGATGAGGTCGGTGATGGAGTCGCTGAACTGTGGTCGGGGTCCGGGTGGTCTGTAGACGAGTGTTCCTCAGAGGGTGGCGTTGGGGTCGGTGTGCATCTGGAAGTGCATGTGCTCGGCGGTGGTGAGGATGTCGTTGGTGTTGGTCGAGACTCTGAGGGTGTCCTTGTGGATGATAAAATGAAATGAACTGAATTTGTACTTGTAAAGCGCACTTATACCCGAACCGGCTCTACGCATACCGCTGTGGAACCCTTCCTGGCTTTTCCCTGTGAAATGTCCACTCCTGGGCACCCCCAAGGTAAAGCCAGGCATCCCAGCGCTGTTGGGGCCATTGTGGAGATTAAGCAAGCTATTGCCCTGAGTTACAGAGTGGGACCCATGATTAGAATAGACACCGAGGCGAGAAATCAGGTCGGAGGAAATTGAGCCCAAGACCCGCCAAGGCGGGAATTAAACCCTGTTCCCGGGCCAGACCTCTGCATCAGGGTCTGCCACTCTAACCATTGAGCCACACTTCTCCACATGATGGCGATTCCCCTTCCCCTTCCGTTGGTGCGGTCCTTGTGGGTGATCTTGTAGCCTTCTGGGATGGCCATGGCGATGTCTGGTGCCGAGGTGGCATTCAGCCAGGTCTCCGTCAGGAAGGCGACATCGGGGGTGGTTGAGTCTAGGAGGTCCCAGAGTTCGATGGCGTGCTTGCGAGCGGAGCGGGTGTTGAGGAGGATGTAGCAGAGGTGGTTGGGTTCTCTGGTTGATGGTTTGGCGGGCCGGATGCTGGTGAAGCTGCAGTTCCGGCAGGTGAAGGGTCCTTGGGTGCGCTTCGGGGTGGCCCAGTAGCAGGAGTGATCTCGTCTGGGGTTGAGTGCGTGGAGGGTGCTGGAGTCGTAGTGCGGTCTGGTGTTGTGTCGGCTTCGGGGTTCAGGGGTTCTGGCGCTGGGCGCGGTCTATGCGCGGACAGGCGCAGACGGGCAAAACAAGCCTAAGGCAAGGCAACAGGTGAACGGAAAGCAGAAAAACAGAGGCAATACGGTCACAAATGCAAGCAGTCACTGGGGCACAATACAGGTGGTCACAGAAGGATACTGGGGGAACAAAACAAGTGGCAACAACAAACCTAAGGCCCACTGACCACCAGGGATGAGGCGCAGGTGGAAGCCTGCGGGTGGTGGTGGGCCTCGAACACCCACAGGACGAGTCAGCAGCGTGGGCACAGGAACACAGGAGCAGTCAGGTGGAGCTGCGCAGCATGGGGAGCGACCTACCTGAAGACAGGGTCAAGGGTCGCTCTCACTGCCGTGCCGCGGCCGCCATAAGAAGGGGAGGTGGGAGGGAGGAGCAGCTGGGAGGAGGGAGGGAGCCAATGGGGGCGGGGGGGGGCGGGGCTGCAGGGATGCAGTGGCGGGAATGGGCGGGAGGAGAAAAACAAGCCTAAGGCAAGGCAACAGGTGAACGGAAAGCAGAAAAACAGAGGCAATACGGTCACAAATGCAAGCAGTCACTGGGGCACCATACAGGTGGTCACAGAAGGATACTGGGGGCACAAAACAAGTGGCAACAACAAACAACAACAAACCTAAGGCCCACTGACCACCAGGGATGAGGCGCAGGTGGAAACCTGCGAGTGAAGGCGGGCCTCGAACACCCACTGGATGAGTCAGCAGCGGGGGCACAGGAACACAGGCGCAGTCAGGTGGAGCTGCGCGGCGTGGGGAGCGACCTGCCTGAAGACAGGGTCAAGGGTCGCTCTCACTGCCGCGCCGCGGTCGCCATAAGAAGGGGAGGTGGGAGGGAGGAACAGCTGAGAGGGGGGAGGGAGCCAATGGGGCGGGGGGTTGGGGCCGCTGGGACGCAGTGGCAGGAATGGGTGGGAGAAGAAAAACAAGCCTAAGGCAAGGCAACAGGCGAACGGAAAGCAGAATAACAGAGGCAATACGGTCACAAATGCAAGCAGTCACTGGGGCACAATACAGGTGGTCACAGAAGGATACTGGGGGCACAAAACAAGTGGCAACAACAAACAACTACAAACCTAAGGCCCACTGGCCACCAGAGATGAGGCGCAGGTGGCAGCCTGCGGGTGGAGGCGGGCCTCCAACACCCACAGGACGAGTCAGCAGCGGGGGCACAGGAAAACAGTCGCAGTCAGGTGGAGCTGCGCGGCGTGGGGAGCGACCTGCCTGAAGACAGGGTCAAGGGTCAGGTTCCAGAGAGTTATCCGCATTCACTTATTGGAGAGCTGTTTTATGTAAAACGGACAATTCTCAGGGTGTCAGAATGCTTCACAATGAAAGAGCGTTTATTTGGTTAAAACACTCCTTAAGCCTGCTCAGCTGGGCCTGCCTCTAGACTTGGAGGCGGCACACTCACATATTAATTAACCTGCCAATAAAACAAATGTAACCCTCCCCCCCCAGGAGAGGTGTGGCGCCGCGGCCAGGGCGACTGACGCTGGAATCTGGGGATCACGGTTCGATCCCCAGTGCCGGCGGCAGGTTAGCCCAGCACCATGTGACTCTGGGCAATAGCTTGCTTAATCTTCCCGACGGCCCCCAGCGCCTAGAGACTCTAACGGGTGATTGTGCGCTTTACAAATGTGGATTATTATTATTATCTCTGTGCCTTTTCATTAACACACTTTCGATGGGTCTGAAATAATAATCAATTCTAGAGATGCCCTGATCTTCCCAAGGGCTGCAACAAGTAGTCCTTTACTAATGTATCCCCCTTCTCTATGCAATGACCTATGTGGCAGAAGTAAGCAATACAATATAGATCAGTAAGGCTGAGCATATTCCTGGGCACTTAAATTGCTTCTGCCAGAATTAGTGATGTATGTCATGTCACAATGCAACCCTCTAACCAGTCCAGCTGATTTAATAGCAGATACTGCCCCAGTCTTTGGCTCAAACTATTTGACTCTGCATCAACTCCTGCAGAATTATGTTCAGAAAACTATCTCCACCTCTTTCGGTGCCACGACCCAACAACTAACAAACATTTTGGTAGGAACCCTTACTCCTTTGACTTCTGGAACTGTAGACACAGTTCCTCAAAAGAGTAAAATAATCTTGGGCAAAGCTAGACACTTTGGAAAACCTAAAGAAAGCATACTTGGATTCCTTGGTCCATGAACCAGTTGAGGGGGATGAGGAGGACATAGTAGAGAGTGTGACCTTTCTTCCTGACACGATTGAGGTAGAGGTCGATACCTATGCCTCAGAAGATGAGAATATATGTCTTTCCTTTCCAGTGCCCAAGAGGAGAAAGCATGAAAATACTGATGCAGGAGAAGGTACATCTGATTCCCAATCTGTTCCACACATTTTACAGGGCACCGTTGACCCCGAAGATACAATACATCCATGTTCTTTGGAGTGGACTCCGGCCCTGAAGAAGACAGCATACCTACAAAATAGATTACACAAACCTTTAACTAAAGAGGACTGAAAAACAATTCGGACAGAATTCCCTTGCCCTCTATAGGCATTTGGATTTGACAGGTCCTTTGCTGAAAGGTTGGATTGAGCTTTTTCTGTAAAGGATCAAAATTGTCCAATTGACGCAGATGTGCTGTCAGGTTGGGCTCTAAGTGCTATTTGGGTCTTTGGCAATGCAGTTTGTGCCCTGCCTTCAGAACGACGCTGCTCCTTCTGTTAAAACTTGATCCTATGCTATGTGATTTGATGACTAACAAAGCAAGTCTTTCGATTGGCAATCCTTTTATTAAGAAGGGAGCTTGCTTCGCAAATTAATTTTACTTTCCTAGACAAAGGCCAATGGGCAATGTATAAATATTTCCAGTCCTATTTTTTCTCTGTGACTGGGAGAGGCAGGAGTCACTCCTCGAGCCACTTTTTCTATCAGGCTTCAAAATACAGAAGTATTTCACTGCGCTGATCCAAGAACCTTCAAGAGCCACTGCCCTTCAAGATCCAGGGGCTATTGAGGCCACAGTCAATGTAGAGGCTTCTGCAGCACATCTTCAGATGCTACCTTTCAAGGTAAGTCATCCCCCTTCTTTCTATTGAGAATCGGGAGAGAGAATCCGCAACTTTGTTCAAATTTGGAAACAAATCGTACAGGATGGGTGGCTTCTTAAAATGGCCCAAAGGCCCCATCCAGAATTTTATGCAACCCCCATTCCAACATCACCCCAAGACAGATAAGTTTTCCTATAAAGAGGGAACATCTCATCAATCAAAAGATCTCGACTCCACTCCAAATGTGAGCCATATCTCCTTGTCATCCACACCCTTTTCCTGATCAATGTCTTTCTGATAAGCAAAAAGGTGAGGGCTCTTGGAATTAAATTAGTGGCTACATCACATGGATGCTTCGAATGGGAGGGCCATTTTCAGCCTTGGACATGGTGATGAGTCCAATGTGAGTTGTCCTTCACATCAACTACCTTAAACTTTTAGCAGGATCCTTATACAATCCACTTGTTTATGCCTCAGGGGACCAGCTATTTTTATTATTTTAAAAATTGACAATATCCTAGCAGTAAACATCCTTGGAGAAAAAATGCCTTATCTTCTTGCAGAGATTGCCAAAGACTTCTGGTATTACTGCCTGAGTCACATTAGTTAGGTGACAGTCAAGCATCTCCCAAGGCAAACAGTCATCTGTGATAGACAAGAACACCAGCCTCTTCACAGACCCAGCAAATGGAAACACAACTCATCTTGATTTTCCAGAATATTGGCAAAATTGAGCCAATGTCATAAGAACATACTTGCTTCTAGAATGACCATTGTTCTACAGCTGGAGACCTGATCATCTGGTCATAACAATGGATGCATATTTCCTGAATTGGAATGAACTGAACTATGCCTTCTCTCCCTTTTTCCTGATCCTGAGAGCAGTTCTCATAGTCAGGAAAAAACGTTTTGATATCACCATTGTGGAGAATGGAGAGCTGGTTCCCATTTCTCCTGGAAGTATCATGCCATCTACACTTCATATTTCCCTATTTATTAAATCTACTCCTGAACCCTCTGGGCCAATTCCATTCACTAGTCACTCATCACCAACTGAGATTAGTAGCTGGAGACTTTCCAGAGAAGCTGGCACAGGCTTTTGAGCTCACCGACAAGGCTTAGTCCAATGCAACTCACAAGAGATACAAATCATCCTGTAACAGGTGGTCATGCTGATTCAAAGAGTAATGTTTGGATCGCATACAGCAGGTATAACTTATGCGTCAAGTTTCCTATCTTCATGTGTGCCTGTATGCTTACTTTACAGAAAAATACATTCTTACAGATCAGCAATCACTGCCTGTAACTGACTGGTGGCTAATAGGCCTGTATTGAAATTCTTTCAGTGTAATTTGGTAACACACTTGTTTCTACAAACAACTTTCACAACTTTTTCTTTGCTTCTCTGTTTGGTCTCTTATAAATGAGTATCATATGTTCGTGCACTAGACTGGACAGGTAGACCCTGTACTCTGGGTAGGAGTTTCATTTGTAACATACAAAAGAATGAAATTGGTCTCCAGTTACGACTCTTTTCTAACTTTTCCAGGAGTCTTGAAAGAATATGTTGTCCATTGTCTGAGGCAACTCTAGCTCATCTGGATCTTGCCTGAAGCAGACATTGACACTTCCATGTTTGGTTCCCACTCTGTCAGATGAGCTATGGCTCCCTCCACTGACTCCCTGTCCAGAAGAAATGCCAATTCAAGCTTCTGCCCCACACCTGAAAAGTGCTCCACGATCAAGAACCTGCCAACTTGAGCGACTGCCTGCTTTTCCACCAACCTCCCAGAAATATTCACTCTGCACATTTTACTTTCGCACAGATACGATGCATCTGCCACTGCTGCTCAAGAGGACGCTCCTTCTCCCACCTCACCGCCAAAGTCTTGAACACCATCCCTCTACACCTCCGCACCGCACCCTTGCTGACCCACTTCAGGAATGGGCTCAAGACTTGTCTTTTCAATTGATAACTGCAGCACAGCACCTGGATACCCTTTAGGGTGATACGCCCTGCTCTACAAGTACAATTTGATTGATTGCAATAAGTCTAGTCACAGGCTCTCATCTGAGGTGACATAGTGGGCAAAAGAATGATGGGTTGGACTGTGACCCCAAGCAATTGCCAGTGGGTAGACCTATTGCAAGAATGCTCCCATCACCTTTTGTGTGTTTGATGTAATTCTCTATGTTGCCACGGGTATGCCGAGATGTGGGTCTCTTGCTCACTGTGCCACATGAACCAAGCTACACCTGGCTGAAGAGTCCCAGTGATGGTAAAAAAGTCTTGGGTTGCTTGTGTTCCGCTGCTGAGAGGACCTGGCTTGGCAGTTAGGGCTGGGCTATTCTTATTAGAGCAGGGTCAAGGCTGATTTGAATATGGCTTGGTCTAATGTGAGGTTGCATGGTGGGCAAAAGAAGGATGGGTTGGAATGCTAATTTGAGCGATTGCCAATGGTAGACATATTGCAAGCATCACCACATCACTTTTTGTGTGTGATTGTGGACAGTGTGCCAACTAATTCATAGTTTTAATATCATAGCAATAACCAAAACACGCTGATTCAGATAACCTAATGACAACAATATTCTAACCTGCAAGGCTGAAAGTCACTTGGCAAGATAAGACATCTATATTCTTGGTTCATGAAAAAACTGTTCTTAAAGAAGTCAGTACAATCCAAAGGGCCATAGGATAAGACCACAGCTGGCATGAATCATAGGGACATGAGTGATACCGACTATTAAAGACGACAACAAAGGCCCTGAAGCATGTCAACAGTGTGGGAGCAAAACACTGTACCCTAATGTCAACACACCCCAAAATGTTGCTGAGATCTTCTACATTAGACTGGATCAGCAACAGTGTAAACTTTAATTTCAAGAGGCAATGTGCCCCTGCAATAAGGCATCTCCCAAAGCCTCAGAATCAATAAAATACAATTTTATTAACTAGTTCTAATTTAAAAATAGTTTGTGCCCACTCAATAACTGAATCCAGGATCAATGAAACGTTAAAGGATTTTATTACAAAATAAGTGAAACAGAGTCAGTGCCATGAACGCTGTCAAAGGCAAAGTTATACAGAGTATCTAAGAATTGAGACATATTCCAAGTGCAATGATCAGCCAAATCATACACGAAATGGGAAGCATGCCTTAGCAAAACAGGAAAGCCCTCTTAAAGTTTCTGGCTCAACCCCAAAAGTCAAGTTCTTTTTAAATTCACATTTATTGCATATTGAATCAAATATTCTGCAGATTCTCCATGGTGTGAGCAAATGTATAATTACTTCAGCCAATCAGAACTCATGAAAATATAAACACCTACGCATTATCCCATGTTTCAAAATAATTATTCAGCACCTTCTAAGCTAAAGTTTCTGGAAATGTAGAACAAATAAGAAACATTGACAATGAACATTTCTTCAAATGAATAGATGCAGTGAACAAACGAAAGATGTAATTACGTTTATCAATTTTACATCCAAGCTGTGGAATGCTCATCGAGAACAGCACAATAACAGCAATGAAAATAAGCTATTATGACTTTAGCTTGACTGTTTGTCGTGGAGCCTGTGGGAGAGGATGTGCACATGAGAGAAAGCATGAGCGAGTGACAGGTGATTTCCATCTTGTTTGAGATGGTATTTTACACTGAAATGTGGCATAACTAAAACACATCAAAATATACACAACTAAGGAAACTCGTTTCAAAAGCAATCTTATTAAATCAGACTGTCTTTGTGAAATATTGTGTGTAAATGCATATTACACATTATTAATCATGAAGAAAAATATACATCTAGAAAACACTCTTACATATCCTCCTCTGATTATTTTATAATCTCCAGGGTCACACCAAATGTTTTTGCCTTTACCCTCTATTTTTGCTGAAAATCTTTTTTGTTGGCTCATGGATTCTGTGTACTTAACCACTACTAACTGGCGATAAAGTGCAAATACTCTCTCCTTTAAACATGGTAAAATTGGTTCATACCTGATTGACATATTACATTTAATTATAAGACCCTTGTAGAGTGGTATACCGTATACCTGTAAATTAAATGCTACTCGTGGGCCTGCAGCATGTATTGTACCACCCACTTAAGTAGTCCCTTAAAACATGTACCAGGTTTACCATTACAGCCTGCAAGCATTTTATTTCTTTACTATGATGTAAAAGGTGGGTTTGCATTATTGATTCTTACTTAGAAGAATGATGGAGCATGAGATCTGTTATCTCGCCTTTTATCTGTATAGGATCCAGTAGCTGGAAGTCTTGCTGGTTGTTAAAAATAGGTTTCAATTGTTTGCATTGCCATCAACAAAGTGAAGGAATGGTGATGGGCCATAAATTTATTGTATATGTCCCACACTCAGTTGAGATCTTGTATTCCAAGGGTGGGTGTGTTACATAAACTTTCTCTCAATGCCTGGCAAGACTCTGGACATTCTTGGTCAAATGGAACTGGAGCATTAATGTCACTGTGGGTCAACCTTATTAGACGTTTTGCAATCAAGGACAAGTTTGGAATCCACTGACAATGGGAGATATGAGGATTTGTTTTCAGAACTGTAGAAACACATTCTTTTGAGACTTTTCATGTTCCTTTTTCAATGTGATGACCAAGATAAATGATTTCCTTTTTACAATACTATATCTTTGTTGGGGAATTGTATGCAATACCGTCTGGTGTGCAGTAAATCACACAATTATTCTTCCATATCAAGTATCTGCCCAATAAATGTATACGATTTGAATCACACAAAATCAACTGCTGTTTATTTTACATTGCGATACCAAAGGGGATGATGGACGGAGCGCTTGAGCAAATAAAACACTCACCCCCAGTCAACTGATCTGAGTTTAATCCATCATCATTCTTTAGCTCACTCCACCACCCCAGTTCAGACATGGCCATATGCAAATCAGTCTGACCCTGTACCTCATGGGAACAGTTCAGCCCGAACTGCCAAGCCATGTCTTCCCTGGACCGGAAACAAGCATCCTGGGACTGGTTTCGGGTTCATAACTCTCATCAGCCAGGCTATCTTGAATCCAGTGGAAAGTGAGCAAGGGACTCATGTCTGGGCATACCCTGCCAACTTAGGGCATCGATCATCCCCTTTGGTAACGCTTTGTTCACCCTAATTTGGCAGGGTATGCCCAGACGTAGGTCCCTTGCTCACTCTGCCACTGGATTCAAGATAGCCTGGCTGATGAGGGTTATGAACCCGAAACCGGTCCCACGATGCTTGTTTCCGGTCCAGGTAAGACATGGCTTGGCAGTTCGGGCTGGACTGTTCCCATGAGGCACAGGGTCAGACTGATTTCCATATGGCCATGTCTGAACTGGGGTGGTGGAGTGAGCTAAAGAATGATGGTGGATTAAACCCAGATCAGTTGACTGGGGGAGAGTGTTTGATTTGCTCAAACGCTGCGTCCATCATCCCCTTTGGTATCGCTTTGTTCGCCCTAAGTTGGCAGGGTATGCCCAGATGTGGGCCCCTTGCTCACGCTGCCACTGGATTCAAGATAGCCTGGCTGATGAGAGTTATGAACCCGAAACCGGTCCCAGGATGCTTGTTTCCGTTCCAGGGAAGATATGGCTTGGCAGTTCGGGCTGGACTGTTCCCATGAGGCACAGGGTCAGACTGATTTGCATATGGCCATGTCTGAACTGGGGTGGTGGAGTGAGCTAAAGAATGATGATGGATTAAACCCAGATCAGTGGACTGGGGGCGAGTGTTTGATTTGCTCAAACGCTCCGTCCATCATCCCCTTTGGTATCGGTTTATTTTACATTGGCCCGATCTGCTGTTACCTGATTAACAGAGTGATAAACACTGATCCCTACAACTTGGACTTCTCTTCCCAAGATGGGTAGATTTGGGACTTCTATAAAATGAACTGTAGCAGGGGTAGCACCCCTGTCTATCTAAAAAGAAATGGTGTGGTCATTGATTTCAACATCAATGCATGGTCCATTTTGATCTACCTCCAGGAATGCTCCTAGCAGGCAGTCCTCTTCTCCTCTCATGCACGGTCTTTGTGAATTATTTCCTGAAGAAAACTGAGGAAAATCATTACTCAGAATCAATGGATTCTGTTGGTACCCTAGACTAATCAGCATTTTATTTTTTATGTTTTGCTGCAACACTGGGGCTGATTGGGCTGAGCCCATTTATATATCTTTCTATATCCGTGGAAAAATTTAATTCTGAATTCTATTTTGACTTTGTATATATTCCCACTTCACATGCCCAATTTGACCATAGAAATAACAAGCAGTGTTCCTTTTCAATATTTCAATATTCCTATTCATTCCAGAATTATTCACCATGTCTCTTCCACAACCTTGCATTAACATCGATCCATTTCTCATTGTCACACCTTGCATTGAGGGCATTCCAGCATTTCCAGTTTGCACATAACCCAAATCTGAACCCATCAACTGATTCTGGGCACTTCTCTCAAATTGCTTCTTCTGGGAAACTATCAGCTTCTCTTTGACTTTCTTTCTCTTTATGTCAAATCAATCTATCTTGTATTTGGCAAGCGTTAAAATCGTATCTATATTTTTTGTCTGCCACCACAGTTGCTTTGCTGTATGTGGTTACTAAGTTCTGGATGTAACCCCATAGTAAAAGCAGAGATGGAACCACTGAAACCATCTTTCTATGGATCTTCTACTCCACTCTGCTTCTTAAAAATCTGCATAAGCCTATTATAATAAGCTGTACTGACTCTTTAGGCTTTTGTGAAAATCTTCACCCAATTAATATTCTTTTAGGCACACTATTTCTTTCAACCAACTGTCTATATTTATTACCTACTTCATCAGAAGGAGCTTTATTGGGTGCAACACTAGCTGTTTCTTCAGTTGGCCAAGCAACAGCAACTTTACATTCACGCCAGAAGTCACTAGGACCACGAACATTGATTTCAAATCAGTACATAGCATTTGCTAAATCGTAGTCAAACTATTAACATCAGGCTCTTCTCTCAATTTTTAGGTCTCGCCTATTATATCCCGTAGGGATAAATCGGCGAGATTTATAGTAAGCGGTTCAAAAAGTCGACCAAACTGCGGATCGCGTACAGTTCATGTGAGCTATGGCGTGCACAGAGCCAGCCACGAGACACACCACCATTTGTCTGTGCCTCGGCATCAGACTTCGAACGCTGCCGCTCCCCCGCCCCCCGCGTGCGCATCACACACCACCATTTGTTTGAGCCTTGGCATCAGACTTCAAAGGAATGCGCTGCCATTCGCCTGCCCCCCCACCCCTACACAGCAATGCCGAGAGCTTGTTTTTTTTGCATCCATTTCGCGGGAAGCCGTGTTTTGTTCGGCCTTCTCTGCACCTTTCTCATTTTTTTTCTGGACGAAAGTGAAAGCCTACCGTGCTTGTTTACAGTAGCCTTGCTCCTCAAATGCTGTTGCTGTGTTGCCATCTCTCTAGGGACACAGCTTGAAAACACTTGACTTGCTAGCTGCAATGCTACATCAGCTATGCTTTGCCTCTAGAAACGTTGATCCCTCGCAGACTGTTCTGACTCTGCCCCTCCTGATTCTGAAACTGACCAACGCAGTCATCACGCAGTCTCTTCTCTCTGTCTTATGATGTCTGCCCTGCCACCATTTACTTTGGACCCTCACACCTCCTCACCCTCACACACCCTCACACCCTCTCACCCTCACACACCCTCACACACCCTCATTCACCCTCACACCCTCACACACCCTCACACACCCTCACATACCCTCACACCCTTACCCTCACACCCTCACCCCTACCCTCAGAACCCTCACCCCCTCACACACCCTCACACCCCCTGAACCTCACCCTCACACCCCCTCACACCCACACACCTGCTCACCCTCACACCCCCTCACTTTCACACCCCATCACCCTCATCCTCACCCTTACACACCCTCACCCACACATACCCTCACCCTCACACCCTCACCCACCCTCTCACCTTCACACACCCTCTCACCCTCACACACCCTCTCACCCTCACACACCCTCTCACCCTCACACACCCTCACTCACCCTCACACCCTCACCCACCCTCACTCACCCTCACAACCCTTTCACCCTTACTCACCCTCACCCCCTCACATCCCACACTTCCTCACACCCCCTCACCCCCTCACCCTCACCCCTCACCCCTCACCCTCAAACACCTCCTCACGCTCACGCCCCCTCACTCTCACACCCCATCACCCTCACACCCCCTCATCCTCACCCTCACACACCCTCACCCTCACACACCCTCACACCCCCTCTCACCCTCACACCCTCTCACCCTCACATTCCCTCACCATTACATCTCCTCACCCTCACATCCCCTCACCCTCCATCACCCTCTCACCCTCACACCCCCTCACCCTCACATCCCCTCACCCTCACTCACCCTCTCACCCTCACACACCCTTTCACCCTCACCCACCCTCTCACCCTCACGCACCCTCTCACCCACCCTCAACCTCACACCCCCTCACCCACACACCCTCTCACCCTCACACACCCCCTCACCCACACACCCCCACACACCCCCTCACCCTCACACCCCCTCATCCCCTCACACCCTCACACCCCCACACCTGCTCACCCTTACACCCTCACCCTCACACACCCTCACTCTCACACCCCCTCACCCCTCACACCCCCTCACCCTCACCCCCCACACCCCCTCACCATCACACCCCCTCACACACCCTCACACACCCTCTCACCCCCACACACCCTCTCACCCTCACACCCCCTCACACTCACACCCCTTCACCCTCACCCCCTCACTCAAACACCCTCACACCCCCTCACCCTCACACCCCCTCACAATCACACCCCCTCACACCCTTACCCAAACACCCTCACACCCCCTCACCCTCACACCCCCTCACCCTCACAACCTCACTCGCACACCCCCTCATCCTCACGCACCCCCTCAAACACCCTCTCACCCTCACACACCCTCACACCCCCTCACCCTCACACACCCTCACCCTCACCCCCGTCACCCTCACACCCTCTCACTCTCACCCTCACACCCCCTTCACCCTTACAACCCCACACCCTCACCCTTACAACCCCGCACCCTCCCCCTCACACACCCCCACACCCTCGCACTACTCACCCTCACACACCCCCTCACCCTCACACACCCTCACCCTCACACATCCTCACCCTCACACCCCCTCACCCTCACATGCTCACACACCCTAACCCACACACCCCCTCACCCTCACACACCCTCACCCTCACCCCGTCACCCTCACACCCTCACCCTCACACCCTCTCACCCTCACACTCTCTCACCCTCACACCCTCACCCTCACACCCTCCTCACCCTTACACACCCTCTCACCCTCACACACCCTCACTCACCCTCACACACCCTCACCCACCCTCACTCACCCTCACAACTCTCTCACCCTTACTCACCCTCACCCCCTCACACCCCCACACTCCCTCACCCTCACACCCCCTCACCCTCACCCATCACCCCTCACCCTCAAACACCTCCTCACCCTCACGCCCCCTCACTCTCACACCCCATCACCCTCACACCCCCTCATCCTCACCCTCACACACCCTCACCCTCACACACCCTCACACCCCCTTTCACCCTCACACCCTCTCACCCTCACATTCCCTCACCCTTACATCCCCTCACCCTCACATCCCCTCTCCCTCCATCACCCCCTCACCCTCACACCCCCTCACACTCACATCCCCTCACCCTCACTCACCCTCACTCACCCTCACACACACTTTCACCCTCACCCACCCTCTCACCCTCACGCACCCTCTCACCCACCCTCAACATCACACCCACACACCCTCTCACCCTCACACACCCCCTCACCCACACCCCCCACACACCCCCTCACCCTCACACCCCCTCATCCCCTCACACCCTCACACCCCCACACCCGCTCACCCTCACACCCTCACCCTCACACACCCTCACTCTCACACCCCCTCACCCTCACACCCCCTCACCTTCACCCCCACACCCCCTCACCATCAGACTCCCTCACACACCCTCTCACCCCCACACACCCTCTCACCCTCACACCCCCTCACACTCACACCCCTTCACCCTCACCCCCTCACTCAAACACCCTCACACCCCCTCACCCTCACACCCCCTCACAATCACACCCCCTCACACCCTCACCCAAACACCCTCACACCCCCTCACCCTCACACCCTCACCCACACACCCCCTCATCCTCACGCACCCCCTCAAACACCCTCTCACCCTCACACCACCTCACACCCCCTCACCCTCGCACACCCTCACCCTCACCCCCATCACCCTCACACCCTCTCACCCTCACACCCTCACCCTCACACCCCTCTCACCCTTACAACCCCACACCCTCAACCTTACAACCCCACACCCTCCCCCTCACACACCCTCACACCCCACACCCTCGCACCACTCACCCTCACACACCCCCTCACCCTCACACACCCTCACCCTCACACATCCTTACCCTCACACCCCCTCACCCTCACATGCTCACACACCCTAACCCACACACCCCCTCAACCTCACACACCCTCACCCTCACCCCGTCACCCTCACACCCTCACCCTTACACCCTCTCACCCTCACACACTCCCACCCTCACACCCTCACACCCTCCTCACCCTTACAACCCCACACCTTCACCCTTTCAAACCCAAACCCTCCCCCTCACACACCCTAACACCCCACACCCTTGCACCACTCACCCTCACACACCCTCACTCACACATCCTCACTCTCACACCCCCTTCCCCTCACTCCCCCTCCCCCTCACACCCCTCACCCTCACACCCCCTCACCCTCACATGCTCACACAACCTCACCCTCACACTCCCTCACACTCACACACCCTCACCCCCCCCCTTGCCCTCACACACACCCTTACCCTCATACACCCTCAACCTCACACACCCTCACCCTCACACCCTCACACACCCTCACACCCCCTCACACCCCCTCACCCTCCCACCCCTCACCCTCACACACCCTCACCCTCACACACCCTTACACACCCTCACTCACCCTCACACGCCCTCACTCACCCTCACACCCCTCACCCTCTCACCCTCACATCCCCTCACTCACCCTCACACCCCCTCACCCTCACACACCCTCCCCCTCACCCTCACACACCCTCAACCCCTCTCACCCTCACACACCCTCACTCACCCTCACACCCTCACCCTCACTCACCCTCACCCTCACACACCCTCACCCTCACACACCCTCACCCTCACACTCCCTCACCCTCACACCCTCACACCCCCTCACCCTCACACCCCCTCACTCACACACCCTCACCCTCCCTCACACCCTCTCACCCTCACACCCGCTCACCCTCAAACCCCCTCTCCCTCCCTCACCCTCACACCCCCTCACCCTCACACACCCTCACCCTCACTCGCCCTCACTCACCCTCACTCACCCTCACTCACCCTCACACACACTCACACACCCTCACCAGCATAGCATAACAAAACATAGCATAGCATAACAAAACAAAGCATAGGATAGCAAAACAAAACATAGCATAACATAACAAAGCAGAGCAAAACAAAACAGCAGAAAAAAACATAGCAGAACAAAACATAGCATAACATAAAACAAAGCATAGGATAACAAAACATAGCATAACAAAACATAGCAAAACACAACAAAACAAAACATAGCATAGCATAATTAAACACAACACAACATAGCATAGCAAAACAAAACACACCAAAACATAGCATAACAAAACACAACAAAACATAGCATAGCATAACAAAACAAAGCATAGGATAGCAAAACAAAACAGCGTAGCATAACAAAACATATCATAACATAACAAAATATAGCATAACAAAACACAACAACACATAGCATAACAAAACATAGCAAAAGACAACAAAACATAGCATAGCTTAACAAAACACAACAAAACATAGCATAGCAGAGCAAAACATAATAGCATAGCAAAACATAGCATTCCAAACACAACAAAACATAGCATATAGTAGATTAGCAGAACGGAAATGGAGGCAGCTACCATCATCCCCTCATCTAAAACTGCTAAGAAAAACCAGAAGCGCCTACAATAAAAAGATTGTGAAAACGAAAAAATAATTCTTCAGAATGGAATTGGAGAATGCGAAGAACAGACCTTGGAAACCCTTTGAATTGGTTAAACAGCAATCAAACAAAACGTGCAAGTCCGCACCAGAATCAGCAACATCTTAAATAAGTTGTGTGGAATTTGCTAATTTCTTTACATCCAAGGCCATGTCCTTGGAATGCGAGCTTAAGATAGCAGCAGCATCAAAGGAGGCTTCACAACCAAGTAAGTCATTAATACCCAATGACCCAAGACCCAACAATTAAGCTCAGTGGGCCACTTTTGAACTATATGACTAGAACGACATCCAGAAAACCTTATTGGCCATTAAGTTCAACAATCACTTCAGCGATCCACTCCCTACAAAATTTGTACCATACAGAGACCAAGAGATCATCCCCAGCTTGACAGCGATAATCAATGCTTCCCTGTCTCAGGGATCTTTCCCTGACTGTCTGAAAATGTAACAGGTCATTCCCATAATAAAAAACTGACGGAGAACCCCGCAGAACCTAGCAACTTTCGGCCAGTATCCAACATTCCCCTACAAGCTAAAGTGATAGAAAAATGTGTTCATTAACAACTAAGTCAGCACATATCTAAATTCCAACTACTAGACGATTGACAATCAGATTTTAGACCAAACCACAGCATGGAAACTGCAAGTCTGCATGCAGCAGATGACGATTTACTTGCTCTGGACCAAAACTAAGCATGTCTGTTAATCCTTCTTGATTTATCATCCACGTTCGACACAGTTAATCACAAAATGTTGCTAGAACGACTGGAGAACAGGATGGGCTTTTCCGGGAACGTTCTAGAATGGTCCAAGTCCTACTTGAGGAACAGATCACAAAGATTTCTGGTGAATAAGAACCTTTCAACACCCTTCCCCATTCCTCTCACCGTCACTATTCAACTTATATGTGGAACCACTAACGGATATACTCCATCGTGCCAACATCCTCTTCCACATGTACGCTGATAACACACAGATTTACATTAGGATTTCCTCCTTTACAGAGATCAGAACAATGAACAAGGCTCCGAGGGCGACGATGCAATGGCTAACAAGCACTCAGCTCAAACTAAACGAAAACAGCCCAGAATTACTCCTAATTTCCCCCTCCAAAAGCACACCCAATATGAAATAATGGACCAATATGATTACCACCCTCAATTACAGCCCGAGCATCATAGATTCAACCGAATCTCTAGGAATCATTCTAGACCAAAGCCTAAACATGCAAGCGCACATCAACACGCTAGCCGAAAGTGCAAGATTTCACCTGAGCTACATTAAGAAATTAAAACCTTTCATCGAAACGGTAGAACTCAAAATGGCAGTTCAGGCACTAGTAATCTTGAGGTTTGAATATGCAAGCACAACACTTTCTGGGCTACCCAAAATTGCAACAGCACCACTAAAAACGTGCCTCAACGCAGCAACAAGGCTCATAACAGGAGCAAATAAATTCACCCACATCTCTCCTCACATGAAAGCCCTGAACTGGCTTCCTTGTGAAGCCAGAATTCATCTCAAACTGGCATGTATAACACACAAGGCTCTACACTTCAAGTCAACAAGATATCTAGCGCAGTAATTGGTGATTTCGGGGGGGGAGGAGGGACACAAGGAGCGCCAAAGACCTAGTGTTGATGCCGCCGATTTTGCGCAAAACAAAAACATACAACAGAGTGTTCTCAGGTGCTGCACCAAGAATATGGAACTCGCTACCTCTAAACATACCCAACCACGCAGGATTCAAGAAAGAAACCAATATGTTCCTAATGAGCCAATTCCTACCATAATCATTGCAGAGCATCCACACATGTCTCGCCTAAGTAGTCTTGCTTAAAAGCAAAAGCGATTTCTGCTAAAGACGGATGTTTTTTGTTATGTATAGGTTCTTGCTTCCCGGGAAGACTGAGTTCCTCTAGTCTTACATTCTGCAAATATGCTAAAGTCGTTTTCAAAAGAAGTAACAGGGACAAAATTATACCGGACTTTTTTATATTAAATGCTATACAGAACTTTGTACTGTAAACGTAAAAGGTAACATATCATGATCTGTAAAGCTCTCTGATACCCTACGGGATCAAGTTTGTGCTATACAAAACACTGAATAAATAAGTAAATAAAATGAGGAAAACAATTGCAAAACCCTTTTCTCAATGAACTGGCACTGAATAAAAAAAAAAACCTTGTCTGCTAAAGTTAAAGTAAAGCTAATCTCCCAACCAATAGGATCAAGAAAAGCTGCAGACAAGATGCTACTAATCGATCTGATTCATATTAGGCCTACCCCATCCAGAGGCAATCTGCCCTGGCCGGGAGTGCAGATATCAGGTGAAAGGGCTTGAGATGTTGTATGCATATCCTGGCTGTTTAATTAAGGTACTTAATATGCAGTGCGGTCAAACCATATAATATTGAGAATAACAGAAGTAACATAATCACACTCTAGACTCTACTTAAAGGCTCAAACCCAGGAAAGAAAGGTACCAATCTCTGTTAGTGCTGCAAGATCATCATAAAGGCAGTATTCACACTGTATAAATATATGCAATATTACATTACACACCCTTTGACTCCAATGACGTCACATAATTTTTGCCCCACTTACTCTAGTGAATTCTATCAGCCATACTTGTTTTTAAAGGCGGGTAGTCCGCTCAAATAAAAATCAAGACATCTATATCATACATGTGATGCGTATCTATATTCTGGATACTTAGCACACCTCATTGGGTATAACAAATATTTCTCATAAGGCATGCACATGAGCACATTTCGGGCCAGACTTACCAGTATCTCATGTAGCCCAGTGCAGCAGCTGCAGATGCTGCGCGGAGTGAGATGAAGAGAGCAGGAGAGTGCCATACTTACAGAAATATGGCATGCTCCTCCCCTTTCCCTAGCACCAGCGCTGAAATCAGCTACCATGCACCAAGGAGACGCTTTAGCGCTATAGTGCAAAGGTGTCTTCATGAGTCAAGCATAGGTTTTGAACTGGAAGGGTACCCTTTCTGTGTAAAATACTTTGTTTTGACTTATTTTAAACAATTTCCCACTTTGTATGGGTGCTGTACAGTACAGCACACATGTGAAGTCAGAAAATAAAGGAGAAAAAAGCATTTCTCCTTCTTAGCGCCTGGTTCAAGTGTGCACTATTTTCTGACGCTAAACCCTATCTACTTTTTTAGTACATTTGGTTTAGCATCCAAAATCTTGGATGGTTGCATGTGAACACCCATGGACCGCCATGGTACGCCCTCTTGACGCTAAGTAATGCAAAGCAGTGCTATGTGCTGCTTTGAGTTACTTTCACGTTATTTCCAGCACCGCGCTGGAAAGCAAATCGGAAAGGAATATTTTGCACCAATTTGCGTCACTTTTGTGACATAAATCTGCCACTTCATGCTTTATATGCCATCAGTACATCTCATGCTCTGGAGACTATGGATACATATACCACTCCTCTGAACTCAACCTTGTGTGCGATGCATATTTTGAGGGGGAAAAGTACAGGTACAACAATTATGATGTTTCTTCGGATTAGTCTACATGTATGATGAAGCTGTAAGGAAAGCAATCTGATATTAATATATTTTCCATCTTACTTACCTTCTACTTCAGCGCACGTGAAATCCTGCATGCATCTGAGCCTCACAGGAAGAAACCAGTCCCTGCATTTGATTTTAATTAAACTTAGTCTTAAAGGGGATGTCAACATCGAAATAGCAATTAGTAATGAGCCGTGATGAATCATTCAAGGGATGTGTAAGTGGATCAATTAGAGGGGTATGCCATGATATCTCCGTAAGACCGTCAGATCTCGAGCTAGCTCTGTTCACATCACTCCTGTGAACATTTACTTCATGGCAGGGCCTCCTTAAAGGCGGATTTTTACTAGGGTTCAGCTCAAATTGTTGTACGAGGGTAAAGAATGACGCTAGCAGGCTGGAATGGTCCCAGTAAAGCAGACTGGAAGAATCAGTCTGAGGGTGATTAGGTTCTGGTGGAGTTTGATTTAAGCTATCTTAGGTATTAACTTACCCCTTTATTTGACCTGCCTTGCTGCAGGACAAGGTGCAACAAACCCACAGGCACTGCCACAGCTCAGACACCGGTAGCACCGTATAGCATGGTAAGGATTTTAGAGGCCACGGGAAAGACATACTTTGGGACCCCACTTTGGAAAAAGGTTTAATGTTATAACCAATTTACTGCTGGTTCAAGCCAACATGATGCCATCAATTTTAAATTATATATTAAACTTTGTTGAAATATATCTTGCTTGGAAACCTAAAAATCCTTAGTATGACACTTGGTAGAGAGAGTCAGCAGTGACAGAGATGCATAGCAAAATATAAAAGACAAAGATAAAATGGAGAGAAGGTTTTCCTTCCTAGCGCGACCCTTGAATGGTGGAGGCCCTGAGCAATTGCTGATCAGAGGCTTCTTGCCTGTAAACAACAGGGGCTGCATTTTATAATATTTCATGCAACACAGTGCAGCAAAGCAACTTGATGCACTGAAAGGGAATGAGCAGAGCGTGCCCCATCTACTAAGATGGGGCGCACTTCTGCCCTCTCATAGCGCTGGTGCCCTTCAAACAGCCTAGTGCCAACACCAGCACCCCAGCACCATGGTTGAATGGTGCCTGCATTACAAACAGAATTGTGTTTGTGCGGGAAGAGACACCTTCTTCAAGAAAAATAGTTCCTTGAACGTAATTTTCTCTTTCTATGAGTGGATGCGTGGATGAGTCCTTTCCTGGAACGCATCCCTGATCAAAATGTAATGATATAACGGCAAGGCACTGCATTATATTTCTTTACAAAGCTACGCAAGGTGGCAGAAATCACGATTTGCATGGCTTTGTAAATATTTACTAGCATTTTGCATCGAGGCTGCGCCACAAAAGTGGCTCAACAACTGTGCAAGATATTAATATACATGGCTTCTGGAGCCGTATTACGCAGTCATTGTTTGCGCCGGGTGCACTTTTTACAAGGTGCGCCAGGCGCAAACCATGACAATATGCTCCACGATGATGCATGCGCCGCTCCCAGGGCAGCCGCAAACTCGCACTGCCCCCAGGGCAGCGCACCCATGTGAAAACACAGAGCGGCTGCTGGCAGCCGTTCCGTATTTTCACAGTGCAGACGGCAACCCGCCTGCACTTTTAAAGGGGATTAGAGATCCCCTTGCAGGCGGGTGCAGTCAGCGACTGCACCCGCCTGCAAGGGGAACACTGCTCTCAGGGGGCTGCTCTCAGGGGGCGCACTCACAGTGCGCCACATAGAAGGTGGAGCACTGTGAATGTGTCAGCTACTTTGCCTCACGCCCGTGTCTGTAACATGTCGCTGACGCAGAGGCAAAGGAATTCTAGAATTTGAATAGGGCACGCCCCTATACAAATGAGGGAATGCCCCCTGAAGGTAGTGCTGGTGCTTTAAGTGCACCAGCGCTAACAGTATTATTGAAGGGGGAGGACAAGTGTCTGCGCCCCCTTCTGTAAAACCAAAGTGCCCCGGGGGCATGCAAAGTGGAAGATAAATGCCTGTTGCACAGGCCCGACTGGCCGTTGCGGGCACCGGGCAATCCCCTAGTGGGCCTCATGGGTGGGGGCATAGCTGCAAAAGCGTCCCTGTAACAAAATCACCCGAAAACCGGCTCCGGTAAAGAGCACGGTTGCACCCCCAACCCCAGGGTGGTAGGGGGTGGGGGGGGGGCGGGAGGGGGCGAGCACTTTGCCAGGGCCGGTTTTGGTTCCCAGTCCGGCCCTGCTGTGGCGCCCCCAGGGTACTTATTGTAATAAGACCCCAGATGTTATTGTTACTTAATTTATGATTCTCAATAAGACCAACTTTCACGAGAATGCATTCAAACTTGTGACCTGCTGATCACCACTCAGTTCAAGAAATGAACATTCAATTTGTTGAGCTATCCCTGCGGTTTTTAAACCAAATATAAACAAAATCTTCCTTGCTGCTCTTTCAAATATGCCTCTTGGATTCGGTGTTTATCTTTGAATCATAGCGATGTATGCCATCCTCCTGGCTGAAACGTGGTAATAACACATGCTTGTCCCATAAGACAGAATGTTAACAAAGATAATTCCCTTTCCATGGGAAGAAGTAGTATTTTACACTAACCAGTATTCTCGATTCAAGGTGCAGCAAGAATATATATAAGCGGATGCGGCATAAAGCCTGGTAGTCAGTATAATGTAACTGTTGGGACATTAAAAGTCCTCTGCATGCTAATGGATGTGCACCCCTGCCCTGAGTGACCCAGATGTGCTTATGTCTGGATCCCTAATGCTGATTTTTGTTGTCATAGGCAAACACTGATCATGTGTGTGTCATGACATAGGCCCTTCTCACAGATTGTGTACTTGTTGAACCATGAGGGGCATTCAAAGAGCTACCCTCATAGTGGTGGAAGGCTACTGCCTTCACTAGCAGTTAAGCAGCATGAGGGTGGCGGTGGCAGCATACTGTGTAGTGATTGGAAGGAATGAACCTGTCCTTTTTTACTTGTGTTGCTGGAGTCACTGTATCCTTTTTAACTTATGTCACAAGCTCACTCAGCTAAAGCTTTGCTGCTTAACTCACCCTTAGCTTACATCGGTTTGGTGTGCAGAGCAGCGTAGTGCAGGAGGGGGGTACCTAGGATGAGCGTATGTGTGCCTGGGATACCAAATAATGGGATAATGCAGTAATGTACAGTGTGTGCATGCTGAATGCATGTGCTGGGTCTATGTGTGCCTACGAGTGGTACTATGTATTTAGGATGTAGTGCTGTGCCAGGTATATATGTTAAATGTATGTGCTGGATGTATGTGTGCCTGTGAGTGGCCCAATACATGTAGGATGTAGTGCTGTGCAGTGCATGCATGTTAATTGCATGTGCTGGATATATGTGTGTGCAATACAGGAAGGTTACAGTGCTGAGCAGTGTTTGTATGCTATAGACGTGCACTGGGAGTATGTGTGCCTGGGAATCATACAATACTTGGAGGACCATGGGTTACAATTTGGGAGACACAAGGCCTATATGTTGAAAGATTAGGAAAGGAGGTGGAGGAATACTCCCAGACAGATTTGTGTATTGCAGCATTCCTGTAAGCTGGGTGGAACACGCACTGGGCAGAGGAGAGCCAGGCTTCTTCTGCATAATTTAAAGGGTGGTCTTTCGTTCATTGAGAGGTCACAAGAAGGGTGCCTGGGCACATCTCAGGTAGAAGATGGGGTTAATAAGAGAATCATAAAGAGTTGGGCTGGGGCCCTGGGCTAACCTTTTGATACACATGCCACTGTGGCTAACGTCAAGGTGGGAACTCTAGTAACTCTTGTGGCCTGTGTTGTGGGGCTTTGGAGTCACTCCTGCTGTGACAGACTGCTTTCAAGAAGAGAGTTCAGTGGAGTGAGCACTTCAAAGAAGCAGAACCCCAAAATAAGCTTCAAAGACTCAAACAGGCCTGATTTAGATGTTGGCAGGACCGAGATGGAGTGGAGTTTTTTGGTGGTCTTCTGACCCCCCCTACCTGGCGGTCTACCCGCCTGATTTAGATGTTGGCTGACATTGAGAGAAAAGACTGCCGCGGTCCTGCCGACTCTGCCAGGACTTTGCTGACCTACAGCGGGATTGGCTGCATGGGGCAGAGGCTGGAGTTCAGCTAGGATTTGCGACCTCCAGATTTGGATTTGGCTGTTTTGAAAGAAATTCGGATGGGAATACCTCCTACTTCATGGGTAGAAAAGGGGTTAAAGCTGCGGTTTCATCTTCCTTGCCTTTGTCCAGGTCCTCCCTGTCCTGCTGCACCTTGACCTCAAAGGACTGCACCCCATTTTTAATGGACTGGAAGGTAAGTGTTAATTGTGTGTGTGGGTACACATAGCACAGTGTGTGTATGTTGGTGGGGTGCAGTGCACAATGTACACATAATTGGTGGAGTTTGGAAAGGAAGCTCTGTAAGACTTCCGCCTGTGGCTAAGACTGGGGGCCAAGGCCTTCTGGTCTCCCTGCTGGGTGCAGGGACATCACCATGGAATCCAAAACCATCTGCTCTAAAGCACCATCTTGTGCCTGCTTGCCAAGATCAGTGTGTCCTATGAAGAAGAGGAGAATGTTGGAGCGTTTGAGGTCCAGTGGGGGAATTCTGTTGAGCAGACTCCCGTGGTGAGGTGTGAGGAAATAGCTGCTGCATCGATAGGGTCATTGCCCGTGTGCAGGGCAAAGTTTGTGACCATCCTTTGTCGATCAAGGACCATCATGAAGTGAGCCATGGTAACACTGCACTGATCAAACCAGAGCCTGTGAGCAGCTAAGGATTGGCAAAATCGTATACCAGGAGGGGAACCTACAATGTAAAGTTTTCTGAGCACTGTGCTGATCAGGGCGGAGCACCTGAGCAGTTAAGGATTCACAATCCCGTATGCTAGGTGGGGCTATCCTGCAAACACCTGCTGTACTGAGCAGGTTGGTGCTCTTATACAGTAGAGACACAGTGACCCTATATGCCAGAGAAGGTTGTCAGAACCAGCCAGAAGCGTGGACTGACCGAGAACATAATCAGAGGAGTGAGGTGGCCTTGGGAACAACCCTATGCACCTAGCACCGGATGAGGGATCAGGACTGGGAGCTTCTCGTCATCTTCCCTTATCAGGGAAGAGACCAAAAAACTAACCTGGATTGAGGAGCCTCAAAGAATCCCCAGACGCTGCAGAAGCACAACCATATTTGACGATATGGGTATGAGCGAGTGCAGTCTGCCTGGGCAACGTAGAGTGAACTCACCTAGACCATCCATTCCTACACCTGCAGAAGAGGTGCATTCAGGGAATCCAGACTCTCGAACATACAGGTGTCTATAAGACTAAATTTAGGCTGGTCGGCACTAGGGGTGGTGGGTGAACTCTGCTCCACCAGCAGAGTTTGTGAAGTTTTGCTAACTCTGGGCTCTGCTAAGAGTGCAGAGTTCAGCAAAAAACTTGTATTGTGCGCATGTAGGAGTTTGCCCCCAATGCCCACCACTAACCAATGATCTAGCAACACAAACTAACTCTCCCAGCTGCGCAATTTAAGTACATAGATGAAAACTGGGCAGTGAACCCAAAAAGTAAGCCATCGCTGCAGTAATGGGTTGTAACTGACTGTAAATATGGGGACATGCGTGGAGATCCCTCTGCTCCGGCTTTATAGCGCCAAACAGGCAGGACCGGATGAAGTCTTCGGCCTCTGGTTTCTTGGCAACGGTTCTGTTTAGGAAATGGGCATGGCGAGTGTGCTGGACACATAACATACGCCATGCACCAGCCGCTCTGTTTACGTTCTTGTCCTTCCACAGACAGATGATGTCTGGCCAGGATTGTGCATCTGTACAAGATGAGGCGATACATTATCAACCTCATGTATAGCTCATAAGACTTGAGGCGTGGAGCTTGATAACCAGTACTATTATTTCCTAGCATTTTATCAACCTCAAAAGATGAAAAGGCTGGATGAACGCCATTGACATTTGGAAATAAGGCCAACAGGTTACACACAGCTCTATGCAGTCAATCTTACCCCTTCATTCCTTCCAGAATGGCTCATCGCCTTCATACCTCTGGAGGCCAGGGGCATAATGCAGACACCTGAAGCCCTTGTGGCACACGGGGTGGGTAAAATCATTGAGGACCCCAACCTTGCAAGCCTCCCCTTTCCATAGTCCAAACACTGCATCCACAGACTACACTTTCCATGGCTCAGAGTGCGCTGATGCCATATGATGTCAGGTGCCGTGGGAATCTACTCAGAGGAGTCTGCCAGCTAAACTTCACATCCGGCTTTCCCAAGTTTTCTTTTCGCGCACATCATAAGTGTAACCACTACCACCAGCCTTTTCCCAGGATCGTACCCTGGCAGAGCAGGGTCAGGGGGATGCTTCTAAAATGGGACATCCTAAAGTTTCTTTACTGGGAAAACATGCGTATATTAAGGACCTCCTCTGGCACACACTCCCCAGTGATAGAAGAGCCCTAAGTATGTCCTGTTTGACTGGGGAAGTCATGCTCCTTCAACCATGTAAGAGCCAATGCACAGTGTGCGCCTGTGCAGTTCAGCTCCACTGTAAATAGGGCAGAGTTTTTATGCAACTCTGCGGAAGTCCCCTTAGTGTAACTCTGCGAACTCCGCCCACCACGAGTCAGTCCCAGGAGAGATTTCTAACTAGATAGCATGTTAGGGCAAGTCAGAATGGACTCTTGAGACTCAGACTATTAGTATAGCATAGTCTGGATGTGGCCAATAGTGAATCAGGAATAACCACTATTGCTAGAGCGAGGATGAAGTGGGAAAGGGAAACGTCAAGGAAACACTAGAGCCCAAACCTCAGGGGGATTGTGTAGTTGTTTGTGAATGTCATATTTTTCCTTTATTTTGAAATATACCACTTATCCTTTTTCATAAAAGTGAGTATTTGGCTGGACAATTATTTATTGCTGCTGCTAAGCACATTTTGAGTTGTGTAACTGTGTTCATGCCTCTGTATCCACCTCCGCCCGAGGAAGCCTTAGACTGCTCGGACCACGCTATTCCAGAGATTTAAGTGCTTAAGGGGTACTTGGTCCATTTGTTCAGGATTCATAGTAGATTGGAACATCAGGAGTAAAGGGCCTCAATCCCCACAGTTGGGCCCAGTAACCCTGGCATGCTCCAGGGCCCTTTGAAAGGAGGTCTAACAGTAACAAAAAGTGCACACATTGGGATGCAGAATAGTGTCCAGGGTATGGAGAAGATGTCATGTGAAGCTTGGAGTAAGTGGCCCAGTGTTCACGTTACACAGCTAGTTCCCTACGTACAGTATCCTGTTTGCACCTGTTGCGGAAAGAGGAAATTAACTATAATGGCCTAGAAATTGGTATGACACAAATAGCCATGCCAACAGTTCTTACCAATGTTAATAGATGACTAGAGGGCTGGTTGACATCTTTACATGTGGAGGACAGGTACTCCATCAGGGCGACAGAGTATTTTTCCATTGCTCTGATGGAGCAATGCCAGTCCACTGCAGTGTAAATCAGGCTCTAAGTACCTACCTGTACTTTTCTTAATGGGATGAGAGCTTTTAACTGGTACACCAAAGACACTGGAGGAAAACTGCACTGTTGGAATGTGGTGCTTCTCCAGTGACCAGTAAGCACTGTCAAACTAAAGAAAAAATATTAAGGACCCTGAAAAGGAGGCAGACCACGCCTTGGAGACCAGAGACTTCAAACCGTTTAACCCAGATAGAAGTCTGTGCTAAATTGTCATGAAATCGCAATGCACTCGCACAAACACTTTATAAATGATCTAGGACCAATGTCAGTAAAAATGGTGTTTGAGGAGAACATAAATGAAGGAAGATTTGGACAATTGACGAGCCAGACGGCTGTCATCCTCCACCGGGGTCGATAGCAGAGCAATGGTCAAAAATAAATTCGAGATAAAGGCCCTGGGGCACATGAGGACACATAATATTTGCATCATAACCTACAAAAATCTGTCATCATTTTCCATAGAGCTGCAAAGCACCAGCACCTTCTAAGAGAATAGTACCCACGAGGAGAATGGAAAGGAAACAAGTTCCGAAAAATTGAAGAGCCAGGTGGGTGACACTGACCCATTGGTCCGGTCGCAGTGAAACAAGAGCGATACCCGCCCTGAGTCATATGACGGCTCAAAACAATTGCACCTTAGCTGAACTTTTAACTTTCACGAACAATGGTCCCTTTTTTAACTGTTATTTTATTGTAATGCAATGGTTTTAATTAACTTATGCAAATACATTTCAGCTTTCACTGTCAAACTCAGTATGGTGCAGGAAGCTGAGAGCTCGTTCCTGCACAGTAGGTCACCAGATCATGTGCTGATGCACTCCGTGGCCCCCAACTGTCTTTAAACCTGTCCTTTCACAACTTATGACAGAGTGAGGTAGTGACAATGAGGCTTCCTTATACCACCCCACCCTGTGATAATTTGTGAAAGGATACGGTGTGATGGCTCCCTTTGATTATGTGTGGTGCAGGGTGCTGCAAGGGTGAAACCTGAAGCATTTGGGGATAATATTTCCTGCTTGACATCATGGGGTGATCTGTAGCACAGGTTGCCATGGCTTTGGGTGATCACCTAACAGATCTCAGTGCTGTGAGACTGTCGGCCTGACAAATGCTGATTTATGGCAGAGCTGTGTAACTGGCTGAACATGCACATCAGTGCATGACAATGAATTTATTTAAGAATGTGACAGACGAGTGCTTTGAAGTGCTGCCCTGCATGGTTGTCTGACAAAGCCAGACAGCGTCACCCAGCAATCAGGTACTTTCACCTTTTTGGTATTTTAAATTGCTATTAACAAAACACTTAAGGCAGAAAACAAAAAAGGATAAAGTTCCAATCCCACATCAGAGTCCCCACTGTATTATAAGCTGCCTCAACTGCTCACAAAACTGTAACATCGTTAGCAGTGTTTACTATGGACCCACCCAAGCAATGGCGGTATTGTGTGCTGATTCAAATATCGTTACTGCACTAATGACATGGTTTTCAATTATTTTGATAATTTTATTGTTCTGTTGAGATAATTTAGGAATGAAATTCTCTAAATGTTTGGGTGTTCAATGTGTGAAGGGGGAAAGGTATTGGATTAAACATTTCAATGCAACATACCTCATCACAGAACCTAGGTTCTTAAGATGGCTGTTCTCGCAATATGGCTCATTCAGCATCAAACTTAAACATCACATGCCCAACACGGATCACTCTGTTCCAGTGGTGACAAGTAATACAACCACACTCCTCATCTGGAATATCAGTGGTCTAAACGATCCTGTAGAACAAAACAACACATATTTCTACATTCTGTGGAACCTATGTGGTTAAAAGTGTTTGAAAAATTACCAGAGGTTCTGGGTGGTGTTGATGAGAATGCTTTTGAAAAAGCTATTGCAGCTTTTGATAAGTATTTTGCACCAACTGTATGCATAGGCATTATAAGATACAAATTCTTTAAGAGGAAGCAAGAAGCAAACATCAGTGTGGTTGAGCATGTGTCAGCTCTACACTAATTATCTGTTGATTGTATATTTGAGGGGTTACAAGAACAACTTATACGTGTTCAAGTGGTTATTTATACGAAAGACCCTGCAATTCAGGAGAGATTATGGGTTAATGGAGACGTGGGTATTCAAGAAATCTTGGCAATTGTAAGAAAGGTTGAAATGTCTAGCCACAGTGTGAAAGCCGTTAAAGGTGAAAGGTCATAGGTAAAATTAGAGGTAAAGATAAAGGTAACACTAAGTATAGTCAGAAAAAGAAAATTTTTAATAAGTTGCAAAAGTTGTGACAGTGACTCTCACCTTGCATACAGCAAATCGCCCTGCAGCTAAAGTAAAATGTTCCATATGTGGTAAGATTGGGCATTTTGCCAAGGTTTGAAAGACTAAGAAAAATATTAAAGTAACATGTCTTGAGAAGGAAGGGACTTTAATGAGGAGAAGCAAGTCAACAGAGTATTTAGCACAAAAGATACATTTATGTTGAATGTGAGTGGTGATAACAAACTCATGAAAAAATCAGTGTGCTTAATGGGGATTCGTGGGGTGGAAATTCAAATACATGCAGATTCAGGATCACCCATAAAATCATTAATGCGAATGAATGAAAGGAAAAAGTTCTAGATCACATTGAGAAGACGTTACTTCTCAAGGATGGTAGGTCAGAAAGGTTTTCTGGCAAGAACATTGAGATGTTAGACTACAGACCTTTACTTTTCAGATCCAAGATAAGGAAGAGCACAAAAAATTGTATAGTGCAAGAAGAGGGCCATCTGTTTTGGGGTGGCGTGGCCAGGGTAATCTTAACATGATGTTGAACCCGAACAGTTCTGAATCAGTAACGATTGTGGTTGCCAGTGAGGGAGTTGGTAGTGTAATGCTTGAGAGATTTTCCAAAGTGTTCTCAGGTAAAATTGGCAATGTCACAAAGTTTGAGCATCACATCATACTTAAGGATACTGCCCAGCCAAACATTCGCCAAGCCAGGAATATTCCTGTTCTGTTATGGGAGGAGGTGCAAAGGGAACTTGATAACGACTTCCTTATTGAAGAGGTAGACGCGTCTGAATGGATTTCGCCTATGGCGATTGGCAGACATAAAAATGGCAAAATCTGATTTTAGATTGACTTTTGCTATCTTAACAACAATATAGTGATAAACAAATTTCCCTTGCCAAAAAAATCTGGAATTCTTGCTTAAATAGATGTTGTAAATTAGGTTGATCACTTGACCTATCTTCAGTGTACCATCAAATATCCTTATACGAGGAGAGTAAGAAATTCACTGCATTCATCTTGCCTCTGGGATGTTATCAGTATAAGAAAATGCCGTTTAGGCTAGCGTCCTTGGCAGTAGTTTTTCAGAGATTAATGCACCAGCTCTTCGGTAAGGCTAATAATATAAGGTATTTCCAGGATGACATCTTGATCTAGAGTAAAAATAAACAGGCGCATGACACAACAGTGAACAAAGTGTTAGAAGTTCTAAATGAAAGGAACTTAACTATGGGATTTTCTAAATGAAAATTTGTAAAGCATTCTGTGACTTATCTCGGATATGTGTTAAGCGAGGAGGACATTTTTCCCAAACCTATATTAATTAAAGCTATCAGCAATGCCCCAGCTCCTACTAACATATAGAGGAATTAAGATCCTTCTTTGGTCTGGTAGAGTTCTACTCCAAGTTTGTAGAAGGTTCTCTAATAAAGGTTACAATGTGAGACAACTATTGAAAAATACGGTGGGGCGAAGTTTGCCTGACACCAAGATGGCAGCCATTTGGATGAGCTCTGACGACCGTCTAAACTTTCCTACAATTATCCTCTAGATCCGAGGTCTGCACAGCCTTAAAAGCAAAGACTCTGATTGCCCTGGGCACAAGTGCTGCAGCAAGGTGTTTTTGAGCCTCCAAATCAGATTACTTGGCCGAGAACGGAGTGCGCGGCCTGCCGCATGAATACGCGAATCGCGTACCAACCTTTGCGCTGTGAAACCCGACAACTGAAGAGCGCATCAGGTCAGAGACATGCACAGCCTCCCGGAGAGCAAGTGGGGGTGAGCGCAGCCCCAGTTGTGTGAAGACGCCGAGGAGCTCTACCGTGCTGCGGGAGGTATGCAGCAGACTCTGTACCCCTGACCGCCCACTCCTGAATGCTGCGGATGGGGCGCTGACACCGCTTAGACCGGAGTGTTGACAGGTACGAGAGCTTCAGCAACATAATGAAACAGTGAGTGCATCCCGAACAGCGGGGGTGATGAAGCGCCAGAGCGCTGGGCTGGCGGGAGGAAATATACAGCGCGGCGTCCCTAACCATTTATTGTACACTAGCGAAGCTGCGACACACGGATCGAAGGCCACAAATCAGTAACTGCGGGACGGTGAGGCAGTGGCATCGTCATAGGATCCAAGCCACAGTTAATACAGGGCTTCATTTGAACAGATATTCTTGGTACTTGTTGACACATACAGAGTTTCACCATATTAACAGCAAGAGGATACACCTGTAAGCGCGGGAGGTGCATGTGGCAGCTCAAAGACAGAGTTCTGGGACGCTAATGCCTTGTACATCGCAGATAGGAGGGAAGAGGTATCAGCCTTGATCACAGGCCGACATCTAGAATCTGAAACTGTAGGGTGCTATCGGAGACATTCCCCAGGCATTAAAACACAACCTACTGCACAGTCACGACCGGTGAGATCAGACGGAGGTTTACTGCACCATCACATTTCCTAAGCAGGACCTGTAGCATCCAAATTACAGTTTGAGCAGTGAAAATCCATGAGGAAGCAGAGACCACTTTGCTCACGCATGACACAGGGCCTGAAGGCATGGAGGTGGACTTGCGCCAGATTCTCACTGGCATGCAGCAAAGCCTCACCACATTAAATAATAAAATAGACTAATTGTCCTATTTAATTGCCAGAATGATGGAGCGCATCGATAAACTTGCGGAAAGGTTAGACATGGCAGAGCACAGAATATCAGAAGCTGAAGACACCCAAATTCTAACCGATAAAGCCCAAAAACAAATGTAGAAGCTACTAACAGTTAACTCAAGACAAATCTGAAAATTTAGAAGCATGCTCACAGCGCAACAGCCTTTGCATTGCGGGCCTTCCTGAAACCACATCAACTAGAAACATGGAGCAATTCATCAAACCTCTACTGGTGTCTCTACTGTGATGCAACTCCTTCTCCACAGTGTTTATCGTGGAGCGAGCACATCGATCATTAGCACCCATGCCCTCCACCGGGTGCAGCTTCACGGCCTATAATTGCGAGGATACTTAATTATAGGGATAGAGTTGCGGCGCACCGACATGCAAGGGAACTGTGAGAGCTCCAGTATGAAGGTTCAATGCTGTCAATATTCCCGGATTTCACAACCTCTGTGCAGGAAGCAAGGAGACAATTTGCCGCCGTGAAACGTAAACGATGTGAGCTCAACATGGATTATGCAATGTTATACCCTGCCCGGGTAAAAGTCACTATGGACTATAAACCTAAAATCTACACAGACACTAAGGCCTTGCAGAAAGCGCTGCACAAACACACTTGAACATTGGCGAGAAAGAGCCCCACCAAGCTGAATGGAGTGGCGGAAGAGATCAATAGGGACCTAGATAACCAAGACTACGTTTTTACACCTTACTTGAGCATATTTACTGAACATGTGCACAGACTGATAGTTAACTCAAGAGCTTAAGTGTAATAGTCATTTATGCCTAGGTCGATCCTACTATGATGGGGCCGATACGTTAAACGGTTCATACGTAGCTTAGAATTGTTGGAAGTGCAAGTCTCTGAAATAATGGAGAATAGACGGTATGAGGTGAGAGAACAGAGGGCACAGTAAGGAGGCCCTCTCTGCCCTTCAGTGTGTACCACAATTATGGGATTGTTTGCTTTGGGGACAAAGGGGGGGACAGGCACCGTTTGGGGATTGTTGATCGCCATGTCGTGTTGGGGGATATGGCATGGGTCGTTGGGTGGTAAAGTTGTTTTACAATGTTTATCAGAAGTCAGCAGAGTGACTACAAGGTACGGCTCAAATCACGACACATTTAGGTTGACAAGGCGAGACTGATAAAGGGTCTGTGAACACCCAGCTGAACCTAGTGAAATGGAATGTCCGCAGACTGAAAGATAAACGCAAAGTTCGTAAAGTGATCACCTATGTAACCAGACATCGAATTGATGTCACTATCCTACAGGAAACCTATCTGTCCCCAAGAAGTATGTTACGACACAACAAAACATGTGGGGAATTTGTGTGGAGTATGCTTCACTTCTCATTCTAGAGGAGTCCTAATCTGGGTTAGGAAGGACACAGTCCTTCAGGTACAAGTAATACGTAGCAATCGAGGCGGGAGATATGTGGTGACAGTGGCGGCTCGCCGAAGGAGTGCTGTGAGGCAGTAGGGCAGGGGAGGGCCAGGGTAGGAGTGCAGCGATGCAGCGGGCGCAATGTAAATTGTTTTATATATTTATTTACTTACTTAACTCCGTGCCTTCGTATGCCGGAGTTTCCTACACTCCACCCTGCCCCTCCCCCGCCCCGCCTCTCCGCCACGCAGCACTTCCTCGGCAAGCCGCCACTGTGTGGTGGCTAGATGCTATAAAGGCAGCTTCAGTGTGCTCCTGGTGGGCGTTTGCAGTCCCAACCAGGAAGACCTGCAATTTTATCATACACTATACGGCCACACTATGCAGTTTTCACATATCCACTAGCTTTGCAGGGGGTGACCTAATCTGCGTCCTAAACCGGAATTAGATATATCCAACTGCCCCATCAGAAGGCTCTCAGCCACAGCAAGAGCGATAATGGAAATTGCTGGTATGGGGGCCATGGAGGATGCATTTTGGCATAGGTCCCCCCAGAGAAGGGAATATACACATTACTCGTCTGTATATGCACACAATCGAGAATTGACTATTGGTTCGCTTCACCTGAGCTGCTGCCTTATATCAATGTGTTTAAACACATGCCACGCACATACTCAGACCACTCCCCAGTACGTATGCGTCTAAATGTACCTAACATGACACCCAGAATTAGGGACTGGAGGTTCCCTCAGTACTCACTGCTGGACACAGTAGTTTACGCTGAGTTGGAGAAGGTTATAGAAGAATTCTTCGTCAACAACTTGGGTAGTGTCCCTAAGATGTGTACCATCTGAGAGTTGCTTAAAGAATACATTCGGGGCATAACAATCTCCAAACATGCTGGTGTACTGCGCTCGATAAGAACACAGTTGCAAAAGGTGGAAAGAGAACTCAAAGAATTAGAAAAGGAAATGCTCACAAAGCCTGAAACTACAACACTATCTCAAATCAGAGCTAAGATAGAGGAGTTTCATGAATTAGCTCACATAGAGGTAAAACATTTAGGTAAATACGCTACCGCTAGAGTATATGTAGAGGGGGAGTGCCCTAGTGCCACGTTAGCACGGCTCACTAGTCCCCACAGGAGCACGGTAGATGTAGAACAGCTCTACAATGATAAAGAAGAATTGATCAGCAGCCCATCAGAGATTGTAAAAGTATTTCCTGAATACTATTCCAAATTGTGCACAATGCATAATCCTAGCCCAGATGAGCCAGATGAAGAGTCTCTAGCCCACATTGCAATGAAATGGCTATTTAACTCAGACAGGGAACAGTTGCTGGCCCCTCTCCGCCCAACTGAAATCACAGCAGTGTTAAAAAGTATGGCAAATGACAAAGCACCCGGGTCTGATGGCCTCACGGTAGCCTTTTATAAGGCGTACCAAAAGCATCTAATACCACACCTCATGAACCTATTCACCGAAATGGCTGGGGAGGTAATCATGCCTCCATCCATGTGAAAGGCCACACTGATTGCCTTGTTGAAGCCGGGGAAGGATCCTACACACTGTGCTTCATAGAGGCTTTTATCCTTACCTAACACAGACACCAAGTTGTTTGCGAAGGTTCTTGCCAACAGAATAGCTCCGATGCTCTTGGCTCTTATTGGTCAGGAGCAGACTGGTTTTATACCTGGGTGCTCTGTTACATGCAACATATGCACCATCTTCGGTGCTATAACACAAACAGATTCGGAAGTGCAGGCCGCATCGCTTTTTTTAGGTGCCGAAAAGGCTTTTGATTCAGTGGAGTAGAAATTTTTGTATGCGGTCCTGAAGAGAGTGGGGTTGGGTGATGTGTTCCTACAATTGATAGAGGTATTATATACTAAACCCACTTCTAGGGTGAAGGTAAGCGGCCATATGTCATCTCTAATACATATTACCAGAGGCTCACAGCAGGGCTGTCCGCTCTCGCCTTTGTTATATGCGCTGGTAGCGGAACCCCTGATTAGTGCAATAAGGGTATACCTCTCCCATCGGAGTATTAGATTCCCACAGTATAATTTGATTATATCAGCATATGCAGATGATTTGTTGCTATATATATGCAATCCTGATCAGAATGTTAATCCGTTACTGCAGGAGGTGGAGAGATTCAGACAACACTCAGGGCTGTGTATAAATTGGCATAAATCTATAATCAGTCAGCTCATACCACATACTACTCCTATATACACGGAGTACCCTATTGAATGGACCACCAAACCTGTTACTTAGGAATCAAAATACATACTGACCCGGAGGTGGTGATTAGAGAGAACTATGGGATCGTGATACAGAGGCTCACTGAGACAGTAGACAAATGGATCAAACTTTCGCTGTCACTGCTCGGTCGTTTTGCAATTATGAAAATTACAGTACTTCCCAGGTTTCTTTTCTTTTTTGCTAATATCCATTTAGAGCTTACTCAGTCCTTTTTAGGTTTTGCCTGGCCGTAGCACTGCGCAGCAGTGCTCGCGCAGGCGAAATCTTATGATCCTACAGTGTGGGGCTTTGTCCCGCCTTCTCTTCCATTGGCTAGCTACATAAATGGAGGCTAGCCATTGGAAGAGATGGTTGTCAATTACTCTTTCCCCGTCACAACGCGATTCGGGGGCGTTTCCGTGTCTTTTTTTAAGTCCCGCCCTCTCCTCTTCCCGTTGGCTGAAATTTTACCTTCCAGCCAATGGGAAGGAGAAAGCACGAAAAACACGCCCCCGAATCCCTACAGGGTGCGCTGTGCTTTCCGAGCAGCGTCTACCGAGGACATGAGGTAAGCTTCTGCCCCCCTGTTTGTGCCGTTCTTCGTGCCCCTGCCCCCCTGTTTGTGCTGTTTTTCCTGCCTCCCTGTTTGTGCCGTTGTTTCTTGCCTCCCTCCGCCCGCAGCTCTCCTTTGTCCCACTCTAGCCTCCCCTCCCACTACCCATGTATTCTTTGCCAGTAGACGCCTTCACACTCGGTCACCGGGAAGCCCATACAGGTTGGTCTCCCTGCCGACGCCCAGACACAGGGGGACAAGGACCCCGGGGTCTATGGGGCTCTTGGGCCTTGAGGTGGGTTGCCAGGGAGCCCGTAACGTTGTTGATGCCCTCCGGGGGGGGGCGCGTGCTGGCCGGCATTGTTACAGGAACCCGTACCGTTGTTAGACCGCAGGCATGCTTCGGGCAGTTGAGAGCGTAGGTCTGTATTTGCGCCCCTTCTTGAGACGGCTGCACGTGTGCCCGCACTTGTTTGTGGCGTGTAGCCAGTTTCAGACACAAGGTTGTGGTAAATGTTCGTGGTTTAATGGGCGGACGGGGGCAAGCGCACACCGCCCGTTTGAGGCGGGGTGTTGGCCTAACGGCCAGGGCGTCCGACTTCAAAGTGGGTGAAGTGGGTGCGAGTCTTGGCGAGGACGCTGAACTTCATGTGATTTTGGGCAAATCACTTAATATCCCCGTGCCTAACAAAAATAAAGGTGTCCTCTAGGAATGTTAAGCACACCCAAAGCTACCAAAATATCGGCACGTCCCAGCAATTTAGACCTCTGTTACTGCACGGGACGATGCGCTGTAATGTGACACACCCACAATGGCTTCAAAGCAGGGAGCAGGTGTCAATTTTGATGCAATGCAATGTTTAGGGATGACTGTGAGAGGAATGCCGTGTTGGGCCAACATACATGTCTCTTGCGAAAGCACTAATGGCTCTAAGCGTTCGGCGCTGTCCGACGCTATTAATGGAAGAGGGGCGGGTTCGATCCCGCAGTAAGGATGTCGCACAAATGGTCCCAGCACCAAGGGAATGATTTTACGACTTTTAATAAACTCTAAGGTGCCAAATGACTCCAGGTCAGCAGGAACCTCGTTATGGAGTGCCTGATTCCATTTAGAGACGCTTGTTTAAATTATGCATTCTCATTTGTTCTGCTCCAACTAACGAAGACGCTGGGATATTCTTGTGTTTACATATGAATCCAAAGCGCCAAATCCAACATGAGAATCTGGATCCTGGCTAGGGATGGGAGCAAGCTAGACATGTCTGCTTAAAAGGTTGTGAGGAGAGAGTCTTGGAATGGAGAGCACGTTATAGCAGAAGGAAGGCCCTGACTGTGGCACTGGTACTCGGTTTCTTGTGACAGGGACTGAAGCGGGGTCTGGGCCTTGGCAGTTGTTACCCCCAGGGGTTAACCACACAGCAGACATTCTGAGCCCCCCTCTCTACCATGGCAGATGCTATTGGGCCACTGCAGCACATGGGTTACAGCATGCGCAGCCACCGTTCTAACGTCTTTCATACAAAGAAAGGGTACATACATCACAGGCAGCGGGAGTGAGCAGCCCTCACACACAATGACAGAGGTGCAGCACAGGCACCAGAAGGGAACAACCCTCAAACACAAAGGTGCAGACCATGCAGCACAGGCACCGGAAGTGGGCAGCCCTCACACACAGTGGTGTACCGTGTGGAGTACTCACAGAGGTGAAGCACATGCGCCAGAAGAACATTTGGGGCACCTACACTTATTCTTTTCAATTTAGGCACTTGAGGCGCGGCACAAAAGTGACAGTGCAAGCATTTCTCACACAGAACAGCTAGAACATAGACTGGTGGCGGCGGCTGGGCTTTACCTGGTGTTCATGGTGGGGGAGCTAGTGAGTATATAAAACTTTATAAATAAAATAAATAAATAAGGTGCACTTTCACCGGCAATGCCAGTCTGTGGAGCAGGCTGCTGCTTTGTATCCCCTTTGAGGGGTGGGGGGAATGGGGTTCTTAAATTCCATACTAATCCATTATGAGGGGAGACTGGTGGAATGGGCTTGGTCCGGTGGAAAGAAACTGCTCCTGCCAGAGCGCTATATTAACAAGGCACCAGAGTGCCACTTTTCAACGCAAGGGCCATTCCATCGCATGGGTTAGAGAGAGCTTGTACTTCGTATTTACCACTGGAATCTATACGAAAAGGAGTTGGCGCTGTTCACTGTCCATGTAGACACCTTCTTCCTAGGTTGCGGGGTGTATTAGTGGTTCTGGAGCAATTTTCAGGGTGAATGTTGCAGAGATCGCGATTTCATCAAGCAAAATGTAAATGTGACATAACGACCCTTTTGAATGATGAGAACTAGGTTGTTGGCTTCCAGCTCTGCTTGTGCGTGCGGTAAGTGTGAACAGGAAATATTCAAGCAACTTCTTTGCATAGTGACTGGGGCTGTAATCTCGTTTTTGTAATTGCGGGAGGGTAAGCAATTCCCCAGTCATTGTCTGTTTTTTTTTAAGCTTGATGGCATCGGCACATCTTCTCACTTATTGAGAGAACCTGTTGCACGCTTGCGATCACACAAACACACATGCCTGAAAATGTTGAATGTTGGTCCCTTTTGCAGTGCCCTGGAACACTTTGAGTAGTGGTACCACTAGAGACTTGGCCATGGTAAGGTAGAGTTGATCTGCACTGGGTCTTCAATGGGAATCTTTGAGTGCAGTCAAAAAACCCTAATCCGCAATACGAGCAGACTTGTGTATGATATTTCCAGACTTTTTAATTTCAGACACTGATATTTATATTAGGTAAATCTTCCATTAATAGTACCGCTTTTTGTGATAGGTTTGTATGATTTCAAGAAACCATACTACTCTGTGTGTGTGTGGCTCTGTGTGTGTGTGTGTGGCTCTGTGTGTGTGTGTGTGTGGTTCTGTGTGTGTGGGGGTCTCTGTGTGTGTGTGGGTCTGTGTGTTTGTGTGTGGCATTTGCAAGAGATTAAGCTATTGGCATTGTAAATGACAATGCCATTTATTTATCTGTTTTCAAAACCAACATATAAATAAAAATTGTCATTTACAATGCCAATAGCTCTTTTTTGCAAAGGCGAGACCGTTGCATTGTAAATGCTTGTTTCACACGCTGACCACAACTGTGTATTGAGAAGGTCGTGGCAGCCTCCATTCCCCTGCCGGTATACTTGCGGCAGAAAACGAAACTCAGATATCACTTAATAGATCCAGTGGGAAGTGCAAAGTCCCAATTGAGGCGGATTGCAGACATACTGCGCATATCATTGCTGTACTCACCGAGATTGCCAGTTAAATGGTGCGCATGGCTAACTGTTATTGAGAATAAAGCAGTTCTTAAAACACTTAGCTCCTTATACATTGAACGTATGGCTGACCTCTTTCAAGAAGGGGTGTTGAAGACATGGGAACAAGTACGGGGGTAGATTCCACACCTAACTATGCTAGGTATATACCAGTTTCATAGGTTGAGGCAGGCACTGCGCACATTAATAGGCGAAGACATGGAGGAGCCAAAAGAACTAACCCCACTGATATACTTGCTTAGGGCAGACTCCCCCAAAAGGGGATAACTGTGTTAAATAACCTCTCCCGCTCTAAACTGGTACTAAGTAAAATTCAGCAAGAATGGGCTGCAGAGCTGGGGTTTGCGGTTACTGAAGCCCAACGGGCATATTGCTATGTGCGCACTAAGACCATATCACAAAACGGCAGGCACAGACTCATTCATTATAAATACCTACACAGGATGTATTATACCCCTGTCAGGATATGCAGGTACGGCATGACAGAAGATAGTGACTACCCACGATGCAGACTGGAAATGCAAGCTTTATGCACTTAGTGTGGGGGCACCTAGGAGTGCGGGCATACTGGGGGGAAGTATTTGTCGCACTGAATGACATGCTAGGAGAGCAATTGCAAGAATCTCCGATGTTGGTGTTATTGGGCTGAGATAAAGTTATCCCTAAACCCAGTAGGAAGCTAGCTGCAATCAGCATTTGCTGGCTAAGCGCAGAATAGCAATGCACTGGATGCAGGGCCCAATACCTACTCTACAAGTCTGACATACAGATTTAGCATATGGTATAACACACTACGAGAATTATAAAGCACAGATGCCAGTAAGATGTAGACCTAAGAATTTATGGGAGCTCTACCAACCGTATCTAACGCGAAAAGGCTCAGATACAAAGGAGGAATCTGCTTTTGAAGCTACAGGCATGGGGTGATTGCATATGGGATGGATGCAATGCAATGTGACGGAGAAGAAGGAAATGTGTGTGAGGAAGGTCTTGTAGAGCTGAGTGGAAGAACTACTGGCACGCAAGGTAGGGAAGGTGCAATTGTGGGTGATGCTGGAGTGAGGGAAAAAGAAAAATGTGTGAGAATTAAACCTAAATGGTTATCTGATCATGAGTGTGAAATAGTAAGTGATTAATGGTATTGTTATGTCATTGGGTTAGTTTTTTATATATTATTTTGTGGCACTGAATTTTAAAAGTTTATATCATAGTTTGTTTTATCACTTACGAAGGGAGAAGATGTGTCATGTCAAGCATTCTTTCATTGTTGTCCTTTAATCTTGTAAAGCTTCCAGCTCTGCTTGTGCGTGCGGTAAGTGTGAACAGGAAATATTCAAGCAACTTCTTTGCATAGTGACTGGGGCTGTAATCTCGTTTTTGTAATTGCGGGAGGGTAAGCAATTCCCCAGTCATTGTCTGTTTTTTTTAAGCTTGATGGCATCGGCACATCTTCTCACTTATTGAGAGAACCTGTTGCACGCTTGCGATCACACAAACACACATGCCTGAAAATGTTGAATGTTGGTCCCTTTTGCAGTGCCCTGGAACACTTTGAGTAGTGGTACCACTAGAGACTTGGCCATGGTAAGGTAGAGTTGATCTGCACTGGGTCTTCAATGGGAATCTTTGAGTGCAGTCAAAAAACCCTAATCCGCAATACGAGCAGACTTGTGTATGATATTTCCAGACTTTTTAATTTCAGACACTGATATTTATATTAGGTAAATCTTCCATTAATAGTACCGCTTTTTGTGATAGATTTGTATGATTTCAAGAAATCATACTACTCTGTGTGTGTGGCTCTGTGTGTGTGTGTGGCTCTGTGTGTGTGTGGTTCTGTGTGTGTGGGGGTCTCTGTGTGTGTGTGGGTCTGTGTGTTTGTGTGTGACATTTGCAAGAGATTAAGCTATTGGCATTGTAAATGACAATGCCATTTATTTATCTGTTTTCAAAACCAACATATAAATAAAAATTGTCATTTACAATTCCAATAGCTCTTTTTGCAAAGGCGAGACCGTTGCATTGTAAATGCTTGTTTCACACGCTGACCACAACTGTGTATTGAGAAGGTCGTGGCAGCCTCCATTCCCCTGCCGGTATACTTGCTGCAGAAAACGAAACTCAGATATCACTTAATAGATCCAGTGGGAAGTGCGAAGTCCCAATTGAGGCGGATTGCAGACATACTGCGCATATCATTGCTGTACTCACCGAGATTGCCAGTTAAATGGTGCGCATGGCTAACTGTTATTGAGAATAAAGCAGTTCTTAAAACACTTAGCTCCTTATACATTGAATGTATGGCTGACCTCTTTCAAGAAGGGGTGTTGAAGACATGGGAACAAGTACGGGGGTAGATTCCACACCTAACTATGCTAGGTATATACCAGTTTCATAGGTTGAGGCAGGCACTGCGCACATTAATAGGCGAAGACATGGAGGAGCCGAAAGAACTAACCCCACTGATATACTTGCTTTGGGCAGACTCCCCCAAAAGGGGATAACTGTGTTAAATAACCTCTCCCGCTCTAAACTGGTACTAAGTAAAATTCAGCAAGAATGGGCTGCAGAGCTGGGGTTTGCGGTTACTGAAGCCCAACGGGCATATTGCTATGTGCGCACTAAGACCATATCACAAAACGGCAGGCACAGACTCATTCATTATAAATACCTACACAGGATGTATTATACCCCTGTCAGGATATGCAGGTACGGCATGACAGAAGATAGTGACTACCCACGATGCAGACTGGAAATGCAAGCTTTATGCACTTAGTGTGGGGGCACCTAGGAGTGCGGGCATACTGGGGGGGAAGTATTTGTCGCACTGAATGACATGCTAGGAGAGCAATTGCAAGAATCTCCGATGTTGGTGTTATTGGGCTGAGATAAAGTTATCCCTAAACCCAGTAGGAAGCTAGCTGCAATCAGCATTTGCTGGCTAAGCGCAGAATAGCAATGCACTGGATGCAGGGCCCAATACCTACTCTACAAGTCTGACATACAGATTTAGCATATGGTATAACACACTACGAGAATTATAAAGCACAGATGCCAGTAAGATGTAGACCTAAGAATTTATGGGAACTCTACCAACAGTATCTAACGCGAAAAGGCTCAGATAAAAAGGAGGAATCTGCTTTTGAAGCTACAGGCATGGGGTGATTGCATATGGGATGGATGCAATGCAATGTGACGGAGAAGAAGGAAATGTGTGTGAGGAAGGTCTTGTAGAGCTGAGTGGAAGAACTACTGGCACGCAAGGTAGGGAAGATGCAATTGAGGGTGATGCTGGAGTGAGGGAAAAAGAAAAATGTGTGAGAATTAAACCTAAATGGTTATCTGATTATGAGTGTGAAATAGTAAGTGATTAATGGTATTGTTATGTCATTGGGTTAGTTTTTTATATATTATTTTGTGGCACTGAATTTTTAAAGTTTATATCATAGTTTGTTTTATCACTTACGAAGGGAGAAGATGTGTCATGTCAAGCATTCTTTCATTGTTGTCCTTTAATCTTGTAAAGCTTGTGCCTAGCTTCCTGGTAAAAGGAGATTCTAGGTTGTCGTATAGGATAGTTACTGAGGAGCTGGCGGAGATAGGAGGGTGAAGGTTGTCTGCTTGTACATTCCCTGGTGTTCCACTTACTATTACATGTGACTTAAACTTAATTTGCGGTGGATTCATATTTTACAGATAGGTAGTCATGCAGGAGATGGTTAGCATTGATGTACTCTAGGCGTTGATTATAGAGTCATTTTTCATTGATCTTACCAATAAAGGATAGGTGAGTGACATGCTTGTGTCATCAGGGTCTAATTTACGTTTTTTAGTGGGAGGATCTGGTCTGTCTTGAGAGCATCTGGCTTGAGTGAGGGAAGAGCTGACAATGGTAAGTGGAGGTAAGAGCGCTTTCTCGGAGAGAACTTTGGTGAAGCATAAGTGGAAAACATCACCTTCACAGGAAGTGGCATTGAAGAAAGTTGAGGTTGTTGGTGAGATCTGTGAGATACAGTGTGTTCCCCATCTAACAAGTCCTGTATGATTGCAAGTCTCCCCTATTGACGTGTAACTGACTGTATTGCCTTGAATGGAATGCCCTTTTCAATAAGGATAGCTGCTCCTCTTGAGTAGTTGTAATAGGAATATGTACATCAGACAATGTGAATTCTTGAGCTCTGGTATTAGTGAATTTCTGGCAGTAAAGTTGTGCTAACAGAGTGCCTGTTTAGGAATGCTGAAAGTTGGGAGGAGCTGCTACTGAGAATGTGACCTTATTAGAAACAATAAAGTTTATGGAATGTGTGCATTCATATCACACGAATAAATACATTTAAATGTAGTTCATAGCAGTACTTAACCGCGTAACCGCGGCGGCAATTCCGCTGCGGTGGTTTTATTGAGTAGGTGGGGCTGCGTTGGCCAACGGACGTGCGCATCGAAAGGGTTAGAGTTGACTATTTTAATGATTGAACGGTTATTATGTATTGTCAATCGTAATACATAAAAATGATAATCACTTATTTTTAAATATGTATATGCTTATTAAATGCGCACTTTTGAATTTATGTTTACCTTAACTTGACTTGAAGTGCAGTATTTCACCATACTGCACTTCATAAATACTGTTTTAGAATTTCTACTAACACCACATTTCTTGCAGGTATTCACATGCATTGTTAGTTAAGAACAGATATATTACTGTACTAGAGATAGGGGAAAGAGCCTAAGAAGACCTTGACGAAGGTACATGGAGAACAGAGGTATTGTTCCCATTTCCAGTGTGGGACAATCCAGCAATGTTGCAGTCTGCAACTTTGGGATTTAAAATGTTTTTTTAATTCTTTTTATTAGAATCTAACATGAGTAAACATATGTTTCAACAATAGCAATAAACAGTGCACCGCAAATTAGATTGTCTGATCTTAAATACCATTAGTAAATCAGTAGATTACAACAATCGCAAATCTGTATTACATTGTTCGCTTTCATATTGTATAGCACACATCACCAATTTACATCTCAGTCCAGACTGAACAAAGGGGGATAAGTCAGTTGTCATCTTATCTCTTCATGTTCAGTTGGACAATAGGCAGCCTCACATTGCAGGTTATGCACATATTACAGCTCAATAGCAGAGTCACAACATATCTTCATCCATAGTACAAAGCCATTGTGTAAATGGGGACCAAATAACTTTGGGACAAAATGATGTCAGTAGTAATTCCTAATAACATGTACGCTGATGTCTACAGTATGTTATATCTTTAACCCAAACTTTTACCGTTGCGGGGCTGGTGGCTCCCCAGTGCAATGCTACCTGCCTTTTTGCCAGCAGCAGGAGTAACGCTGAAAGCCATGGTGTTACTGCTGATGCATCCTGTACATATCCCAGTAATGTCCCTAGTGGGGTGCATGCCAAACTCTGTTCTGTAATGTTCTTGATATGGTATATGATTTGTGCCCGATAGTTAGCTATGGGTCAACACTCCCACGCCATGTGAATGAATGTTGCTTGAGGGGTCCTGCATCGCCAGCAGTTCGTGTCTGCTCTCAGCTCCATGCGTTGCATGTGTCGGGGTGCAATATAGACAATTTATATATTTAAAGTATATACGCCGCAGCCGATAGTAAGGAGACAATTGCTCCAGTTGCCTGCAGCAAAAGCCCCACTACTCATCTGTGAGATCCTCACCCATGTCAGTCTCCCACGAGCTACGTGCCTGTGGTACGATGATCGGATATTCTTTCTGTGTGGTCATGTAGATGCGAGTCACTATTTTCCAGCCGGATTGGACTGTGATTATATTCTCTAGAGCAGACAGTGACAGGGGGGCACCTGGAAAAGCTTTGAATCATGCTGCGCGCTAATGGTAATATAGAAGTGTATTTAGCGCTGAGTGGGGTGGTGCCCCACTCATGTGTTGAAGCGTTATGAATTGACCCCCTGGATACAGGTGTTCACCAATAATGAGTTTGGGAGCATGGGCACGTGTTTGCGCATTTCTGTCCATGAGTGGTGGAAACAGTGGATTATTAGCTAGTGGTATTGATGGTGAATATAGGACCTCTATTTTGGCCCGTTTGCATAGACCATTCCAGGCCCAGCCCAAGGTTTTGACAGTGTCTATTTCATGTCTCAGGCATTTGAATTGTTTGTATAGTGCCGTGTGCAAGGGAAGAGGTGCCACATTGTCCACCTAGATTGCCACGTGAGGTTGAAACAGGGTAGGATGCAACCAAAAATGTAGGAAATGCACCTGGGCACTCTATGCATACAGTGCAAAGTCTGGGGACCCTAATCCCCCCAAGCGCCAGAGTAGTGAAGTACTTCCCAAGACAATCTAGGTTGTTTACCTGCCCATCCAAAATTCAATCATGATAGACCTGAGTCATTAAAAAAACTGTACAGTTATTGGCATAGGAATATTAACGAACAGGTACAATAATTTTGGCAAGAAGATCATTTTTTTTGTGATTGCAACTGCAACTTTGGGATTTAACAAGGACAATGGACTACTGATGGTGTGATGAAGTGGGTGTTGCCTAGTGGACTTTGCAAGTTATAATAATCTGTTCCTCCTGGACATACATACAGATTTCTTGCAGATTCTTAACAGATGGTTTTGGGGATCCCTTCCTAGCTTGTGGTTTTCCTTGCAGACACCTTACCTCATTCCCATTTATCTGAATAGACTTTGAGAGGTTTTATACCATAATGCTTCCTTTTGATTCTTGCTTAAGTGCGGCTTAGGCTAGCACTTATCCCAGACCCATTGAAGATTATTGAACAAGCTTCTGAGATGCCAACGCTCTACTTGATTTCTTTTTATCCTGACCTGACTTCCTTTATGGAAATTCCCTGATTTGTGAGTCCTTGTTCCTAACCATTCTCTGGAATTTGAAATCCTAGATTGCTAATGTATAGGAGAGAGAATCTTAGATTATTCACTGAGCATCAGATTCTGATGCTACTAATCTGTAATGATGCCATAGAATTGCTTGTTTAATACAAGTTTGCCTCAATTTCTTCAGGAGTCTGGGAATTCCTATTTTTATTCTGTATCTTTACAGCATTGGCTTAAGATTTGTGTATTAGAATTTGATTATTAATTTGTAATAAATCCTTTCGAATTTGGCTACCGATTCCAAGTCCTCATTGTGTAGCCAAATGGGTTGCACTGTTAATTGAAATTTTGATTGAATGCAAATACTAACTACAGTCACCTCTCAGTCGGATCTAAAAGATCTATCCGACGAAACGAAAAGCAAGTGGGCCCAGAAAACACTGTATTCAAATCCTAGTAGTGCATTAGATGGTTTCTCCACTCATGTTAGGGAGTTAAGGTGTCTGATTGAATTGCCCAGCCCAAACCCCAAAAGCCCATGGTTAGGTCAAAAGATCAACTAAGATCGAGCTGTCAGGAAACAGCTTGTAGCAGTGCAGGAGTATGAGTAGTAATAGAGTTGCTAGTTGCTGTTGCTTATGCTTAGATTGCATTTTTTTTGTCAATGTTATTTTTATTAGAATGTTGTACCATGCATTCCACAAATGAAAACATAACAGCTCTGTAGTCCCACACAGGGGAGCAACGCATGCCAGCAAGGAAAATTGTCAGTTAGTCACATTGCATAGAAAAACTAGACCAGCTCCTCTGCATAATAAGAAGCAAAATGAGGGATACAGCTGCTTAATGTACCAGAGCTGCCCCGTTGAAGTAACTTATAGTGCCATTTGGAATTAGGCAACTTGACTGTTCCTTTGAGCAGGGTGGTAGCGTGCGCCCTAGGCCTCTGTGGCGCAATGTCGTAAGAAGTCCAACTGGAAAGCCTTAGGCAAAAGAAACAGAGCAGAACAAAACTTGTCTCAACGTGGGACACCTACCCCAAATTACAAACCCCCTCCCCACAGAACTCCTTCCCCCCTCATTACCCTCCCCCCACCCTACCCGTGGTGGCGGCCGTACAGATACAAGACTGGGATTAAGCATCACCGAAATATTCATCAGACTTGAAAAAGATGAAGGGCTCTAACAGTAGAGGGACAGACCGCAGATGGAAGTCCATGAGAGAGAAAGGTAACTAGGGGCCCCCACTGATACTCAAAATTCTTAAAGTTATCTCTGAATATATCGGCCATACGTTCAAGACTGAGCAGCCTCCAGAGCCGGGAGTGCCAGAGGGAAATAGCCGGGCCTCTTTCTTTTTCCAGGCAGCTGCCAGGGTGACCTTAGCTGCTCCGATACAGAGCCACATGATTTTTTTGTCTGCCCGAGTCTGGTGAACAAGGGAAGGATCCCGAAGGCCCAGAAGGATTCCCTCAAGAGTAGCAGGGATGGGATACCCGAGCATGTCTTTTATATGAGCTAGAATTTCTTCCCAGTATGGGCGAATAGACGGGCAGTCCCACCATATGTGTCGGAAATCACCTAGTAAACCGCATCCCCTTCAGCATCTATCTGAGGAAGTTGGGAAGATCAATTTAAGTTTGGAAAGATGCAGGTACCAGTCCATCATGGTCTTGAGATGCGCCTCTCTCAGCTCCACAGAGTGATTAAAGCGCGTGATATCCGACCAAAGATGAGCCCACTCCTCCTCAAGGATCGGACGTTGGATCATGTCTTCCCACATAGACATATACCTGGGGCGTGGGGAAAGAAGTGTTGTAGATTGCATTTTTTTTTTTAATGGCTGTGGTGTCATGAGAAGATGATTTAAACTGATGTGTCAATGTGGTGCTTGATGCAGAGAAGTTGAAGTGGTTATCGGGTACATCATGGCCTATGATCCTGGGATAAATTACAGAAAGTGAGGTAACAGTCTAGAAGACACTGAGTGTAGTTGTCTGCTGTGTTGTGGTGCTTTTTGTGAGACATTGTCGACAGCATTATTGAGATAGGGAATTTACTTTGTGGATTGTGAGACGTGGTTGGTATAGTTGATCTCAGTGCACAGGGAAAATTGAATCAATTTGAGTGGGAACCCAATGGTCGTGGTTTTACTGGAAATGAATATTGGAATAGGTTGGAAAATGTTGTTCTACCTTGCCTCTTGTGTGTATGAATAATCTTTAATATTTTTAGTGGAGCAGACAGAGATGGTTGTTGTAGTAGCTTGCATTGTGTTGTGTGATCTGCTTAGAGAACGTGCTCAAGAAAAATTGTAAAGGAGGGTGAGATGCTGCAAGGAGTGAGATTGATGTCACAGTGTGCCACACTGGTATAGGCCGATTGGTGTAGATCCATGCTGGGATTGCCTGAATACATCATAGACAGCTGCGCTGGTATTAGTTGTGATTTCTGAACAAGAGAATTATGGGTGAAAATTCATTTTCCGGTTCAAACGAAAAGTAATTTGTAAATATTGCATATTTTGTTAAAAAATGAAATTCTTTAAAGCATTACAAAGTATAGTGAGGGGAGATGTGACTGTTTGAAAAGGGCAAGAGGCACCACCTGAAGGTACGCCAGGTCATACTGTTGAGATAGACGTGGGACGTCACACATGTGTTTAGCGTGCACAATGGCATAAGATCACTGAGAAAGATGAATGCAATGCAATTTTCTTGTTATGGGATATTTAATTTGAGAATTATTGAGCATTTAAGGAAGATGCTGTATGAAATGTAGCAGCCTCCTATTCCTATTCAATATGAAGCATTTAATGCCTGGGAACATATGGATCATCTTAGGCAGAGAGACAGATTTCAAGGGAAAGTTGAGAAAGCCATAAGCACTTGTGCGGATGCTAGATGGGATGCAGAAAAGAAATCCTTGAAAACAGACACGATTGAGGGAGCTAGACTATATCCTGCATTGACGAGTGAGAATAAAGGGAAAGGCAAATGTAAGGAAAACAAATGAATAAGGAGACAGATGACATAGGGAATGCAGCTGAGGACAGTGACAGTGATATAATGGATAATGTTATGCCAGAGTTAGTGCTAAATCGTCCACCTCCATACAATGACACCTAGACTGGTGGAGAAACCAATGTCCCTATAAGTGAGAATTTTGATGTGCCTACTGCACCAGTAAATATGAATTAAAATTCAATGGGTGAGAATTTGGTAATAACAGCACCTTCAACATCACATGATTTACATCTCCCAGATGCATTGACTGTTCCTGTCATAATTGGTCCTGTAGTTCCTTTGTATAAGCCTGGATTAGCAGGGAATGCCACCCATACTTTAGCTGTTCCTACAGGAATGAATGCAGCAGCTAGCAATTTAGCGGGCTCAACAACGGGACCCATTTTTCAGACTTCTATGGTTCTAACACAAGGAAATACCCCATGTGCTGTGAGTGCAGACGCCACAATAAATCAGGCATGGTTCACCTTGAGTAGGAGGGTTCCCCAAAGGTCATCTCTTAATTCTTAATACCACAGCCGAACAACCAGGCCTGACTGCTCGAGAATTTGATGATTGACTCAGAGGTATAGAGACCACCACCAAGTAGTGGCAATCCTGGAACGAGTGGGACAATTGCTTAACCCCCAGAGAGAGAAGGGCCATGTCATGTGCCCAAATTGAAAGTAGAATTAGAAAAAATTATAATTGGGACTCTCGACTTATCATGACTCAATGCGTGCCAAGACAAAAAGCTATTGTTCCTGTGCAAAGATATTTCCAGCCGTGCAGGACAGGCTCATGACAAGTTCTCCGAATTGGGTCAAAGAGATGGAATTGATATACAGAAATCAAAAGCCATTCAAAGAAGTTTCGGGTCAAGCTTTAGTGACAGAGATCTCGCCAATATGCATCCATCTGGAATACATTTACAGATTTAGGAATTATTTGCCCTCGTTCCAAAAGTGGAGTGAATTTGATGAATGGGAAGGTAGACTGTCAAAGAAAAGGGAACCACAGAAAGTCAGGTTATAGATGCCTCCATCTGGAGCAGAGGAGGAAGATGAGGATGTACGCAGTCTTCCCATGAGAGAATTGCCAAGTGGAGGGCGTGTCCATATGCCATTGAGCAGTTCAGATCTTACTTTCGTCACAAATGATTTTCCGAAAACCGATTTCTGAAAATATCAAAAGTCGTATGCACAGATTTGGCTATTTCATTTGAAATTGTGGTTCCAGATGATCTGTGGATCAAATGCCAAATTGCTGTGGTTTAGAATGAAGTGAAACCGATGAGACAGCCTCAATCGCATGCTCTATTACTGCTGGTGATTTAAAAGTGCAATCAGGTGATTACATTTTTGAAATCGAAAATCTCTCCTAAATAGATCAATTGGGTTGAGATTGACAGAACAACCCAAGAAACCAATAAGTCAATACATGCTTACTATGAGAAATTGTTGCAGGCATGTAAATGGTTCATTGGGACTGAGAAAATTGAGGCACAGGGTATGGGACATTATGTTTACAGGTTCCTGTATGCATCGAAGTCTGAGATTAGTTTCATGATTCAGCAGCATTTGATATGTTGGCAGTGTAAGCCCCTTGATGAAATATTAAGTATTGATGCGATGAATTGGAGATGAGGCACAAGTGTTGTGTGGCGTTTTAAGCTCCGAGTGAATTTTCAGGATTCATGCCCTTATATAGGTACAATTCACATTGCCCTTACATAGGCATAGAAATCAAGCCCTTATTTAGGCATAGCCCATGCTACCCAAATACATGCATGGCTACTTCCACCCGTACCAAATGTCACAACGATTTCTTGGAAAACCAGCTTAAGCAGTTAGGGAACTTCCCCTTGCTTGAATATTGATTTGTACAAGAACTCAGTTACTTTACAAAGAACAACTATTCCCTAGTGGTTCTTTCCTGTTGTTTATATGCCCAACTTTATGTCAAACTATGGCATTCCTAAACACCTTCAAAGGTATAAATATACCTTCACTTGCTCTAGCAAAAATACGGTGGTTTGGAGCAGTTGGAAGACCTACTTGCCCAACGCAGCTCGGTACAGCAAGTGCAGAAGGAAGCCGACTCTCCAGCTGATGCACTGATCAGGAAGCTGCCTTTCTCCTGCCGAGAATCCAGCTCCAGTGTTTCCTTATCCCCTTGCGGGGTGTTGGGAAATCGAGCCCTGAGACAGAGATACCAGACCTCCTTCATTCTAACAAGGTATGGAGCTGATAAGAACCTAGAGAAACCTTTGGTAGATTCCTGGCAAAAACTAAACCTATCCTACACAATATTAACTTCTTCCCTCATACTAGACTTAGGTTAGGTACATTGGGGTAAGCATATTTTAGAAGCACCAATTGAGTATTTTCAGACAATGTATGTATTTTTATATGGCTTAGAAACCATACAATGCTCTTTCAGTATTATTTTATAATACTATTCTCGCTGTACGCATTATACTTTGCAGTCTGCATAACGATTGTAGCAGTTCACTTCTCTCGCATGAGAAAGAAGACTGTTCAATACACCTTTTTATGGAAAACGCCTGTCTCACTATTTCTCTGCAACTCTGTAGAAACGAAGCATGCACGATTGACTGAGTGAAATACTTATCTATTGTTTCCGTGAATCTGAGAGATATATTCTTATTCTTGGGAACAAAGTTGCCATGTTTATGCGGTTGTCAGAAACTAATCCCTTCTTGTGTACTCGAGAAAGTTTCTAGTGACCTCTGAGTTAGCTGGCACACACACAAATAAGTTTTGTATATTCGATAGAGACCTAGTTGACCTCAGTCCTACATCAAACCTATAGGATATTTTATTCCAATGCGCAGAGCCTATTGGGAATATAGGAACTACACTACACAAGAAATTGAAGGAGAGATTAATGATACCAAAAATGAGGGCTGCACAGCGAGCTCAGAATCAGTCATTTGTTGAGAATGCAAATCCCATCCAGGGAGTGTATCAACAGGGAGTTCCTATGATGCAAAGTGTTAATGGGTTTCAACAGCAAGGGTTTTAATTACAGGGTAGAGGACGAGGTGTCCTGATTGATCCAAGAAGAGGTGTTGATATGCCAACTTTGTAGAAAAATACCCCTTGCCATGTTTGCGTCAAGTTGGGGCATTGGAAATGCAAGTCTAGATTTAATGCCTCTACCATGGTTAATGGAAATTAGGTTCAAAATGGTGGATTTGTGCCGTCACATGGAAAAAAATGGTTCAGACACAGAAAGTACAGAGAGTGCGAATTCAGAACCCTAATCTCAATGTGCTACAAGCTCAGGTGATGCAAATTCCACAAGCCCTAATGCAACAACAAAATGCAAATGTCACACATTTCCTGAGATACAATGAGAACCAGGTCCACAATGTGAATCAGGCTATAGACCATCAATATTCCATGATCCAAGCAGATGAGTCCAGCTCAGACCTGTTGCAACAATGGGGCCTGAGAGGGGAGGAGGATTGCTTGCTTGACATAACTGTACAGGTAGATCAGAGTGGTAAATACATGGTTGGTAAGGTAAATGGGAATCCTGTTCCATTCCTCATTGACATTGGTTCTACCCGCTCTACTGTAAGAAGAGCAGAGGTTCCTAACCTATCCCTCTCGGGACAAAGAATCCAAGTTGTAGGAGCTGCAAATAAACAATGACTTGCCCAGTTTCAGAAACAATACCTGTCAAGATAGGGTCCTTTGATGATCATCTCCGATTTGTGGCGTGTGAATTTAGCGCTGTGAACTTACTTGAACGAGACCTCTCGTGCGATCTGAATTGTTCTAATTACTGTACCCCACGTAGGATAGAATTCCAGCCCCATGATAAGGACATTGTCTTTAAACTGCTCAGACAGAGATCAGAAACGTAAATATTTACCCCATATTGACACAATATGATTTGCCCCCAGAATTGGGAGACACAGTGTTACCTGACGTCTGGGACTTTTCAGGTAAAGACATACGACTTATCAAAGGTGTTGAACCAGTCTGCATTACAGTGAAGCCAAATGCTGAGTACCCAAAAATCCCATAGTATAATCTGACCCCTGAAACTGGTGCTGGGATTACTCCTGTGACTGACTCAATGATTGAGCAAGGCATTCTGAAAGAGATTATGGGGGGTCCATGTAACTCCCATCGGCAAGTACCACATTATCCAAGACCTGAGAAAGATAAATTCTATTGTTGTTCCTTGTTGTCCTGTGATACCGAATCCAGCAGTGATTTTGTTTCAGATTCCATGTGAGGCCGAGTGGTTCTTGTCATAAATTTGTGTCAAGGCTTCCTTCCTATACCATAGCTTGAGAATAATCAATTTCTCTTTGCTTTCTGATTTAGTAGCTGTGCCTTGGCATGGTGTCGGGTCTCCCAAATGCATATGGAGAGCCCCTCAATCTGTAGTCAGAAATTCAAAAAGAATCTAAATGGTCCTTAGTGGTGCCCATCACCTATTCCTCGTCGAGTATGTTTACGACCTATTTGTGGCGTCAAATATGCAGGGGGCTTGCAAACACAACACAATTGCATTGCTGAACCACTTAGCTGAGAATGGACATATAGTGTCCTCAACTAAATTGCAGTTGTGTAAGAAATAAGTCCTGTGTCTAAGACATCACTTTAAGAAAGGAGCAAGGAAGTTGTCACAAGAGAGACAACATTTCAAAGATTCTGAGAATGAATCCGCCAACCACCCATAAAGAAGTCAGAATGTTTTTTAAATTGGTGAGCTACTGTCAACAGTGGATTCCCAACTTTTCCCTGATAGCCACACCTTTACAGGGGCTGACACACAGAGACTTGTCAGGTCTGGTACCATTGGATGACAGCTGCATGTGTGCCTCCTCAGAGCTGAAAGAATGTCTCAACCGCGCCCCCAGCATTGGGAATGCCCAATTATAATAAATGTTTTTCTTTGTTTTGCAGTGAAAGAGATGGCTGTTCTCTTTCAGAGCTAACTCAGATGCACGGCAATGCTCGCAGACCTATGGCTTATTTTTCTGCCACACTTGACCACTTAGCTGATGCTTTGCCTAGCTGTCATTAAACTGTGGCCCCCTCTAGTGTTAGCATCGAGCAGTGTGAGAACATTGTTATGGGTCACCCCTTAACGGTTTTTGTACCCCATTCAGTTGAGGTGTTGCTACCCTAAACTCGGACACAACACCTGACCAATAGTTGGCTTACCAAATATGAAGAAGTCATCCTTGGAGCCAAAAATGTATCCCGTGGCAGGTGTACTATACTAATTCATGTCATCCTACTGGCCCTTCCTGAGAACAAAATGATTGAAGGTGAAGTGGAGCATGACTGCCTTGATGCTATTGAACTATGGACCAAGCCAAGACCTGACATACAAGATGTGCCACTACCTGAATCAGATTATGTGCCCGTTTGTTGATGGTTCTTGCCTATGGGACCATGAAGGAATCCTGAGAGCTACCTATGTTGTCCGTACTGTTTCAGGTGTGGTTGAAGCCTCCTGGCTACAAGGAGTCTATTCAGCACAAGAGGCAGAATTGATTGCTCTTACTAGAGCTTTCTGTGTTTCAGACTAGCTGAAGGTGACAATTTTCACCAATAGTACAACTTTGGTGTCATTAATGACTTTGGGCAGTTATGGCCCCAACGCAGATCAATGCTCTCTTCTGGGTTACCTATCAATAATGGTGAGAGTGTGAGAAACTTGTTATAGGTCCTGCAATTGCCTCCCCAAATTACTGTGGTAAAATGTGCGGCACACAAACAAGGCACAGATTATGTCAAAGTGGGTAATTTATATGCTGATGAAGCTGCACAGTATTGCACTTGAATTCATGTACCTTTAATTGGGAATACGTCAATGAAAGTTCAGATGCCACAAATTGCAAGCTGCTGTTGTCTGTTGTGGATACCTGGGAGGAAGTTAAGAGGTTACAGGAAGAAGTGCCATAAGAAGAACAGCGGGTTGGGTAAGAGGGGGTTGGGTCAAAAGGGCTGAGGATGACATTAGGTTTTGATGAGATGCTAGATCGGTGTTGCCTGATTGCTTGTCACCTTCAATGGATAGACATTATCATGGGCCTGCACATGTAAGGACAGGTGCTGAGGTGAGCCTCTTCAGACAGACATGGCTTGACCCCAGATTCAGATTGATGGCTGAAAATTTGTGTCATAGCAGAATGTAGGAAGAAGAACAGCAGCAACACTGACTCGCAAAGGGAGATCAGGAGGACCTTTCAACAGGATGCAATTAGACTTCACTGAGATGCCCATTTGGAATGGATTAAGATATGTCCTAGTGATTAAGTGCATCTTTTCAAGAAGGTTGCAGCTTAGGAGAAATGATAGTCTCACAGTGGCCAAATTGATGTTGAGGGAGTTAATACCATGTTTTGACTTCCCGACTTCTTTGGATTCTGACCAAGAAACAAATTTAACAATGAGGTCCTGAAGATGTTATGGGCAGCCTTACAAGTTGAACAGAGGCTCCACAGCAGTTACAGACTAGAGGCTTCTGGAACTGTAGAAGAAATAAACAGCACTTCGAAATCCAGATTGGTTAAAGTGTGTTCTTTAATATCTCTGAAGTGGCCTGATGCTCTGCCCCTTGTGTTGATGAGTCTAACTGTACTCCGGAAAGCAGTACAGGACTGTCACTGCATGCAATCATCATGGGGAGGACCATGAGACTGCCAGCTCTGCCTGCAAATAAGCTTGCAAACATTACAGATGACATAATTCTTGATTACTGCAGGAACAAGGATGATGTGGTACGCTCTGTGTCTCATGCCCCAACAGGAGCAGTGCCATGACCTCATGACCGGTGACAGGGTAATGGTGAAGAAGCACATGCGCAAGTTGTACTTGGAACCTAGGTGGTGTGGCCCCTACCAGGTGATTCTGATCACCATGATAACTGTGAAATGTGGAGGTCTCCCGAACTTGGTACATGCTGCCCATACTAGTCGAGCCTGATATTAATTGATGATATAGCAGCACTTGTTCCTGATGTGCTTGTGGCTACAGTGAGACAGAGGGATCAGGTTGGACAGCACTCATTTGGCCTGAGGGGGGTCTGAGAGATTCAACAGCTGAAGTTGGTAGCAGAGGGTCTCATCCAGTAGTGCTGACTGTGTTAGATTCAAACTCTAAAGAAGGGCCTAGTGCAGTAGTGGTGTGAGTAGTACCTGAAGACCAGTGGCCAAGAAGACAGGAGAGAGTGAGACATTTGTCGAAGTACACATACCATACACTATCTCAGAAGATACAGAAGGACTTGGGCTAAGTGACAGTGATGAAGAAGGGCCAATAGTAGGGAGACCAAAGAGAGCAAGAGTGCCCTGGTGTGGGTACTCCTCACCTGAATTTACTTACCTAGCTGTCAAAGACTGGGAAAGAACATTTTTCACCTTTTGCTAAAGCAATTTAAATCCAATTAAGCCTCCTTGAACTGAACTTTTGAAATTACATTGTCGCTAAAAAGAGTCAATTTATTCTGCAAGTGATTTGTGAGTTTGAACTGTGCATTGAAGACAGAACTTTATATATTTACAAAGAAGAGTACCAAGGCCTGAGTTGGTGAAGGGTCCCAAGGTTGTCCCTTAGAAGAACACAGAGTAGGGGGCTAAGGAAGTTTCACAAAGATAATTGTACCAATTTTACTCGAAGTGATGTTTGAACTTTGCTTTGCTCTCTGTGCAAGTGGAAACCAACTGAAGGAGCTGTGCTACAATCTTCTAGTTAGCAGTCTGTCACCAACAAACTCATGGAGCCTAACGCAAATGTTATTAGATGCAAACGCATATGTGCAGGAGTATTTGCTGTTGTCACAATAGTACTTATTGATTAACTTATAATTCAGAATTTACCCTATCATTGACAGGCAGAAGAGTCTAAGGGCCTGATTACAGGTTTGGCAGTCTTGGAACGGGCCACAGCGCCAGATCCCCACTCCAAGATCACTAAACCCGTACTCAGTCCGTCGATTGGATTACAAGTTGTAATCCTGGTGGGGGGTCCTGCAGCGGCGGTGCCTCTCTAAGGCTCATGGGACAGCCGTAGAAAGGCACTGTAGTAGGAGAGCGGCAGCCCGTTCCTGCATGGACAGAAATGCACAATATTGTGCATTTCTGTCTGTGCAGGAACAGGGTGTGCAAAAATACAGGGGAGCATAACATGTGCCCGCCTGCATGCATTCTCATGCACAAAGGCAACAGGGGGCCCTATAGGGTCCCCATAGTCTCCTCACCCCCACCCTGAAAAGGAGGGCAGTAAGGAAACCTATAATATGCTCACCGTTGCTGCTGCTGGACCACCAGCACACTACTCTGCCTCAGACCGCTGCGCAACAGCCATGGGAGTAGCAGTGGTCCAGTGATGGTCCAACCGCCAGTCTAATGGTCTACAGACCACCATCAAGGGTTCGGCAGTCCCATGGACCACCAAGTTCCTAATCAGCCCCTTAGTCTACACACGCCCCTCAACCACGCCTTCCTACTAACAATAGTTTACCTCTAATAAATGAGGAGTCACATATAGATGCTGCTAGAGGAGATTGCTCATTCAATGTTTATTCAAAGCTGCTTTATCAATATGTTGTTATTATGGATGCTAAGGATTCCTATGTGTGCATGCAATTACCTGCATAAGTTGCTAAGGGGATAATGTTTCACCACCTTCTCACGACATATGGAGTTACCTGTAGTTTATTGCTGAGCTTATTCTATGGGAAAGGTCATTTTACATACTATTAATCGAATCATGACTTGGTTTTTTCAGAACTTCCTGTGCTGAATCATGTGAATGCACAGCCTAGTGAAAAAAACACTGAGATAGTGGTACATTTCTTTAAACCCACCTTGACCCTGGACACTGCTTATGCACACAGACATAATCTGACTTGTGTCTTAACAGATGTAGAAAAGAAATACATAGATTCAGTAAAAGGAGAGGCATCTTAGCTAATGCACCCAATCATTCAAAAGTGCCACAATGGCCTAAAGATCAAAAGGAACACAGATTAGTGGGAAATATGGTAGCTTTAGCTTTAGGGGGAGATTATACATATTCATAAGAAAATTCACAACTGACACAAATTTCATGTGAACTAGTGAATGTGACTATACAATCGAAGTTAAAGGGAAATTTGGGGTTATACCTAGATGGAGCAGATTCTATTTTTCCTGGAGTTTATCCCATTTGCCGGAAACATGCATTTTACAGGTTACCCTAGATATGGTAAGGTATATGTTACATGGTAGTAGTTTTTTCAAAGATCTATCATGTGGGACAAATTGATGATTCGACAAGGGAACAACATATGAGAAATAAAAAAGGTGCTAGTGAAATTGTAGCAGATATTTTCAGAGCTTTGGTACCATCTGTAGGAGTGATACACAACTCACATAAGATTAGAATGCTTTCTACTGTAGTTGACAAGTTGTCTATAGATACAGAAATGGTTGCAATCCGATTAATGGTTTTGCAGAATCCACTTGCTTTAGACGTCCTTCTCGCAAAAGAGGGAGGAATCTGATGGATGTTGAAAGTTCAACAATGTTGTAGTTACATTCCAGATGAGATCAAGGATTTGAAGGAAAACATTAGCAACATTACTGACCTGAAGAAAGATTTGAAAGGTTTAACAGCAACAGGTGCTTTAAAGCAATAGGGAATGGGTGTTCTGCTATAGGCAGATAGTCTGGAAACCTAAGTAGTGGACTTGTTGGATGCATTTTGAAACCCCTAGTGATATTTGCTCCTTGTGGATTATTCTCGGTTGTAATCTTTAAGATAGAGAAACGTGCACAAGTGATAAAAGGAGTGAAGAGAAAGAGGGCAGATATAGAACTGGAGGATTGACAGAGCAAATACTATGATGACATGAAATTTCTGGAGGATTCCAGAAGTAAGATGATGAAAACAACCTTGATGTGATACCTTTATTCGCCATCAGAGGGGCGAAAGAGGCAGGGCAAAGTTGCCCACTCTTTACATATTACAAATTAAGACAGAAAATGTCAACAGATACATGACATGAACATGCACTTAGCACATGTTTCTTACTAGATTCAGTTATTTCTGGAATTTCTTCACTTGATATTATTATTAAAGAGTGCATTTATTGTAGAATTGGAGAATCTACTCATAATTATGTGTCTAACAATGTTGATTAGGGTTTTTAATGAAGCTTGATTGATATAAAATCATCCACGTTTAATAAAGAATGTACTTACTCTAAAAAAGAAACCCAACTTTCCTAAACATGTGCTATAATGTATAATTAACACATAATGAGTTGATACTGCGATTAAAATCATCCTCATATATGTGGAATGTGATTTTATTAGAAACGGTAAAGTTTATGTAATGATTTAATGGTTATTATGTAATGTGAATCCTAATGCAGTAGAAATTATACATTTTCTTGTGTTTAAAAGTGCAAACACATATTAAATATTCAGCGTTTAATTTATGTTTAACTTGACTTAGCAGTGTAGGCCTTTATTTCACCATGCTGCATTTCATAAAATACTGTTTTCCATTTACTGGTAACACGCCATTTCTTGAAGGTATTCACATGCATTGTTAGTTAGAAGAGACACATTACTGTAAAAAAGAGAGGGGAAAGAGCCTGAGAAGAAGACCTTGAAAAAGGTACATAGAGAAAAGAGCATCAACGGAAAGGCCTATTGAGGTAAAGAAGTGTTGTTCCCATGTCCAGTGTGGGACAATCCAGCGATGCTGTAGTCTGCAATGTAGGGATTGTCAAGTTCAATGGACCCCTGATGATGTGATCAAAGGGGTGTTGCCTAGTGGACTTTGCGTGTTATAGTATACTGTTCCACCTGGAATTACACACAGATTCCTTCCAGATGCTTCACAGATGCTTTTGGGGATCCATTCCTATCTTTTGCCCCAGACGATCTCTCTTGCAGATTCCTTGCAGACACCTTCCCTGATTTCCAACTATCTAATCAACTTTGAGAGGATTTATACCTCAATGATTCCTTTAGATTGATTCTTGCGTAAGTGTGGCTTAGGCTAACACATATCCTTCACCCATAGAGGGCTCTTGACCGAGCTTCTGAGATGCTAATGCTCCCCTACTTGATTTCAATTTGTCCTGCCCTCACTTCCTTTATGAAAATTCCCTAATTTGTGAGTCTTTGTTACTAACCATCCTCTGGACTTTGAAATTTAAGATTATTAATGTATAGGAGAGAGAATCTTCGATTGTTTTCTGAGATCCAGGTTTTGATGCTACTATTCTATATTGCTCCCACGGAACTGCTTGTTTGTGTTGTGCTACTTCGCCTCAATTTCTTCAGTCGGGGAGTTACAGTTATTATTCTGTATCTTTATAGCATGGTCTCAAGAACTGTGTATTTGAATTTGATTAATAATTTGTAATAAAACCTTTTGAACTTGCCACAGGCTGCTCTCACTCATGCTGGGCTTGGTCTTGCCAGAACAAGTGGGCTCCTTCTGCAGAGTTATACTACCCTCAGTATCCAGAGAGTGTTCATGGTGATGCAACAACTCAGACTAGACATTGAAGCAACAGCAGTATTTCTAGATACCACCAAGGTGCTCGACTAGATTGAATCCCCTTTCTGTTTGCAGCACTAGAACATATGAGTCTAGGGACTGACTTACAGACATAGGTAAAACTGAGGTACTGGTATCCTATTATGTGGCTCAGAGTAAATTAATATCATCAACTATAGAAATCACATTATGTACCGGACAGGGATGCCCTCTTTTCTCTCCTTTGTTTGTCCTAGTAGAAGAGCCATTGGCAGCAAAACTATGCCAGTTTCATGCAGATACAGGCATAGGCTTTGTGAAGCATGCTATTATCACTAAATGCAGACAACATACTACTGGGCACTGTCAGGACCCACTGTGAAAAAATCTATATTGTTCCATCTCACACCAACTATGTGCATGGTAAATCCAGAATATTTGCTAGGCCAGGAAGAAACCATGGTGAGATACATAGGGGCTCCAAAAGTGTAGACAGGGGCGAACCTCCCAAAGTTTTACACCATGGAATTCTGGGAAGTTTCATAAAAATGGCGATATTCCGTGGAGTTCTTTGAGGTATAACACCACTAGCTGTACCTCTTTATTCCTTGCTGTGGGGTTGTTCACTTTAAAAGACACTGTGTTGCCTTCTAACTCCTTAGAGGGCCAACATGTTTCATTGCCTTTGAAATAGTGGCAATTTCATCAGGGCGAGGGTCAGTTCACCACTCTGCTTGTATTTCTCATATATGTAACCGTTTGGATGCCTGACTGTGGCATACCGGTGACCCCCTTCTTTGTCACTCATACGGTAAGAATCCCAGTGCTGCTTTCTGTCAGCAGGGTGTTTGAGTGCATCTCCTGTTGAATCGTCCGCTCCTACAAGCAGTTATGGAGGGGCCAGGAGCCAAGCCCACCCACAGGCTGGTGCCAGGTATAAATGTGGCACCCACACTAGCCTCTTCAGAACAATACACCTGTAGAAGAGGACTGAAGCTGGTGTTGGAGACCTGAGAAGAGCCTAGACTGGACCTGTTCTTCCTCTTGTACCCTGGACAAAACAATCTACTGGTGTTGTTTTCTGAAACTGCCCAACTGAGCAGTTCCAATGGAACAATTCCGATTGAACCTGCACTGGACCCAGCTGCGGGCCTCTGCTGGAGTGAGTTGTGATTCCCGAGTGCTGATCACCTAGATCCTGGAACCTTTGACCGAGCACTCCTTCTAACATCTCCTGAAACCTGGGGACTTAGAAAGTTTTTGGCCTCCAAATACCTGTAGAACACCGGGACCAACCTGTCAAGTTGATCTGGTTGAAGATGCATTGTCGCTGGGATGAAGATTTAGGTTGCTCCCGCTCCGAACATTTCGGCAGGAAAAAATCTGATTTAGCAGGACCTTGTGCAAACGCTATCTGACCTCGTATAGCCATGTTCAGCTACAGCCTGCAACCTTGCCCAGCTAGAAGAAAGTCAAATGTAGAAATCTTCAATGGGTGTAGGTGTCAAAAGTATCTACCTGCCGAGAGACTTTCTCTGGGGGCAAAATTCAAGTAGCTTCCACTCTGAGCTTTCTGTCAAAAGTCAACAGCTTTACTGACACCTCGACAAGGATCTATTTAATGATGTGGACCCCTTCTTGGCCACAGCCTGCAGCTTTGCCCTACTGGAGATGTTTGACTCCCATTTCAGAAGCTAAGTCCAAAGGTAGAATTTCTCACCGGGTCGAACCTGGTTTCTGTTTCTGACCTGAACTTTTTCAGGGTTTGCTTAATCTCACGTTTAGCTAAAGGTCAAGCGCAACCAGATGACTGTGTTTGGTGCTTAACTCTTTTCTGCGCTATTTTAAACCTTCAACTTCAAAAATTCATATCTCTGGTTCCCTGTATTGAATCTTTTGTTGTTTTAGTACATTTTTAATAATTACATTATTATTTATTTTTCTATATTGGTTTGAAATGTTTATTGTGTTGTGTTTTGACTTTACTGTTTTGATACTGGATAAATACCTCTCACATTATCTATAAGCCTGTCAGCTCTGTACCATACCAACCAGGGGTTGAGCACAGGTGAATTTATTTTCTTTAGAGATTCACCCTAACAAAGAATGTAGTTATTTCTTAAGGTGGGTCATCAACCCCCCCTTAACTGATACACCAACTTCTTACAACAACCCCACCCTAAAAGTCCACATCTTATTTTGCTTTGGCTAAGTTAAGAGTAGGAATAATAAATCTAACCTCCGAGGTTTTTATATATTCAATTTAGGTGGCTAATTTATATTTAAATATGCCAGTATCTACAAGGTAATACATTGGAAACATATTTCATTATATGTTTATACTTATTAAAAAAACATTATGTTTATTTTAATAAATTTTATTGAAAGTAACATATGTTTCATTTTTATTAGAACCATTTTTATACATTGCATTTTTCATATATTTTAACAAAAAGGCTTTCCAGTTCGCATTTAAAATGTCATTCTTTATGTTTTTAATATACTAAAAATATTGTAAATATATTATGTTTCATTTATAATAAATATTTTTGGGCAGATATTTCAAAAAATTCTAAGACTTCTTAAAACAATTTGTTCATTTACAATGATCAAACTTTTATTTAAAAAAAATCAAAATAGATACAATTATTTATATATTTATTCGATGGTTTTTTGTAGTCTAAAAGTCTTTTCTTTCATTTCCATCACTCCATCATTTTTTTTACTTCTAGCTTTATTTTGCAGTCTACATTCATCTTTTTTAGTATGCTAGCAACTCTGCAGATTAGAGATCCCTCTCTGTTTTCCAGTAAAGCTGAGTCTAATTTCCGAGTATTTTCTAAGGATAGTATGTGTGGGATGAAGTGTTAGATTGTTAGGTAGTTTAGTATTTTACTTTTAGTGCAATTTTTGAATGACAGCTAGCATAGCGCCAAATTGTAACTATGCATGTGTGTATGGTAGGCCTAACATGTTTGAATTTTTTATGTATTTGTTTAAAAAAATATTTTTTATTAAATAATTTTTGACATTTACTTGTGTTTTCCGATTTATGTTGGATATGTATTTTTTTAAGGGTTTTTGGTTTTTACAGGTGTTTATATCAAAGTGGAGCATATGTTTTTCAGTGTTGGCTGTGTTTTCTGTTTTAGAAGGAAAATTTTGTACGGATTTATTTTTACAAAATCATTTTTTTCCTTTTTTGTCTTTTTGATTGATTTCCTGGTGCATAATGTGTTTAGTTTTCTATTGATTTTCAGGATTTTAATCGTTTCCCTTTACCATTGTTCTTCGCATGATGCAACGGTGTGATATGTTTGCTAATATGTTAGTGTGTTTGATGGAATTTCATACATGGCATGTACTTGTTCTGCTTAATCACAGGTATATATTGCTGCTACTATCCTGTTGACAGTAGTTGCTATATATGTTGTCACTTATTATAACAACTTTTGTTTCTGTCTAATAAAATACAATAAACTATGGCTTTTTTTTAAAAGAAGGATTTCCGTTGATTTTAAATATTTGAGTTGAATAGATTACACTTTTTGTGTTCATTGTTAGATTTTGTTGGGCAATATTTTGAACCAATTTCTGGTGCAGTATATTTTTATCTTGGATGTTTTATTATGTATGGAGGACTTCATCTAGGAAATTTTAAGTGCATTTTTAATATTATTTAATTGCTGGGTGGGATTCATTTATCATATTGTGCTGGTGTATGTTGTATTATTATGTAACTGTATTATTATATGTTGTTACATATTGTAGTATTTTTTTGCTAGGCACGTTGTATTTTATTGTACAGTTATTCAGCTATTTTGAGAAGTTATTTTTTATAAATAATATAAATATTTATTTTTAACATTTTTATTAATTCTTATTAAAATTGTATTGTTATAATATTTTTGAGAATTGTAAAAATAAAGTTATAGTTTTATAACAAACAATCATTTAAATGAAATGCATTTTATATTATGTTTGAGTAGATTTTGAGTAGCAGTTGTTTTTCGCAGATTGTTTAGGTCTTGCCTACGCAGCGCCCATGTGCTGCTTAGGAGGGCCTTTAGCTGTCGCTCTGCTCATTTCAAGCACACACTCATGCTTGTAGTGGCTTCCATCTTGCGGGAGCGAGCAGTGGCGTGCCACAAGCACGAGTGCAGTGCTTGAAAAATGAAGACGCACCACTCCCGGGCTTGTTTTCTATAGACAGCTTGCTCCTCATTGGCTGCATTACGTCGCTGTAGTGCCCGTAGTGGTGGTTCTCTCTCTCCTCCACTCTCCCTGATCCACTCTCTCCTGCTCCTTTCGCTCTCTAGACTGTCTGCCTTCCTGTCTATCTGTCTAATCACCTCTGTTATTTTCTCTCTGTTCCTCTCTATCGGCCTCCTTCCTTCTCACTATATTACCTTCCATATTATACCTTTCCTCTATCGGCTCCTGTCTGTTCCCATCCCTCTCCGCCTTCTCTCAACACGTATTTCTCTGTCTTTTTGTTTCTCTTGCTCCCCTCATTCTATCTCTCTCTTTCCCAAAGTATCTTTTCTCGGTTCCTTTCATTCACACTTTCAGTATTATTTTACATCACTCACTCCCTATCTCTTTCACTCAGATGTTTCTCCCTCAATCTCCATTTTACCGGTGTTTGATGGTCTCGCTCACTCCTCTTCTCCAAGTGCTGTCTCATTCCCCTCTCTCTCGAACTCTTCCTATCTTGCCTCGTCTTCCTTGCTCGTTCTTGCTCCACGCTTTCCTGCCGTCCTCTATACTTCTATTTTTCCTCACCTTTCTCCCAATCACACTCCTTCTCGACACTTCCTCACTTCCGGTTCCCATCCAAGTACTTTTTCCTTTTCTCGCCTACTTTCCCTCCTGCATGGTTCCCGCTCCATTCTCATTCCCCATTCTCTCCCCCACCCTGCTTTCCGCTTTGGCTGACAAGTTCCGGAATGATTGAGAAATGGAAATTGTAAGCGTGATAACAAGTGAGACTTTGCGGCTTGTTCCTGTGTTGTGAGATCCAAGAATAAAAAACACCTTATAAAATCCTAAAACGAGTGAGGCATACCCCGAAAGAGCAGGCCTTTTCACTATACAACACCCATCACCACACATCCCTTCATCCCTACTCACCCCCACACCTTGGCCTCTACCATCATATTCCCTTCTACGTCACTCTTTGACCACCTGTGACTTTTCAGTAAATTAGGCTTCTCTTGTCACCCAATCTGAATCCTCTTGCCCTGAAACAGGATACCACACAGATGTGCCCAGCCGAGGCAGGGGATTAAGACATGGCATAAAGTGTTCCTGGGAGAAATAGCTTGTAAGGCACTCAGCGCTTGTTCCAGGCCCTCTGTACTTATTGTTTGCGTGTTCATGGTGAATATATATCTGATCAGCTCGGAGCCTGAGGCACCAAATGATATATATTTCCTCCCATCCCAGTGGGACCTCCAGCATCCTATGGAGAGGAGGGCCCCCGCGTCCCACGCGCATTGCTCTGACTGAAAAACAACAAGGTTACAGAGGCAGTTTCTCAGTTTTATGGGCCCTCGGCTGTTTAATATCAAGCCTCGGAAGTTCATAAAATGGAGCTGTCACTCTGCCCCATTCTGGCTCCTTGTACGAGACACTGGCGCGGAGCCTCGGCTCTCTCTCCCTTACTGGGTGTACCCTCCACCGCCAGGGTCCCTGCCTACTCGTGTTCCATGGGAGCTTGAGGTGACGTGAGGCTACTTCACCCCCGACCCTCACTCGTTTGTCATGTCACTCCTTGGATCGGGAGATCAGTGTCTGATATGTTGTCTCGTGACGTGCTATCTTTCTTTTAAAGTAATCATGAAGTGAGACTTTGTTCATCCCCCCGAAATTAATGACTTGGTATCTCCAGTGCTTGAAGTGGAAAAAGAGTAGTGCAGGTACTCTGTAACAGGGTACCTGCTTGTTTCTGAGAAGTGCCGGTACTCTCCAATTAAAAATATCAATACACTCTTGAGAAGAGCTGGTACTTTCCCCCTCGAAATAAAATAGTGCCGGATTCAATGACAGCTTATTAACCATTTTAATACTTAACTTCTCTATAACATAGCTTACAAACATTGGCAAAGCCAATAGATCTACCCAAACACTTATAAGGCCCCAAAGGCGAGACCGATTGGCTATGCCAATGCTTGTTTTTTAGTAGTGTTCTGGCTATTGTTTCCCGGTGGGGTAGGCCTTAAATATTTATTTTAGTTATGTTGCCACTTGGTTTACTGTCAGCATTTGACAACTTTGTTCTTTTTTTTTAGTAGTTCCTGGAACCTGTACAGTGAAAGGTGACTTTATGCAAGTAATTCTTGGGTGGAATTGGGACACCCTAACACTGTATTGTTAATTTTTGCCTCTTGATAAATGCTGCTGTCATAGACATTCCCCTATGGAATGTGAAACTTAGGTTGGCATCTGCATTCTGACCCATGCAGGTGGCCAAATCAAATTCAATGTAATCTGTAAGTAATGAGAATTTGTTTTTATTTCTTTGGTAGCATACAGATTCTATTATCATGTTGTAGTGTTTGGTTACTTTTGTGACAGTGATATAGGTTAAAGATATTACTTTTGTAACTTCATGTGCAAATTCTGTATTTGTGGTAAATTCTATACTTAGGGGCCGATTCTGATCTCAGTCGGAAGGGCACCGAATCGGGTTTGGCATTTGAGGATCCGATTCGGAGGCTGGATTTCCGTCTGAGTCCGTCTGAGTCGTACACGGGTCCGGACTTCTCTGTCCGAATCGTTTCCGGGTCCGAACCGCTCCGTACTACTTGGTCACAAGCAAACCGTGGCATGCAATGGAGACGTTTCACGAGCGAGCGAGTACGATGCTCGATTCGGACAGCCGGATCGAGTCAGAGAGTCCGGCTCGCAATAGCTCCCGGAGTTGGACTTCGGGGGTACGCGTCAGACCCCCTGTTACGCCTTACGACTCAGACACAGGGGGAGACCCATGGGTCTCCTCAACACACAGGCAAGTACAGTGCAAATGGCACCGGCGCGTACCCACTGTAGGGGGGGCACTTGCCCGCAACGTACCCATTCAGTCAATGGGAGCCCATGTACGTGTAGTACAACCGGCTCCCATTGACTTCTATGGGAGTCCGACCGAACTGAGTCCGACGGCATATGGCCACATCGTACTCGCTCCGTCGGACAGCATGAGTCCGGATCGGGCAGAAAACACCCTGGATCTGGCTCGGTCAGAGTACTTTCCGACCCAGATCGGAATCGGCCCCTAAGTGTAGCTTTTTTTCAGTGCTTCCATATACTTTGATTAAAATGGTTGCTGCACACTTCTATTGCTGTGTGATATTGTTGAAATCATCACTTCTTCACAATCAATATTGAGTTTATGCGGATTCTGATTGTTTGATTCTGCTTGATAAGTGTTAAGAGTTCATTATATATTGTATTTTGCTTGTGTGGCAGCAGTACATATATTAACAGGACATTTGTGTTATGATATTGCCAATAAAAAGTATATATGTGGGTAAATGGTGGTGGGGACGATTTAAATGGGATGTCCATCATTCATGTGTTGCACTCTGTTAGGATTAATACATTTTCAGTCACATAGACAAGGATTCTTTGTTCATTATTTTCATTGTTGTTTAGTATCTTGGTGAGTGTATGTTGGTTGTTAGTATATGTTAGTTTTAAATTTTGGGGCATTGCTATCACTGGGCATGTTCTTGTTGCTCTGGATGTTTCTCTAGCTATCCTCCTTGGTCTAGTTATTGTTCTTTTTATTTTTGCTATCGCAGGGAGTTCTTCAGGAACATAAAAAATTATATTATAAAGCATAGTCCCTGTGAGCTCTTGTGAACTGATGCTTGCTACTCTTAAGTTCTTCGGTACATTGCTTTCTTCAATTTCAGTCATGGGATATTGGATTTCCACGTACTTTCAACAACATCTTCTTTAGTCGTGGCCCTACCATTGCAAGTACTGGAGTAATATCTTGTGCATTTCCAAGGCATTTTGTTCCACTAGAAGTGCATTGTTTACTATAGGTGTATACCTTATAAGCTAGTAAGAGTTGTTTCCCCTTTTGTGAATTAATATATGTTGCACTTAACAATATTATATCTAAATGCTATAGAATGATTAAATGTGTGTTCTTTTTATGTATTTCATTTATTGTTTAAATAAATGGCATGATATTTTTATGACATCTTTTACATTATTGTCAGGGTCTGCCTCTCTGCGGCATTCGACACGGTCATGACCAGTTTCTGTCGCGGTAGGGGGACCTCAGCATTCAGGGCACCGCGCACGCCTGGTAAACTTCATTTCTCAAAAAACGTTCTCAGAGGGTCCAGCTGGCAAACTTAGTTCCAAACTTAGTTCCCAACCCTGCAGGTATTACATGTGGAGTGCCTTAAGGCTCTGCACTCTCCCCTCTGCTCTTTAATGCCTATTTGCAACCTTTGATCTAAGCATTAAATCATATGGAGCACCGGATATATAACTATGTCAATGATACTCAAAGTATCATCCAAATCGATAATTTACCATCAGCACATACTAGGTTACAAAATATACTAAAATTTATGGTTAATTGGATGTCAACAAATTCACTGAAGATAAACCTGGACAAAACAGAGGTGTTAGCGATCACGACAATGTCCAGCCCTTGAAATGACCTTCTTTGGCCAAAAGAGTTAGGGCCCTCTCCTGAACCAGCGGAGGCTGTGAAAAGTTTGGGCATTCACATAGATGCCAAACTTTCAATGGCAAAAGAAGTCTCTTCAGTCGTTGGTACTTGCGTAGGTCAATTAAGACAACTGCGGAAAAAATCACGACTCCTGACCCCGGCCACTCTTAGATGGGCAGTATCAGCTATGATCCTGTCGTGCCTGGATTATAGCAATTCGTTGTATGCTGGCCTCCCTCAACAACTGTTGGCCAGACTACAAATAGTCATGAACGATGCGGCAAGATTAATTTTTAAAAAACCTAGACGAGCGCATGCTACACCACTGCTACGTGAGCTCCATTGGCTCCCAATCAGGCAGCGAATTATGTTCAAGGGCCTCTGTACCACCCATAAAGCCCTGTACGGGCAAGCCCCAAAGTATATTATGGAACGCTTAGTTCCTTACATTCCAGGCAGGACCCTTCGATCAGCAGATGCTACCCTCTTGCCCTCGCTTTAAATTAGCTGCCTTGGGAGGGCAAGCCTTTTCCAATGCAATTCCTGTGACCTGGAATAACTTGCCGGTAAACTTGCGCAAGGAATCAAACCTTTTATCCTTCAGGAAAAAGCTAAAAACTATACTCTTTCGGGAGGCCTGGGGTATGTCCTAGTTGCTCCTGTTCTTTTACTGAAGCAGTGTTTTGCCCTCTGACAAGCGCTTAGAGATCCCTGGGTGATAAGGCGCTTTATAAATCTAAATAAATAAATACAATTATTAACTTACATTTTTGGTGTTTCTTATGTTTTGTGTTAGGTGTTGTTTTAATGGAGGGCTGTTCTTTTTCTTCTTTTCATTATTATTCTTTTTCCATGTTTACTGCTGATGGAGTGAATTGTTTGAATTATTTCAGCTTATGTTTATTTGTTTTTCTAATATTTTATTGCTTATTTTCGACTCAAAAAAGGTTTGTGACTAACCCATTTGTAGATGTTTTATTTGTATTTATTCTACTTGCATTTTTATTTTGCATTTGTTGTCAATTTTATTTTAAATATCTACATAGATTGGTCTTCCTTTTATGTTGTTTGGTCTTATATTTTGTTGTTTTGGTATCTTTATATAGGAGATGCCATTGTTAAATGATGGCTAATTTAAACGTGTGTCTATGATATGCTAAATGTTTATATATTTATGCTTAAATTACGTTAATTTAGTAGTTACTTTGTAACTTTAGGATCTTTTTTCCTGAGAGTTTTGCAGCCTTTCTGTCTGTTGCTTCATTTCGCCACAGTGCCAATTTCCAGCAGTGGAGTTTTTCTACAGCAGTTAGCTGTATACATTTTCGTTTCATTTTTATAGTGTATTTTCATTGGGAAAGTGTTTTTATTTGTTAGCAATTTTCAAGTTGAATTACATCTGTTGCATGGTTCATGTCATTTGTTTTCATTTTTGAACCTTTTTATACATGACATTACTGTTTTTTATTTGTCTTACATGCTAATAAATATATGTGTAATACATATAAAAATAAGTTGAATTTATTTTATAACATAAACATATACTTCGTTCATTTTTGATATATTGTTTGTTTTTATGGTTTAGGCCATGTTTTAATGTTGCCTAAACTTAATTTTATTTTCGCTATTTTAGTATCTTATATATTTTAATCAATATTTGTTTTTTGTATTTTATGCACATGATGTAGATATTAGAGATGTCAATATTTTTAGACAAAATTTATCTCTCAATATTTTTAATCCCAATAGTGAAGCACCAGTACAAATAGCCCATGCCATGAAACTATGGTATTATTCCTTATTTGACTTAAAACTTCAAAACTGATGATGAAATGTAGCAAAATAATATATTTCACAGTTCTGCAATCTCAAACATCTGTGGGTGTTTTCACCATCATTGTGTTTTTCTCCGGAGTGACTGATGGAGCGGTAATTTCTTCTGGTAGTTTCTCAATGCAAAACCCTCATGCTACCTCTAATTTACCGCTCAAAAGGTGTTGGGACCTTCACACCATGTATTACATTCAGGAGATTTTAAATAAAGATGAGCAGTCAAAATACAATTATTATTGTAAGCCAATAAAGAGAGTTGTTGAGTATTTTAAAGGGTTTTATTTTCTAGTCAAAAGTTAATTTTTCTCTGACCCTTTATTCATTAGTAAAATATCAATCAGGTTACATAATTTGGAAAACAGGAAAAATATCAATAATACAGAACACATTACAGTCTCCATATAAGCATTACATGTAGTTATGAAAATGTGGCGCAAAATATCAGTCAAATTCCTAAAGAGTTTCTAAGAAAAATAGTCTTGCAAAGCTAATCAATAATTAAATAGTTGGCAAAAATCTCCCATTAAGAGAAATAAATGCATAAGACAAATAAATCTTTTCAGACCTAATTAATTAGTCAAAGCATAAACTTAAAGTTTAGCATCTAATTCTATCCTGATCCACTGCACTCTCTGTCTGTCTGTGTCTAAAGAGGAAAGCAGCCCCTCCTTCACAGGCCTCAAAGGAATGTGGCCTGAAGTGCCAATATATGACGTGGAAGCAAGAAAACTCCCCCTGACTCTCCTCGGACGCCCAAGGCTGCACCCGTGACGATCTCGTTCCTAACCCATAGAATGAAGCAAAGCCTAAGCCAAAATGAGCAAGAAGCCAGCTGAGCTGAGAACGCCAGCCCCCATCCAGAGAGGACAGTATTTATACCCTAATTATTGGCAGAGTACACAAAGATGTAGCATCTTTCAGTAAAACCTGTACGTGATTGGTCAGTCATGATGGCATGAGTTCTCACTCCCCTGACTCATTCTAAAAACCTGACTTCACCAGTTTTAACAAAAGAAGCGCAAATGACTTAATACATTTTATATGTTTGCAACATTTACTAGGAAAAATGTTTCATTCTAATTCATCCTTCCTTCCACAGCGTAGTCAGATGGACACTTTTAACTAACACTGGTACATTGGCAGAATCACAAGAATGTACAGTTCAAGCTGTCCTTGACTCCTTTAGGAAAGCTGCCACAGTCTGCGCATGCTCCCTTCTCATTAAATTGCAAGCCATAGCCTTGATGGATTCACAGGCAGCCATGTTTTGTGTAGGCCCCAAAAATAAAACAAACACAAAGATAATATTAATTTCATGTAAATCAGCCCATTATGTTTCCCACGTGCATTATTAATTCACACACATTATAAAAAGAGGTGTTATTAACTGAAAATGTTTATCAAAATATGCAACAAGTCAAAGTCTATTAAGACAGGAATAATAAATCTAGATTACATGGATGAGCTGGGAAGAGAGAAACACATTTTATTAATCTTCAAAGGTAAAAAGGCCACTTTTTCTCTACATTGCAAAAAACACATGTTAATTCAGCAAAAGCATTTTCAGACTGAAGTGAATAGGCCTCACTTTCATGTTTTTCATGTGCCATGTTTTTAACCTGCACCAAAATGTGCGTGGCAATTTAAATGCAGCCTTGTCTGAAGCACAAAAAATAAAACAATGCATGACTGCAGATTAAATCTGCTCCATCAATCCACCCTTCTGATAATTCAAATCATAATAAAATGATTTATAATTCATCACACATATTTAATTTCACAAGTGACAGTATTTTTTTTAAATTTTATTTATTTATTTTTTTTTAATTGCAAAAGCTGAGCATATAACAATGTTACTTCTATTTCTAAGGCAAACACAAGTTTGGTCTGTAATCAGATCATATATAGCCAAGCTCAAATGTTTTAGTGCAGAGATCTGTAAGTAGCTTCTTGGAACAGTTAGTCTTCTTTAAAATAAGTAACTAAAATAATAAAAAAGGAATTCAACATGACAGTTTCAGCATTTCTTTGCTCTGTGTCATCAGCTTGCCATCAGAATGGCTCATAAAGTGTGGCATTCTGTACTTTTTCCATGCAAATTAGACTACTTAGGTGCTGAGAAACTCTGACAGAGCACCATCAATCAAGGCCTTTCACTCTTATTTTCACTTTGATCAGATTCAGATGTTTCACCACAGCATCTCTCAGATCAAAACCGTTGCACCATCCATTATGCAGATCTTGTGTAGCAGCTGCAATCTGGTGAGAAACTGCACACTGTACATCAACCAGACCTACACAGCAATGGCTAGTGTTCTCCTCAGTGTTTTCCACAAGTGCATTTGCATATGTATTTTCAAGCCACATTAGTGTTGCTGAAACACAGTCTTTTGCAAAAGGTAACTCTGTGCTGCCATTGTGTTGCTTTATTATGCGTGACACTTCAGGCAGATAGCTGCAATCCATTCCTTGTCCAATCTGTTGTTCTGCACTCATTATCTTTGAGACCACATTATGATCTGATTTCAGAGAAACTGGCAATCTATACCTGGGCATCAGTCTTTGCAATAACACATTTGCCACTATGCAGTTGTCATTTCTCTCAAAAACAGTTCTGATACAACCCTGTTGTGCTGCTTCAAAAACATTTTCTTGAGCCTCTTTTAATTCATCTGTGAAGATTCCATAGAATGTACATGCTAACAGAACACAATTTTGTGCAACTGAATTAGCATTTCTCTCTCCCATGACAACAGTGACTCCCAATTGAGCAGATATACTGCATGTTATGGTAAGGGCAATCAATTTCGAATTTTGGGCTGGGGTAATTACTAAAAGCCATGAAGCTTTGACAACATCATGTATAAGGAGCACAGCATGTGCTGCTTTTAATGTGTCACCTTTCAAACTTGGGCCATCTACAAAATGGACATTGTTGGGCTGACTCAGATGTTCATCTTTAAAGTCTGAATTTGGCTGTATGCATATTTTCATGATATTTAGACACTCATATTCAGTTTCATCATAATCCAATTCATTTGCTGACATTTCTGTGAAGTTAGGGTCAACGGTCATTGGGCAATACATCACAGACCTTTGAACAAAGTCATCTTTTTCAATAGGCAATGAAAGAGCGCAGCCCTCCCTCTCACTGCAAATTAGTGTATTTTCCTTCAAGTAAACTTTCATTCCTAGTGCTGGGGCGCGACATTCTTTCTCTTTCAACTCTAGGAATGCTTTTGTGCAGTTGTTGTCCAATGGAAGCGGATCAGACACACCTGAGTGAGTCAGCCTCAGTAAAGGCTTAGCCACTAGGGAACTGTTTATTAACCACTCTCTACAGCAGCTAACCATTCCCAAAAATGTCCTGACTTCTTTCTGAATTTGAGGTGGATTTATCTTGGAATTTATTTCCACCTTCTCTGGTTACACCTTTCTACCTCCCTTTCCAATTTGGTGTCCCAGGTATTCATCTTCTTTTTGACAGTACTCCTGACTATTCTCATGCAATGGCACTGTGACATGAACTTGGCAAAAATCAATAAAAATAAGCCATTCTTCACCACATGGAATGTGAAAAAATATATTGGCTGGATTCGGTACCACAGGACAACATGGAAAAAATATGCTTTTAATCTCCTGCACTATTCTGTTCTTTTCATTTATTTTCTGTGAACCTATGATCAGAAAGTTACACAAACATCTAATCAATTCCATCAAAAATCCTTTTATTGGTAAAATTCCTGCAACTGATTCTGTTCCTGAATACATGTCATCTGGTTCAAATTTTAATAAGACATGTTCTGCACATTTTATTAATCTGGCATCCTTCTCTGTGAACTCTCTTATTTCTGTGTTTATTATTTTTTCCAAAGCAGAAGGTAATTTTTCAACTGTCTTTTCTGAAAACATTGCTACAACTGTCTCTTGTTGGGCCATTTTAAAATGTACATCCTCATCAGGAATCTGAAAAATAACATTATCTGGTGTACAGTAATCTGTGCTGCTTAATTTGCAAAATAATTGTTTTCCTGCTAGGCCTGAGTCACAGACAACAGTTTTGCAATTTTCCTCAAATGGGCCTAATTTTGGTCCACATTCTTTTAAAACTGGGTTTGTAATTTCTTTGTTTAAAACTCCTGCAACTAAATCTGGACTTTCCACTGCCTTAACAATGGAATTGGTAATTTCAGAATTGTGAGGGTTAAAATTCTCATTTGCAAACACAGCAACCTGTTGGACTGGGTTCTGTTTTTGTCTCTGGAAATAATTCACATTTGCTCTGGACACCCTATTTAAATTAACTTTAGCATTTTCCATATTTTGTGGGACCATCTGTGCTTGAAAAATTCCTGCCATAGGTACCTGTTTCTGAACTGACATTTGCATTTGCTTAACTGGCATATTTTGCACCTGCATTTCTCCATGTTTTTGTGCATCATGTTTAAATTTATTTTCCTTCTTCCAATGCTCAAATCTGTTATAAAGATGGCAAAAGGACACATTTTCCAGCAGTACAACATCCATACCTGAATTTGCACAAACCAAAACACCTTTACTTCCATCCTGTGTTCTTTTAATCTGTACCCAATCAACATCCTTTGCTAGCACTCTGCCCTTTAGGAAATAAATCACTGCTATATTTTCCTCCATAACAACAAAAAATGATGGTGCATTCCTGCAAACCATTTTCACTGTCTCTTCACCTGACCCTTGAACAACATTAGATTCAAACCACAATTTAGTCAGCATGGCAATATAAAAGAACATTTCCAAATGAATGCACAACTCGTTCAATATTTCATCAAATCCATCAACTTGTGGGTACCACAGCATAAATGTGTCTCTCAATTGTGGGATTGTGTTCAGAAATGCTGCAAGTTCACTTTTATTCTGTGGCATAGGAACATGCACTTCTCCCACCATTTCTCTCAATGAGTAAGCAAAAGCTTCTCCCTCATTCTGCTTATTATTATTTTTCTCAATTATATCTGGTGGCTTCCTTTCCTTAGTCAGTTTCCTTGCTAGGTCTGGTGGTTTCTTTTTCTTCTCATGTATTCTTGCCCAATTGTCTCCTAATTGCTCAAGCCCATTGCATTAAAAAAAATATTTTATTTCTGCAATGTGCAATTGCATTCCTGAAGAACACATTTTCTCATTTGCTTCATCATCCATGTGTACCCTGAAACCTTTCTGAAATGGAAAACTTCCTGAAACATCATTTTCATATTTTTGAGCCAAATCTGTCAGTCCATTATGTGTAGTTAATGCACATGCAGCTGTTTCCTTACTCAGGGAAATTAATTCTTTTTCCTGACACTGATTTTACATTTTCATTATTTAAACAGCAAGGACTGTTAATTTCTTCATGTTCACATGTTCCATTTAAAACACTAGGCTGTCTCTCTTTTCCAGGGCCTGTGTTAATATATTCTCCCATGTTTTCTATCTTTTTAATCACTGCTGCTTCCTCAAAGCATGTTTGAAAAATCCCATTTTCAATTACATTCATTTTATCCTGGGCTGCAGATGTTGTAAATACCATTTTTCCCTCACCTTTCAGTGCTTGGGGTAATTTCTGTTCAATAATCTGTGTATTCTGAGTTTCTGAAATAAATTCTGGCAAAATCACTGATTCTGCAGCTCTTTAAACTTTTTCAGTAGGGACCATATTAATTGGGACAGTCATAATTTTTCTAGGCATTATCTGTGCATCTGCAGTTTGCAATTCTTGAACTAAATCAGGGACATTTGAAGCAGTAACACCTGGAGGTATCACTGTCAGTTCTGAATCAACAGGTAATGGTTCAATATAAAATGTCTGCACAGTTCTCTCAGTCTGTATTTCTCTCTGTTCAACAGAAGCAGTAGCCCCTGTAGTATTTACTGGTGTACTATTTTCAGTATTTTTCATGGGAACCACATAAAGTGGTGGACACTCAGTTATCAATGCATCCATTATTTCATCCCCTGAATCATTATTTATTTGAAGCTCTTTATCATCACTAATTCTCTTCTCCTGCATTTGGTGCTTTACCTTTTCATCCTCACTTGCTTTCTCTCTTGCTGTCTTTTCCCACAGGCTTAAGGCCTCAAATTGTGCAGCTTTAGATGGTGTCTTTATTTCACATAACACTTCCCTTAATTTGTCAATAATTTGCAATTCAAAAGTACCATCTTTTGGAAACCTCAAAGCACCCTCTTTTTCAGTAATCTTGCACCATTGGTGAACCCACATACATGTGTTTTGTCCCAAATTAGTAGACATAAAATGCACAGGTGTTCCTTCAGGAGCATCACCAATAAAAAATGAATTTTTCACTTTACCTCCTAACAGCTTCGTTAAACCTTCAAACATTTTCATTTTTGCAATAGTTCAATGCAATTTCGTTTTTTCCAAAGCTGTCAATCTAAATTTCAGTCCGTTTTACTCCTACCACTGACCCTCCACAAAATCTTACTGCAATATTTCTCCTAATCAATAACTCTGTTAGTAACAACATAAATACATTCGCTACTCTGTCTGTTGTGCTAAATAAAGGATAGATTTATATTCACTGCGAGTAACACATTCCACTTACCCTTCACAAAGTAAGACCTTCCGTTTACTCTTCAAACACTACAGGTAAATCCCTTCCGCTTACCTTTCACTCAAGCTCAGAAGAACCTGCTACTCCTTTGGACTTATCCTTCAGGATATATCTTAGTCCAAAGTTTCACCAGTGAACCCTTTTGCTGTCAATCAAGCTCAGAAGAACCTGCTACTCCTTTAGTGTGACCCTTTCTAGGTGATATCAGACCAAAGTTTCACCAGCGAACTCTTTGCTATCAATCATTCACACAGAAAATAGTCCCTAATTTAACACTGCCAGCCCTACCCAGCTTCTCAGTGTTATTCCAACAGACGAGTAACCTCAGTGCAGTGTGGCTTCCATTTACCACCCGCTATTCCTTCCCGGGATTCCACAGGTGTGCATACCTGCGTGTTCCAGACAACACAGAACAAGACACTAACTTAACATGAAGAGTTAAAACATGTAATCAATAACCAAAAAATTATGTCCTATGAAATTACCAATATAATCAATAACACCATCAATTAAAAAATGAGCAAAATTTCACCAACAGTAAAAATCCTTACTATTTTCAACACTTCAAAAAATACATGCTAGCATATAACAACATTTCACAACCCTATTGATACTCACACCACTTCTTACATCACCTGCCAGTACTGCTTTGCCAGTCTTCAGGTTCTGAGCATTGGAGTCAGGAATCAGGACTTGGACATTTATCTAACTTGGGCAATTATTTTATTTCCCTCTTAAGGTCAATGATCCATTAGTTGAGTAGTTGATGGTGAAATCAATAATTACTAATCACCAAACTAATCAATAATGACCATCCTCTGCTTACCAAAAACTGATGGAGCGGTAATTTCTTCTGGTAGTTTCTCAATGCAAAACCCTCATGCTACCTCTAATTTACCGCTCAAAAGGTGTTGGGCCCTTCACACCATGTATTACATTCAGGAGATTTTAAATAAAGATGAACAGTCAAAATACAATTATTATTGTAAGCCAATAAAGAGAGTTGTTGAGTATTTTAAAGGGTTTTATTTTCTAGTCAAAAGTTAATTTTTCTCTGACCCTTTATTCATTAGTAAAATATCAATCAGGTTACATAATTTGGAAAACAGGAAAAATATCAATAATACAGAACACATTACAGTTTGCATATAAGCATTACATGTAGTTATGAAAATGTGGCGCAAAATATCAGTCAAAATTCTTAAAGAGTTTCTAAGAAAAATAGTCTTGCAAAGCTAATCAATAATTAAATAGTTGGCAAAAATCTCCCATTAAGAGAAATAAATGCATAAGACAAATAAATCTTTTCAGACCTAATTAATTAGTCAAAGCATAAACTTAAAGTTTAGCATCTAATTCTATCCTGATCCACTGCACTCTCTGTCTGTCTGTGTCTAAAGAGGAAAGCAGCCCCTCCTTCACAGGCCTCAAAGGAATGTGGCCTGAAGTGCCAATATATGACGTGGAAGCAAGAAAACTCCCCCTGACTCTCCTCGGACGCCCAAGGCTGCACCCGTGACGATCTCGTTCCTAACCCATAGAATGAAGCAAAGCCTAAGCCAAAATGAGCAAGAAGCCAGCTGAGCTGAGAACGCCAGCCCCCATCCAGAGAGGACAGTATTTATACCCTAATTATTGGCAGAGTACACAAAGATGTAGCATCTTTCAGTAAAACCTGTACGTGATTGGTCAGTCATGATGGCATGAGTTCTCACTCCCCTGACTCATTCTAAAAACCTGACTTCACCAGTTTTAACAAAAGAAGCGCAAATGACTTAATACATTTTATATGTTTGCAACATTTACTAGGAAAAATGTTTCATTCTAATTCATCCTTCCTTCCACAGCGTAGTCAGATGGACACTTTTAACTAACACTGGTACATTGGCAGAATCACAAGAATGTACAGTTCAAGCTGTCCTTGACTCCTTTAGGAAAGCTGCCACAGTCTGCGCATGCTCCCTTCTCATTAAATTGCAAGCCATAGCCTTGATGGATTCACAGGCAGCCATGTTTTGTGTAGGCCCCAAAAATAAAACAAACACAAAGATAATATTAATTTCATGTAAATCAGCCCATTATGTTTCCCACGTCCATTATTAATTCACACACATTATAAAAAGAGGTGTTATTAACTGAAAATGTTTATCAAAATATGCAACAAGTCAAAGTCTATTAAGACAGGAATAATATATCTAGATTACATGGATGAGCTGGGAAGAGAAAAACACATTCTATTAATCTTCAAAGGTAAAAAGGACACTTTTTCTCTACATTGCAAAAAACACATGTTAATTCAGCAAAAGCATTTTCAGACTGAAGTGAATAGGCCTCCCTTTCATGTTTTTCATGTGCCATGTTTTTAACCTGCACCAAAATGTGCGTGGCAATTTAAATGCAGCCTGTCTGAAGCACAAAAAATAAAACAATGCATGACTGCAGATGAAATCTGCTCCATCATGACTGGCCAGAAGATCCCAATTATTTATTTATTTATTTTGTAAACTTTTTGAATGCATTTATAAAAAAAAAATAATACATATTTTGATTCTGTCTCCCCCACATGAGAACATATCAGAAAGTTAAACAAAGCAATTATTTATTCTTTTGTAGTTGAAGAATGAAATGTGTACATAGCTTTCAACTGGTTTTAGGGTGTTCATGGATACTAAAACATAAGACATGGAAAGTATGTTGTAAATCACTCCTGCAGAACAACTTGTTTGTGGCACATTTCCTTTTCTGAGGAATATCTACATAACGAGTTATATCTGCCACAACACAAGGATATGCTTCCTATCCTGCACACTCTATGGAAAATATCAGTGAGTTACAGGACATCAGCAAATGTTCGAAATTGGCAAACTAAAATAAAGCCATCAGTGCATGATAGACAATTCCTGTCCTGATTGCCTCCTCCAGCAAGAAAACTGGTGTTGTCAATCTCTGAGTTTTTGCATGAAACTTCTTGAAATGTTATGTCTGCTCTGCCTCTCTCATGCAAGAACACACCAGTGAGGAGGTGGGGTTCGTTATTAATGTATTTGGGCTTGCTGAGTTTACAGATACCACATGTGTAGTGTGTGTGAAGGATGGCAGAGCCCACAGAAGCTAATATAGTCAATGCACATGAATGTAGAAAGAACTGTCATAGAACATATTGTTTCTCAGAATATTGTGGAAAGAAATATCATCTGACATAAATATGATGGTCTAGATATAATGCACATCCAATTATGTGTAGATATTAACTCCTACTGGGACATATTTCTGTAAGGGATATTTAGAACATGATACTTATGTCAGATGATCTTCTGACCATGATTTTCAAGTACCATATCGGTGGTACCACATCACATTTGATGATAGATAACAACTGTAGGACTGTACCCAAACACAGTAAGCCATATATTTCCCAATTCCACACAGCGAAAGGACCATTGATAGTTGACCACCCATTCATGAATGACTGGCCAGAAATCAACAAATTCATATTGGAGTGTTGTGTTTTGTTTCCTCTTGAAATTATTAAAACCTGATACTTATGGTCAGCTACCCATGAGCACATCGCTGAGCAGGGCCGGACTGGCTAACGGGCGTTTTGGCATGCTGCCGAGCTGGGGGATGATTTCATTGATGGGGACCTGCGTGTGCTGAACGAAATTCGTTTTGCTCTGTTTATTTCGAAGCACAAGCAGATCTCCATCCACGAAATCAGCTCCCAGCTCGGCAGCATGCCAAAATACCCGGTTGCCTGTCCAGCCCTGATTAGATATCAATCACAAAACGATAGCCAAACAAACCAAAACTAGGTACTTGTCACCATGAACATTTATGCTCTTGACACTTTTTTTTTTTTGGTGCATATTTATATAGAGCGAACTCGACCCGAAGGTTTTGGAGCGCTTTACATGAGCACTGTATTTACAGTACACATTCAGGCACGGGGAGAATAAGTGATTTGAAACAAAATGTTGCTCTTGAGCAAAGAGACAATTAACAATCAAATTCAATCATACCAATTAATCAGTAAATGTAATCAGTCCAAATAGACACCCAAATTTGAAGGTTCAAAGTGATATATCCTTTATTTATTTTCTTTGTCATAAATTCAGCAAATGATTCTCAATGATGAATTGGTGTAGTTGACATCACCAGATGTAGCCAAGCAGCCGACGCGTGTTTCGTCTCGGGAAAAATCACCCATCGACTTCATCAGGTTCACAGCAACAAGAAAAATACATATTTGCACTAAGTAACAATACTCCAACTAATAAATATATCTATGTTTATAATATATCTTATGTTTATTTTAATAAAATTTATTGAAAGTAACATATGTTTCATTTTTATTAGAACCATTTTTATACATTGCATTTTTCATATATTTTAACAAAAAGGCTTTCCAGTTCGCATTTAAAATGTCATTCTTTATGTTTTTAATATACTAAAAATATTGTAAATATATTATGTTTCATTTATAATAAATATTTTTGGGCAGATATTTCAAAAAATTCTAAGACTTCTTAAAACAATTTGTTCATTTACAATGATCAAACTTTTATTTTAAAATCAAAATGGATACAATTGTTTATATATTTATTCCATGGTTTTTTGTAGTCTTAAAGTCTTTTCTTTCATTTCCATCACTCCATCATTTTTTTTACTTCTAGCATTATTTTGCAGTCTACATTCATCTTTTTTAGTATGCTAGCAACTCTGCAGATTAGAGATCCCTCTCTGTTTTCCAGTAAAGCTGAGTCTAATTTCCGAGTATTTTCTAAGGATAGTATGTGTGGGATGAAGTGTTAGATTGTTAGGTAGTTTAGTACTTTACTTTTAGTGCAATTTTTGAATGACAGCTAGCATAGCGCCAAATTGTAACTATGCATGTGTGTATGGTAGGCCTAACATGTTTGAATTTTTTATGTATTTGTTTAAAAAAATATTTTTTATTAAATAATTTTAGACATTTACTTGTGTTTTCCGATTTATGTTGGATATGTATTTTTTTAAGGGTGTTTTTTTTTTTTACAGGTGTTTATATCAAAGTGGAGCATATGTTTTTCAGTGTTGGCTGTGTTTTGTGTTTTAGAAGGAAAATGTTGTACGGATTTATTTTTACAAAATCATTTTTTTCCTTTTTTGTCTTTTTGATTGATTTCCTGGTGCATAATGTGTTTAGTTTTCTATTGATTTTCAGGATTTTAATCGTTTCCCTTTACCATTGTTCTTCGCATGATGCAACGGTGTGATATGTTTGCTAATATGTTAGTGTGTTCCATGGAATTTCATACATGGCATGTACTTGTTCTACTTAATCATAGGTATATATTGCTGCTACTATCCTGTTGACAGTAGTTGCTATATATGTTTTCACTTATTATAACAACTTTTGTTTCTGTCTAATAAAATACAATAAACTATGGCTTTTTTTTAAAAGAAGGATTTCCGTTGATTTTAAATATTTGAGTTGAATAGATTACACTTTTTGTGTTCATTGTTAGATTTTGTTGGGCAATATTTTGAACCAATTTCTGGTGCAGTATATTTTTATCTTGGATGTTTTATTATGTATGGAGGACTTCATCTAGGAAATTTTAAGTGCATTTTTAATATTATTTAATTGCTGGGTGGGATTCATTTATCATATTGTGCTGGTGTATGTTTTATTATTATGTAACTGTATTATTATATGTTGTTACATATTGTAGTATTTTTTTGCTAGGCACGTTGTATTTTATTGTACAGTTATTCAGCTATTTTGAGAAGTTATTTTTTATAAATAATATAAATATTTATTTTTAACATTTTTATTAATTCTTATTAAAATTGTATTGTTATAATATTTTTGAGATTTGTAAAAATAAAGTTATAGTTTTATAACATACAATCATTTAAATGAAATGCATTTTATATTATGTTTGAGTAGATTTTGAGTAGCAGTTGTTTTTCGTAGATTTTTTAGGTCTTGCCTACGCAGCGCCCATGTGCTGCTTAGGAGGGCCTTTAGCTGTCGCTCTGCTCATTTCAAGCACACACTCATGCTTGTAGTGGCTTCCATCTTGCGGGAGCGAGCAGTGGCGTGCCACAAGCACGAGTGCAGTGCTTGAAAAATGAAGACGCACCACTCCCGGGCTTGTTTTCTATAGACAGCTTGCTCCTCATTGGCTGCATTACGTCGCTGTAGTGCCCGTAGTGGTGGTTCTCTCTCTCCTCCACTCTCCCTGATCCACTCTCTCCTGCTCCTTTTGATCTCTAGACTGTCTGCCTTCCTGTCTATCTGTCTAATCACCTCTGTTATTTTCTCTCTGTTCCTCTCTATCGGCCTCCTTCCTTCTCACTATATTACCTTCCATATTATACCTTTCCTCTATCGGCTCCTGTCTGTTCCCATCCCTCTCCGCCTTCTCTCAACACGTATTTCTCTGTCTTTTTGTTTCTCTTGCTCCCCTCATTCTATCTCTCTCTTTCCCAAAGTATCTTTTCTCGGTTCCTTTCATTCACACTTTCAGTATTATTTTACATCACTCACTCCCTATCTCTTTCACTCAGATGTTTCTCCCTCAATCTCCATTTTACCGGTGTTTGATGGTCTCGCTCACTCCTCTTCTCCAAGTTGCAGTCTCATTCCCCTCTCTCTCGAACTCTTCCTATCTTGCCTCGTCTTCCTTGCTCGTTCTTGCTCCACGCTTTCCTGCAGTCCTCTATACTTCTATTTTTCCTCACCTTTCTCCCAATCACACTCCTTCTCGACACTTCCTCACTTCCGGTTCCCATTCAAGTACTTTTTCCTTTTCTCGCCTACTTTCCCTCCTGCATGGTTCCCGCTCCATTCTCATTCCCCATTCTCTCCCCCTCCCTGCTTTCCGCTTTGGCTGACAAGTTCCGGAATGATTGAGAAATGGAAATTGTAAGCGTGATAACAAGTGAGACTTTGCGGCTTGTTCCTGTGTTGTGAGATCCAAGAATAAAAAACACCTTATAAAATCCTAAAATGAGTGAGGCATACCCCGAAAGAGCAGGCCTTTTCACTATACAACACCCATCACCACACATCCCTTCATCCCTACTCACCCCCACACCTTGGCCTCCACATCATATTCCCTTCTACGTCACTCTTTGACCACCTGTGACTTTTCAGTAAATTAGGCTTCTCTTGTCACCCAATCTGAATCCTCTTGCCCTGAAACAGGATACCACACAGATGTGCCCAGCCGAGGCAGGGGATTAAGACATGGCATAAAGTGTTCCTGGGAGAAATAGCTTGTAAGGCACTCAGCGCTTGTTCCAGGCCCTGTATACTTATTGTTTGCGTGTTCATGGTGAATATATATCTGATCAGCTCGGAGCCTGGGGCACCAAATGATATATATTTCCTCCCATCCCAGTGGGACGTCCAGCATCCTATGGAGAGGAGGGCCCCCGCATCCCACGCGCATTGCTCTGACTGAAAAACAACAAGGTTACAGAGGCAGTTTCTCAGTTTTATGGGCCCTCGGCTGTTTAATATCAAGCCTCGGAAGTTCATAGATAGAGCTGTCACTCTGCCCCATTCTGGCTCCTTGTACGAGACGCTGGCGCCGAGCCTCGGCTCTCTCTCCCTTACTGGGTGTACCCTCCACCTCCAGGGTCCCTGCCTACTCGTGTTCCATGGGAGCTTGAGGTGACGTGAGGCTACTTCACCCCCGACCCTCACTCGTTTTTCATGTCACTCCTTGGATCGGGAGATCAGTGTCTGATATGTTGTCTCGTGACGTGCTATCTTTCTTTTAAAGTAATCATGAAGTGAGACTTTGTTCATCCCCCCGAAATTAATGACTTGGTATCTCCAGTGCTTGAAGTGGAAAAAGAGTAGTGCAGGTACTCTGTAACAGGGTACCTGCTTGTTTCTGAGAAGTGCCGGTACTCTCCAATTAAAAATATCAATACACTCTTGAGAAGAGCTGGTACTTTCCCCCTCGAAATAAAATAGTGCCGGATTCAATGACAGCCTATTAACCATTTTAATACTTAACTTCTCTATAACATAGCTTACAAACATTGGCAAAGCTAATAGATCTACCCAAACACTTATAAGGCCCCAAAGGCCCCAAAGGCGAGACCGATTGGCTATGCCAATGCTTGTTTTTAGTAGTGTTCTGGCTATTGTTTCCCGGTGGGGTAGGCCTTAAATATTTATTTTAGTTATGTTGCCACTTGCTTTACTGTTAGCATTTGACAACTTTGTTCTTTTTTTTTTAATAGTTGTTCCTGGAACCTGTACAGTGAAAGGTGACTTTATGCAAGTACTTCTTGGGTGGAATTGGGACACCCTAACACTGTATTGTTAATTTTTGCCTCTTGATAAATGCTGCTGTCATAGACATTCCCCTATGGAATGTGAAACTTAGGTTGGCATCCGCATTCTGACCCATGCAGGTGGCCAAATCAAATTCAATGTAATCTGTAGGTAATGAGAATTTGTTTTTATTTCTTTGGTAGCATACAGATTCTATTATCATGTTGTAGTGTTTGGTTACTTTTGTGACAGTGATATAGGTTAAAGATATTACTTTTGTAACTTCATGTGCAAATTCTGTATTTGTGGCAAATTCTATACTAAGGGGCCGATTCTGATCTCAGTCGGAAGGGCACCGAATCGGGTTTGGCATTTGAGGATCCGATTCGGAGGCTGGATTTCCGTCTGAGTCCGTCTGAGTCGTACACGGGTCCGGACTTCTCTGTCCGAATCGTTTCCGGGTCCGAACCGCTCCGTACTACTTGGTCACAAGCAAACCGTGGCATGCAATGGAGACGTTTCACGAGCGAGCGAGTACGATGCTCGATTCAGACAGCCGGATCAAGTCGGAGCGTCCGGTTCGCAATAGCTCCCGGAGTTGGACTTCGGGGGTCCGCGTCAGACCCCCTGTTACGCCTTATGACTCGGACACAGGGGGAGACCCATGGGTCTCCTCAACACACAGGCAAGTACAGTGCAAATGGCACCGGCGCGTACCCACTGTCGGGGGGGCACTTGCCCGCGACGTACCCATTCAGTCAATGGGAGCCCATGTACGTGTAGTACAACCGGCTCCCATTGACTTCATGGGAGTCCGACCGAACTGAGTCCAACGGCATATGGCAGAAAACACCCTGGATCCGGCTCGGTCAGAGTACTTTCCGACCCAGATCGGAATCGGCCCCTAAGTGTAGCTTTTTTTCAGTGCTTCCATATACTTTGATTAAAATGGTTGCTGCACACTTCTATTGCTGTGTGATATTGTTGAAATCATCACTTCTTCAAAATCAATATTGAGTTTATGCGGATTCTGATTGTTTGATTCTGCTTGATAAGTGTTAAGAGTTCATTATATATTGTATTTTGCTTGTGTGGCAGCAGTACATATATTAACAGGACATTTGTGTTATTATATTGCCAATAAAAAGTATATATGTGGGTAAATGGTGGTGGGGACGATTTAAATGGGATGTCCATCATCCATGTGTTGCACTCTGTTAGGATTAATACATTTTCAGTCACATAGGCAAGGATTCTTTGTTCATTATTTTCATTGTTGTTTAGTATCTTGGTGAGTGTATGGTGAGTGTATGTTGGTTGTTAGTATATGTTAGTTTTAAATTTTGGGGCATTGCTATCACTGGGCATGTTCTTGTTGCTCTGGATGTTTCTCTAGCTATCCTCCTTGGTCTAGTTATTGTTCTTTTTATTTTTGCTATCGCAGGGAGTTCTTCAGGAACATAAAAAATTATATTATAAAGCATAGTCCCTGTGAGCTCTTGTGAACTGATGCTTGCTACTCTTAAGTTCTTCGGTACATTGCTTTCTTCAATTTCAGTCATGTTTGAAGGGATATTGGATTTCCACGTACTTTCAACAACATCTTCTTCAGGCGTGGCCCTACCATTGCAAGTACTGGAGTAATATCTTGTGCATTTCCAAGGCATTTTGTTCCACTAGAAGTGCATTGTTTACTATAGGTGTATACCTTATAAGCTAGTAAGAGTTGTTTCCCCTTTTGTGAATTAATATATGTTGCACTTAACAATATTATATCTAAATGCTATAGAATGATTAAATGTGTGTTCTTTTTATGTATTTCATTTATTGTTTAAATAAATGGCATGATATTTTTATGACATCTTTTACATTATTGTCAGGGTCTGCCTCTCTGCGGCATTCGACACGGTCATGACCAGTTACTGTAGCGGTAGGGGGACCTCAGCATTCAGGGCACTGCGCACGCCTGGTAAACTTAATTTCTCAAAAAACGTTCTCAGAGGGTCCAGCTGGCAAACTTAGTTCCCAACCCTGCAGGTATTACATGTGGAGTGCCTTAAGGCTCTGCACTCTCCCCTCTGCTCTTTAATGCCTATTTGCAACCTTTGATCTAAGCATTAAATCATATGGAGCACCGGATATATAACTATGTCAATGATACTCAAAGTATCATCCAAATCGATAATTTACCATCGGCACATACTAGGTTACAAAATATACTAAAATTTACGGTTAATTGGATGTCAACAAATTCACTAAAGATAAACCCGGACAAAACAGAGGTGTTAGCGATCACGACAATGTCCAGCCCTTGAAATGACCTTCTTTGGCCAAAAGAGTTAGGGCCCTCTCCTGAACCAGCGGAGGCTGTGAAAAGTTTGGGCATTCACATAGATGCCAAACTTTCAATGGCAAAAGAAGTCTCTTCAGTCGTTGGTACTTGCGTAGGTCAATTAAGACAACTGCGGAAAAAATCACGACTCCTGACCCCGGCCACTCTTAGATGGGCAGTATCAGCTATGATCCTGTCGTGCCTGGATTATAGCAATTCGTTGTATGCTGGCCTCCCTCAACAACTGTTGGCCAGACTACAAATAGTCATGAACGATGCGGCAAGATTAATTTTTTAAAAACCTAGACGAGCGCATGCTACACCACTGCTACGTGAGCTCCATTGGCTCCCAATCAGGCAGCGAATTATGTTCAAGGGCCTCTGTACCACCCATAAAGCCCTGTACGGGCAAGCCCCAAAGTATATTATGGAACGCTAAGTTCCTTACATTCCAGGCAGGACCCTTCGATCAGCAGATGCTACCCTCTTGGTCTGCCCTCGCTTTAAATTACCTGCCTTGGGAGGGCGAGCCTTTTCCAATGCAATTCCTGTGACCTGGAATAACTTGCCGGTAAACTTGCGCAAGGAATCAAACCTTTTATCCTTCAGGAAAAAGCTAAAAACTATACTCTTTCGGGAGGCCTGGGGTATGTCCTAGTAGCTCCTGTTCTTTTACTGAACCAGTGTTTTGCCCTCTGACAAGCGCTTAGAGATCCCTGGGTGATAAGGCGCTTTATAAATCTAAATAAATAAATAAAATTATTAACTTACATTTTTGGTGTTTCTTATGTTTTGTGTTAGGTGTTGTTTTAATGGAGGGCTGTTCTTTTTCTTCTTTTCATTATTATTCTTTTTCCATGTTTACTGCTGATGGAGTGAATTGTTTGAATTATTTCAGCTTATGTTTATTTGTTTTTCTAATATTTTATTGCTTATTTTCGACTCAAAAAAGGTTTGTGACTAACCCATTTGTAGATGTTTTATTTGTATTTATTCTACTTGCATTTTTATTTTGCATTTGTTGTCAATTTTATTTTAAATATCTACATAGATTGGTCTTCCTTTTATGTTGTTTGGTCTTATATTTTGTTGTTTTGGTATCTTTATATAGGAGATGCCATTGTTAAATGATGGCTAATTTAAACTTGTGTCTATGATATGCTAAATGTTTATATATTTATGCTTAAATTACATTAATTTAGTACTTACTTTGTGACTTTAGGATCTTTTTTCCTGAGAGTTTTGCAGCCTTTCTGTCTGTTGCTTCATTTCGCCACAGTGCCAATTTCCAGCAGTGGAGTTTTTCTACAGCAGTTTGCTGTATACATTTTCGTTTCATTTTTATAGTGTATTTTCATTGGGAAAGTGTTTTTATTTGTTAGCAATTTTCAAGTTGAATTACATCTGTTGCATGGTTCATGTCATTTGTTTTCATTTTTGAACCTTTTTATACATGACATTACTGGTTTTTTTATTTGTCTTACATGCTAATAAATATATGTGTAAGACATATAAAAATAAGTTGAATTTATTTTATAACATAAACATTAGCTTCGTTCATTTTTGATATATTGTTTGTTTTTATGGTTTAGACCATGTTTTAATGTTGCCTAAACTTAATTTTATTTTCGCTATTTTAGTATCTTATATATTTTAATCAATATTTGTTTTTTGTATTTTATGCACATGATGTAGATATTAGAGATGTCAATATTTTTAGACAAAATTTATCTCTCAATATTTTTAATCCCAATAGTGAAGCACCAGTACAAATAGCCCATGCCATGAAACTATGGTATTATTCCTTATTTGACTTAAAACTTCAAAACTGATGATGAAATGTAGCAAAATAATATATTTCACAGTTCTGCAATCTCAAACATCAGTGGGTGTTTTCACCATCATTGTGTTTTTCTCCGGAGTGACTGGCCAGAAGATCCCAATTATTTATTTATTTATTTTGTAAACTTTTTGAATGCATTTATAAAAAAAAACTAATACATATTTTGATTCTGTCTCCCCTACATGAGAACATATCAGAAAGTTCAACAAAGCAATTATTTATTCTTTTGTAGTTGAAGAATGAAATGTGTACATAGCTTTCAACTGGTTTTAGGGTGTTCATGAATACTAAAACATAAGACATGGAAAGTATGTTGTAAATCACTCCTGCAGAACAACTTGTTTGTGGCACATTTCCTTTTCTGAGGAATATCTACATAACGAGTTATATCTGCCACAACACAAGGATATGCTTCCTATCCTGCACACTCTATGGAAAATATCAGTGAGTTACAGGACATCAGCAAATGTTCGAAATTGGCAAACTAAAAGAAAGCCATCAGTGCATGATAGACAATTCCTGTCCTGATTGCCTCCTCCAGCAAGAAAACTGGTGTTGTCAATCTCTGAGTTTTTGCATGAAACTTCTTGAAATGTTATGTCTGCTCTGCCTCTCTCATGCAAGAACACACCAGTGAGGAGGTGGGGTTCGTTATTAATGTATTTGGGCTTGCTGAGTTTACAGATACCACATGTGTAGTGTGTGTGAAGGATGGCAGAGCCCACAGAAGCTAATATTGTCAATGCACATGAATGTAGAAAGAACTGTCATAGAACATATTGTTTCTCAGAATATTGTGGAAAGAAATATCATCTGACATAAATATGATGGTCTAGATATAATGCACATCCAATTATGTGTAGATATTAACTCCTACTGGGACATATTTCTGTAAGGGATATTTAGAACATGATACTTATGTCAGATGATCTTCTGACCATGATTTTCAAGCACAATATCGGTGGTACCACATCACATTTGATGATAGATAACAACTGTAGGACTGTACCCAAACACAGTAAGCCATATATTTCCCAATTCCACACAGCGAAAGGACCATTGATAGTTGACCACCCATTCATGAATGACTGGCCAGAAAGCAACAAATTCATATTGGAGTGTTGTGTTTTGTTTCCTCTTGAAATTATTAAAACCTGATACTTATGGTCAGCTACCCATGAGCACATCGCATGAGCAGGGCCGGACTGGCTAACGGGCGTTTTGGCATGCTGCCGAGCTGGGGGATGATTTCATTGATGGGGACCTGCGTGTGCTGAACGAAATTCGTTTTGCTCTGTTTATTTCGAAGCACAAGCAGATCTCCATCCACGAAATCAGCTCCCAGCTCGGCAGCATGCCAAAATACCCGGTTGCCTGTCCAGCCCTGATTAGATATCAATCACAAAACGATAGCCAAACAAACCAAAACTAGGTACTTGTCACCATGAACATTTATGCTCTTGACACTTTTTTTTTGTTTGGTGCATATTTATATAGAGCGAACTCGACCCGAAGGTATTGGAGCGCTTTACATGAGCACTGTATTTACAGTACACATTCAGGCACGGGGAGAATAAGTGATTTGAAACAAAATGTTGCTCTTGAGCAAAGAGACAATTAACAATCAAATTCAATCATAACAATTAATCAGTAAATGTAATCAGTCCAAATAGACACCCAAATTTGAAGGTTCAAAGTGATATATCCTTTATTTCTTTTCTTTGTCATAAATTCAGCAAATGATTCTCAATGATGAATTGGTGTAGTTGACATCACCAGATGTAGCCAAGCAGCCGACGCGTGTTTCGTCTCGGGAAAAATCACCCATCGACTTCATCAGGTTCACAGCAACAAGAAAAATACATATTTGCACTAAGTAACAATACTCCAACTAATAAATATATCTAACTAAAGTCGTCACGATGGAGTATAAGAACTAAAAGGTAAAAAAGAAGAACAAAGCCAACAGTCACCTGAAGTTCACCCAGTGAATAGAAAACACACTAAGTCCATATTGTGAACAGAATGAAAAGAAAAGAAGAAGTGCGAATCTCAAGATTTAAGAAACCAGAAGGTCGCCAAGAAAAGCAACATATTATCAACAATATTGATGTCTAAGTTCCAAGCTCCCGAAGGCCTAGTCTTATGACCCAAAAAGGACAATACGTTCATTTCAATGAGGAGCTAAATATTGTATCACTCACACAGTGGATACTAATATCAAGTGACAGAAAACCCGCTTCCAGTACAATCCAAGAAGATAATGGATCATACAAAAATATATAACACTCACCATGAACAATTATTTGATAATATGATCATGACATTCCAGGTATAACCTGTCTGAGGTCCCATACAGTATGGGTCTAGAAAAAGGAGAACGGCACGAAAAGGACACAAAGTTTTTTAGTTTACAGGACAATTACACCCCAGGTTTCAGTCAATATTTGGATTCCAACATTTCGAAATGGTTACGAATAAAAGTATTCCATTTCAGTGTCACTACGAAGTAAACACCATAAAAAGAGAGGTGATATTGACCACTCTTAGTGGAGACCATACGTTGTAGTCCTAAACACAAGTAAATATATATACCTAAAAGGTAGAGATTATTCATTCCATGTGCAACATACAATATTCTGCAAAGTGTAGAGCCAAACACCTACAATAAGTAAAAGAAATAAATAGAGATTGCTCCGATTGTAAAGAGCATTATCAAATATCAAACACAGAAATCTATAGTGCACATAGTATTTATATTTATACATAAACCAACGAAACTTATTCTTAGCAGCACTAAAATCCTAAAACTCCAAGTTAAAGCCAATCACTATTTCTGGAAAGACCAGCTATAACGATTACCTTAAGAAGTACATTTATTCTGGTCCAGCAGTATCCGGTCAAATCACATCTGAAATTAAAATTAAATAAATACAGATTAATCGGACAAAATAATTCAGAATTGTATTCCTAAAAAGATATTTCATCACGCACCAAAAATTAGTTCCAAAACCAAATGCAGTAAAGAAAAGAACATTAATTAGATATCCTAACAAGAAACATAATAGTGACACCTAATTTAAGATATAATTAGAATTCTAAAGGCATAGTGAACGTAATATATTCAAAATCAAACCTTATACGTTAAGAGGGCATTTCCAATACCAAGCCATCACAAGTCCCAATATATACCCTCATTCCTGTTACTCTCGGCTTCCAAACAACAGTCGGACAATAAAGTGAAGAGCCTTTTTAAAAAAACACATGACCCATTCTGAAATATAATTCAGATTCAGCAAGCATCGTATAAGAAGCAGAATGTGCGCGAATATATAAGACATATGTATTATGTCTAGAATCGTGTGAAATACCTAATTGAGAGCAAAGTATAAGGAGATATATAAAACATTCATATGAAATACTGATCAGGCGCAAAACCCGGTCCATAACAATAATCAGACAGCAGAGTAAAAACCATTATAAAAGGTGAAAGGCATAATCTGCTCATAACAAATAACCTTACCCGGTCCCGGAGAGTACTCCCGCCATCATCAGCACCATAAAAGTAAGTAAACCGAGCCTAAAGTGCGGCAGGTTTAAGTAGCAAGAGCCGGCAATCAATATCCGGTATATAGTGATAGAAGACGGTCTCCCTCATTTACGCTCCTATAAGGCGTGCGCCAACTTAGAGCAGTATAATGCTCGAAAGATAAAACAATCATTAGGCACGAATCCAAACAATAAGGTGACAATAATGCTTCATTATCACAATTTTCTAATAAATCACGCTTGAAAAACACTAGAGTTAGGAGCGTGGCTAGTAGCCAACGATGGCGGCGGCAACCTAGAGGGGCTCCCGATGTAGGGCGGCATCCCACATTAATCCGCAAGTGAATCCGACAAATATTTTGCTCGGAAGAGGCGCACCGGGTCTGGTGACCGAGCGGCAACCGGAGGAGCAGTTCTGAGCCAGCGGCGCTCCAGCAACCTACGGAGAAACGACGCGAAGGGAGAGGCCCAGTGTCATCCGGCGGACTGCGGGATGAAGTAGAAGCGTAGCACGAGAGGAAGTAAGGCATCGGTGGGTGCCGATTACCGGAAGTAGGGGACAATCGGCGAACATCGCCAAAAAGCCCGGGGAACCTCGCGATCCACCAGAGTGATCTGCGGGAGGTCGAGCTGCTCCGAACAACTGCGGGAGGCAACGAAGGGACAAAGCAGCAGACGTCGCAGCACCGGTGTTGGCGCCGCCATTTTAAGAGACTGAGACATCCCGGGAAGGATAACGAGTGAAGGCGAATATTGGATCCCCGCGTTGGTGACCCTGCGGTGGCACAGTTCGAAAACTCGCCGGACATGGTGGCAGGACGCAAGGTGTGTACCCCCCGCTGAGGGCCTGGTTACATCATCTGCTCAACATAGACTGGGCGCGGCAGGCATTGGACTGTCTGCTGCACGCAGTGAATACAGGCGGCCCCCCTATTGGTGTAAATGCGGCGGCGCTCTGCCGCATGATAGCAGACGGGGCGGATTTGATGAGGCACGTACTGGAAATACGGAGTAGCGGCCCACAGCGCATCTGCAGGCGCCAGCAACTGGCAAGTACATCAGCTCGAGGGTGCAACTGGATGGACGAGAGGTTGGTGGGACATTGCACATCCTCCTGCTTTGGACATCAGGCCTAGGTCCCACCCGGGTCGCACTGAGAAGCAGTGGGTTGGGTGCATTATGTCAGGCGCGCCATGGGGGGAGATAAAAGCCGCCCAGGCGCCAGGAACATCTGGAGGGGCCCTACAAGAACAGACATTGACCACGGCTGTTAAGTCGGTAAACGTGCGCATACTAGGGGATGCTCTTAGCACCCGACACTTAGGGGTGGATACGCGAAGACCAGAGGGTAGCACAGAACCCAACCAAAGGCGCAAGTGGTATCCCACCTCCCGTCGAGCAGCACGCCCCTTGGTGACGAGTAGCATCCTGGGCCATAAGCATGGCGGGCAGAGGCCCCAAACATAACTCCACACAAGCCAAGCTTGATAAATTCGCCTATGATAAGCAGACTCCCCCCCTGACAGAACAACGCAAGTCCACGGGGAAAACGGCAGAGATCGAAGGGGCTAAGAAGGCCACGCTGGAGGATGTACTAAGCGCCCTAGCACAGGTACAAGCGACGGTGGGGGCGACGGCGACCGAAGTAACCCTTATTCGCGCAGACCTACAAAAGATGAACGAAAGAGTGAAGCACGTCGAAGTTGTGACTAAATCCTTAGTGGAAGACGTGTCTGAGCTACAAGTGGAAATGGGGAAATTGCAAGCGGATAACAAAACACTTAGAGAGAAGCTGGACGATCAGGAAGGGTGCTCCCGGAGGAACAACATCCGAATATTAGGAGTGCCGGAGTCAGAAACCACAGGAGCTATGGACCTCTATGTAGAGGATATGATCAAAAACCAGCTCCAACCCAAAGGTCTCTTGCACTTCTTCTCTGTGGAAAGGGCCCACAGAGTGCCAGGAGGGAAGCCGAAACAGGGGGGCCCGCCGCGGCCGATATTAGCGAGACTCTTTAACTTCCGTGACCGTGACGCCATTTTGCAGGCGGCTAGAGTGGCGCCGGCCATCCAAATTCAGAAATCTAAGGTATCCTTTTTCCCAGATTACACGGCAGAAGTATCGCGGAGAAGGAGGACTTTTCTCGAGGTTAAAAAGACGCTGCGAGAAAAAGAACTGCCCTACTCAATGTTGTTTCCAGCCCGGCTTCGGGTAGTAGCTGACAAAAAAGTCTTATTCTTCGACACCCCTGATGCGGCCAGGGACTGGCTTGAAGGATGGCGCACCGCAGGACCTCCACCCAGAACTCATAGACCAAACCACGGACACCGCGACGACAGCAGGACCGGATCACAGACGTCAGGCAGAGGAGGCGCTGGCAGATCACCGACACAAGAACTTACTGAGGCCGACGGAGGAGAATAAATCGGAACGTCCGGGGCGAAAATGGCCGCTGTTGTTTGCTAGTTGAACTAATTACTTTGCAGTCACGGCTGGACGCTGGCCTGGGTAGCCCGGACGAGTGCAGGGATGCCGCCTGCCTGGGGAGACGCTCTCCCCCAGCACGCAAGTACTCTGGTTTTGGGATGGGTAAAGCACTCTGCTCAGTTGGGGTGGCGGGCAGTTGAAAGTCCGTTAAGCAGGGAGGCAGGGAGGGGGGGAGAGGAGGGGTTGTTTTGGAATTATTAGAATTCCACATGTAAGGTCAGGATGTACTGTTTTACTTCTGAGCTGTTAGCAATAGTAAGGAATTCACAAATAAGGTCGAGATATGATGTTTTACATTTGCGCCACTTAGCTCATAGGAAGGAGCAAAGGGTTCAGGTCACGAACCATGATGGGCACACACATGACTACATAACTACATATGGCGGATGACCCGATACGTAGTGCGGAGGGGGTAGAGCCACGATCACAAGGCTCCCCCCTACGAATACTGATGTGGAATGTGAGAGGCCTGGGAGATAAGGTGATATGCGGACTGGTATTGACCGCACTGTAGAGGCAGAAGCCTCTCCTAGCACTCCTGCAAGAGACACACTTGACGGGGGGGGGCATCCAAAGCCCTGGATAGGAGAGGGTACAAAATGATAGTACATTCAGAATTTACTTCAGGATCTCGGGGTACTGGCATTTTAATTCAGAAATCCTCACAATTCATTCCACTAAGCACCAAGACTGACGGACAGGGGTGTTTTGCGGCCCTGCAGGGACAGTGGGAAGGGAGGCTCATGAACCTAGTTTCAGTATACATCCCCCCGGCGCTCCACTCAGTGAAGCTCCCGGCACTAGGTGAATTTTTATTGACCCTACCCGAGGGAGATGTCATTATTGGAGGAGACTTCAATGCCACAATAGATACGCAGCAGGATAGATTCCCGGCAATGGCACTCACTGGGGGACCTTCCCGCCTCCAACGATTCTTGACAGCTATGAGTCTAATCGATATATGGCGACATGCTCACCCTCAGGAGAGACAGTACACCTTCCACTCCACTGTCCATGGCAGCCTGTCGAGAATCGACTACTTCTTAGCGCTGGGCGATGGTATACAACACGTAGACGCCATAGACATTCATCCAAGGGGTATATCAGATCATTCCCCAATCACCCTCACAGTTTCCACCCAAGAGAAGTCTCGTACACGAATATACCCCGTACATGCCGCGTACTTTAAGGTCCCTGAGATTAGGAGAGCCCTCAAAAAGGCGACAACACAGTACTTCACGGACAATGTTGCCTCGGTGCGCTCCTCGGAGGTGCTATGGGAAGCATATAAGACGGTGCTATGGGGCCAAGCCATAAACTCGATCACGGGCTACAAAAGGGAGAAGACAGCCGAACTAACCAGACTAGAATTGACACTGTGAGATATGACAGCAGCGCATGAGGCACACCCCACACCAGACACGTCCCACGCACTACACCTCCAACAACAAATGTACACGGACCATGTTCGTAATCAAGTTAAGGGGCAAATAACTGACACACAGAATAGGATTCATGATGTGGGGGACAAGGCGAGTAAGATGTTGGCATGGCTGGATAGGAAAGGGGGGAGTTCCAGAGGTATCCTACAAGTGAGGGACGGACTAGGAGAGGTACACACGAGCCCTGAACGGATAGTAGAGGCACTCGCAGCACACTTCGAAGAGGTCTACACCCCAGAGCGGGAAGTATCAGCAGAAATGGCTAGGGCGGCTTTAGAGCCGATCGAGATCCCGGCACTGCATCCTGAGACAGCAGCTGAGTTAGATGCTGACATAACTACGGAAGAGGTCCACATGGCTATACGTACACTGAAGCCCGGCAAGGCACTTGGACCAAATGGAATCCCTATAGAGTGGTACCAGACAACGCCGGAGAGGTTAAGTAAATACCTACTGGCTATGTACAAGGAGTGTTTAGAGAAGGGCGTGCTTCCACCAGAGAATGGCCACTATAGTAGCAATCCCCAAACCGGGGAAACCACCAGAGGATTGCTCCTCATACCGCCCTATCTCGTTACTTAATGCAGAAGTTAAAATCCTGGCCAAAATCCTGGCTACCCGACTTATGCCACATCTACCCGACCTCATACATCCAGACCAATCCGGATTTATGCCTCACAGAAATACGGCGCTGAATCTATGCCGAATGCACGGGGTGCTGGCAAGGGCGGAATCGATCCCTGAGCAAGCGGTCATACTGGCCTTGGATGCGAAGATGGCCTTTGACCTCGTAGAGTGGAACTATCTGTTTGAGGTCCTTGCCTGTCTGGGTTTTGGCTCCAAGTTTATAGCATGGGTTAGACTATTGTACACTGACCCGGTTGCCCAGGTGGTGGCAAATGGCCACATCTCGCGAACATTCCCTTTGGGGAGAGGCACCCGCCAGGGCTGCCCCCTCTCACCATTACTCTTAGCAATCGCACTGGAACCATTAGCTACTTTGATACGAACAATGCCACTACTGAAAGGAATACTCTGGGCGGAGGGCTGGGAGGACCGGCTCTCCCTATACGCGGACGACATGCTGGTTTACCTAACAGACCCAGAACATGGGGTGCCGGCGCTCCTGACTCTCTGTGATAACCACGGCAAGATATCGGGCTACACGTTAAATTGGAATAAATCGGTGATGTATGTTTTGAAGGGGGCCCTGTCCCGACACTGAGTGCAGATTGCCCCCTTAGGGCAGCTGGCTCTTCCTTTAAATACTTGGGATTTCATGTTACAAGGGACCCAATGGAATTTAAGCATAAGAATCTGACGCCTCCCCTGGAGTGGCTTAAGCAGGACGTTAAGTTCTGGGCGGGTCTGCCTCTAACGCTGTTGGGTAAAGCGGCACTTTATAAAATGATGTCTCTGCCCCGCTTCTTATATATACTTGAGAACACGCCATATCCGGTGGCACCAGGATACTTCAAGAAGATAGTGGCACTGGTGTCAAGTCTTCTATGGGAAAACCGCCCGACACGCATTGCGCAGGCCAAATTACATAGGGGATGGTTTGACGGGGGAATTGCGTTGCCTAACCTGAAATTGTACTACTGGGCAACACAATTGAAACCCATTAATCAATGGATACATGCTCCGCAAAATGACCCGGCATTCCAGGCAGATAGGGCGCAGATCGGCACAAATTGCCTGCTGGCCCCGATGTACGACCAGCGAAGAGTGCGTAAATTGAAGGGACCCACGAGACTCACTGCAACGCTATGGCACGCAGCAACAGCGGCACTAGGCTGGAAAGGGAGAATAACCAAACTTACACCACTGTGGGACTCCCGCGCCCTAGGTAACCTGCGTAACAGCAGAGGCTTCTCCCATTGGGATACTAAAGGGATATCTACGGTGGGTGACCTATGGGAAAAGAGTGAGGTGATTCAATTTGACCGATTGAGGGAACTATACGACCTGGGGGTGAGGGAGTTGTACCGATATGTTCAGATACGACACGCATTGCTCGCTGCCATCTCCCCTGAAATGGAGGTGCCAGAATCCTCCCCGCTTGAGGATCGCCTCCTCACAGATTTCATGACCGACCGTGCGACTTCACTTACATACCGCAAATTACTCAACAACTTGTCAGACCCAATGACTCCATTGAAGGAGAAATGGGAGGGTGACGTCAATGCTATGGACGAACACGAATGGAATGAGGCGATGGCTTCACCGAAAGAAGTTGGCATCTCTGCGAGACTAAGTCTCGTTCAGCTTAAAGTCTTACATAGGGTATATTACACAAGGACGACACTGCACCGCATTACACAAGGACGACACTGCACCGCATTCACAGGAGTGGTGTGGCTCACTGGTTAGAGGCGGCAGACCCGGAAGCAGAGGACGGCCCGGGTCCAGGGTTCTATTCCCGACGCGGCAGGGTCTAGGACCACTGTCAGCGGACTCGATAATTCTCGCCTCGGTGCCTACTCTAACCAGAGATCACACTCGGCAACTCTGGGCATTAGCTTGCCTCATCTCCACAACGGCCCCCCACATACGCCGGGGATGCCTGGTTTCACCTTGGAGATACCCAGTAGGGACCATCTCACAGGGAAAGCCAGGACGGGTTCCCCAGCGGTCTACAGCGCAGAGATACTCCTTCGGGAGTTGATTCTAGCGCTTTAGAAACCCACAATTAATTTAACACCCCTATTGCCTTCGTGGATGTGGGGAGGAGGGCACATTCTTTCACACAATATGGGATTGCCCACGTATCCAGGAATACTGGAGACAAATAATGCGGACTATATCGCAGACATTAGAGACCTCCCTGGTTCCCGAGCAACAAAGATGCCTGCTAAATATATGGGACCCCAATGATTTGTCCAGGCATGGTCAACTCTGGGTTACTTTAGGCATGATAATAGCTAAGCGAGACATTGCGCAGTGCTGGGGGGCGGCGGAAGTACCAACGAAAACACAATGGTGCATGAACATGGACAGGGTGATGGTAACGGAAAGGGTGGTATACTCTGGACAGGCCTGTCCAGGGACATGGAATAAAATTTGGACTCCATGGAATGTATACAGAGGGGAGATCTGTGATCCCTTAATGGAGGACGATCAACCAACGTCGGGAGAGGAGGGGGAGGAGGACTAGCATACTCCAAAGGTGTCACAAGGGTAGGGAGATCACGGGTCACGAGGCAGACCTAGGATTTAGATGAAAAGGAGTGGAGGGAATAGAAGGGGGAGACACCTAGGGAGCTACATCCAGGAGAGCCCACTTACTCCTATCATTACGTTTCTGTGCAGACTCTGAGGGAATTGATATAGGTATACGCGGTGGGAGCACTTCTTGACACAGCTAATGCGGACAATGACTAATAATGGACGACCGCAATGTGATTTCCTAATGTTTTTTGTTGTTGTTTTTGTTTAAAAATAGAAAACCAAAACCTGTATAGATCGGCATACTATTGCGAACTCTGTGCCTTTTTTATTTATTTTGTAGTTACTACTGACAAAGCAATACACCTAGTTTCCAGATTTACCCTGTTGAACTGTAACTATAAGAATGTGATTGCGGCTGGCCCCACGGGTTGTAGGCCAACGGCTGTGTGAAACTGGAAGGTGCAATAAAGTTTTTTTTTAAAAAACACTAGAGTTTCAAACCAATAGCCATAACGATGTATATATGGGCAATCAACATATTACTTCCAAAGACTGGAGGTAAAGCCGGGTAATCTGATTTAGGTACACTACAAATGCTCTGTCTTCTTAAAACATATGTCGGGATCATCAATTCTATATTCTGTATTGAAAGTCACCAGTAAATAAGCATTATCTGCCTTACCACTGCATAAGGTAAAACCTACAAATAACCAATCCGCATTAGAATATTGATACAAAAAGTTAAGAGAACTCCATAAAGGATATGGGCAGTCCTAATGTCACCCAATATGAAGAATTATTTTGACAGTTATCAGACGCGAAAGAAAGGGTATGTGATGCAAAGTTAACATCTCATATGTAACGCAACCCAGTAAAAAGGGTCAGAGAGCAAAATAATGTGTAGCCCAATGCTACCCAATATAGAATAATAATACACATAAAGTAGTTGGAAATAATTAGAAAATCACAGAAAAACTCAGCAAGGCAAAAGAGAAGGGATACAAACAGTCTGCCAAGATTGAAACTCCATTCTCCTATCAAAATGTCATGTCAATAAAAAGCAAATAAATGTACAATATTGATATACATTTATCAAATTGCAAACACCACATTACTGGGTCTGTCTCAATGCAATCGCAAGTGTACAAAAACATGAGTGTGATGATATGTGCAAAAATATCGCATGGAAGAGCGAAAGGGCATAGTCAAGGTATCATTAAAAACACTTACTTAACAATTCCAGAATTACATCCTCAAACATTATCGCAACATATAGATGTACAGTATGCCTTCTCCTTCTATCATATTATACAAATCACACCAATTAGGCAAAAATCACATCAAGAGAGCCGTCATTTGGTTTAGATCAAGAACAGTACAGACACATGTGTTAAGTTCATACATTAAAAAAATAATGGAATTCATGATCAACATTAATTCCGCTCTCTGGGCGTCGTGGCGAGGAGGAGCAAGATGGCGGACAGAAGCCGCCACGGAGTAGCAGCAGAGTGGAGGGTCTCCTCTTATCTACAAACAAGGATTACAAAGATTGATTCTAAATCTTTGCCCTCGGATACTAGAACTGAATGAGGGCATGGCAAAGTTATAACTAATCGGACACAAAGAACTTCGAAGAGAAAGAAAGAAACAGAGATAACATCTGACCTGATTTATACATGCTGGTGCAAGGGAGCGGATGTGACGACCACTCAGAGGACGAATTTGGTGGCTCCTGCAGACTGCCTGACTGCCTACCTGGAAATCGGTCGACCGGTCAGTGCTCAGCTGGTTGAACCTGCTCCTCTCGATTGCTTCCATCATGGTTTCGGTGGACGTGACGGAGCGGGTGCAATGATCCAGAAGAGAATGGCGCACCAAAGAATCTCTCGAGGGGCACACGCGCTGGCACGAATGCCGCCATAAGAGAAGTAAACACTTCCGACTGAGGGGAAACTGTCAGCGACAACGGAGAAAACTAGCCAGATATTAGGTAAGCCGCCGACACGAATGCCGCAGCCCGTGAAATCGACGGAGCTGCTAACTGTCAGCACGGGGCAGGAGGCTCTTGGAAACAGTGTTCACGTAGCAATGATAGATCCTGGCAACATTGTTACCATTCAACTTGAGACGGAGACTGTCCGCTCCACTGCTAGTGCCCCCGGGACTACTTCGCCGACTGTGGCAGATAAAGCAGTTACATCTTTAAAAGCAGATTCCAGGGACCGGAATGCTATTGAGATGGCAGAGATTCATGATTCAATAACAATTCAGGTGCCTGAAACATTTGAAAATTTGGATAAAAACACGAGCAGGCTGTCAGACCCCCTTGAGTTACTTTGTGAGACTAATCCATCAAAGACATTAAAATCATTAACAGCAGGAGACTCTCCCACAGCAACTCTTGCTGAGTCCAACAGAACAGAGTCAGTGGCGAAACTGGGTGCAAAAATGTGTCAGGCTATAGATGGCATGATAGATGAAATTGGAGTAGGGGAGGATTCGGGCTCTGAGGAAGATTTTGAAGAGCTAATAGAAGATACAACCCGAACTCCTACAGTTACAACTAAATTGACTGGTAGCAGGAAAGGAAGGGGGAAGGTTAAAAATAAAATATAGAAGATAACAGGGGGAAAGAATACTACTACGCCACGGGGGAAAGCTATCGTGGATAATAGTCGCCTTCGCAAATGGGTACAAGCAAAGGGCGGTGTTAAGACTATGGCAATGCGACTCTCAAGTACGAGCTATTACGGATACTAACCTCATAATTGCCCACCCAATTCTCTCGATAACTGTGCCAATAACTGGGCCTACTACTATGCCTAATATGCCAAATAGCCGTAAATTGGGCACACAAGATGGAAATGAAGCTATACTCTCCGTGTCAGCGGCAGCTATAGCTCCTGCTCCCGGGGTGGCTCACGCCAGTCCGAGCTCCGATACAACTGAAGCCTTCATTCAGCTAAAATCCGGGGCGTGACTCAGGGGAACCAGGAAGATACACCGTCTTCACTCAGTTTGATATTACAACCACTAAATGATCACAGACAAGAAGCACAACAGCATTTTTTGCAGCTGAGAGAAGACAATTGCAGAATGCAAAATTCCTTGCAGGAGATGGCAGGTAAACTTGGGGGATTGACTCAGGAGATCACAGAGTTGCAACAAAGGGTCCTGGGGACAGAAGAACTCTCGGCTCACACAGAGACTCTTGCAAATAAACACAAGGCTCAGATCGCGAACATGCAGTCCAAGCTGGAGAACATGGAGAACCGGCAACGACAACATAATCTCAGACTTTTTGGAATTCCGGAAGGGGCGGAAGGAGCAGATCCGAGGGCATACATTGTCCAATTATTCCAGAAGGCATTTCCTGATTTCTCCGACTGGGATTGGGACTCACAGCTGCAGAGGGTCCATAGACTTCCGATAGTTCAGAGGAACAAAGGGGGCCAATATCCTCGGCCCTTCCTGATATATTTGGGCAATTTCTTATTGTGACAGGCCGTTTCCTTGAAGGCTAGACCTAATTCTCCTGTAACAATAGAATCTGTCACTTTTTTTGTAAGATCTGACTTAAGTAAAGTCCCAATGGAAAAACGATGGAAGCTTTCTTACAAGAACCAGCGAGTTTAAAAGTACTTAAGGGTAGCCATACATATTTCTTCACGGACGAAAAAGAAGCTGAGCAAGCACTGGCCAAATGGCATTCTGAAAATAAAGATGAGACATAGAACAATGATTAGTAATAACTTTGTGGCTATAAGGGCTATGACTGGTCAAGGAGTTTCTAGCTAGACTAGCAAGGATACCAATGATTTTTTTTCTTTCTCTCTTCTGTTTTCTTTCTTATTTCTTGTATGGCGCTTTCTTTCTTCTCTTTATCTGTTCTAATATATTTTATTCGAATTAGTATAACGCACAATATTTTCAATCACTCAAATCCGTTAGGTAGAATTAAAGGTGAGGTGTTGACCACCACTGTTGCGACTCTGTACGGCTGCCCTGACAGCGGCAGCTGGTCATAGAGGAAGATCCTCCTCTAAGGGATAAGGGGAAGGGTGAGGGTTGACCGAGAGGGTCACGGGGTTGTTGGATTCCCGGGGGGCAAAAAAAACATTAAAAAAACAACGTGAGAATAAGATGTGTAAAATATTTTAATGAAAAGATTATCCTGGATATAAGGAGCAAGGAAGGGGGTATTAAATTACAAAGAAGCATCGGTTGAGTTGTTTAGCTTGGAACGTGGCAGGCCTGAATAGAAGAAACAAAAGACAACTAGTCTTTGAAGAGTTAAGAATGTATAATCCTCAAATTGTTTTGATTTCGGAGACACACATTTCTTACAAAGATCGGAATCTGTTAAGGCAACTAGGCTACGATGTAATAACTTGCTCAGAATTAAATGCTTCAATTCGCGGAGTAGCCATTCTTAAACAGAAACAGTTCAGAGCCGAAATTATCAAAACAGCTTCAGACAAAGGGAGAAAATGGGCTATTGCTCAATTCGTTTTGGAAGGCTGTAAATATACATTTTGTGTTTTATATGGTCAAAATATAGATGATCCCTCTACTATCGATCGGGTGAACATTGAGCTGCTGGGTTAGGATGGAGAATACGTAGTAATGGGTTATTTTAATTGCATCATGAATTATGGTATAGATACCACCAGACGAGGAGCTTTTCAGCGGATGCGCAGGTCACGTGCTTCTATTAGAGAAATGGGGCGTATACATGCTATAAAGGATGCTTGGCATGTATTACACCCAAACATAGCAGGCTATATTTATTATTCGGCAGCACATAAATTATGCTCTCGTATAGATCTGGCATGGGTCTCAGATAGGATTTCGGAATCAAGCATTATGGAGATCTGCCCTAGGGTCACTTCTGACCACAATCCAATTAATCTTTCCTTCAATATATTGCAAGAAAGGAAAGGACCGCAGCTTTTCTCCTTCCACAGATACTTATTCTTAAATATTGAGTTTGTAATGCAACTTAAAAAACACTTGAAAGAATTTATTGAAATAAATATTGATTCAGCCTCACCAACCGTGGTATGGGATACTTGTAAAGCTAGTATAAGGGGCTTTACTCAGCAATTTGTATGGAGACAGAATTCTGAGGTTAAGAAAGAAACTGAGAAAACGTTTGCGAATATACTTTCACTGGAAAACCAATTAGCTGAGGCGCTACTCAAGGGCTCAACAAAAATAGAAGAATTGGGCTATAACTTGGTATATCTAAAATCTGCCTTAAAAAGCACATTTAGGGAAAAAAGCATTGCAAAATTAAATAAATGCCATCTATCTCAATATGAGAGTGGGGAAAAATAGGTAATATCCTGGCATATAAAGTCACAGATGATAAGGCCAAGACGCTCATAAAGATAAATAAAGGACCTAATAATCTGATTTACAATCAGCCTGGGCAGATTCTGGAACAATTTGTTAATTATTATAGAGAGTTGTATACTCCGGAAAGCTGTCTTGATATGATCAATATACAAAGATATTTAGAAACCAATGTAATATGGGGAAAATGCTGGATTTGATTTATTAACCGAGGATGTTACGATGGAAGAGATTAAACTTGCAATTACTGCTTTACCATCTGGCAAAGCTGCTGGAGAGGACTCAATATCACTGGAGCTATATACGTTATGTATGGAAGAGCTACTTCCACTTTTTAGTCAGGTAATCAGTGGTATCGGAAGGGGAGGAAAAGCTCCCAGTTCATGGAATACTACACAGATTGTCTATTTAAAAAAAAAAAACAGCTGATGAGTGTGGGTCTTATAGACCCATATCACTCATAAATACTGATGCAAAAATATTTGCTAAAATTTTGGCCACTCGTCTGGCTCCACTAATGCCTAATTTGGTATCCTCCCAGCAACATGGGTTTATGATTAGTAGGGACACGACGGCTCATATAAATATGGCCGTAACAGCAGTCGATGTTGCCGAGACTCAGTCATCCCCACTCGGTATGATACTGTTGGGTGCTGAAAAATCTTTCGACCAAGTGGGGTGGGTCTTTCTCTGGGCAACAATGATAGCATTTGGTTTTAAAGGTCAGTTTATGAATTGGATACAAGTCTTATATGATCACCCGATTCTAGAATTAACTATTCGGAGATACAATCTTCTAAAATCTTAATATCTCGTGGCACTCGGCAAGCGTGCCCGTTGTCACCCTTGCTGTTTGCGCTATCACTGGAGCCATTTCTCTCTGCCTTGTAAAATCAACCCCAGTTAGCTCCTTTTGTTTTAGGTCCGAACTCGCTTAAAATCACTGTTTACGCAGACGACATCGCGATATATACTACAGGTGTGGCGTAAGCTATGCAGGGTATAATTCAAGAGGCCAGGAGCTTCGGTGCAGTCTCGGGATATAGACTGAATACTAATAAAACCCAAGTCTTAATGAATTACACATCCTTGGTTCCAATACAGGGATTATGTAATGTCATTACATACCTACGTGTCAGAATGTCTGCTAAAGTAAGTGAAATTAATGTATTAAACTATGAAGTCCTGCTCAAAGAAACGACTAACTCATTAAAAAAATGGCATACGGTACCGTTAGGTATCACTGGTCGGATAAACCATATTAAAATGAAGATCTTGCCTAAATTTCTCTATCTGTTCAGGTCCATTCCACTACGTTTTGATAATACTTTTTTTAAACAATTAGACGGGATCTTTAGTAGTTTCATTTGGTGGTACAAAAAAGTACGTCGAGCAATTTCTTTGCTAAAGCTTTCAGTTAACCAAGGGGGTCTTGATTTCCCAGATTTTAGACTATATTTTTGGGCAGCCTTCCTTGGTCGCCTCCGTAGTTTATTAACCTTAGTAATGAGTACTTTTTTTCATAGATTTAAGTTAGGTGAGGATTCTAATATGTTTCTTTTTAGAATTAATGACCCAAATATTTTAAAAGGGTCAAATTCAAGACCGCGAGAGAAAGTGCAAAAATCTGGAGTGCTATTCTCGCTACTTGCAAGACATCATTCTAACACCTTAAACTCCCCCTGTGGGGTAATCCAGGTCTTTCTGAAATTTTCCATGATGGGACCGGTAAGCTTTTGTCTACTTTGGGGATAAAAACCCTTGGGGACCTCCATGATCATAGGAGGTTTATGACTTTTGAAACATTGAAGGCCTTATTTAATCTAACATAAGGCATGCGGTTCAAGTACTATCAGATTCGCGATTATCTTGTTCATAGTATGAATCTAACAGACTTCTTGGACTCTGATATTTGGAACTGCTTTTATGCGGTCAAGAATAAATTATTGATCAGTAATGGATATAGAAGTCTTAATTCATACAAAGCTGATGATTGTACAAGACTAGCAGAGAGATGGAGTGTAAAGATGGGCACTAATATCACTGCTCATGTTATCTCCGCTGCTTTCAGCAGTATTAATAGATCGGTACATTCTGCTAGCTTAATATTACAGCAATATAGAACAATATGTTTACTATATTACACACCAGAAAGGATAGCGAAATGGCCCTTAAATAATTCCATTAGTGACCGGACAAAATGTCCAAAATGCGACCTAGCAGCGACTGATTTGAAACCTATGTTTTTTTCTCTTGTCTGCAACTAATGGAATTTTGGCGAGGAGTGGCTCAGGTGTTGACGCAGAAACTTGATAGATCTGTATCTTTCACAGCATTGGAGGTAATGCTAGGTGGGCAGACTGCTAGTACCCTTCAGAAAGATTTAATAACCATTTTTCTAGCTTGTGCCAGACTGACTATAGCCCGGGTTTGGATTTCACGAAGCCCACTGTCGGTGTTGGACTGGTGGTCGCTGGTTAGAGAAACATATGATATGGAATCCTCACAAGCTAAAATGAGAGGAGCTCAATCATTATGGAAACTGGAAAAGATATGGGGCACATTTATTTAACACTAGTCTGAAATGTACTTTGTGTTGCAAATTTGTATTTAAAAATGCTTTTTTTTGTATCCTGTCTAATGATAATTCTGGAAAAGTATATCTCATATCCTTGCTCAGTTGGATTTAATATATTTGTTGCTGGTTTGTATTTTTTCTCATGTTGTCAATAAAACCTTTTTTTTTTAAAGCCTTTAATTCCACCTACTCTACAGCTCGAAGCCTCAAGATCCATCGTGCTCCGCACTGTCTCAGTTTAAGCTCTCTGTCTCTACCCCTAGGATCATTATGTACAACTTCAATGCCATGAAATTGAAATCCAATGGACTTTCTCTGTTCAGGGCAAGTTCCAACATGACAACCTATCGGATACCTACTATCCAATTCTTTCTTTAAGTGGGCGAATGGTGCTACCCACATGAATTTTTTTGCACTTACATTCAATCACATAGACCACATATTTGGTCAGACTGTCTATATGTTCATGAATCTGGAACTTACGTGAGCCATTATACTCAAATTCTTTTACCCCTTTCCTTGCCAACCTGCACATACTGCAGTTGCCACATACATTGAATCCAATATTGAGTTGTCTGAGCCACATTGTTTTTTTCTGGTGGTTGTACTAGATAGCTGGGGCTAATAATACTTTGGATAGTTTTGCCCCTTCTATATGTAATGCTCAGAGACTTGGAAATGTATTGTGCCACGGTCTTATCTGCAGTAAGTAGTGGCCAATTTTGTTTGAGTATTGTGAACAATTTATGTTACCATGGATGGTAATTAGTCACCACTCGGATTTTGGTCTTCTCATCCTTTGTTTTTTTTGTAGTAAGTTTCAGAACATCAGGGCGTTTTAGTTTTAGCCTTCTCTCCTTGGATTTCCAGATTGATTCCACCGGGTATCCCCGTGTATGGAATCTCCTTTAAATGACTCGCAAGTTAATCAGGAAGTCTTCGTCTTTACTACAATTCCTACGGGCCCTCAACATTTCTCCGTAAGGAATCGCATTGATCTGGCTCTTCGGATGGGCACTGTTAGCGTGCAGTAAGGAATTGCATGCTGTGGTATTTCTGTACATTCTGCTCTGTATTTTCCCATCACATGAAACAATTCCAAGTCAAGAAAAACAATCTTATTAAGATCTGACGTCATAGTAAATGTTATGTTGTAGCTGTTTTTGTTCATATGGTCAAAGAATTCTAATAAATCCTCCTCAGTGCCAGTCCAGATGAGTAAACAGTCATCCATATAGCGATCGTAATATAAAATATATTCCTGCCACTAAGCTCCTGATGGGCCCCAGATATGCCCCGCCTCAAACCATCCCATAAAGAGACAGGCAAAAGACGGAGCAAATCTGGAACCCACTGCGGTACCACAGATCTGTAAGTACCACTCACTGTTAAAGAGGAAAGCATTGTTTTTGAGAATTAACCATGACATTTCAATAAGCATCTCAGAATGCTCCAATAATTCAACTGGACGTCGAAATAGGTAATATTTGAGGGCCTGTATACAATGCTCGTGTAATATATTTATATACAATGAGCTCACGTCCATTGTAACAAATCTCATGCCCTGATCCCAGGTTAGGACATTCAAGATGTTCATTACATGTTTGCTGACTCTTACGTAAGATGGAAGATTAGTTACATAAATCTGTAAGAATTTATCCACGAATTCAGCAATCCTTTCTGTCGGCCCCCCAATCCCAGATATTATTGACCTGCCCGGTGGGGCATTCATATCTTTATTGATATTTGGGAGCGTGTACATACAGGAATATCGAGGCTTATCCATCTTTAAATACAAAAATTTCTCATAAGATAGAAGACCCAAGTCACACAATCTCTGAAGCTCAGTATTAATTGCCCTCTCAAAGGCAAACATAGGATTGTTATCAAGCTTTCTATAATAGGTCTGATTATTCAACTCTGACATGATTTCCATATCGTATTTAGATCTATCCATTACAACCATGTTGCCCCCTTTGTCTGCTTCCCTCACTATAAGATCAGGATCTCGGGATTTTGGTAGGTAGTTGTTTTTAATCATGTGTTTGTCCAAATTGTCTATCTCCATATTCAAAATTTTGTGGAAAATGTCAATGGTTTTTCCACTAGCAAGTTGTGGAGTCCATCGTGACTTGTTTTGAAGGCCACTATCAACACAGGTTAGTACAGTGTTCCAAATCAGAGGCCACATCAGAAATACTGATGGGTGCATTGACATCCTCATTCCATGATAGCAAAGTTGTAACATTAAAGACATCATGAATAGATATATCCCCAGCAATCACCTCACATGATTTGGATGCAACAGGTTTTGGATTGTTCTCCAAAAACTTTTTTAATTTCAAATGTCTTACGAACTTGAATATGTCAATCTTAACATCAATTACACCATACATCCATGTTGGACAAAAATTCATCCCTTTCTGAAGCGCAGTTATTAGATCTTTTGATAATGTTTTGCTCGACAAATTAATCACCTGTACTTCTCCCACTTCCTCAGTATTCATTGTCTGTTCTTGTTCCATGATCGTGTTTGTACCCTCAGATTAAGTGATTTGCCCAGAATCACAGGATGTGGACGTGACCCAGAGGCTCGAACCCTGGTTTCCAGCACCAATGTTGGCAATCTAGCTGATGGACCACATCCTCTCCCCTCATGCTCTTGACACTTGGCATAGTGTCAGAAGTTGAAGAGTTTTTACCACTGCTGGTTAGTGCTGTACCAGCCTACAGTTACTGTGGAGTACCAAGAGATTGAAAGCTTGTGAAATGCTTGTTGCTGACATTTTATACCACAGCTAATGCTTGTAATAGACATGAAACTATCCAGCGATGAGTGCACCCTATCGAATAGCGCAGGCCTGTACTGTAAACTAAGATAAATCATAGATGGATTGAGTACCATAAATGTTTTATGCCCCTCTTCATCTCTGATGAAGAAGATGAGAACTCAAGAGCTGCAAGTATGATAGGAAAAAATAAGATAAAAATTGATGCAATGAACTCTGATTAGCAAGTAACAGTATGCCTCTGTTGAAATGGTAAAGATCAATCAGAAGTGTAGAACATGAGGGGCCCAAACAGCAGAGTCACAATGTTTTTCAACTGCTTTGATTTGGAAAGAAAGCTTGCTCCAGCTTCTAAAATCATACTTTGAGATCTCACAAGGTGGCCTTAGCTGTTAAAGATAAAAGGTGAAATACCAGTTGCCATTCGTTTTGCTCAATATCAATACCCATAAATTACCAATAAGTAATTTAGTAAACATATTAAGGCAACAGCTAGGAATAGCCATGGGGAAATTACATACTTTGAAAACAGCACCTACATAGGTTTCAGCACCAGAGTAATAAAAAGATCCTAAAATATAGAAACTGCCTTGAGAGTGACAATTGTCAACTGCTTGAGTGAGCTTAGTGTATCCTAAAAATGTATACTATTTAAAGTAGGATACTTTATAAGATCATGAGCATTACAACTAATTGTTTTGATAACGCATTAACCGCAAACCACTAGATGCACTGGGAGGTTATGCAAACTTGAACTAGCGACCATAAGGCTATTATCTGATAGACTAAGGGCCTGATTATGAGTTTGTTGGTGTGGGAGCAGGGGGCAACCCGCCGCCCTGCTCCCATACCACCTAACCTCTGCACCAGCCGGCTGGCCAGCCGGAGGCCACATTATGAGTTTTCTCGTGGTCTGGCATGAGGTCCTTTTAAAAAGGCACTGCCATGGGTACGTCAAAGCCCATTCCTGCATGGCATGGGCTGTGCAGTCCATGCTGTGCAGGAAAGGGGTTGCATGCGGAGAGGGTGACACACTATATGCCCCCTGCTTGCATCCTCAGGCCAATCAGGGAACAGAGGCCCACTTAGTTTCATCACCTCCACTGATTTCATGGCAGGCTCACTGCCATGAAATCTGTGGTGGTGAGGAAACTTGTAATATGCTTGGCGGTGCCGCAGCGGCACCACCAGCATATTGCAGCCCCCAGCCTGCCGTACCACCATTAGAGATCACGGATCCCTGGCGGTTGTGGCAGTCCTGTGGCAGTCGGACCGTCGCAGTTTTAATACAGCGGTCAAATCACTGGTGCGGCGGTCCCTGATTACCACCGCACCTCCACTGTCCTATGGACCGCCAAACACATAATTAGGCCCTAAGATATTTGTATAAGCGATTGAGGCAAGCAGAAAGGATACCAAGTGCATGTGTAGCCTCAACAGAGGGTAGTAATAGGATTAAAAATTAGCAGGTAGATTCATCATGGTCGCGATTTGCGAGTCCTTAATAGCGATTATTAAGGAATCGCTATTAAGGACTCTCAAATCGGGATTCATGTAGAAATTGCAAAATAAATTGCGATTCCTACAGCCTCCTTATTTGCGATTAGCAAATTGCTAATCGCAAATAAGGAATAACTCCCCATTCATTCCTATGGGCCTAAAGGCCCATAGGAATGAATGGGGAGTCAATCCTTATTTGCGATTAGCAATTTGCTAATCGCAAATAAGAATGCGATTTCAAGGGTGCCAGGGGTGTCCAAAGGACACCCTGTAGCACCCCTGAAATGGAAATGTAGCCTGATGTTGCGCACACACATGTCCAAAGGACATGTGTGTGTGTAACATACTACTTAGAAAAATGCACTAAAGTGCATTTTTCTAAGTTTTTGCTATTTACCACGAAGTCAGACTTCGCGGTAAATAGCGGCCGGAAATTGCGAATTCGCATATTTTAAAAGTTTCATGAATTGCATTTAAGGAATCTCAAATAGAAATTCCTTAAATGCTATTCCTCGCTAAAATGCGAATTCTGTAATAGCGATTATTGCATTTGGGATGATGAATCCCAAATGCAAAAATTGCGCTCGCAAAGGGCCAGATTCTGAGAATCTGGCCCTTTGCAAGCGCAATTTCCCTTGATGAATCTGGCTGTAGGTTCCTAAACTTGAGGAGGAACAGGCTTCAGTTCAGTTCAGATCTGCTAAAAAGTCAAAGATGTGTTAACAGGGGGAAAAGTGCCAAAGAGCACTGGAAATCCCAACGGAAATTACATTGGTACCCGCTATTGCTCAACGGGCACTATAGTATTACAGAAGGGGCTACAGTAGTGCCAGTGTAATCACTACAGAGAGTTCCCTTATTTGCATGTCGACCTTATTTGCAACCCAAGGAATGCCATTGGCCTAGCGCCCGTGTCATTTTATAGAAGCAGGCATGGGGCAAAAAGGCCCACACTGATTGTGTGAAGTGGCATAGAGCCAGGACACCCTTTGAGGATGCCCTTTGGGAGCATCTGGGATCCCCCAGACACCATCCCAGAAGCCGACACAGTCACAAACTGTAACTGCCTGCGAGATGGGATCCCTGTCCCCTCTTAACAACAAGGTCAGATCTGCTTCTATTGAAAGAAGGAGCTGCAGTTTCAAACCACAGCTGTGTGCGTAACTAGTGTACACCCTCCCAAGCCCAGGAGACGATTGCCAGTGTTCGCACCTGCACTGGGGATGGTGCATTTATGTACGAAATTGGGCGCATGATCCTGGCTTGTGTTGGATTCACCGAGTTATGGGTACCCCATGGGCAAACAGGGTCAGCGTGCTAGTTCCACACTTTAGTGCCTGTAGTGTAATTCTCTTTCCCGTCCTTGTATTTCTGCCCCGAGTGTTCTGGCCATGTATGTAGTGCTTGAAAAAAAATTAACAAATAAGATAACACTTATCTATTTTGTGTGTGTGTGCATAGGAAACCAGTCATCATGGTATTAACAAAAATGTAAATTTCACAGTAGATAACGTGGTACAGGTGTTTTTACAAGTAATTCAGGATTTATTTGTGCACAGTGAGAACTGTAGTTGGCTGGTGCCAATAGGCAGAGCTTTCCAGTATGATGTTACTGCTCACATTCGATAACTATGTTTTTCAAATTCAACCTTCGGCTAATAGGGACCTATTGGATTTTTTACTACAGTGCATTTTTTCGCTACAATGACCAAACTGATGTCATAAATATTTGAAACGTTTACTCCAGCACGTAATATACTATAAAGCCTTGATTGTGGAAGGTCATTTACTATGGAATTTGGCGAATAAAAATGTACCTAAAAGTTAGAAAAGAAAGAACCATCACTACTTTGAGATTTGAGCTACGGAGGCTAGTACATGCAACACGGAAATCACACTTAGAGGAAATATTTGAAGCAAAATTTGCACCAAGGTTTACCTGTGCTTTCTGAACTCTACAATAGATTTCCATGGGAGGTTGCTCAAATGTCAACTAGACCAATACAACAGTGATGAGATAATACTCTATGAATCAGTATAAGTAGAAGATTGTCGTCATCTGGAATAAAATTAAAAAACTAACTTATCTATTAATGCCCAAGGAGGGAGGCTGAAAAATACTGGGTCTGGACTCACCAGTTCCAGACAGTAATTGAACCCCTGGACAATGCAATAAATAAAGTGCGTCCCTTAGAGGTAGAGAAACCATGAAGACTTGGATCTATTTCCTCAAAATTATCCACTTCCATTTACTTCCTGCTGTGAGCCGATGGAAAATGGGGAGTGGGCCCAATGCTGGTCACAGAGTGCCGATCATGTTGTATGGAGGATGTTGTAGCAGGGCAGGTTTAAAGGCTGAGGGCGAGCATTCCAGGTTCCACCATTGCTATAGGAGGTGAGGCAGGGGTGGGGCAGGCTGTGTCTGTGGTCTCTGTCAACAACTGGATCTGAGAATAATTTTGTCCTGGGTAGATTAGCACCCAGTAATACTGGAGATAGTTAGCTCACATCCAGAAATAAACGCTGAGGAACCCCAGAGCTACTTTGAATTGACTGCAGTACTGTTGTGTGCTAATGCCGGGACCAACTTATGTGGGGCCTTATGTGAAGATGGTGTATGCTCCTCACACTTCAATCACTCTGTTTTATGGGACCAGCTGAATGAATGAATTAGCAGTTTTGGTCTTGGATTTGTTAATGAAATATGTTTATCACCTGTTCCCATGACATCAACATTCAGTGGTCGATGTTGTTGCTCCACCATCGATTTTATGTTGGCCTCTACTAGTTATGCATTCAGACTTTATTCTTTTCATGTATCTGATAATTAACTTAGCGACCACTTTCCGCTCTGTCTCACTGTCACATTGCCGCTTAAGAAAATTGCAGTTACTAACAATAGAGACCGATTGCTAGAGAATCTATCCATTGCTAGCACTAACGGCTATTCTCTACGTTGGGCAATGGTGAACCAAACAGAGACGCTTAAACAAATTATCGTTAAATGCATTACATATATAGAGACATGCCTTAGTGAAGATACTACTCCTGCTGTATTACTAGTGTCCTTTCAGAAGATAACTAAGGCAATTAGGGAATCCCCTAGTAGACAATATAAGAGCAAGAGGGCCCAGAGGGGGTGGTTTGATTCGAAGTGTACACAATTACACTCACTGTTAAAAAAAGAATTGCACAGGAAACCAAGGAATGTTACAGACGTCATGAGAGCTAGACAGGCCTATAAACAAGTGCTCAACGATAGGAAAAATATACTAAGGGCTGAGGCTCGGGATGCTCTTCACTTGGCTTCAGTAACCAACGATAGTGCAGGTTTCTGGAAGGCAATCAGAACACCCTTCTTATCTAGTGCTACCGGCCCTACCATAGAGTTAGCTATCCCAGAGAACCAATGGATAAAGCATTTTACTGAGGTGTATGGAAGAGTAGAAACATCAGTAGGGACTCAAGTTATAAATGATCCTCCCTACTCTATGGACTTAGCGTTCACTCTGGAGGAAGTTGAGAAGGCCTTACCTGCTAGCCAGGGCGGTAAGGATCCTGGACCCGATGGGGTTTCCATTGACCTGTTTAAATCAATTATACCTTTGTGGGGGCCCCTTCTTGTACAGGTCCTCAATGCAAGTTGCAACGCCGGATTCTATCCAACTTGGGTTGCGTCTGTAATCGTTCCTATCTTCAAAAAAGGAGACAGGAACGATCCGGGTTGTTACAGACCGATGTCTCTACTGGACTCCATCACGAAGGTTGTGGGCCGGGTTATATTAGAGCGTTTATTGGATTGGGCCGAGGAACACTCGATCCTATCCGATTTGCAATATGGGTTTCGAGCTGGACTAGGTACATAGAACAGGGTCTGAATCTTTCTTTATTGGTGGGCAAATACATGGGGGCCAAGAAAGGGAATTTGTTTTTAGCTTTTGTGGACCACTCAGCCGCTTTTGACTGTGTGGTCCACTCGAAATTATGGAAAATATTGGGAGATTTGGGGGTTGATGTAAATATTATTCATTTTCTTAAACGTTTTTATTGTGACGCTAAGGCACGCGTACGTTATGGTTTGAAGGGCGAGTGTACAGCTGCATTCCCCATTAGGAGTGGAGTCAGACAGGGTTGTGTCCTGGCTCCCTTCCTTTTTAATCTGTATATAAATGGGCTAGAGGAAGCCATATGCAAAGATATTCAGGATTTTCCTCAGGTAGATGGCCGCCCAATACCAGTCCTATTGTCGCTGATGATGCTGTCCTGATGTCACGGACACAGGTGGGATTGCAACGAGTTGTGGACAGCTTTACCCTTTTTATGAAAGATTTGGGTTTAAGGGTTAATTCCACCAAAACCTTTATTATGCGCTGTGGCAATGGTTTTAGGACTAAAAAAGATATTTTTATTGAAGGATAGAGGATTGAAGCTACTAAAATATTCTCCTATCTGGGTATTCTTTTTTCCCTGAACGATTCCTGGGTACAAGCAGTAAGTGCAAAAAAATTAGCCTTTTACGCTCTAAATCTGCACTTATCATCTTTGCCAGGAAACTTGGCAAAAGACCACCAGAGGAATTGATTAAGGTTTATAAGGCTAAATGTGTTTCTGCTGCTCTCTACGGGAGTGGAATATGGGGGTTTGCTGATCTTTCCCCTTTACAGATAGTTGAAAACTCATTTTTAAAATACATTTTAGCCGTACCGAAAAGCACCTCAGGGTGTGTCTGCCATGCCAAACTGGGTATACTGTTCATCTCTGATTTAATTAGGATAGAGCCTGTGCTATTGTGGCACAGGCTGTGGACAAAAGTTGAAACCAAATTGAACAGGGATATCATTTCAGACATATTGAAATTGGAAGGAGCAACGAAGATTCCCTGGCTGAGATATGTTCATAATTTTTTCAAGGATATGGGTCAGTTACATTACTTTTCGAATCCATCATCTATTAATGTAGTATCCAGAAAGTATTTGAGAAAAGAGTGTTTAATGCTGCTGGATACCCAGAGAATGACGTTAGAGATTTTAAAGCCCTCTGTCCTACACCATCAATTGATTTTAACAACTTTTATTATTCAACCCTACTTGTGTTTTGTCCCAGGAGCCTATGACAGATTTTTATTAACCCGTTTTAGGCTGGGGACCTTCCATAGCTTAGTCACTTTTCCAGTTATGAACGATTGGTCACATGATCTTCGGCCCTGCCCTTGTGACTCTATTTCCCCCAAACCACGATCCATGTTATTTTATTCTGTAAATTTTATTCTAGTGAAAGGCATATGTTTTTAGTTCCCATTTTAAAGAGATCTGGATTACGACAATGTTGTCCGGCATTGTTACTCTTACAGTCACTAGCCAATGAAAACTGTGTTCTAAGAATCGTATCCTTTTTGAAAAAAGTGCTTTATCAAAGGAAATCTATGGTCACTTGAATGCTCATTTTGCACAGTAACGGTGGTTAAAATTTTAGGATTGTGATTTTGTAATTTTTCCTTTCTTAATTTTATCATGTATAATATGATTACTATGGCTTTTTATGAAATTGTTTTTGTATGAAATATTTGTGTGCTTTTATGATTGCTTTAACAATCGAATGGATCACTGACATAATATCGACAGTCAAAATATCGACTTGCAAAAATATCGAGGTAAAAATATAGAATGCCAGAATATCGACTTCCTATCTACAAACAGGTAAGTACAAAAATATCGACTCCAAAATATCGATAGGAAAAAATATAGACAGTCAAAATATCTAATTTTTTAAATATCTTAAAAGTAATTTTAAAGTAATATAATAATAAATCTAAATTATTTTAACATACTTAAAATACTTAAATAAAATTAAAATTAATACATAATTAATGTAACTTTAAAAATAAAAAAATAAAAAAAAACATATATATATATATACATATTATTAACAAAACATATACAATATTTTTTTCCGTAGGATAGCGAGAGGGTTACATTTACTATTCACACTCCAGAGCGTGCAACAGTAGGGAAAACGTTGGATAGCATAGGGATAAAAATTAGTATTCCCACTCCAGAGAGCGCAACAGTAGGGAAAGCGTTGGATAGCGTAAGGTTGAAAATTACTATTCCCACTCCAGTGAGCGCAACAGTAGGGAAAGCGTTGGATAGCGTAGGGGTAAAAATTACTATTCCCACTCCGGTGAGTGCAACAGTAGGGAAAGCGTTCGATAGCGTAGGGGTAAAAATTACTATTCCAACTGCAGAGAGTGCTACAGTAGGGCAAGCGTTGGATAGTGAGAGGGTAAAAATTACTATTACCACTCCAGAGAGAGCAACAGTAGAGAAAGCATTGGATAGCCTAGGGGTAAAAATTACTATTCCCACTTCGGAGAGCGCAACAGTAGGGAAAGCATTGGATAGCGTAGGGGTAAAAATTAACTATTCCCACTCCAGAGAGTGCAACAGTAGGTAAAGCATTGGATAGCGTAGGAGTAAAAATTGCTATTCCCACTCCAGTGAGCGCAACAGTAGAAAAAGCGTTAGATAGCGTAAGGATAAAAATTATATTCCCACTCCAGTGAGTGCAACAGTAGGGAAAGGGTTGGATAGCGTAGGGGTACAAATTAATATTCCAACTCCAGAGAGTGCATCAGTAGGGAAAGCGTTGGATAGCGTAGGCGTAAAAATCATTATTCCCACTCCAGTGAGTGCAACAGTAGGGAACGTGTTGGATAGCGTAGGGATAAAAATTACTATTCCGACTCCAACGAGTGCAACAGTAGGGAAAGCGTTGAATAGCATAGATATAAAAATTACTATTCCCACTCCAGTGAGTGCAACAGTAGGGAAAGCGTTGGATAGCGTAGGGGTAAAAATTACAATTTCAACTCCAGAGACTGCAACAGTAGAGAAAGCGTAGGATAGAGTAGGGGTAAAAATTACTATTCCCACTCCAGTGAGTGCAACAGTAGGGAAAGCGTTGGATAGCATAGGGGTAAACATTACTATTCCAACTCCCGAGAGTGCAACAGTAGGGAAAACGTTGGATAGCGTAGAATTAAAATTACTATTCCCACTCCAGTGAGTGCAATAGTAGGGAAAGCGTTGGATAGCATAGGGGTAAAAATTACTATTCCAACTCCAGAGAGTGCAACAGTAGGGAAAGCATTGGATAGCGTAGGGGTAAACATTACTATTCCAACTCCAGAGAGTGCAACAGTAGGGAAAGCGTTGGATAGCGTAGGAGTAAAAACTACTATTCCCACTCCAGTGAGTGCAACAGTAGGGAAAGTGTTGGATAGCGTAGGGGTAAAAATTACTATTCACACTCCAGTGAGTGCAATAGTAGAGAAAGTAAATACTTCATATATAAATATAAATAACATAAATATTAATACCAATTACAAAATAATTAAAATATTTTTAAATTTTTATAAAATATATTAATTAATCAAATAAAATTACAATTAAAAATTAACTATTAATAAAAATTACCTACTAATACTAATGATTTACCAATTACCAATTTATTAATTTACAATATAAAAATAAATGAAAATTAGCCAGAAAAAATATTTAAAAAATATAATTACTTACAATTAAATTACTTCCCAAGCTATTCACCTATAAACACACAACCCACTACAGAAAGTAATGTAATAAAAGTAACATATTTATCAATTAATCAATTACAATAAATTACAAATTATTTTTAAATTAATTACCAATTAATAATTAATTAACAATTAATTCTAAATAAATAACAATTAATAAAATAACATATTTAATTAATTATAATTAAATTACTTCCCACCCTATTCCCCTATAAACCCACAACCCGCTACAGAAAATAAATTACTAAAATTAACATATTTATCAATTATTCAATTACAATTATTTACCAATTATATTTTAATTAATTAAAAATTAATAATTATTTAACAATTAATTCTAAATAAATACCAATAAATAAAATAACATATTTAATTAATTATAATTAAATTACTTCCCACCCTATTCCCCTATAAACCCACAACCCTCTACAAAAAATACATTAGTAAAATTAACATATTTATCAATTAATCAATTACAATTAATTACCAATTATATTTTAATTAATTACCAATTAATATTTAATTAACCATTAAATCTAAATAAATACCAATAAATAAAATAACATATTTAATTATTTATAATTAAATTACTTCCCACCCTATTCCCCTATAAACCCACAACCCGCTACAGAAAATAAATTACTAAAATTAACATATTTATCAATTAATCAATTAAAAATAATTACCAATTATATTTTAATTAATTACCAATTAATAATTAATTAACAATTAATTCAAAATAAATAACAATAAATAAAATAACATATTTAATTAATTATAATTAAATTACTTCCCACCCTATTCCCCTATAAACCCACAACCTGCTACAGATTTATATTACACAAAAAATAAAAATTAATATTAACTTACCTTAAATTCGATATTTTTGTTGTCTATATTATATCTAGTCGATATTATGTCCATTCTATATTTTTGATTCGATATTATGTCCATTCTATTCGATATTAAAATTTTCTAGTCGATATTTTGGTAGTCTATATTATGTCTAGTCGATATTATGTCCATTCTATATTTTTTACTCGATATTATGTCTAGTCGGTATTAAAAATTCGATATTTTGACTCTACACCAATTCGAATCCAACCCCTAACAGGAGGGAACCCCAAGCCCCTCTGCTTGATCCAGTGCCTGAGCTCACTCTACCAGACCTGTTCTGCCCTTTGTTCCCATGCAGCACCTTCCGAGTACATTGGGCTTGTGGCACTGTGGAAGTTGGCATTATACTCTCAATGCTCCTATCATGCTGGGAGATGAGTCCCAAGAGTGGTCAGAAGAAGGTTTCAGCAAGGCCAAAGAGGCTGTGTAGATGGCGCATGTCCCTATGTGTGATCAGATCAATTAGGCTCCATGTGGCACTTCTTGCAATCAATAATATTTGGAAAGACACCGTCAGCAAGTGGGTGGCCATCTAGTCACTGCAAAACACAAATGTTAACTCTAAGCTGCTTTAATTAAGCACGATTAGATGTCACATGTGTTAACGCGAGGTTTCTGGTCTCTAGTTACCATACCAGATCCCTAATCCTGTCGACTGAATCGTTGGTACCTGTCATTGAGTAAAAGACAATCTACTACTAGGTTAGTCAATTAGGAACTTAGACCACTCTAAAGAACCACTTACCACTGGGAAAGGTTAAAAAGTTTTAATTCAAAGCCAAAAGTATCTGAAGATACAAACATCTCAGAATAAGATTCAAAATGTATACAGGTATTAATACAAAAAGGTACTCTCTAAATATTCTCAATCGGCAAAAGGAAATTATCAAAACTATCTCAAGAATCGCTGTGAGTTGCAACCTGAGAGTCATTTACAGAAAGGAAAAGTACAAGTTAAATCTGTCCCTACACTAGACTAAGTGACATCCCTACTTAACAAGATCTTTACCTAAAAAGGTGTCAGCAGTGGTGACTTCCAAAGAAGATCACACACTTCCCTTAGTCTTTGTCTCCAAATTGAAGTCTGTTAGTTCTCTATCTGCCTACCCATCCGCTCTCTTAGGCTCCTCAGATCATCTGCTCTAACTCCTCCCCGGGGTGCTATCCCTAATACCAATCACATTTCCAATAGGCACGCCCCTTGAGACGCCTCTCACGTGGTGCAGTTTTGAGCGGCAAATCCCGTCCTGGTGCTCCTCTGGACTCTTCATTAAAGTTGACCTTGCTTCCCAGGCTTCTCTCCGTCCAAGCGGTACCCCCTAAAATTCCTGAAGACTCCTACAGGCCTGTGCCTGGCACTTCTGAACAAGGGCCTATTCATTATTTCTGATTTAAGTTCCCCTTGCACCTGCAAACAGACACTCTCTCGGTAGGCCCCAAATTCCAGACTCTATCATATCTTAGACCATAAAACATGTATAAGAATTCTCAGTTAGTGGCTAGCACAACTTTCCCTTAACAAGCACATTTTAGATCAAAGAGAATGACTTGGTCTTTTCAGGCCTAATTGATTTACATAAAGCAGGTCTCTGTCTTCTAAAACATTTCCTTTCTTTGGTTTAAACAGTATTTAACTAACACATATTACTATAATATAATGCAACACATCTATGTAAAACATATACTTCAATACTATGCCTAATAATACATTTGCACTCAAATGACATTAGAATCCACGTCACTAAAAGTGTAGCAGCATCTTTCGTTTCCTGTGAAATGCCATGTGGCCTACACATTTTCATGGTTCGCAGAATTACATTTCGTTTTCACTTATTCATTTAACGTGTGACTCCAACATCATTTTAACATTTCTACAACCTCTACATTAGTTTTCCACACTTATATATGCATCTTATTCTAATTAAAACAAACACTCATATATTTTCTCTTATATAAGTTGACACTCTTGTACAATACAATTTAAACTAACACTACGTGCTTGTAAATATGGTGTACTTATACATTTTTCAGATTTGTGCTCTCTCAGTCCCCCCTTTGATGACTTTCAGGAGTCATCACCATCAAAACAACATCCCTAAAATGTAGGATCTTTCAGACTGAAGTTGTTGCAATACCCCCACGTTTCATTGTCTCTAGAGCCTTCAGACTCTTATATTGTGTATCCTGCATCGCAGTCAGTCTTTTCTCCTGTTCCCTCATGGATCTCTGCAACCTGTTTGCTCTATACCATTGGTACAGTCGCACCAATCCCCACAAAGTGATTACACAAATCACAATTATGATGATGGGTTTCAATATGTACCAAACGATACCCTTTCCTAGGTTGGCAAACCAACCTCCAACATTACCCATTCCTTGGCCTACTTTTTCCCACACATTTATCTTTGTCAGATCCTCAATTTCATGATGAATCGCAGTAATATTTTGTATGTACTTCTCTAAAGGTTTTGAATTGTCTGGAATGTAAGTACAACATTCCTGGACCTTCAAGGCCTTACAGACTCCGCCCTCTTTGGCTAACAGAACATCTAAAGCAAGTCGGTTCTGAAGAACCATTGCTCTTATCGATTGCATCTCTCCCTCCACCAGCATTAAGGATCTAGCAGTACTGGCAGATAACCTATCTACGACTGTAGCCAATCTTCTAATTTTTATGTCATTCAGTATCAATCCCAAGAGAGGGAATGCAGCACCGAATACATCCCCAACTACCTCTTCAGCACCTAGATCTCTTCTCCCTCTTGTTGGTATTCCTCTCTTTGTCGTTTCTAAATTCTCAACATGGTATATTTTGGGGAAGACAATTGCTAAATAACATGATCCGTACCAAATATCTGGTAGCTTCACATATGCATTTCTTCCACATACAAAATATACATTTGGAATTGCTTGCATCTCCTTCAAAAAATCTTTGGAGTAGTGCTCCAATTGGAAAGCATGTTCACAACTGACTTGACCTACATACATATTCTCATAATAGGAGTAACTCCTGTGAATGCACAGTTTCCCTCGTTTCTCCTTGTCTAAAGCAATTGGACCAAAGCTACCCTTTCTTTGATTTATCCTTTCTTCCTTGGTCCAATCTGTTTCCCATTGTCCTGAAGCTTTTAGAATCTTTTGCCTCCTGTATCTAGTATCCACCTGCCCTATAAACTTTTTCTCAATTTCTGACACTTGACAAGTCAGATTATTTCTTCGGGCATGTGAAGTATCTAACGTTTTCCATGGAATGAAAAATTTCTGTAACCTGTCTTCGCACTTGTAGTAGTCCCACTTATTCAGATGCTTATAATTTGGGACCTCTGGCAATGTCGAGTCAACATTCGAGAAATAATACTCGAACCCATCTCGTCCATAGAATATGCTCAACAACAAACTACATGTGATTCCATACGTCAATGGAAGATGATGGTATCTGATACCCTCATCCACAGAAGCTGGTAATTGCATACAAACGTAGCAATTCTTCGCCTCCATGACATCAATGTATTCGTAAAGCAACTTGGCATAAGCATTTGACCTAAAGTTCCCCTGTGATTCGTCAACATGTAATCTCTTGATCTCAGCTTCTAGCAAAGCCTTTTCTTTCTCAGTGTTTTCTCCTTTTACCTCAGCAACAGTGATAGGCTTTTGTGTTGATGCTTTCTTTGTTTCTAATCTTGCCTTTGTTTCATTTTCATGTCCCACTATATATGATACAGTAACTACTAAAACTATAAGAGAAATCACTACCACTAAAAGTGTGCCTACTATGCATTTTGCCCTGCGGTTCGGGTTGCCAGTCTCCATGATCTCAAACAGTGTAGCTCTGTTTGTCGTTCTCAGCAAAGTCCCTTACTTCTTCTCAATGTTCTTTTTGCTTTGCACAAAGACTCTCTTCATTTGAACCACAATGTCTTTCTTTGAACCACACTTGGTAGCTGACAATTCTCTCCCGCAAGAACAGTCATTAAGTTCTGTAACAATAGACAACCCTAGCCCTTCTCCATCCACTAAAAGGGAAGTCCCTAATTCTTTCTTCTTCCAATCGGCGCTAGGTTATCTTCCAATCAATATTTACAAAGTTCTTTACAAAGTCTTTTTAGCAATCTGAAACTATGCGTGGTCCCAGAAGTTCCACCACTAGCTCAAATATTTCCATACGGAGAAGGGCTCCATCCAGTATTGGACTCCTTGAACAGCAACATGGAAACTCAACAGTCTCAAATATCAATTTTCTTATTCCACTCAGGAGAGGAGGATAGACAATGTTGAGTGTCAGCAGTCTTTCAACCTCCAATCCTGGCAACAGAAATCTTATTTCCACTGTGATGATTGGGTCAGTTCTGGTCAGGGTCACTTCCCTCACCCTCCCAGCTCTGCGTCCCTCGGACATCTGCAGCGAGGTAGGTCCACTCAGGTGCAGAGTATCTTCTGCTAGGCACTCGTACTCTCCTTGATCTCCTTAGACCCTCCTGCTCTTGGTCTGATACACCTTCTTCCAGATCCGAATCTTCGGATATAGGAGCAAGAGTTTCTTCTCGAGCTAGCTTCAGGCTCGGCCTCCTTCTTCTTTCAGGCCAAGTAGCTGCCCCACTTCTTGTTCTCCTATTGCTTTCCCTCCTGCTCGGTTCCTGATCACTCTGTTCCTGATCTGTTTCCAAATCACATTCACAACTGCTCTCTCCTTCGGTTGCAGCTTCAGTTTCGCTACCGCCTTGCCCTTCTTCTTCTGGATCTGCAACACTCCCAACTTCTTCAGACACCCCCACAGCTTGACTGATCCCCTCTAATGGTTCACCGTCTTCAGCTGGATTCTCATCTGTGAGAGGAGCTGTTTCTTCCAGGGGTGCTGGAACTCTTCGGGTGTGGGAAGCGTGTATCCAATTCGGCAGGCCTCCACACTTGACAGCCGTATTCGTGGTCAGTATGACCTGGAAAGGTCCTCTCCAGCGCACGTCTAGGCAGTTTTTCCGGACGTGTTTCTTCACCAGCACCCACTCTCCTGGGCACAGGTCATGACACAACTCTCTTGAAGATGGGACCTCAGCAGCCTGCACCTGGAAGGACACAAGAATGAATGGCGTCAGACAGTCCTTTGCAGTAATCCAGGATCAGGTCATCTGTAATGTTTAATAGTGTCGCAGTTGGTACAGAAGGAAGCCTCATTGCCCTCCCCATCAGCACCTCGTGTGGAGAGAGACCTGTCCTCCGGTCGGGTGTGCTGTGCATGCTCATCAACACTAAAGGCAAAGCATCTGGCCAACTCAAGGAAGTTGAAGAACACACTTTGGCAATTCGACACTTTAGTGTCCCATTTATCTGCTCCACAATTCCAGAAGCCTCTGGTCGATAACTACAGTGCAACTTCTGATCAATGTTCAATGCGGCACAGAGCATCTTCACAATTTCACTGTTAAAATGTGTTCCTCGATCAGATTCCAGAGAGCCTGGCACCCCGTAGCGCGGGATCAATTCTCTAAGTAACAGTTTTGCTACGGTGAGTGTATCGCACCTACGTGTAGGGTATGCCTCGACCCACCTGGAAAATATGCATATGACCACCAACACATACCTAAGGCGGTTGACTCTAGGCATTTCAATGAAATCTAATTGCATTCTGTTGAAAGGCCCCCCAGACCTCCCAATGTGACTCATGGTAACTGGTGTTCTTTTCCCTACATTCAGTTGCTGACATGTGACACATCTCCTACAAACTGCTTCTGCTGCAATCCTGAATTTTGGGCAATACCAAGTTTGCCTAAATACTCTCAGCATGGCATCCCTTCCTAAGTGTGTCGGACCATGTATTTGTCGTGCCATTGGATTCACTAATTCCTCCGGTAACACTGCTCTTCCATCTGCTGAAACCCAAAAATCCATTTCACTTCTCACACAACCTGCTACTTCCCAGGACTTTTTCTCTGACTCAGGTGCATTTTCTTGCATTTGTTTCAGATCTTCCCATGTATCTACGGTCTCTAACATCATCTGGACTTCTGTTTTTTCCTTCGCCCCGCCTACTTCCACCTCCGTGAAAGTATACCCTTGCTCCGCACAATAGCGGGCAACTTCATCAGCATATCTGTTCCCTTGTGACACAAAATCTGTATTTTTAGTGTGAGCTGTACACTTGACCACTGCAATTTCAGTTGGACCTTGCAATGCTTCTAACAGTTGTCGTACAAATTCCCCATTTCTGATTGGCGAACCATAGGAGGTCATGTAACCCCTCTGAGATCACAATTGCCCGAAATCACTAACTACACCGAAACCATATTGGCTATCGGTATAGATGGTGACTCTCTTTTTGCTACCTGCTATACAGGCACGTGTCAATGCAATGATTTCTGCTACCTGAGCGGAGTGTACTCCTTCCAGGCAAGCGGCTTCCACAACTCCAGTAATGGTGCAAACAGCATAAGCTGCTCTCAACCGACCAGTATCGTCTCTTAAACATGAACCATCAACAAAGTAAATTTCATCAGGGTCGATCAACGGCTCATCCACAATATCTGGTCTGGGCTTCGTGCATAGTTCAGTCACATCTAGGCAATCGTGATCTTCACATTCTTCGCCTTCTATATCATTTGGAAGTGGCATCAATGTAGCAGGATTCAAGACCGAGCACCTCTTAAGGGTCACGTTCTCTGCAGCAAGAATAACTTGCTCATAGCGCGTGAGCCTACTATTGGTCAAGTGCTGCATCTTGGTCCTAGTCATTAACAATTCTACAGAATGCGGTACATACACCACTAATTGGTGTCCCATCACGATGTTCTCACACCTCTCAATGCTGACACCCGTTGCAGCAACGGATTTGAGACATCCGGGCAACGCTGCGGCTACCGGATCTAATGTAGCCGAAAAATATGCAACTGGTCTACGGGCATTTCCGTGTACTTGCACCAACACTGATAACGCACATCCTTCTCTTTCACAGCAGTATAATGAAAAAATCCTCTCATAATCTGGCATTCCCAAAGCCGGAGCACGACACAAATCCTCTCTCAGTTGTAGGAACGCCATTAGGCACTCGTTGTCCCATGGTACCGGATCACTCACCTCCTTGTGCGTCAGTTTCTGTAAAGGTTTTGCTTTCAGTGAAAAGTTAGCTATCCACTGTCGGCAGTGACCAACCATTCCTAAGAACATCCTAACTTCTCTCTGTGTCGTTGGCGCATTCATTTTCATGATGGCCTCTATCCTGTCTGGAGACACCTTGCGCTTCCCCTTCTCTATTCGGTGACCCAGATACTGTACTTCTGTCAGACAGTACTGTAATTTGTTCGGAGATACCTTATGTCCATTCTCAGCTAAATGATTCAGTAAAGCAATGGTGTCTTCCTTACACGCTTCCTCTGTTTCTGACGCAACAAGTAGGTCGTCTATGTACTGAACCAGAACCGAGTTCTGTGGCAATACCAGACTTTCAAGGTTCTTCTTCAACAGCTGACTGAAGATCGAAGGGCTATCTGTGAACCCTTGTGGAATTCGACACCATGTTAAGGCGCGATCTTCCATTTTAAATGCGAAAAGATACTGGCTGTCCGCATCTAATGGGATGGAAAAGAAGGCTTGACAAAGGTCTATCACTGTAAACCACTCAGCTTGGAATGGTATTTGAAACAGTATCACTGATGGATTCGGTACCACTGGACAACATGAAACCACTATGTTGTTAATCTTTCGAAGGTCCTGAACTATTCTGAACTTCCCACTAGGTTTCTGCAAACCCATAATCGGGGAGTTACATGGACTACCCACGATTTCTTTCAGTATTCCCTGTTGAATCATTGAGTCAATCACAGGTTTTATTCCTGCAATCGTTTCCTGGGACAGTTTATACTGAGGCGTTCTTGGAAATTCAGCGTTCGGTTTTATCATGATCTTCACTGGTTCCACCCCTTTAATCAGTCCTATCTCTTCCCCAGTAAAATCCCATACTTCAGCTGAGACAGCATCTCTTAGGTCCCAAGGAAGGTCTTCCACAGTCAGAGTAGGATACAGTTCTATACATGTTTTCTCATTGGCAATCTTAAAGGTAGCATCATCATCTGCGGTCTGTACCTCCACACCCTGAGGTGTGCAGTATATGGTGCAATTCAATTTGCACAACAAGTCCCTCCCTAACAGACATACAGGACTAGAATCACATACCACAAACTGATGTTCATTTGTGTAATTCCCTATTTTCACTGACACTGGTTCTGTCAAAGGACTAGTCATTCTTCTATTTGCGACTCCAACCACTTGAATTGTTTCCCCCGACATTGGTAGGTCAGAAACCACTGCTGATCTCAGAGTTGATCGAGTAGCTCCAGTATCCACCAAGAATGTCATCGGGCACCCTGCTACCTCTGCCTCAACAAATGGCCCTCTCTGATCTACTTCTAGAACTGCCCCGAGGGTACAGTCCTCTTCTCTATTCACACGTTGACCGGTCATTGGGTCAATGTAATAACATTTTTCTTCTTCAATAAAAAGAGGCATTTGTTTATAGACTTTTCCCCCTGTCGCGATCTTTGGTGGCTGTGGAAACTGAGCTCGTGGAGCCGAAGTCCCCCCTTTGACCACCTTGCTTCCTGGGACTGTCGCCCTTTGAACTGGAACCTCCTGAACTTCCTGTTCTAATTCTAGTTCTCCACTTTCAGGGTTAAAGGGACACTCGCGTCTCCAATGTCCCACCTGGTGACACTGGTGGCACTTTGTCATTTTCTTTAAAGTGGCAAAATCTATTCTAGGTCTCTGACTTTCTTCACTATCCTTGTTCTGACCATTCGACTTCCGTCCCATTGTCCCCGTTCCCTGTTTCTGCTGTCCGCCCTTTCCGGCTGACTGCATCTGTACCACCATCAGCTTCTCCTTCATTTTCTTTGTCTTGGAATCTATCTCATCGCTACAGTATCTGGCATACCTTAAAATTTCATCTAGTGGCTTGTTTTGCCAACAAATTAAATGTTGCTGAATCATCAAACAAATATCAGGTCTCAACCCCAAAACAAACTTTGACACAAACTGTCCTATATCTTTGGGATCCATTACATCGAGTCCACTGTATTGTTTGAATGTTTTCAACAACCTTTCATAGAACTCGTGAACTGTCTCCTTTGGTTCTTGTCTTGTTCGGTCTATTTTTACCCAATCTATGTCCTGGGGTGGTACCTTATCTTTCAGCCAAGCTATTACCCTTTCATACTTTTGCATGACAATTTCAGACGGTCCATTTGTCTGAGCATCCCTCACTGGTTCAGTAGTTGGCCATTCAACACTAGTCTTGCATGATGTCCACAAGTCAGATGGGACCACAATGTCAAACAAATTGTTCAAATCAATCCACAATACTTTCGAGATCTTTACAAACCTTTCTACCTGCTTATACCACTCTACTGGATTGTCCCTTAACTTCGGAAATGAGTTGGTAAATGCAGCTAAATCTCCTCTACTCCAGGGCACATGTACATAATTCCCATTTGATATTTCTCTCAAAGGGAATGCCTCCATCTGCATCAACCTTCCCTCAGGAGACGTCCCATTTGCACACCGCCTAACAGTTCCCCTTTTGGACCATCTCTCCTCCCATTTGTCCAGATCCCTCCATGCTCTTATTCCTGCTATTAGTTCCCTTATGTGTGTCTTTAACCCTGTAGTTCTTTTCTCATCTAAGTCTTGATCTGAGTATTGTAAACTATGGTTACTCTGTAGGGTCTTTGCTCTGGACAAATCTACCATGTACCTGTCTGCCAGTTCAGACAGTTTCTCATGAGTCGCTCTCGCCTTACGAGTAACATCCTTTGCTATGAACAGCAGCTCATCTTGCTCGTATAACTCAATCCTTTCTAATGGCAACGTACCATCTATAATCTCATCCAAATCAGATTTCAAACTGGTGACATCAAGTCTTTTCGCCTTTATTGTAGCTTTCAGTACGCTAGCTCTAGGGGGTCCATTCCCATCTTTCCCATCCCAGCTCCGAGTCCTACGTCTGGTCTCAGGTGAGTTACGTGGAGTCCTCCCATGCTCCCACCCCTCCAGGTCCCATGCTGTTCCGTCCTCTCTGGGTGGATGATGAAACACTCCATTGTGCCTCATAGTCCCACCTTCCCCTTCATGCCTGGATCCTCTGGGTTCATGGTAAGACATTCCATTACTCCCCCTTTCTTCACAATTGGTCTGTGACCTCTGATCACCCGATGTATGGCAAGATCTTTCATTGTTCCCCCTATTCCAGTGTTGCACATTCTCCCCTATATCTTTTAAAAATATCCTTCAAACATTTAAAACACTTCATTTTCAATCTACTAGTTTCTGTTTTCTCCGGTTTGTTTACTTCCTGATGACAATCCGCCAATCTCCGCACTGTTCTCGCCAACTGGCCTATCAGAGCACGACTTCTCACTGACGTCGCACCAGCCGCCCAATCCCGTCGCGGCTCTTGCCGACGTCACATCAACCGTCCTATCGCGTCGCGGCTCTTCACTCGCCACCCTATCTCAGCGCGGCTCTTGCTGACGTCACTCGTCCCCCTTCGCAGCAGTTCCCCTCCTTTTCCAGCTCGTCTCCGCGTTTATGCATGCGTCCCATTCATACTTCGAAAAATGATTACTTCCGTCCAAGCGATCACCTTTCTTTGACTGTACGCCCACAGTCAATCTGTAATTGTCACCTCAACTGGCGAAATGTCTTTCCGTTTACGTCCAGACAATCGCCTTCTCTGATAGGTTACTTACACACAGTAACTTTCGACCAGCGTCCGTTACTCACACACTCACTCTTGCACTCCCCCTATCTCGGTTCTGCGGCGGTCAATGGTACCTCATGACCTCCTTACTCTGGTCGACAATTACTCTGGATGTTCGATACACCCGAACCACTTAAGCTCTACCCCGAACTTAAGATTTTACCAGGTTGCGCGCGCTCACAACCTTCTCACAATCACGCTACAGGCATTCAACTCCGCAAGACATTACAATACAAATACAACACAAAACACCGCAATCTGTTCACGCATGACCCTTGTTATACTCACTCTCCTCCGATACTGCTGCTTTTCTCGCACCGTCAGCACCCTCTTCGGCACGCGATTCTTCCGCTGCTCATCTCTTGATGTCTAGCACTAGGGGCCTTGGGGTAAGCTAACCTAGCCTAGATTACCTTCCTCAAGAAGATAACCATCCTACACTGCTACCAACTGTTAACGCGGGGTTTCTGGTCTCTAGTTACCATACCAGATCCCTAATCCTGTCGACTGAATCGTTGGTACCTGTCATTGAGTAAAAGACAATCTACTACTAGGTTAGTCAATTAGGAACTTAGACCACTCTAAAGAACCACTTACCACTGGGAAAGGTTAAAAAGTTTTAATTCAAAGCCAAAAGTATCTGAAGATACAAACATCTCAGAATAAGATTCAAAAGGTATACAGGTATTAATACAAAAAGGTACTCTCTAAATATTCTCAATCGGCAAAAGGAAATTATCAAAACTATCTCAAAAAGCATAAGTGTTGCAAGAATCGCTGTGAGTTGCAACCTGAGAGTCATTTACAGAAAGGAAAAGTACAAGTTAAATCTGTCCCTACACTAGACTAAGTGACATCCCTACTTAACAAGATCTTTACCTAAAAAGGTGTCAGCAGTGGTGACTTCCAAAGAAGATCACACACTTCCCTTAGTCTTTGTCTCCAAATTGAAGTCTGTTAGTTCTCTATCTGCCTACCCATCCGCACTCTTAGGCTCCTCAGATCATCTGCTCTAACTCCTCCCCGGGGTGCTATCCCTAATACCAAATCACATTTCCAATAGGCACGCCCCTTGAGACGCCTCTCACGTGGTGCAGTTTTGAGCGGCAAATCCCGTCCTGGTGCTCCTCTGGACTCTTCATTAAAGTTGACCTTGCTTCCCAGGCTTCTCTCCGTCCAAGCGGTACCCCCTAAAATTCCTGAAGACTCCTACAGGCCTGTGCCTGGCACTTCTGAACAAGGGCCTATTCATTATTTCTGATTTAAGTTCCCCTTGCACCTGCAAACAGACACTCTCTCGGTAGGCCCCAAATTCCAGACTCTATCATATCTTAGACCATAAAACATGTATAAGAATTCTCAGTTAGTGGCTAGCACAACTTTCCCCTAACGAGCACATTTTAGATCAAAGAGAATGACTTGGTCTTTTCAGGCCTAATTGATTTACATAAAGCAGGTCTCTGTCTTCTAAAACATTTCCTTTCTTTGGTTTAAACAGTATTTAACTAACACATATTACTATAATATAATGCAACACATCTATGTAAAACATATACTTCAATACTATGCCTAATAATACATTTGCACTCAAATGACATTAGAATCCACGTCACTAAAAGTGTAGCAGCATCTTTCGTTTCCTGTGAAATGCCATGTGGCCTACACATTTTCATGGTTCGCAGAATTACATTTCGTTTTCACTTATTCATTTAACGTGTGACTCCAACATCATTTTAACATTTCTACAACCTCTACATTAGTTTTCCACACTTATATATGCATCTTATTCTAATTAAAACAAACACTCATATATTTTCTCTTATATAAGTTGACACTCTTGTGCAATACAATTTAAACTAACACTACGTGCTTGTAAATATGGTGTACTTATACATTTTTCAGATTTGTGCTCTCTCACATGAATGCGCCTAACTTCAAATCCCTCCATTGCTGCTCTGGTAAAGCACTACTTGCATTTGTTACAACTTGTTATTTGAACCATTAATTTGTAAGAACCTCTCTAACTGATAGTGTGGCTTGTCTCAATTGGGACCAGCTTCTTGTTGGACCTCAAATGCACAAATACCCAACAATCGTTATGAGTCTTCTTCTGTCTCAGATATCAATTTTCTATTCCCAAGAATTATTGGTAACTCAGCGATTCCATTGGTCATTTTGAACTATTTCACATTTCATTAAAGCTTTGCAACAAATTGTATCAATTGCTTGTAGGCCCATACTTAGGTTGGGAAAATACCTTGAAACTATAAGTCCCAGAAAGCGAAGCTGTGTTTCCAAAACGTCAGGACAGACGGACTGCCAAAGACATGGAATGGGCACCTTTGTCATTCTCCCACAAGGTCACCACATGGCTCATAAGCACCGGACGCCATTTTCCAGTCATTTGCTTTCATTCAACATCATTGATCCTCACTGAATAGATTGGCACGGCAGTGTCAATTTGGCCCGAGATGCTATTTTGAACTATATTACATACTGTTTTAACAGCAGTTTTTTATGTCAAATATTGGTGTCAGTGCAGAAAAATGCAAACATTAATTTTGCGGTCACAAAGCAAGACTGGCCAGCGCAGAAACGACGCAAAAAAGCGCTCTCTTACAATGTGTAATATGCTACTAAATGGGATCAGTATAATTTCTGCAATGTCTTGTTAAGTAGTATAATAGTTGTAGCCTTCTCTAAATCCATCTGAGCTGCTAGACGTGAATGAAGATCCAGCACATACTCCCGGCCTCACATTGCTTAATTTGAGCCCGTCGTTGGAGGTGGAGCTCAGCTGCACTCATTTTTTTTAATGTAGTTATTTTTCCTTATTATACTTTGCCCAGAGCAAGAGAGAGAGAATAACTCACTCGAGGGAAAGAATGAGGAAGAGAAATAAGGAAAAACAGTGATGAAGGAAGTTAAAAAGGATACAAAATAACATGTAAAAGCGAGATAAAGGGAGTGTCTGGTGTTGGATAAAAGAGGCATGAGGTGGAATCTAGACTATGCATCCTTGCTATTCGGCGCCCCCAACATTCGGCTCCTGGGCAAAAATTTGGGCCCCAGTATTAATTTTTTTACAATCCACAATTTACAATTTTAAATTGAGCACTTAACCTTTGCACCCAACTTCTACAAACTTTAGGAATCTGGAATAGGTCCAGGTGCCTTCTGCAAGTGTTCTGCTCCAGATTCAGAATAGCAGGGTCTTCCGTTTTTTGAAGTGTCAGGTGCATTACCAAATGATTTGGCAACACCTGCCAGCTCAAAGTCACAGTAATTAGCTTCCATCCTCCCCTCTGCTGCAACTGACAGCACTTTGCCTTCAGCAGGGTTTGCATCTCCATTCCATTACCTTCTTCCACACCTTTGCAACACATTTTAACAGTATTTAATGAGCTGGAGTGACAGGTGTACAAACCTGGTGTTTGAGGGGGAAATTGCTGTAAAGAATTTAGCGGCAATAGCTCACGTGTTTTTTGAGTATTTAACTCAATTTCTTCATATGATACTTTTAAAAAAAATGGTCCTGTTCTCACAGCGAAGACGCAATTAGGTCATCTGTTTGTGCAGTATAAAGGTTTCACGCAATAACGTTAAATCATATTGAAATTAGGTCATTCAAATACTCGATTAAACTGTACTTGCAAATCCATAATTACAGATGTTATTGATGCTCATTCTTTTGACCTAACGAGGAGAGCAGTCAGAGTTTGCTCAGCTGAGATTTGAACATGTGAAGTAAAGAATACATTAATTTCTCTGCAGTTGGACATTTGCCCATCCAGCAGTTTGACATTGCTTACTGTAAATTGCCTTTTCCCCGGGGGATTATGTGATATCATATGATATCATTCAAAGGCATTCAATATGGCCGTACTTTACTCATGTTAGCTAAATATCTCTTCCTGCAGAGACATCCATTCCTGTCGCTGTAGGTATTAGAGTGGATCTGGCATCTAGTCATATAAGTCATACATGGCGGAAGCTGTTCAGATAACCTAAATCATATTTTTATATTGATGCATAAAGATGCATATAGTGTTCCTGCCCTTGTAAGACTGAACAACCTTCTGATTAATGAGCCCTCTCGGAGTACAATGTTGATAGAGTGATGGAGGTTGTTTGGCCTATATGGGAGGTGTTGAGTGAGGTGCATGAGGTTCACGGATATGCTTCAATGTGGTGCAGAAAAACATCACTACACATATGAAGGAGGTATTGGAGAGAGTGTGAGAATAGGTGCATTCAGGCACATCTGCCTCTTTTTGGGGACTGGTCAGTGTCGTACTGTTGAGTCTACCCTAGCATGTATAATATATGGATCAATGGAGTCCATGAGGTTGTATGCTATTTGGAGGTACCCCAGGAGTGAAGGTTGTCGAGTCAACTCGAAGCACTTTGAAGCAATCAGCTATAACCGAATGGGGTCCACCTAGAAGTGGCAGAGGCTCAACCCTTTGGAGGCACTGTTAATTACACATGAATATATCAGGAAATGTTGACTCAGAAAAGACTGGGTTTCAACATCCCTATAGAGGCACCATTAAGTAGTGAGGGATATACTATATCTTGTATTCCCAGAAGTGATGGGGCCCTGTCACGTGCGGCTCTCTTTTATGTGCATTTGGCAATGTTACTGTGCATTAACTGCCTTAACAAGAGAGTGTTCATTTAGCATGAGTGCCACAGGCCTGACACGTAGGCCAACGCCTGTGAAGCACAACCTTTGGGCCTGTGCAGTTTGGCCTGATCTGCAGACTGACCCTGGGTTCTATCCCCTGCCATCTATTAACCCTCTATGCACACAATCTTGTGTCTGGTGGAGGTCCTAGTTTGTAGCCAGGCCCCTGGTGTAACTCTGCCATCAGCCAATCCCCGGGGTGCATGTCCTTCAGATGCATCGGTTAATGGCATGCAAAGGTGTGTGCTACTGATGCTCGGTGCAGGGCTGTGCCTGCTGCCTGCTTGCTGCCCTGCCCCCATCTGTAGTCCACACCCAAAGTGCGCAGCCTTCAGGTGTGCACAAGATAAGTTGAGTGCAGGAGCTGGGACTTTGCTAGCGGTCAGAAGTTGGATGAAGTGTGTGTCCTTACCTTTTCTTTAGCATGAAACTCTAAAATCAGAAGTAAGCTAAAAGTCATGAAACTCATGAGTTCCGAAGTGAGTCACAGGCGAATCAAGATCTTCAAGATGTCTAAGTAAATGTTTTCCAACTAATAACATTTCTTAAAAGATTGAAAATGTGATTGAGGAATGGCAAGTCATGGATCTCCAGTTAAAATAGCAGAGATATACAAAGGTGTTAACCTTTTAAAGCCACCTTGTAAAGTGTTTTCCTGCTCTCTACTTGCGCTGGCGCACAAACTGCTGCCTAGCGCCAACGCAAGCACCTGTGCACCATGGTGCAAGGGTGCCTGTGTTGTAGGCAAGATTGTTTTTGTGCAGGAAGGAACACCTTCCTTCACAGAGAAATACAAGGCAGCAACATGCGCTGACTTGCGTTACTCTAGATTTATCAAGCCACGCAATGTGGCCTTCCATGGCTTGGTAAATGTAATTCTAGGTTTTTCTTCATTCTTGTTCCCCCTTGTGTGGCTCAAGGGCAAAGAAAAACCATGATAAATATGCTCCTGACATTTGTTTGAGGCTCAACCTCATAAAACCACAGAAATGTGCCACTTTTAAATCACCCCCCCAACCCCATTGACTAGCCTGCATGAAAAAAAAGAAAACCGACAGGAGATCTATCATGCTCAGTCTCCCTCAAATTTCATGTAGATCTATCAAAGCAATAAATCCTAAGGTACGTGGTATTATGTATAGGGTTTTCGGCGCCACTTGGCAGATTTGCACAGATTTGTAAATTTCGAAAATTATTATGTCAACGGTGCTCAAAGGTGTGGAGAACCACTAAACTCCACAAAAACAAGAGCAAAGCTCTATGGACATGAATTTCACTCCCAAGCACACGTTACGTTTGAAAAAGGTTTCCCTGTTTAGTTTACAGACACAGTAATTGTAAACAAAGTATCCACAATTTCTGTTGGTTCTTTTTTCTATTTCAGGTTTTATTCTTTTGATTTCAGCCACAGCCAACACGTGTTTCGTCGCAATTGAGGCATGATTCCGCAACTTCCCCAAGGCGATACTTTTCCAGGTGTTGGGATTTTATATGTGGTGATAATTCCAACCCACAAAGGGGTTCCAAGTAGTCTCGCGACCGTCCTGATGCACAATTCCTTATATATGTAGGTACAGATTTCAACTGTATGTCATGTAGTCTTCTTCAAAAGTTACAGAGTACAGCAATCAATTCCGAGGCAACACTTCCACCTATCCATCTATCAAACCGAACAAAGGCTATTGGCAAATCAAAATTGTTTTGACTCTTTATCTATACCCCACCATTGGATCTACACAAAACCTGAAATCCATGCAGAGGGTGTAACTTGCTAACTGCCTGTCACATTTGATGCAGATTCATCAAGCAGTGCTAAAGCAATAAGCACATGATAGTTTTTCTGACCTCGCCCTGCCTTTAACTTTACCCTCCTTAATTGATTGGCAGAAAACTTGACATATCAATAAGAAAAAGCTTTCAAGCTTCTGCTAAATTTTATGCAGATTTATAAAAATATTGTAAATGTTATTAGCAAATAGGCACTTTTTCCAAGCCTCCTTTCAATTCAGCGCCTCTTGGTGGATCTTCACAACTTAAATGAATAAAAGAAGGTTCAACTTGCTAAATGTCTACCAATTTCATGCAGATCCATCCAACTGTGTGGCCATTATTAGTAACTCAAAAATGTCTTGTCCCTTTCTTCTACCTCCCATTGGATCTGTTAAAAATCAAATATATCTGCAATGGGTATCACTTGATAACTCCCCGCTCTTTTTGGAATGGCACATTAAGGGACATACCAATGGAAAACTAGTCCTCCTCAGCGTCAGCCACATTTTGTGCAGATGCATCAAAAAATGCCAAACTTGTTTGCAAATTACCAGGTCTTTGTACCACCCCCTTTTTATCTGGATCTCTCCCTCTTACGGATATGGCCAAATCAAAAATATCAATAGTAATCTAAATATACTGAGTGCCTGTCAAATTTCAGGCAATTTGTCTGACTGTGCCAACGTTAAAAGAAAACTAATATATGCCTTTTCAACTGACAAGATATACAAAAGTGTGAATCTTGTTTTGAAGTTCTGAACAAGGGTCAGTCAGATGACCTTTGGAGTCTCTTTAGGTAGCCTGGGATGAACAGAGCAGGGCCAGTCTTTTGCCTCAGACAGGAGGGCAGGGCTCAGGCAGCAGGAGCAGTCCTCTGGTAGCAGGGCTGTCCTCCTTCTGTAGTATCCACAGGTCCAGGAGTGTACTGAAGAGCTGGTCCAAGAGTACAATATTTATATTTCGTTCCAGCTTTGAATTGGGAGGAACTTCTAGACTCCCCCCACACTGAACTGGTTCTGGAATTTCCTTCCTCCCTGCCCTGGTCCCAGGATGTCTGGTATCAGAAACGTTAGTGTGAAATTCTTTGTGTGTGGCGAGTAAGCCTGGGGGAGTTCAGAGAGTCCCATGTGGAGGAACTCCTCAAAGTGCAATAAAAAACTCCACCCAACTACGCGGAGCTCCGCAAGTGGTTGAGTGTGTTAGAAAAATGTAGTTTGCGGCAATTTTCAGCACCAGGAGTTTGTCCACGCTGTGCAATTATCGCAAATGGGAACACGCACAGCATAAGCAGGTACAAGTGGGCGCTGCTTCCTTTCTGCCACTCGAGTAGATTTTCTACTGGAGCGACAGCTTTCTCAACATGAACAGACGGTTTCTCAACACAAGCAGTCGCAAGCATTTGCATCCACTCGCATTTAGAAATCCAACAACCCACATTGAGAAATCTCTCCGTGAGGAGGATTTTCCTCGCTCGCGTTTCCTGTGAACATTAACACGCAGACGCTTGGCATATGATGCCTTCTCAATCTTTTTCAAGCAAAAAAATTTTGATTTTGCAGCAACACTCTCGAGTATTAGTCTTTGAGCCAACATCTTGCGGGTGCAGCGATAAAATGAACACCTTGGTGATTAAACAATAACATGTTAATGTTCACAGGAAATGGGGCGCTGCAGTTGAGAATAATGCCTGAAGCTGTATACCAACTCCATAGAAACATTTGAAATAAACATTAGGCATAAAGCATGTGTTTAAAAATAAACCACAACTTTTCTTTAGTTTAAAAATAAATCACAACCTTTCTTCAGTTTAAAAATAAACCACGACTTTTCTTCAGTTCATTTCATAAACACCAGGCTGAGGGTTCATAGTGACTATGCACATTCTTTCTTAAAAGGTACTTCAACAACTCTCAGAGTTTGTACAGTGATCACCTGTTTTGACCTTTGAAACTGATAACACCATCTGACTCAGGCAAGTTTTAAATTCACCCTTTAACAGTTAAAAAGTATGCTTTATTTGTAAGAGAGCACACTACAATCATTACCATCCTTCTTCTCCAACAGGATACAACCTCTACTTTATCAGTAAGTTCCTAACCAGTAAGGAAGACTGCAGCCAAAGAAAGAGGTACATTTAACGATATGCTAAGCAAAGCATTGGAAAATTGATATTCCACAATTAAATTGTTGGTGCAGAGCAGGAATATCGTCAGAGAAATATCGTCTAACATAAATATCGCCGCAGAAATATCGAATTGAAGAAATATCGATAACAAAAATATAGTTTGACCAAAATATCGACAGACAGGTAAGTAATATCGATAACAATAATATAGTTGTAATAAATATCGTTTACAAAAATATAGTTTACAAAAATATCGATTTTTAAATACTGTCATGTATTTTAGTGTTTTTAATGAGAATTGTTTGTCATTTTAATATATGTTGTTGAATTTTAATAGTTATTAATGTATATTTTGTTGAATTTTGTGTTATTAGTTCCGTAGCGGGTTGTGGGTTTATAGGGGAATAAGGTGGGAAGTAATTTAAATATATAAAATTAATTGATTAATTAATGTGTTAATTTAATAATTATTTGTTAATTAATTTCAATTCGTCAATTATTAATTAATTAAGTTAATTAATTAATTTAGTTATTTAATTATGTTAATTCTTTAATTAATTTTAGGTGTGTGTAGAGGAGTTTATATGTGTAAATGGTGTGAAGTAATTAAATTGTTATTGATTGATTATTAAATACTTTATGAATTAATTACCATTAATTCATTAGTAATTATTAATTGTAAATGTGTAATTAAATTTAGGTTTGTGTTGTGGTGTTTATAAGTGTATATGGTGTGAAATCTGTCAATTAAATAAATAAATAATTAATTAAAAAAATAATTATCTATCATTAATTAATTAGTAAATATTAAATGTAATTGTGTAATTATTTTTAGGTGTGTGGTGGATATTATAGTGTTAAATAATGTGTAAATATATATTTTTTTAATATCTTTGTTAATGATAAAATATTTAAATGTATATATTATTTATGTTTATATTGGAAATTAAATGTAATAAAAAATTTGATAGTTTTTTTATTGTTTTGGGTTCCAGCGCTTTCCCTACTGTTGTACCCTGTGGAGTGGGAATAGTAATTTTCACCCCTACGCTACCCAACGCTTTCCCTACTGTTGCACTCTCTGGAGTGGGAATAGTAATTTTTACACCTACGCTATCCAACGCTTTCCCTACTGTTGCACTCACTGGAGTGGGAATAGTAATTTTTACTCCTACGCTATCCAATGCTTTCCCTACTGTTGCACCCTCTGGAGTGGGAATAGTAATTTTCACCCCTACGCTATCCAACGCTTTCCCTACTGTTGTACCCTGTGGAGTGGGAATAGTAATTTTCACCCCTACGCTATCCAACGCTTTCCCTACTGTTGTACCCTGTAGAGTGGGAATAGTAATTTTCACCCCTACGCTATCCAACGCTTTTCCTACTGTTGCACTCTCTAGAGTGGGAATAGTAATTTTTACACCTACGCTAGCCAACGCTTTCCCTACTGTTGCACTCACTGGAGTGGGAATAGTAATTTTTACCCCTACGCTATCCAATGCTTTCCCTACTGTTGCACCCTCTGGAGTGGGAATAGTAATTTTTACCCCTACGCTATCCAGCGCTTTCCCTACTGTTGCACCCTTTGGAGTGGGAATAGTAATTTTTACCTCTACGCTATCCAACGCGTTCCCTACTGTTGCACTCACTGGAGTTGGAATAGTAATTTTTACCCCTACGTTATCCAACGCTTTCCCTACTGTTGCACCCTCTGGAGTGGGAATAGTAATTTTTACCCCTACGCTATCCAACGCTTTCCCTACTGTTGCACCCTCTGGAGTGGGAATTGTAATTTTTACCCCTACGCTATCCAATGCTTTCCCTACTGTTGCACCCTCTGGAGTGGGAATAGTAATTTTTACCCCTACACTATCCAGCTCTTTCCCTACCGTTGCATCCTCTGGTGTGGGAATAGTAATTTTTACCCCTACGCTATCCAGCGCTTTCCCTACTGTTGCACCCTTTGGAGTGGTAATAGTAATTTTTACCCCTTCGCTATCAAATGTTTTAACTACAAATGTTTTAAATTTGTACATTTAAAAAACAAGAAAAATGAAACGTTTTAAGGGCAGGTAGTGGACCCAGGCCCCTAAAAAATATTTTCCCTTGCATTAGCAAATAAAAGGGGTCCCCTGGGGACCCCTTCCCATTTGCCAGTGCCTTACCACCCTCTTGAAGAGGGTGGTAAATTGTGATTGATTTGCGACCGCAATGGCGGTTGCAAAACATTCTTACATAGGCCTCTGACTCGCTATTAGGAAGGAACGCCCTTTCCTAAAAGCGACTCGCAATTCCTATTTAGCGAGTCACAAAATAATTGCGACTCGCTAAATAGGGGTTGTACATGGCCCTGTTAGATTTTGCATGCGCAAACAGGTTGCAAACCCGTTTGCACATGCAAAATAGGGTTGTACATCTGGCCCTATATCCTCAGCCATACCTGGTCTGAGACTTACTCTAGGTGGTGGGAGCCTCCTGCAGAAATGGACATTATCCAACCCACCATAGTCTGTACTCTGATGTGTCCATAATGGGGCAAAGCAGATGAGGGGTTGTTTTGGTAAAGACAAGGCAGGCATTGTGACGTCTGCTAGGTGTGCCCTAGATCTACCTCTAGTCATGGGCATTGCATCGCCAGTTATGGCTAGCCTACTAATGGCAGCTGACCATTTTCAAGAGATGACTGGGACGAGGTTGTACTGTTTGAGAAGGCGTGGCCGGCACCCTTATGGGTGGCCTGATGGTCCTATTAATTACTCTTTGTTTAGGGAAGGCATCCATTCCATTTTTTTTTTCAATATATCTTTATTTGGCAACACATAAAGGAGTGTACAATAGAGACAGACATATTATAGAAAAGAATAATTATCACATAGATAAGAAAATTTCATTTAAATTTACAGATAAAAGAGAATCTTATATGGATAGGCAATTTATGTTGAAGAGGGGATACCAGAAATAAAATAACATGATCAGTCTGGTACAAATTTCTAAAAAAAACCAAAAAACAGTACTAATACTCTTACGGGAATTTAAAAAAAAAAAAAAGAATTTTAGACAATTATAGCAATAGTTTTTGATTCGCTATACCCCAGCCTACATGATTCAGTATGAAGCTCTATTACTGTCATTCCAAATTTCGATAGGCTCCCAAATTTTAATTCCTTGAGCTCTGGCCTACTTCCCTTTACAAGCAAAAATCGCCTTCTCTTGATTGTACATGCCTAACAACCGGGCCAACCAAATCTGAAAATTGGGGGGATCTAAGTCCTTCCAGCGGGCTGTGAGAATTATCCTATATACCACGGTCCCCAATAAAAGATATGTTTCCTCTTCCTTAGTATGCATAACCATGTTATCATATTCCAGAATATACAAAGTGGGAGATTCAGCTACTATATGCCCGAACACTTCTTGCCAAAAACCTGCTATCATACGTCTAAGAGGTTTTAATTTAACGCATTCATATAGCATGTGAATTAAATGTGCAGGACTTTTTCCATATCTTGGGCAGTCTGGGTTAGGTCTTTTCCCCCCACGAATAAATTTGGCAGGTGTATAATATATAATATATATTGTGGAGGTGACAAAGAGTTTAGTTAAGAGTTGTAATGACAAATCAATATCAACGTTGGGATTATTCAATTTACTTAACCAGCCCGTTTCCGTAGACTCCATATCATCCCGCTGGTTTCCAATTAAGATGTCATAAATGGTACCGATCCTAGTTGTAGATTTTCCCATGCAATCAAATAGAGGGATATTAGTTAAAGAAATATCGGGAATTTTCATATTAAGAATCGTATTAATTTGGATAAATTTAAAGGTGTCTGTACTAGGAACTAAAACATTATTTTGCAGATATTGAAATCTGTTAACGTAGCCAGGCTGTAGGAAATCTCCTATAGCTAACACCCCCAAGTGCTCCCATCTTCTGGAGATATCATCGTTAGCTTGTTCTGGTACCAAGGAAGAGTGCCATAGCGATGTATACATATTAAATTTGGGAATATTAAGATGCCTCGTTGTTTTCCTCCAGATTCTCCAGGCACTAAATATTATCTTAAACTTAACTTTTTTGGAGTATGAAGGTTCAACTTGTTTTACTAGGAGGCCTTTAGCCTTATCTCCAATTACCAGCTCGTAAATTGATGGTATATAATTATCTCCTATGATTAGTTCAGATGTTTTTATGAGAAGTAATGGCGTCATTTGCTGCAGCAGGGTGGCCTACAGATAAAATCCTATATTAAGGATTGCTAAGCCACCTCTTATGGAGGGAAGAGAAAGATAGCGCATAGATCTCCTTACCTTCCCGTAGCTCCATACAAATTTACTCATTTGAGACTCGAATGCCCTCATGATCTTATCTTCAACAATTAAGGGGATAACATGGAATAAATATAGCACCCTTGGAAGAATGTTCATTTTGAGCAAATTACCTCTCCCAATAATTGAAAGATGTAAACTATCAATCCTTTTTAGATCTTTCTTTATATTTTGGAGGAGAGAGTCATAGTTTAACTCCATGATCTTATCTATCTTAGGAGATCTACGCACTCCTAAATACACTGTGCTCCCCACCTTTTTGGGGTCTTCAAAAAGAGTATTCTCGGTACAGATAACCATTTTTTACCCCTATTAAGGGAGTACCAGGAGAACTGACCAAAAGCTTGGGTAATTTGTTCAATTTCAAATATTGCCTCTGTGGAATTAGGTGTTACGACCGCCACGTCATCGGCTTATGCTAGTATCTTGGTGTCGAAGGGGCCTACCTTAATTGGTTTAATTGCCGTGCTGTCAAGTAGTTTCAGAATCAAAGGGTTTACATATAGGGCAAAAAGGATCGGGGAGCAGGGACATCCCTGCCTTGTGCCTCTAAGTATATTGAATAGCCTGGACTCCTGGCCCATCACCAATACCCTGGCAATAGGAAAGTGGTACATTGCCCTAATAGATTTCATAAGACAGGGTCCCATATTATTTTGTTCTAGGACTGCCCACAAGAATTCCCAGGAAACCCGGTCAAAGGCCTTCTCGGCGTCCAGGAGGACCATCGACATCTGGCCCCCCACAGCACTCATGGCATCAAATAGTATGGTCCGTAGTGCTCTTGCCCGGGATGAAGCCATGTTGCCACGGGGAAACCAGATGCTCGATGACCCCCCTGAGCCGATTAGCCAGAATCTTAGAATACAATTTTGAATCAGAGTTTATCAGTGATATTGGGCGATATGATGAGGGTAGGCTAGGGGGCTTATCTTTTTTTGGGAATATCACTATATTTGTTTCCCTCCATGAATTCGGAGGGATACCACTCACTTGGATCCCCACAAATAAATCTAGAAGAAGAGGTGTTATAATATTACCCAAAATTTTATACAGCTCGAGCGGCAATTTATCAGGGCATGCAGCTTTACCCGAAGCTAATTCTGCTGGGGCCATTTTTACTTCCATGTGAGTTATATCCCTTTCAAGGTCTTCCTTAGTAATCATGTCTATACCTAAATTAACTTCCGGCTCAGTCACCCAACTAGTAAGGGCTTCTTTAATTGCTTCAGAGTCAAAGATGTCTTCATTTTGGTACAATTTTTGATAATATTTTCTAAAGATTTCTAGTATAGCCTCGGGCGTTGTATATTCCTGGCCGTCCGATTCAATACTAGATATTAAATTAAGGGATTATTTTTGGCGAGTTCGGAGTGCTAGCTGTTTACCAACTTTCTCCCCGTCTTCATAGATCTTATTACGGTTCTATTGATAAGTCTCAGCCGCCCTCTGGGAAAACCTGCTATTTATCTCAGTTTTAAGAATAAGCATTTCTCTTAAAGTTGGTCCTCCATCTCCCCCCTGCATTATTAGCGTAGTATGTTTCTCCTCTATTTTAGCTAACTCTTGGAGCTGTAACCTATTAACCCTAGCCACCTCCTTCCTCTGTTTGGCTACAAAGCTTATTGTCTCCCCACGGATTGCCGCTGTAAAGCAATACCAAACTGTGCCCCTAGATGCGTTATACCGATTACAATCGAAGAACCCCTGAGTCCATGTCTTAATATAATCTATGTAATCTTTATTGACAAGCAGTTTTCTGTCAAAAGTCCACACTGATCAGGGTCTACTCAAGTTAGTAATATCCAGTGTGAGTACTAACGGATTATGGTCAGAGATGATCTTTGGGAGTTTACTAACTTGTACCTTGTCAGAGCAATTTCTTGTTGCCCAGATGTAATCGATACGAACATATTTATTATGTGGGTGCGAGAAGTACGTATACCCCGGGTTAGGGTGTTTTTTCAGATCACATAAGTCCACTAAACCTAAACTTTCTTTAAGATGTGAGATGGCTCTATATACCTTAGGTTTATGACCGGTATATATGTATTGTTCTTGATTATGTACTACCCCATCTTGCGTTGTTGAAATCCTCACAGAATATCAGTGTCTGAGGCCAAGTAGCCAGCTCCATTTCAAGTTCGGTAAGTCCCGGAACCCTCAATACATCTCTTTCTGCCCAGGGAATATGGGTCTCTTGGAGACAAATTATATATATTTTGGCTAAATATCCCACACATCCGATCCCTTTTCTCCCTATCGTTAAGCCCCGCCACATTCCAGGAACATATTTTCAGCTTATCCATATTATCCATATTGCGTTATGTTTGCTTTACATGCTAATTCTACTATGTGAAAAAACTTCAAATTGGACTTACAGTCTCTTTTCCTACAATTATGGTTGCCTTTTTTTCCGTACTTTCTCCACCCATACCTGCTCAACCCTTAGCCCCCCTTCCCCTCCCCCCTCCCTCCCACAGATGAGACATATAGACTCCATAAGAGCCTGTAATGATGAAAGTGCATTACCAGACCAGTGCTTTTAAGTTAACTAGTATTTTTGTTTCCTACGACCCAGTGGAACATGTACATTTTAAAACCTTATAACCCCTTAGAACATCATGCTGTAAATTTCTGTAAATATCTATTTTATTTTCCCCCTTTTTTTTTTTTTGCTAGACCACAGAGAGAAAATCTTAACCAGAAGAGCGGTGCAATATTTTTCTATGTTACTAAGTAGCATCTTTTACGCTAAGGAAAGACAGAATTTATCATTTAAGGCTGTTCAAATATTCTTTTGCCTTAATTTCAGAGGTAAAACATTTTGTTTGCTCTCCGTAGATGACTTTTAACCGGGCTGGGTTATTCAAGTACGCCTGAAGTTTCTTATCTTGAAATGGTTTGATAAGTTGGCGTAAGCGCCACCTCCTCTCAACCGTTGTGTGTCAAAAGTCAGGGCGTACGAAGTATGTTATTTGCCCTCTGGTTCTTTTAGCCTCTGGCCTCGCTTTTTCCCAGATTGCCTGCCTTAACAGAAATTACCGAAGTACACTAAGAGAGCCCTCGGATATGCCCCTGGTTTCGGTGTATGTTTTAGAGTAAGGGGTACTCGGTGTGCTCGCTGCACCTCTAATTCCCAGTTCCAGGTGGACAGTTCAGGGAGAGAGTCACGGAACAGCTGGATCACAAAGGAGCGGGCATCCCCCCCTTCCAATCCTTCAGAGATATCCCAAAAACCGTAGGTTATTTCGGCGTACCCGATTTTCCATGTCCTCGAGCTTCCACCTCATATCCGAGAGTTCTGTTTCATGTGTGTCAATCTGTTCCCAATTCATGGCTGTCTCTGATTCATTTGAAACCACTCTAGACTCAATCTCAGTCATTCGGTCACTGAAGGATCCCATTTTTCTCGAAAGTTTGCGTACCACACCCTGGACTTTACGAAGCTCTGCTTGGGCCTTGCAGCCGTCATGGGACGTCTCCTCCCTGTGTGCCGCTATAGCTAACAGTACGGTTTCGATAGTAGGTGCCACCGAATTTTGAGACATAGTGGGATCCGGATGATGTGCTAGGCCTAAGGCTGAGTCCAAAGTACGTGTTGAGGCAGCTGATGCTAGGAGACTGCTTGTAGGTGTATAATCCCAGGCTAACTCAGCTGAATCTCGATGGCTTTTTCTGTGTTTTAAGACCGTTTTCTGAGCTGTTCTATTCTCTTTGGCACTTGTTTCATCGTCACTGGAGTCGCTCAAGGGAGACCCCGTATCATTAGACCACCCTAATTCATCCGAAAAAGAATAGAAGTCACTGGGATCCTTATCTTTGTCCTTATCTCTATCAGGGTCATCCTCATCGATAGTTTCAGTTCCAATTTGAGTAGCCAGTGAGCCATCTATCCCTGCTACCCCAGTTTGCCCTGTTTGCCCTGTTTGAGAAATTTCCATCTGGGTTATGTTGTCTACTTGGGTTCCAGGAGTGCAGGTATCCATTTGCAACTGGCTGCCTGTAAGGGTATTGCCCTCGAGGATTTCACTGGGTGTGAAGTTATATTTACCAGACTTATCATTCTTTTGAATTTGTGTTTCCACCTCCCCTGCAGCGTTTTTGCTTGGATCAGCCCCACCAGTCTATGCAATCTGTATAGTGCTCACCGTATTCTCTTGAGCCACCACACTCGTATTCAGCCTGCCTGCGTCCTCCTCACAGTTCGCCTGTATGTTGCCCCCCGCGGAAGCCGATACAGACGTGAGTTGGATTGCCGGCTGGCTCCTTCCACTTTGACCTGGAAGGAGCTTCGCCGGAGTCTTGCGAAGCAGCTCCACAACTGAGGGTGCACTCTGGCCACCCTTCCGTATAGCACCTCCGTGGCTGGGAGCCTTGCCTGGGGTCTTCTCGGTTGCTCCGGTCCCTGCTCCTGCTACTGCACATGGGGGAAGCTCAGGACCCCTCTCGGCCGGGTCCGCAGCATCCCGACTGGCCACCCTCGCCGCTCTTGCCTTTGCGGCTGCTGCCGCCGCCGCATTCTTTGGGGCCAGGCCGTCCTCACTGACGTTCGGAGCACTACTCAGCTCCCGAGCAGTAGCCAGGTAAGTCTGACAGCAGTTTCTGTGTTTGCGGCCGGTATTGCAAAGATATCGAATCACAGAGAGGCCGATTAGCGCACCAAACGCTTCTACTTGATTTCTTGTTGAAAGTTTATATTTCTCGGAAATCTCGTTCTCGAGCACCTCCACCTACATTGGGTTACTCGTTTTTTTTCAAGGTTCCGCTCATAAATCTGCTTGGTTCCACATATTTTGTCCTGAGCACTGGTTAGTGCGCACCGCGGTCTCAAGCGACCGCCATCTTGCCTCCCCAAGGAAGGCATCCATTCCAAATGCAGGAATGAATCAGGAAATCAGGAAATCCATCACAAGATGTTATCATTCACCATACACTTCTTTTGGCACCTATACGGCAGGCAGCAACTTCTTCCCTGTGATCTCTGCCATCACAGTTTACAGTGCAATATTGTAGTGCGTTCAAATGTCCGTAAAGAATTGCAGTGTTTGTTACAAAGATGAGATCTATGCACATACCATTTCTTGCCACTTTTGACCAAGTAAATGTAGATCAAGGGACAGATTTCTATGTAGTTAAATTGCATATAATTCCTGTGTATTAAATATTCTAGAACATTGACTTTTTGGACAAGGTGCAAACTCTTTTCTATCAATTATCCACTGAAAGTGATTACTGAACTCGTTGATAACATATAGAATATTTCACTGCGACGCAAGGGTCAGCATTTGTATGAAAAAAAGGAATATAACCAAGCAAATTATTTTCTATCCATAACACCTGCTACAGTAGTAGCAGGTAAATGAATGTATCTAAAATCACGATGTCTTAAATGCTTTAACTTAAAACAGCAACCCAGCAGTAATACAGCAGCTTTCCTCATTTCTGCAACGACAGATGACATCACTTGAAGAACAAATTGATTGATTAGAATTGAAATGAGAAGCATCTTTACACGATCAGCAGATCTCTAGTGCACATCGTACAGCAAGACAACTGGGATGTGACACTACCATAGTCAGCTTGTGTTACATTCCTTACAGGGCAATACACAATCAACATTCATGCTTTCTCTGTCAAGACCAAGCAGCAGAAATAGACAACAATGTGCAAGAACCACCAGACTTCTCCAGGTTGGAAAGGTCATCAGGGAAGGGGGTTTTGAGGAGTGGTCTATTTGAGTGTTTTGAGGAATTAATTGACATGGAGTGGGCATAACTGGTGTAATTCTCTCTAGCGTAACTACTCATAATTACCACAAAATTACTCCTAATTATGGGTAGGTACGTGGGAAGCATAATCCAGCACCCATCACATCCAAAAAGGGCCTTAGAATGCATTTTGCTGGCATAATCGCACAATTGTGCATCACAAGAGTAGTGCTTAATTTGTGAAATTACTCTGAGTACTCCAGTATAATAAACATTTCACCCAGGCATAGTTGTATCCTGTACTGCAGTGTTGTTTATGTGGTAATTTTGTAGATCTTTTCTTTGATTGTCATACACTTCTCAGTGGAATGCTTGATTTAAGGAACCATAATTTGAATCCTAATTCTGTATAGGTCTTAAAGAGTGTGTTGGCCCAGGAATAGACATAGCTGATCATGATTGTAGGTATGTGTGTGTGTATTTATGCATTATTTCTACAGTACAAAATTAGCTGAAAAGGCAATGAAGTACTTAGATTATATGGTAGTGTTAAATATTTTATACATTTACATTTGTGTGCATCACTAATAATGAAAAGACTTTATTTCCACATTCTGTTACACATGTAGTAACTGAGTAGTACTGTTGCATTTGAAACAAATAACTCTATGATGTGTAGAAGTCCATTTTCCTGATTTCTGTTAGCTAGGCTTCACTTTAGTACAAACCCCATCTTTTCCAAGATGGAAATCAACCCTGTCAGTCATGCTTTTTCCCCTTTGCCCTTGTCTCTGCTTGCAATTCCTGCAGCACACAGTCAAGGTGAAATCTACTTATCTGTTTCCACTGTGGCTGCTTTCGATGAACTTTTCCCAGCTCAGTTATAGACTGCAAAATTAACCGCAAGGCACTTCTGCTGGTTCACTATGCCCTATTCATTCATACAACACGTTATTTTTGATGTATCTTGTTTGTTCCTGCAAATCAAGACGACATTTGCATACACAGGGTATTATTATTATTCAAGTAGTGGGATGGTGCTTAAGTGTGAAGACAAGATGACGTTTATTTTTCATATGCTCTGATTTGCTGATGAGATGATACATTTGCTCACACCACAGGGATTCTGCAGGTTCTATTAATTTCATATATGACAATAATGTATAAAGAAAAAACTTGATTTTGGGGGTGAGCCAGACGATTTTCCATTTTGATTAAGGTGAGTTTTGGGATGTTTAGAGTTTTGAGGTACCCTGCACCCACTGTAGGTAGAATTGACCTTTGGGATGAGCTTCATTTGATTTTGTATAGCTAGAAGATCATCTTGTATCTCTGATTGCAGCCACTTCATTCAATATCCAAAGCTGCTGTTGGTGAACTCTTGGATGTGCCTTGGTTCAGAGGATATTACCTCCAGAGACTGGAGTTTGTGCAGGGCGTGGGCCTTGGCTGTCCACTGGGATGTACGTTTGAATTCAAAGAAAAAGACTTCAAGTTGGGGAGGCATTTGGAGGAGACTGCTTGGGAGGCCAGTTTCTTGTGGAGTAACCTGGTGGGAACATTCTTCAGTGACTTTTCTTGTAGCATCTTTGCTTGTAGTTGTTCTCAACTGGACCGTGGAAAGTGCAGTAGGGCGAAAGGGAAAATTTTTGTATCCAGAACAGACAATAAGTTTCAAAGCGGGAGAAGGTGATGTTGTTGATGCGGAGAAAAATACGTTTTAGAAATTATACTTTCTATGTGTCAGCAGTGTGATGATCTGATTGAAGGTGGAAGAGCCCAGAAGCTTGATAAAGCAATTCTTCTTTGGGTCCAGGTCGAGGCATCACCTGTGAGGCTGAACTCCAGGAGGAAGATGCTGTTCCTGTGACTGGTTACCGGTACACTGATGAGATTTGTAATCTCAGAGAGGAATGCTGTGTTCAAAGGGAATGATCAGTAGTAGGTTAAAACGAATAGTTTGCATTGCCGATAGTGAGATCGGGCAGGAGAGGAACTCACAGTTGTTAACTACCACACCTGAGCAAAATCCTGGATAAATACATTAATCAACATCTATCTCCCCATGTCAAAAATAATGGCACCCTGGACCCTTCTCAATCCGGTTTTAGGACCAAATACAGTACGGAGTCGGCCCTTTTGGCGGTTATGGATAACATCAGAATGACCTTAGACAGTGGCCACTCTACAATCCTCGTGCTGTTCGACCTTTCTGCCATGTTCGACATGGTGTTACACCAGATCTTGCTCAGGAGATTGGAGGAGATTTGCACTTACAGGACCTGCCCTTCAGTGGATGACTAGCTTTCTGTCCTCCTGTACTCAGACTGTCAATCTAGGACCTTTTCTGTCAAAGACGATGGAACTGACCAATGGCGTGCCTCAGGGCTCATGTTTGAGCCCTACATTGTTTAACATCTATATTGCCCCCTTGGCCAACCTCCTCAGGTCCTGCAGTTTCCTGCTCATTTCTTTATTGCTGATGACACCCAGCACCTCTTCTCCTTTAACAACTCCTCCTCATCAGGGCTGACAACCTTTTCAGAGGGAATGACTGCTATTGCCCTTTGGATGAATAGCAATTGTCTTCAACTTAACGCAGGAAAGACAGAGATTATGCTTTTTGGGGATACCCCTCTTCTTTGGTCCCCTGATTGGTGGCCGGCAGCCCTTGGCGCCCCTCCTGCCCCTAAAGACCGACTTAAAAACTTGGGCATTCGCCTTGATCGTGCCTTAGCATTACAGGAGCATGTTGCCCACACAGCCGGCACCTGCTTTTATGTGTTGGGCTTTCTTCGACGAGTCTTCCCCTTTTTGCCAGATCATACCCGTAAAACTCTCATTCAGACCATGGTTATGAGGTGCCGTGACTACTGTAATGCTCTCCTTGTCTCTGCTAATGAGTCATCTCTCAGCAGGTTGCAGGTGATCCAGAACACAGATGCACGAGTCATCACGAATGCTCCGTTCAAAACCCCCTCCCATCCCCTCCTCCACCAGCTCCACTGGCTCCCAATCTGCAAGTGTGTGAAATTCTAAATCTGTTGTATTGTCCATAAAGCTTTGCATAACAAAGGCCCTCTCTACATTTCTAGGAAACTTAAGCCTTACGCTCCCTCCAGGACCCTCAGATCAGGAAGCAAAACACTTCTTTTAGTTCACAGGGTTAGGAAAACAAGACTAGGGGGTCGATTCCGATCCGGTAAAATCCCCGTCCGTACGAATCGTATCCGGAGCCGTTTCCGTACGACTCGTACGGACGCCGTACGACTGGACGATTCCGATCCCGATCGGCCGACCTGGACGCGATTCGTACGGTACACGTCGATTCGTACGGAAAAGCGCACGATCACATACACTCTGTACGGCACGTACCCCCCATGATCGCAGGGGTACGGCGCGTACCCCTGCGATCATGCGGGGTACGTGCCGTACACCCAGCGTACATGGGGTACGTGCCGTACACCCACCGTACATGGGGTACGATGCGTACCCCATGTACGCTGGGTATACGGCACGTACCCCGCATGATCGCAGGGGTACGCGCCGTACCCCTGCGATCATGGGGGGTACGTGCCGTACCCGGGGGGGCGTTCCGTACCTGTTTCGGCGCGAACTGTGCGTTTACGACTGTTTTCAGCTCCCGTAGGAAAAGGGTCGTACTTGCTGGGTCGTAAAAACTAGCCGCGATGTCGCGTACAGCGGGTTCCGAGTGAGATTCGTACGGAGATTTGAGTCGTACGGAGTCCTGTACGACTCGTACGGAGTTCGGCACCTAGTACGGATCGTACTTCATCGTACGTACAGGACGTCTACGGATACGATTCGTACGGGGAAAAAACGCCCCGTACGACGATTCGGAGCGCATTTTACCGGATCGGAATCGACACCTAGGTGGGAAATCTTTTTCCTACCTCGCTCCACTGCACCTGAGACAATGCCCTGACTATTCACGCTTCAGGAAACTACTTAAGACCACCTTATTTTGAAATTTCTCATCAGCCTGCATCGCAGCTCCGTCCAAAGCGCAGAGATACTACTCCGGGGATGATTCAGGCACTATATAAAACCCATAAATAAATAAATGATATTTATTTATTTATTTATTTAGGGATTTGTAGAGCGCGTAGTCACCCAGTGGGTATCCCAGCGCTAAAACCATATTACTCACGAGGGGGTGTAGTCCGGGAGAGTGACAGTTTTAGGGGAAGAGAAGAGTTTTGAGGGCTTTTCTGAACCGAAGGAGGTTAGGTTCTGTCCTAAGGCTCAGCGGGAGTGCATTCCACTTATTTCCAGTGTTAACTGAGAAGCGGCGGCCACCTGTGCGGGCCTTTTTCACTTTAGGGATCGTGATAAGGTTTCCGTGCTCTGAGCGAAGCGCTCTGGTGGGTCTATAGGGGGTGATCCAGTTGTTTAATATAGGAGGGCCGGTGTTATGAAGAGTCTTGTGAGCAAGGCAGAGGGCCTTGAAAATGACCCTTTCCCTAATCGGGAGCCAGTGCAGCTTCCTGAGCGCAGGCTTGGCAGATGATCTGGCCGGGGTGTTTGTGAGGAGTCGGGCGGCAGCATTTTGAACCTTCTGAAGAGTTTGAAGGGTGGATTCTGGGGCGCCCAGGTAGATAGCATTGCTGTAATCCAGCCTAGATAGAATTAAGCCCTGGATCAGCATGAGACGCGACTGAAAAGGTAGAAGTGGAATTACCTTCCTGCAAGATTTAAGTAAACCGTAGCAGGAGCCGGCCGTCTTCCTAGCCTGGGTCCTGAAGGTGAGGTCGGTCTCCAGCCACACTCCAAGACTTTTGACCTCCTTCTTGGGAGTGGGGGGTTCGCCCATGCAGGCGGGCCAGATGTGAGATGGGAGGTTCGGGGTTTTTTGTCCAAGGAGCAGGATCTCTGTTTTGGAGCCATTTAGCTTCAAAGCAGAGTCACTCATCCACTGATATACGTTGGTCAGGCAGTCGTGGAGATTGGAGGGCTCAAGCTTGGGGTGGGAGAGTGTCACCACCAGTTGTGTATCGTCGGCGTAGCTGACGATAGTGCCTCCAAAAGGTGAGACGAGTCCCTCCAGTGGGGCCATGTAAACGTTAAACAACGTGGGGCTCAGGGAGGAGCCCTGAGGCACGCCACACTGGAGGGGGATGGAGGGGGAGCGGCTTTCGCCTTCCCAAACTTGGTAGGAGCGGCGGGAGAGAAAGGACGCAAGCCACTTCTGAGCTCTGCCTTTAACCCCAACAGTCCCAAGACGGTGGATTAGGACCTGGTGACTGACCATGTCAAAGGCCGCACTGAGGTCTAGGAGGACCACTGCCACTGATCCTCCTGTATCGATGATTTCCCTGGTTCTTTCTACTGCCACGAGGAGGGCGGTGTCCGTGCCCTGACCTGGTCTAAAGCCAGTCTGCGAGTCGTTGAGAAGATGGTTTGACTCGAGGTAGTGTGACAGCTTTTTATTTACCAACTTTTCGGCGACTTTACCTATCCAAGGTAGAAGTGAGATAGGTCTATAGTTGGAGAGGTCTGTGGGGTCAAGCGACGGTTTTTTGAGCAGCGCTTTGACGACAGCTTCCTTCCAGTTAGATGGAACCTCTCCCTGTTCCAGTGAGATATTGATCAGGGCTGTCAGTTGGGGCACTATAGTATGCGTGATGTTTTTAGCGAAACGTATGGGAACTGGGTCGCTAGGGGCACCGCTCTTAGTTGAGGTAAGTATGACTCTCACTTCTTCTTCTGAGACTGGGCCAAGTGACTCCAGGGAGGGTTTGTCGTCGGGGGGTATCTGCTCTTTGGCTCTCACCAAGGAGTCAGAGTTAGGAGGTGGGAGGGAAATGAGAATTTTTTTTATTTTGTCGTCAAAGAAAGTGGCCAGCTTGACGCATTTTTCCTCGGCTTCATTGGGGTCCATGGGTTTCTGTGGGGGTTCCGGGACGTGGAGGAGTTCTTTGAGAATGGAGAAAGTCTCCTTGGATGAGCAGGCGGAAGTTTTTATCTTTTCCTCATAATAAGTCCTTTTGGCGTCATGTAAAGCTAGTTTGTAGGCTTTCATGGAGCGGTAGTAGGCGCTTTTCTCTTCTGTTGACTTGTTTTTCCTCCACGAGCGTTCTGTCTTTTTACATTGTTTTTTAAGGGGTGTAAGGGCAGATGTGTACCAAGGGGAGTGGCCGATTCTTTTCACGTGTTTTAGCGTACTGGTCAGTGGAATGGAGCTATCTAGGGGTCGGAGTAGCCAATTCATGAATTCTCTGTCTACGCTGTTTGGGTCCATGGACAAGGGGGTGATGGTATCGCGTAGTTTGGCCTCCCATTCCTCTGGTGCTAACTTGTGCCATCGTCTGGCTTGTACCCTTGTTTTTTGTTTGGGCGCTGGTGTCGTGTCGAGTGACCAGTGCATAGGAATCAGCATATGGTCTGTCCAAGGCAGGGGGGTGGGGTCCTGGGCATACAGGTTCCCAATGTTGGAAAAGATAGGGTCTAGGAGTTGACCTTTCTCATGGGTTGCTTTGGGGTTTTGCAGAAGGAGGTCAGCTGTGGTAAGATCCGCGAGCAAGTTTGCTGCGGTATTGTCCATAGGATCCAGAAAGTGCATATTAAAATCCCCTAGGAGGAGAAAGTTAGAGACCGAGATAGTCTTAAGTAGGATGTGGTCCATCAGTGTACTAGTGAATTCGCCTAGAGGGCCTGGAGGACGATACACGAGCAGTCCCGAAAGGGAAGTGGATGGCGTGATCTGAATTGAGAAGTGGCAGTTCTCGCAGTTTTTAGCAGTTCCGGTCTCGATTCTACATTTGAGGTGATCTTTGTAGATTATAGCTAGGCCACCGCCTCTACCGATTGGCCTATTTAGGAGGCATATTTGGAAACCGGGGGGGATAGCAATGGCAACATCAAAGTCACTGTGCGGGGTCAGCCAGGTTTCCGTCAGAAACAGAAGATCTAGCAGCGAATCTTGGACGAGGATGTTAATTTCGTGGGCATGCTTTACTAAGGATCTGCAATTCAGAAGGCCAAGCCGTAGTCCTAGGTGGCGTTCCGATTCCTCAGATTTATTGCAGAGGCTACATCCTGCATAGGGGGTGTCCTCCTTGTGGATGTATTTGCACTGGGGATGTTTTTCCGGGTTCCAGGCAAGCAGTGAGTCTCTGGAGTATGAGATGCGCCTTAGCAGATCGGGCATAGTGGCTAGGCCTACGGCCGTCTGGGCCCGGACGGGCCCAGACGGGCTTGCCTTTGGCGCGCCTTCGGCGCGCTGATGGCGCGCCCGCTGCGCCCGTCCGCTGCGCTTCCGGCTGGTGCTCATGTTTTATAGGATGAAGTGAGGAGTGGGAGGGGGGGGCGTGGCCACCCGATGAGGGCGTGTCCCTCACGCAGGGAATGGCGGCGAGACTCGGGTCAGGGCGGGGAAAGCAAGCAATCTGCTTCCCTGCGCCGACCAGGAAGAGACCAAGGAGTTTGTGCAAATAGGCTTTAAAGTGCAAGGTACAGAGTAAAAACACAGTATCAATCACAATTTAAAAAATCAGAGTGCTCCCGGCTACTTTGCCTCAGGAGTGTCTTACGAGTAATGTGGGAGCGGCGCTTGCAGTCAGCGCGTAGTTATAGCGACCTGGGAGGGGGGGCGTGGCCACCCGATGAGGGTGTGTCCCTCACGCAGGGAATGGCGGCGAGACTCGGGTCAGGGCGGGGAAAGCAAGCAATCTGCTTCCCTGCGCCGACCAGGAAGAGACCAAGGAGTTTGTGCAAATAGGCTTTAAAGTGCAAGGTACAGAGTAAAAACACAGTATCAATCACAATTTAAAAAATCTGAGTGCTCCCGGCTACTTTGCCTCAGGAGTGTCTTACGAGTAATGTGGGAGCGGCGCTTGCAGTCAGCGCGTAGTTATAGCGACCTGGGAGGGGGGGGCGTGGCCACCCGATGAGGGCGTTTCCCTCACGCAGGGAATGGCGGCGAGACTCGGGTCAGGGCGGGGAAAGCAAGCAATCTGCTTCCCTGCGCCGACCAGGAAGAGACCAAGGAGTTTGTGCAAATAGGCTTTAAAGTGCAAGGTACAGAGTAAAAACACAGTATCAATCACAATTTAAAAAATCAGAGTGCTCCCGGCTACTTTGCCTCAGGAGTGTCTTACGAGTAATGTGGGAGCGGCGCTTGCAGTCAGCGCGTAGTTATAGCGACCTGGGAGGGGGGGGCGTGGCCACCCGATGAGGGCGTGTCCCTCACGCAGGGAATGGCGGCGAGACTCGGGTCAGGGCGGGGAAAGCAAGCAATCTGCTTCCCTGCGCCGACCAGGAAGAGACCAAGGAGTTTGTGCAAATAGGCTTTAAAGTGCAAGGTACAGAGTAAAAACACAGTATCAATCACAATTTAAAAAATCAGAGTGCTCCCGGCTACTTTGCCTCAGGAGTGTCTTACGAGTAATGTGGGAGCGGCGCTTGCAGTCAGCGCGTAGTTATAGCGACCTGGGAGGGGGGGCGTGGCCACCCGATGAGGGCGTGTCCCTCACGCAGGGAATGGCGGCGAGACTCGGGTCAGGGCGGGGAAAGCAAGCAATCTGCTTCCCTGCGCCGACCAGGAAGAGACCAAGGAGTTTGTGCAAATAGGCTTTAAAGTGCAAGGTACAGAGTAAAAACACAGTATCAATCACAATTTAAAAAATCAGAGTGCTCCCGGCTACTTTGCCTCAGGAGTGTCTTACGAGTAATGTGGTATATCTGCTATGTGACTGTGAGTGAGCCCTTATAAGCTTAATGTAGGGTAATTGAGGGTAATATGTTTTTTTTTGTTGGCGGTACGTGTGTTTTTGCGCTCCTAACTGTATGAGGGATGCAGGAAATCAGTTCTGAAACAGACAATAGGTTCAGGATTGATGAAATGTAAAATGCCAGTCCAGGCTCACAAACTCAGGATTGGTGAAATTTTACATTAGTAGACCGAATTTAGGAATGTCAATATTATGCCAATATGTCACTTTCTGCATTTATATGTAGGGAATTATGATTGGTGTTAAACCTGGAGTTCATGGCATGATTTTTGCGTAATTTATGCCTAATTTATGCTTAATTTATTCCTGTTTTTGCTAGAATTAGAACTCTGAGCACTTTACGATTGCTAACCAGTGCTAAAGTAATTGCGTTAGACTGGATTATACAGAGTTGGCATATTTAATTTATTTGTAAGTCCGTAGTAAAGTAGCACTACCTGTGCACAGGGTCTGCAAATTAAATGCTGCTAGTTGGCCTGCAGAACTGAATGTGCTCCCCACTTAGGTAGCTTTTTAAACATGTGTCACGTCTGCCATTGTAGTCGGTATGATTGTAATTTTAAACTGACATTTTGACCTGGCAAAGTAAACCTTTTGAATTGAATAACCCGCCCACTCCTCTTTTTTTCTCTTATATTCACTGTCTTTTACCAATTATTCTCCTTTAGATTCTGGTGCTGTGTTTAAAAACCGGCTGGCTCCTGTCAGTTAGAACATAATACACTAGACAAAAAAAACCTGTTTGTTAAAGACGCACTATACACTTGCCCCTCAGGTGCTTAACTGCTATCTCATTCTAAAGTAACCTTACTCATTGCATACATAAAAGAAACTGATGCGACCAAAAAACTGATGCGACAAAAAACAAACAGTAGAAAACAATATTTTATGAGTTCTTCTTATTTTCTTCTTTATTCTTTTTTCAGTTCTTGTTGCTGAATATTTCCAATTTCATTCTTAATTCATTACTTCATGAATCCTTCATATTTACACTTCCTTCCCAATGCATTTTGGTAACATTTACCTTCATCAGGGGAATGCTGCAATGACACATAATAAACACCGTAAATCTATCTTTCTCTGCCTATGTAGGGACATCCCCATACCAGATACACCATCTTTGTGTATTTGACCATGTTATCGTGATTATTAAAAGTGAATTAACAATTCTGAACCACCTCCCTTATCGTGCTCTCTAGGTATTAATATGTGTGACGTCACTGTGTTCCAAAAAACCACACCTAGTGTATTATAAACCATGCCTCACTGACCTCTGTAAAATATCAGAGTTGCCTGTAACACAAAACATCAAAATCACTACCGTTATAAGGTTCTTCTATCTCTTAAAATTACTTCTCGTGCTTTCCTCAATACAACAAAAAAGGCTCATGGCAAAAGTAAACCTTTTGCCATGCCCAAAACTTCCTTTTTAATACATATTACATAAGACCCTGGGCAGCCCAGAGTACCCAGAGGGCAGGGTGCACTGTATTTAAAAAGTAGGACATGTATTTTTAAGTTTTACATATCCTGGTAGTGAAAAACTCTTAAATATATTTTTCAAGTACTGCAAGGCCTACCTCTCCCATTGGATAATACTGGAGTTACATTATTATATTTTATAAGTTTGTAATTTCCAACTGGGTGGGTACAGGTACCCAGCTCATGTTTGGTGTCTCTGAAATTGTAATGAAAAGTCCTAACTTATGGTGATTCTAAATTACAATTTAGACGTCTAACTCCTGCGGAATGCTGTGTGGATTCACCGACAAAAGCCACGGTATTTATCTTCAAAATATTCCTTAAGACTACTACCTGAGTCCCCTAAGGGTTGCTATTTAAGCTTGAATTGAAGTCTGCTTCCATTGATTTGAAGAGACCACTCTTGCAATATTTCAGTTATTGACTCATTGACCAAGGGGTCCTTTTATTAACCCCTTTTTATCCTTGCCAACTGGGAGCAGGAATAAAACTTTGGCTCACTAGTTAGGTAACTTTTTAAATATTACTTACACCACTCCCCCTACAGTGCACTACACACATTCGCACAAAATAAGTGCTCCTATGTAACTCCGCAAGTTGCAGAATGGCCCAATCAGTAGCTCATTGGAATTGCCCCAATGATGAAGCATGTCACCTAGGGGCAACCCTGGGTGAGTGAGGGGACTCAAGAAAATAATTTTTTCTTATCGTCTAACAGAGGTTGGTTTTCACCCAATTGGTGCACCACCCGTATGTCCTTGGCTAGGTTCTTTTGATCCATCATCCAGGGATCCTTTTTGCTATACTTTGTACACATAGGAGGATGAACCTAGCCCAATCCTCCTTCTCCCCCTGTTTTTGATGGGCATTTTTATCAAACATCTCCAACTACCCAGAACACTTAGCACGCTAAGGATCCAACGTAACGTCCTTATTGACACAGTTCCTGCCCCTGTCGTGCACACATTCCACAATACCTTTAATACTCTACCCCTCCCAAATGCCTCCTCTCGCCCCAGGAGACTTAAGGATCATCTCGTGACCAGTGATATCTGTGATCTACTCTTATGTTATTCCCCCCATTAAACTCTGATAAGTCTCTGCCAGGACAAATCCAAACTATCCAGGTTAACCCTGACAGAGAACCTGTCCACAACCACAGAGCTATAAATACCGACAACCTCAAGCATGTTAACATCCTCCAGACTCCTATTCCACATTTGACTGACCAACTGAAATGCATACTTCTCAACTGCTAATCAGCTAGTAAACACGCCACCGATATCTATGATCTCATCCTGACTAATGAGCTGGATATCATTATCCTCACATAAACCTGGCTAAATTGCTATTCCTCCCCTATCCTTGACCTTCTATTCCCACCTAGTTATGACATAATTTGTATGTACAAATCTTTGAAACAGGGTGGAGGAATAGCTTGTATACACAGAAACACACTCTCGGTCTCACAATCAGACCCCCCCACTCCGATCCCCAGCGAATATCTTTGCATCACCATATCTTGCAAACACCGCCCTGTCTGCAAATTACGTACATTCTATCACCCCCGGGAGACAATCTTTCCATCATTGAGCACTTAATGGAAATCATATCATCTAATGACGACCCTCTAGTGTCCCTAATGTTCCTGGGAGACTTCAACCTCTACTGGTCTAACCCAAATGATTACATAGTTAATTGCCTCAAATAGTTTATTTTGGATCAAGAACTGACATAATTCTGTGATAGCCCATCTCACAACAAGGGTGAAACTCTGAAACTCATTATAGCCAAAGGTAATACCATCACTCTGGACTCCATTATTCAATGTGATTGGTCTGATCACTACTGCAGCCTCTTCTTTATTAACAGAAAGGTGTCTGTAAAGGGGGTCCAGCCCAGGAAAATGAGCAATGGAAAAGGAACCTCCAAAATATAAACACTGAAGAGCTAGCTACCTTGTGTAAAAATTAGTTGTCTCCCCAAGCAGACCTGAAGAATGTTCATATTCTCACTGTTTTTCATTATTCCTCTATCTCTGGTATCCTGGATGCTTTAGCCCCTTTACAACATAAAAATGCATCCTACCAAATTTCCAAACCTTGGTTCGATGCCAACCTAACCTCAAAAGCCGTAAACTGAGGGCAGCCGAAAAATCCTGGAGATCCATACCATCCACCGAACATTTAAACCTACTTAGAGGTATCAGGAATTCTAACAACAAAAAAATAAAATCTTCAAAAGCCGTCTTCTTCTTTAGATCCCCACCTAATCAAACCAAAAACTGCCCTAAGAAACTTTTTGAACTCAATAAACAGCAATCGATCAGGACACCCAACCGTCATGACCTTGATGACAGCTCTCCTACATGTGACGATTTGACCGCCTTCTTCCCCGAGAAAACTAAAAGCATCAATATAGACATTTAATAAAAGATGGCTCTTCTCCAAATGTCTGGGACCACTGCTCCCCTTACCGACTAGGAGCCACTCATCCCCCCTAGCATAAGCCTTAAGAACAATGCATCTTGGCACACCTATACTCACCTCAGTGAAAGTGACATCTACAACACTCTTCTTGCGATCAATCCATCTATCAGTCCTTTTTACAGAACAGAACACAGCGCTTCCTGGTTAACCAATCAATCTCACTTCCTTGCCCTATCTCAATTGGAGTCCCTCAAGGATCGACACTATCCCCAGATCTGTTCAACCTATACGTCGAACCACTCACAGAAATTCTCCAAAAATCTCAAATATCCTATCACATGTATGCTGACGACACGCAAATTTACTTAAAGATCGGATCCATAAAAGAATTGGAATTATTGAATGAGACACTAAAAATGGCACTTCAATGGTTAACGGCAAACCACCTGAAGCTGAATGCACATAAAACAGAGTTCCTACTAATCTCTCCACCAAGGAGCAATACAGAAATAAAGGAATGGATGAAAGTCGTGACTGCGCTAAACTGCACCCCAACCCTTGTCAACTCAGCCAAATCTCTAGGAATCACCTTAGATGAGAATCTAGACATGAAAGCCCACATTAACTCAATGGCGAAAAGTGCCCGCTTTCACTTGAACTACCTAAGAAAATTGAAACCATTCATCACAGAGTCAGACCTCAAATTGGCAATCCAATCCTTAGTTATCTCGAGGATTGAATATGGTTGCACCACCTTGGCTGGATTACCAAAAATGTCTACAGCACCATTGAAAGCCTGTCTTAACGCTGCAGCAAGACTTATCACCGGAACTAGGAAATATGACCATATATCCCCGCACCTGAAAGCATTAAACTGGCTACCATATGAAGCAAGAATCCAAATGAAGATAGCATGTATCACACATAAAGCATTACACGACAACACCCCGAGATATCTAGCAAAGAAAATTCAGTTGTCCGGTGGCAACCGACCATCTAGGAGTGCTGAGGAGCTGCTACTACGACCAGCCTTCTTCCGAAAGAAAAAAACCTATGACAGAGCATTCTCAGGAGCGGCCCCCAGAATATGGAACTCACTCCCTCCAAACATCAGGAAGATCCAGAATCTGGTAACATTCAAACGGGAAGTGAAGAGCCTGCTGATGAATAGATACATTACTTAGTGAAGATCACTGATCATGGATCTACTATACTACTGCCTTAGTACAGATCATGTACGCCATTAAAATGGGAGGCACAGACAATACTATAATGGAATACGTATCCTATGATATGAGAACAACCCAAAGGCCAATAGTAATGGAGATTTGAGTGAACAGGAGAACAGCATCTTTCATGAACCTATACCGTGCTACCTCATATCTGTTATATATACATGTTTTGTTATTATTTAATCATAGCATATTTACTTACGCTAACGTCACATGTGCTACGAATATATATGTCATCTACCTCACTGCGGTTGCTTGTTAACTGCTTATACATATGTTAACCTTTTTCCTTCTCTTATTTCATGTTAAGCGCTCTGATACCCACGGGTCTTGTTCGCGCTATACAAAACTTTATAATAAATAAGTAAATAAATAAATAAATCTAACCACTTCACCAACTATCTTCAAAAAAATAAAAGCCACCATCTTTCACTTATGGTCCAAAATCGTCAATGCTTCACTAGTGCAAGGCACAATCCCCGACTGTCTAAAAGCATTCCCCATTCTAAAAAAAACTAACGCAGACAGCTCTGTTCTGAATAACTTCCGTCCCATTTCCAACGTCCCCACTGTGGCGAAACCTCTCAAAAAATGGATGCTAACAAAACTCTGCTCACACATCAAGAAATTCTAACTGTTGGATCATCATCAATCTGGTTTCTGGAGAGGGTACAGCACTGAATCCGCACTCACTCACATCATGGATAACATTTTAAAATTTCCAGACCAAAATGAATCTAGCTTATTGATCCTCCTTGACTGATCTTCTGCTTTTGACACTGTTAACCATATCACACTACTATCCACTCTAGAACACAGAATGGACTTATCAGGGTTGGTATTGAAATAGTTCACTTCATTGCACCAATACAGATCCCAAACAATCAAGAGGAATCAATCCCTTTGTCAGCCCCATACAGTAACTATGGGGTTTCCACAGGGGTCCGCCCTACCACCCATACTCTTCAATTTACTCTTGGAACCATTAGCAAATGCCTTGAACTCCACGAACATTCTTTTTCATATGTATACAGATAACACTGAACTTTATCTGAAAATCACCTGCCCTTAAGACTTCATCTCACTTAACTCCATCCTGATGAACACTCAAAACTGGCTCACAGGCAGCTACCTCATGCTCAACACATCCAAAACAGAATTCTTTCTCATCGAACCCCCTAACCCCATTCCCAAGATTGACCTTTGGATGAAACACCTCACAGCCTTCAACTGCTCCCCCCAAATTATTGAGGCGTCTAAATCCCTCGGAATCACACTAGACTTGCACTTGAATTTGAAGAACCATATCAGCAATGCAACCAAGGGAGCTAAACATCAGATGAGTATATTAAGGAATCACAAACCATTCCTTCACGGAAAGACTTCAAATTAGCGATATAAACACTAGTTTTGCCAAGACTAGATTACAGTAGTTCCACACTCTGTGGTCTCCCCAAACAGAGCATGGTCCCACTAAAGACTTCCATTAATGCTGCAGCAAGATTGAGTACTGGTACAAAAAGAAAAGATCACATATCCCCAGCCCTAAAATCCATAAATTGGTTACTATATGAGGGACAAATACAGTTAAAAATTGCCTGCATGACTCACAAAGCCCTTCAATTCAAGACCCCCATTTATCTGGCTCAAAAAGTAGCATTATCAGGGGGTTGCAGAGCATTACAAAGTGCAAGTTCTATGCTCCTGAGACCACAGGTTTTCCACAAAAAGAGATCGATTAACAGAGCCTTCTTAGGCATCGTCCCAAAGATTTGGAACTCTCCTCCTGGGGAAGGCCATATAATCTCCTCCACCACTTCTTTCAAAAAAGAAGTGAAAAAAATCCTAATGCTCAAGTTTCGACCCTAATAGGCCTCGGCTCCTAGACTTCATTACAGCCCTCTATTCGGTTGTCGTGATTGACTTTTACATGGTTATATACCTGGGAATAACATTGTTAGCATGTGTTGTACATACATGCATTTGAATATTCTTCTTCCATTACTGCATCTACCCTACCCGTATGTGAAGCGTTCTTATACCTACAGGGGTTATGCACGCGCCTTGCATATTTATGTGACAAATGTTTGCTTCCCGATATTGTATCCTTTTACCCAAAATTGCCAAGCACTCTGATACCCGTAAAGTTCACGTTCAAGCTGTACAAAACTTTTAAAATAAATAAATGAAAATAGACTGATAAAAACTTTTGAGTGTTCAACAAATCCCTTGTAGGCACCCTTACCTGTCTACCTCTACATTTAGAAAGTTGTTATTTTCTTGCATTAGCCATTTGGTGCCTGCAACTTGTCTCTCAGTCACATGACTGGGTGCAGATGACAGTTTGGCTTTGTGTATTCCTCCTAGACTGCCACACACAATGCGGAGCTAGATGCGACTAGATGGGCCATCACTGGCAGGATGGGAGGGAGCCCCACTTATTTATTTATTTATTTATTTTGTGTACTTATAAAGCGCAGTCCTGTCACCCAAAGGGCATCCTGGCGCTTTGATCTTCGCACGGTTGCACTTTACATTGCTCAAGCAATTTTAGGAAACAAATGCGTCTTTAACGCTTTCCTGAACAAAACGTAGTCCCTGTGGCTTCTCAAGGATAAAGGCAGAGAGTTCCAGAGTTTGGCCGCTGCAACACTAAACGAGCGGCCACCCATCCTAACTCTCTGAAACCTCGGGACTACAAGCAGTTGCGCCGAAGAAGATCGGAGGAGCCGCGAGGCAGAGTACCAGGCAAACATATTTTGCAGAGGAACTGGGCCCTGTTGATGTACTGCCTTAAACATCATACACGCAGCTTTATACAGCACTCGCAGGTGTACCGGGAGCCAGTGTAGATCTCTTAGAGCTAGAGTAGAAGAGCTAGACCTAGGGCGGGAGAGAGCCAACTTGGCGGCCATATTCTGCACCCGTTGTAACTTCCCCAACAGGTTTTTTGGGGCCTCCAGAAGTAGCGCATTACAGTAGTCTAAACGACTTAGTATGGTACCGCGAACTACTTCCGGCCTGGCTTGAGTGGGGAGAAGGGGCAGAACTTTACGCAACATGCGTAGCAGCATCATGCACGTAGATATAGTTTTGTTGACGTGCATGTCAAGCTGTAGGTTTGGGCCGAAGATCACCCCCAAGTTACGAGCTGATTCCGCCGCCGACACTGGCTCGAGAAAGGTGGCAGGCCAAAAATTCTCTGGAAGTACCCGCGGGATCCGATCTATGGAACAGTAGAGCACCTCCGTCTTAGAGCTGTTAAATTGAAAGGAGTTAGCTCGTAGCCAGTCCGCTGTGGCTGCCATACAGCGATGGAATGTCTCCAGCGAGACCGCATTGTTACCTTCCAGAGAAAAAACCAGCTGGGTGTCATCGGCGTAATTAAAAGCCGAGACACCAAAAGATTTTATAAGCTGGACCAGAGGGCGGAGGTACAGATTAAAAAGTATAGGGCTGATGGCTGAGCCCTGTGGGACCCCCTGCCCTACTTTCCTTGGCTCAGAGCGAAATGGAGGGAGTGAGACCAACTGTTGCCGGCAGCCAAGATAGGATATCAGCCAGTCTCTTGCACCCTCTGTGACCCCGCACTCCTCTAGTCTCCTGATAAGGGTCCGATGGCAAACCGTATCGAACGCGGCCGACATGTCGAGCAGCACTAAAAAGGCTGCCCGACCACTGTCGACACGCGAACGAAGATTATCCAATACGGTTACCAGCGCGGACTCCGTCCCGTGCCCGGGGCGGAAGCCAAACTGTGCCTCATCGAACCATCCGATATTTTCCAGGAAGCCTGAGAGTGAGCGGGTCACCCATTTTTCCATGATCTTGATAGGGAAAGGGAGCAAGGAAATTGGTCTATAGTTGGAAAGACAGGCAGGGTCTAACGTTGGTTTCTTGGGCAGAGGTGACACTACTGCTAGCTTCCAGCACTCAGGCACAGATGCCAACTCCAAAGACTGGAGACAGATGGAATACAAAGGTGGAAAAAGTTCAGCGTGGAAAACCTTCCAGAATTTGGGAGGCAGTGGGTCGAGCGGAGAACCCGAGGACACCATATGTGCCAGGCTGCAAAATTCCTCAAAGGAGGGACAGGGAAAGAGTCTTAGTTGGGGTCGACTGGAGGAGGTATCCGAAGCTCCCGAGCTGAGAACTGGGACGCTCGGCTGGGGTCGACTGGGTGAACTGTCCGGAGCTCCCAGACTAGGGCCGGAGGCACCCGTCTGGGGTCGACTGGGCAGGCCAACCGGAGCTCCCAAACTGAGATCTCCCAATATGGGAGCAGAATCAGTCGGCTGGGGTCGACTGGGTAACCCGTTCGGAGCTCCCAAGCCAAGGCTGGAAACAACTGGCCGGGGTCGACTGAACGGGCTAACCGGAGCCCCCAAACCGAGAGCAGCGGGCAAAGGGTTTTTTAAGCCCTCTAAGATCTTTGCAGTCTTCTCCTCAAAGGCACCCGCCAGGGAATCGCACAGAGCCTGCGACGCGAGGACCGTGTTAGCCACACACACAGGGTGGGACAAGTCCCTAACGATTTTGAACAGGGCTTGAGATTTATTAGGCGCCTTAAATTGGAATAGGCTGTGCCCTGTCTCGACACAAAGGGGCTGCATACCCCAGTAGTTAGTCTGGAGCCTGGGCCAGAAAAGCAATGTATCTGTGCACTTCAAAGGCCTGCCTCTAGGAGCATCTCCCCACTTCAAAGGCACAACTGGGTATGAATCATGGACCTCAGACACCAAATCTTCAGTACACTTCTCGACCTGTGGATACTCTGCTAGGAAGAAGGACTGTTCTGCTGCTGAAAGGTGTGCCACTCAGCTGGACTTCTGCTCTGAAGGACTGCTGCCCTGCTGTGCTGACTTGCTGCCAGCTGCCCTCTTGCCTGGGTGAGAAGGACTGGACCTGCATCTATTGAATGCAGAACTTAGAGTGATTTCAAGGGCTAGTTGGCTGGCCTCCCGATCTGAAGCCACAGGGACATGACAGGCTTCCAACAACCTTGCACCTGCACCTGGAGGCTGACATCTGTGAGTCTACCCTGCCAAGTAGAGCACCCCAGTCCTGAACCTTTGGAAGTGGACTTAAGGTGCTCTGCCAGCCTCTTGGGATCCAGTTGAATGAACTAACCATGGGCGTAAAATCTGTTTCGCGGGCGAATTTGCGGATTTTTGACAATTTCGCGAATCGCGCAAATTTACCCAATAATCCGCAAATTCGCAAGCTACGAATTATTTTGCTTAGTCGCGCTTTAAAAATACAATATCGCGCGCGCGCCGTTGACTCTGAGCCTGCCGAGTTGTTTTTCTCCCGGCTTTGCGTGTGCTGCGCCATTTTCGATCCTGCTGCGTGATCGCGCGAGAGTTTTTCGAACGCAATTACGTCATCATGGCTTGCCATCTTGCACAGCGAGAGTTTCACAACGCGAGTACGTCATAAATGCCCGCGACAGCGCGCAGCTGACTTCCGGCGGGAGGTTTGAACAGCTCGAGTTCCCGAAATTGCAAAAATTGCAATTCTGCACAAGAAATCCACCGCAGGAAGCATAAACCTTGTGAAAATGATGATTTTGATCAGAATAACTCCTCAGATTGACATTTGGCTGCACTTTTTGGTGCAGGAGTTCATTTTTTGGGGTGGGGTGGGAGGAAGGAAGTGCCTCAGAGTCTCCATCTTCCTGTTCCTGTCCAGCAGGCTCCTCCCAGTGCTTTGTCCATGAACTGGCCACTTTTCATTTGGATCTGGAGCTGGAAGGATTACTTTTTGTGGCTGCTGCTGGATATTTGTATTTGAGGACTTTTTGGACTTTGGAGTTTGGATCACTTTTGGACTTGAGATTTTACAAGTAAGTTGGTGTTGTTTGTTTGGGGCATTGCACTTGAGGCAGCTCCAGTGCTAAAACTTTTTTCACAACTTTAACAAAATATATATTGTGGTGGTAGCTAGCCACAGTATCCAGTAGGCCCAGGGTTAGTCATGGGTGCATGATACAACTGTTTCTCTGATTTTTTTAAACTTAATTCTCATATATGTCATGGAATTTTAGCTCACTGTTATATGTTGTTTTTTTTTTAATTTTGGGGTGCCTGTAAAGCCTCACTAGCCAGTAGGCCCAGGGGTAGTGAGTGGTGCATGGGTCTAGTCTTTCTGTGGGGTGTCTTAAATTTAAACGTCATTGAGGGCATGGATGGCATGGGATTGTGCTGATTTTTATGTGTTTTTTCGATTTTTGGGGGTGTTGTTGTGGACTGTGCATGTGGGTGGGGGCCATTTTGAGTGCTGGTACAGGCAGGGACGGGCCATGTGCTGGGGTGCAAGGGGCCATTTTGAAGGTAGGCAGTGTTCTCAGGCCTGCACCCATTTTGCCTAGCTTTCATCCATCATGCCCAGGGGTAGTGAGTGGTGCATGGGCCTAGTCTTTCTGTGGGGTGTCTTGAATTTAAACATCATTGAGGGCATGGATGGCATAGGATTGTGCTGATTTTTGTGTGTTTTTTAATTTTTGGGCTGTTGTTGGGGCCTTTTGCCCAGGGGTAGTGAGTGGTGCATGGGCCTAGTCTTTCTGTGGGGTGTCTTGAATTTAAACATCATTGAGGGCATGGATGGCATGGGATTGTGGTGATTTTTATGTATTTTTTCGATTTTTGGGGGTGTTGTTGTGGACTGTGCATGTGGGTGGCGGCCATTTTGAGTGCTGGTACAGGCAGGGACGAGCCATGTGCTGGGGTGCAAGGGGCCATTTTGAAGGCAGGCAGTGTTCTCAGGCCTGCACCCATTTTGCCTAGCTTTCATCCATTATGCCCAGGGGTAGTGAGTGGTGCATGTGCCTAGTCTTTCTGTGGGGTGTCTTGAATTTAAACATCATTGAGGGCATGGATGGCATGGGATTGTGCTGATTTGTATGTGTTTTTTCGATTTTTGGCGGTGTTGTTGTGGACTGTGCATGTGGGTGGCGGCCATTTTGAGTGCTGGTACAGGCAGGGACGGGTCATGTGCTGGGGTGCATGGGGCCATTTTGAAGGCAGGCAGTGTTCTCAGGCCTGCACCCATTTTGCCTAGCTTTCATCCATTATGCCCAGGGGTAGTGAGTGGTGCATGGGCCTAGTCTTTCTGTGGGGTGTCTTGAATTTAAACATCGTTGAGGGCATGGATGGCATGGGATTGTGCTGACTTTTGTGTGTTTTTCGATTTTTTTTGGCTGTTGTTGGGGCCTTTTGCCCAGGGGTAGTGAGTGGTGCATGGGCATAGTCTTTCTGTGGGGTGTCTTGAATTTAAACATCATTGAGGGCATGGATGGCATGAAATTGTGGTGATTTTTATGTGTTTTTTAGATTTTTGGGGGTGTTGTTGTGGACTGTGCATGTGGGTGGTGGCCATTTTGAGTGCTGGTACAGGCAGGGACGGGCCATGTGCTGGGGTGCAAGGGGCCATTTTGAAGGCAGGCAGTGTTCTCAGGCCTGCACCCATTTTGCCTAGCTTTCATCCATTATGCCCAGGGGTAGTGAGTGGTGCATGGGCCTAGTCTTTCTGTGGGGTGTCTTGAATTTAAACATCATTGAGGGCATGGATGGCATGGGATTGTGCTGATTTTTATGTGTTTTTTCGATTTTTGGGGGTGTTGTTGTGGACTGTGCATGTGGGTGGCGGCCATTTTGAGTGCTGGTACAGGCAGGGACGGGCCATGTGCTGGGGTGCAAGTGGCCATTTTGAAGGCAGGCAGTGTTCTCAGGCCTGCACCCATTTTTGCCTAGCTTTCATCCATTATGCCCAGGGGTAGATAGTGGTGCATGGGCCTAGTCTTTCTGTGGGGTGTCTTGAATTTAAACATCATTGAGGTCATGGATGGCATGGGATTGTGGTGATTTTTATGTGTTTTTTCGACTTTTGGGGGTGTTGTTGTGGACTGTGCATGTGGGTGGCGGCCATTTTGAGTGCTGGTACAGGCAGGGACAGGCCATGTGCTGGGGTGCAAGGGGCCATTTTGAAGGCAGGAAGTGTTCTCAGGCCTGCACCCATTTTGCCTAGCTTTCATCCATTATGCCCAGGGGTAGTGAGTGGTGCATGGGCCTAGTATTTCTGTGGGGTGTCTTGAATTTAAACATCATTGAGGGCATGGATGGCATGGGATTGTGCTGATTTTTATGTATTTTTTTTATTTTTGGGGGTGTATAACTGATGTTCTTCTGTCTTCCATTGCTTTTAGGTGCACAAGACAACCACCAGTTCCAGGAAGAAGTCCTGCAGCGGTGTGTGCAGCACAACGTCACGCGACCTAACGTGTGGCCACAGACAAGACAACTCTGCAACTCGTGCAACTGCGGCCTGCTGTTCTGACATCTGAAGAAGATGAGCCCAAAGAAAGGTGGCCGTAGCGCCTCAGCAAAGAAAGTTGCCAGTGCCACTGCCAGTAAGAAGGAGCAGAAGAAGCAAGTGGCATAACCTACCAAGGAGACGGTTGTGCCCACCGAGACCTTTTTTGGGAAAAAAAAAACGACGCCTGCAGCAGCAGCGGTGTCCGCCGGGTACCAAGCTGGAAGCAGCACCTCCGCCTCATTGGGGTCAGTGCCACCACGCCAAGTTAGGTCCAAGACCATGAGTGCTACTGCGGCAGCCACTTTGGTTGTTCAATCACCATCGACCAGTGATGTTGGCTCATCACAAGAAAGTACCATCCAATCAACGCCGGGTTTAACCCAGCTGGCGAGTGTTCAACAACCACAGGTGCAACGACAACCACAGGTGCAACTAGTACAAGCGCAAGTACATGGGCAAGGAGAGGCGCGAGGAGAGGCGCAAGGAGAGGCGCATGGGGAGGTGCATGGAGAGGTGCAACTAGAGGTTCATGGAGCGGCACAACTGCCTACATCGCTTGTTCCTCCAGAAGTAGGGGCACATCAGGAAATTGATATTCAAGAGGAGGTATCATCTGAGGAAGCCACTCCTCCTGATGATGATCCATTGTCTTCCAGATCCCCAGCAAGAAAAAGGTCAAGGAGGGCTACTACTACTACTACAAGTTCTTCTTCAAGCCCTCTTCGTTCTGATGACCTTGATGTTGATTGGAGCCCACAAATGCAGTCTGAGAGTGAGGCACGCTGTGAGCCGACAAAGGTAGCTAAGCCTAAAAGGAAGGTTCCCGCAAGTCTTCGACTTATGGGTGATGACGACGAACAAGAAGTGGTGCCTTCTACTGCTGATGAAGAGTCTGACGATGGCCCAGTCATCACAGATGTCACTCCAGCCACAGCGGGCATGCAGCAGACAAACATTTTAACCCTAGCCCAAATGGCTGCTGAGTAGGATGAGGGTGGCGCGGCCCTGGTGGTACCACCACCAACGCAGTTAACTACAACACCAACACGACCTACAGCTTCCATATTTTCTCGTCAGAAGGGCCGGCAGGGACCTCCATCCAGCTCGACCCCATTACCTCAAATAGTGATGCTGTAAGTCAACTACAGGTAAAAATTCAGGCACGCACAACCTACACTTCATCTGGCATTGGAAGTCAAAGTAGCACCTGCACCACCACCAGCAGACATCTCCAGTCCCCAGTTTGGGACTTCTTTACTGTTAGCAAAAAGGCGGAAAACATGGTTGTTTGTTCAATTTGTAAAGTATCAGTTAGTCGGGGTAAGCTTGGTACCAACTATGGTACCGGAGGCCAGAGAGGTCATCTCAAAAACACCACACTATCCTGTGGTATAAGCACCTAAGTGATATCGATGAAGCCAAAACAAATCCAAATGTATCCCTTGATATTGCATCTGATGATGACGAGAGGCTGATCGTGCAGGGGGGAAGTGAAAAAGCGACAGGCATTTTTTCTGGTGCACGCAGTACCCCTGGCAGCAGCACTGCAGTGGTAGCACCCACACCCTCTACCCCTGCAACATGTATGAGGCACACTAAGAGTCTGGGGGACACACCAATGCAAAAAAGTAAATCAATGAGCCTAAAGTCTGCATCATCATCATCATCACGTAAATCGGTCCAGCGCACCATTAGCAGCATGTTTTGGTCGGATCCGCCATTTGAACGCAACCACCCAACGGTGCGTCTCTATAACGCAAAGCTGGCTAAAATGCTAGCGCTGGACCTTCTCCCTTTCTCTTTTGTGGAAGGGGTGGGTTTTCGTGAATTTGTGGCAACAGCCTGCCCTAAATGGAAGGTTCCTAGCCGGTACTATTTTGCAAGGGTTGCTGTTCCAGCACTACATCAAGATGTGCTGGAGGTGATTGGCGCAGCTATTCTGAACAGTGCTGTTCACACTATCCACATGACAACAGACATGTGGACCAGTTGCGCAGCCATTGATTACATGTGCATCACTGCACACTGGGTCTCTTTTGCAGGGGTCGAAAGACAGTTAAAACACAAAGATGTTGACACGGAGGAAGTTTTTCAAGCTACTCGCAAACATGCAACAGTAGGCATGTTTGCCATGGAGAAAACTCACACTGCCCCTAACCTTTTGGAGAAGTTTAACAGGAAGGTCAATGAATGGCTGCATCCAAGAAACCGCACAGTTGGTTATGTTTCCCCGGATAATGGCAGTAATATAGTTAGGGCCATGTCTGATGGTGGCTATTTCAGAGTGCCGTGTTTGGCGCACAGTATGAACATCGTGGTGCAAGCCTTCTTGAAAGCAGAAGAGCCAGTCGTCAATGTACTGACCACCTGCCGAAAAATCTGTAGCCATTTCAACCATTCTTTTAAGGCCCGGAAGCAGCTGAGGACCCTTCCATATGAACGTCAACTGCCAGTCAAAGGACTAATCCAGGAGGTGGCAACACGTTGGAACTCAACCTTTTACATGCTTGAGCGTCTGTCTGAGCAGTGGGAGGTAATACATGAGTTTGTCTTTACAAAGACGTGATGCTAGAGTTGGAAGAATGGAAGCTAATTGCAAGCCTGACAGACATGCTTCGTCCTTTTGAGCTCTTCACGCGTGAAGTCAGCAGGGAGGACTGTTCTTTGACCAAAGCTATCCCATTGTTGCGCATGCGCATGCTAGAGCACCAACTGAAGGAGGTGTGTTCAACATTCTGAGATGATGGTGAAAAGCGAGAAGCATATGGTTTGGCGCAGAAGTTATTATGGCGCCTACTTGACAATGAAAGGTTTAAAAAGATACATGCAGAACAACATTACATTTGTGCCACTATTCTTGATCCACGGTACAAAAATGCACTGCCCATCAATACTTTCTTTCCTTTTTCGGAGGCAGAAGTCTCAAAGTACAAACATTGGCTAGCTGTGTCAGCCACTCGGTTCAAAAGAGAGCGGCAGAAGATTCAAGGAGGCAGCACAAGTACAACTGAATCAGCAGGCCATCCGACGTCAAGTTCCACTTCTCAATCCGTGGCCGAAGGGAGTCACTTTCCCTCACAGCTGTTAACGACACCAGCAACCATATCATCATCCTCACCTGCACCAGGCCGCAAACAAATATTGTCGTTAGGGGATTGGCTAACTCAGCAAGGGTTAGCTCGGTCCATTGATGAAAAGGTCACAGATGGTACGCAAAGTGGATCAACCCTGGAGAAACTTGAGTCAGTGGTGCAGGCGTATCTGGATGACCCAACAGAGGTCTGTCATGATGAGAACCCACTGGGATATTGGTATACGAAAAGCTCAAAATGGCCACTGATCACCAACCTGGCTCTAAATTATTTGTCTTGCCCACTCGCAAGCGTGTCTTCTGAATGTGTTTTCAGTGCTGGTGGTGCCATTGTTACTTCAGAAAGGACCCGCCTTTTGCCCAAAAATGTGGAGAGGATAACAATAATCAAGATGAATCAGCACTTCATACCACCCGATTATAAAATACGTGAATGCACGCAGGAAGAAGAGGACACCGACTTAGGTGATGACGACGACGGAAGTTCTTCTCGGTCACCAGACCTACTCCCGTCTCAATTCATAGACTGGGAGGACGAGCTCTGCTTCCCTGACAACGAGGACTGAAAATTGCGTCCTATTTTTCCGTACTTATTCACTTTTATTCCTGTGTGTCTTTCTTTGTTTTGATACTTTTACCACAACAAAACTCTAATCAACTAATCACAATCACAATAAGTCCAGCATCAGCACTGTCATCATCTTATTTTCCGTATTGATTTGAAGGTGTCGCAGTCTACATTCAGATGTTCACAAGTTCACAACTCAATCATGCTCCTCTATCCTCCTCCTCCAGACTCCCCCTATCCATTTTCCTCAAGGCAGATGGATGGATTATGGAGAAAAAACAAACTTTGTCTTCGTAGACGAGTCCCCTCAAGTGGGACTGAAATAACTGACTGACTGACTACATGCTTGCTGATTGTTGACAGACCTACTTCTGAAATTTACAGGAGAGGCTGCCCTGTGGGCCCTCACTTTCCGAAGAAGATGCGGACATAAAGTAGAACAGGTAATGAATAATGAGAAGGTGGCATGCAGTGGACAGCAATGGCTGTCTGTCTCTGTTGAGACCAATTGCTGTTTGTTTTTTGTGAACAGCGCAATTTGCCATGTTTTCAATATACCAGTATTGCAGGTTTTTGGGGGTTTATTTGGGGGTGTTCTAGATTTGCGGTGCTGGGTCGGGGGTCTGGGAGCACTGCTGACACAGTCTAATTTTAATTGCATTTGTTTTTCAGGAAATCCATGGTGGAAAACGGGAGTTATGGCCTAGCTGCACAGCGCGCTTGGAGTGATTTTGGAATGAGGCCGAAAATATTTCTAAGTGTGAGCTTTTCCGGTTTTGCTTTTTGCCTGTTTGGGGGTCTTCTACTTGTTTCTGCCTGGGTTGACGGGTCTGAGGCCATTGCTGGGAAGGTCTAATACCGGATAAAAGTGTTTTGGATAAAATACATGGTTAAAAAGTTTTTTACTTATTAGCGTTTTCTGTCACTTTCGTGTTTTCGGGGGCCTGCTTGGGGGGGTTCCTGGTGTTTGTGGGTGGGTTTTTGGGTCTTGGAGCAACGCTGGGTATGGATACTTTTCATTGCCAGACGTTTGAAGCAAATCCATGGTGGCAAAGGGGAGTTAGGGCCTAGCTGCAGAGCGCGCGCTGAGTGATTTTGGAAATTTTCCTGAAAATGTTTAAGTCCACACTTTTGTATATTTGCTTTTTGCCTGTTTGGGGGTCTTCTACTTGTTTCCGCCTGGGTTGACGGGTCTGGGGCCATTGCTGGGAAGGTCTAATACCGGATAAAAGTGTTTTGGAGAAAATCGGAGTTGAATTTTTTTTTGCGTTTTTGCTCACTTGCTTGTTTTTAGGTTGCTGTTTGGGGGGGTTCCGGGTGTTTTGGGGTGGGTTTTGGGGTCTGGGAGCACTGCTGGCACAGTCTAATTTTGATTGCATTTGTTTTTCAGGAAATCCATGGTGGAAAACGGGAGTTATGGCCTAGCTGCACAGCGCGCTTGGAGTGATTTTGGAATGAGGCCGAAAATATTTCTAAGTGTGAGCTTTTCCGGTTTTGCTTTTTGCCTGTTTTGGGGTCTTCTACTTGTTTCTGCCTGGGTTGACGGGTCTGGGGCCATTGCTGGGAAGGTCTAATACCGGATAAAAGTGGTTTGGAGAAAAGACATTCTGAAAAGCGTTTTGGCACTTTTTTTAACTTAGGGCTCGTTAGGGTTAGCACTGGAAGTAGTATTGCATGTGTTTGAGAGTGTTCTAGATTTTTGCAACTGGGTTCTGGGGTCTTAGAGCACTTGTGGGAGTGTGTAATTTTGGTTGCAAGTGGTTTGAATAAAATCCATGGTGGGAAAGGGGGGATTTGGCCTAGTTAAAGCGTTTTCCACTATTCTTAACTTAGGGCTCGTTAGGTTTAGCAGTATTGTATTGCATGTGTTTGGGTGGGGGTTCTAGATTTTTACGACTGGGTGGGATTTTGGAACACTTGTTGGAATGTCTTATTGTGATTGCACGTGGTTTGAAGATAATCCATGGTGGGAAAGGGGGGTTTTGGTCATACTGTCTGAGTGCGTTTTGGCACAATTTGAATTAGGCCTCTGCGAGGTAGCAGCAGTATTCTGCAAGTTTTTGGGAGGGTAATGTGGGGTGTTCTAGATTTTGGGGATTGTCATCTCTGAAAATGACAGTATAATTTTTGCACTACACAGCGTGCCTTATATATTTTTTTCTCAGAGGTGTCTTTAACACTTACTGTTGTGTTTTTCCATCATCAATTACAGGCAGGCTTTTACCCTGTGCCATCGATGTACTACTCAGGCTTACAATTAGCGATCCGCAAATCCGCATCAGACAGGCAGTGGACAGTCAGTGTGTCTGGTCACCAATATTGATCGACGGAGCATCCCATGGAATGAAGGAGTACCGCGAATAAGAGGAATGGCTGGATGCATCAACTTCACAAATTCAACGGGACAACTACAAAAAACAGTAACAGTATCCAAAATTCTCCTTATCTTTTCAATGATATTCTTGTGAACTTGAACTTACTTCTACGAGTGTGACTCTGTGCGTTTGTTTGATCTCTGCTTCAAATTCATCCCTCCAGCTATTTGATACGTCTTTGCTATGTTTAACACTAATTTAATGTTCTAAGTGTTTATTGTCTGAGGGCAGAGAGGCAAGTGAAATTGCATAATGACTGCAGCCCTGTACTGCCAAGTTTCCCAACTTGTTCCTTCGTAGTTACTAGTAAGTTGCAGTAAGTAGTAGTACTACTTTTCAGTAAGCTAACCATCCATTTACTAAACAACTTCTCGCATGCAGTAGTGCACTTTCTTTATGTCCCTTTAAAGGTTTATCGATATCTTCAAATCCAAAGATTTGTTTCTCTTCATTTGTTGTTTTACTGACCATGTTGTGTTTTTTTCCTCTCTACCAAACTTTCCCAAAAAAAAAAACCCATTCCCATCCAATTTTCAAACCCTAACCCTCTTCCCCCGGGCTGTGTGGTATTTCATTGATGTGTGACTGACAACAACAATAAATTCCACACACTTGCTGGGGAGGATAAGATCAAAGCAACCAGAAGTTCATGTGCGCCATCGTGGATTGATAATAAGAACATCCTCCTCCTACACGACGTGAACAATCTAATGCTTAATGCTTACCTTAGGTTGGCACCGCTTAGGCTACAATTTAGGGCACTGTTCTGTACCGTACTATCTATTGTACTGTTTCTAGGGCTACGCTCAGGCAACTCAATGTTTAATTTCCTCTTTTATTCATATGGTGATACTGCAAGTGTGTACCACTACTGCTACCAGCACAACAATGATATTGCATCCGTCGAGGATTCAAGTCAACAACCAACCCTAATCACCATTTGCAATGCAGCCAGCCCTGGGGCTACCCCGATTCTCAAACACGAATCACAGGTAAGATAAGCATTTTGGAGAGGTAGAATAATGGGCTAGGACTGGGAGGAGAGCAGAGATTGCCAGTACTACTAGTAAAGTACTAGTAGGGCTACCTACTGAATTCACTAACTCGGTTACTGGCACTTTGGTACATTTCAGGACTAGATGTTTCATTCATGCTGGTAAGTTGGAAGAAACCAAACGTCCAGTAACCACCGCCCACCCCCACACAAAATAATATGAACGCGTATACTATGTTTTGGTATGAAAAATAATTATTAAGAAATATATTGAGGTAATCAAAAAATGAAATAAATTAACCCAACTCACCCCCCTACCTAACCCCAATCCATGTCAAAAAGTCAAAAAGTCCCCTTTCCCAAACACCCAATTCCCACCCCCCCCCAACAGTCTTTAAAAAAGGGGCAAGGGACAGTCACTTTCTTCGGTGGCCTCGTTTTGCAAGCTGTTGCTTCATGTCCCGCTGCTCTTTGCGGAGGTCCCGGAGCTGGCGCTGATGTTTCTCGGCCAACCGCTCCATGTAGTCCACTCTTTTGCGTAGTCGGCGCACACGAACGATCTAGGATCTGGGAGGGCCGCTGATGTTGTTGCTGCTGTGCGACGGGAGGCTGTCGGGCCACGGCTCCGTTTGGCTGGAGGCTTCTGGCTGATGGACCCCGGGGCAGTGGAGGAGGATGTAGATGTTGATGTTGTCTCCTCATGCTCCCGAGCCCACAACCGCCGATACTCGACACAAATAGCCTCCAGCTTACGGGCCCTGGCCCGGACAGCCATCTCCTTACGGGTGAGCTTTTTGGGAGTAGCATCTATGAAGAAAGAAAGAAAAATACTGTAGCCAATAGTCCTTAACATAAAGTCAAAATAATTCAACGGAAGGTTGACACTCAGTAACACCAGCAAGTAGCAAACACAGTATAACATTTTGGCCTGTATCTTTCCGCCGTCTTTGTAAGCCTGTGACACTGTGAGTTTCAGGAATTCCACTAGCAGCACTATAGGTGGACTCACTACTAGTACATACATAGTCAGATAGTACTAAAAAATGCCTTTTTTTACTTTTTTTCTCTTGTTTTGCAAAAGAAATTACTGGTACGTGAACTTGTGGTAGCCGCCATAATGGCAGCTCACTCAGCTTTAACCCAAGAAATACAGACACAGGCCATGATGATGCAGACACGCAGTACTTTAAGCAGTACATGCAGGTGGGAATAGGAATGTCTTACTTTTCTATAGGGGTGGAACTGCCACTGGCCATACTTCATCCACTCAGCGTCTGCTCTACTACATCATGCACCTCTGCTATCGACGAGGAGGATAAAGAAGATAACATCCAGGCTTCCAAAGTACGTCTATGATTCTTCTTAATGTCTCAAATGTACCAAACTTTCTTTTTGTCAACAACCAACTGACACCCTTTTCATTATATTTTGGAAACCGCCGTCTTCTTTCTTATGTTGAATTACATTCAACAAAATAATTTTTTACAGTCATAAATAAATATTAAGACTCGCTCGTCCTTCGTTTCACCCTTCTTTAACTTTTCGTTCTTCACATCCCTAAACTACATCTGATCTGATATGACTTGGCTTCACAATAAAAATTTGCCAGCTGAGTTCAAGTGAAATAGAGGGGGCCATTGGTTACGAGAGAAGTACTGCCGCTAATGCTATTACAAGTCAAGGTTGACTGTCTTCTCCGTGATAGCCCAAAAAGTAGTTATAAATTAGTAAATGTTCTTGACAGTACAGTGTACTTATACTAGTGTACTGTGTACTACTGTACAGTACATCATACACTCCTTTACGAGCCTACTCAAAAAAAGTTCAATAAGTAAGGAGTATAATAACTTACCACCATCCGCTGCCGCTGAGGCTTCCCCCCCAGCTCCTCCTGTTGGCGCCGCCGCATCCAGAGTGGACGCCTCCGCACTGCTGGCCCCGGCACTGGTGGTCATCTGTGCCGCATCAGATGTTGTGACGTCTAGGAAAAACATGTCATATTTTCAGATGCCATACACAACCTCCTATTTTGTCTCGTAATGGAAGGAAATGTTACATAACACATTTTTTATTACTGGGATTGAAAAAAAGTAACGGTTTTGGGGAGGGTGTTAACCTTTTAGATGCTTATTCCATTAAATACTACACTTCTTCTTATGACAACTGACGAATGCTTGCTTAACTTGCACCATTTTTCTCATTACAGAAAGAAGATTCCATTGCCCTTCTGCCAGACGATTCACCAACTACTACTGAATCACCACCAGCAGTACTTAAGTACTTTAAAGAAGGTGGGGGCTCACGCACAGGTATTCTACTAATTTCCTGTGTCTGTTTGTGTTAACTATTATTAAGTTTGAGTCATGCTAATTTCATTCATGGGAATGTTGTTTAAACTTTAACGTCATCTTCATCCATAAGAATACTACGCTATTAAAAATAAAGAAATAATGTTTTCATTTCTCAATTGAAAATAAAACTTTAAAACTAACAAACACTGTGTGGTTTTTGTTCACGAGTGAGTGAGCGGGAAGGTTTGAACTACTGCACTTGGCAGTCATGTTTCAGTGACTCAGATAGGCCGGGACTCGGCCTATCTTCTTCTGTTCTTCTGGGTCGTAAAATCATTGGTCAGACATTCTAGATAGTCGGTCAGGGGAATGGGGGTTCAAATTCTGTACGGACTGAGGTATGTCGAAAGTCGAACTGCACCTATCATCAACAATGTCCTATTTATCTTGTCCATACTTCTTTGTGTGCAGAATAGTCCCTGAAACACTAGCGGTATGGGATGTGCTCCTCTCAAATCAAAAAGGCAACTGCTACCTTTTACTTGGTGTAAACAATGACCTTTTGTTGTTAAAATTGTCAAAGCACTTACATTAAGAAGACTGGAATAGACAGCATGGGCAACCCAGAGGACTGCACTCAGTGCCTAGAGCTATTGCTGTATCAGAGTTTTGTTTCACACCGTTTGCCGAATGGGCAAGCTTAGCGACCTACACAGACCGACTCATAATTGTAAATAGTAGTAGCACAGACAGTGTTGGTAGAGGCAGGATAAGAATGTAGAAAGTAGTCTACATTAGAAGAAGATCAAAGACTATTTTGTAAAACATAGAATTATTAGGAACCAGTTTGTAATGAATAGGAGCTGTAAAAGTTAGGGAAGTATAAGTATTAATATAACAATAGAACAATTTACTGGGGCCAGTAGAAGAGCCTGCAAGGGACTGAGCCTCTCCACCTTCTGCCACCGGAGTCTCTGTCGCCGCCGCCGCCTTGCCCCTGGGAGGTCCTGGTGAGCATGAAATAATTAAACACAACATGGATGATTGTTTTTGGGGAAATATTTGATTTCTTTGTACTCAATCTAAAATTATGTCGGGGAAACAAATTAACATCAATTGCATCTGATCTGGTCAACTAGGAGGATAGTAGTACAGTATTGCAGGATTCGCAGACCATCTAATAGGAAAGTTATGTAATTCACTAAATACATCAACAACAAAAAGGTTCTACTACGACTGCCATCACTCAGCAGCACGATACGTCGCGTGACAGACACAGTCCGTCATCATGATTGCAGACCACTAACAAATGTCCTATAAAAAGTAAAAAACAATAAACTCAACGTATCAATGCACCACTATCTCATCAAAGTGGCAGCAGCAGGACTACAAAGAAGGACTAGACTTGAGTCCACTGTCTCTAGCATTACGCAGTAATGCTCTCAAATGACTAAAAAGTTGCAAACAAGTAAGCATAGTAGCAACGCCAATAACCAGGCGAGCACCTGCAATGACAGAAGCTATTTAAACATTAATTTACCTGCAATGTAATCGAATCAGCAGCATTCGTACTCTTCAGGAGAAAAATAGATTAGCAATATAACAGAGCAGAAGGAAAAAAAGTAGTTATTAAATAGCTACATACCAAGGCCAGGGATCTCCACACCGAGCAGGTCGACCATGTCATGCTCCCGGTCCAAGATGTCACTCCACCGGTGCCTCACTTGCTGGTAGGTGCGCCGGAACCCAGACTCCTTATACATGCGCCGGCACACCTTCTCCCATAGCTGGCGACGCTCCCGGAGGCCGTAACTGGAAGCAATCTGCCCACCTGCTGCCACGGTTTTAGGGAGGTGGACTTGCACAAACGCCATCAAGGCGGCCACCTCCACCGCGGAGAAGATCTCCCTGGCTTGGACCTCCTCGCCCCTCAAACGCCCGCAAGGGAGCCGGGTACGGGGTGCTGGGCCCTTCCCCTTGCCCTTGTCGCCTCCCTTAGCCATGGTCCTGGGCACAAGAAGAAGGAAAGAAGAATAGGTGTGAAAAAAAATAAGAGAGAGAGCGAAAGAAATAAAGTAGGTAATAAAGTAACAAAAAGTTTAAAAAAAACACAAAATATAGATGTAGGAAATTGAAGAGAGAGATAATAAGCAAAAAAAGATAAAAAAAGTTCGGAAAAACATAGGATTACGAAGATGTGAGATGGATAGAAAGAAAGGTAGCATGCCCAAAACCATAGCAGTGAATGAAAAACAAGATGGCCGCGCCCGTAGAGGACCGCGTGGGTAAGTTTGCGCGATATTTTCCCCGCGAGCACGCAAAAAACGCCCATGAACACGTAATCGCGCGCCGCAGACGTCGTGAGCATGCAACAAGCGCCCGGAAACGGAAACACGTCACGCAAACAAGATGGCCGAGCCCGTACACGACCGCATGGGCAACCTTGGGGTTGGTGCGCTGAAAGCGGTCCGCGAATAAGCAGAAAACCGCGCGAACACGCAAAAAAAAAGAAATCAGCAAATTCGCACGAATTTGCGGATTGCAAGTTCGATTTCGCACGAATACACGCCCCGCGAATCTCGCGAAATGGCAGAAAAACCAATTTTGGAAAACTGAAAGCACTTAGCAGGTGCAAAAGTTCAAGCTAATTTGTAACCATTCCCTGTAGTGCTTCCTGACGGGCCCCTCCAGAGTTCACTTGCCTACTTGCAACTATTCTCTGACTCTGCTCTGACCCTCAAAGCAGGGTCAGAGAATAGTTACAAAAATGGCACAATGCTCCTGTAAAAAAAATAACTGCAACAGGAAGCACTTACAGCTAAGGATGCAGGTGGCAGGGATGAACCAGAGGGTGGCAGGGATGAAGCAGAGGGTGACAGTGCTGTAGCAGAGGGTGGCAGAGGTGAACCAGAGGTGCTGTGATGAAACAGAGGGTGGCAGGGATGAACCAGAGGGTGGCAGGGATGAACCAGAGTGTGGCAGTGTAAACCAGAGGGTGCTATGCCCACATACACAACCCCATGGGTAACTTTGACATGCAAGCTGCCCGCGAACACGCAAAAAGCCCCCGAACATGCAAAAATGCCCGCGAACACGCAAAAACCAAAAAATTCGCAATTTCGCACGAATTCCCGAATTATGCGGATCGCGAATTCGCTTTCGCATGATTTTGCGGACCGCGATTTCGCTGATTTCGCCCATGGTTAGAATGAACGCATCTCCTCTGCTGTGTGGTGCAAACCCGAGCAAAACCGATGCATCACTGCTGCTGCATGGAGTAGAGCTGTCACAAAGACCCATATCGCAGTCCTTTGGAAGCGACGCTGCTCAATGCTTCCTTGGCACAGTGGGTCACATCCCTTGTTAACGACAACCTCGATGTCAATGTCGACCTTTGCATCACGAGTCCCATTGATGGGATCCTCAACTAAGATGCAGTGCTGTGAATCGCAGTCTCACAGCACCTCGGAACCGATGCATCACTTCAGCTGTGTTATGTTCGACATGAATCCTTGCAACGCTCCACAAACCAGGATTTAAGGTACTTTGGTCAGCCGTCCTAACTCTGTTGCTGCAGTTGGCCCATGTACCCATCTCAGTTGGCCTGAACTTGTGACTTTGTTCTAGTTCAGAGCGACTAGATAATCACAGTCGGCGCTCTGTGCTTTTTGGCGCTATTTCTACTAAAATCTTTAAACTTGCATATTTCCAGTTCTACTGTTTGGATTTTTGTCGTTTTGTTTTTGTTCCATTTATTAAAGAAAGTTCTGTTTTTCTAATTTGGTGTTGGATTCTCTTTGTGAGGTGTTTTCAGTTTATTACCATTTGAAGTGTTGCACAAATACATTAAATATTGCCTCTAAGTTAAGCCTAACTTCTCTGTGCCAAGCTACCATAAGGTAACTTAGGGTTGGCTTGTGCCTCATACTGAAAAGGATTGTCATTGCTGCTTGACCAGGGCTCACACCTCAGTTAACCAACAGCCACATTTCTTACAGATTGCATTGAAGGCATTCCTTAATGGGGCAGCCTGCAAACGTATGTGAAAAGCCACAAATCCATAGTTTTGCACCCAATAAATCTTTTCCTTTGAAGGGCAGAAGTAAGTGTGTTTCATGGATGGGAGTGGGGAGGAAACCCTTCATACTTAATAGTGGTACAAATGAAGGGGGATTTCCACAAGGTCTAATACTTTAAAAGGTTACATGTGCAAATTCACAATATTTTTTTTTATATTTCTTTTTATTAAATCATAAAACACACATACAAATCAAAAATAAAATCTCAGGGATGCCAGAACATTACAATAATTTGGTGCGAAAAGAAAGGATTACATTATCACATTGAAAACCTCAGGGATCGGTGGATTCGGGCACTTCTTCATCAAGGTTGGGCTCAGGGGGGGCACAGATATCACCTCTAAAACTGTTCCATGGTCCCCAAATCTTCCCCCACTTACGATGGCATCTCCTGGCTACGTATACCGACTTTTCACGTACCATACACCAGTCCAGGTCTTCGGCCCACTTAGTGACCCCTGGCGCCTGACTGGCGCCCCAGAGCTGAGCGATGTTGCGTTTGGCAATCTTGTTTGCCAATGTTACCCACTGTTTCTGGGGCTCACTTAAATAAGACGGTTCCCAAACATTCAACAAACAACGTCTAGCCTCGGGCTTTATCACTGTGCCCAACGCCTGGCTCATCTCCACATGTATGGTCGACCAAAAACTCTGCACTCGATCACAATGCCACAGCGTATGCATTAGGATACCATCTTCCACACATCCCCTCCGACACGCACCACTATCAGCACGAACCATTCAAACCAGACGCGGCCCAGTAATATATGATCTATGCAGGACCTTCAGCTGAACTAACCTCAGCCGCATCTGAATCGCCACCTCCCTAGGAGAGGCCACCGCCGCTATCCAGTCCTCATCGTCTAGTTCCAAACCATTTTAACACAACAAGATATGGACAGTGGACCACTCCTATTTCAAGCACCAATCCTGGTATCCCCCCAAATTTGTTTTTCTTTTTAATGATTCATAGTGCGCTAGCGTGCAATTTTCAAATGCCCTCTGTCCACAAGAGCATATCCAAAGATCTGGAAAAAGTCTAAATTTTTGTTATAAATGAAAAAGCACCGCTACTAATCATGAAAATCCAAGGTTTGTTGGAGAGTAATCACTCGTTGGTTAGTTCACATATGTACAGACGCTGAAGTACGAAAAAATGATGATGGGAAAATGTGAAATTCAATATTCTTTTAATAGTCCATACAGACACCAGCCAACGCGTTTCGTTCTGTTACCAGAACTTCTTCAGGGCTGCAGATTACAAAAACATACAAAAACCACCATAAGTGCCACCAAAGTAACCAACATGTACACAAAAATGCATACATAAGTGTCTAAAAACAGTGCATTTCTATACTAGAAATGGCTAAGGTAAAACATCTTTGATTCTTATAAAACACATTTTTTGTAAAATACATTATAGCCTCAAGGCTTGCCATTATTTAGCCAAATTATTTACATTTTCCATATCACATATTATTCAAAGTATCCGTGTCACTGCAACAAAAGTGAAAGTAAGTGTCTCTAGTTGGTTTAGTTTGGTTGTATTACTCAAACATATTTCTTAACACAGATTCCATTTTCATATCTCAATCGTAAATAACAGCGCCAAATTTCTCTTATATGACGTTCTATTGGTATAAGCTGTGGGAGCTTGTTGACACATAGCATAATATTTTGAAAAGAGTTGAAAGACGAAAACTCAAGTAAAATTGCAAAATATGAGTCCATCACATCAGCATGATGGTTCCTATTTGACAAATGTGAAAGGAAACTACCTCATAGATCCACCAATGGCATTGTATCTTCATCACAATCAGTAACCGTAACTATTGCTCATAATCAAACCTGATACGGTACTGCATCAAACTGCCATTGGGATTTCACCACTACCAGTTTCCAGAGAGTAACAACATGAAAAAGAACTATAAATGTCTATGTATATAAATTCCAAATAACAAAATGCGCATTGTTTGGCTACTTCGTCACCCTGTCTCAGACGTAATATATATTGTATATAGAAAAGAGGGCATCATAACCACCCCTATTATGTATATATACATTTCTCGCATCAAAGAAGAATCTTTTAAGTTTATAAATTTAGCAAATAAGATTCCTACCGCAATTTTTTCAAGGCGTGGATTGTATCCAGTCCAAAATCCTCATCCAAAATATATATTTGTTGGGTTAGTTTTTGTCTCACTTGAATAAACCCCTGTTGTTCAATGTTATCAGTCGGTTATCGAAAAGTGAAGAGAGCTGAAAGTGTTCAATTATGAACCCGGTAATACCCTACAATAAGGAAAATGAAAAAGAGAAATAACAGACAAATACATACCCACTCTCATAGGTACGTATCTAGAGTTGTATCATTTGTATATATGAGAACAGAAAATTCGCCTAGGGCAGGAAATGTTTCTAGTAATATCAAATACGCCTACCTTCTCAGTATGTGCAAAGTCTTGTTTCGCTGATTAAAGCTGTCCCTCCTCTATTTATTTTTCGAATTCCAAAACAATATCACCATAAGGCAGTAGCCTATAAAAAACAAAAATTGTATATATATATGTCTGTGTATTCAATGTCTGAGATCTATATCCCTCCCGTTATATGTATGCTATGAGATATGCATAGGGTGCATGGGACACACTTAATAGTCCCTTCACGTATTGACATCACCCATATTTCGTAAAGGAAGGGGTGGGTGGGGGCGTTAGAGTAACAGATATAAAGATGATTCTAAGTTCGAGTCCCCCACGTCTGTTATTGAAGCCAAAAATATGCCACCTAACCACAAAGCGAACATTACTGCGGTGTTCCCTGGTTATGACGGACAAGTGTTATTGTATCAAAAAACGGCGAGTTCGTTTACAATTTAAGTTACCAACACGCGGTAGAAAAAAGTAAACGTAGAGCATAAGAGTCTCTACTCTAAAATGGCGGAATAGCCATATCAGACACATACCAGTGTGCTCGAAGCACCAACTCCTGTAGTGGCGTCTCAGATCTCCGACGCGTGTATTGATCCAACTAAGGTAGGGGGCCCGCCCGCCCGCCATACGGTTTAAAGGGAAATTCACGTCGATCACGTGTGTCGAGCCATCGTCCAATCAGTGTGCTCCTCAAAAGACACTGCAAACGTGGCCGCCATCTTAGTTTAGTCAAAGGGTGACAGCATTATCAAAACAAATGTATTGGCGAGATGGCCAAGACCACCTAATACAGATTATAAATGTATCTATTATGTCCAGAATGAGTTATGGTGCCATAAACTTACCACTAGTATAAGTATCATCAGGCCCAGCGGTGGAAATCTAATTTTACGAAAACGATCCACAATTAATTTATCTGCGCAATAGTTTTGAAGCGCAATAAAACAGGTTGAACACAGATGCCCAATTGTTGTTGGTGCGATTATTTAGAGGCAAAGCCTGTTTTTTTAAAATTGATACCCGATACTTAAATTCATTCCATATAAGAATGAGTCATATAGGTTTGTAAAGGGGGCGGGCCGTCGACTTGACACATTGATAGAGAAATTAATATCCCTTAATACGATGCCTATGTAGATGATAACGATGTTGGCTACACCTTATGGGTTGATTTCAACACACAAATCCATACATTTAGAAACATCTACAGTGTCTACGCTCATTATATCATATTGTCAGGAACTCAGTAACCAAAGTATTTCCGGATTATCACAGGTCATTTTCATACAAAAGTAATCCATATATGTCTCATCAGCAAGAGGTCTAACCAATGGAAAAGAGGAGGATGAGTTAAAGATCCAAACTGCGTTTTGTTGTGTAACCCAAAATTTCACAACACATATCGATATTTGTCACATAACAATTTGCAATATTAACATTATACATCAAATCATTGTAAGTGATAATGCATCTCATCCTCAGTGTTGTGTCCTCTTTCTACACACCTCAAGCGACAAATCCAGGAAGCCTCTTTCTTCCTTAGGGTGAGTTCACGATCTCCACCTCTAGGGTGTGGAGGTACATGATCTATACCCTGTACCCATATCATACAATCATCTTTATGATGTTCTCTCATGTGATATATCATAGGGTATCTCAGGTCATAGTTTTTGATAGCACGAATGTGCTCTTGGATCCTCATTTTTAATGGTCGTATCGTGCTACCGACGTAAATTTTGTCACATGCACAACCAATCACATAGACTACATGGCTCGTATTGCAGTTTATGTAATGTCTTATTTCATATTTACAATTGGTATTATATTGAAATATCTTAGTTTTGTTTTTTCCCAAAGGGCAAATATTACATCCCCCACATGTGAAGAAGCCCTTTGGCTTTGTAGACATCCATGTAGTAGTTTTTTTGGGGGTAGGGTAACTCGGGCATAGGGCATTGCGTAGAGTTTTGCCTCTCCTAAAAGTAATTCTAGGAGTGTTCTTAACCTCTTTGTTCAGACTGGGTACCTCTGTAAGAAGGCTCCAATGACGTCTAAGTACTTTGAAAACCTCAGTACTGTTTTGTGTATACTGTGTAATGAATGCCATTTTAGATTTTTGAGTCTTCTTATTATGCTTTCCTTTCTTAATCAAAGTGTTTTTGCGACTCACTGTAAGTATTCTTTTTTCTGCCTTATCTAAGACTTTGGAATCGTACCCTCTGTTAGTGAATCTAATTTTGGTGTCACTAAGATTCTCTTTGAATGCTTGTCAGTGCTGCAATTCCTTCTAATGCGCACCATTTCTCCATATGGTATATTGTTAATGGTCGAGCTAGGGTGTGCACTCGAGGCATGCAGCAAGCTATTGCAAGATGTGCTTTTCCGATATAGATTACTCTGTATCGTGTTGTTTTCTATGTAGAAGAGCACATCCAGAAACTCGATTTGATTGTAACTGGATTTTATGGTCAATTGTACATTGAAAGGATTCTCGTTCAGATAGGAGAAATAGTCCATCAATTGGGTTTTGCTCCCCTTCCACAGCATTATGATGTCATCAATATACCTCCCCCAAAAGATGATCAAGTCCATCCAGGGGGAGGCATATCTGCCCCAAGCATGTTCCCTTTCCCACCATCCCATAAACAATCCCGCGTATGAAGGAGCAAATTTGCTCCCCATCGCGGTACCCCTTATTTGGTGGTACCAGGTGTCGCCATGTAAGAAAAAGTTTCTGGTCATTTCGATTAGCATCTCATTATGTTCGATATGATCTGCAGTTCTTAGTGACAAAAAAGAGGAAAGTGCCCTTATGCCGAAATGTTGGGGTGTGCATGTATACAAGCCTGTGACATCCAGTGTGACAAACATAAGGTCTCTCGACCACTGAAGGCCATCAAATTTGTTCAATATGTCACCTGAATCTTGGATATATGAGGGTAAATTTACAACCAATGGTTGCAAAAAACCATCTACATACTGGGAAAGTCGTTCCGTGGGGGAGTTAATCCCTGAGATGATAGGGCGTCCAGGTGGAAAAGACCCCCCCTTATGTATCTTAGGAAGCAGGTAAATGCACGGGCCATAGGTTTAGTTACTCTAAGGTATCGACATTCTGCTTCAGAAAGGAGACCAACTTCGCCCCAATCTTGTATCCTGGTGTTAATATGAGCGACAAGAGAGGAAATGGGGCTGGCATCCAACCTTTTGTAACATGTGGTGTCAGCTAATTGTCTACCGATTTCATTATTGTAGTCAATGGTGTTCATGACAACCACATTTCCTCCCTTGTCTGCTTCTTTGATGGTAATACTGTCATCCTGCGCCAATCCAGCCAAAGCCAATCTTTCAGTCTTAGTTAGGTTTTGACGATTGCATGTATATCTATTGGGAGACTCAATCATTTTGTAAAAGTCCTGCGAAACTCGTTCTCGAAATAGATCAATATTTTTGTGTGTATTCACCGGGATGTATTTGGAACGTGGTTTGAGCCCACTGGTAATCATTGTATCTTCCTCGATGTTGAGATCAGAACGTATTTCATAAAGTGACGGATTGTCACCTGTTTCAATGGACAGTAATAATTGTGCATTCTCCAAATCAGATATTGTGGTAGTGCAAGATGGTGTAATGGACGAAATATCATCACCCGACTTCGGATTGTTTTCAAAATGATCCTTTAATTTTAATTGTCGAGTAAATTTAAACAAATCTATCATCAGTGAAGTTGGATCCCCAACTTGTGACGGACAGAAACTTAAACCTTTTTGTAGGATGTTAATTTCCACATCGGTGAGAGTGCGGTCTGATAAGTTTACAATTGACAGGGCGTTGGCAGTATAGATTGTAGAATCACTGTTAGTATTGGTAATTTCTGGGGGGATCATGTGTTCTAAGTTTTCTTGGATCTGGTGTCCATTGGGTGTAGTGTTCCCCCTCTTGGTTGCACTGTTCTTCCACCCCTTACCCCCTCTCCTTGTTTTGGATCTGGGTTGGTATTCTGTTTCTTTTTTCCTTGTCGGATTCGTTCCATCTCCAATAAAAAATTATGTTTTGGAGAAACTGCCTGACATGCCCCACCATCTTTAGAGGATAAACTATCCAGGGAGGAGATTGAGCTGCTATTCACACTTATTGATTCTTCTCTAGCTCGTTTACCATCTCCACCCGGTTTTAAGTTGTCAAATTTGTGAGCAAAAGTGTAAATACGCCCTGTCTTGTAATCGTTATCGTCGCGCTTGATCTTTCTTAGTTTTTTGTCACGTAAATAGACTTGGTAACGACATATTACATCGTCAAAGATCTCATAATTCTTTTTTATGCTATCCTTGAGACTTGATTCGTCTATTTCACGTTCTAAAGCAACGATTTCTTGTTTCAACATTTCCACCTTTTTCTCAGAGTGTCGAATCAATATCTTCATCATAGTTTGTGAAGCCTGTTTTAGATTCTCTTCCCAATCCCTGAGGGAATCATCGTCCAAATCCTCAAAGGTTGGGAAAATGAGAATTCGCAAGCCACGTGGGATTTTTTGATTGTCCAAATACTTCTGTAAAGTTATTCCGTCCCACCACCTAGACATTTCCAACTTTTTAAGTCTTTCTAATTTTAGAAATTTTGATCGAAGTCCCTCTGTGCTTAGTTCTTTAGATGCACTAGTACTGGTGGATTGAGTGTTACCAAATAAACTTGAAGCCATCTCCTCTCTAGTATCCTTGAATTTCGACATTATGTTAACAATATCAACAAATCAAATCAGATAGCATGCGCTAAGATCTCCCACAGCAAATATTTCAAAATAAAGCAAGCCCTTATAAGGTAAACAAATCACTTGGTTTGGATCGTGCAACAAATGGGTCCAAAATTTAAATTTTAACACAACAAGATATGGACAGTGGACCACTCCTATTTCAAGCACCAATCCTGATATCCCCCCAATTTTTTTTTCTTTTTAATGATTCATAGTGCGCTAGCGTGCAATTTTCAAATGCCCTCTGTCCACAAGAGCATATCCAAAGATCTGGAAAAGTCTAAATTTTTGTTATAAATGAAAAAGCACCGCTACTAATCATGAAAATCCAAGGTTTGTTGGAGAGTAATCACTCGTTGGTTAGTTCACATATGTACAGACGCTGAAGTACGAAAAAATGATGATGGGAAAATGTGAAATTCAATATTCTTTTAATAGTCCATACAGACACCAGCCAACGCGTTTCGTTCTGTTACCAGAACTTCTTCAGGGCTGCAGATTACAAAAACATACAAAAACCACCATAAGTGCCACCAAAGTAACCAACATGTACACAAAAATGCATACATAAGTGTCTAAAAACAGTGCATTTCTATACTAGAAATGGCTAAGGTAAAACATCTTTGATTCTTATAAAACTCATTTTTTGTAAAATACATTATAGCCTCAAACCATCCTGGCACCACTGGGCCCTGATCTTCCGCAGCGGATCCCCTGAATGATTCACCAGCTTACGGTATATCAGGGAGATCGTCTTTTCAGGGATATGTCCATCTAGCACTCGGTCCTCCAGAGGCGACGCCGCCGGAAGAACCGTACCCTTAGGGACATGTGCGTCTAATGAGTGGCGTACCTGTAGGTATCTAAAATACTCATTTCGGTGTAGTTGGTACTGGGCCACTAAGGACTGAAACGTGTGCACTGTGCCCTTTTTCCAAACATCTCCAATCTTCACTATGCCAATCAGGTCCCACTTGTCAAAGCCCTTCGATTTCCACATACTGCCCAACTTCTCTGAATTCAATAAAGGGGTGGCGAGTGTAAGTCTACCCTCCCACCCCAGACATTTGTTAGCGATATGCCAGACACGGACAGTGTGGTCAGTGGGGCCCGTCAGCGGGAATCTGCGCGGCCTAGAGTATAAAGCCCTCTCCAGCGAACCACCCGGCGCCTGACCACGATCCATTGCATAGCCAGGGTCTCCAGGGATACTGTATATTATGTTGTTCACTGCAGCTAGTTGAGAGGACCAATAGTACCTGCGGATGTCTGGGAGTCCGATCCCCCTATCATACCAAGGAAGGGTCAGTTTACTTTAGGCAATTCGAGCACTGCCCCCCCAGAGGAGCCGCCTCTGGAGGGATTCTATCTCTCTAAAATAAGCTGCCGGAATCAGGTCCATCGAGTTCTGCAACGCATACAAAAACCGCGGAAGCGCCATCATCTTGAACAAGACCGCTCTCCCCAACAGAGAGAGCGGTAGGGACCTCCAACGCTCCACATCAGCCCTACACCTAGTCAATGGGCCGACCAAGTTCCTTTCATACCGCAGTTGCGGGTTTAGTGTCACATAGATGCCTAGGTATCGAAACCCCACTGTTTCCAACCGCACCGGACAAGATTGCGGAATCACAGGAGGAGCCCCTGCTACTACAAACATCACCGATTTATCCCAATTGATGACTAGGCCAGAGAAGCGACCCAAATTGGCCAAGATGTCCAAGAAGACCCCGAATGACTCCCTAGGTCTAGTGAGGTACAACAAAACATCATCAGCATAGAGCGAAATCTTGTCTTCCCATTCCGACGTCCAACGCAAACCCCAAATCGACCTGTCCCAACGCACCCACACAGCCAGGGACTCCATCGCAAGCGCAAACAACAGGGGGGACAGTGGACATCCCTGTCTCATCCCCCTCCCAAGCTGAAAATCACGGGACTTGCAATTGTTGGTTTTTTTTTGAGTTCAACACTGCTTTATTGCATAATACAAGGCAGAGTACACAGCTTTTCGTGCCCACAACCCGGAGGCCGGCAGCGTGGTACAGTATTTATTACACAGCCTCGTAGCCGGCATCCCTGAGGCCCGGCGGCATAGTACATCCATGAGCTATGGTAATAATACAGTTGGCGTTGTAGGGCCCCTGAAGGATGAGCAGCAGCAGAACAGTGTTATCCATTGGAACGTTCAGTATTAGAACAGTGATAAAAAAACTTCCCAACTTGAAAGAAACTGAGAGGCATTTCGTTCTTCCTTGAAAAAAGAATAATGACAAATCAGTAAGGTAGTCTAGATAGGTGGTATAGCGTAGCACTCAGCAGTCGTAACCCCACGTTCCGAACAATCCACTAGCAGGTCCGAAGGCAATACCATGTGTTGTGAAGGACATGTTCCGCAGGAAGGAGGAAGATGAGTACGGGAATGTGCAAAGTGTGGTGGAGGGGTAATGGGCCAAGTCAGGGGGGGGACACTCGCTACCAGGTAGGGGGGGATCCCCAATGGGCAACAGGGGGGGATCGGTACTAAAAACTGACCACTCCAGCCTAACCGCAGGAGGCCATGCACGACCTACGCTGAACACCTTGATATGTGGATATTGCAGCCAGAGTGTAGGCCTCTTCCAGGTCCGTACGGTGTAGCATCAAAGAGGGGCAATGCCCTCCCCAGGCGCATCTCCCCCCACCGACCGCCGGAGCAGGTAGTACACCAGAGGGCCCCATATGTCTCTAGGTTTGCAAGATGTGGGCAATAAATCCGCAAATGTGTTATATTGGTCTTGACAGTAGGTCAAGTCCGTCAGCCAAACCTTAAATTTGGGTGCCCTGCCACGGCCCCACCGACAGGCCACACGCCGCTTGGCCAGAAGCAGTGAAGTATCAACAAACTTCCGGCTAGAGCTAGGGACCTGTTGAGTATATCCAAGAATCGTTACCAAGGGGTCCATAGGCACCGTGGTGCCCGTCATGCCTGTAAGGGCATCCGTCACTTGTTGCCAATAAAGGGCCACCTGTGGGCAGTCCCACGCCAAATGCAGAATATCCGCATGGCCGGCATAGCAGCGCACGCAACGATCATCCTCCGCCAAACCAAATCTGAGTTTGCGCACAGGTGTATAGTATAGCCGTTGCAGGAATTTATAATGTATAATTTTGAATATGCTACTGGCAGATAAGCGGGAGGTGAGCGCACAGCAGTACAGCCATTGGTCGTCAGTGATGTCAGTGGCCAACTCAGCGGTCCATCGTGCCCGAGCACTGGAGTCCGGCATCGGCACAGCGCCCCTGAGCTGACGATAGAGGCCAGGTATCAAATGCGTCCCATCTCGGGAGCCTAATAGGAAGTGGAGCGGAGGCAAAACCTCAGGTTCATCAGGGAAGTTGGGGAGTACGACCCGCATCCCCGCACGCAGACGCACGTAATAAAAAAGTTCTAAAGGGGTACGGTCGTGTGTCTGAAAAAAAAGGTCCGCAGATTTAAACTGACCATTAACAAACAAGTCTCCCCAGCAGGAAACGCGCAGGGTAGCGCATAAGGTGCGGAATCCGTGCTCCTGCAATAATGTGAGTTCTGAATGATAGGTAAGTGGCAGCTTCGGTGAGTAAGGTAGTTGGCACAACAGGCTCCTGGCCATACGACGCCACGCGTCCATTGTGCATGAAACGGATGTGTTTGGCGTGGTTATGGCCGATTCTGGACAGTGGAGCAAACCCGAGAGTGGGATGGGGTGCACTATCCAGTCCTCGACCGCAATATGTGGCACGTAAGGTGTAGGAGCCATCCAATGGTGGGCAAAGTGTGCCTGAGCGCACTGGTAGTACTGCTCGAAGTCCGGCACATCGAATCCTCCTTTGTCGTAGGGTAAGGTAAGCGTGGACCATTGAAGCCGCGAGTTCTTGCCGCCCCAAAACAGCCTGCGTAGCTCGGTCTTTAGCGTCCTAAAGAAGAAAGCGCCGGGAAAATACGGAATATTGATAAAAAGATAAAGGAACCGGGGTAGGATAACCATTTTAATTAGAGACGCCCTACCAGCCATGGAAAGCGGTAAGGTGAGCCAGCGATCCACGGATGCAGTCAGTTTTGTGATAGCCACTCCATAATTGGCCCGTAATGTCTCCTCCCTATCCCGGGAAATACGTATCCCCAGGTAGCGAAGGTCAGTGCGGCACCACTCCAATGGATAGTCAAGGGGAAAGTCACCCACCGCTTCCGTCAATGGGAAAATTTGGGATTTGGACCAGTTGATGTGCACTCCTGACATTCCGCCAAACATGATGAACTCTCTGAGTAAAGGATTAAGATGTATCTCAGGGTGCTTAACATATAAGGTGTTGTCATCTGCGTACAGGGACACATCAATTTGTCGCTGCAAGCATTGAACCGCCCCATCCCGATGGAGCTGACGCAGGCGGCAAGCCAGCGGCTCAACGGCTATGGCAAACAATAAGGGCGAGAGTGGACATCCCTGACGCGTGCCCCTGGTAATGTCGATAGGTTGTGACAGACGGCCATTGATCAGTATTCTCGCCGTCGGCCGAGTATAGAGCAGGCAAACCCAGGATATAAACAGGGGCGGGAACCCCATGTTTGCCAAGACAGAAAATAGATAGGGCCATTCGACTGAGTCAAAGGCTTTAGTCGCATCAAGAAATACTGCTGCGACAGGTGTTTCAGGATGCACGGTGCGCAGGAGAGAGAACAGGGTGCGGAGATTGTGCGACGTAGATCGGCCAGCCACGAATCCGGATTGATCTGGCAGCACAATCCTGGTCATTAACAGCGATAGCCGTGTAGCCAGAACTTTAGCGAACTTTACATCGCAGTTTAAGAGGGAAAGTGGGCGATATGAATTACAGGAGCCGGGATCCTTGTCAGGTTTCAATAGGGAGGTGATGACAACTTCACGCATAGAGCAGGGGAGAACGCCTTCGTCAAGGGATTCCGAATAGACCTCGCGTAAGACAGGAGCCATGATATCAATATATGCTTTATAAAATTCGGCAGGAATGCCATCTAGACCGGGGGCCTTACCATTCTGAAGAGACATAATAGCGTCGCGGATCTCATCTAGTTCAAAAGGCGCAGCTAAAAAAGCCCTGTCCCCATCGCTAAGCCAACACAATGCTACATCCTTCAGGTATTCAGCATAAGACGTTGCAGACCCCGCGGTGGTAGTGTACAGTGAAACAGAGTCAACTGATCCCTTATTTCTGGGGAAAAAAGCAGCTATTTCTTCCCCCAATTCAGTACGAAACAGGGTGTCTAGCAAGATTTCTGGGCGAAGTCTCCAATGTGGTCGCAGATTGTCCCACCCAGGAATGCGAAGGTGGAGTACAACGGGGCTGTGATCAGAGTGTGTCCTAGGTAAATGAGACGCTCCCACCAACTCCGCGGCAGTCCCCCTGGTAATTAAGAAATAGTCCAAGCGTGCCCATGTTTACGTGTGCGAAGTGAAGTGAGTGCCCTCTCTCATCAGCGGGTGCAGGTGTCTCCAAGCATCCAGAAGTTCCGCTTCTGTTAGCACTCCCTCCATCGCCTCACGGGCCCGGGGTTTATAGGAGCACACCCCGTCAGCTCTATCCAATCGAGGTACCAGTGCCAGATTAAAATCACCTCCCCAGATGACATGTCGGGAGCCCACAGCCAATATCTTGCCCCATGAAAAATGTAGGTGTATCCACATTAGGCGCATAAACCACAACAAATGTATAAGTGTCCCGGCCCAGTCTGCTCCACAATAGTGCGTATCGTCCCTCCTTATCAGCAAGGTCCCCATATCTGTGAAATGGTACAGTCCGGGCCACAAGAATAGCCACCCCCCTCGCATATGTGGAATAAGAAGAAAAAATGCGGTCCCCAGCCCATCTACTTGCAAAGGTAACCCTATCTCGTGGAGGCAAATGGGTTTCTTGTAGCATAACCACCTGAGCCCGGTGGCTATCAAGATAGGCAATAACATTGCGACATTTTCTAGCATCATTCAAACCTCGAACATTCCAGGATAAACAAGTCAAATGTACATTAGCAGTTTGCGCAGTCATAGGTCGGTCCACAGCAGAAACAGTAATATCAGCCAATATAATGAGCTCAGGTCCGTAGCCTTCCACCACCAAGGCCACGCACACCATCCCAGAATCTGCCTACCCATTCCAAGTAAGTATAGCCTCAACATGTAACAGCCCATTCCCCCTCCCACCCCAGCATCCCAATCATGCCAGTAGCCATTGAACCCCACCCAACATTCCCCCCCTCCGCCCCTCCCCTCACAACCCACGTAATAACAAAACAGTCAATAACAGCTTTAAGGGGAGCACCCTGTGGGGGTAAGACATAGAGTATGCACAGCCAGTCCCCGGCCCATAGCTCCAGTCTGTTCCACCCTCGGCGGAGCCTAGGGCCGAGAGAGTGGGCCCTGGTTTACATTACCACAGGTGTGTCGACGCCATGCAAGATCGATGTTCGTGTTCATTGCAGGTACCACGGTCCACACGAAGATCAATGTTCATACAAAACTGGAGAGGCAACTAGCACAATCCATGGAGGTAAGTGTCATTCGTCCGGCTCCAGCTGCAAGTCATCTCGTTCCAAATTTGCTGCAGCATCCTGCCCCTCCTGCCGCGCTCTCCGGAGCGATTTGAGGAAGTCTTCCACCTTCTGCGGGTTTGTGAAGAACCGTTGCTGTGCCTGATGAGTGATTCGCAGCTTCGCTGGGTATAAAAGAGCATAGTCCACTTGGGCTTCCCGAAGTTTCTTCTTCACGAGTAGGAATTTGCGGCGCTCCTCCTGCACCATCGGTGTGAAATCCGGATATATGGAAAAGGTGAGGCCGTTGTATTGCAAGTTACGTTGGGTACGGGCCGCCCTCAGTGCCGTATCGCGATCGCGATAATTAAACAGCCTGGCAATAATAGGCCGAGGTGGTAATACGGGTTTGGGCATTGGTGCAAGTGACCGGTGCGCTCGCTCAACAATAAATTGGGGAGAAAAAGCGTCATCTCCAATCGACCCCTTAAGCAGTCTCTCAATATATAGCTCCATCCTGCCCGTGTCTGTAGATTCCGGCACATTTGTGACGCGTATATTGTTGCGGCGACTGCGGGCCTCCAAATCCTCATTTTTCGCCGCTATGATTCGGAGCAAGTTATCCATCCGCGCTAACTGCGTCGTATGAGTCGCAGCAGTATCTTCGGTGGTAGAGACTCGTTGTTCCGCAGCCGTCAGTCTCTCCTCATGACGATCCACCTTGTGGACCAGGGGGTCCAGCCGGGCAGTAACCCCGTCGACCTTCTCAACCACCGTCGCAAACCCCTGCCTCATTTCCTGGAACAGGGCAGAAAGATCTAGGTCCGTTGTCGGGGGTGCAGTGGCCGCAGGGGGCGTCCCGCTGGGCCCAGGGCCCTCAGGCACCGACTTCGCGCCTTTTTTGGCGCCATCAAAGCTCAGCTTCGCCTGGCGGCCATCGAGGCGTCCCATGGCCTCGGTAGGGAGCAGGCCGCAAACACCACGCGCCCGGCAAGCGCTATGCGCGTGAGGAGGCTACAAGCGGGTTACCAGGCAGTGTGGAATCCCAGGCAGGCCCGGCAGCCCTAAGTGCGGCAGTCGCTGGCAAGGACGGTACGGTGTAGCAAGTAGGAGGGTATAAGCCTGAGGGTTCCCCCACAGTCCCAGGCACACCAGCGACGACGGAGGAGAGGGCAATGAGTAAGTGTATGTCGAGCCGCAACTCCAGTAGCGCGCGTTTCTGCAGCCTGGTCACTGGTGCAATGAGCGCCGAGAATCAGCGAAGGGAGGGCAGTATGGAGGTCGCAGCCGTCACTATCAGGCAGAGCACAGTAGTTATTCACCTCACGTCAGTGGTAGTCGACGTGTGGCAGCGAGAATGATGGAGCCAGCCCTGTTCAGTTAGGATTCAACTCAGGAGGGGGGCAGCAGGCAGTCCCTCTATGCAGCGCTGTGCGAGGGGCTCTCTCCGCTCAGGCCGGGTAGGACGCAGGCCTCTCCGGTGACTCGGAGCACTCACAGTGTCCCCTACCTCAGCACGTATGACAAAATGGCGGCCGCCAGTCCGGGCAGATCACGAGCGTCACAGCAACTATCCCCCCGCTGGGCGCAGCGGGAAGACTCTTCTCCAGTCGTCACCCCGGCAGCCTGTTCCAGCAGGGATCAACCCCAGGCAATGGGCAGATAGCAGCACTTTCCCGGCCACAGACCTCTGTGTAGTTTGTCTCCGCGATGCCAGGCAGCCGTCCGGAGGTGCGGCCTAGCCCCTCGTGGGCGGCCCCGGACTCTCGTAGGTCGTCGTTCCGGCGTGCTCCCTCCACCGGCTCCAGAGCAAACCTCGGCAAATGTGCAGTCCGCAATATCTCCGGTCCCGCAGCTCGCAGCGGCTCCAAACTTACAGCGAGTCTAAGGAAAGCATGTCTGCACACAGCATTGGATTTTGGTGGCGATTCTTCACCTTGTGGTACAGGATAAATAAAGGATTAGGTACCAGGGCGCGGGAGCTACTCGCTCAAGCAGCCATTCCACTCGTGCACCCTCTAGCGCCCCCCACGGGACTTGCAATTGTTGACTATGATTCTAGCCAAGGGTTTGGAGTATAACAGACGAACCCATCCAATGAATTCACTGCCGAACCCCATCTTCCCCAAGACTGCAAACAAATACTGCATTCCACTCGATCAAAGGCCATTGACGCGTCTAAAGAGACCAGTAACGTCTGCTCATGAATCTTCGAGGCACCTCCCAGGACTCCCTGCAGCCGTCTCAGGTTCAACGCAGTGTTTCGATGCGGCATAAATCCGGACTGATCCGGGTGAATCAAAGTCGTGATCACCTTGACAAGCCTAGTTGCCAAGAGCTTCGCGAGGATGTTAGGTTCTGCGTTCAACAGCGATATAGGCCTATATGAGGAACACTGCGTCTTGGGCTTGCCCTCCTTGTATAAAACCACCACATTAGCAATACGCTGATCGTATGGAAGCTCTCCCACATCCATACTCTCCAGGAACATAGCACGCACCTACGGGGCCAACTTATTAGCATTCAGCTTGTACAGTTCAATGGGGATTCCATTCGGACCCGTCGCCTTGCCCGATTTGACCTGCCTAATAGCTTGGGCCACTTCATCATCCATGAACACGGAGTCTAGGTAGTCTCTGTGTTCCTCCGACAGACAAAGCATGACAATATCCCTGATCATATCGCCGTTTTCGGCCTCCGAATAGGTACTCCCCATCGTATACACCACCTGATAATAATCGGCAAACTCGTCCACTATCTCCTGAGGGTCCGTTAGAAAACGTGACGACCTATCCTCCAACTCTGGCACCAGCATCAAGGCCCGATTCCCTCTCACAAGCCAGGCAATTAGTTTACCGGCCTTATCCCCGTGCTCATACATCCTGCTCTGCGCAGCCGCCCGTGTAGCCACTGCCTTATTGCGTACTAAAATTCGATATTCCTCCTCACGAAGGCGTAACTGATGCAGGTCCTCCGGAGCACTCGACACATTAAATTTCTCTTCTAAACTGAGAAGTTCTGCCTCCAACCGGACCTCATCTGCCAACTTCCTCTTTTTCTTCCCGGCAACCAAGGACAAAACCGCCCCTCTCGCCACTGTTTTATATGCTTCCCACAGTGTCCGCGCCGACTCAACAGAGCCAGCATTTTCATGGAAGTATCTATCGGACATGCGGAGGACCTCCTTTCTAATAACTGTGTCCTTCAGTTGCCACGCGCTGATAGGAGCTACCCTGCCAGCCGCCGGTAGATCCAAACAAATGACCAACCACAACGGGGAATGATCAGTAATGCCCCTTCCAAGATAGCGCGCTTCACTAATCTTAAGCGCCATCCCAGCGGGGAACAATGCATAATCCAACCGATAAAGACTACCATGAGCCGCAGAGACATGAGAGTAATAAACGGACATCGGGTAGCGTGCACGCCATCCATCAATCAAACCCATCAACGCAAGGAAATCCGATAGCCACCGTTGTGATGGGCGGAGCACCCGAGAAGGGCAGCGATCCAATTCCCCATCTCGCACAGAGTTAAAGTCTCCACCAATCACCAGGTCCCCCAAAGGAAGTGAAAGAAAAACATTCCCCAGATCACGATAAGTTGCGGTTTGTAATCCCGGCAGCACATACACAGACAACAGAGTCACAGTTCGGCCCCCAACCAACCCCGCGACCCCAACATATCTCCCCCTCTGGTCGACCCAGGTGTGTTGCACGGACAGTGGAAAGGAGTTTTTGACCAAGATCCCCACTCCCCTCGACCCGGTTGTGAATCCCGCGTGTACCACCAATTTATAGCCCCCCCTGTGAAGGGCCAAGCATGTATTACCAACCAGATGTGTCTCCTGTAGAAGTACTATATTCGGTGCATGTCTCCTAATAAGCTGACTCACCATACCTCTCTTGATCTTGTCCCCCAGGCCATTAACACTCCAACTCAGTAACCTCATTCCAGACATCTGCGAACTACGTGTCTCTGCACCCATACATTTCGAAATTCAATAGCATGGCTGTTACTGAGATCAAAAAACTAAAAATAAAAACAAAAAAACTCACTCTTGTCATCACACCCAGAACCCCACCCCCACCCTGCACCCCTGCACTCGGCCTTTGCCAAACCACAACTCGCAGTGTGCCTGTCGCCCTTCACTCAAACTAACCCCTATCTAAATATAGATATGAGGAGGAGTCAGGTATCTCGGATCCCCGCCATCCCGCCATAGTCGAAATTTATCAGAATGTTATTTAAACAGTATCCGCCCCCCCACCCCACAATCCCACGTCCCCACTGCCCCGAAAGTGTCACTGGTCATCCGGCTCTTCCGCCTCCTTGCCATCGCGTTTCTGAAACTCCGTCCGAGTCTGTAGTCCATCTACCCAGTCCGACGCCACCTCCGGGTTATCGAAGAACCAAGTCTTTCCATTCACCTCCACTCGAAGCTTTGCTGGAAACATCAAGGCGTACTTATACCCCTTAGTTCGTAGTCGTTGTTTGATTCCTTGGAAACTCTGCCGTTGCTTCTGGACCTTCTGAGTGAAGTCAGGATAAAAGTTCAGTGAGAAATTTCAAATTGCAGAGGCCCTTGCGACCTGGAGGACTGGAGAATGGCGTCTCTATCCCTAAAGTTTAGGAGACGCATAATTATTGGCCGAGGGGTAGCGTCATGGGATTGTCCCTCAGCATTCTCTGGAACTCCGGTCAAATGGACATTGTTCCTTCTGGCTCTACCTTCGTAGTCATCCAGTTGCCGACTCTGTACCTCTCCAGCCGTTCTCAAGTTGCGCACCTCCCGCTGGAGCTCCACCACATCGTCCGTTAGGCTTGCCGTCTTTATGTCCATGGACTTCACTTTCTCATTTGTTTTAGTGAGATTTGCTCGAAACAGGTTGAAAAAAAATGGTTACATTATCTAATTTGTGGTCCAAGGACTGTATCTGTTGGCCAAGAAAAGTGCGGACTCCCTCAATGGCTGTCATCACATCTTGCAAGGTGGGTTCCAGTGTCATGCTGGGGTCCGCCATTCCGCCAACCTGGGGCCGACCAGACGCCCCGGGCGAACCCTTTGTAACAGTGTATCTATCCAGTTTGTTGGATTGTACTGTACGGCTTGTTCTGGACGACTTCACCTGGGACTTCTCCGTCTCCGGTTTGGACGTCATCTCAAGAGCCGAGCCAGCCCCAGGAGCGCACCTTTCCGCTCAACAGAAAACAGTTGGGCACCTGGCCACCACCTCGAGGGCCACGTAGTCTTCCTCCGCTTCCAGTGCATCAGGGGGGGGGATGCAATTCCGGGAGGGGGAGGGACACCTCAACAAAAGAGGGCACCCACAGTTTATCTTTCGCGACCGGAAGTCAAAACGGGGGGTTCAAGCCGGGCACTTCCGTTCGAGCAATCCGATGTTGTTCAACTTGGGGCCGGATCGTCTCCCATTCGAGACCCCGGTCCCCTTCCGGCTCAGACCGCAATCTCTCAGTCGCCCCAACTCCACTTCCCGGTGTCAGATTTGACCGCGGAAAGTCTCATTCGGTGCCTCTGCCACTCAGTCGACCAGATCCATCTCGAAGATTCAGGATATGTTGCAGGATAGTCTCGGCGGTTGCGGGGGTCTCGGGAGCCCCGAGCTCACGTGCCATCTTGGTCGCGCGCTAAGCTCCTCCCTCCCCAAATTCACAATATTATCACCTGATGCGCAAGTGTTCCTTACTGTAGTATCCCAGTGATTCTTCAAATCTATAAAAAAATAAATGTATTTGATGGTTAAGAGAAATTAACAACTTTTAAAAATGTTGTGCCATGTGCGCTCAGTCACTTGGCTGACGTTTCATCTATATGACGGAATTTCTCAAAAGTAATTTCTGTTCATTAATTGATTTTAGAACTATACAAAAAGAAGGGGAAAACATAAATCGATAGTCAAATACAATTATCTATATATTTAAAAACGAATGTATGTCTGTCTGTCTGTCTGTCTGTTTGTCCTTTATCAGACCCTCCAGCTTATCGCGATTTCGCGATTTGCAAAAAAATCGCGAAATCGCGCGATCTCCGCAAATGCCGCGATATTTGCCATAAAGCCCGCGAAATTTGCCGTTTCCGCCCGTCGCCCCCGTTTCCGCCTTAAAAGAAGGCGCGAGGCACCCATTCAGTCATTTGCGGCGAGAGAAGGAGAAGACGGCGGCCGAGCGAAGGGAGAAGACCAGCACCACACCAAGAGGGGGAGGAGAGAGCACGAAGCTGCAGCGACGACACGAAGACTCTTCCTCAGCAGAGACCGGGGCTCGGAGCAGGAGGAAAGCCGGCCGGCAAACAGAAGACAGGTAAGTCCGGTCCGTCCTACGCTGGTGGGGCCCCGCCGCACACATAGGGGAGAGCGCTGCCCTGGTGGGAGGGGGGCAGCGGAGATGTGGCCGACCGGCCCCGGGCTGCGGAGATGTGGCCGACCGGCCCCGGGCTGCGTGTTTCTGTGAGAGCGCTGGCCGGGTGGGAGGGGGGCAGTGCAGGGAGGCGCAGGGAGTAACAGTGCCACAAACTGTGTAAAGCGCTCGCACATGTTTTTATCTTTGATACTTGCTCAAGTGCCACCTTGCCTACATAACGCTTGTTCGTGTGCCTGAGTGTCTAGCACCTTTTGCAGTATTACGCCTCAAATGATACTGTGTTCTCTCTTGTAACTGCACATTTGTCACTTTTTTCTTCCTGTGCACTTTTTACTACCTCATGTATTTTTGGCTGCTCACAATTCTCACTACCTCATGTATTCTGTGTGCTCACAATTGTTACTATTACCTTTTACTTTACTACCTCATGTGTTTTTGGTTGCTCAACATTTTTACTACCTCATGTATTCAGTTTGCTCACAATTGTCATTATTACCTTTACTACCTCATGTATTTTTGGTTGCTCACAATTTGTGTTCCATTTATGTTCCTTTTGTGAAGCGCTCTGACACCTTCGGGTAAAGTCCGCGCTATGAGTCACAGTGGGTATCAGGGTTGCAAAGGGATTTTCTTGCCAGGGAAAGCTCTGAGCATTTGCAATCCCTGCCATGCTAGGAAAGATACCAAGAATATTTCTCTAATTTTACGTGTGTGAAATTGTGTATGCACCTGGGAAAATGTTTGCGGATTTTTTAAAGTTTATCTTTATTGGCTGAGCTCTTCTGTGCACACTGCCAGAAGAACACCATCTGGCCCGATCACAAAATAGCAAAAAATCCCGATTTGGGGAAAACTCCTTTTTGCGTTGTAAAGGCACTCCAGGGTCCAGGGGAGACACAAATATTGGGAGGAAAGAATGATGCGCTATTTGTGCACCCTGGTATACTCTACAATACCTGCTTGTTTTTCCCCATTCCAAACTGTACAGCCCCACATTGTGATGTATGTCATTCCATTATTTGTTATTTGTTGTAACTGTTCTCTATGCAGGGGATGGTGTTGGGGTGGGGGAGTGTGTGTGTGTGTGTGTGTGTGTGTGCGCGCGCACCCTGCTGCTGCCTGTGCTGTACCGGTTATGCAAGGGATGCTTGCACTGATGCTGTCTGTGCTATATCTGCTCTGTGTGTGAGGGAAGCTTGCACTGCTGCTGTCTGTGCTGTATCTGCTCTGTGTGTGAGGGAAGCTTGCACTGCTGCTGTCTGTGCTGTATCTGCTCTGTGTGTGAGGGAAGCTTGCACTGCTGCTGTCTGTGCTGTATCTGCTATGTGTGTGAGGGAAGCTTGCACTGCTGCTGTCTGTGCTGTATCTGTTCTGTGTGTGAGGGAAGCTTGCACTGCTGCTGTCTGTGCTGTATCTGCTCTGTGTGTGAGGGAAGCTTGCACTGCTGCTGTCTGTGCTGTATCTGCTCTGTGTGTGAGGGAAGCTTGCACTGCTGCTGTCTGTGCTGTATCTGCTCTGTGTGTGAGGGAAGCTTGCACTGCTGTCACTGGTAAGTTTGGGGTTGTGGCCACCTCTGGGGAATTTCATAATTGTTTGTTTTTGGTTCTGGGGAATTGTTGTGTTCTCTGGACTGTACTGCATTTTTTTTCCTGAATCTTGACCCTTTGGCCAGATTTTTTACTGTCACTGCACTCAAGTTTTGTCCTGATTCTTGACCCTTCTTCATGATTTTTTACTTGCGCTGTACTTCAGTTTCAAGAGCCATTTGGCCCAGCTGCCGCAGCGCACTGGTAAGTTTGGTGTCCTGGGCACCTGGTGAGTATCCTAACTCTTTACTTGTGTTCTTTTGCAGAGCATCACTGGGAAGAATCTGCTTTTGCAAGAGCCAGAATTGGGTCAGCTGCCGCAGCGCACTGGTAAGTTTGGGGTTGTGGCCACCTCTGGGGAATTTCATAATTGTTTGTTTTTGGTTCTGGGGAATTGTTGTGTTCTCTGGTCTGTACTGCATTTTTTTCCTGAATCTTGACCCTTTGGCCTGATTTTTTACTGTCACTGTTACTGATTTTTTTGTCCTGAATCCTGACCCTTTGCCATTGATTTTTACTTGCCATTGGGCCAGGTGCCGCTGCGCACTGGTAAGTTTGGGGTTGTGGGCACCTGGTGAGTTTCCTAACTCTTTACTTGGTTTCTGTTACAGAGCATCACAGGGGAGAATCCGCTGTTGCAAGAGCCAGACTTGGGTCAGCTGCCGCAGCGCACTGGTAAGTTTGGGGTTGTGTGCACCTCTGGGGAATTTCATCGTTGTTTATTTTGGTTTGGGGCAATTGCTGTTTTCTCTGTGGGGCAAGGGACTGCAGCTTCAAGACTCATTGGCCCAGCTGCCGCAGCGCACTGGTAAGTTTGGGGTTGTGGGCACCAGGTGAGTTTCCTAACTCTTTACTTGGTTTCTGATACAGAGCATCACAGGGGAGAATCCGCTGTTGCAAGAGCCAGACTTGGGTCAGCTGCCGCAGCGCACTGGTAAGTTTGGGGTTGTGGGCACCAGGTGAGTTTCCTAACTCTTTACTTGGTTTCTTTTGCAGAGCATCACTGGGAAGAATCCGCTGTTGCAAGAGCCAGACTTGGGTCAGCTGCCGCAGCGCACTGGTAAGTTTGGGGTTGTGGGCACCTCTGGGGAATGTCATAATTGTTTGTTTTGGTTCGGGGGAATTGTTGTGTTCTCTGGACTGTACTGAATTTTTTTGCTGAATCTTGACCCTTTGGCCTGATTTTTTACTGTCACTGATTTTTTTGTCCTGAATCCTGACCCTTTGCCATTAATTTTTACTTGCCATTGGGCCAGGTGCCGCTGCGCACTGGTAAGTTTGGGGTTGTGGGCACCTGGTGAGTTTCCTAACTCTTTACTTGGTTTCTTTTGCAGAGCATCACTGGGAAGAATCTGCTGTTGCAAGAGCCAGACTTGGGTCAGCTGTCGCAGCGCACTGGTAAGTTTGGGGTTGTGGGCACCTCTGGGGAATGTCATAATTGTTTGTTTTGGTTCGGGGGAATTGTTGTGTTCTCTGGACTGTACTGCATTTTTTTGCTGAATCTTGACCCTTTGGCCTGATTTTTTACTGTCACTGATTTTTTTGTCCTGAATCCTGACCCTTTGCCATTAATTTTTACTTGCCATTGGGCCAGGTGCCGCTGCGCACTGGTAAGTTTGGGGTTGTGGGCACCTGGTGAGTTTCCTAACTCTTTACTTGGTTTCTTTTGCAGAGCATCACTGGGAAGAATCTGCTGTTGCAAGAGCCAGACTTGGGTCAGCTGCCGCAGCGCACTGGTAAGTTTGGGGTTGTGGGCACCTCTGGGGAATGTCATAATTGTTTGTTTTGGTTCGGGGGAATTGTTGTGTTCTCTGGACTGTACTGCATTTTTTTGCTGAATCTTGACCCTTTGGCCTGATTTTTTACTGTCACTGATTTTTTTGTCCTGAATCCTGACCCTTTGCCATTAATTTTTACTTGCCATTGGGCCAGGTGCCGCTGCGCACTGGTGAGTTTGGGGTTGTGGGCACCTGGTGAGTTTCCTAACTCTTTACTTGGTTTCTTTTGCAGAGCATCACTGGGAAGAATCTGCTGTTGCAAGAGCCAGACTTGGGTCAGCTGCCGCAGCGCACTGGTAAGTTTGGGGTTGTGGGCACCTCGGGGGAATTTCATCGTTGTTTATTTTGGTTTGGGGCAATTGCTGTTTTCTCTGTGGGGCAAGGGACTGCAGCTTCAAGACTCATTGGCCCAGCTGCCGCAGCGCACTGGTAAGTTTGGGGTTGTGGGAACCAGGTGAGTTTCCTAACTCTTTACTTGGTTTCTTTTGCAGAGCATCACTGGGAAGAATCTGCTGTTGCAAGAGCCAGAATTGGGTCAGCTGCCACAGCGCACTGGTAAGTTTGGGGTTGTGGGCACCTCGGGGGAATTTCATCGTTGTTTATTTTGGGGCAATTCTTTCTCTTTCTTTGCACGTGGCTGACTGGACACGTTTTGGTCGAATTTGCACCACCCATGTAACCGTTGGCATGTTACATTTTCTATTTTCGGGCACTTAATTTGAGCTTTTCAACAATTGCTATGGCTTTTTCCCCCTGCGCTTTGAACACTGTCTGTTTGCTCAACACCGTTCGGGGACTGGCATTTACCATTGCAGTTATGGCCCAACACGTTTGTCACTTTACTTGTGCCTCAGGGTTGCATGCATTTCTTATCGTTGAGCACCGGCGCTTTCTGAACTTTCCTTTCAACAATTGCCTTTCCCCCCTTTGAGGTGTCTTTAGTAATACCAACTATCTTTGTAGGTGAGTTAACTGACTGCGCCACAACCGGGAGATCTTCTGTTTTACAAGGGAGCAACAAGCCACCACAAGAAAAGCAGAATGGAGAAGTTTATGCAGCCTGCAAAGGGTGTGAAGCACAGATCACATCTGCCCACCCAGATAACCGCAGCAGACCGGGCCAGAGACTACAGCAATGTGATGCACGCTGATGGTGGGGTGCTGTTTTGCAGTGTGTGCAATGTGGCGGTGGACCACATCCGGAAACACACTGTGGATATGCATGTGCGGTCCCAAAAACATTTGAAGCGCTGTTCAGATGATCCTGACCTTCAATCTTCGCCGAAACGTGCACGCCAGATGACAGTGAACTCGCTATTCACCAAGAGTACAGCTGCCGGTGCCGCAAACCACGAAATGATAACTGAGTGGGTTAATGTCTGCACCGCGTTGAACATTCCGCTCAGCAAAACCGACCACCCTGTGTTGCGCAAGTTCCTGCACGAGCGAGTACGGAATGGTGGAGCGATACCTGGGAGTCATCAGATGCAAGAACGGTATCTCCCAGAGAGATATACAAGTGCCAAGAACGAGCTGAAAGAGCTATTGAAAGATCAGAAGATTAGCGTTATCTTTGACGAAACACCAGATGTCGAAGGGCGGTGTGTTTTGAATGTGCTAGTTGGAGTAGTCTCTCCGCAGGGTGACCGTCAGATCCAAACCTACCTGGTGGACACAGTCTTCCTATCCCAGTGCAACCATGGGACTGTAGCGCAAGCTGTTGTAAAGGTGCTCACAGAGTACAGCATAGACTTCCAGAACGTTGTTTCCTTCAACACTGACAATGCGGCATACATGCTCAAGGCATTCAACACAGTGTTGAGGAATCTGTACCCAAACTCCATCCACATCACCTGCTTGGCACACATCATGAATCTTGTTGGGGAGTCATTTAGGAAGCCTTTTGTGGAGCTGAATGCTTTCCTGCTGTACTTCTCCCGCATCTTTTATATGGCTGGCAGCAGAAAGAGAAGGTACCTGCACCATCTTGCAGAGAACCATGGGATGAAGGCACGGGTGGCACCTGACCCTTGCAGTACCCGCTGGAATTCTTGGTTCGCCGCAGTCCAGTACCACTGCAAGCACTTTCAGGCCTATGCTGGGTTTGTGGAGTCAGAGATGCAACTCAGCAAGTCTCCCCCAGATTCCCTTGAAAATCTACAGAAGATTTTTAACACCGACCAAAGGGAGTGCATTAGAGTCCAATTGGACATTGTGGCAGAAAAATGCCAAAGCATTTTAAACCTGATGGAGCTATTCCAGAGTCAGACTCCAGTTACCATGAAGGTATACGATTATTTGGAGGACCTCCACATGAACTTAACCAACAATTCAGTCCTCACTGTGGAGTCACTAGAGCCGTTTGTACAGACCACTGCAGGGGCAAAACTAAGCCTGGCACAGAAAAAAAAAATTACAGCCCAGCTTAATGAAGCTTTTGAACATTCATTAGAAAAGGTGGCCAAATACATGGGGGAGGCCCAGCCAGGCATACAATTCTTGAAACAAGTGCGCCTCTTCAACCCTGCGCGACTCAGCATCCTGCCTAATGAGAAGAGTGCCTATTCAGCAATCCCTGGTTTCAGCGAAGTTCCCGATCAGGAGCTTCGCCTCTACTTTGACAATGTAGGGCCAGAAGCAGTGCAGGTGTCTGTTTCTGGACTTATTGACACCGACCTCTTTTGGCGTGGGCTGGCTGACCGCCTTCCAGCTCTTTCCCAACTTGCAGCTGTGTATAAGGACTGCGTCACAAGCTCTGCAGATGCTGAAAGGAGCAACAGTATATACAAAATTATTCTCTCTTCCAGACGACGGTCCCTTTCAGAGCAATCAATCCGGGCATTATTGTTTTTACACTACAACCAGCAGCACAATACTGGTCTTGATTTGGAGTGCTCGGAAGAACTTACCGTACTTGCCCAAGATTAACATGCCTTTTAATTAAAACAAATGGGCTGAATTGTAAATAAACAAAATGTACATAGCTCCATGTTGTCAAATAACTCAAACAGTAAGATATCTGTGTTTGGTGTTGCAAAAACCACAAAATAAAATGCCGCTAAATGCCGCTAAATTTCCATTTTTGTGCCGCTAAATTTTCATTTTTGTGCCGCTAAATTTGCCTATCCATGCCGCTATATCCTGGGGGGTCTGCTTTATGCATTACTACACCATTCATCCGATCGCCATGAAACTTTGGGTAGTTGTTGAGTACACTCCCGCGAAGGTTTCTGGCATAAAAATTTTTTAAATACCGCCCCCCCCCAGGGCCCTCATAATCTTTCGAATACTGATGTACGCAACAGACGGAAAAACTAAAAATTGTGTATCCACAAGCACTCGAATAAATAAACAGAATTAAAACAGCATTCATCCGATCGCCAGGAAACTTTGGGAAGTTATTGAGTACACTCCCGCTAAGGTTTCTGGCATAAATTATTTTTAAATATCACCCCCCCCCCCCAGGCCCCTCATAATCTTTCGAAAACTGGTGTACGCACAAGACGGAAAAACAAAAAATCATTTATCCACAAGCACTCGAATAAATAAATAGAATTAAAACACCATTTATCCGATCGCCAGGAAACTTTGGGAAGTTGTTAAGTACACACCCGCAAAGGTTTCTGGCAACATTTTTTTTAAATATCGGCCCCCCCAGGGCCTTTATAATCTTTTGAATACTGATGTACGCACCAGACGGAAAAACAAAAAATTGTGTATCCACAAGCACTCGAATAAATAAAGAGAATTAAAACGACACTTTGAAATGTTTTCAAAATTAAAATGAATAAGTTTCAATAAAAATGACACAATGTAAATTGAATGTTATCATAACGAGTTTCCTTGAATTTCCTATCTTCGGAGATAGCAGCAACGCGCGACAAGTAAGCTAGTAAAGAAATAAATAAACAAGAACATTAATCAATAAAATAAACAAGAACACATAATCTATGCATTAGTTAAGTATAAATTATATCGGAACATTAATACATATAACGTCATGAAAATATTTTACAACATATACTGTACCATCAACTTAATTTAATGCTGAGTTTCCTTACGGTCTGTGCCCAGAGTCAAATTGGCAGGGCGGGCAATCAGCCATTGCCCGAGGGGCCTTAGGCAAAGGTCAACTGATGTGCTGGTAGTTTTTTCAGCTGTAGATAAATCAAATTTTCTTGGGCAGGCTGGCTGCTGACGTTTGACATTAAAGGCTGCTTCAACCTTAAAAGGAAGATCTGAGCTCATTATAACCATTACAGCAAATGTTTGGCCAATTGCCTAGTGCAGTAGGACAATGGGCCAAACTGAGCAGGCACAGCATGTGATGGGTCTCCTCCTATCCCGAGTCTCTCAGCATGACACTGAGGCCACTGGGAGTGGCTATGCTCTTTTTGAGTGTCACAGCCAGCGCTAATGTTACCTGGGGTTCGGGTGGAAGGGGGCTGTGCATGGAGACAGATTGAGGGTGGGCGCCATCCAAGAGGCTCTACTCGAGGCTCCACTTGTGCTTCCAGCAGCAGGTTCACCAAAGAAAGAAAATAAAACATAACACAACAATCAAAATGAGGAAAAAGAAAAATGTTTTTGATAACACAGAACAATATGTTTTGTTTTTTAAATATTACTGTAGAAAAAGTTAATTTGGGCCCAAAATGACAAAGGGAAGGGAGAACAGGCATTGCAGGAATGTAACAAAATGGATTGAGTGAGGAGAGCAATGTGGAGAAAGACAAAAGAAGTGAGACAGCAGAGTGGAGAATGACAAAAATGTGTGAAGAGGAAAAGGAAATCATGTGAGGAAGAATGGAAAGGTAGAGGAAAGAGGATAAGAGGGCTAGAGATGTAGACAAATGAAGGGCATGAGGGGAAAGAGACTAGAGAGAAGAAGTGATGGATAACAGTGCAGTGAAGGGCAGAAATTCTTAAAGATAGAGAGATAGCTGGAAAACAAAAGTGGAGAAAGGGCGAGACAGAAACGTGATTGAAGATGTGCCATAACGGCCATTGTACCCAACTTTGGAACTTGGGATCCAGGTTTGAGTCTCAACGTTGGCTCAACATCCTGCAATTGTAGGCAAATTATGTAATCTTCCCTTGACTAAAAAAAATAAAAATGAATGTGTCCATGTAAAGTACTCTAATATCTTTGGGTAAAGTTTGCACTACATAAAAATACAAAAAAAGTGAATGGCAATGGAAATAATGGAGAGAAAGACAGAAGAGGGTGTCAAACATTTCCTGGTCTATGAGAAAAAAGGAAGGATGGTTACAACCACACATGTACTGTCCTAATTCTCTGCCTCAGTCTAGGGCTTTATTTAGATGTTGTTGGCATTCCAGGATGTAGTGCTAAGTGTAGATTGCAATCCAAAAGTGGAATTTCCTTTATCACAGGGTTGGAATGGTAAAGGAAATTCCACCTGCGGATTCTCCTTTGGTTTTAGTCCTGCCTCCAGACACAGTAGGTCTTTCTGTTACTGTCTGCAGCAAAGAAAGAATGAGGACACAATGAGATGTAGTACAAAGATATTCAAGGGGTAGAGAGACATAAAAGAGGATGACAGTAGAGAGCAAGACAGGTTTGCAAGACAGAGAAATGAAATAGCATTTCAAAAAGAGATACAAAATGACAGGAGGAATAAGGGCATGAGAGATATACAAATACCTGGGAGAACGGGGGATTTGTAGACAGAGATAAAGATAGGAAAAGAGAGGGGGCGTGTGAGAGACTGAGTGAAGCATATAGGTAGAATGAGAGACACAAAGGAGCTGAAAAAAGTAGAGTATGAGGGGAAAACGAAGAACTAGAGAGAAGGGGAAAAAGTGACAGGGAAAACAAGAGAGGTGCACACAGCAAGTAAGAAAGGGGCGTTGAGACATAGAGAAAGAAAGGCATTTGCAGTTAATTTCTGCAGCGTTTCCAGATTCAAATCAAGTCCCTGCCCACAATACAAAAGACATCAAGTACAAAGTTGTATGAAATCCCCAAAGACTTCACTCGCAGAGAGGCTTCTTAGTGACAACCAAAAGAGGAAGTCCCCTGATTCCTTCATTGTGAAAACAAGCCTGCCGACACAAAGGATGTGCATGGTTCTCTCACTCATGGTATAATACAGAATATTCAGGGATCTTTCGGGAGGGGGCCCAAACTAAGGCACCAATTGATGACTAACACATTCAGGCACCCAATGTAGATAGATGTATAGGACTGAAGATCAGGTGAGGAGACCTGTGGGCAGGGCTTTAAGTAGGATGACAAAACTGGGGTAGTCTCTCAAAGGGGCATGGCCTATGTAATTAAACTTGTGGCTTAAATACACGTAAGCAAAAAAATCTGTGCTTATCAAAGTGTGACTGGTAACTTTGCTGCTTCTGTCATTGCATTCAGATAAATAATAAAACAAGTAGCATTCCACCTCGAACTAGGCCTGGGTGTGAAATTCTGCTCCCCTCACGGAGTTTGCTGAGTTTTTCCCACTCTGCACTCTGCGTAGCACATGGATTCTGAAAAACTAGCTGAGTGTTTTCCTCGCTAACACTCTCCAATGGTAAATTGGCAAGCGCAAGAGAGGAAAATTTCACTCCAGACCACCTTTTGGCGAGAGTCCTCAATGCGGTTGGTCGCAGATGGTCACTACCACTCACGTTGAGAAACTACAACGCGGCCGTTTCAACGAAAAGCTTAACCACGCATGCATTACAACGCATGCGTGGTTACAACGAAAGCCTTTACCACGCATACGTTTACTACGAGGTACGTAGTAAAGGCATGTGTGGTAAAGGGTACAATTAAAAAATGGAGTGTGGGGGGGTTCCCCCCCAAAAAAACCCCACTAACCTTAGGTCGAAAAGTGCAGGCAATCGGCATCGTAGAGGAAGGAAACGGCCGTTTTTTATTTATTACGTATGACGTCACCACGGAAAAAACGTGGAGAAGGATATGCGTGAAAATAGTATTCCGTTGTAACGCATGCGTGGTAAAGGCATGCGTTACAACGGAGTTCGTTGTAAGACCATACAACCAAGTAGAACATCTTCTCGAGCAGCAGAAATAAGCAGTGCCTTCTCGCACTGCACATGGTGCCGTTCGCACTGATTTAACAGCACAGGACAAACACCTGCCACTAAAGATCAGCACAAATGGCATGACCTAACACACTCCACCGCTTGCGGAACTCCGTGTAGTGGGGTGGAGTTTTTTGGTCACTTCGCAGAACTCTGCCCAGGTCTACCTAGAACAAGCCAGGACTATTGGCTTTGTCAATGGTTGTTAGTTGCATAAGCTAAATAAGCTACAACTTTGGCTTCGTTGTATATAACACTGAAAATGTTTCAATTCTGAAATTATGACACTGTGAAAAGTCTGTAACGTGTCTATTTGGCAGTGAAGGGTGGCACTGCTGCCCTGAAGATGAGGGCAAAAATTGAGAGCATGTTAGGGACACGTCTGAGCACCCGCAGGACCCATCCCACTTAAAGCTTTGCCTGTGGGTGCATTGCAGTGGAATAATGGTGTTTCCAGTGGTGCATCTAGTCTTGGCCAATGCTACTGACCCCATGAGTTTAGAAAGCCTAATCTATCAGGGATTTCTCCTAAAATTACTCCCAATACTAAGCAATGTTTCATATGTGGACCACTTTTTCTTTCCGTGCCCGGGCCTAATTTTGTTCCCAATAAAACCCTGTCTGTGCCCCTTACCAGGAGTTGACAGCAATTAGTTCTTTGTGCTCCAGCTATTCAGAGTAACCATGTAGCATGTAAAGATAGCTTCACTGTAGGAGCACAGCCCACGATTCCGGGGGGCTCATCCTCATTGAGGAATCTGACCTTTTTCCTCTCCTAACAATATGAAGTGCCTCATACACATGAAAAGGTACTTTGGGGAGAGGATGAACTTGCCAGGCTTGATTCTGACCGGCTCAGCTGGTAACAGTGTGCACATAGGCACCTTAGAGTTATAACGCAAAATGATGACCCCTCCTGCAAAATGTGCTGAGAGCTCGAGTCTTGTACATCTCAGAGACACCCATAGGCTTTGGGCTGACTAAGGGGGCCGCCTGAAGTGTGAACTCCCCCCCTGCAGAGACTACAGGGCCCTGTACTACACCAATGAGGCACCTCACATAAAAGTGCATGTGTCATTTTCGATACAAATGTGCATTTTCGAGGATTTTAAAGGTGTGACACCTTTGAGAGACATTTCTCAGTGCAAATGTTCTTTTTTGTTAGTGAGCCACCTAATGTCCTTATATGCCATGCAGCAAAAAACGAATCGAAATGCTGAAGACCATTCAGTACCTGGTGGCCAGACTCACTCTCATTCTTCCACGCCACGCCACACTCACATCACACCACACCTGAAGGAATTCCACTGTCTCCTAATACACAAATGAGCACATTTCAAACTCCTCACCCACACTTTCAAAGCACTACAAAACACTGGCCTAGCATACCCCTTCAGACACCTCTGCTCATCTAAACTCCTATTTGCACACATATCGAAGCCATAAACAGCAGTTTAATCCTGCTCCTATATCACTTCAAAAGCGCGGAGTGACCTGTGACTATCTACAAGAGCAGTGGCGGCCAGATACAATTTGAACAGGTGGGCGATGGATGAATATTAGCCAACCAGCGGCACTAAAAAAAACAGCAGCTCCCTTAGGCTCAGCTCCAAAGCTCTCAATTATGGTCCATTTTAAACAGTGTTTATAACGGACGACAGTTGAGAGCACTGTAGATGAGACTGAAGGCACTGCAAGTTTCTCACAGTGCCTGTAAGTGAGTTAAAAGAAAGATTAACTTAACCTGCTGCCTCATACTCTGTGCTCCTCTTCATCTCTGCTCCACAGTCTCCCAGAGCACGAGTGAGCAACTCCACTCTATAAAATCCTGGTGCTACTCTCATGCTGCTCAGGGTAGCATGAAAGAAGCACCAGGATTGGCTGGAAGTGCACTGGTCTGGTGCTACTTCAAGCACTAGGAGACTGTGCATTCTCTCCAACCAGTTGTCTAAGACAGCTCAGATTGGAGTGTCTAATGTGTGCATGTCAAGCTGGCCGTCGCAAGACAGCCGGCCAAAGTAACATGTGCACATTAAACTGAAATGCACACTATTCTTTCCTGCTTCTGCTCTGCCCTTAGACTTGTCCGCTACCAGCACAGAAAAATTAAATGGGAATAAATCTGTTTTACTACCATTTCATTTTTAGGTCTCGCATAGGCAGCGAAGTATTCAGTATTACTAGTTAAACTCCACCCATTGCATTTCTCTTTGCTTCGTCACTTACCATTGGTGAAATCTGGCATTGCTCTTCTTTTCTTAACGTGCTCTTTGTTGGCTGTTGGTCCGTCATGTCATTTCCTTTTTCTTCCGTTTCTGGTGGAAGCAGCATCGATCAATTACTGTCAATTTGCGCTGCAGGGCGGCATCTTTTAATGCCGGCACAACTTTGTTTGTTTTTTCCATGGCGCCTGGTTCGCACCCCTTTGCTCCTTTCTGTTCTCTGTAGGCTGAGGTCTTCCAGCCTGTACAGGGAGCCGCGCTGGCTCCGCTGCTACAGCCGCCTATTCTTGCACTTCTTGTTTTCCACACACGCCATTTAATGTCTTTTATTTATGTAATATTCAAAAGCACGGCGCGCTTTAACTTTAGCAGCCGTACCCCTTCCATTCTTTAATTTGGCAGCCCGGCACCTTACTCCTCCATGCCGTCCTGCCCCTGGGCGTGAGCTAATCTTCCATCATTACATAAACATGGCATAGGGCGCCATGCTTAATATTTCAGCTGGCGTCTGTTTGATTTGCTGCTTTGACAATCCTTGCACATTACTACATCTCCCTAAAATTGTTGAAGGTCCCTGTAACAATATGCTAGCCAATACTGAAGAGCTGGCTGGGTTACGTATTTAAAGGCAAGAATGAGCCCATGTGCATTGTTACAGCAGTGCGCTCCTTCCTTTCGCACTTCCCAGTTTCCGACCCACTACAAAGTAATTAAAGAGCATTGTCTACCATGAAGTGATGTGGAATAGGAACCTGTTCAGCCCGCAGTGAGTTTTAGAAGTTTGACATATTTCTTCCAGGGATGATTAATCCGTTTTAATCGGAGAGAGCTGCCAGGGCATAACTGTGTAATGGGGACCGCTGTGCAACACGCTCCTGTCAATAAAATGATCGGATGCAGGCCACCTGGTTGTTAGTTGTATTACCATTTTTTACATTCCTTTATAAGTCTACTAGTTTGAGCCATATAAACAGTGCCGCAGTCAGGTCTTTGTAGGCAGTAGTCGTTAGGATATGGCCCATAAAGGCACACTTCATGGCTGCTTTTTCCCCATAGACACAACCTGACTGTTACCCTGCCGAGTGAATAGCTCCCTTCACGGCCCCACTCACTGCCCCCTGGTAGAATTCCTTGGCTGCAGGTCGCGTGGGTTATTTTGTTTAGTTGTTGAACCGATGATGGCATGCGTCAGCATGCTGGTACCACTCTTTAAACATGCCAGTGCATCGCTTCATTGTTTTCACATCATTGTAATCGGGTGGGGTCTGCATGCCTTCTGCCCAGGCACTGGTGTAAGGAATGCAGGGCTAGAGTTAGAACTAGGTGGCCTTGAATGACGGGTAGTACGTTTTGGCTATCTTGTGCCAGTCAGTGGCGCCAACATATTGCAGTGCCATGTAAGCTAGTGTGCATGGACAGTGTTGGGTCCTTTCCATGGTTAGCATCACACTATATCTTATAGCACTCCAGTGGCTTAATGCAGACACTGAAAACTTCCAACTGCTCTTCTGTGCATCGCCGAAAATGGCGCTTGTAACTCTCATGTTATAATGCAGCGCCTCGGCCATGGGCCTCCAGTGCGTGCCTGTTACTACTCTGTTACTACTCAGTGAACACAAAACAATATGACATAGGATCTGGGCTCCTTACAATCCAGCTCGCCTGCATTCATGATAGTGCAAGAAGTAAAGGGAGATGCCCGTGTTCTTAGTTTTTAAAAGTCCTGGTTAGCTCCGCGGGTCGAGCACCTGCTGCTGAGGCCTTTGTACAACAGCAAATGTTTAATCCCGGTGAGGTCACTCGTTGAATGCAGGAATGAAAGCTGGATAACGCTAGTGCAGCATCATGGCGCAACTCTTTTCTCAGACCCAGACCATGGGCATGCATGGCTAACTAACCATAGTTGGCATACGATCCCAGAGGAAAAAATAACCACCACTGGATGCACTTGGTAGTGTTTAAAGTATTGGTTAGCAGGGTTAGATTGTCATCGGGGGCACAGTTGCCATTGGTACAGCATGTGCAGTGGCACCGGTGTCCAGAGGGGCCCATGTACCCAGATTATTGCTGAATTTTATAATTAAAGCAGGAGTGTGTGTCTGAAGGTGGGGGTTGTTATCCCTTTTCTTGCTAAAGGCCCAGGATGGCACTCTGGTTCGCACTGATAGCTACTATTAAAAAGGTACTGGAAAGGTATCCGTTGCGACTCTTATTATTTAGGACTGTATTTTTTTCCATTTTGGGGAGGCCTCTCGAGCTCCCTCAACTCGCAGGATTGCAGCGCCGCCCTGTTTGTTTTGCAACCAGCACATTATCTACCTGCAGGCGCGGGCTCTCCGCCTTCATTGATGGGCCTTTTCGTGTGGCAGTCAATGAAGGCAGTATCGCTGGCCCAGCCCTTGATTCAAGCATCTGTTCGCAATGAGTGGCTGTTCAAGAGGTCGCAACCTTCAAACAGTGCGTGCAGAAATGAGGTCAGCTTGACTTTGTGTTTGGGGTGAAGTGAAGTTCAATGCCTCTGCTGGGTGCAGTGCTTAATAAAAAAAAAAAGAAGTGCAGGTGCTGAAAATTTTGCCAAGGAGGCCACTTCTCACGTCTTCCTCCGGTGAGCCACACTTTCAACACTCTCACTGCCTCAGTCTCTATCTGCTAACCTTGATCTGTTGTCTGTCCCTTAAGTCTTTGCACTGAGTCTATCCTCTCACCTCTCTAATTGTTTTCTATCATCTTTTTCACACCCTGTATTTCTGCTTTGCCTCTATTCCTTTTAGCCCTGCCCTTTTTTCTTCACTTTTATCCATACTCTGCTCTCTCTCCGCTCGATCTTGGCTCTTTACTATCACTCTCTAGCAGTGATAGCTGTGTCTCAATTTTATCATTTGTCTGCTTTTTACCTCTGTCCTGTCCTCCACATCCTTTCATTCTATTTTCTCTCTTCTTAATGCTTTCTTCTTCACATTATGGCTGCTTTCTTTCTCTTTGTATCTGATTTGCTCTCCTCCTTTTCATCTACTTTGCTCCGTTATATCTCTCTCCTCTCTTGTTGTTTCTTCTTTTCTTTACTCTTGCTGTCTCTCATCTCTAACACTGCTGCTGCCTGTGACCCCTGTCATCAGCCTGTACATGTCCCTGCTATTTTGAACTTTGCGTTTTCCTGTTGTCATTCCTAAAGAAGCTGAAGATTACGTTTTAATTTCTTACCTACACCGAGTGCAAAAACAAAATGTACACCAAATGAAAATGCTTTTTTGCGTATATTAATCAGTGTAGTATGACTGGGTTTATTGTGGAACAGGCGGCTGCTTGAGCACAGCAGGTCATGTCACTGCTAGTGCTGCCTGTAATTAGTAGGTCTAGGGATGGCGACGGCATCAACATCCACTGCTCAGCTTGCTGTGACCCTGCCTGCTACAGCACAGGCATTGTCCCCAGCAGTAATGCTGCCAATGCGGGTAAGTATGGCTGTGGTGCCTACTGGATTCACTCACGCTCAGCAATTACCATACTGGGGTGCAGCGCACAGATTCTACAGGTGACGCCATGGCACACAAAGTTGTGTTGGGCCACAGTCACATCGAGCACATTGAGGATAGCAGCAATGTGGGGCTGCCAGATATGCAACTCTGGTATACACAAAGGGTTAAACCCAGTAAAGTCAAGGGACCTGGGTGATTAAGTGGTATATAAGGAAGGGGTCCCAGACAAAGCACTGATATTTACAATTTTAAATGATTCTTTGCAAAAAAGACAGATAAATGAATGCAAAAAGATTTATTTCCAGTTTGCATTGTAACCACTCATTGGTTGCATTTCATCAACATCACATTACAAAATTCTTATATATGTGCCCAGATACACAACAGGGAGGGGGGTGAAGTGAGGGGAAGTGCCAAGGTTTAAGGAGAAATAGGGAACTGGTCAGATTCGTTCGTGATACGTATTAATCAAAACTCAAGAAACAAATGTTCATGTGATTCCTTGATCCATGGTCCACGATACTGTGCTCATATAGAGTCCATGATGAAATTGGTGTAGACCACCTAACTCGCCTTCAGCTGCTTTAGTCTAGCTTGGGGGTAGGAGTTGGTGAAGATACTGGCGTCTACGTTTCGACCCACAAAACGCGTAGGATGTTAGTCCTTACAACGGGGTCTTCTTCAGGACGGGATGGTTGTGGGTGGGCAACCTCCTAAAAAACAGTTGAAAGATCATTTAGTACACAGCTACCTTGTTGTAGCATACAAGGCAGGTGGATAATTAAAAAAGGGGGGGGAGAGGGAAAGGACATGTTGTCTTCTAACCACTGAACATATCGAGTGTGGAACACTACGATTGGAGTGGACCTCCATAGTCATTTGAAGTGTAGCGAGAACTCACCTAACATACACAAGAAGATGAACCACATTGGAATCTTGATCCTGAAGGTTCCCAGAACTTAAGATTATGTTCCTAAGTGGAGATCATAAACGAAATCATAAACATTAGTGGGTCATGCACAGGCGGCCCAAAGCTATCGCAATCACCTCTCTGGGGTTTGCTGTTACGTAAACGCTACCAAGGGTTATGCCAGATGGATTTAGCCAACCTACCCAATAGTAAACTGAAGCTGGTAACCCAGGGATACTGCCGCCAGGAGTGTATCTCAAAACGGGGTATAATTCAACCGCAGGGGCTTCGGCGTGTACTTCAACAACCTATTGTAAAGTATGATTCAAAAAGATTGTAAACAAATCATACTGTATCCAAATACACCGTGCACTACACAATGGGCATGTATTGCCCGGGCTAAACGTACCTCGAGTATCGACTTTAAATTGTACGGTGACTGGCTTAATTGGACGGGTGGGCTGTATGGTTCACGATGGATGTGGGGTCGTAATAGGCGATTTACTAAAATGCCTGCTAGTCCAAAGAGAAACCACACTGGCATTATTATCGTGGTTAATTAGAATGAACATCTTATAAGCATAATGCTTCAAGGGCCCAATAAATAAGTGTACCGCACCTTAAAATTCAAAGCACTCGGGAAGGTTTAATTTTTCTTAAAAGTTCTTAACAGAGCCCTACTGCAAAATGAAGACATAGTTAGGTACAGGCTACCTATACATAGGGATCATTTGTGTGCGGCGAAACCTAAACAGTCTCACCTGGAAAAACAAGTCAGAGAAATTACTTGACGTTTAACGTGTGGGCTGAATTATCAGTGGGGCCCCATGTGATATGGATCTGAAAATTAAAGGGGTCGAAAGACCAGAGAGAAGTTAAAGCTATTTATGTGAAAACACAGTCTGCTAGCCATAACGTGTTCAAACGCGCTTAAAGATTGCCGCTCACCTTCAATTGATTGTCACCAAAAAGGGAGGTTATCGGCGGTGACCATCTGTAAAAAGGGAAGATGAAGCCCGTGTTACAATCACGCGTTCAAATGCTCGGTATCGGAATCATTGCCACCCTGTTATGCCGCCTCTCACCTGACACCGCCGGCGTGGGGCTGTGAACGGTTCAACTCCCAAACTCAGCCGCGCTGTCAATAGCCTTCGCTCTGTGTACCGAGACACTTCCTGGTTGGAACGGGGTGGGCGGGGCCTTCTCCCAGGTTTTTTAAAGGAAATGGAGAAAAAATTGCTCGTACCTTAAGGGGCAAGTAAAACAGCAATGGCTTGGTGTTTAAGCCCAAATGCAAACGCATTATTACATCGGGCAAGAATAGTTGCGGGAACATTGAAAACATGTTTCTCGAATGTTTGCCCAAAATATCACGCACGGTTTAGCATTGACCCAGATTACTGTAGATAGTTATAAAGTTGTATCATGGCAGTAAATGTACACATAAATTTGGTTGTACGCGCCAAAAGCAGCTGAAGGTCTAAAGTACAAATTAATTAATGGTCATAGTGTTAGGACACATTCCAGAAGCAATACAGTGCATCATATTGCCAGCAGTAGATGCAACGCATGGTACTCAATATACATGGACAACATCCCAACGCAGTACAATGCATGAATTGATTACAGTTGAAAATCTAAGGTGCAAATTGAATATTGGTCATGATGCTTGGACACATTCCAAAAGCAATACAGTGCATCATTCTGCCAGCAATAGATGCAACGCATAGTACTCAATGTACATGGACAACATCTCAACGTAGTACGATGCATGAATCGCTTACACAGAAATTTGTGCACAGGGTTAGCCATTGGTTATTATTTTGATATTAATAATGTCCTTAGGGTATTTGAACACATTCCCAAGGGCTAAATATTTGAAAAAATAGCCCCAAATGTTGAGAATTACAGAAACACTTGTATGCATAATGTGGAAACATCATAGTTTCGGTGTCATAACGGTTTTAATAAAGGCAACCATAGGGTGATGCGCACAATGCTCACAGGTTAGTGAAAGGCACTACCCTACATGGTTGTGGAAAACCGTAATTCAAACAGGAACCAAAAAAGAACTTTTTAATTCATAGGTTAGCCAACTGTACGAAGCTGCTTTCAGACTCATTTAATCCCTCAGATACAGAATTGAAAATATGAATCCACTTCAGTTCTCTAACATTCAGTACAGTAGAGATATCACCACCCCTGGGGCCTAGTGTCACATGCTCGAGAACCGCCCATTTCAGAGTTTCGGGGAGATGGTTTTCTCTTTGACAGTGTTCAACTAATGGTGCTCCCTGTGTTTTGCATCTTATGCGGCTGCAATGTGTAAGAAATCTCACTTTCACCCGTTGTTGGGTTTGGCCAACATATATTAAATTGCACGGGCAGATTATCCCATAAATAACATTAGTGGTGTTGCAATTGGTGTGGGTCTTGTACGTGTGACGGTGGCTCTTAAATGTGAAGTCCTTAGATTGGATGGTTGAGGGACAAGCTTTACAGCTGCCACATCTAAAATGTCCAACTATAGGTGATTGTTTCCAACAGGAGGCCAGGGTAGGAGCTTTTGGACACTCCAAAAAGGATGAAACTACGTAGTCCTTCAGGCATCTAGCTTTTTTGAAAGCATGCATGGGTACCTCGGGGATTTCCAACTCCTTGCTGACTATGCCCCAATGTTTATTGATTGTTTTTTTTATTTCTTGACTTTTTGTGGAGAATGTGGTGACACATATCATGCGTTTTCCTTTTTGATCCATGCGTGAAGACGATTCAAGAAGTGTCTCACGATGGCTGAACCATGCCCTTTTCCGTGATCTTTTGATTAAACGCTTGGGATAGCCTCTTTCAATTAGACGTGTCATCAATATATCCGATTGAGCCATGTAGTCTTCCTTCCTGCTGCAATTCCTCCTGACCCGAAGGAACTGCCCATGTGGTAGATTATCACGTAAACTACGCGGATGGTGGCTTGAATACAGTAACAGCGAGTTGCGTTCAGCAGGCTTCCTATAAAGTGTGGTGTACAGTTTTCCCTCTTCCGCTATTATACTGATATCCAAAAAATCAATCCTGGTGTTGCTGGCATGCATTGTAAATTGGATATCCGGGGATTGTAGGTTAAGCCATGAATGAAAGCGGTTCAAATCTTCCTTGTTTCCGTTCCAGATGAACACAACGTCGTCAATATATCGCATCCACATACGTATCTGCTGTTGAAAGGGATTACTGACGTTCATGACAAAGGTGTTCTCATAGAAGGACATGAATAGAATTGCCAGGTCCGGGGCAAAGGCTGCCCCCATTGCCACGCCCTTTGTCTGCAGGTAGAATACATTCTGAAAGGTGAAAAAGTTCCTCATCATTGCTATTTTTAACAGAAGGATGATAAAACTGGTCGGTACTTGTACAGGGGCCGGCCGGCTGTCAAGAGCTACAGTAGCCACAATCAGTGCCTCCTCTTGGGGAATGCTTGTATATAGCGACACAATGTCGCAAGTTACCAATAATTCCTCTTCAGGGTTGAAAGGTTTGGCATCTACCAAGTTGATGACATGTGTAGTGTCTCTAAGGTAAGTCGCAGTTCCTTCGGCTAGGGGTTTTAAGAAAAAATCCACATACCGACAGAGTGGCTCCAGGATGGAACCACATCCGGAGACGATGGGCCGCCCTGGGGGATTCTGGATGTCTTTATGCACCTTAGGTAAGGTGTAGATGGTCGGGGTGCGTGGATGTTGCAGATTGAGGTATTGGTATTCCTGATCTGTAAGGAAACCTTGTTGCACACCCTCTTGCGTTATCCGTAGGATTTCCGCAGCCAAATCCTTAGTGGGATCGGAGGTCAGCTTACGGTAACTGATACCATCATTTAGTTGGCGCCAAATTTCTTCCTTGTATTTGGTAGTGTCTTGGATGATGATGGCACCACCCTTGTCCGCTGGCTTCACAACGATATTACAGTTGGATTTCAGAGTCTCGAGGGCTGCTCTTTCTGTCTTCCTTATGTTATATTTCACGTATGTCTTCTCACTTAAAATTCTCTTGACCTCGTCGGTCACAATGTTCTCATAGGCCAATATTTGGTGGCTCATGGTATTGGCCGGGGGTACAAATGTAGACGGTAGACGAAAACCCGTAGCAGATTTCATCTGGAATGGTGGTCTGTTCTTAAAGAAAAAATGTAGTCTAATTTTTCTGAAGAATTTCGAAAGTTCCATCAGTGTGTTGAAGCAGTTGGGTGGGGTCGTCGGAACGAATGATAGGCCTCGTCCCAGGACCCTCAACTCTTCCTCCATAAATTGTTGGGATGATATATTAATCACGGGTGTCTCGATGTTGTTTACCACCTGTAGTTCTTGCGTCTGGTTGAGCGTTCGCCGTGTTCCTCCGGAGGAAAACGAACTTGTTTCATCCCACGACCTCTGGCGCTCTCGTTGTCCCATGTCTGTTGACCCTGCTGACCCCGTCCGGAGCCGCGATTCCATTTGTTGCCTCGGCCGATGTGCCTTGGTCTAAAAAAGTCGGTTGATACTGCGGTTGGTAATTCTCCTGGTACCCGTATGATCCACTGGTGGCTGCCTGATCTGAGTCCTCCCCAGAACTATAGGATGAGTCGGAGAAATTAGTGAAACGCCCTCTGTATCTGCCACCTCTGTAGCCACGGTTCATAAACCGACCCTGTTGGTCCTGTCGGTAATAGTCGTCAGATAGGTATGGATACGTTTTCTTTTTATCATAAAACTTCAAATCTTTTGCTAATTTTTCAAGCTTTTTCTTGATGGTAGTGGTCTCAAAGTCCTTTAACGTGGCTACCAGCTTCGATAGGGCCTCTTTAGAATTAGTGAGAGTGCTATCCCCCGCAATAGTGGCCTTCAATTCTGCGATCTGTTTGGTAAGGGACGTGACCTGTTCGGCAGCAGTTTCTATGCCGAGCACCATCCAATGCCGCGAACAATTGTTCGCGACAAAACGGAAACCCTCCCGAAACTTGGGGATGTCAACAAAGATGGCAGGCTCTACTCGTACTTGCAAACCTGCAGGGATGATATTGGATTGGAGGCACTGTGCAAGGAAGTGACCATGTAACTTAGTGCGTATTAATTTCTTTTCTAACCTCTCAAGCTGGGAGATTTTATCATTAAGGGTGATGTCAACAATGGGTGTACTGGCTGACAAAAAATTGTTGGCTGGATCATGAAGTAGTTGATCTATATATGCTTCAGTGTATGTGAGTATTTCCTTATCTACCATAGTTGTGAATCATGGGAGGAAATTATAAAGGGTTAGTTAGACGGATTGACAACAGACCAATAGCCCTCCAAGGGGAGGTAGGGTAACCTCACCGGCCAGCGCCGGTACAAACAATGGTATACACAAAGGGTTAAACCCAGTAAAGTCAAGGGACCTGGGTGATTAAGTGGTAAATAAGGATGGGGTCCCAGACAAAGCACTGATATTTACAATTTTAAAGGATTCTTTGCAAAAAAGACAGATAAATGAATGCAAAAAGATTTATTTCCAGTTTGCATTGTAACCACTCATTGGTTGCATTTCATCAACATCACATTACAAAATTCTTATATATGTGCCCACATACACAACAGGGAGGGGGGTGAAGTGAGGGGAAGTGCCAAGGTTTAAGGAGAAATAGGGAACTGGTCAGATTCGTTCGTGATACGTATTAATCAAAACTCAAGAAACAAATGTTCATGTGATTCCTTGATCCAAGGTCCACGATACTGTGCTCATATAGAGTCCATGATGAAATTGGTGTAGACCACCTAACTCGCCTTCAGCTGCTTTAGTCTAGCTTGGGGGTAGGAGTTGGTGAAGATACTGGCGTCTACGTTTCGACCCACAAAACGCGTAGGATGTTAGTCCTTACAACGGGGTCTTCTTCAGGACGGGATGGTTGTGGGTGGGCAACCTCCTAAAAAACAGTTGAAAGATCATTTAGTACACAGCTACCTTGTTGTAGCATACAAGGCAGGTGGATAATTAAAAAAGGGGGGGGAGAGGGAAAGGACATGTTGTCTTCTAACCACTGAACATATCGAGTGTGGAACACTACGATTGGAGTGGACCTCCATAGTCATTTGAAGTGTAGCGAGAACTCACCTAACATACACAAGAAGATGAACCACATTGGAATCTTGATCCTGAAGGTTCCCAGAACTTAAGATTATGTTCCTAAGTGGAGATCATAAACGAAATCATAAACATTAGTGGGTCATGCACAGGCGGCCCAAAGCTATCGCAATCACCTCTCTGGGGTTTGCTGTTACGTAAACGCTACCAAGGGTTATGCCAGATGGATTTAGCCAACCTACCCAATAGTAAACTGAAGCTGGTAACCCAGGGATACTGCCGCCAGGAGTGTATCTCAAAACGGGGTATAATTCAACCGCAGGGGCTTCGGCGTGTACTTCAACAACCTATTGTAAAGTATGATTCAAAAAGATTGTAAACAAATCATACTGTATCCAAATACACCGTGCACTACACAATGGGCATGTATTTCCCGGGCTAAACGTACCTCGAGTATCGACTTTAAATTGTACGGTGACTGGCTTAATTGGACGGGTGGGCTGTATGGTTCACGATGGATGTGGGGTCGTAATAGGCGATTTACTAAAATGCCTGCTAGTCCAAAGAGAAACCACACTGGCATTATTATCGTGGTTAATTAGAATGAACATCTTATAAGCATAATGCTTCAAGGGCCCAATAAATAAGTGTACCGCACCTTAAAATTCAAAGCACACGGGAAGGTTTAATTTTTCTTAAAAGTTCTTAACAGAGCCCTACTGCAAAATGAAGACATAGTTAGGTACAGGCTACCTATACATAGGGATCATTTGTGCGCGGCGAAACCTAAACAGTCTCACCTGGAAAAACAAGTCAGAGAAATTACTTGACGTTTAACGTGTGGGCTGAATTATCAGTGGGGCCCCATGTGATATGGATCTGAAAATTAAAGGGGTCGAAAGACCAGAGAGAAGTTAAAGCTATTTATGTGAAAACACAGTCTGCTAGCCATAACGTGTTCAAACGCGCTTAAAGATTGCCGCTCACCTTCAATTGATTGTCACCAAAAAGGGAGGTTATCGGCGGTGACCATCTGTAAAAAGGGAAGATGAAGCCCGTGTTACAATCACGCGTTCAAATGCTCGGTATCGGAATCATTGCCACCCTGTTATGCCGCCTCTCACCTGACACCGCCGGCGTGGGGCTGTGAACGGTTCAACTCCCAAACTCAGCCGCGCTGTCAATAGCCTTCGCTCTGTGTACCGAGACACTTCCTGGTTGGAACGGGGTGGGCGGGGCCTTCTCCCGGGTTTTTTAAAGGAAATGGAGAAAAAATTGCTCGTACCTTAAGGGGCAAGTAAAACAGCAATGGCTTGGTGTTTAAGCCCAAATGCAAACGCATTATTACATCGGGCAAGAATAGTTGCGGGAACATTGAAAACATGTTTCTCGAATGTTTGCCCAAAATATCACGCACGGTTTAGCATTGACCCAGATTACTGTAGATAGTTATAAAGTTGTATCATGGCAGTAAATGTACACATAAATTTGGTTGTACGCGCCAAAAGCAGCTGAAGGTCTAAAGTACAAATTAATTAATGGTCATAGTGTTAGGACACATTCCAGAAGCAATACAGTGCATCATATTGCCAGCAGTAGATGCAACGCATGGTACTCAATATACATGGACAACATCCCAACGCAGTACAATGCATGAATTGATTACAGTTGAAAATCTAAGGTGCAAATTGAATATTGGTCATGAGGCTTGGACACATTCCAAAAGCAATACAGTGCATCATTCTGCCAGCAATAGATGCAACGCATAGTACTCAATGTACATGGACAACATCTCAACGTAGTACGATGCATGAATCGCTTACACAGAAATTTGTGCACAGGGTTAGCCATTGGTTATTATTTTGATATTAATAATGTCCTTAGGGTATTTGAACACATTCCCAAGGGCTAAATATTTGAAAAAATAGCCCCAAATGTTGAGAATTACAGAAACACTTGTATGCATAATGTCGAAACATCATAGTTTCGGTGTCATAACGGTTTTAATAAAGGCAACCATAGGGTGATGCGCACAATGCTCACAGGTTAGTGAAAGGCACTACCCTACATGGTTGTGGAAAACCGTAATTCAAACAGGAACCAAAAAAGAACTTTTTAATTCATAGGTTAGCCAACTGTACGAAGCTGCTTTCAGACTCATTTAATCCCTCAGATACAGAATTGAAAATATGAATCCACTTCAGTTCTCTAACATTCAGTACAGTAGAGATATCACCACCCCTGGGGCCTAGTGTCACATGCTCGAGAACCGCCCATTTCAGAGTTTCGGGGAGATGGTTTTCTCTTTGACAGTGTTCAACTAATGGTGCTCCCTGTGTTTTGCATCTTATGCGGCTGCAATGTGTAAGAAATCTCACTTTCACCCGTTGTTGGGTTTGGCCAACATATATTAAATTGCACGGGCAGATTATCCCATAAATAACATTAGTGGTGTTGCAATTGGTGTGGGTCTTGTACGTGTGACGGTGGCTCTTAAATGTGAAGTCCTTAGATTGGATGGTTGAGGGACAAGCTTTACAGCTGCCACATCTAAAATGTCCAACTATAGGTGATTGTTTCCAACAGGAGGCCAGGGTAGGAGCTTTTGGACACTCCAAAAAGGATGAAACTACATAGTCCTTCAGGCATCTAGCTTTTTTGAAAGCATGCATGGGTACCTCGGGGATTTCCAACTCCTTGCTGACTATGCCCCAATGTTTATTGATTGTTTTTTTTATTTCTTGACTTTTTGTGGAGAATGTGGTGACACATATCATGCGTTTTCCTTTTTGATCCATGCGTGAAGACGATTCAAGAAGTGTCTCACGATGGCTGAACCATGCCCTTTTCCGTGATCTTTTGATTAAACGCTTGGGATAGCCTCTTTCAATTAGACGTGTCATCAATATATCCGATTGAGCCATGTAGTCTTCCTTCCTGCTGCAATTCCTCCTGACCCGAAGGAACTGCCCATGTGGTAGATTATCACGTAAACTACGCGGATGGTGGCTTGAATACAGTAACAGCGAGTTGCGTTCAGCAGGCTTCCTATAAAGTGTGGTGTACAGTTTTCCCTCTTCCGCTATTATACTGATATACAAAAAATCAATCCTGGTGTTGCTGGCATGCATTGTAAATTGGATATCCGGGGATTGTAGGTTAAGCCATGAATGAAAGCGGTTCAAATCTTCCTTGTTTCCGTTCCAGATGAACACAACGTCGTCAATATATCGCATCCACATACGTATCTGCTGTTGAAAGGGATTACTGACGTTCATGACAAAGGTGTTCTCATAGAAGGACATGAATAGAATTGCCAGGTCCGGGGCAAAGGCTGCCCCCATTGCCACGCCCTTTGTCTGCAGGTAGAATACATTCTGAAAGGTGAAAAAGTTCCTCATCATTGCTATTTTTAACAGAAGGATGATAAAACTGGTCGGTACTTGTACAGGGGCCGGCCGGCTGTCAAGAGCTACAGTAGCCACAATCAGTGCCTCCTCTTGGGGAATGCTTGTATATAGCGACACAATGTCGCAAGTTACCAATAATTCCTCTTCAGGGTTGAAAGGTTTGGCATCTACCAAGTTGATGACATGTGTAGTGTCTCTAAGGTAAGTCGCAGTTCCTTCGGCTAGGGGTTTTAAGAAAAAATCCACATACCGACAGAGTGGCTCCAGGATGGAACCACATCCGGAGACGATGGGCCGCCCTGGGGGATTCTGGATGTCTTTATGCACCTTAGGTAAGGTGTAGATGGTCGGGGTGCGTGGATGTTGCAGATTGAGGTATTGGTATTCCTGATCTGTAAGGAAACCTTGTTGCACACCCTCTTGCGTTATCCGTAGGATTTCCGCAGCCAAATCCTTAGTGGGATCGGAGGTCAGCTTACGGTAACTGATACCATCATTTAGTTGGCGCCAAATTTCTTCCTTGTATTTGGTAGTGTCTTGGATGATGATGGCACCACCCTTGTCCGCTGGCTTCACAACGATATTACAGTTGGATTTCAGAGTCTCGAGGGCTGCTCTTTCTGTCTTCCTTATGTTATATTTCACGTATGTCTTCTCACTTAAAATTCTCTTGACCTCGTCGGTCACAATGTTCTCATAGGCCAATATTTGGTGGCTCATGGTATTGGCCGGGGGTACAAATGTAGACGGTAGACGAAAACCCGTAGCAGATTTCATCTGGAATGGTGGTCTGTTCTTAAAGAAAAAATGTAGTCTAATTTTTCTGAAGAATTTCGAAAGTTCCATCAGTGTGTTGAAGCAGTTGGGTGGGGTCGTCGGAATGAATGATAGGCCTCGTCCCAGGACCCTCAACTCTTCCTCCATAAATTGTTGGGATGATATATTAATCACGGGTGTCTCGATGTTGTTTACCACCTGTAGTTCTTGCGTCTGGTTGAGCGTTCGCCGTGTTCCTCCGGAGGAAAACGAACTTGTTTCATCCCACGACCTCTGGCGCTCTCGTTGTCCCATGTCTGTTGACCCTGCTGACCCCGTCCGGAGCCGCGATTCCATTTGTTGCCTCGGCCGCGAGGTGGTCTCCATGTGCCTTGGTCTAAAAAAGTCGGTTGATACTGCGGTTGGTAATTCTCCTGGTACCCGTATGATCCACTGGTGGCTGCCTGATCTGAGTCCTCCCCAGAACTATAGGATGAGTCGGAGAAATTAGTGAAACGCCCTCTGTATCTGCCACCTCTGTAGCCACGGTTCATAAACCGACCCTGTTGGTCCTGTCGGTAATAGTCGTCAGATAGGTATGGATACGTTTTCTTTTTATCATAAAACTTCAAATCTTTTGCTAATTTTTCAAGCTTTTTCTTGATGGTAGTGGTCTCAAAGTCCTGTAACGTGGCTACCAGCTTCGATAGGGCCTCTTTAGAATTAGTGAGAGTGCTATCCCCCGCAATAGTGGCCTTCAATTCTGCGATCTGTTTGGTAAGGGACGTGACCTGTTCGGCAGCAGTTTCTATGCCGAGCACCATCCAATGCCGCGAACAATTGTTCGCGACAAAACTGAAACCCTCCCGAAACTTGGGGATGTCAACAAAGATGGCAGGCTCTACTCGTACTTGCAAACCTGCAGGGATGATATTGGATTGGAGGCACTGTGCAAGGAAGTGACCATGTAACTTAGTGCGTATTAATTTCTTTTCTAACCTCTCAAGCTGGGAGATTTTATCATTAAGGGTGATGTCAACAATGGGTGTACTGGCTGACAAAAAATTGTTGGCTGGATCATGAAGTAGTTGATCTATATATGCTTCAGTGTATGTGAGTATTTCCTTATCTACCATAGTTGTGAATCATGGGAGGAAATTATACAGGGTTAGTTAGACGGATTGACAACAGACCAATAGCCCTCCAAGGGGAGGTAGGGTAACCTCACCGGCCAGCGCCGGTACAAACAATGGTATACACAAAGGGTTAAACCCAGTAAAGTCAAGGGACCTGGGTGATTAAGTGGTAAATAAGGATGGGGTCCCAGACAAAGCACTGATATTTACAATTTTAAAGGATTCTTTGCAAAAAAGACAGATAAATGAATGCAAAAAGATTTATTTCCAGTTTGCATTGTAACCACTCATTGGTTGCATTTCATCAACATCACATTACAAAATTCTTATATATGTGCCCACATACACAACAGGGAGGGGGGTGAAGTGAGGGGAAGTGCCAAGGTTTAAGGAGAAATAGGGAACTGGTCAGATTCGTTCGTGATACGTATTAATCAAAACTCAAGAAACAAATGTTCATGTGATTCCTTGATCCAAGGTCCACGATACTGTGCTCATATAGAGTCCATGATGAAATTGGTGTAGACCACCTAACTCGCCTTCAGCTGCTTTAGTCTAGCTTGGGGGTAGGAGTTGGTGAAGATACTGGCGTCTACGTTTCGACCCACAAAACGCGTAGAATGTTAGTCCTTACAACGGGGTCTTCTTCAGGACGGGATGGTTGTGGGTGGGCAACCTCCTAAAAAACAGTTGAAAGATCATTTAGTACACAGCTACCTTGTTGTAGCATACAAGGCAGGTGGATAATTAAAAAAGGGGGGGGAGAGGGAAAGGACATGTTGTCTTCTAACCACTGAACATATCGAGTGTGGAACACTACGATTGGAGTGGACCTCCATAGTCATTTGAAGTGTAGCGAGAACTCACCTAACATACACAAGAAGATGAACCACATTGGAATCTTGATCCTGAAGGTTTCCAGAACTTAAGATTATGTTTCTAAGTGGAGATCATAAACGAAATCATAAACATTAGTGGGTCATGCACAGGCGGCCCAAAGCTATCGCAATCACCTCTCTGGGGTTTGCTGTTACGTAAACGCTACCAAGGGTTATGCCAGATGGATTTAGCCAACCTTCCCAATAGTAAACTGAAGCTGGTAACCCAGGGATACTGCCGCCAGGAGTGTATCTCAAAACGGGGTATAATTCAACCGCAGGGGCTTCGGCGTGTACTTCAACAACCTATTGTAAAGTATGATTCAAAAAGATTGTAAACAAATCATACTGTATCCAAATACACCGTGCACTACACAATGGGCATGTATTGCCCGGGCTAAACGTACCTCGAGTATCGACTTTAAATTGTACGGTGACTGGCTTAATTGGACGGGTGGGCTGTATGGTTCACGATGGATGTGGGGTCGTAATAGGCGATTTACTAAAATGCCTGCTAGTCCAAAGAGAAACCACACTGGCATTATTATCGTGGTTAATTAGAATGAACATCTTATAAGCATAATGCTTCAAGGGCCCAATAAATAAGTGTACCGCACCTTAAAATTCAAAGCACTCGGGAAGGTTTCATTTTTCTTAAAAGTTCTTAACAGAGCCCTACTGCAAAATGAAGACATAGTTAGGTACAGGCTACCTATACATAGGGATCATTTGTGCGCGGCGAAACCTAAACAGTCTCACCTGGAAAAACAAGTCAGAGAAATTACTTGACGTTTAACGTGTGGGCTGAATTATCAGTGGGGCCCCATGTGATATGGATCTGAAAATTAAAGGGGTCGAAAGACCAGAGAGAAGTTAAAGCTATTTATGTGAAAACACAGTCTGCTAGCCATAACGTGTTCAAACGCGCTTAAAGATTGCCGCTCACCTTCAATTGATTGTCACCAAAAAGGGAGGTTATCGGCGGTGACCATCTGTAAAAAGGGAAGATGAAGCCCGTGTTACAATCACGCGTTCAAATGCTCGGTATCGGAATCATTGCCACCCTGTTATGCCGCCTCTCACCTGACACCGCCGGCGTGGGGCTGTGAACGGTTCAACTCCCAAACTCAGCCGCGCTGTCAATAGCCTTCGCTCTGTGTACCGAGACACTTCCTGGTTGGAACGGGGTGGGCGGGGCCTTCTCCCGGGTTTTTTAAAGGAAATGGAGAAAAAATTGCTCGTACCTTAAGGGGCAAGTAAAACAGCAATGGCTTGGTGTTTAAGCCCAAATGCAAACGCATTATTACATCGGGCAAGAATAGTTGCGGGAACATTGAAAACATGTTTCTCGAATGTTTGCCCAAAATCTCACGCACGGTTTAGCATTGACCCAGATTACTGTAGATAGTTATAAAGTTGTATCATGGCAGTAAATGTACACATAAATTTGGTTGTACGTGCCAAAAGCAGCTGAAGGTCTAAAGTACAAATTAATTAATGGTCATAGTGTTAGGACACATTCCAGAAGCAATACAGTGCATCATATTGCCAGCAGTAGATGCAACGCGTGGTACTCAATATACATGGACAACATCCCAACGCAGTACAATGCATGAATTGATTACAGTTGAAAATCTAAGGTGCAAATTGAATATTGGTCATGATGCTTGGACACATTCCAAAAGCAATACAGTGCATCATTCTGCCAGCAATAGATGCAACGCATAGTACTCAATGTACATGGACAACATCTCAACGTAGTACGATGCATGAATCGCTTACACAGAAATTTGTGCACAGGGTTAGCCATTGGTTATTATTTTGATATTAATAATGTCCTTAGGGTATTTGAACACATTCCCAAGGGCTAAATATTTGAAAAAATAGCCCCAAATGTTGAGAATTACAGAAACACTTGTATGCATAATGTGGAAACATCATAGTTTCGGTGTCATAACGGTTTTAATAAAGGCAACCATAGGGTGATGCGCACAATGCTCACAGGTTAGTGAAAGGCACTACCCTACATGGTTGTGGAAAACCGTAATTCAAACAGGAACCAAAAAAGAACTTTTTAATTCATAGGTTAGCCAACTGTACGAAGCTGCTTTCAGACTCATTTAATCCCTCAGATACAGAATTGAAAATATGAATCCACTTCAGTTCTCTAACATTCAGTACAGTAGAGATATCACCACCCCTGGGGCCTAGTGTCACATGCTCGAGAACCGCCCATTTCAGAGTTTCGGGGAGATGGTTTTCTCTTTGACAGTGTTCAACTAATGGTGCTCCCTGTGTTTTGCATCTTATGCGGCTGCAATGTGTAAGAAATCTCACTTTCACCCGTTGTTGGGTTTGGCCAACATATATTAAATTGCACGGGCAGATTATCCCATAAATAACATTAGTGGTGTTGCAATTGGTGTGGGTCTTGTACGTGTGACGGTGGTTCTTAAATGTGAAGTCCTTAGATTGGATGGTTGAGGGACAAGCTTTACAGCTGCCACATCTAAAATGTCCAACTATAGGTGATTGTTTCCAACAGGAGGCCAGGGTAGGAGCTTTTGGACACTCCAAAAAGGATGAAACTACATAGTCCTTCAGGCATCTAGCTTTTTTGAAAGCATGCATGGGTACCTCGGGGATTTACAACTCCTTGCTGACTATGCCCCAATGTTTATTGATTGTTTTTTTTATTTCTTGACTTTTTGTGGAGAATGTGGTGACACATATCATGCGTTTTCCTTTTTGATCCATGCGTGAAGACGATTCAAGAAGTGTCTCACGATGGCTGAACCATGCCCTTTTCCGTGATCTTTTGATTAAACGCTTGGGATAGCCTCTTTCAATTAGACGTGTCATCAATATATCCGATTGAGCCATGTAGTCTTCCTTCCTGCTGCAATTCCTCCTGACCCGAAGGAACTGCCCATGTGGTAGATTATCACGTAAACTACGCGGATGGTGGCTTGAATACAGTAACAGCGAGTTGCGTTCAGCAGGCTTCCTATAAAGTGTGGTGTACAGTTTTCCCTCTTCCGCTATTATACTGATATACAAAAAATCAATCCTGGTGTTGCTGGCATGCATTGTAAATTGGATATCCGGGGATTGTAGGTTAAGCCATGAATGAAAGCGGTTCAAATCTTCCTTGTTTCTCCATTTCCTTTAAAAAACCCGGGAGAAGGCCCCGCCCACCCCGTTCCAACCAGGAAGTGTCTCGGTACACAGAGCGAAGGCTATTGACAGCGCGGCGGAGTTTGGGAGTTGAACCGTTCACAGCCCCACGCCGGCGGTGTCAGGTGAGAGGCGGCATAACAGGGTGGCAATGATTCCGATACCGAGCATTTGAACGCGTGATTGTAACACGGGCTTCATCTTCCCTTTTTACAGATGGTCACCGCTGATAACCTCCCTTTTTGGTGACAATCAATTGAAGGTGAGCGGCAATCTTTAAGCGCGTTTGAACACGTTATGGCTAGCAGACTGTGTTTTCACATAAATAGCTTTAACTTCTCTCTGGTCTTTCGACCCCTTTAATTTTCAGATCCATATCACATGGGGCCCCACTGATAATTCAGCCCACACGTTAAACGTCAAGTAATTTCTCTGACTTGTTTTTCCAGGTGAGACTGTTTAGGTTTCGCCGCGCACAAATGATCCCTATGTATAGGTAGCCTGTACCTAACTATGTCTTCATTTTGCAGTAGGGCTCTGTTAAGAACTTTTAAGAAAAATGAAACCTTCCCGAGTGCTTTGAATTTTAAGGTGCGGTACACTTATTTATTGGGCCCTTGAAGCATTATGCTTATAAGATGTTCATTCTAATTAACCACGATAATAATGCCAGTGTGGTTTCTCTTTGGACTAGCAGGCATTTTAGTAAATCGCCTATTACGACCCCACATCCATCGTGAACCATACAGCCCACCCGTCCAATTATGCCAGTCACCGTACAATTTAAAGTCGATACTCGAGGTACGTTTAGCCCGGGCAATACATGCCCATTGTGTAGTGCACGGTGTATTTGGATACAGTATGATTTGTTTACAATCTTTTTGAATCATACTTTACAATAGGTTGTTGAAGTACACGCCGAAGCCCCTGCGGTTGAATTATACCCCGTTTTGAGATACACTCCTGGCGGCAGTATCCCTGGGTTACCAGCTTCAGTTTACTATTGGGTAGGTTGGCTAAATCCATCTGGCATAACCCTTGGTAGCGTTTACGTAACAGCAAACCCCAGAAAGGTGATTGCGATAGCTTTGGGCCGCCTGTGCATGACCCACTAATGTTTATGATTTCGTTTATGATCTCCACTTAGGAACATAATCTTAAGTTCTGGGAACCTTCAGGATCAAGATTCCAATGTGGTTCATCTTCTTGTGTATGTTAGGTGAGTTCTCGCTACACTTCAAATGACTATGGAGGTCCACTCCAATCGTAGTGTTCCACACTCGATATGTTCAGTGGTTAGAAGACAACATGTCCTTTCCCTCTCCCCCCCCTTTTTTAATTATCCACCTGCCTTGTATGCTACAACAAGGTAGCTGTGTACTAAATGATCTTTCAACTGTTTTTTAGGAGGTTGCCCACCCACAACCATCCCGTCCTGAAGAAGACCCCGTTGTAAGGACTAACATCCTACGCGTTTTGTGGGTCGAAACGTAGACGCCAGTATCTTCACCAACTCCTACCCCCAAGCTAGACTAAAGCAGCTGAAGGCGAGTTAGGTGGTCTACACCAATTTCATCATGGACTCTATATGAGCACAGTATCGTGGACCTTGGATCAAGGAATCACATGAACATTTGTTTCTTGAGTTTTGATTAATACGTATCACGAACGAATCTGACCAGTTCCCTATTTCTCCTTAAACCTTGGCACTTCCCCTCACTTCACCCCCCTCCCTGTTGTGTATGTGGGCACATATATAAGAATTTTGTAATGTGATGTTGATGAAATGCAACCAATGAGTGGTTACAATGCAAACTGGAAATAAATCTTTTTGCATTCATTTATCTGTCTTTTTTGCAAAGAATCATTTAAAATTGTAAATATCAGTGCTTTGTCTGGGACCCCTTCCTTATATACCAGATATGCAACTCTGGCTGCTCAAGTGGAAAGTCCACACTTACTTTCATTTATTCTTCCTCAAGAGCCCTCACTCCCAAGTTCCAAATGCGCTCTTGCAGCTTCCTTGCCTCAACTCCGTCATGAGCCAGCCCCCAGCTACAATTATCCAATGGGAGGTTTAGGCTCAGGCAGTGGCAGGGTGCAGCAGACTAGGGCAATAGAATGCAAGCCATAGTTTGTCGATGACTTCTTGGATTTGTGATCAGCGTGATGACTTCATCACTAATGTGGTGATACACAATCATGCCTGCCTGGACAGGAGTATGCCGGCCTGCCTATAAACATTTACCAGCCAGTCACCATGCAATGTATGTTAGTCTTTTTATTTTGAATTTGAACAATTAATATTGAGACCACCACCTCAGGTTCAGAAATGTTAGCACTGGGCCTGTGAAAGAAGTGCAGGTGCTGAGCACCTGAAAGCACCTGCTCAAATTAATCACTGGCTGGGTGGAATGGGGAGGAGAGTGTGTGTGTGGGGGGGGTCTGGTCTGCTTTCTTTTGAACATACCAGCACTATAGTTCGGTTTCGTACATGACTGGGACGACTAAATAAATGTCGGGTTCTGTCCATCGCTTTGTGTTCTGTAGCACAGCGAAACTGAGTCCGGTTTTCCGTTGCCCACTTCCGGCATGTCAGACGTAAGTGTGGGGGGGAATCTCAGGATCCTCAACCGCAACATTGGGCAAGAGGTGCCCTTTTATGTGTCCCCATCACATTCTGTCATGACTTCCTAGGCTCCACACCTAAAGTAAAGCCTCCTTAGTGGTTCATGATCTCTTTGCCTTACCGTGTCCCTGTTGCCCCTGAAAGGCGTTTAGGTTACTTGGCCAATACAAGGTTATCATACCTGCGAGTCCCTAATTCCTCCACGCCCCCTCACTCCCCCCTGTGCACCACAAAATCTTGTATATGTGCATGCATGTGTAAATGCATCTTCTCTTGGCAATGCTGTATATGTATGTACATGCTTGCTTATGTGCATGTCTGTTCGTGTATGTCTGTATGTGTGTGTTGTGCTGCAGTTGGCTGTGTTTCTAAATGTGTGCATGTCTGTGTGTGCGTGTTTCTTTGTATCTGTGCTTGTATATCTGCCCATCTATGTTTATATTTAAGATTTTTTTTATTGCACATAAGAGGGCCAGGGGTATTTCAAACACGGGTGACATGCTTTATGTGCAGCATGGTGCCCACTTTTATATTTACAAAAACAATAGCTGAAAGTCTTGCAAATGCAAGACCTATTGCATTGTAAATGCTTGTTCATGTTTCCTGCTCTCCAGCGGAGGGGCAACTCTCCTCCTCTCTCATAGAGGCACTGCCGCTGTATAAGAGCCTCCTCCTCATTTCTTGAATTACGCAAGAGGTTAAAGATCTGGCTTTTCGAGCAGTCCTACTGGGCCTGTTCAGCGCCAGGATACCCTCCTGGGTGACAGTGCACCCTAAAAATCTGCAACCTGGGTGACAGTGCACCCTACAAATCTGCATAACGTAACATAACATAACATAATTGTGATCAGTGAGAGACCAGTCCTAGTATGCATATGCTCTTAAAATTAAATGCAGTCTTTCATCTATGCATTCATTACAGGGGTGCAGCCATACCTCAGTGCCTTACTTCCACATCTGAATTCTGGTCCTTTGAACATTATAGTTATAATACCAATGGACAGAAATGTGCATGCTGCTTCAAATCCAACTACAACCTCCGTTCAGATAATATCTGCGTACCAAGCCTCAAAGTTCACCTATCTAGAGGATACAAAAGTAATTAAGCTGGTGGATAAACAGCTGGTAATTCTAGATGTTAATTCTTCATTGATTAAAGAGAATTAATTTTGTTTCAGTGTGCAAATAACTCATTAAAAATGGCAGCCGTCCCAGAGACACTTTCAATCACTCTGAGAATATACTGGGCTTCGGAATGGCTCTCTGGGCATGCTCCTCTCTCACAGGGGCCATGAGGATTTAGCGTGAAGAAAAGCCTCCTGCTGACATCACCATGCATCCCCCTCCGTAGCACAGCATGTCACTACTGCTTTTCTTTCTTGCATGGAAAGGGTACTGGCAAGGAACGCAAGGAGTCGGGGAAGACAATGAACCCAGTGTGGTGAGAGTGATAACAAGGAGCAACACATGGGCTTGCTTCACAACATTATTTGTGTGATCCCCTTCTCACCCTGAAAACAGTTGGACATTTTCTCCAGGTAAAGGTAGGAGTAAATCCCTTAGTAATTGAATTGCTTCCGTGATCAATGGAGAGTAGGTGAAAGGGTTGTTTCATGGGAAAAAAAATATTTCCCAGTAGCAAACAATTATTTTAGCAAAGAAAAGTTACTAAGTTTCCTGGTATACTTCTGGAAACTTATGTGAACCCTGGAACTTTTTTATCTGTAACCATGCGAGGTCATCGGCCAAGAGATGCAGATGTACTACTTTGTTAAAAAAAAAAAAAGGGTAAAGGCTGCAAAGGGCTAGACTGGAGACTATAAGCAGACTGATGCCTTCTGCCAGTGATAAACATTAAGTTATTTTGAAGCGGACACAGATGCGGATATAGGAGGAGGACAAGTGATTAAATAAACAATGATACCGGAGGAGGGTGGACAAATACTCGGCATGGGATGAGTGTGGGTAGATAACGGATGGCACAAGGGCAGGGGTCAGGAGTGAAGCAGAGAGAAAAGTAAACAAGTGCTGTGCAGTTTCAAACGTAAACAAGCATTGTCACGTCTGCAGTGCAGTCAGTGGGTGTCCACACAGTGTGGTGGATTAATGCAATGGCTGAGATCTGATACGGTTTGCCGTAGTAGCAAAAAATAACATGCCATGTGATTAATATTCATAAAAATAATCACTACATAAATGAAAAGACACCATAATTACGATTGGAGGGGTATGGCAACCGAAGAGTAGACGAAAAAAATACACTCGGAGAACCATGCTTTCATGGAAGTGAGATTGCTTGACTAAAGGCAGAAAGTGGATAATGCGGAATAAAGAATGAGTAAAAACACTTAATGGTTTGCATGAATTAAGCAGGGCACACATGGCAACCTGAAAAGGCAACTGGTAGTTCGCCGCCTACCAATACATTAGGGCACCAAAACAGTGGCGTCACTAGGGTTGGTGTCACCCGGTGAGGGTAACTCATGGTGTCACCCCCTCACCACTTACCGCATGGACCTCATGTGCCATCAGCAGGTTTGCCTTCCAGTCTGCACCCTTTCCACTGTTTACCTAGGGGTACCCTGCGCGAGTTTCAGGACGCTCATCTGCGTGTCCAGCGTTGTCCCCTGTATTTTGCGAGCATTTGTGCCTGTATTTGCTCAATATAAACTCACCTGACTGCAGTTTGGTTCACTCTGCGTCTGGGCGTTATAATTAGTTCACTGGTTTCCACCATATTGAATTATTCTCTGGTTCAGGCCTTTCCTGAAGCCACTTTTAATAACCACTAACTCTGTGTTGATACAACCATTGCCTGGCAGTTTTCTGTGTCTCAACCAACTGCCCACTAAGCAAACTAAAATGATCGCCTTATTGTAAATGCTTCCATTTACTCTGTAGCGCCAAGAGGCCTGCATAGTTAATGTGTGCCATCTGACATACATTGATATTGAAATGAATGTCCCAGCGCCCAAGTAAGGACCGGAATCATTCTTACAGGTTTGAAGCGGCCACGGGGTCATGTGCTCAGTTCTCCTTACAGTATCCGTTCCTTCTTTCTTTATTATACATATTCCTTGCTTTACTTTTTGCTCTCTCGCCTGCCCACAGACCTATCAATTCTCACTGTAGCCTATCCTTCTATGTCCACTCCTTCCTTTCAGACATCATACTAAAATCAAATTTGCGAATTTCAGGAAGGTGTGCTGTTGGGCTCTATTATAGTGACAGCATGTGGTGTGCCTTCTCCTGCACAAATCTTGATTGCAGAAAGGGCCTGATGTCTCTTTGCAAAGTTGCGCGCATACTGAAAATCTGTGAAGTGCACGAATGTCTCAAACTTATATAAACTTATTTTTACTTGTAATTATTTTTTTTTTTCAAAACCGTGTTTATTAAGAGTTCAAGCAAGAGTCAGGACAGCCCTCCACAGTCAGGAGGAGACTGTCAACAACACAGACAAAGAAAGGCATGGTAGCGAACTCAGAGTTTTATGGAAACAAAAGGGGGCACGCCCCTAAACCCCCCCAGCCCACCCATACCCAACAGCATCCCCCAACTCCCCTTCTGACTACCCACCCCTTATCCCACCCTAACCCAGTGCACGTGATCGCTAGTCAGCAACAGGAGACGGAAGCAATGTCAGAGCTGGCTAGTAGCCTAGGGCCCGGGGTCCGCATCAAGGGCCAGCACATCATCAATGTCAGCTGGGGGATCGAGGTCCAGATCCCTGTAGTCCGCCCACCGCTTCCAGATCTTATAGTGTTTCCGGGGGCACCCCCTGGCCTCAAACACGGGTAATTCTAAACCCATCAGGTAGTCCAACCCTGCCTTCCACGCACTCAGGGGGGGGGCACGTTCGCACTTCCATGCTTGGGCCAGGTCACGCTTAGCCACCACGAGCCCCAACAGCAGTAGGTGGCGCTTGTAAGTGTTACCCCCAACATTTTCCAGAATATGAAGGAGACCCAGCCTAGGGGTACGGGGTACATCCCACCCCAGCACTTCCGACAGGCAGTCCCACACACCCGCCCAGAATCGGGTCAGCCTCTCACAGGACCACACGGTATGGAAAAGCGTCCCCCTCTCAGCACCACATCTCAGACATTCAGGGGTAGCTATGAGGCCCGCACGCCACAGCCGATCCCTAGTATAATAGGCCCTATGGAGGTATTTAAATTGAATGAACCGAAGACGGACGGCTATAGCTGCACACCGAGGAGATTCGAGGGCCTCCCGCCAATCGTCCTCATCCAAGGGGCCAACATCACTCTCCCAGGAGGCCTTCAAGGTCGAAAGGGAGGGGGAGCAGCTGACGACCAGGGATCGGTATATCTGAGAGACTTTCTTGTCGCCCAGGTCGCCCATAAACAATTTAGCCTCAATGGGACTAAAGTCGGGGAGCTGTTCCAACCCCACTAGGCTGGGGCCAAGGGCATGCCGGAACTGAAGATAGCGAAAGAATTGGGACCTGGACAAATTATACTCGGAGCTAAGGTCCTGAAAGGACTTAAGCGTGGTTCCGTTGAGGACATTACCGAGGGACGAAATCCCGATCGCGTCCCAGCCGCCGAACCCGGACAAGGAGGCCAGCTCTGGGAGTAGACCGTTATGCCACAGTGGCGTCTCGGCCGTCAGCCTGCCCCACCACCCCATGCGGCGCAGAGCCTGCCGCCAGATCGCGAAGACCACCTGAGTGACCCTCGGCAAGGCCCTCCTCCGCCTGGCCGAGTACAGCAGAGTGTGGAGAGTGGCACCATCCATCAAGGAGTGCTCCAGAGCATAGGCCGGATCGCTACGATCCCCATACCACCACTCATTGAGCACTAGAAGATGGGAGGCCTGGTAATACGATAGCAGATCAGCGGACGCCAAGCCGCCACAGTAGGTAGAGAGGAAGCAGGTACGCAGTGCCACCCTAGAGGCACCCCCGGCCCACAGAAACCTGCCCAGCACCGAGTTGACACCACGGAACCACTGCGGGTCTATTTTATACGGGTGATTCTGTAGTTGGTAGAGGAGCCGAGGCAGGGCCACCATTTTGAAAATAGCCGACCGGCCATAAATATTGAGGGGCATACGCGTCCAGGTCTTAACATCAACCTGGACCCTGTCCCACACCGGCTGGATGTTACGGTCCCATGCCACAGCAGGCGAGGCCGAGAGGTGTACGCCCAGGTACTTCATGCCGTCGACCGCCACCTGAAGAGGCGCAGCCCACTGGCAACTCACCGAGGCACCCCCCAGAATCCACAGGGTAGACTTGCGAGGGTTAAGAAAGAGCCCCGACGCCTGGCCGAACTCCCGCATTATGTCAAGTACACGGGGACCTGTACGGTGTAAATCGGTCATGAAAAAGAGCACGTCGTCCGCATATAGAGCAATGCGGTCCGAGTGGCCCGACCCCCACACAAAGCCCCGGTAAAGCGCGTCCTGGCGCACTCGGGCGGCCATGGGTTCCATGGCCAGCGCAAAAAGGTACGGGGAGAGGGGGCACCCCTGACGAGTGCCCCTGGCCACGGGGAATCGCGCGGAAATTGCCCCAGAGACGCGCACAGAAGCGGTGATATCGGTATAGAGTAACTTCACATAGGAGACGAAAACCGGACCCAGGTTCAGAAGTGGCAGGAGGGTAAGGAGGTAGGCCCAGCTGACCGAGTCAAAGGCACTATCTATGTCAGCCAACAACAGCGCCGCCTGGTCCCCAGTCGTCCCAATCGCGTCAATCGCCGCCTGCGCCCGCCGAATGTTGTGTCGTGTCGCCCGGTGCGGCATGAATCCCGCCTGATCCGGGTGGACAAGGGCCGATATGTGGGGAAGCAGGCGATTCGCAAGCGCCTTGGCCAGGAGTTTGGCTTCAAAATTAATAAGGGAGATGGGTCGGTAGGACTCGCGGCGCTCGGGGGGTCTGCCCGGCTTTTGAAACACCACAATCTCGGCGTGGCGCCAGTCCGGGGGAAGGCTACCCCGCTCCCGAGCCAGTTCCAGAGCCCGCCTGTAATGCGGCCCAAGCTGCAGGTGGAATTTCCGGTAAAATTCACTGGGGAACCCACTAGGCCCAGGTGCTTTACCCGTATTGAGTTGACCCAGCGCGTCACCCAACTCCTCCGCCGTCAGGGGGAGATCCAGGGCATCGCGGACCTCATCAGGTACCGCCTGCGGGCGAACCGCCGCGAGGTAAGCCGCAATGCCATCGGTGGAGAGGCTCTCACGAGGGGCATACTGACGTTCGTAGTAGCGCGCGAAGCTCGCAGCAAGGATCGAGGGGTCTGTTATTGCCACCCCCGCGCCGTCGACCAGCCCCGGTAAAGTGATCGGCTGAAAAGTCTGCTGACACAACCGGTGGAGCATGGTGCAGGACTTGTCGCCCCACTGGTACACCCTACTACGCGTAGCCAGCCACGCTTGGCGGGCCTCGTCCAACAAGACCGAGGAGTAAGACCGTTGTGCTTGTAACAGCAGCCGCAACGTCATATCATCGGCCGCCTCCCTGTGTCGTGCCTCACGCCTTTCCACACTCTCCGCCGCAGTGGCGATACTTTCCTGTCGGGTCCGGCGGGCAGACGCGCACCAGGCAAGGTCGACAGCCCTCATGGCGGGTTTCATGGCTTCCCACACTGTCACAGCATCAACGTCCTCTGTCAGATTGTCCCGCCAGTAGTGGGCAATCGCGCCGCGCAAGTGCCGAGAGTAGCCCGGTTGCTGCAGGTGCCATGTAGACATCCGCCACCTGAAAGGTTGGCGCGCCTTGCAAAGGTCAATTTGAACCGCCACTGGGGAGTGGTCGGACAGCCCGCGAGGTCGGATCGCCGCCCCCTTTACTCTATTAAGGAAAGTCCCCGGTACAAATATACAGTCCAAGCGTGAAAGGGAGCCATGCACAGCAGACACATAGGTGTATTCTCGTCTCTCTGCATGAAGGTGTCGCCACACATCCACCCAACCAAGGCCATCAATCATTGCACTCAGCTTCGTAGGCGAGGCCGCAGCTGCGACCCCCTGCCTCCTCTGCCTGTCCAGAGCCACATCCAACACGTCGTTCCAGTCGCCACCAATTACCGCCAGAGAACGGGGAAGTTCGGCCCACAGGGTAAACAGTCGCTCCGCAAGGGCCCACTGCAGCGGGGGAGGGGCATACACACTACCAAGGATTACGGGCTCCACACCAATCTTCCCTTGCACAAACACAAACCGGCCCTGCGGATCAAGCCACTGACGCTCATGGGTATATGCTAGTCGTTTATGAACCAGGATGGCTACCCCCCTCGAGCCCCTGGCAAACCCCGCATGAAACACCTGGTGGAAGCCAAACCTCTGCAGGCTCAGAGCCTTCGTACCCAGCATGTGCGTTTCCTGGAGGAGGAGCACGTCAGCCAGGTCCCTTTTTGCCCAGCGGAGCACAGCCCCCCGTTTGATCTTGTCCAGGAGCCCCCGGACATTCCAACTCAGTACACGCATGAGAGCAGTAGACGGCACAAGTCGTGGGGCGTCAGCCATTGTCCCAAGGGGTCCGTGTCCACAATCCCCGCAACCCAGCCCGAACTCCCAGCCCACCAGCCGCCGACCACATACGAAACACGTGCATCCCACAGAACACATTCCCAACCCCCGCCACCCCACTAGTCCCAACCCAGTCCCCCAACAACCTAACACCCCAGAGCCCCCCACCCCCACCCCAATACCTCAATAAACAATGAAGCATCTGTCGCGGTATACGGTACTTCAGACCCAAAACACAGCGTCTAAAGCCAGTCATACCAATGGATCCCAACTAGACTCCCTGTAAAACCCTAACCAGACACACTCCCAGAACCACCCCCCAACCCCATCCGGAGGAGGCAGCCCATAAAGTGCACCCCGAACCCACTCCAGGGAAACAGCAACATCAGCAGTAAGGCACCACGAACCAAGGGGTGTTGGACCGCAAGCGTCCACACCCCCACCAGGAAAGGAGTCAATACTGCACCAGTCAACGGCCGCTCCATCGGCCAGAGTTCAACAGCCACGGGGTAGAGACATCGACGAGAGGCCGCCAGCAGGCAGCCCTGGCCTGCGACAATCCTGAGTCTTCGCCAGGCTATTCTGTGTCAGGTTGTGTGTCCCCCAGCAAGGGATCCCGGGACAGGGACCTCCGTCGGGAGCGGGATTTGCGATGGCGTTTCCCTTTGGCAGGCGGGTCGCTCCGGTCCGTCGAGGAGCCACGTGGCGACCCGGAGTGCAACCCCGGCTGGGCATGCGGGCGAATCCTGACAGTTTCATCAGTCCAAGCGAAGACGGCTTCTGGTGTATCGAAGAAGAGAGTCTTTGAGTTGAAGACCACCCTGAGGCGAGCCGGATATAGCAGCGAATACTGGATCTTGAGACCTCGCAACTTGGCCTTCGCCTCCAGGAAGGAATGCCTCTGCTGGTGGACCAGTTTGGTGTAATCAGGGAATATCATGATCTTGTGGTTGTCATAAAGCAGCGTGTCCTTGAGCCGCGCTTCCCGGAGGATGACATCCCTGTCGTGAAAGTTAAGGAGCCTAGCAATGATCGGGCGAGGTCGCTCCCCAACTGGCGGTTTCTGCGTCAAGGTGCGATGCGCGCGCTCCACCACAAAGCAGCTCGACAGGGCGTCCGGGGGCAGCCAGCTCTCCAGATACCGAGACAGGAAGACATCCATGGGCCCTTTCTCACAGTCCTCCGGAAAGCCAACAAAGCGCAGGTTGTTCCGTCGCGCCCGCCCTTCGGCATCTTCCACCCGCAGTGCCAGGCCTCGTTGAGTCTGTTCCATGTCGGCAATCTTCTTCTTAAGGACGCCAACATCCCCCTCAACTGTCGTGACCCTGGTCTCCGTCTCCGTTATGCGAGCGACTGCGTTGCGGAGGTCCTGGCGCAGAAGCATCACATCGGTTCCCACCGCTCCAATCTTCGCATCTAACATATCACGGGACTGATTGATGGCTGTCAGCAGTGCCGCGTTGTCTGGCCCAGTACTCTGACCCCCACCAGCCGCTCCAGCACTTCCACCGGGGCCGGTAAATTTGTCGATTGGCCCAGACTTTGTGGCGGCCGTGCCCCTGGTCATGGCGGCGGCGGCAGAGGCGACCCACCAGTAGCACGCACCTGTAGGGGGGTCGCACCGCTCGAGGGTCCCCAACTCAGGTCCCAGCCGGGGCGGCCGAAGCACACCAGTCCACTCAGGATCTCGCCGTCGCCGAGCCGTCGGTCACAGGGAGGGACTCAAGTCGTGCAGCCTCGCCAGATCTCAGCGCATGGAAGCCTCTCCCCAGGTGTCCGACTCCTCCGATCTATGCCAGCGGGACCAGCGAGCCCCTATGTCCACTGGGGCAGAATGGCCTGCACTTGCTCCCGTGCAGCTCGGCAGTCCCCACAGCGGGCCGGCGCCCGGGCCACACCGATCTCACCGGCACCCCCGGCTCGTCACGGGCACTGGCCGCCCCCGCCCGACTCAGTCCACGAGGGCGGAGGGTGCAGCGCCGTGTCCGCCGGCAGCAGAATGCGCCAAAGGATGTAAGGCACTGCAGGCGCCAACAGCGGAGGGTCCCAGGATCAAGGGGTGCACAAGGCGCGGGGGTCGCCAAACTCGAGGCCCCGGCGCCGCCAAAGCAGGAAGGCCGCAGCTCCACCAGGGCACCCACAGAGGCACGGGCCCCCACCGCTGGCAGTGTGGGGGGAGATATGGCACTCCTCAATGGGCCGCCGGTAGTGGGTAGCCCTAGAGCGCCGTCGGTAAGCAGCGCCGTCCGCCCCGGGTCCGGCCCGGGCACGCCAAAATTGAGGCCCCGGCCTGTCCGGCGGGCACTAGGCCGCTCGCTTCACCCACTCGCCTCTTCGCGCCAGATGGACTCCGCGCTTCGTGTCAGGCACCGGACGGCTCCCAGCGATGTCCGCTCAGGTCTCCTCGGTCGTGGCACACTCCGTAGGGTTCAGGGACCAGGATAATGTCAGGATAAGCGTCGGGCCGGCGGGAGCTCTAACAAGCCACGTCCGCCATGATCGCCCGCTAAGCCACGCCCCTTACTTGTAATTATTTTGGTTATCTATTTACTTATATACTTTTCTGCGACCTCCTCTGATATGTCTGTAAAATGTACTTTTTGCCTCAAATTTTTGTCCTGAAATTTGACCTCCTGTCCTGAAATTTGACCCTTTGTCCTGAATTTTTACACTGATCGTCCTGAATTTGCACCCATGCAGTTGGTCACCCTATTAGACCGACGGCCCAAAGTTAGTTAGCCCATCTATCTAAGGTTTCCACCAGTGGAGTCCGCAGGGGCACCATCAGTGGAAACATGACCATCGGCCTGACTCTAAACAGAGCAGGTAGACCATCAGTTTAGTGGACAGATTACTGGGCCACATTTGTGGTGGAGTACCCTGCCTTCTAAATTCTAAATAAACCCCAAAAGTGGTTTTTGGCTGGAAACTAAAGAGATTTCAGCAGAGGATTAACTTACCAGTGGAGAAATCAAAAACTGTTAAGTACTGGGCCATGTTTGAGCATATTAGACCTTGGGAAAAATCAGCCACGTTACCCCTGTCTTTCCACTTGCGTTGAAATGTATCGAATTTAGCGCGGCCAATGCGGCCTTTAATAATGCGATATAGCTACACATAGAGCTTTCTTCTCAACTAAATCCAACTCTTCAAACAGGGGCGAGTAGCAGTTAGACTTCCTCCTTGCGACCCACAAGAACGAAACTGCATGAACATGCGAGCTGTTGTACAAACCGTGCGCCCGAACAAGAGTCTCCACACAGTGCCCACTGCCACTTCCTGCCAGTCACAGCTCAATATCCCTTTTATAAGAAAAGTGTCACCCTAATTAGATAAATCCTTTAAGCGCGTGGTCTGGAGCTCGTCATGGAAATTAACCTCGGTGAAGATCACAGTTACTGAAATAAGAAACGCACTGTTTTGGCCTAGTGCAGTGAAATGAGAGACGCTGCTGCCTTTCATGCAAACCTTCATAAACAGGACCCGTTCGGTGCGCCCACCTCGGACTCCATTACCTCCCGCCCGCCCATCGTCATACTGTCTTGCCCACGCTCACACAGCCCGCTCACTTACCGTTCAAAAAGTACATACGAACAGCTGGAGTACCAGCGGTAGCGGCAGATCTGACAGGCGTGTTCCTTACCTCTGCACATGAGGTCCCGCGGGCCCGACCGGTCTCGGAGGCCCCCGCCAGTGAGCCATGGTGTGGGGCACAATCAGGAAAATATGGGGTAAAACTCCGATCCCCGGGAGCTAAACCCTCCGGCGGGGCCAGTTGGGGATCGGCCGCGCGGTGCTCCTGGGTTCAGTGGATCATGCAAAAGCATTCCGTCGCTCCTTGCGTGAGTGACGTTTGGAAGTTGAACGTCATTGACGTCCGGACGCTGACGTCGTATAGCAGCCTAATAAACAATAATCTTGGCCGGCGGCCGGGTAATGGGTTCCTCGCCTCCTGATATGTAGCAATATGAACGATTATTTAAAGCAGAGGCTCGGTGTCACCCCATGTGACGGTGTCACCCGGTGTGGTCCGCACCCTCCGCACCCCCCTAGTGATGCCACTGCACCAAAATAAAAATGTGCCTAAGCCAAATGAGCATAGAACCGCGCCAGGATTTTGGCCTTACCCTCGGGTGCAGGATCCGTGTCCGGAAGGAATTCAAAGCCACAGAATGCAAAATGCGTGTGGAATACCAAACATGCATTGTAAAAAGAAGTGATGGAAATAAGACACTCTTTTTAAACATACCGGTGAAATTAACCAACCAGCCTCATCATGGTGGAATGTAGAGAGTAACCCATAAGTTAAACAAATATACATATGACGCCCGATGTAAACTCACCCTCAATAGTCATATGTATGTTCAAATTAGTGTTCACAGAAGTGGGAGGACAATAAAAAAGGAATTTAAATAGCACGCAATCATGCATTTTCAAATGCTGCTATAATGTGAAGAGAACACCATATTGGAAAAGGGAAACAACACGTGGTCCCCGTTTAAAAACAATAGTAAAGTGCTACTATTAACAGTAGCTTAAAGTGCAAGTCGAAATGTGGTCAGACAGACCCAGCAATACACAAGAATTGCAGCCTCATATCTTAAAAATGAAAAGTGCTACTGAGGCACCGCACGTACAAAATCTTAACCAATGTGTCTCTCTTCATTAAAAGTGCTGGCATGCCAGGACTGAACCTGAAAAGGAGAGAGTGTCCAGGACGTCTGGTCACTCTGTGCAGGCAAATGCACAAGCCGCCTCCTAACGCAGCGCAGGCGCCTCTGCCAAGCAACGAAGATCACGAGGCGCGCCCTTAGGGCACGTCCCCTCCGGGCCCCGCCATAGCTTCTGCAGGTTGGGCGGCCGGGCGGCCAATAGGCAGATGGCCGCCTCCCCCCCGGTCACTTCCGGGTCGCGGGTGACGCACATCCGGAGTGGTGGGGGGGCGGAGACCTCGGGCCTATGTAAGCTCAACCTCCCTTGACCGGGGTCTCTGTTCCCGTCACCACTACCGGACTGTGTGTGCCCCGCAGCTGACCTTCGCTACAGGAACAAACCTTCTTGAAACTCCCACCCACCCGTCCCTGAGAATAGTGGTTTGAGGGGGCGTTATTGCGGAAAAGAGACCTGCGAGCAATAAACAGTGATTGATGGGAGGCCGCCTGGCGGACACCATAGGCCAGCTCTGAGGGGGGATATGGTAAGCTCTCCGCGGGGAGGAAGTCACCACCGGCTGGGGAGGCTAGGGTGACAGATTTCGAGCCTCCTGGGCGTCCCAGGGCAGCCTGGTGGTAGAGGGGTGGGCCCTGGTAATGACGGACAAGGAACAGGGGTGCGGGCCTACCACTGTAGGGGGCAGGTGCACAGCACCTGGCGTGGGATACCCCAGCGCGAGATGCGAGCCAGATGGGGCTCCTCCCTTAGGGCTGGGGAACAGAAAAAGTACAAGAGTTGTTTTGGAAAATGTAATTATGAATATCAATATGCATAGTGTATGCTTGTCATGTTTATTCAATGTTGAGAATTAAACATGGCCTTTTTTACCCACACTGGAATCTCCTGGTTATTACGAATGTAATGTGGGGTACTGCATATTGTGTGCATGTTGAGGGGAGGCGGGGGCAGAACTGGAGGGTACGGGTCCTATAGCTCTTACCATGCACTTGAAGTGAGCTGCCACCTCATCGTCAGAGGTCTTGTACGTTGCTATCCAGTGTCTGCTGCCGTGGTGGCAGTGTGCTGCAAAGGGAACACAACATAGAAGATAAAAAGCCCTTAATAGAGAGGGCTATGAAAGACCAAACCCAGTACAAGTGCTGTAGGCAATGAAAAGTAGCACTTGGCCAAAGCGGATGGAAACAGTACTTCTGCTCTGGGAAGCTCATAAGAGAAGGACACAAGGATAACATGAGGAAGAACAGGAAACAGTAGGCTACAGCCAATAGAAACATAGGAAAAGTGCAATCACAGGAACCAATGATAAGCAAGAAAAGCAAGGGGGTGTAGGCCCCTTTTAAGATTTAAATGAAATACAATAGATTTCACAAGCACAGCACAAGCACTGTACAGATGAAACCTAAAAAGAGACAGGTTTGGCGACGGATTTAGCATTGCAAGTTACCTCTCGTATCTTTCTGGTCCTTCCTTATGCTACTGTGAACCCTATGCTCTGTACAGAGAGGGTTAAAAGATCGAAAAGGAAACCCTTATAAAGATCATTCTTCTACAGCTTTCTTTTTACTTGAAGCCATGCAAACAGACTGCTTTAAAGTAAGTAGAGGGTGAAATCAAGAAAATAAATTGCATATGGGGGAAGGGAAATAAATAGAGAACCAAAACTACAGAAAACACAAATACTGAGAGATGAAAAAAATAGAGAAGAACAAGAAAATATAGCTAAGCAAGTGGATCAGAAAATGGCATGAAAAGAAAAGAATAAAGGGAAAGGGTAATCATTAAAAAAAACAAATTTGAAAAATGAAACTGCAGATTGATCCAGTGCCTGAAAGAAGATTCAGAGGAGACTAAATCGAAGAGGGCAATAATATAAATAAGACTAGCAGATAACCAGGACCTGTATGTAGCAGGTTGAAATGTGAATGGGCTATCACATGAGACTAATGTGCCTATTGCAAAGCTTCTTTTGTAATATGTAGGTCACCAAATGTGATCTCCTTGAGAATGATAGGTGGGATAAAGTGCCTTCTAGCAGGTCACAGGTTGCAATTCTAGTCTGAAAACCCATTGATAAATGCATCAGCTACAGAGAACATTGTGTATCTTGCAAGTCACAGCCTTTAGTCCCACTGAGAGTGCTCAATGGGTTAATGCAAGTACTTAACAATAAGAAGGGTGCAAAGTTCCTAGGTGATATAATAGTCACTGGTAGAATGTATTAACTAATCAAGTCTGACCAATTACTACAGGAGTGAAAGGAGGGGAATTCCTCCTTTCTGAACTAGGGATCTCACATACCCAGCAAGTTAGGTGTCATGCTTCATCATTTGAGCCTGCTCCTCGTCGGTCCGGCGCTGCAATGCCCGACGGGCACCCTTAAAGGGGCTCTTTATCGGAGATCTTTTGTTCCTTGCCGTAAGGGTGCCATGGGTGTGAGGGGCTTAGGTGAGTGTAGATGTGAGTTGTGGTCTTAAAACAGGTAAAGGAGTCCTCTTTGATAAGGCTTTATTCTGTGAGGGACCCTGCCTGAATAAAATAAATGAGAAGGAGTAGCTTTATTTTGGTCTTAATGTGACAAATAGCATACTCTACTCCCAGATGTTCAAAATGTTCTTATTGTTAAATGCATTCAGGGCTTGTACGTTGGACCTACCAAAGCCCAGAAAACCATCCCTCTCCTTTGATATTAATGCAAGTACTGCAAAGGTTAATGCAAGTAATGCAAAGGTGTAGGCCACAGCTGGTTAGTGTTGTTATAAATATATCTGTATACCAGGTGCTTGTATGTACCTTGCATGGCACAGTTTCCAAACATAGAGAAATGGCTTCCTTTCATCAATGCACTGACCATGTGAGCTCCTTAATCTACCATATCATTTAAAAGGCAAAGCTTAAAAAGCAAGAAATTTAAATATTTGCACCTGAAATTTACCTTGTTTCCATCAAAAAGCCATTTAAACTACGACCGCTTTAAGCCCTACCCTCTCACCCCTCTAAGATCCACACACTGGCCCCTCCGTTTGATTTGCCGGCGAGATCATGGAACATTTGTACAAGTCCCACTCGCCAACCAAGCTTCACTTTTTCTTCTCAGGTGGCGTAGCGCCACTTCCCATATTTTCAAGGAGGCACCACATTGTAAATATGCCCCTTTACACTGATGTTCTATGATGCACACATAGAAAGAGCAAATTCCCATTACTGATTGTTTATGTGCAGTAAGGTGTCCCTTCCTGCACGTAAACAAGGGCAGCTTTTTTAGTGCCACTGCCAAGAGAAAAACAGGGGTGCGTTGTATTCTTGGTGCATCCTTGCATTTAAAATATGTCAGAGTGCAGCATTGCCAAATTTGGCATAGCACCACACTCCAACATTCTTTTGTAAATATGCCCCCTCATGTCTTCTGTTTCCTACTGGTCAGGAAGAACTTGCCGCCTATACGGCACAGATCCAGCCATGCACATACCTTGACCATTCAAGGCTGGTTGCACTTAACTGTTTCGCAAAAGAGGACCTAAAAGCAGTAGCGTAACCAGTGTGTCTCGCAGGGCAAGGAAGGAAATGGACCCCATGGCTGAGATTTACATTCATAATCAGGGTTAAATGGGTCCCTTGGCGGAGATTTACATTTATAATCAGGGTTCAGTGGGACCTTCAGGCCTATGGGTCTAGGTGCACCATTGGAAGTCCACCCCACTTGAGAGCATCCCAATAAGGAGAGGATGTGGCCTAACTGCCAAAGCTGCCAACATTAGAGCTGGGGAACCAGGTTTGCGTCTTGGCGTCGGCTCAACACCCTGTAATGCTGGGCAAATCACTTAATCTCCCCATGCCTACCAAATAATGAATGTGTCCTTGTGTATTGTAACTGGCAGTAGTGGCCCGTGGAGGGAGTTCCTTGGGGCGGCGAGGCAAGGCGGGGGAGGGCAGGGGGAGAGGTAGTAAACACCGGAATATGGATGAACGGAGGTAAGTAAACAATTAAATAAATAAAACAAATTTTGTTGCGCGAGCTGCATCGCTAAAAGTGATGCACTGGCAAAATGCGATGCAGCAAGTGCAACGAAATTTGTTTTATTTATTTAATTGTTTACTTACCTCCATTCAGCCATATTCCGGTGTATACTATTACTCTATAGAAAACTACAACAACAAAAAGAGCAGAAGTTGCAAACCACAAATCAGAGTGCAGAGGTGATAGCTGTGGAACTGGTCTGGGAATAGAGTCTTACATACTAGGACATTAGAATACCACCCTGTGGCCAGAGTAGCGTTAGTGCCTTAATATTCTTAGACATTGTAAACACTACATACTTACTGAGTGGATACTACTTTAATATTCCAGGTCCTTGAGTATACTGGCCTTATCACGGTCATTGACAGAATAGGTATTTGTGGATAGTGCCCCTGTTTTGTAACTTGACATGATGGGGTATTATGAAAAAGGGCCTGTGGATGCTGTGTTGTGCCAAATGAACACTGCAGATACAGGCCTGGTTTTGTTGCTTTACATGATGGGGCATATTATACATTGGTATAATAACTACACTGCTTTACATGCTAGTTATTGGAATATTTCCTCACTTCTTCTTCAGATCTATTTGCCTAAACAATTTTGCTAGAGGCAATATACTTGAGAAATTGTATTATTAAACGCAAAATTTGTCAACATTTTTCCGAAACTTATTTCAAGGGGGAATTGCCCCAAAACCTCCTGGAGAGCTCATTGACATACTGCCATATGGCACCCCTATTATCTTCTAAGCCCTGCCCCGCTTCAGACTGGAACTCTACTGTTCACCAATGTTGGGGTTCACAAAAACAGGCTTATCAAAGTGCATATTATGGGGGTGCTCACCAAGTACTTGTTTATAATTATAACAGAATTTCCACAAGTATTAATTTCCTGCTCTGGAACATTCAAGCACTATTTGTCCTAACTGGTCATTAGTGGAGATTATAGTTAATATCTCTGGCATGAGCTGTGATGTATTTAGTGTCAGGATGCTCTTTGGGGGCTGGTATTCATATTTTATTCCAGGGCTGTTCGAGTTGCCAGTTCACCAAACTGAGTCCAAGAGATGCAGTTATATACAGAGGAGCAGGGTTGGTAATACCAGTAGTGACGTCATCTCCTGTCAGACCTTCTATCCAGGAAGGCTTCTCCCACACAATATACACAGCTTAGAAATCAGTCTCTATAACTTAAAAAAACAGGTTTGGGAAATAAATGATGCGGTTTTTTGCCCTTCTTTTGACCTTGTACCACTCGCTTTCCATCAGTTCCGCTGAGGCCCTGGTGCTGACTAGTCCATTAACTTCTGGTCTGTGCGCACACAGCTGTCATTTAAGGAATCAGAATCAAGATTTGCAGTCATTCCTGCGCCCCAGCAATTTTCTTTAGGTACATGTCGAAATTTACTAAGGGAGAAATGCCCAGAAAATAACAAGATTTGCAGAAATCGAAGAGGAAAGCACCGAATTTCAGAAGTAATTCCTCGCTTTCATGAAGAAAACTCCCCAGTGGTATTGTACTTATGGGTGCACTAAATACCTACTCCTATGGGTGCACTAAATACCTACTCCTATAAATACCTACTCCTACTGGTGAACTAAATACCTACTCCTATAAATACCTACTCCTATGGATGCACTAAATACCTACTCCTATAAATACCTACTCCTATGGGTGCACAAACCACCTACTCCTATGGGTGCACTAAATACCTACTCCTATAAATACCTACTCCTATGGGTGCACTAAATACCTACTCCCTTAGGTGCACTAAATACCTAGTCCCTTGGTTGCACTAAATACCTACTCCTATGGGTGGACTAAATACCTACTCCTATGGGTGGACTAAATACCTACTCCTATAAGTGGACTGAATACCTACTCCTATGGGTGCACTAAATACCTACTCCTTTAAATACCGTGGACTAAATACCTACTCCTATGGGTGCACAAAATACCTACTCCTATAAATACCTACTCCTATGGGTGCACTAAATACCTACTCCCTTGGGTGCACTAAATACCTAGTCCCTTGATTGCACTAAATACCTACTCCTATGGTTGGACTAAATACCTACTCCTATGGGTGGACTAAATACCTACTCCTATGGGTGAACTAAATACCTACTCCTATGGGTGCACAAAATACCTACTCCCATGGGTGCACAAAATACCTACTCCTATAAATACCTACTCCTATGGGTGCACTAAATACCTACTCCCTTGGGTGCACTAAATACCTAGTCCCTTGGTTGCACTAAATACCTACTCCTATGGTGGGACTAAATACCTACTCCTTTGGGTGAACTAAATACGTACTCCTATGGGTGCACTAAATACCTACTCCTATAAATACCTACTCCTATTGGTGGACTAAATACCTACTCCTATGGGTGCACAACATACCTACTCCTATGGGTGCACTAAATACATGGGGCCTCATTTATGAAAAGTGACGCATCGCTGCGTGAAAACAGCGATGCGTCACTTTTCATTGCGCCCTCCTTGCGACACCAATGATGCGTCATATTTACAGTATGACGCATCATGTCACAAGGAGTTACAGATACGTCAGTATTTCTGACGTATCTGTAAGTGCAAAAGTGACGCATTGCTGGAGTGTGTCACAAAAGTGACGCAACTCCAGCAATGCGTCCTTTCACATGGGGCAAGCCCCATGTGAAAGGGCCTGCGTCAGTCTTACGCCTGCTGTGAGGCAGGCGCAAGATGTTGACGCAACGGCGTCCTAGAAGTGACGCAGTGAAATCTCATAGATTTCACTGCGTCACTTCTACGACCCTTTCTTGCGTCAATACGCCCCCCTTGCATACATTATACCTGCCGCAGGTATAATGTGGCGCAGGGGTTTACAAAGTGACGCATCTACCTAGATGCGTCACTTCGTAAATATGGTGCAACAAGGCACATTTTTTACACCACTGGTGCGTCACAAAAAGTGACGCACCGGCGGCGTACAAGTGACGCAAGGGCTCATAAATGAGGCCCCTACTCCCTTGGGTGCACTAAATACCTACTCCCTTGGTTGCACTAAATACCCACTCCTATGGGTGGACTAAATACCATCTCCTATGGGTGGACTAAATGCCTTCTCCTGTGGGTGGACTAAATACCTACTCCTATGGGTGCACAAAATACCTACTCCTATGGGTGCACTAAATACCGACTCCTATGGGTGCAATAAATACCTACTCCTATGGTTGCACAAAATACCTACTCCTAAGGGTGCACTAAATACCTACTCCTATAAATACCTACTCCTATGGGTGGACTAAATACCTACTCCTATGGGCGAACTAAATACCTACTCCCTTGGGTGCACTAAATACCTAGTCCTTTGGTTGCACTAAATACCTACTCCTATGGGTGCACAACATACCTACTCCTATGAGTGCACTAAATACATGGGGCCTCATTTATGAAAAGTGACGCATCGCTGCGTGAAAACAGCGATGCGTCACTTTTCATTGCGCCCTCCTTGCGACACCAATGATGCGTCATATTTACAGTATGACGCATCATGTCACAAGGAGTTACAGATACGTCAGTATTTCTGACGTATCTGTAAGTGCAAAAGTGACGCATTGCTGGAGTGTGTCACAAAAGTGACGCAACTCCAGCAATGCGTCCTTTCACATGGGGCAAGCCCCATGTGAAAGGGCCTGCGTCAGTCTTACGCCTGCTGTGAGGCAGGCGCAAGATTTTGACGCAACGGCGTCCTAGAAGTGACGCAGTGAAATCTCATAGATTTCACTGCGTCACTTCTACGACCCTTTCTTGCGTCAATACGCCCCCCTTGCATACATTATACCTGCCGCAGGTATAATGTGGCGCAGGGGTTTACAAAGTGACGCATCTACCTAGATGCGTCACTTCGTAAATATGGTGCAACAAGGCGCATTTTTTACACCACTGGTGCGTCACAAAAAGTGACGCACCGGCGGCGTACAAGTGACGCAAGGGCTCATAAATGAGGCCCCTACTCCCTTGGGTGCACTAAATACCTACTCCCTTGGTTGCACTAAATACCCACTCCTATGGGTGGACTAAATACCATCTCCTATGGGTGGACTAAATGCCTACTCCTATGGGTGGACTAAATACCTTCTCCTATGGGTGCACTAAATACCTACTCCTATAAATACCTACTCCTATGGGTGGACTAAATGCCTTCTCCTGTGGGTGGACTAAATACCTACTCCTATGGGTGCACAAAATACCTACTCCTATGGGTGCACTAAATACCTACTCCTATGGGTGCAATAAATACCTACTCCTATGGGTGCACAAAATACCTACTCCTAAGGGTGCACTAAATACCTACTCCTATAAATACCTACTCCTATGGGTGGACTAAATACCTACTCCTATGGGCGAACTAAATACCTACTCCCTTGGGTGCACTAAATACCTAGTCCTTTGGTTGCACTAAATACCTACTCCTATAGGTGGACTAAATACCTACTCCCTTGGGTGCACTAAATACCTACTCCCTTGGGTGCACTAAATACCTAATCCTATGGGTGTACTAAATACCCACTCCTATGGGTGGACTAAATGCCTACTCCCTTGGGTCCACAAAATACCTACTCCTATGGGTGCACTAAATAACTACTCCTATAAATACCTACTCCTATGGGTGGACCAAATAACTACTCCTATGGGTGGACTAAATACCTACTCCCTTGGGTGCACTAAATACCTACTCCCTTGCGTGCACTAAATACCTACTCCTATCCAGCCTACTAGAAATCATGGCTTTGTAATGACGAGCACTGTTATGATCACTCGCTACCCAATGAGAAGCGTCCAGGTGAATGCTCATGACGCCCGGCACCACCATACAGTCTGCGTTTGCAACATTTGCGATCCAGCACCTCCCATTTTTTTATATTTTCCTCCTCTTAGTCCTCTGTGCTAAGATGCTCATCTTAGTACTAATATCCGTATAACACGCCTACATGCAAGTGGCCCAGAAAGTACTTCTTCACGAGTGACGTCATGCTTCTACGACACCCACATTTTAGGGATGTATGACATTACAACGCATGCATTTACATCGCATGCCTTTACAACGTAAGTATTACAACGCAGTCCATTACAACGCATAGTGCTTTGGGATGCTGGATAGTGAATAGTTTAATTTACTATTCCAACTCCAGTCCCCGTGGACACTAGGGAAGGTTATTGGATAGTAAATTAACCTATTCCCTATCCTAGAGCGCCCCCCAGAGCAATGCGTTGTAATAGTTTGCGTTGTAAAAGTTTCGTTGTAAAGGCTGTTCACCACATTTTAGCATTCGGAAGTAGGAATCAAGGTAGGATGTTGACTAGAGCAATTTTCTCAGCACTTGTTCAACATACCTTGTACATACCAGGGCCAGAAGCAAAACTGCTCATTTTTCCAACACAAGAAAACAGCAATTAATGCCCACAAATGTCACTTGTGTAAATCTCTTTTACAGATTGTGGTGAAACCTTACATGATGGATAGTTTCACATTTTTTCCACCTGGGATTCCACCTCTAATGTCTTTGTGTACACTGCACTTTTATCTGGTGCGAAAACATTAATTGAGAATATCCCTAAATGACACCCCTGACTAAAAACTAGCATCTTCTGAAGCCTGCTCCACTGCAAACTCGAGATCAGTGTTTCTGAAATGCAGGGCCCGCGAGGAACAGGCTCAGCATGGGGCACATTATGGGGGTGAGCAGGGCTCCTGGCTGGCTACTTGTTGATAATCATAACACGGGATTTGCAGAGTTCATTTCCTGCTCTTAGACTTTCAACCACTAATTGTCCTAACTGGTCATTAGCAGAGATTATATTTAATGTCGCTGTTGTCAGCTGTGATGTATTTAGCGCCAAGCATGTCTTTCTGCACAAAAGAATAATAATGAACCAGTGGACGACGGTTCTGTTGACATAAAGTCTGCTAAACAGTGCAAGTTCCCTTCTGGATTTAGCCCTTAACCAAGCCTTTCTAAATCTACTGAAATAAACCTTTTCAAACACATATATACAGTAATTTCATGTTATGATCGATCCTGGTATATTTACTAATGCTCACTAGTGAGTGAAAAAACAAATAGTTTTGAACAGGTGGAGCACTGGTTTGAATGTTTGTTGCAGCGATACCAGCTGTACATAAAAGGTAACATCAACCCTGTTATTTTTGTCGGTGGCCTGCTAGGGAGTTAAAGTAACATTTATTGAAGCAAAGTTCTTCTGCTATTAGCAAGGACCTGCTAGGGAGTTAAAGTAATATTTATTTAAGCAAAACTCTCCAGCTATTAGCAGAACTTTCGAATGATACATTTCAGTTTGGCCCATCTTAAACACAAGGCAGGCAGGCAAAGAAAGGTTACCTCTCACACCCACTTTTAGGAGGAGGGAGAGTTAACTGAAAAACAAACATTAGCAAAGCCAGCATGTCTATGCTTTGAATGTGGGCACCGAGCTGGTGGCTAAAATGGCTCTTAAGAATGCAAACATGCACATGCAAGGGCAGACATCTGCCTAATCTCACATACCAAGGGCCATCTTCGAATTATTTTTACACTTTGGTAACAAAAATACTGTTCCCCCTTGCATCTTCTTGTACTCACAGCCATCTTGGATTTTTTTTCAAAGAATAACAAAAATCATTCCAAGATGGCTACTGGTGAAAGATTTATTTCTTAACTTATTTCCCAAAAAGGTGGAATGGGAACCTGCTACTCACTGAAAAAGCGCTTTGACGGCTCGTGGGGGGTAGTAAGCGCTAGGTAAAATACAATTACAATACAATATTACGAAATGAAGTACACATCGGGGTGGCACACAAATAGAAGCAAGTAACACAGTAGCAGTGTGGACTTACAAGTATAATAATAATAAAAACAGTAGGAGTGAGAAACTGGGAGCCAGAAGCAACGGACGATTGGGAACGTTTGTTCCTCAGTAGCAATATGCTGCTGGTAAATCCTCACAAAATCAATTAAAAGCACAATGATGAACTGAAAAGACTGGAGAGGAGCATACAAGTAGGGGTGGTTAAAAGCAGGAAGGGAGAGATAGGGGAGAGAGCAAGGCAAGCATGGGATCCCATGGAGTGCTAAAATCAGTAATGGCTGGTAGAGAACTGTGGTGGGGTGTGCGGGGGATGGTGAGAGGTAAACAAAAATTGAAAAGAAAAAAGAAACGTACTTGCTATTTGCGCCGATCACCAGCCAATGTCTTTCCTCCACTGGAACCAGGAAGCAAGCACCCAGGCTTCCAGCCAATCCCAACGCTGCAATATATCGTCGTGATTGGTTTGAACTCTGTGGTTCAGAAGAGGAATTGGAGATTGGGGCATGTTATACACCCTAGCTCTAATGCAGCCAGGGTGCAGAACATGCAGATTTAAGGTGCAGCCACTATTCCTCCCTGTGACGCGGGGAGACCAGTTTCTCACCATCGCCTCAAGTGCAAGCTCAATACAAAAAACTAAAATGAGAATAATGGAGCGTTTCTTATCATTTTATTTTTTGTATTCAGCTTGTATTTGAAGCAGTGGGATGACGCTCCTCCGCCTTAGTCGAGGAGCCTCCGCTGGCTAAAATACAAATTAAAAATAGTCCCCTAATGTCAGCAGTGGAAAGATACAAGCTGCAGAGGTGAGACAAAAACGAGAATAAGGATGAAAGCCATCAAATCAGAAGCATCAAACTGAGATGGACAGGAAAAACATCCTGTCATGAGCAAGGGGCTGATCCAAATCCCACTCTATGTTCATGTTTTAGGCAATAGGTCTTTGGCAACAGTAGCAAAAGCTGTCTATAGGTGAGACCTAGAGAAGCTATGGTCGGGTTCCTAGGAGTTCTCTTTTCCAAGGAGGATCCTGTATGGTATGGATAAAAACAAAGACATGGTTTCGAGGAGAGGTGTAACATGTAACCTGTTGACAGACCATGAATGGATAGTCATCACCTATAATGTTCAAGGCGCACTAGCCGTGTTTATTACACCAGGAGGAACATCAAGATGAACATACAGGTTCAAACAAAGGGAGCTTGGATCTTTCAACAGGCTGTACACCAAGTATTTAAGGGAATGGAACACACAGTTTACTTGCCCTTGGCCTGGCAGGTGTAGATGTTTAGAAAGAAAGCATAAGGTTGAGCATGATGAGGTGCTGCAAAAGGTCCTGGATATCCTGTGGAAGAGTAGTCTAAGCATGCAGTGAAAGAGGTGCTCTATTCAAATGCATGTTCCAGTTTTTTTTTAACCATTTACGTGGTGGATAATCCAGCAAGACAAAAGCCCCATACTGTGTGTCAATTCCTTAGCTGATAAAAAAACATAGCCATTGATTGTGGTTTTGAAGATCCAGGGAAGGTTTCTGGAGCTATCAAAGTCTTAAGAAACATGTGAAGTGATAAAGAAAGAGGCTGCAGAACATTTCATTTGAAATCATCAGGAACGTGTAATACTTATAAGTGTTTGGAAGCTATGTTCATGCAAGTCAAGGATATCTGAGAGAAACAGTAGATTTTGCTTCCAGAATAATGTTATGGCAAAGAAAACAACTGGGCCATAGAAAGATGTGCCATGGCATATTCCTGAGTATTCTACACAAGTCATATGTGGGGAGCACAGAATTTGTGGCACATACTGATCATATGCCTTTGGCTACTTTCTCCTGACTAAGGGATTGTCTAAAGCCACACTGCAAATGACCACGTTTGTGTAATGTGCATAAATTCTGTTCTTATTAGAATATATTCTAAGAGTTTGAAATTACTCTGCTGATTGATAATTCTACCTGGGAAGAAGGCATACCAGAAAGAGGAAGAGAGTGTGGTTATGCATGTCATGTGGGTAATGGATGGGCATTTATCTCAAGAGGAGTGGTTGCTATGGATGGACAATGGAAACATGCTGAAAAAGGTCCTGGAGTTTAAAAAGAAGGGTTGGCCTGCTTAAAAGATGATGTAGTATGTAATGCCATATTACAAGGTGGTCGATGAGGTGAACTGAGAAGATGTTGCTCCATGTTGGAAGATGTTATTGGTTTTGCCTGAGAGTGTGAGGGGTTAAATTTTTCAGTTGGTAATGAAAAAAAGATAAGGTTGACATTTTCGTTACGGGTGTGGGTAGAAGTGTAAATCTATAAGTAGGAATAGTGTGAGTGTTCAGGTAAATGATTAGTCCTAAAGACCAGCTATATATCCGCAGGTGAGGGAGGCACTTGACACACTTTGGGAAAAGGAAGATTTGGATATCTCCAGTGCATTTGCCAGTTTGGGAGCCATTACGATGAAAGCTTTTCCATTGTGGACTACTATTAATGGTGGCTAATGGTGAAAGTTATTAGTGAACTGAATACCTATTCATTAACTGAGTTTATGGAGGAAGATTTTATGCAGGTAGGTTGCCCTAATACACTGATTATCCATAATAGAGTCCAGTTGGCTCAGAGAGACACAAAGCTAAACTTTTTCAAGAATGTCATCCAACCCATTAGAACATCTGTGTTGGTACCGCTCAGTAATGGATTTACAGGATGGTCATTTTGAAGGTAGAGTTGTAGCTGCCATTGTTTGATGAAGTGAATTAAGTATAGCTGTGAAATATTTTGATAGACGTATCTCATCACAATTAAGAATTGTACAGTAAATGTGCCGCTTTGAGATGTCTGGAATTAATGAATTTATCAATTTGGTGAATCAAGCAAAATAACACACAATTGAGAATTGGAAGTGAGAGAAGGAGTTATGTGACATGCAAGGTAAGAGAGATAAGTCAAGTTGGCAAAGGTAAGTGGATGCAAGTGAAGATGTCGTGTTTCATGTGAAAGGGAATATCTAAGGGCCCGATAACGAGTTTAATGCAGTAACACCCGCTTGCCGACGGCACAGCTGAGACAAACATGCGCCAGGACCACCCACTTATTATGAGTTGAAAGAGTTGAACTCGTAATATGGCGGGCGCTCCTTTTTCCTTCCCACGGCGGTGCCTAGAAAACAGGCACTGCAATGGGAACGGCAAAAAAAGTTCCAGCACGCATTGAATGTGGACATCCATGATGTGCTGGAACTTTTTGGGGATACAGACAGGGGGGCACATGTTGTGCCCCCCTGAATGTATCTCCATGGCAGGGGGAATATTGAGGGCAATGTGGGGCCCCATTTGTTCCTACACTGCCAGCCTTTTAATGGTGGGGCTCCGCCATGAAATGGCAGGCGGTGCAGGAACTCGTGATATGCTGAGCAGGACTGCACCAGTCCCCGCTCAGTATATTGCATTGTGGCGCAGCTGCACCACCGCCAAGGAACAACTGTTCCCTGGCACAGCCGGTGGTCCACTGCCGATATGATGGTGAGCATCGTAGTAGGCAAAATGCTGGACTGTCACTGCTGCACCACCGCATGTCTAGCGGTCGGAAGACCAGCAGACTCGTAATTAGCTCCTAAAATTTTTCAACCACTGCAAGTTGTGATGTCAGAATTGAAATTGTTGAAATGAGTAATGGGAATTTATGCAAAAATTATAAAGTGGTTAAATTACATTATCGGGTTTTGAATCATTACAGAGAGTAAGGAAGGAGGAGTGACTGTGTTTTATGTTTTGGGAATGAGGTGAATATGGAAGTACAGATAGGGAAAATCAAAAACATTGTTATATAGGTCCATCAAAATCAGATGCAATTCTGTGATGTTACAGGACTATGTTTTGATTAAGGATATGTTAACTATTAGTATGGCTGCATGTGTGTGAGTTGGTGTTAAGGTGATGAGATGTGTTGACTTATGTGTACTTAAGCTTTGCCTAGATTTTTCATGAGAGTTATTCTTTTTAACATGGAAACGTACGTCTCAGAGTAGCAGTTCCAGACAGGCTGCTCAACCTCCTAGACATGTGATCATAATTAAACGTATACTACTCAGAGGGGGAAGCCTTCTTCAAATCTATGACCAGACCTTAACTGAAGAAGAACCAGGAATGTGAGACATGCATATACCTAGGAGCCCAACTGGAAGTGTGGGGACTATAAAAACATAAATACAATGACATTATATATGACCTGATAACCAAGGAAAATAAACTGTAAAGAGAAGGATGCTCACTTCAGAGAGCGGGGCACCAGTAGAATGTCAGCCCCTGTGACAGGATCACTACTGACCATGCAGGCCATGCAGACATCAGAGTATAGAAAGGATAGGGCCCACCCAACCATAATGCACACCAAGCAGTCCTACTTGCATGCCTCAATCCGCACAGATTTCTTCATCCGCAATGTAAAAGTCACCCTGCTGCATATAGATTGCAGAGTGGTGCAGAGTGCAGACCCGACATTACAGCCAGTGCCACACAGAATGTCTGTGAATCGGTGAGGTTGGCGCCATTCTGTTGTGCTCATGTTGGGATCCGGTGAAATCATAACTAGAGACGTGGGATGTGTTGCGTGTTCTTCTTGGTCTGACTCTTTTAAGGAATATGGTGCAGATGGGTGGGAAAAGGGGCAAATATTGTGTGCTGGTCTGAGTGGGGAGAGACCAGCTGGCACTGCTTCCCTAGCCCAGCAAAGACGTATCTTTGACTTTATTATTTAGTTTTAGTGCTCCTATAAAAGTGTTGGCTTGATATCAGAATTTTATGTCGTGCTACGAAAAATCGGCAGGAGAAAAGAGAAAAAGTCACATTTATGCCAGGAAAAGATTGAGACTCGGATGAATGCATACAAGCAAGACTTGCGAATCGGACGTTTTTCTTTCAGTTAATCCACAAAAAACGCTATTGTTAATTACCAGCCCTTGACCTTCTATGGTTCGATCTGATCCCTATTGCTACTTAGTTACACAGTATTAAGTGGCACTCAAGGCTCTATTTATCAAGTGACATTTCGGCCGCCTCAGGCTCAAAGCATGATGGATAGGCTTCATTGTTAGTCATGGTCGTTCTACAGATAGTTAATTCTCGGGATTTTAAATTCAATCTGTTATCCATTCCTCTTTTGTGTGTGTCGACGATAACGAGGGAAGGAAGAGAAAATCCCAAATCTGCCTCCATCCCATTTTCTGATTTTTAGATCTGCTGCACGCTTATCACAGACTGGCTTAAGTCATTCATCTGCACTAGAGCTAATTCTTTCTTCTATGTCTATGCATTGAGATCGATCGGTGGCTCGTGCACCTCTTCAGAGCTCTGCGTGTGTAACCTGTGGGACACAGGTTCGAAAACACTGTCATGTGGTTCCAGTCTGTCATACTATGGAGGTCGATGAAATAAGAATCAGTGGGCCGTGTAATTATCATACCTATTATTAAAAAATCGAGGGAATTCACTAGAGTGTGCTCTATATTAATGAGAAGCACAAGACAATAGAGTTAACTGTACATCTTCCACTGCAGACTCACTGTCATGGCAGGCGACCCCTCCTTTCACAGCACATCCTCCCTCCCCCAGGTGAAATAATCCAGCACTCAGTGCATTGCTTCAGGGCCCTGGAGGCTACACACACAGCGCAGGGGCATTGATTTATGGATCCCATTGACTTGCATTGCAGGAAGCAATTTATCGATGCAACACTCTGACTATAAGAAATATATCTGTGAAGTGATTCATAGCTGCCACTGCGAACAGAGCAAGGCGTGATTTAAAAGTACTGTCCTTTTGGGGATAAAGCTACTGTAATGCACCCATAATTCACTCATTTCTGGTTTTAGCCACCGGAAAATAGCCGGTTTATGCAGTTTAAATATTCAGGAATATTTTAAGGAGGAGAGAAACGTTGTGAATGTTTAGAAAAGCAAAGCAGTTAAGTCAAAGTTGATTTAGAAAGGGCAGACCTGGTAAAGAAACAAATACAGGCAAACGGCAGCTTTTTTTGTACTCTGGGAGGCAAAGGCAATATGCAATCAGGATAAATTAGGAGGTTCCTCATATAAGTGCAGCTAAATGCTGGTGGAACTGGAAGGGAGTCAGTCAGCTTCACTGGCAGAGCAGTACCAATGTTTCATTAATCTAGTAAATAGAGTGCTTCATGCCAGGGTTGAGGTGCATTGGCAGAGCTGTGCGTGGCAGTGAATAGCAAAGGGTGCTGTAAATCAAGATTGGGGAGCAATGAATGTTTTTGTGAATCCAAGTCCTAATGAAGCATTGGCAAAGCCAATAGGTCTGGTGTTGGTTGGCATACCTTTGGCTTTGCTTCTGCATGCTTTATTTTGCCATGATTTTGTAAAACGTTTACTGTCGGGGAAGTTGGTGGGTCCTTAACAATATAAAATATACATTGGCTAAAAGCAAAAATAGTATTTTGGTTTCAAAAAGCAGGCATTGACATAGTAACCACTTGCACTAAAAGGAACTGCTATGAGTTACTTCTGAGGGAGCAGAATATTATCACTCACAGTGAAGTTAGCCAATGGCTGAAGTTTGATGACCCATTACTAGTTACATTGTAATGGGTAGCAGACAAATGTGAAGGCGACAACAAGAGGCCAATAGTAGAAGAGAGTGGCTGAAAGCACGTACACATATATCATTTATATAATTTATAGAAAAACCAGAAGGTCTTGACTCACACCAGACCTAAAAAGCTGAATTACTGCAGATCAGAATAGTCTCTATTTTCTTGTCATTGTACAGAAATAAAATGGCCAAGCATGATGCAGGCTTGATTTGAGGTGCATCAGCATAGTTGTCTGTTGGTCTAAATTCTGGTATAGCAAAGGGAGCATCCAAAAATCAAAGAAGCTTTTTCTCCAATGCTCTGAAAAAGCGTGTATTGATCGATTCCAGTATTATGCTCCAGTCTGAATATTGTGGAGTTATTAGAGCGTGAAGATCAGGTGCAAGATAGACAGACAGGGCATATGTGAACAGTGCAGTGGAGAGCAAAACGGTATGGATAAGGAAGAAAGGTGAAGAGGAGATTGAGTTCTTGGTGCAGGGCAGAGACAGGTGATGGGGAGAAGAAAATGGGGGTTGCATGTGAGTTAGGTTGGGAAAGTAAAAAGCTAAAGGATCGTTTAATCATTTTAAACAATTAAGGAACTCACTATATATCCTGCACAAGCTTGGTTGTGTAACACCCACCATTTTTTTAGCCTGGGTTCCACAAACGTTTCTCACAGCCCTGACTGGCACAGATAAAGCACTTCTAACCTCATCAGTCCTTCAAGAGATCGCAGAATTTCGCTGTAGGCCAGCCTATATTGCGTCTTAAAAAATATATCATATGTGGAAGGTAATCGAATTCAAATCAAATGTGCAGCATGTAGCTGGACTTACAACCTTTCTGTAACACATTTTGGGCAAAAGTCTTCGGAGCTTTACAAAGAAAAATTAGATGAAATTAATGTAACAATGGTAACGTTTTAAAATATATTAGTTAAAAATCGGGTTAAAAAATAGTTAGAAAAAGAAGTAGGGCAAATAACATTTTTGAGTCAATATTAGAAAAAATAGTAAAATAAATCTTAAGAGAAAATCCAAGGTGCAAATTTGGTTTGATTACGCACACATTGCTATTACGTCTAATTAGAGAAAGGAAGGGGACCATGTCCAAGTGGGTGATTTTAATTATATAATGTGCTTGTTTAACAGATTATAAAGTTGGCCCAGTCACCTCGGTGCATGAGATTGAGAAGCTCTAAATATTAGAATCCTGGCCACTTTCCTTTGTCTCTAAAATTGATGTACAATTCATTTCAAACTAAGGGCCAGATTACAAGTTTGGTTGATAGGGTCACTCCATTACAAACGTGACAGATATCCCGTTCGCCAAATGACAATTCCATTAAATCCTACGGAACTTGTAATACGGCGGATGGAATATCCGTCACGATCCAAATCAGGCCCTAAGTCTATTTAAATATTAAGGGGATTTAACTTGTTTCTTTGACTCGGTGGCACTTTCTGTTTGCAGGGGCGGCTCTAGGCTCATGGCGGCCCTGGGCAGGGAGCGTAGGTAGGGGCCCCCGGAGGAACGCAGGCGCGGAGACCAGTGAAGAGGGGGGGTCAGGGTGTTTGGAAGTGGAACAGAGCGGAGGCCACTAAATCCCTGCCAGGGGCCGCCACGCAAATATGTATCCATCCTCAGAGGATTATTATATTAAGGATATATATTGGTTTGGCGGCCCTGTGAAGGTGCACAGCTTGCACATGCCTTAGGCCACCAGTGCTGTTTGTATCTGACCTTTATTCTTCCTTGATAGTCATAATGCTTACTTAATTCCATCTCAATTCTTTTGGACATGAAGGTGGACATGCAAAACTCATTTTAGTAACAAGGCCATCTATTTCAGTGGTTATAAATAAGGATCTTCAAAGTAGCTTAGAGGTTTGCATACTGAAGGCTGAGTTGTCTCATTTGTCCTCTTCAAAGTAAGAGAGGTGATTCAGGGTTAGCAGTCAATTCCTCCGTAACATTTGCATCAGGCGAATTTAAGGTAGCCTGAATCTGGTGATGACGGGGTATGGAATATTTTCTTTGTCTTTGTCGTGCTCCTTTGATGACTTTTGCACCATATCAGTATTTGACTTACGAAAACATAATTTCTCGGTGCTGTGGTCATTCTTATTTATGAATCTTGAGTTTTCAGGGTTCAGTAAACATGAATGTGAAGTCCACTCCCCTACTGTGGATTCAAGCAGATTTTTGTATAATCAGTTGTTATGGGATGATGTGCAAAACTATTTGGCACTGCACAAAGGTTACAGGAAAGGGGTTTCCACACACTCAATACTGACTTGGAAGGGGATGTATTGATGAAATATTTGGAAAAATCGATCCTTTGAGTCAAGAAACAAGAATCTCTTGAGTCGAGCTTCAATACAGATCCTGATTTTTAAGTTGTGTTATATGCAACTGTCTTACTTTGTAGAATTTCCAGTCTAAAAAATTCGGAATCAAATATAAGTCTTGAAGTCCTCAACGATGAACTTATGTTCCTGTGGAACATTTCTTCCATGGCTGATTGCCCATATGTAGAAGTTAACTCATTTGTTCATGCAAAATTTTGATATTGGGTTATGGGTTTAAGTGTATATGGGACCTCATGTGGAAGCTGACCAATGTCATAGAAGATGGAACATAGTGAGGTGCTATGGTCACCATGTTCAGTCCATCCCCAATGATAGTTCTGATAGCACAAACATTTGGTTCCAACATGTCAGAAATGGACCAGCCAGCTGCAGCCTTCCCCTTGTCCTTCAAAAGGCTGTGGGTGCTACTGTCAGCAGCCACACAGCAAGGTGGTGTCAGGGCATTCGGGAAGAACACTGTCATGAAGAATTCAGGAGCTGAAGCAACAGAAAACCTAAAGTGGGTAATCTGAATGATTTGCAATTGTCACCCTCATGCCTTGGTTTACTCTTTTTAATATTTATGTTGCCCTTTTTACTCAATAGGTTAGGTTGAATGGTTTTTACTTTATGATCCATGAGGACGATACCCAGCTTACTATATGACTGGATGGGCTGTAGGACAGAGTGACAAAGGCACGCATGGCTCAACCACGTGTGCCTCTACAACGCTGCCCAAACAATGAATGTGGCTGAACAACACCTTCCTTTACCACGCATTCCTTTACCATGTAATTTTGTGGTCTAGACATGACTGATAAAGGGATATGTTTGGTAAAGATTGCACCCCAGACCTCCTGCCCTGAACCCTAAAAAAACAACCAAACCCCACCGTGAGCCCTAAATACATTCTGACTCCCCAAGCCCTAAAATCAACCCCAACCCCTCCCCATGAGCCCTAAAACCAACCCCGATCCCCCCAAAGCCCTAGAAACAACCTCGACCCCCAAGCCCAATAAACAACCCTGAGCCCTAAAAACAACTCCGACCCCCTGAGCCCTAAAAAAAAAAAAACCTTGAGCCCTAAAACCCCCCCCCCGAGCCCTATAAACTACCCCCCACCCCAGGGCCCGTAAAACTACACCCCAATCCTTAAAAACTACCACCCATCACCCCCCCATCCCAACCCCAGCCCCACTTACCAGTCCACATCCACGCCCGATCCCTCCTCTTCCTGTGCCCGCCCATCTCAGCCTTCACCACGCATATGCGCATGGCTCAGCCCGCGTTGTAATGCCATTTCCTGACTGGATGGTCTGCTCTGCAACTTCAAAGAGCACCTTAGAAACTTTCTTGCCCAGTAGCTTCATAGATGAATAATAATGCTGTGAAGTTAAATTCAGATATAAGAGCTCCTTTTCCTAGGTGGCCACAATGAAGGATGGTCTTATACCTGGTGACCTGCCAGGTTGTCACCCCCGCTATGCCAGCAGCTAGTGTGAAGACCTAGTTGGGACAATTCTCTTTCCATGGATATACAGATGAATAATGTAACTTCGTCCTGCTTTCTTTTTCTACACATGGTAAATAACGTTGTCCCTCTACTGTCTCTTCCTGCTGGCAAATTTGTGAAATAAGCTCCAATGATGTCGAGGCCTGATTAGTGCAATGGTTTGTATTTAGTTCTGCCAATTAAATAGGCCCAAAGGGTCCAAATGATTCTGAACTCGGCCATTGTGAAAATCTTCGGCCTGAACAAACCAGCAGCCATCGCTCCCTTCAGACTTCAATTACATTGGCTAATCATTGAGCAAGGAGTCTATTTTAAATCTCTCTATATGGTTTATCAGGCACTTTTTATCATTTCCCAAGGTATTTGCTATTTAAGTTATCCATCTGCCAAGCCAATAGATTGCTGCACCCATCTTTTGCTGGAAGAGTACATATTCCAATGTTCACAGGTAACAATGCTAGGAGCATTGGTTTTAGGCTCCCTGCAATCAAACCCTCTTTATTTGAGCCATCTCCAGGTCATCTTAGATTTAAGAAGCTGCTCAAAACACATATTTTCTAGTCGCCCAACACCTCAGTAGTTTTGTTATCAGTTACTTCCAGATCAGTGCTAGTACACCTTCGTATATGCAGTTTGCCCTTTAGAAAACATTATTAACATAACATGACCTAACACCTAAGTGCGGGACTCAAGTCATTGCTCTCCTGTGCCAGTGAAACATTTCTTGTGTGACTCTGACATTTTCTGAGATGGATCTCATTGTCCTTCAACATCATCTTTTGCAGCATGCCCAGGCAGGGATGTATGACGTTACAACGCATAATTTTACAACGCACACCTTTACAACGCATTTTTACAACGATACATCCATTACAACGCATTCCATTACAACGCATGCCATTATAACGAATTTTTAAAAACTACCTTTACAACGCATTCCATTACAAAGCATACCATTTCATTGCATGTATGGTAAGTATTGGAAGTGTAGGGGTAAAAATTACTATTCCAACTCCAGGGGGGTGCAACAGTAGGGTAAGTGTTGGATAGTGTAGGGGTAAAAATTACTACTCTAACTCCAGGGGGTGCAACAGTAGGGTACGTGTTGGATAGTGTTAGGGTACTATGCGTTGTAATGGTATGCGTTGTAATGGTATGCGTTGTAATGGTATGCGTTGTAATGACTGCATTGTAATGACATGAGTTGTAATTGTATGCGTTGTAGTGTCATGCGTTGTAATGGTTGCGTTGTAATGGCATGTGTTATATGGAATGTTGCGTTGTAATGGTAGTGTGTTGTAAAATTTGTGTTGTAAAGGTTCTATCCCCCAGGCAGTGCTTCAAGTGCTCCCGGAGTCTGCAATATTCCCACAGGGTGACAGTGCTTAATTTGTAAAAAATTGCTGCTGTCAGCTCTGCTAATTATAATAACATCACAACTACTAACCTGCACTCTCCTACAAATGTGACAATTCTGACTAGTCAGGGCTATAAAAGTTATAAGAATGGCTTTGGCACAGGTATTAGACGTTTTTAATGTATAATGAATTAATAAACAACTATTGTTGTGCTTGCCTCTAAATTAGGCAAACAGTGCCACGATGTGGCAGACTATCATAAGTACTGGTATTGACAATAAAGTGCCAGTGACGAACACCGGAAACCACCGGCTCAAATGAAATACTGCAGTGTCCATACCAACAAACTCAATAAAAGTCCAGGAGAGTTTACTGGTGTAGTCAGAAGGCAGTCGTGCTGTTGTCCTGGCCTGCAAATGTGAATGGGATGCTTATCCACAATGTATGGAAGGATACTAAATACTTGAGCAGCACTGGTGCTGCTTATCAGCTACTCCCTGTCCTAATATAGAATGCCGCACATTCAGAAATCTCTATGTTAGGGGGGGCTGGAGGTTAATGAAGGGCTCGGTAGGTTGCACAACTATTGCTCTATGTTCCTGGAAAAGGCCAAAGGGACCTCAAAGGAAGGTTCTGGGTGGGTAAACCCCTGTGGAATGGGACAGGCCAGGAGCTTGAAAAGAGTATGAAGGGTGGTAGCCACAGACAGTCTACATCCTTGCCCCTGGTTCTGACTGGGAGTTAGAAAGGGTATGGGGTGAGGGTATGGATTGCACATTTTAATAATAAGGGAAGCTTGTAAAAGCGCTTGGTTACGCTCGTGAGCGTGTCCCCGTGCTGCAGCTGAAAATCACTCCGAGCCAAAGTAAGGAGAGAGCTCTGTTATCTTGTGAACAGGTAAGTTTTTAAGTTCTTCCGAAAGCTGGATTCAGATGAGTCCAGGCGGAGATTAGGAGGCAGGGCGTTCCAGTTCATTTTCCTGACCATATGTTAAAATGGAAGAGAGAAATGGACACTTGTTGCTTTATTTTCAAAGCAAGGTAAATTCCATGAGCCATGCAACTAAAATGCTTTTTTTAAAGGTGTTTGGTACAAATTTTCATTTGTGATGACAGCCAAAGAAGTTGCTTAGATCTGTGACTCTTCTGGATTCTTAGGTCCTTGAATGGGCAACGGAAACAGATGCCATCATCTACTCACTTTTTGAGCTTAATTGAAACTTTTTAATCCTCAAATAACCCCGAGAAGCCTACCCAACACCTTTTGAGATACAAATATCTCAGAAACTTAGGAATCGATTTTCATCAAACCACAAAAGGGCCTATTAGGAGTAGCTTTCTAACTTCACACCAAATTCAATGTAATTCCCCTTAGGTGTATTTGTTGTAGCAAGAACAGTGGTGCAGCCATTGCGTCTTAGGCCCTACTCCCTCCTGAGCTTTGAAATACTGTAGTAATTAGGGTTCAGTGGGCCCCTCAGGTCACTTGGCCCCAGTGCCAGTGAACCCGCTGCCCCAGTGGAAGTGACATTCCTGAGCAAAGAGCAACAATTTCTACAAGACTTTAAATAAAAAATGCTACTTTTCTAAACCTGAATAATCTTGTCTTCCTTTGACAGATCTTAACAAAAATGTGAATTAAGTACCTAAGCTGTGCCAACTATACACTAAGTGGCTACAAAATGTTGTGCAGATTTCTCATATCGGCGAACAAAGCAAACACAAGGAGATGATGGACGGAGCACTAAAACTTTTCAGACACTCATCCCCAGTCACAGATCTGGGTTGAATCCATCATCATTCTTTAGCGCACTTTGTCACCTCCGTTCAGATCCAAAGTGCCAAGCCAGGTCTTCCCTGAACTGGAAACAAGCAACCTGGGACCGGTTTCTGGGTAACCCCCTTCATCAGCCAGGCTAGCTTGAATCCAGTGGCAAAGTGAGCAAGGGACCCACGTCTGGGCATACCCTGCCAAACTAGGGCGAACAAAGCAAACACAAGGAGATGATGGATAGAGCGCTGAAACTTTTCAGGTTGTCACCCCCAGTCACAGATCTGGATTGAATCCAACCAGAAACAAGCATCTTGTATGCCCAGACGTAGGTCCCTTACTCACTTTGCAACTGGATGGAAGCTAGCTTGGCTGATGAAGGGTGTTACCCAGAAACCGGTCCCAGGATGCTTGTTTCGGTTCAGGGTAAACCTGGCTTGGCAGTTCGGACTGGACTGTTCCCATGAGGCACAGGGTCAAGACTGATTTGCATATAGCTGGGTCTGAACTAAGGTGGCGAAGTGAGCTAAAGAATGATGATGGATTCAACCCAGATCTGTGACTGGGGGTGAGTGTCTGAAAAGTGTCAGCGCTCTGTCCATTATCTCCTTGTTTTTGATTTCTCATATAGCACAGGAGTTCTTAGCAAATTAATAATGACATTTTCTATGAAAACTGCAACTTTAAAATAAGTGCCATCTGGGTATCCCTAACTGTGGAACATAGCCAAATTTCCAAAAGGAATGGTCTTTTATGCATGCAAGGTCTTCTCAAGAATCAAGCATACACAAAAATAGGAGCTACACAGTATCACTGTATCCTTAGTGTTGACTAAAGCTGCAGAACTAGGAAAGCAACCTTTGATAGCTACATATGACCCACACTCTCACAACATAGAATTAAATTGAAATGGAAGGAACAAGGTTCTGCCTTTCATTTATGTAGATTTTTTACTTTCCCTGAACTTTTAGATTATCACTTCAGGAATGCTCCTAGGATCAGATGACTGTTTCAGAATTTGCATGCATGAACAATTAACCATGTGAAAATGCAGCAAGTCTGAATGTGGAAATGAAATGCAAAAGTGCAGGGATGCAACAACGGCACAACAGGTGCTTTGGCAGCAGGCTCAAATGACACTGAATTACTACAGTATTTTAATACCTCAAAGGGTGACCGTGGTCCCACATTCCCATCTTGCCCATGGCACCAGGACTACACCACTGAAAATGTGTATTTTCTGAATATTTTTCTGTTCGTAGAAATTCCATTTTATGGGAGCGACATTGGAAAAGGCATTGAGGAAAAGTAGTTTTCGATCGACAATCATTTTTAACAGGACTCCATTGGTTTTTGCATTGCCATCTCGTGGCAAACACTTTCACAGGACCCACCTGGTTGTTTTTCCTGATGTACGAGGAAAATTCTATCAGCACGATAAAAATCCATTTTTTCAGGTCTGCATTTCTGCCCAGGAACTGTCACCCGCCCAACCCCCTGTTCTCTGCAGTTCATCAGAAAGCCACAAGGCCCTCACCCCGAGTGAATGATTCATTTTTCCTCTCCTGCTCCCAGCCTGATAAAACATCCTTGACACCATGATCAGGTTATCTGGACAATGGTCTGACTGCTGAACTTTCATCCAGATAATCGGAGAATGGCTCGTAAAGCCAAGGCTTTTGATCAAGGCAACTGGGCAAAGAAACCTGAGGAAACCAAGCCCCGATCAAAGCAGAACTAACATTTGACTGTGTACCTTGCCTTGACCAGGTCACTAACTGCAAGTGCAAACACCACCTGGATCCGGCTAATCAACAACAGACACTGCCCTGATTGAACAATGGTCTGGCAGCCAGAAGGCTAGAATAAGAAATGTATAAAAGACTTGTTAGCTACGGATTTAAGTAGCAGCCTCCTCTGTCTTGTCTTTGACTAGCTTGGGACTCTGTTCCATAGCCCGGGCTATTGAAATAAATCTGGGTTCCTCCTGCAGACGAAGGCTCCTGTGTCTCCTTTTACCACGTATGAAGGGTGTGGAAGATTTTGGCGGTTCCCCCGCCGCCGAAAACCTGTAAGTGGGTTATTCCGGTTCTTCAGCATGTACCCCTGTGCTAAGTACCCTCCTTCATGTGAGGCTGGTATCTTTACTTTTAGTTGACACACTATAGTAGTACGTGTGCAGAGACCAAGCCTGTCCCTCGTAATGCAAGGACCAGAATCTGTTCTGTGACCTTGAAGAGTGCACCAAGTATGCCCTACTTATGGGCAATGGACTACATTCCTTGCCCTGATGGATTGCATAAAGTGTTGGTTCCAGTATTCTGTGTTTTTATAGTCAGAAGTATGACTAGATGTAAATAATCAGGTCACTGGCTAAGGGGAATATACCTGTTCCCAAGCAACAACTATGATTCTTCTCAGGGTGAAGTCATTAACAAACCCTAAATTAACCCTTGAGAAGTTAAGCACAGAGCAGTCTGGCTCAACTCAGAAGAAAGTGTAAACTATTTGTGCAACACTTCAAATAGTAACACAGTGATGACACACCACAAAAGGACCCCACATCAGATTTAGAAAACTAGAGTATTTTTTAATAAATAAAACAACACCAAAACAACTAATATTCAATTAGTAGAACCAGAGAAATTAAAATATTTGTAAAAAGAGTGCCAAAAGGCTTAACGTGCCAACTGTGGAAATCTGGCCGCACCAGACCGGGACAAAGTAACAACTTGAGGCCGACCACAATGGCGCGCGGGATGGCTACAGGAATCCTGTGAGGCCTGTTGAATGAAGTACCTTAAATCCTTTCAATGGAGATAGGGTATCTGCATTAAGAGTTTCCATGCATTTCGAAGCATTACGAGGATCCGTGTTCAAAATACATTGCATAGTCGATGGGATGCGTTGGTTCCAAGATGCAGTGAGGCTGTGGTGCGATGTCCTGCATCGTGGTTAAAGCTGCCATCAACAAAGAATGCGAGGGTCTGTGCAGAGGATGTGTCCTGCAGCAGCAGTTCTGATGTAATGACATGCTCCGATGCGGGTCTTTGCTAGGGGTACGATCCACGCATTAGCTGCGATGAATCGGTTCTGCTTGGGGTTGCACCATGCATCATAGGAGATGCATAGGTTCCGCTGGATCCACAGAGGCTAGTAGAGTACCTCTGTCCCTCTGCCAAGGGCCCATGACTATGGTGGCAGCTCTTGGCAGGGTAGATTCACAGATGGTAGAATCCAGGTGATGGGTCAAGGTTGGTGGTGCCTTCTGTTCCTGAAACTCAAGTCAGGAAGACAGCTAACTAAGAGTTGACTTGGAGTCACTGTGGGGTGCTGGGTTAAATATATGCAGGTTCAGTCCTTCTCACCCAGGCAAAAGAGGAGCAGGTCAGCACAGCAAGGCAACAGCCCAGCAATGAGACAGTACTTCAGCAGCACAACAGTTCTTCTTCTTGGTAGAGTATGCACTGTCCAGAAGTGTACTGAAGAGCTGGTGTCGAAGGCCAAGTATTTATACCCAGTTGAGACTTTGAAACAGGAAATACGCTTCTAGAGGTTTCCCTTTGAAGTCCCCCGGCATCCCGCCTTCCCTGCCCTGGCTCCAGACTAACTACAGGGAGTATGCAGCCCTTTGTTTTGAGGAAGGACACAGCCAATTCAAGTGTAGGGCTGGGTCCAGCTCCGCCCTCCCTTCCTGCCAGTGATGGCCCATCAGGCACTCCTAAGCTTTCTACTGTGTGTGGCCATCTAGGAGGAATACACAAAGCCCAACCGGCAGATGACCAGAGACACGCTATAAGCACTAAATGGCTAAGGCAGGAAATGCCACTTTCTAAAAGTGCCAGTTTCAAAATTGTAATTTAAAATCATACTTCTACATAAATTAGAACTTTTCATTACAATTCCAAAGACACCAAACATGACCCATTTGCATGTTCCCATTTGGAAACTACAGCTTATTAAATGTAATAAGATAATTCCAATATTTTTCTATGGGAAACGTAGGCCTTGCAATAGTGAAAAACAAATGTACGTTCTTTTCATTACCAGAACATATAAAATATAAAAGTACATGTCCTATGTTTTAAACACACTGCACCCTGCACTCTCTGCCTACCCTAGTGGTGATTTATGTGTATAAAAAGTAAATATTTGGGCATGGGTAAAGATTTCTTTTGCCAGGTCGACATGGTAGGATAGAAACTGCACACACAGGCTGCAATGGAAGACAGATACATTATTATAGGGCTACTTAAGTGGGTGACACAATTAGTGCTGCAGACTCACTAGTAGCATTTGATTTGCAGGCCCTGGGCACATGTAGTGATATTCTGTTAGGGACTTACAAGTATTAAATATGCCAATTGGACATTAGCCAATGTTGCCATGTTTTTAGGATGATTATGCGGATTAAATGAGGAAAGAAACACAGACAACAGCATGTAAAAGGCTGTTTGGAAACATCAAGTTTACAAGACGGAGTCCATTTAGCTTTTTGAGAACTGCGAAAAAAGGCTTTTTTGACGAACTTAACAACTGTAAACATTTTTCATATTGATTTAAAACGGGGATTTTTTTCATATGTAATTTTACTAAAGCATTGGATAGTGTTCTAAATATAACGTGCAAATCTTTAGGTTCATGTATTAAGGGTGTGTTTTAATAAAGGACACTCAGTGATTAGTGGGACTGTATGTCTTTGAGGTTTGCTGTTTGATGTTTGGTGTTTGAATTGGTAAGTAGAGTCACATGTATGGTTGGAATTCATGCAGGAATTTGAAGAGGGAAGCCACATTGAGTTGATTTAACTGCGATCAGTAGGCTGTAGTTGGCTATTTCTGCACTATTGCGATGGTGTATTGAGGAGGGGATGTAGCGGCTTTACTGCCAGTTACAGAGTTTAGAACTTGCAGGTACAGATTATTATTATTTTTTCATTGATTTGGGAAGTCATTGTGTTGTGGGTGTTTAGTTTGCACACGCTGGGTTTTATCAAGTTACGCAGGAGGAGCACTTGATCGACGATGTTTTATTATTTTTTTTCATTCACAATGTTTAGCAATGTAATGGTGGGGCCTTATGAGTCACAGGTGTTTGCGCATTATTATTTTACATCAAACATGCATGGACTACAATTTGCACTATGGGTTAAGATATTATAGTTTATCCTTTATGTCTAATAATGTAGAATTTTAATAGTGGTTTTAAATTATAGCTACACCTGAAGAAGGGATGTTCAGCCCGAAATGTATTGGGTTAATGCGAATAAAGCTGCCCAGGATGAATTATGTATTCCTACGTGCCATAGAAAAAAGCCTGCATAGTATTTCTTCACCATTTTTTAAAAAAATGGAAAGCATGAATCCTTTTATATGAATGGAGAAAGCTATGAAATAAAACATGGATTAAAACTAAAATGGGTTATTTTACTAAAGATGAAGTCTTCTGAAATGTTCTCGAATTTGCTTTGTGACTGGTGGATGGAGCGTGACAATCCTCCATATTTTATGCTAAGGTTTACTTTGCCAGGCCGACATGGCAGTTTAGAAACTGCACACCTAGGCTGCAATGGCAGGACCGAGACATGTTTAAAGGGCAACTTAAGTGGGTGACACAGTCAGTGCTTTAGGCTCACTAGTAGCATTTAATTTACAGGCACTGGGCACATGTAGTGACTATCTACTATGAACTAACAGTTATTAAATATGCCATTGGGAGATTAGCCAATGTTACCATCAAGATCCATGAAAAATGGAGGAGGAAGGCAAAATAGTTTGGTGAAAGACCAACCTAAGGCTGACAAGTATAGCACCAGACCTTCTTCTTAGTGTCAAGGAGGCGAGACTATGGACTCCACCACTATAAAGTGCAGCTGTTATATGAAACCCCGAACCTTGTGCAGAAATTCTGTTGTGCATGTCGAGTGTCTGCATGCGCAGTGAATGTGTAGCACCTATTTATTATTTTTTACTCTGTTGGGGCTGTTGACAAAGGTAACTTACACTTGGGAGAAATTTACACTTGTAAGTGTGCTCTTACACGTTTGACTCACTTTACTACGTTCCCCTATTCACCATTTACAAGTGTAAAGTTACGCAAAAGTTTAGATTTACAGAGAGGGGAACCAAGTTCAATGCAGTCACAAACAGGACAGCTCCAAGGTCCAGCATTCGCCCACAAGAAATTCAAGGTGAGGCTAAGGGAAAGAAAGAGAAAACTGAAAAGAGGAGACACAAGAAAGGTGCATGGCACAGCTGGTGATGAACTAAGCGGGAGGAATGCTTCTAGGGACCGATACTAGTGCAGGAAGAGATTTTATATTGCACTTACAACTTTGCCTATTCACCATTTACAAGTGTAAAGTTACGCAAAAGTTTAGATTTACAGAGAGGGGAACCAAGTTCAATGCAGTCACAAACAGGACAGCTCCAAGGTCCAGCATTCGCCCACAAGAAATTCAAGGTGAGGCTAAGGGAAAGAAAGAGAAAACTGAAAAGAGGAGACACAAGAAAGGTGCATGGCACAGCTGGTGATGAACTAAGCGGGAGGAATGCTTCTAGGGACCGATACTAGTGCAGGAAGAGATTTTATATTGCACTTACAACTTTGCCCCAGACGCCCACCATTACACCCAGAAGCGTTTCCCTGAAAGTTTAACTTCATCTAGTGGACTACCCTCCAATTACCCAATCTCCATATTCTCCACTTAGGACCTGTCCTAACCTTAAAAAATGCATGGAAACTCTTTATGCAGATACCCTATCTCCATTGCTTTATATCCTCTCATCCTTAATTCCTGTAAAGCCTTGTAGCTACCTTGAGAGTCATGCTTGAAAGGGCTGTACTTGGCCTGGTTGGCAGAACCATATTAGGGCAGACCCTATGTCATCAGTGATAAACAACCATAACCACCATGACTGGGACTCAGTAGATCCTCTCTGTCCCCTTAAATTGGGGGTGAAGTTTAACCCAATTTTGGGAGTGTTTTCTAGTTTGGCATATGATCTTACTCGCCCCTTGATAGGAGTAAATCTTCAGCCATTTCAAGAGTGGGAATATACCTATCAAAGGTTTGTGCGTATCTATAAACTTGTGAGTTGTGGAGTTCACTTATGTTGCAAGGTAACCATGCCCCCCCAAAATCCCCCCATGGAAGCACATAATACACCCCTGGCTTACCTCTACCCAAGATCCCTTTGGCCCCATTAAAAGCCAGCCTCAACACCGCCAGCAGACTCCTAACAGGCTCTAAGAAATCTGACCATATCTCTCCCCACCTCAAAGCGCTAAACTGGCTTCCTCTCTAGGCCCGAATCCAACTTAAGCTTGCTTGCATCACTCACAAGGCTCTATACTCCAAAGTCCCAGCATTTCTCGCCCTGAAACTCGTGATATCAGGAGGAACCAGAAACTCACGATCCGCCAGAGACCTTTTGCTCCAACCAGCACATTTGCGGAAATAAAAAACGTATAATCGGCCCTTCTCTGGGGCCTTCCCAAGAATATGGAACTCACTCCCGCCCACCATCAGAATGCTTCCTTCTTTGTCACATTTTAAAAAGGAGGCCACAATTTTCCTTATGGGCAAATTCCTCGCTTAACGCCTGCATTTCAATCACCTCAACGATTTGTTTCTCTTTCTATTACGGCACTACCCATGGCTCTTCCGGATGATACCTACCTGGCCCTTCTGGGCATCCCATCCGGGAAATGAGACAGCTGTCCTCTCATATAATGTTTCTACCTGTTTTTATCCCAACTATATCCGGGATATGTTACTGCCTATTATTTCTTCCTTGTATAATGCATCTACCTGTTCCTACCCCAATTGTATACACCCATCCTAAGACTGTTTTTACCACTTATCAATCCTGTAAAGCGCTCTGATACCCTCACTGGTCGGGTTTGCTCTCTATAAAACTCAAAAAAAATAAAATAATAATAAGCCTTGTGGCCAAATGTACTTGTATGGGAAATCCCATCATATTTTTAAGTTTGAGTGAATCCACTTATGAGTGCAAATTCTTATTTATTGAACCACTGATGTGATATTGCATTTAAAAAGAATGTTGTTTAGGAACCAACAGTTAGGTGTGCAAATATATTTCTATATCTGGCCTGAGGAGTGTAGCCAGGCACAGTTCAAGGTTACCCATTGAGTTCCAAGAGTAACGCAACTATAAAAAGGAAATGTATTCAATTCCTAAATGTAAAAAAAAACAATCAGAGCATAAACAACCACACATGCAGGGGATCATATTTTCGTTGGTGATGTTAGCAGCATAACTTTGCATTTGCTCATTTTCCCTCAGAAGGACGGGCCTGAAACTATAGGTATGTGAAGTACTGGTGGCTAAAAAGCCTGCAGTTGCTGAACTTTGCATTAACAACAAGGGGCCACATATTAGTAACACATGGGTAAGAACAGGTAATTTCACTCTTACACCCTAATTAAAAGCTTCTAGGTGGGTGTTAGTCTGATATCTCTGCAGGTAGGATTTGCCAAAGGGATCTGAAATCCAACTTGTGTGTTAGTTGTCCATTTGTAAACAGTTTTCTTCAGACAGATTTCAACAGGTCAAATCTTCTGAAATGTATCATGGAAAAGAGGCAAAACGTGAAGAAATGTGTACTTTAGTAGTGATTATGTATGCCATGCCTCATTTACAAGTGTAGACCTTCACGTAGTAGGCATTTACCACTGCTGATAAATAAATATCTCAATGCGGGGTAATAAGGAAGAGGAATCAATCACAGATACGAGTGAAAATATATAACCCTATGTAAAATAGGAGAGCCGGCACATGCACTCACTTTGACTTTGCTCATATATCATAAAGGCTATTACTACCATATCAGTAGCCGCTAAGTATGTAGTGTTTCTAAATGTATATCCTTTACTCCATGGCAGTCCTTCATCCTTCCTCTCTTCTTCCATCAGTCCAAAGTACTGACAGATGTGTGTCTAAGATATGCATTAGATACCTTCTTATACACTATCTCATTGATGGAGGCTGGTGCACTCTCTTTTCGCCTCACTGTATTTACATCCTATTGCTGTTCTTCTGTGTTACATTGAGCAAAAAAAAAAACTGCATGTGTAAATCACTTTGCCTTGAATTTCTGTTTCTTTTTCTAATGTGCAATTTTCTGACAGGTTAAAATTCTGATGTTTGTATTCATCTCTCTACATACTCTTGCAGCTAAAAAAGAAGGGGCATGTTGCATCAATATTAATCACATGGCAAAAGAGACACAAACATCCAATGGACATTTCGGAATGATGATTTTATCAAAGCTAATTGCAGCCTAAATACTGAGTGTCATTGGCAATCATTGTGAAGCCTCCAAGCTGCATAATGGTGCCAGGGACAGACTCCTCGTCCACTGTATGGTTCATGGTCTATGCTTTGCTTGTATTACTCCCTTTTGATGCCGCACCTGTCGCTTTCCTTTGCCCACTGGGATTAACCTAATCTATGCACCGATGGCAAACCTATAATCCCATCTAATTGTGTTAGCCTCAATAGCAGCTCAGCACTAAGTGCCCCAGCAGACAGGGTGCTGTCAGCCCTGCTAGTCTTTCTCCCTTTAATGGGATTTCCGCAGCAGTGGAGGGAGAGTGCCTGTGAGCCTCTGTCTCACATTACGGCCCATTCTTTCTAAACCAATTAAGGCAAAAGGGATTTACAAGCAACCGGATTAGGGCTCGCTTTATATTATGCCAGACATCTTTTCATAATGTGGTTCTTCTCCTGCTTATCGTTTAATCAGCAAGAGGTCTATCTATCTATCTATCTATCTATCTATCTATCTATCTATCTATCTATCTATCTATCTATCTATCTATCTATCTATCTATCTATCTATCTATCTATCTATCTATCTGTCTGTCTGTCTGTCTGTCTGTCTGTCTGTCTGTCTGTCTGTCTGTCTGTCTGTCTGTCTGTCTGTCTGTCTTTCCGTCCATCTATCCAGCTCTCTATCTTCGGGTAAGTTAATTTGCACAATAAAAGCCATCACAAATCTACACAATAGTACAATCATTTAAAAGACCTGCTACAATCACTAATACTGTCCTCTTTGGACTCTTCACCAGCAGAATGATGGGCAGATAATGCAAGTGTTAAATATAAAGTTGCAGAATGAAAAATATGTCCATTTCAAATTCCATCATATTAATATTTTATCTCGGTACCATGTACCTATTGTGCTTAGAGAGTTTTGCATGTTCAACTTATGCTGTACGGGTCCTATTGCAATCAGTTCTCCTACCCCAAAACGGCAGTCTATTACCTAAACTTAAAAGACAGGGTTCTCACTCGGTTCATTAATAATGATTGCCCTGCTATCTATCTATTTATCTACCTATCTCGATATTTATTTAGACTATGATTGCAAGTTCAATGATAAACTCCAAAATCTGTGCAAATAGGAATATTCTCAGGGAACAGAATCAAAAGTTATGTGACAATTATCACACAATTACAGTTTCCTCTGATAGATTCTGGCAGGTCAAAGCTGGAAGCTGCTGACATTTATTGGGGGAAAAGACACGGAAAAAAAGGCAAAACAGGATTACTCCAGCGTGTTAAATACTGATTTTGCATGTTATGCCTCTTTTCCAAATTGAAAACAGAGTAGGTGGTATTTACCACACCTGATAGTGACATTTACACGGTGTTGTAAGTACCCACCATTTCTTGCACAACTTGAAATTAGTCTTATTTACATCCCAGAATACCTTCTTCCCCCAGAGAGCAGGCCCTACTACACTCTTCCACTATGACTAACCCATCTGGACAATAAGTGGGAGACCCGGTCATTTTATTCTATTGTTTAACCTATTGAGAGCAGCATGTCTTTATTCAAAAGGAGTCATTTTATACTCTAATTGTATTCCCTTCATTTGGCGCAGATCAGACTGGGTTGCTAATATGTGGCGTAATCCAATCATTGCCTTTGATTGTTGTTAACAGCAAATAGTTTCATGTATGGACAGTTTGCACAGAGAATGTTATGTTACCAAGTGTTTCAATTCCTGTTCAGTTAGGGCTGGAGTGCATGTGGATTCTTTCCAGTTGTACAGGCAGCAGCCCTTAGGAAGATAAATCTTGAATCCAACTACGGGGTCCATTAGGATGGCGGCCGGATCACCACCGCCATGCAGGCGGTGGCGATCCTTCCGCCATCCTTGCCCGTCCGCCACCTTTCTTCCCCCCCGCCATATTACAATGGCGGGGGGGACCGTGGGGGAGGGGAAGACCGTCCGCCGCTTTCCGCCACGGTCGCCTTGTGAACGCGGCGGAAAAGGCCAGATATGGTGGCGGTATCAATCAGACACCGCCAGCCATATTAGGATGGCCTGGAATGAATGCCTTTCCATGGTGGCAATGCCGCCACAAAAAGGCATACAGTTCCTGCTTTGGGGGCCCGTTTCGGGCCCCCAGGGTGAAGGGGGGGTGGAGGGTGCACATGGGGGGTACCTATGGTATCCCCCTGCGTTTCACAGCACAACATGGCAGGCACCGCGCGGTGCCTGCCATGTTGTGCTGTGAAACGCACAACAAGCATTTTTCACATTGCGGCGGCCGGTGCTTTAAGCACCGTCCGCCGCAATGTTAAAAATGCGGGATGCACCCGCCACTGTGGCGGGTGCATCCTAATTGGGGGCACAGTTCCTCCGCCCTTGTGGCGGACGGTACCTGCCCCCGACAGGATGGCGGACGGACTTTGTCCGTCCGCCATCCTAATGGACCCTAAATTTTTTGGTTTTCACTCCAGTAAACCAGAATAAACTACTAATAAGTGTTTACGTTGGCTGTAATAGTCCTTCCTCACTCTCTGTTCTCTCAGTGTGTTGTAGACATTTGCACTGTATATGTTGCACTTCATCTGTCATGGCAGAGTTGCAGGTTTCAAAAGCACAAATTGTGATGTGCCATTGCAGCATTGTTATTGCGCATCTACATGGGTAACAAATTCTCCTAGTTACTGCGATAGCAGGGTACACAAGACGTCTATAAATGACAGTGACTAACGGGAGGTGTGATTGGTCCTCATGAACTCATGATAGTTAAGGATCACTTCTCACCATTTTGGTAACTTTCTTTGCCCTTTTCTCAAATGCTCATTGGGCGACCAGAGAGCTGGGGATCCTGCTCTAGTATTTATCTGGCAGAATCCTGCAATTGTTTTGGTTGTACTTGGAATTTTCAAATGCCCCCACATCCCTTCACTGTATAGAGGGTAGCTACCTTGCCCACAAGCAGGCAACCTCCTCTAGCTCTTTACGACTTTCCCCGCTCCTTATATATATCCAAACCTATCCAGGCAGAGCCCTCGTCAGAACTTGTCCTCTGCCCACCTTCGAATATTGTCAAAAAACCCAATGTGCCAATTCAAAGTGGATCTCAGGTATGTACTCCCTATGATCATCGAGCCTTTTGCTGCTTTTAAACTTGCTGGGAAAACCTGTCTGCCATTCAACCTTCCGTGTAGATTTCAAATATATCAAATATATAAAAAAAACTATTCCTTATTCCATCAGTTTGAAGGGAGCCGTGCTTGTCTCTATTGGCACATCTGCATCACTTCTCCATAAGAAAGGTTTAAGTATGTCTGCCTTGAATCTCGACTTGGAGAAGTACCATTTGCACAATGCGCATTTAAAAGCATTTCAACTCAAAAATCTTTTACACCTTTTATACAAATTACATAAATAAATAATTGAATAAATAAGTTATGCCTGTAATGAAATATTCCAACACACTGTGAGTTCATAATTTGAAAATATACTGTAGCTTTAGTGCACATTTTGTGCAGAAGATTACCAAAGGGTGGCAAGGTTTCCTTCTGACCTATTCCAAGAGACAGGCTCCTTAAATTAGAAGGAGCTACTCTCCGACTCCAGTAAGATCTTGATTAGGTGGAAGTAAACGCTTGTTGGTTGTGAGATGAAAGCATTGATGTATGGACGTCCTTAACCTTTGCATTGGATCCATTCTTCTGTTTGAATCTATCATAGCATAGAGAGTTAGGCACCTTCAAACCACCATCTGGCCCTCTCAAGCTTTCACTCCAATCGGTGACCCAGAAACCACAAGCTTCGACCTTATCTATTGCCTGGTTTGGAGAGCTCCTTTTCAAGTCAACAGCAGCAGTGACTGGCCCACATTTTGCACCGTTTAGTGACATAGGAGTCACATAGCATCCATCGAGGCAAAGGCATCCAAAAACACCGGACACCGTGTTCATGGTCGGAGAACATTATTGGGAGATCAGTGTTTCAAATGCTCACATGCCAGAATCCAAGGAGGCATCACCATGTAGGGCGCAATCTCAAACCACCAAACTGAGCATCTTGTTTTTTCTCCACAAATTGAGTTTTCACCTCCAACAGATGCTTCACAATTGTCTTTGCACGAAAGTTGCTTGGAGCGTTGTTTCAGTGGTTTCAGTGAATCCTGCATTACAGTTTTCCACCTTCCCAGCTGTTCCAGGCTGTTAGTCTTCCTCCTGTTTTTATTGCCCCTATCTTTGGCATCCAGGCATCTTCATTTCTCTACTCTTGGGATATCCTTCGACCTTTGTGCACCCTACTTGAACTCGTACAAGGGACTGACTCTTCCTCTGACCTACCAGTTCTCCAGCTTCCACCCTCTTGCCTACCAACACTCCGGGCTACAATTTCCAAGCAGGTGCTGAGTCCATCTAGACAGAATCCCTTCGATAGAGCATTCTTCCACCTCCAGCATCTAAGTTATAACTTTCTGACATCATAGAGATCAATTAATCAATCAGCCAAATAGCTAAAATCAAAAACATTTAGGGCGAGATTTATCGATCCATTGCGTTGCCTTGCGTGATGCCAGGTGACGCAAGGCAACACAAAGGCATACGTCAGATTTACTAAGCAATGCACCTTGCATGGCTCTGTGTGGCTTAGTAAATATGGAGTGACATAAGGTAGCGCAAGTTGCTGCCTTGTGTTATTCTGCATTGAGAAGGCATTGAATGGGTGGGGCATGGGTATTTCTACGCATTACCCATAGATTTTGGTGCATTCCCAGATTTCCTAAGACTAGTAAACCTGGGAATGTGTCAAAATGCTACACCTTCCCAAAAAAAGCATAACAAGGAGATACATCTTTATTTATCCGCATTCTGCAGCACACAAGGAAAGAGGAAAGAGGAATATGCCATTGATGATTTTTTTCAGCAGGAAGATGTCCCTTCATGCACATGCACAAAAACAATCCTGACTGTAATGCAGGCACCCTTGCATAATGGTGCAACGGTGAATGCGTTGGTACTTGGCAGCCACAAGTGAGCCAGCAGAGAGAGAGAGCAGTACATCTGCCCAGCAGTGTCTATGTTCGACAAGCTGGCAGTGAAGCACTAACATCGAGTTAAAAAAAAAAAAACTTTCTACATGGCAGCAGTTATTTGTTGCTTCTGAACCTATCCCGCGTACATTCCAGGTCAAGGAGACAATTACAGAAAAAAAATCCAGCCACCCTTTTTTCATGGATTTTGAGAGAACTAATTTTAGGAACACCGGACACCAATGCAGCTTTGTCACTACGGAATATTAGGGGGCCTATTTGCAAGTCTCTTGCGCCGTCGATGCGTGACTTTTAATATGGGAAAAAGTGATGCATCTGTGGTGCAAGGGGCTTGTAAATAAGCCCCGAGGAGTTTTCCAATCCAAATTAAACGTAGCACTTGCGGCAAACTTTAGAGTGTATTTTTAATCATTTGATGTAGATGCTCCGGCCATATGGGCATTCCCATAATTCAAATATACCCACTTTGCGTCCCTTGCTGTAGACTCTCAATAATTTTCTGACGAAATACCTTAAATTCCTAATGCTTTGAAATGCTTTTGCACACCCTGAACCCTTATGTTTTAATCCTTTTGCTAACCATGATTTAAAAATTTGCAAATTTGAAAGTCTTGTACTTTATTGCACTATTATTGAACTATGGTCAGTCCTTGCAACATGAAGCCAGTTTTGACTGCATTGAAACTTAGCCCATGGTTATATATATATATATATATAATATATATATATATATATATATATATATCTATATCTCTATATACATATATATATATATATATATATATATATATATATATATATATATATATATATATATATATAGAGATATAGATATATATATATATATATATATTAAATTAAGAACGGCGTTCCTCAGCGAGCACTCAGGCACAAAACCACACCGCAGGCATCAGTCCAAATAAGCAGGGTTTATTCACGCCATAAGCCCTACGTGACGCGTTTCGTGCTTCACAAAGCGCTTGATCACACAATGTATTCAATGACATGACAATTGTGATGCCTCAACGTACAACCATATGAAGTATTTCTTACGGGGCATTGGTGAAATAGTACGATCATTTGACACAGTGAACATTGATGTTTACATACTAGGCAAAGATGGCGCCGGGATCGAAGGCGGCTTAGTCCTATGTTAATTGTCATTGTGAACTTAACGAATGTTTAAAAACTGGGAACTTTATTGAATACATTGTGTGATCAAGCGCTTTGTGAAGCGCGAAACGCGTCATGTAGGGCTTATGGCGTGAATAAACCCTGCTTATTTGGACTGATGCCTGCAGTGTGGTTTTGTGCCTGAGTGCTCGCTGAGGAACGCCGTTCTTAATTTAATATTGACTACCGGCTGCTCCGCCGGCTGAGAACCACCCCTATTGAAGGCGAGGGATTTCAGGAAGGAGCGCTGTTAATGGTGATATATATATATATATATACATATATATATATATATATATATTCACTGAAAAAAAAGATAGGTTTCAGGCGTTATATAGTTAGGAATTAGCTTTTAAAAAACATTTGAATTTCACTCAAAAAACTATAAGTTTTAGGGGTGTTATAGTTAGCTGGACATTTCACTCATACAAAACCATTGAAATTGCTCCTATATAGTTAGTTGTACTAACTATATTTCGCGCACCCGCAATCCACTGCTGATGATGTCACATATTAGATCATTCATGACATGGTCAGTGACATCACTGATGACATCTCAAATGACATCACTGATGACATCATCCAGTGAATGTGGTTTGCTTCGTTATTTAAATATGCATTATATATATAGCAATTTGGATTGAAGAATGAGTGGATATATATAAATAAATATTTGGATGGAGGATTTAGTAGCAGTGTAATTGACTGTTTACTTGACCAATTTATAATGTCTCACTAAATATAGTGGATAGTGACTAAACTGTGTGAATATCTGTATCACTTTGTCAGTTGTTGTGTAAACTGATTCTACAGTTGGTTACTAGCTATGTGAAAGTCTATATTAGTTGTTGATTAGTTAACTGAGTATTGTATGGGAGTGTGAAAGTGTGAGTGGTTCGGTGGGGTGTGTTTGACTGTCCAAAGATGTGTGAATAGTTGATTCAGTAGATATATGAAGTTAAAACTACATAGAATAGAAGCCATTTATAAAGCGCCTGGTTACTCAGGAACAGAGTGTCCCCGCGCTGAAAACCGCAAAGAAGCTAAGAGGAAAGAACGCAGGAAAAACGGACACATGTTCTAACAGTTTGGGTGAGTGAATCTCTTTATGGGTGTGGTGATGAGCAAATATATTTCTCGTTGGTACACTTCCAACAGACTAGAAAAATAAAAGGCAGTATATGTACATTTGTTGTACATAAATAAGTATACATAAGACTCAATGATTGTGTGAGTGACTGTATGGATAACTGTATACTTGTAATAATGATTTTATAATTCACTAAGTATGACTTACTATCTAAATATTTAGAAGGGGGCGTGGCCAAGATGGCGAGCTGAGAGGACGCTTTCCTCGTAAGCTCCCGAGACCCCGGAGCCCTTGTGCCGCCAGTCGCTGCTGATCTCCCCCGGATCAAGTGGGGGACGGTGCCCAGCACCGGTGAGCGAGCGCCAGTGCGGTCTGAGGATTCCCGGTGCCCTTCAGGCTGTAGCGGCGCCGGGTCGGAGGATTCCCGGAGGGAGGCCTACTACCAAGCCGGTGAACGCCTGCAGGCCGCCCCACGGAGCACGCCGGCGGAGCAGCGAGAAGCCCTGGTGGGGCTGAGGAGACAGGCGGGAGGGAAGCCCTCCCTACCGGACCGCTGCCGGGGCGGAGTGAAAGCATCTCGCGACGGCCTGCGGAGTACTATCCGGGGCCTCGCGCAGCGGCCCCTGGGAGACCCAACTACGCAACTCCGGGGATCCGGAAGACTGTGGGGCCTACCCCTGGCGCCTGCTTCTGGGGCCCTCCACTGTGCCCCACGAGGTCAGGAAGGTCGGCGCAGGGACCGGAGAGCGCTCCCAGACGCCCGGAGCGATCCGAGAGGGGTACGGAGACCCCGCCCCGACACACCTTTCAAGCAGGCCCCGGTGGACCTACGGGGAAGCGCCGATGCTTGGATCAAGGACCCTGCCTGCATTGGAACCCTCCCTCCTGCGCCACACAGGTCGCCTGAGCTGAACTGAGACCCCCCGGAGAGGCCTTTCTGGGTGATACGCTGTCTGCCTGGGCAGAGCATTGAGCGGTGCGAGGGCTACAGTGAATAGCGCAGGCCGCGGAGAGGATTGGCTTGCACCATTTCAACAGCGACACGGCGGGGGGCTACCTAGACCCTGCTACGCGGCCTGTACAGCTGCATCTACCCTAGAGGCGCAGCAGAAGAGCCGGGTGACGCGCCACTGGGGAGTGGACGCGACTGAGTGGGCCAGCTACCATTGACCTTGGACGCTCTCCTCTGCACGGAGTGGCGGGGGTGGTGCCTGGCTGTTGGTAGTGAGCGACTGCGCCCACCCTGGGGAGGAGTCGTGATAGGCTGGGGACCCTGCAGTTGAGACCGGATAAGCATCGGGAGAGCAGCCACATACCTCGTGGCCCCACGAGGCTCGGAACCTTCTCTGTGCCCTCTACGTTGCGGTACACTCCAGCTCCTACGATGTCTGGCAACCGAGGGGGGAAGAAAGGTGAGCGCACCTTGCCCGATATGCTGAGCAGAGCAACCCCAAGGCAAGACAGGAACCAACCCGCCCCGAGCCCCCCATCTAGCTCTCGAGGGGCGGAAGGAGGGGAACCTCCGGTGACCCGGTCATTTCTGGAATCGTTATTCAGCACGCTCAGGGAGGACTTCCAAGCGCTGAAACAGGAGGTGGCGGGAGAGGTGCGTGAGGTGCGTAGGGAGGTCGACTCCCTTGGTGAACGCGTAGCCGCTGTAGAGGAGACTGGCCACACCCGTGATGAGGAGATAACGCACCTGCAGCAGGAAGTTCTGCGGCTCAGGGACCAACAGATTGACCTCCAGGCCCACGCAGAGGATCTCGAGAACAGGTCCAGGCGCAACAACATCAGAGTCCGAGGCGTTCCGTCTGGAGAAGAAGGGGAAGACGTGACTGCCTACCTGGGAGATATGTTTCGCGACATCTTGGGGGAACCAGGAGACTTTCCGGTGAGGATTGATAGGGCTCACAGAGTAGGCCCGCCGCGACGGGCCTCGGCGCCGGCCCCGGACATCTTGGCCTTCCTGCCGGACTTCACCTTGAAGGAACGGATCATACGCGAAGCAAGACGTCGGCAACCGCTGAATTTCCGGAGTCATCAGGTAGCGCTATTTCAGGACTTATCCACGATCACCCTTCAAAAGCGCAAATCCTTCAAGATCGCCACGGACTTCTTGAGAGAACACGGCAAACAATATTCTTGGGGTCATCCTTTCCGGCTAATCTTCTGCTGGAACGGCGCCTTGCATCAACTCCGGTCCCTTCAGGACACTTGCGAGGTGCTGGGGATCACGGCGACGGACACCGACACACCCACGACTTCTCGCCGACGCACCACCAGAGATGGCTGGCAGACTGCCCGACGGCGCCGGCCCGCTAACTTGACATCGAGACCGGACTCACCCACGGTCAGAGCTGAAATGGACAGCGCGATAATGGTGGTATCCAGAGACACGTCGTCTGGTGATGTGGCCCTGACGGCCTGAGCACACTCCGGGGGGAGATCCTGATGGCTTCTTCTTCACAGCAGGTGCGAGGGTTCCGGGGGGAGGGGGCGGCGGGGGGGTGCAGGAGGTGGCTGGACGTCCACACGAATACCTGACCACAGACTTGTCCGACAAGGACCGGACTGGGACTATGATACTAGTTCGAGGAGAGTTGGGGTGGGGGGGTGTTGGGGAGTGGAGGGGGGCACCGGGGGAGGGCAGTTGGGGTCGAGGAGGAAGAACCCGGGGGCTCGAAGTAGTGGCCGGGAGTTGGGTTGGTTGAGGGATGTTGGGGGGGGACTTGGGGAATTGTGCTGGCTTATGATGTTTTGTTGCTACTTTTACGCTGACTTCACACCACATGTACTGAGCTGCGATTGTGGTGCTCTTGGGCTCCGTCATCTGCTAGGCCTTACGCTTTTGGTGCGCACGGCGATCCCTACCGCCGTAGCCTCTTTTGAACGCTTTTCTTGGGACGACTACTCATGGCCCTTAAGATAGTCACCCTCAATGTGAAGGGGCTGAACAACCCGGTTAAACGTAGAGCGATATTATCCCTACTTGAGAACACCCAGGCAGACATCTGCTTTTTACAGGAGACTCACCTCCTATCCCGTGACTGCCTTAGAATGAGATCACGAAATTCCCAGTACAGCTCTTTTCCTCGGGGCCTAACAAGACAGCGGGGGTTGCCATCTTGATATCTAGGTCGTTTAGGGGAGAGGTCCTACACAAAGTTGCGGAGCAGAAGGGAAGGCTCCTTGCTTACAGGCTCAAGCTCGGGGGTTTCCTATTTACTGTGGGTTCCATCTATAGCCCGAATGACCACCAAGACCTGTTCTTACAATCAGCCCTCGAGAGCATAGCGACTACACCGGACAGACACATGATCATTGGGGGGGACCTGAACATGGTCTTTGATTCACTCTTGGACAGGTCGGTACAGCGACGCCCACACACCGGGGAGTTCTCAGACCTATGTCGCTCCCACCTAGGCGATCTTGACCTGCATGATCTGTGGAGACGCCTACATCCGAACGCCCGGGCCTATTCCTATTACTCCCACGCGCACAGGACATACGCGAGATTGGATCATATCCTAGTTACGGGGCCGATGGCCGCACTTGCGACGGATTCCGACATAGGGGTTCTCACGCTATCGGATCATGCCCCGGTGACAGGCTCCTTTCAATTGCCGCCGGTGTCACCCACTCGGGGAGTCTGGCGCCTCAGGGACACCCTGCTGCATAAGCAAGTGGTGGTGAAGCAGATACGGGACGCGATCGCCGACTTCCGGTCCCATAACGAAAATGGGGATACCTCATGCGCGACGCAATGGGCCGCCTTGAAGGCGGTGCTCCGTGGGGAATTCATCGCCACCTCGTCTGCGGAAAATAGAGAACGACAACAAAAACGGGATGAACTTACCACCAGGGTGCGGGAGCTGGAACAGATGCATCAAAGAACAGGGGCCCCCAGAATCTGGAGGCAACTTAAGGCGGCCCGGAAAATGCTCTCCGCGCTGGACATGGACAGAGCGGAATATGCAGCGCTGCGCCTGAAACATGCGTACTACACGGGTGGAGATAGGTGCGGCCGCCTCCTGGCGAACAAGCTCCGAGTGAAACATCAGCGTCAGCGGGTTGCGGAACTGTCGACTCCCAACGGAGAGACTGCTACGGAGGACCCTCAGATTGCGGAAGAATTCCGCCGATACTACGCTGACTTATACACAGGCGAACCACCCTCAGCATTGGCTGAGACTGATTACCTTGAGTCGGTCGAGCTTCCTGCTCTCACCCCGGAACAGGCGGAACACCTGGAACGGGGCATCCGGCCAGAAGAGGTGATTGCAGCCATTTCCCGTCTTAAACCTGGGAAGGCCCCGGGGCCCGATGGGTACACCCCTCTCTTTTACAAGACATTCTGTCAAGAATTGGTCCCGCTGTTGACGTGTCTCTATAACTCCTTCACGGAGCCGGGAGCTATCCCTCCTGACTTGCTCCGGGCGACAGTGTAGGTTATTCCCAAACCTGGGAAAGACAGGTCGGAGTGCGGCTCCTATCGGCCAATCTCTTTGTTAAACGTGGACCTTACGCTCTATACAGGGATCCTGGCGAATCGGCTAGCACAATATCTGCCGGGACTTGTAGACCCGGATCAAGCTGGGTTTGTCTCCAGACGGCAAACGGTGGACAACACTAAGAGAGTGGTACACGTCCTAGAGAAGGCCTCTCGCGTCCCTGGGGAGCGCATGTTGTTATCGGTCGACGCGGAGAAAGCGTTCAACCGGGTGCGCTGGTCTTACCTTGAAAAAGTCCTTTGCAAATTAGGGGTGGGGGAGAAATTCCGCACCCTTGTCTTTAACTGTTACAAACACCCATCGGCAGTGGTGAGGGTGAATGGGTGCAGCTCAGCGCACTTTGCGATAGAAAGGGGGACCAGACAGGGATGCCCACTGTCCCCACTTCTTTTCGCCCTCTACATGGAGCCGTTTGCCCAGAGGATTCGCCGGAACCCGCAGGTGACTGGAGTCCGGATGGGAGGCTACATTCACACCATTAGCCTTTACGTGGACGACGTGATCCTCATGCTTGATAACCCGGGGGACGCTCTCCCGGCCTGCATAGCTGAAATGGAGGCCTTCGCCGCGGTGGCGGGCTTCAAGATGAACATGAGGAAGTCGTCCGCCCTGGACCTCTCGCTGACCACTGCTACAAGACTTGAGTTACAGAGACGCTTCCCCATGAGTTGGTCTAAAGATCTGATCCCGTACTTGGGCGTCTTATTGGCACCCTCCTTGGCCGACATGGCAACGCCGAATTACGCGGCACTGGGTAAAAAGATGAAGGAGGAACTGTCCCGCTGGAACAAGGGCACACTGTCAATGCTGGGGCGGATCGCTGCGGTGAAGATGACTCTTTTGCCGCAGATCCTGTATTTGTTTCGGGCCCTGCCGCTCCGGCCCCCGAAGGGCTGGATCGGACAAGCACAGGCTGACATCGCCCGCTTTGTCTGGCAGGGACGTAAGCCTAGGCTTAAAAGGACCTTGTCTACGCTAGCCCCGGAATCCGGGGGCCTCGGCATACCGGATCTCCTCAAGTACTTCCAAGCGGCGCAACTGAGGTATTTTGTGGAGTGGAGCAAATGGGCATCTGACAGACACTGGCTGTTTCAGGACCAGGCAGTAGCAGGCAGAACCTTACAAGAGATACCCTTCATGCGCAGATCTCATCGCCCTCCCAATCTCTACGCGTCTCTGGTCACGCAAGTTCCACTTGGAGTGTGGGACGCCGTGAATGCTACACGGGAATTCACCATCTTCCCGTCGCCGCTTACACCCTTGATTGGGAATCCTGACTTTCAACCCGGGATGGAACCTGGCGCGTTCTCGCTTTGGCAAGCGGCGAAGTGCTGCGCTCTGGTGCACATGTACGGTTCTGAGGGGATCGTGTCGTTCCAGGACCTCAGGCGAGAATACAATCTGCCTGAGACTGAACGTTTGCGATATCTGCAGGTTCGCCACTGGGCGCTGCAGCGGGCGGTACGGGACCTAGCCAACCGGAAACTTACGCCCTACGAGATGTGGCTGGCGACGCGCTCCTCGGATGCCAAGCTCGTCTCGGACCTTTACAAACTGTTGCAGCCCCCCCCTTTCACATTTATAATCCCGGTCGGAACCGGTGGGAGCGGGAACTAGGGAGGGAACTAAGTCATAAGGAATGGGACGACATCTCCTACCGCGCGCGTCACTCGGCATACCACACTGGGCTCACCGAGACCTTCACTAAAATAACCACATATTGGTACTACACTCCTCAACGACTGCATGAGATGAACCACAGCATCCCGGACACCTGTTGGCGCGAGTGCGGACAGACTGGCACACTGACACATATCCTGTGGGACTGCCCGTTGCTAGGTCCATACTGGGAAGAGGTCCTCAATGAGATTTACCAGTGCTTTGACATTGAACTGCCTCGTTTCCCCGCCTATGTCTTATTGGGGTTGCCTAACGGGTTGATGTATCCTCTGAGGTCCAGAAAAGGTAGGCAAATAGCGATTGCGCTGGGTGTGGCGATACAGAACATACTCATTTATTGGCGCACCACCACTACTCCCAACATTATAGGCTGGTTACACAGGTTGTGGCACGTTCTGGGTATGGAGAAACTGTCCCTAACGGTTGCGGGGAGGTAGACAGGTTGGAAAAATTGTGGCAGCCTTTTCTCACCCTGCTGCAGTCGGAATTTAAGGAAATTACTTGCCCTCGATACCTCAGGCTCATGAGACTGACGTCCCTGACTACTCCGCAGGTTTAATTGAGGTGTGGGTATCCGCGATGTGAGGCGAGGTGCCAACGCGGGGGTGTGGAAGGCGCGAAACATTGGCTCAGCACATACGGGAGGGAGGGGGGATGACACGGAGGGTAAGAGGGTGGGGTGAGGCTGGGGTGGTTCGGGGGGAGGGTAGGGTGGGGGGCAGTTGAGGGGGGGGGGTTTGGTTTTGGTGTTAGTCGTCATTGCCCTTCCACCTAGCACGTGGCTCCACAACGTGTAATGATTGTAAAGTCTAAATTTCTGATGGCACTCATGGAGCGGAGACTCTGATTTGCAACTCTTCGACGACAAGTTTCACACTGTTTGTATTTTTTCCTTGTTGATAACCTTGCAATAAAATGCTTTAAACCTAAATGAATAGGAGAAGTGGTGTTTGTATAGGTGTTTTGCTAAGTAAATATGTAAGTATGATCCATTGTTTGCATAAGTGAGTAGGATGACTTCATATATGAATAGGATGCGTGCTGTTGTTTAATGTCGATATAGGTGTATAAGTATTTTTGATAGTGTTCTATTGTTCATTGACAGCATGTATGAGTGAATCCATAGGTAAGTGATTAGATGTGTGTATACATCTATGAATCACTGAGTGGATTTGTATTGCTGTGACAATGGATTCAAATATGATACTCTGTATTTTACAAAGAGTGATGAAAAATTGTAATAGTGTATGAAAAGGTGTATGTGATTGTCACGTGGATGATGTCATCAGTGATGTCATTTGAGATGTCATCAGTGATGTCACTGACCATGTCATGAATGATCTAATATGTGACATCATCAGCAGTGGATTGCGGGTGCGCGAAATATAGTTAGTACAACTAACTATATTGGAGCAATTTCAATGGTTTTGTATGAGTGAAATGTTCAGCCAACTATAACACCCCTAAAACATATAGTTTTTTGAGTGAATTTCAAAGGTTTTTTAAAAGCTAATTCCTAACTATATAACGCCTGAAACCTATGGTTTTTTCAGTGAATTTCAAAGGTTTTTTAAATGCTAATTCCTAACTATATAAGGCCTGAAACCTATGGTTTTTTCAGTGAATTTGCAAGGTTTTTTAAATGCTAATTCCTAACAATATAAGGCCTGAAACCTATGGTTTTTTCAGTGAATTTCAAAGGTTTTCTAAATGTTGTTGTTGTAAGCTTTTATTCGACACTTTGTCATAAAGCCAACACACAATATAATACATACAAACATCGACATGATTAAAAATTTGTTACAATTAGCAAAACATTCATAATATACAAAAGTGCAATAATAGTAGGTCCCGGAACATTCCAATTTATTTATAATTTTAAACTACTTCATTTACTCATTTGCTAATAGAGTACCTACAGTCGAGCCATCATACAAGACCAATATTAAAAACGATTGAATACAATTATAAATAGTTAAAAAATGCCAGCGATAAAAACACTTTAAATCTTATATTGTCATTCCTAATCTCTTTCTAGTTAAACAGACACCAAGAAGATACCTGCTCACACCAAATGTTATCAACCTAATGGTTGAGGATCTAAGTAATCGCTCTGCCTCTTTATACGAACGTGTGCCCAGGTTTTTACAAAGAGGTATGATCCATTTCTTACGTTGCAATTCGTATGATGGGCAAAAAAAGAGGATGTGAGCCTCGTCCTCTCTTTGTTTTAAATCACACAATTTACAATTAGGATCATTATTTGCTCCTCCCCACCGACAAGAATTCGCATTGATCTGTAAAACCCCATATCTATATTGGAGGAAAACAGTTTTAGCCAAGGGTGGCTCAATTTCATCCATAAAATGTTCAAATGTAGGGTAGTCCTTAAATTGCAAAAACTTATGCGTTAATGAGCCAGTAGCGCGTTCGTAAACATTGGTATTCACATAGTTCCAATAGGCACATTTTACTTGTTCTTTGCAAATATTTAACGAAGTGATTGACATTGCTGGTGTTTTCCAGAAGTGTGAAAGGCCTATTTTTGTGAGCCAATGGGATACATGTCTCAGCCACTTGATCGAGTTAAAAGAGTCCAGCTCCCTGATTTCCAATACTCCTGCTCTATAATCAGCGAGTTCCGGGGTAGACCATAACCTTACCCAATAGAGCAATGGCCTCAACCAGCACAAATAGTCTGTCCGTTTTTAGTTAATATCGAGATAGACTGGTACTAGGGGCGTTCTTCCTGGTAGTCTTAGTAGACGTCTAAAGAACACATTTTCCTCTATATCGAATGTTTTTTTAGTATAAGGCCCCCAGATCACGGCCCCATACAGGGCGGCAGATTGTGCTTTGGCTTTAAAAACTTCAATCGCAGGGGTTATAGCTTTTGAAGTACTCCCACCATGAATTTTTAAAATGGGGAGGGAGTTTTGCTTAAGTGTTACCCTGCTTTTTTCTAATTGACTTATCCAAGACATTCTACTATCCAACCTAATACCGAGATAATCAAAAAAGTCCACGTACTCAAGTTTGGTGTTGTTTAGGGCCAAGTTCTTCCTAAAAGATTTAGGGGGATTAATGGCCATATACTTGGTTTTGGATGAGTTAATTTCTAACCCCTTTAGGTCGCAATAATTATTACATTTATTTATCAAGTTTTGCAAGCCTTTTGGTGTTTGGGATATTAAAATAGTGTCATCTGCGAATAACAATGCTGTGACTACTTCATTGCATAATTTAGGGGAATCATGATTACATTCTGCTAAGTAGGAGGGGATATCATTTACAAATAGGGAGAAAAGGTTGGGGCCAACACACACCCTTGTCTAACCCCCCTTTTTACTGGTATGGCTCGGGTGAGTTCGCCATTTCTTCCCCACCTTACTTTGGCATAATTATCAGTGTGGAGCTTTACAAGGTTGGCCAACAATTCGCCCGGGACACCCATTTTCCTCAAAGTTTCCCACAGTAGGTGACGGGGAACAAGATCAAACGCTGAGCGTAAATCCACAAATGCAACATATATACTACACTTCTTTATCTGAATATATTTCCAGCAAATACACATGAATCTATACACCTGGTCAACAGTACTTGTCTTAATCCTAAATCCTGCTTGGTATTTAGAAAGGATTTCGGATTCCTCTATCCAAATTAAAAGTCTATTTAAAATATGTCTGGCAAAAATCTTTTGTAAAATATCAATTAAACTGATTGGTCTGTAATTGCCTGGGTTGTAGCGGTCCCCCTTTTTATAAATGGTCACTATTTCTGCCCCTTTCCAGGTTTCTGGGATCGGAGTTCCCAGCAAGATGGAATTACACAGAAAGTTTATGTAGGGGCACCATACTTCAATATTGTGAGTAAATAAATCACCAGGTAACTTGTCCGGGCCTGGTGCCTTACCAGACTTAATTGCTTTTATTGCACACAAGGTTTCTTCCATGCTAAATTTCGCTGTGTTAGTGCACTGGGGAAGGGATCCAGAATAGTTATACTCAGGAGATGACCCAGCCAGATCATATAAAATTACAAAATGATCAAACCAAATTTTTTCATCCAGAAAAAGGTCCCTATTGGAACTACCCGTTTTGTTATTTTTAGCTATCAGGTTCCAAAAAGTGCATTGCTCATGCTTCCTAGCAGCATTCAAAAGAGTTTCCCAGATTAAATCATCCCATTCCCTTTTTGCATTATGCAAGAGCCTTTTATATTTTTGTCTGCATTCTCTAACCCTTGTCTGATCTTTAGATTTCACGGCAATGATTAAATTAGTTTTAGCTAGATGACACTGCTTGTTATACCATGGTGTCTCTAGTTCCAATTGCCTCCTTGTATTACATTGTTTGTTATTACAAGTTTTACTCAAGAGGGGAGTTAATGATTCCACTAAGTGGTAATGCATTTTTAGGACATCATCAGATCCCGGCCTTGAATTTTCATATAGGGGAATGATTTCTGAGAAAGTATTATAAATGCCCAAAAGCGTATCTTCTTTTGCTAGGATATGAGGCCATTTTATTGCTTTCCTATTGTTGGAGACAACGACCTCAGCCATCTCCCTCTCACATTCAGTCTCACTATCGATTATCAAGAAGGGATCCGGTAGTAACCCCAATTGTAATGGAAAGTGGTCACTCTCCGGTCTATTCACGACCTTGAAGGCCAACAGTAAGTACCAAAGGTTGGTTGAGATCAACATAAAGTCGATCAGAGATTTGGACAACCCTTTACTGAATGTGTTGTTAGCTGGCTTATCTGGGTCTAACCGCCCATTGCATGCCCTTAGGTCATAGGATACAGTCAGTTCATAGATCTGCATAGCTGCCACTGTGCATTTTACTGGCTTTGCACTATCTAAGAGAGGGATATTGTGTGCTCTATCTGAGTTTTCTAATAAGTTTTCGAGCCCCATTATGGGCTCGAATCGACAATTTAGATCCCCGCCTATGATTATTTTAGAGTCAGGCTCTAGTTTACACAAATAGGAGCTAAGTTGTCCTATGACCACTGATTCCTTATTTTTTGGGTTTGGTCTATTATAGACATTTATCAAATAAACATCGCCCAGATTTTTCGTGGCTACTTTAACCCCAAGCAAATCATTAGAAGCAAGGTACAAGGGCGATACAACAACGTCCAAGTATATACTTATCCATATTATTAAGCCCCCTGAAGGTCTCCCTCTTACTGATGCAATTGCCCCACAATAAAACGCTTTATAGCCCAGTCTATGTACAATGTTAATTGCCCATGTTTCCTGTAGGAGTATAATATCATTTTCCTCCAAGAAGGAACTCCAATTTCTATCACAGAGGTTTCTTGACAACCCTGCGATATTCCATGACATGATTTTTAAATCCCGTTTGGGCTTGCCTTGTTCTTGGTTGGCAGGATGTCTTTTGTTTATATTCAGTGTTTCCCCATTATTAGATTCCTCCATAATCGATATTCCGTGAGCCTGGTCCCAGGGATCTTTGTGTAGCACTGGTGGTATATCTTGAGCCTGTACACTGCAAGGAACAGTCAAATCCCTCACTTGGTATTCAACCAGTTTTCTTCCGGACAAATTCCCTGCCCGCGTTGATTCAACTGACTCTATTACAGAAGATAATACACCAGTACCTAGTTTTTGATGTTATACTTGATTCCCACTGGTGCACACAAGTTGTAGGGGAAGCTGATCCATTAAGTTCATAGCCTTCTATTGTTTGTCAATGACCCCACCATGACCAATTTTTGTCCATTTCCATGTTTGGTGGGTATATTCTACCAGCCGGAGTTGGGGGGTCGAAGAATGAGTATCTATTATCCATCAGACTTGACTGTTGTGGTACTCTGCTAACTTGCTTATGTTGTATTGGATAAAAGTAGCTAAGATCGCAGGTTCCAATTCCTCGATTATCTCTTCGTGGTTGTTGGCTGTACACAAGTTGTGCTACAGAGGGATCTGTAAAGTTGACCAAAATGCAGTCCCCTTCAATGTCCTTCTGCCTAGAACCCAGCCAACTAACTCTTCGGACTTGAATTACTTGGCAGTTAACAGTATAAGGTAAAGGTCTATTTTCCCTTAGCCAGTATAAGGTCTTGTTTTTTAATTCATCATAGGACTCTCTTTTGTTAGATTTCAATGGGGGAACTCCAGTAAGTACTACCACGTATGGTTGACACCCTGGTGGGAGGGGTGCGTTCGGAACCTTCTTTGGCACTTGAGTTCCTATATTACAGTCAGATGTATGGACATTGACGTTATTGCCGCAAACTAATGTGGGGACTGTAGGTCCCATCCCATCTGTGGGGTTTGTAGAAGTATTGTTTATTATTTGTTTGGATTTACGCGGTGCAGGCTTTGGAGGAGCAGCCAATTTTATTCCGCCATTGGGCGGTTGACCTTTGGAGGGCTCTGCCCGTGGTCCTCCTGGTGCAGCATTAGACCCAGTTGGGTCTACCACCTTGTCATTCCTGGGTGGGCGAGCTGGTTGTGCTGGTTTAGGAGACGTTGGGCTCCTCTCCATCCTTACAGTGTCTTGGCCAATCTTAGAATGGAGTTTAACCAAGGATTTTAGTGCAAAAAAGTTGTCCAAGGATGTCTGCTCGAATTTATCCAAGCGGTCCGTTAGTCCTTTCAGTCTATCAGTTACTGGTTGCAGTAAAGATATCATAAGGGATTGGATCCGTTCCATCAGCAAGTCTGGTAATGGTAGTTCTTCAAGATTGTTTACTTGATCCATGGCCATATTGGAACCAATAGAAACATTTGGTGGATTGTGGTAAATAAATAATTAATTACCGGTTCTATTTTTCAGGATACTCATATAAACAGATAGCTCAATAAATAAGAGTCAGGATTCGAGGTAGCTGGAGTTTACAGGCTTTAATCAGGCATAAAGGACAGGAACAGGACAGCCTGTCCGGGAATAGGATGGCAGCTGCCGGGGGCAGGATCTGGGAGCATAAGGGGGTGACTTTTAATAACAGTGCACAATATTTATAGTTAAACAAATACATTACATTCAATACAGTAGGCGTAGCAGTAGGCGTGATTAGTAGCAGTCGCGAAAGATAAGGGCAAAATGATGTAACAAGAAGGCGTGTACAGGGCGTATACATAGACATGTGATGCAAACGTAACAGAATATGTCATAAAAGGGGCGGAAACATGGAGGGGGCTACCTGAGCAGCTGGGACCTCTAACCTAGTGGTGCGCGCAAACTGGCAGTGACGTGTTACCAGGGAGAACTGGGGGCTATGACTTCTGCGCTAGAAGAGGAGACTAAAGTCTGGAGTGTCAGAGCGACATGTACCCAGGCATATCTGGTATCTGGTGTTTAGAGTACATGTTGATAGAATCCAAAAGTTATCAGGGCAAAGGCTAATAGACTCTAAGACTGGTGCATGCATAATTCTTTATGTAGTGCGTGTGCGAGGAATATTCTATGAATATTAATACAGTATTTCTCTTACATGGAGACATAAAGGCTAGACCATGACGGAAACTATTGATGCGATTCAGTAGCTTAGGAATGCAGAGAAGGAAGGGCTGAACTGATAACTAGAAACATAACATACTCTTGGCAGACTGGGAGGTAGAGCCAGGCCGGGCCCTGCACTGCGTGGCAAGAAGTAAGCTAAGGGTCAGGGATGCAGGTGGGGGCTGTATCGCTCCTCGGAGAGTGTTCAGGAGACAGGAGCTGAATCTGAGTCCGGGCCCTTTTGAGGCCTAGAAACGGGGACAATTCAATGAATTAACGTGCACACTGTAAAATGTGGCAATGTAGGTTTACATAGGCCTAATATTCGTTGCTTTCACGAAGACTGGAAAATGGCATACTAGAGATGGACACAACTGTAATTGCGTCTTTAATCGATCAGAGGGGAATACATGCATATCGATCATGCACATATAGCATAAGATGGGGAACACGTAGGCACATATAACATGGCAAAATTTACTTTTCCACATTCCCTCCTTGTGCCCTACGTTTCCATCAGGAAACATCAATATTCATGATACCATCTATCATTTCATATAGCATCATTTGTTCGTCTCGAATTGTCTTGGAACGGGACTTAGGACTAGGAATACAAGAGGTAGCACACATGCCGCAAATCGCAGAGCCACATTGTATACAGAGGCAGCAACTGAATATGATCATTACTGCTATACCTAGGAATGACAATACTTTCCATCCCCAAGCTGATATGATACTCCAGAGCCAACCGGACCATGTCCAGGTGCCTGGATTCTGGTGTAACTGATGGGCAATTTTATGAAGTCTGGTTATAGCTGAATAAACAGACGGCGCGTTATTAGGAATGAAAATGCAGCAACTAGATCCGATAACTCTACATGCTCCTCCTCTATCGGCCAATATGACGTCAAGAACGAGACGATTTTGGAGCACGACAAATCTCATAGCAGATTGCTCTTCGGTTAAGTTACCTAGAGCAGAAGTAGTCTCATTCACTACTGCTTCAAGGGTTCTGGTTAACCTACGTATTAACTTACTATTCTGGACAGGTCCTATAAAGAAGAAGAAACCTTTATTAAAGTCTTGATACTGTTCTAGAGTAGTTTCAGTTTGATCGACAATTGGGGACTCGATCTCCCTTCTAGGTCTGACGTGTACTAGATGTGTGTTTCTGTGATAATCAGATGGGGCTAGAAAAACTGGTGGCAGTAGGAAGGCAATGTAACATGTTCCATCCCAATCGAGGGGCAGACCAACATATGCGGTCTGACCACAAACAAAATAAGAATGACGTGAGGCTTTGAAAATAGATTTCCCACTGTCACTATACTCGACAATAGTAGTACAATCACTATGTCCTACATGTGCGGAACCATTCTTTCTGACACATAATTCGCCTTTGACTGGTAGTACTGAAATAGCAGGTAAATCTGGAGTAGTATCGGACTGAACATTCAGGACCATAAAATTCGAAGAATAATTACCTAAATCATATACTTCATTTTCTAGATCTAACCCTGTTCTATGGGAGAGACCTTGCTTGTCTGGAAAACATGTTCTATTCAGAAGGGACATATCATTTGAGGATGACGTTAAAGTGGACCATGCTCCACACGAACCATTATGTGAAAACGGATAAGGAAAGAGTGGTAGAACTCCCTTCGGTGTCTGGAAAGGGGGGAGTCGACCACACACCCAACAATTAGTGGCATTGCTGGTCTGGTGTGAATAGTGTAACATTCTAATGAATGTAATATTTCTCATAGCAAGACGATAGGATAGCTCGTGAGGAGGCAGATCACTAAATGTGTGCTCTACTGTAGCATTAGCAAACTTGTTTACATGTGAAATTGGAAAACATAAATGTAAAGCATAACTTGTGCAGGTAACCATAAGACTTAGAAACAATAAGAAACTTAGAAAAACGATACATCGTATAGAGTTTTGACTAACTCTCTCACTATGGGGGTCTATCTCATACATGTCAGGGACCTGTCTAACCGTTTCACCCGAGAGGGACTTAGACAATTAAACTGGCTGACTTAATTTACTAGACCGAAGTTTTAATTTATACTCCTGTTGCGGAGTTTTCTCTAACAGAGGAACTTTAAGTTCGGAATCAAGTTCAGAGTCTGTCTTTAGGCAGTCTTTAGTAATGGAACAGTCCTTTGCAAAAGATTTTTCACGAAGTCCATGGAATTTTTTGACGTGGGACAGGTGGACCCATCCCTTCCTGCCCTCCAACTTCACGGCGGTCCTTGTAGTCAATAAAACTAGGCGAGGCTCCTTCCAACGGGGTTCCAGCGGACTCGAACGATCAAAATTCCGCACCAACACGAGGCTTCCTGGAATGACTTCATGCGGTTTCACCTCGGTGTTGTCTGGAAATGCGGCGGCAACCTGTGAACGACAAGAGTGTAGGGCAGACATCAAGGAAGCTAGGTAATCTGTCAGCATATTACTGGAAACATCTGTAATACTGCGGGGTCTAGGTGTACCCCACATGTTTGGGGGGCGGCCGAATACGACCTCGTACGGGGACAGACCTGATCTGGAATGTGCAACCATCCGCATATAAAATAGGGCAACTGGCAGGGCAACTAGCCAGTCTACACCTTTCTCTTTGCATACTTTCGCAATGCGAATTTTCAGGGTCTGATTATGTCTCTCTACGAGACCGGCTGCTTCAGGATGGCGCACACAATGGAACTTCCATTGGTACCCTAACAGAAGGGAAACATGTTTCATAAGCTCAGATGAGAATGGCTGGCCGTTATCAGAATACACGACCCTAGGGAGTCCATAGCGGGGAAAGAATTCACGGACCAACTGCCTGGCAGTGGTCGCGGCTGTGTAATCTGGAACTGGATATGCTTCTGTCCACCTGGACAAAGCGCATACAACTACGAGGACATACTTGAAACCTCGACATCGCTCCATCTGAATGTAATCCATCTGGAGGACTTCAAAAGGGTGGTCAGGAGGTTGGAATCCACCTTGTTCCACCGGGACACTTTTACCTGGATTGAACTGGCAACATATCATACAGGTACGGACTTTCTGCTTGGCTGCAGCTCGTAAGTGCTTGTTGAACCAAAGGTTCTGAATACTGTCTAACATAGCTTTTTCTCCTAGATGTGCTGGACTATGTGCGGTATTAATAATGACTTGAACCATAGAGTCGGGGAGAAACCATGTGGCTTTTCCCTTCGTCAACCATCCTTGATCTGTCTGGACCCCTCCTTGTTCGGACCATTTCTTGATTTCTTCGGGAGTAGCATGTAACTGTATGTCTATGACATCTTGTGTAGGGTCCTTAACTGTCATACAAGTAGTCTGATCTGGAGTGAGTGTCTGTGTCGTGTTAACTGGAACGTCTGGAGCCTGAGCTGTAAGCTTGGCTGTTCGATCTGCTAGATCGTTACCTTGGGAAATGATGTCAGTAACTTTCGTATGTGCCTTGCACTTCATGATAGCAATAGCTGTCGGTAAATGTATTGCATCTAACAGAGCTTGAATGAGGAGACCATGCTGAATCTTGGTTCCATGAGAAGTCATGAAACCTCTCTCCTGCCAGAGCACTCCAAAGTCATGTACGACTCCGAATGCATAACGTGAATCTGTATATATGTTTACTTTCAGGTTCTTGGCACGTATGCAGGCTTGGGTCAGAGCGACTAGCTCTGCTGCTTGAGCAGACAGGGTGTCAATACGATGTGTTTCTATAACTTCAGTTTCAGTAGTCACTGCATACGCGGCTACTAGTTCTCCTGTACTTGTTCTCATACATGAACCATCCACATAAAGTGTCAGGTCGGGATTAGGTAATGCAATATCTGTCAGGTCTTGTCTTGGCTTTGTCATAGTGTTAACAACTTCCACACAGTCATGTGTGGCAGGATTCGAAGTAACTGACGGTAACAGTGTAGCAGGATTTAGAATGTTGCAGCGTCTGATTTCTATGTGTCAGTTCATAACCTGTTAAACGTGCAATTGTCAAGTGCTGAGTCTGTGTTCGGTTTAAAAGAACTTCCACGGAATGTGGAACTTGTACTGTCAGGGAGTGTCCTAACACTATGGAATCACTTTGTCTGATAGCTAGAGCTGTGGCTGCAACTGACTTGAGGCACGCAGGCAGAGCCTGGGCTACTGGATCTAATGTGCTCGAAAAATAAGCACAGGGCTTGTACTGTTCTGCTTGATCTTGTGTGAGAACAGATAATGCAGTACCATCACGTTCTGTGACAAAAAGTGTAAAAGGCTTACTGTAGTTCGGTGTTGCTAGAACAGGTGCTTGGCATAAGGCTTTCTTTAATTCATTGAAAACAAATGTATGTTCCTGGGTCCAAGGGAGGACAGTCGATACGGCTGCCTCCTGTGTCGTTAACTGTATCAGTGGCTTGGCTAGAAATGCATACTGAGGAATCCATTGTCTGCAATAAGAAGTGAGGCCAATAAAAGCTCGTACCTCCTTCTGTGTCTTGGGCTGTGGAAGACTCGCTATTAACTGGATACGGTCTGGTGTCAACTGCCTACCCCACTTGGACAGTAAGTGGCCTAAGTAGATCACTTGCTGGACACAGAATTGTAATTTGGAAGGGGACACCTTGTGCCCCTGCTCGGCCAGGAAATACAGAACTGTAAGTGACGCACGCTCGCAGTCACGTTCAGAACGGGCTGTGATCAGTAGATCATCGACATACTGGAGCAGGGCAGTGTCAGTTGGCATGTGAATATTGTCTAGTTGTCTCTTAAGTGCTTGACTGTAAATACTAGGACTTTCTGTGAAACCTTGAGGAGCTCGTGTGAATTTATAGCTCCTTCCATTTAAACAAAAACCAAAAAGGTACTGGCTGTCTGGATGAATGGGAACACTGAAAAACGCATTCTTGAGGTCGATAACAGTGAAAAATGTAGCTTCAGAATCAATGGCTGTTAATAGGGAAGAAATATCTGGGACTACTGGATACTGGGGTATGATACATTTATTAAGTTCTCGAAGGTCAATCACTAATCGATATACTGGAGGTGTATTGGGATCAGTACGTTTCAGGACTGGAATGATAGGAGAATTACATACATTGGAGTCAGTTTCTACAACCACTCCTTGAGCAATAAGCTCGTCAATAATTTTGGATAAGGCTGCTACAGCCTCAGGTGGCAATCTGTACTGTCTGATTCGTGGCAAAACTATACCTTGTTTGAGAGTCACACGATGGGGTGTGATGTACATACATCCTACATCAGTTGGACCTTGCGCCCATAAATGCTGCGGGACATTCAGTAATCTGGGATCAAAATCGCGTAATACATAGTGACCTTTAAAGTCTCTGAGGAACAATCGGACTCCTTCTGGGGAGCAGCAAATTACTGCACCTAATTCTTTCAGTGTTTTAATGCCTAACAAATTTTCTGGACATGATTTCGTAAGTAACAAATCAGTAGTTCGGGACAATGGACCAACTTCTAGGGAAACTGGTTTTGAAATTTCATTAACAATCGGTTTTCCTGAAAATCCAAGGGAAACATTTTTAGAGCCTGAGAGCGGAGCCCCTGGAACCTCGTCATGACTGATAGTAGTCCTACTTGCCCCTGTATCAATCAGAAACTTTCTGTCTTTCCCTAATACTTGACTGTGTACATAGGGACCCTCTTGATCTACAGGTATCTCGATGAGAGGCAAGCCTACCTCCCTCTCTAGGCTGTTTCATGAATACTGTTGATACTCTGGATACTCTGACTGAGCATACTGGTACATTTGCTGTGTAACATGCTGTGTTGCAGCGATAGGCTGCGGTGCTGGAACTGGCTGTTGTGCATTGTGTGGTGACTGAGAAGTCAGTGAAACTTGTTCTTGTCTAGGCGGACGTGATCTTTCTTTAGTCTTACCAGTAGCTATGTTGTGTTTCAGAACTGCACACTCGTTTATAAAATGACCTGGCTGTTTACAGTAATTGCAAGTCCCTTTAACGGGAGCTGCAGGATGACTGGCTTGATTCGGACCCCTCTTCTGACTGTCTTGTGGAACAGATTGGGCAACTAATACTTTCATTTTCGTGTCTTTCATACGTCTCTTTTCGTGTTCTTGCTCTTCCCTGATTCTATTCTGGTGATACTGGAGCATCTGGAGCATTTGTGACGGAGTATTAGCTTGCCAACTACTTTCGACTTTCAATACTCGATTTTTAACTTGTGGACTTGAATTCTCGACTAATTTAGTAACAAAAAGATGAGGGTACGACTCGCTACTTGTCTTCAGACCACTGTTAATAATAAAACATTTTTCAAATCTAGAATAAAAATCACTAGTGTCTTCATCCTGTTTCTGTTTACATGCTGAGATTGCATCCCAATCTTCCTTTTTCGTGGCTAGTAACCTTGGCAAAACCTGTATCAATAACTCGGGCAATTCTTTACATTTGTCCCCAAGACCAGTACCTGGTACTCGTATTTTATCTTCAGCTTCTAGAGCTGTCCAATCAATCTTTTTCTCTCCCACCTCCCATTCTTTTTCCTTGAGTTTTTCATATACCCCTGCGGGCAACAGGACCTTTAACATTTTAATGATATCTGGATACGTGTATTCCCCCATACGGAGCATGTCTTTTAATTCTCGATGGAACCCTGCTGGATCTTTGTCGTGACAGGGAATTAATTTCTTCATCTCTAAGAGTTCCATCTTTGTAATAGGGGTGTAAACAAATACTCGTTGCATTTCACCACCCGCTGTCCTAACTGGGTGTACTTCTCGTAACGGATGCTGTCTATCTATGTAAAATGATTTACTTTCTGGAGGTGAGACATGAACAAAATGCGGATTCAAAAACGTTCTATATTTGTGACGCTGTTCTAGAATGACACTAATTAAATCGGTACCTAAACCTCTCCATCTATATTGGAGTAACTCGTTCAGAACATCATGTAACGGACCTGGATCAGAATGTTGAACCTCATACAGTGTAATGAGGTGCTGAATCATATACATACCCACCAGTCGCTGCTCGGCTGGGGGCAGTTTCAGAAACATTTGTGCCACTATTTCGTCTGGAAAAGTGCTAGAATCGGTAGTCCATCGGACTGCTGACCGGACTAGTTCTTGTTCATGCATGGTACTAAGTTCACTATAACCGATTCGTGATTTCAGAATGTGATCGGTAGCTTGAAATACTTGTTCAAGAGAACCTTGTTCTGGTGCTGGAGGAAGAAAAACTTTCTTGTGTTCTAGACGTGAATGTCGGTCGGGAAGTCTAGTTTTACCTACATACGCTATTCTGGAGGGATTCTCGTCGTCTACCTCTTCAGTAGGAGAGTCGTCTTCTTTCTCGCTTACTTGTGCTGTTTTGCGTTTCTCGTGTAACCTTATTATTTCTTTACGAATTTTCTTGTACATACTCTCTATACTAGCTAGTGTCTTATGTCTTCCCTCGGCTATATGATCACTCCACTTTGTCAGGACTTTCATTTCGGTCGGATCTTTAGTTGGATAATCTTGTTCTCTTATCAAACAATTAATTAGAAATTTTAAAAGCATGAGCTGAATCTCGACTTTTCTTTGAATCATGGCCTCGCCAATACTTCCTGGATCTGCTCCTGTACGGATGAAACAATATATTCTGTCTAGATAACCTTTCATATTCGGTAGGGTGTCCAAATATTCGGTCACCCGTCTTACACGCAATGAATACAGGACCATATCATCATCGCCTGGGACTGGATCATAACGGCATTCGGTAAGGGCTCGCTTGATATCGGCGACTGCCTGAAGTTTGGGCGAACGCTGTAACGCTCGTGCATGTAGCTCGAGTAGCGTGATACGTCTGGGTTGAGGCGGGGTTCCAGGAGGACTTCCCCCCGTGGCCCCTAGACTAGAATCGTCAACGGGTACTGTACGTGCTGGGAGAGTGACTGATGTAGCGGGTACATGTACTGTAGGCTGGACCGGGGGTACCGTAACAGGTGCTGTAACCGGCGCCCCGGTGGCTGGAGAAACTGGAATTACATTATTTACAGGGGCTGGCGGAACAGTATTTGCATATTCTGGGACTGTGTCGTCCAAATAGGACGAGAGAAAATATCAGCTGCGGTGGGTTTGTGACGTAACTTAATCGGAACTAATGGCGGCGGAAAATTACATGGTACTTCCGGGGTTGCTTTCGGCAAACCCTCGGCAAGAAGAGGATACATACCCTTAATGAGGGCATTTCTCTGTCTGTCTGACTGTTCGGCTTTAACTCGTTCACCTATTTCGATTAATTCCCTTTCTTGGGCTCTTTCTGAGGATTCCCTACTTAATTCTGTCTTTCTGATTTCTTTTTCTGTTCTTCTATGAGATTCTTTGCGCCACAACTCGATGGCATCTTTCTGGGACTGTCTGGATTTCTTTTTCCATAATGCTTCTTCTACTCGCATGATACACTCGGCATCCCATGTACCTGACATGGGACATCTATATTTCTCTTCTAATTCCTTGGTGTACTCCACCCATAAGTCTAGATATAATATGGCACTTATGCCATGCTTATGATACATAAAATGACCCGGACTGTCCCTAGGCGGGACAGGAACTGCTTCCTCTAGCAGACCTTTTCTAGTTCTTAACTGACGTAATTTCGAGAACAAAGGCATAATTTAGGCTGGAGTCTGGACACAATACAATACACGATAAACACAATAATAACTGAAAAACGAATCACTCATACCACGACATTGAAAACACATGAAATAACATTTAGAATAACAGTTCGAACAGAATATTACCTGGTATACTGAGAACAGAAACACATGAATTTCTCGAGAACAGAACTTACTAGAATGACTAGATGTACTGCTAAAACAGTACGAAACTTACCGGTCCCATAAAGAGACACGTCAGGACCCGCATCCACCTAGGTGGACACTTCGTGTTGGATCTGTGTACCCAAACCCACGGACCAGAGACAAATTAATTGACCCTGTCTAGATACTACCCCAGCAACGGTACTCACCGGGCAGCAAGAACGGAAAGCCTCGGACTGGACTGGACTGCTACGACGACGGACGGACGAACTTCGGACTTCAGTTACAGGTGGGCCTCCGGATACCTCGGACCTTGGACTCTCTGCTTGGGCTCTGGTCGGGACTCGCCGCTTTCCTCCACCGCCTCGTCTGGATGCTGGACCGCAACCTCCGTCTCCTCCGTGGGCCTGAGGGATACTTGAAGCAGAAATATCTGCACGTGCACGGTATGGTTCCGTCACGGCTGCAGAGGATCAGGGGGCCTGCGTGGCTTCTCCGGCGCGTGGGGAAAGGGCAAGTCCCTAATCGGGCGCCATTATGTGGTAAATAAATAATTAATTACCGGTTCTATTTTTCAGGATACTCATATAAACAGATAGCTCAATAAATAAGAGTCAGGATTCGAGGTAGCTGGAGTTTACAGGCTTTAATCAGGCATAAAGGACAGGAACAGGACAGCCTGTACGGGAATAGGATGGCAGCTGCCGGGGGCAGGATCTGGGAGCATAAGGGGGTGACTTTTAATAACAGTGCACAATATTTATAGTTAAACAAATACATTACATTCAATACAGTAGGCGTAGCAGTAGGCGTGACTAGTAGCAGTCGCGAAAGATAAGGGCAAAATGATGTAACAAGAAGGCGTGTACAGGGCGTATACATAGACATGTGATGCAAACGTAACAGAATATGTCATAAAAGGGGCGGAAACATGGAGGGGGCTACCTGAGCAGCTGGGACCTCTAACCTAGTGGTGCGCGCAAACTGGCAGTGACGTGTTACCAGGGAGAACTGGGGGCTATGACTTCTGCGCTAGAAGAGGAGACTAAAGTCTGGAGTGTCAGAGCGACATGTACCCAGGCATATCTGGTATCTGGTGTTTAGAGTACATGTTGATAGAATCCAAAAGTTATCAGGGCAAAGGCTAATAGACTCTAAGACTGGTGCATGCATAATTCTTTATGTAGTGCGTGTGCGAGGAATATTCTATGAATATTAATACAGTATTTCTCTTACATGGAGACATAAAGGCTAGACCATGACGGAAACTATTGATGCGATTCAGTAGCTTAGGAATGCAGAGAAGGAAGGGCTGAACTGATAACTAGAAACATAACATACTCTTGGCAGACTGGGAGGCAGAGCCAGGCCGGGCCCTGCACTGCGTGGCAAGAAGTAAGCTAAGGGTCAGGGATGCAGGTGGGGGCTGTATCGCTCCTCGGAGAGTGTTCAGGAGACAGGAGCTGAATCTGAGTCCGGGCCCTTTTGAGGCCTAGAAACGGGGACAATTCAATGAATTAACGTGCACACTGTAAAATGTGGCAACGTAGGTTTACATAGGCCTAATATTCGTTGCTTTCACGAAGACTGGAAAATGGCATACTAGAGATGGACACAACTGTAATTGCGTCTTTAATCGATCAGAGGGGAATACATGCATATCGATCATGCACATATAGCATAAGATGGGGAACACGTAGGCACATATAACATGGCAAAAGTTACTTTTCCACAGGATCACTCTCCGGAGGTTCACTTCGTTCTCTCCCATTGGTCGCAGAGTCAGTATCTAGAGGTTTACTATGAACTCCCCCAGACATATAATTTTTGCGAATTCTTTTTAAGGCCTTTAGTCTGTAGGCTTTGCGTGGGGTAACTAGTCTTTTCCGTTTTACGGCAACCCTACTTGTTTTCAGAGATGGTGATTGTAGAGTTTGCTCTGTTGGAGTTTCATGTATCGTTATTAAGGGCATGACCGGTAGGGCAGGCACTGTAATATTAGAGGGATTTCTTTTTTCAACATTAGCTGATATTTTATTTGTAGGTGCTGGGTCAGGTGTAATTACAAAAAGGTCACTATCCGATCTCAAATCAACAACACAAGGTTGCTGATCGCTAGGAATTGAGGGAGTGGTTAATTCCGATGGAATAATGTTTAACGGAGATTTGGCCTGCGCAAGTGACCCCATTGAGGATCGCTTGTGCGCCAGATATTCATTTGATAATCTACGTTCTGCTAAGATGATTTCCTTCTCTACAACAGAAACGGCCCGAGTGATAAAATTATCCTTGGTCCCTAGCGTAGAATTTCCCCCTTTCCGTGAGCTTCTTCCAGAGCGAGTAGACATTGGTGAGTAAACAGACATGTGATCGAATACACGGGTAGCAATGGTATTTAACCCTGCACCATAATTCTCTTTTATACCTGAGATGTTCGGGGCCAGCACGGCCCGCCCTTTGCCCGGGCTTCGCCCGGCGTCCCGCTTGCGTCCCGCAAGACGGGCTCTCCTCTGTGTTAAAGGATGGGCGGTGGTGGGCGGGGCAGGCAGGGGGGCGCTGACCGGATGTCACGTGGTCAAGCAGGGACTCCTGGGATAGTGAGTCCCTGCCGCGCTACCCCTGCAGCCTCCACAGGTGTTCCACTCTCAGCAGCCAATCAGGGGCAAACAGCGTTGTTGGGCGTTAGATCCTCCCACAGGCGAAGCGGCTCCTGCGCAGCGGGAGCGGCGAGCAGATGACAGGTATCAGCAAGGGCAAAGGGGACAGGCAGGTTCCCACGTCGTGCAGTCCACAGCAAGGAAGGATCACGCAGGCAAGTGTTCAAACCTTCCTTTTGACTGGTTTGCCGGTGGGGGCGGGGCAGGCAGGGGGGCGCTGACCGGATGTCACGTGGTCAAGCAGGGACTCCTGGGATAGTGAGTCCCTGCCGCGCTACCCCTGCAGCCTCCACAGGTGTTCCACTCTCAGCAGCCAATCAGGGGCAAACAGCGTTGTTGGGCGTTAGATCCTCCCACAGGCGAGCAGATGACAGGTATCAGCAAGGGCAAAGGGGACAGGCAGGCTCCCACGTCGTGCAGTCCACAGCAAATGCTAATTCCTAACTATTTCAGGCCTGAAACCTAAGGTTTTTTCAGTGAATTCGCAAGGTTTTTTAATGCTAATTCCTAACTATATAAGGCCTGAAACCTATGGTTTTTTCAGTGAATTCGCAAGGTTTTTTAAATTCTAATTCTATTAGCAGATAACGTTTTTATATATTCAAACGTTATTTTTAATGCTAATTCCTAACTATATAAGGCCTGAAACCTATGGTTTTTTCAGTGAATTTCAAAGGTTTTTTAAATGCTAATTCTATTAGCGGATAACGTTTAAATATATTAATATCCTAGTGGGACCACCTGAGCAGCCCTGGGGGTCAGGGTGTTTCTACCCTGCCCCCTTTTTGTGTTCTACACGTTTGTTTTTCTGCTTTCTTGTGCCTCAGTCTACTAAGACCCAAGATGGATGCCAACACTTCCTGGTTAGAAGTGTTGACAGCCAATGACCATGCAGCTTTCTCGGGAAGGCATGCTGATTGGCTGCCACTGTCTGTCAACACTCCAAACCAGGAAGTGTTGGCAGCCATCTTGTGCCTTGTTAGAACCAAGGCACAAGAAAGCAGTGAAACAAAGGTGTGAAACTCGCAAAGGGGCCAGAGTAGAATCACCCTGACCCCCTAGGCCTGCTCAGGGGGTCCCACAAGGACCACCAAGGCAAAAAATATATATATATTTTTTTTAAAGTCGTGGGGTACGCGTACCCCACGACTTTTTAAAAAATGTATTTTTTATTTTTTTTGCCTTGGGGGTCCTTGTGGGACCCCCTGAGCAGGCTTAGGGGGTCAGGGTGCTTCTACCCTGCCCCCTTTTTGAGTTCTACACATTTGTTTTCTTCTTTCCTGTACCTCACTCTACCGAGGCACAAGATGGCTGCCCACAATTTCTGTTTTAGAGTGTTGACAGACAGTGGCAGCCAATCAGCATGGAGCTCGTGCACGTAGGGGTACGCGTATGTACGCGTACATACGCGTACGGTATGCGTACGTACGCGTATGGTACGCGTACGGGTAAGCTTAGGAGTAAGCTTAGGGTGAGCTGCTATAGATATATATGTGTTTTTGAAGTTAATTTTCATAAAAACCACTGGAGCAATTTTCACCAAACATAGAAAAGGCACATCTACGTACCAGTCCCTACAATTTTCCCAAGTTTGGTGTAATTCCGTTCAGCGGTTCGGGCTGTAGACTCGTCAGACCGTCCTATGGAAATTAACATGGGGGAAACACGTTTTGGGATCCCCCTTTTTTCTTATCCCCCATTTCACGAATCCCCCCGAAACTTCCAGGGAAGGAGCGCAGCGGAGCTGGCCAAAATTTGGGAAAATTACATGCAAATTCCTCAACCGGCGCCAAAGTTATTCCCAAAAGAATGTTGCGGATTTCCTATGGTAGCCAATCCTAACTATATATACCCATATATACATTCATACATACATACATATATATATATATATATATTCAATCTTGCCAAACTTGTCCGGTTTAAAGAAGGCGCTGACACCATGAATCTGAATCCAAACTCGATTTATTCGATCAGTATCTGCTTAGACGCGTTTCGGCGTTGCCGCCTTGTTCACTACATCTGCATCTACATTAGGTTTCTAAATTTATACAAAGAGAGCCATGGGTGTGTCTGTTAATTAGCATACAGGTTAAATCCAGATGTTGCCATGGTTACATTAAAGGCAAAACCTGTATTGTGACAAAAGTCTTTTCTCAGTTTTTACACATATGGCGAGCATTACATCAGAAATGTTTTTCAAACAATATAAATTCATACAATCACCCAAATATGTGTGTTAAAATAGTATTCGCAACCTTTTCGTCATGTAGCATGTTAAAAATCACAGCTAACATTTAGGTACCATTAAAAGCATTTACTAGAATTCTAGAGAGAAAAATAATACTTTAGCACACTTTGCTACGATTTCCCCGTGTTGTTACCATGGATGTTCCTAATAAAAGGACCTGTCCTAGTAGGTCATCTGGTTTGCCTGTTTCATAGTCGTACAGACTTCCCGCTCATGACAGCGTGCATGCTTGGACCCACCAGACCGTCTCGAGTCAACCCCGTCAACCATACACCTAACCATGCCGCTGTGTAGGTACTTAGCGCGTTTCGCGGCTTGTGTGATTTACATGCCCGTGGTTGCCGCTCGTAATCATGCGGCCGTATACTTAGTCGTGCTGCCCAAGTGGGCTTTAGTGACTTGTATGGTCTTACGCGGTAGCAGCAGATATTCTGACGCCTAACACTGTTTTCAACATGAATCACTGTTATAAATTTAAAGTAAGTGACATTAGACAATATAAACCATACCGCGTCAAGAGAAGGGGTTGAGGTATTGCGCGTGCGCCTATTATGAAACAACATCCAGACAGTAATTCTCTATGTAGAGTTAAATAGAGGGGAGTTCTTTGTATTTTGTTGCAAAGTGTCTAGGTGTTTGTGAGGTTGGAAAGGGGGTGAGTGAGGAGTGCCGTGTACTCAGACAACGTCATGAGTCTGAGATGTGCTCTTATTGTGCCCGTGTTAAACCCGTGAAACGTGTAGTAGATGAACTGCAGATGTTCATCGAATGGTACTCAGGGCAAAGGAATGCCATATGGATGTGTTAGAATCTACCAGTTATAAATGGACACTTAAGGCTTCGTCCGCATTCAGGCCGAATGGGATCTTGGAGTTTAAAAGTATGATGTACCTTGACTCCAAGCGGCGCAGCGCTAATGGGCGGTTACCTCCTCTTATGTTTTTCGGAATGCTGTCAATTACAAAATACTGGATATTTTTAGCATTACCGTTATGGGTCTCATGTATATGCCTGGCCACCGGGTACGTTGGATCATTATTGGCGATAGCTCGCAAATGCTGTAAGATCCGTACGTGTGCTGGATGGATGGTGGAACCTACATATTTCTTGCCGCATGCACATGATAGTACATAGACTGCAAAGTCTGTCTTGCATGTGTATGCGTCTCTCAGCATGTAAGGTTTAATCCTGAACGGGACTTGTACTTTGGTAGTGTTCACCCCATGAGTACAAGCTTTGCATTTTGAACACCTTTTGAAGCCCCTTTGGGAATCTAACCAATTTTTGGTTTTTTTGAGTGCTGGCGCATTGCACACTAGTTCTTCCCTCATGGATTTTGCCTTTCTGAAGGTTATTAAAGGACTGGTGCCCACTGATTCATATATATATATATATATATATATATATATATATATATATATATATATATATATATTTCGAGAAAACACTTACAGCGTTCAAGTATGTTATTTACCTGGTAGAGACGAAATACTACCTGCTTACCATTCGATCATTTTGTGGACTCAACTGGTAGCTCCTGCAGGAGCCGGTGGATGGGTTGGTCATAGAGATTATAAAACAGTTGACATAAGCATGACCCCTGGGGTAAGCTATGCTCCACTGCCATTCCTTCTGCATTTTCCGGCCCAGTCACAACTCTAAACCTCCTGCTGCAACGAAAAGACTCCAATCAGTCCACTATCACATCTGTCACCCCCATCAGGTTCTTGATCACGTTAATCAGGACCCATGCCAAGGAGAATGGAAATTGCTCATAAATAAGACAATAAAATTGCACACTAAAGGCTCCCAAAATTACCAAATCTATTAAAATCAATAAACGTGAACCACCAATGTCCAAGATGTAAAGCTGGTTTGGCTCCACCACTAGTGTCCCACACAATTCCTATGTCCAAGTACTTCTTGGGCGGGTGGACATGCAGGCTACTCTCTACAGGCAAGACGTTGGTGGGCCACCATGCTGTGTACATACACTTGGCTTGAGGCGGTCGGCCCACCACTGCTGTTGTCTCTTTTCATGGCCTTCTCCTTGGAGGCTGTTTCTGGCTCTCAGCCCTCATTGCCTACATAATGGTGTGCCACATCTCCAGAAGTTCATTTGTAAGGAACTCTGGGTTAGATATTTTTGCCTGCCCCAAGATGCCTTCCATCCAGTTATCCCTAATGAAGCATTTTCCAATCCAAGATGGCGACCCACATACTTCAGGTTTTCTTGGATATATAAGGAAGAAGGTTTTCCTCACTCACTGCAACACAACGCATCATGCTATCCTGTTGTAGCGAGCATTTCTGTTGTTTCCTTTGGTTACTGCTTCTTGTAAGTTTCTGCCTGTTCCTGAGTTCCCTGTCTGTTCCTGTTTTCCCGTTGTGTCGGGGCTGCATTGTGCCAGGTCTATCCTGGCAGTCCATCCACAGTCATCTGGATCCCTGTCTGCCACCTTACACGTCTTTTATCCTCTGGCTTTTGCCTCAACTCGAGGTTCCTTCTGGTGGGCACGTACCTGCTTTTGCCTAGTGTAGCGGCAACATGGCTACTGGAAGGGATTGCCCTTATCTTTGGAAGACCAAGACATTCAAAAATTGGAACTCTAGACCAATCTGCCATCTGAGATCCCTGACTAGACATCAGTATCCTGACAGCTTGTTTGTTTCTAGGTACAACAAGCTATCTTCTATTCCTAAGTTTATCACTAAGCACGTTATTATCCTAAAAGAAAACCTGCAAAAATATCAAAGGCAATACAATAGTAGAGATGGAGGCAATCATTTTGGGATTCAATTGATCCACAGAAGGGCTTTTTAACAGTATGGAAACCCATGCCCTCCTCAATGTTGCGGTGTTTTTACCGGTACTAAAAGACCAGCTTATTAGGTCTGTCATAATATGTGCTGAAGCAGCCCAATTTTTGTTTGCAATCCCTGATAGTACAAGGACCCATTAGACAAGATATTTGATAAAGTGAGTTTAATAAGGCTATGGAATGCTACAAAGTTAATGCTCATAAGAAAAACATGTGGATAGACCAAGCGCTGCTACCCTCTTTTATTTACGGGAAACAGTCCCTATTCATTGTATTATTTTGTAGTGTAGCAATTTTACAGCCCTTCCTATCACTGACAAGGCCAAAAGCTCTCCAAATTTCATAGGGTTCCTGGCCTCTTTAAGAGTGCATGGTTGATTGGGTGTTGGGTGAAGTTTGGCAACAGTTGGGAGAGGTTCAAATGTCAGCTCAAAAACAGTACTATGAAAGTATCTAAGCAGAAGCATGAGCTGTTTGAGAAATAGGGGCAGGTAGGCAGGCATATGTACTCTTTAAGATGTTGGTTGTTTTCCTGTGTTTGAGACTGTGATTGAGTCCGTAATAGGTAGGGGTGGGTAAAGAATTCCGCTCCGCCAGAGGAGTTTGAGGAGTTTTGCTCACTCCACACAGAGTGTGGAGTGTGGAGTTCTGCAAAAGTCCACAAAGCGGCTCAGAGCAGAGTGTTTCCTCTTGTGCGGCTAGCCAATGTTAAATTGGCGAGTGCGAAAAATCATACGCTAGACCAATTCCCGGTGAGGTTTCTCAACGTTAGACTTGGCATCCTTGGTGTGATTTCCCCTGACTTTTTGCCTCTACCCTCTGTATTTTTGATGCTGTGCTGGATTTCGTTTTTGCTGGTTTAGATGCTTGGGGCACTCTGCCACTGCTGATCAATGTTAAAGGGCAAGTACTCCCTGTATAAATTGTTATTATGATTGGCTATCCATGACTGGCATATTTGATTTACTAGTAAGTCCCTAGTAAAATGCACTGAGAGTGCCAGGGACTGTAAATCAAATGCTACTAGTGGCCTGCCGCCCTGGTTGTGCCACCCACATAAGTGGCCCTGCAAATGTATCTCAGACCTGCTACTGCAGTGTCTGCATGCAGTTTTGAACTGCTGTGTCGACCTAGCAAGTGCACCCACTTCAAATTGATGTGTACAACCTTTGTCATATACTTCAGGGAGCACTAATCATGCCCAAAAGGTGCAATTAAACTTTGGCTCTTTTAGAATGATACTTCATTCCTGATTTATTCCAGTTAATCTCATTTTTTGAATGTACAAAAAATTATCACCAATAATATCAACTGTATAAACTGTTGATCTTCAACAATTTCTTATATCATGTACAATGTTCATATTACTTTCTTCACATTGAATCGTATTGAATGTATAATCAAGGAAATAACAAAGTTTCCAATGCCATGCTCCCAATGCATTTTGGGAAATCCCTTCCTCAGGGGAACGCTACAAATGACAAATAATACATATATTCAAACACTATAAAACAAGAATAAACAGAATGGATTATTCCATCACCGTTGAGTTGATGTAATTGATGCATGGTGCTGCTCAACATTATGTATGTGCTTGAATGAAGCATAGTGGAGAAGTTTATCATGGCTGCTAGTCCCAAAGTGCTCAGAACTGAGCTGAATATACCTTGACTGCATTTAGCATAGTGGGAGGAGTTTTCCTTCTACCTGACTAGGGCATGTCTCCCTTGCAAAATGCTGCCTCCACGCCCTGTGGTCATACTGCACCAGGGAGGACAGAACTGATTTCGACTGGGCTCAGAGACCCTGTCACAAAGAAGAACACAGTGAAAATGGGGTAGTAGTAATGGACCTTCAACCCCAGAATTTTAGATCACTTCTGGACTCAAGAGGAACCTTTGCCAAGGAGAAGAGCTGGAGAGCTGTGAGGAGGAGTACTGGTCATTTCCTGTGTGCTGTGTGGGGTTGGCCTGCAGTTGCTGCTGTCGGTACCATACTTTGGATTTATTGCTCTCATGACATAGTAATAGCCCCAGGTGGAGATATTTGTTTTCTACAAGCTTTATTTTTGAAATAACTACATGTATACTGGATTTTGGTCATTTTGGTCTTGTTGAGTTTAGATAAAGATACTTTATATTTCTAACCTGGTGTGGTGTCCATTTGTGGTGTTATCACTGTGTTACTGTGTGTTTTGAGTACAAACACTTTACACTTTGCCTTTGGGATGAGCTTGTCTGCTCATACCAAGCTACCAAGGGGGTGAGCAGGGGTTATCTGAAGTGTGTATCCCCCGTCCCCACTTGGACACAGGTACCTACCTCTGCCAACTCGAGACCCCCATTTCTAACACGGGGCAGACACGACAGGTAGCCACCTCTCATGTTGAGAAATATATGGCTTGCATTGAGGAAGCTGCCACTCAACTAGAACATCTTCTCGAGTGGCAGAGAGAAGCACACCCTCTTGCACTGCGCATGGTGCCATTTGCGCTGATTTTACAGCGCAGGACAACCCCTTGTGGCTAAAAATCAGTGCAAGCAGTGCAACTTACCGCACTCCGCCGCTCGTGGAACTCTGCAGAGCAAACCTGAGTTTTTTCAGCACTTCACAGAGATCCTCGTATCAGAACTCTGAGAACTCTGCCGAGGCCTAGGTGGAGTGGTGGCGCCACCAGTGAGTATATTATATAGAGTACACCTAGAAGAGAAAGAGACTCAACCCCTTGAGGCACATTTAATCCACTAGGGTATAGATAATGATGTGGCTGAATTTAGATCTAACTATTTCTAAAAGTTCTGAACAAGAGAACACTTAAACCACTCAGACCAATGTGGTTCCAACCTTTGAAAAAAGGGTTGACTGGTTTCTTCACTCTGAAACTAATCTTTAGAGGATTCTTTTGCTTCTTTGATTTTGGTCAAAATGCACTGAGACAGGCCTTACCTGCATGTCAGTGGCAGGCAGAACTGAGAGTCAAGACCAATGCACGCTGTTCGCATCTGTTGGAAGTTGCATAGGCCAAAAGGCATTCAGCCTCTGCTTGTGCATTGACATGCTGCAGGATCCAGATTTGCGTCACCATCAGAGTACTTCTAAGATAAAGTTCTCCAAAAGCATTGCTCTTCCTTGGCCACATGAACACTATATTTATCCAAAGTATAAACCCTTCATTAGGTTTTTGCTTTCCCTAATTTGCATGACCATTCAAGAAGATTTTTCTTGTATTCATGTAATGATAGTCAAAGCTGCGAGCATCCATCCCCATCGCCAGTGCCGAGATAATAACAACCGCTAATCCCTTAGGTATGAGCATTTGAGGCAGGCACTCATTCACTCTGTCATACAGGTACTTGTTCTTGCACAATATATTCCACTTTTAATTTTCCTTCCTAGAATTCCTATCATTTATTTTCAGCTGTGTCCGGTTTGCACTAATATCGCTTATTGCTCCTCCATTCTTCTTAAACATGTCTTACCTTCTGTTCGTGGTGATATGAAAGCCCAGTTGCTTTGGTGACAGTGAAATCGATTCTCTAACAAACTGGAAGAATACTAAACTTTTCTTTAGGTGCTGGCATAGACCAACCAGTCTTTAAGGGCCTTCTTAGTCCAATTTGTTGCTAATAGGGTAAATTCTGGCAAAGCTTTTTATGTTTACCTACTGCAATGTTGGTATCTCATGAGTTTGACCCACAAAACTTTCACATCCTCTACATTGTCTTGGTAAATAAAAATATATGGTTACCATTCTTAACTCCACATATACCTATCTAGAATGACCTGTCGATATAATAGTTTGATTTAGTGGATGCAATATTTTCTCACTTCATATATTGCATGAAATGGTTCACAGGGTAAGTGCACACAGCGACGAGTCAATAATGAAATTTGAATAAACTCTAGCATTGATGCATAGTTATCTATGAAAGCTATAGAAGGCACGCCATTCCAAGATTGCCTATCCAGTTTGCTTCCTACTGGAACACGATAAATGATACGTATTATCCAGATCTGTCACCGCTCTTGCGCTGTGATTTCATCCCTCCATCTATTTATGTGCTGCGAGAATTGGGTCACTGATATTCTGTTAATCTCCTATTGAAAAGGAGTTCTTTGTGTTCTCTTGACCTTCTCCCAACATATATCACTTTAAGATCACTTGTGGTAGAGCTACAACTTTGTAAGAATGTACTCATCTGCTTGTTGATACCCACGATGTTACTCTTCGTTTCTAAATATTTTAAGTTCTCACTGAAGTCTTGATTCAACTTCTTGGGCAAAACTTGCACCTTCTCAGTAGTGGATTTGCCTATTTCAGGAGATATGACCTCAAAAATAAAATCAATACTTCTTTTGGGAATTCCCCAAACTTAGAGTATTTGTAACTCAATATTAAGCTAGTGTTAGCACATGAAAGAGGATTCATGGAGGCAGTGCACTGAGATCAAATTTACGCTTTCTGGCAAGAATGAAAAGAAAAGGACGGGCAATGTTAAGTAAGAAGTGAACTGGGAATGGGGGACTGGCTGTTAAGACCAGAATGAGGGAATACCAGTATATGCACTATGGCTGGTATGGGCCCTAAGTCTAGGAATCGGGGGAGCAGCACCAAAAGTAAATTTGGCGTTAAGGCTGAGATTGAAACTGGAAGTGGGCTGGGTGCTAAGACAATGCTGTAAAAAATTGCAGGAGAACTAAGGCCAAAATATGGCTAAATATCAAAGGGGAGCACTAAGGCCAACCTAGGCATCTAAGACAAGATGGAAAGGGAAGTGAGATGAGGTGAAATTGTTTTAGGCTTTCTGATTTCATTGGATGAATGAATGCCTTGTTTCAATTTTTTTTAGTCCAGGTTCACTACTGCTGAGACAGCCCACCACCCCATAGTCGGAGCTTGTGCTCAACATGGCTGGATAGATTGTGTGAGCTTCACGCTTTTCTATGGGCATTCTTTCTGTTTGATAACAAACTAAGGGCCAGATGTAGCTAAAATTAAATTTGCGAATCCTTAATAGCGAATTTTACCAATTCGCTATTAAGGACTCGCAAAATTGAATATAAGTAGGAATTGCTAAAATATTAGCGAATCCTTAATATTCCTTAAGAGTGAATCGCAAATTGAGATTCGCTAATAAGGAATATCTACCCATTCATTCCTATGGGCTAGGAGGCCCATAGGAATGAATGGGAAGATATTCACTATTTGCAATTCTCTATTAGTAAATCGCAAATAGCGGGCGCTATTTCAAGGGTGCCAGGTGTCAAAAGGACACCCTGTTGCACCCCTGAAATGTGTATGCGTGCACATGTGGCGCACATACATGTCCTAAAGGCATGAATGTGTGCCACATGGCACTTTAAAAAAAGCAAAAAAGTGTTTTTTTAAAGGAAATTGCTAATTACCACCAACTTGAAGTTGGTGGTAATTAGCGATTTCTTAAGGCTAAAGTGCACTTTCTTTTGTGCTACTTACATTGCATTTAAGGAATTGCAATTTGCGATTCCTTAAATGAAAGAGCAAAATGAGGAATCGCAATTTTGCGATTCCTTATTTTGCTAGTAGGTTTGAACTCACCTACATTACTCGCAGCCAAATAGCGATAGCGAATTTCAGCGTTAGCGCTCACTATTTGGCCACCAGCATCTGGCCCTTAAAGTGAAGCTAAGTGAACAGAAATGAACAGTTCTTACCAAGTTCTGCATCGCTAAACAAAATCACCAGCAATAAGGATTCTAAAATGTTCCTTTGTCTGATGATTTCAACTGGGGTTTTGAGACACGTTGCAGTATAATTCAGCGACCGGAAGGGGCCTTAATGCTGCGATAATTGCATTTTCCTCTCGGTGAGCACAAGGAGGCTGCTCTAACCATACAATTGTCTTATGCCCAGGGGTGGAAACGTCTGCTCCTTATTTTCTCACAATTGGAACTTCTGAACCTTATTTGCAACTCCTATTTCCCTAAACCCTAATCCCAAACACATTGGGAGTGTGTTAAATTAATAATGGACAAATGGCTACAAATCAAGCGTCCTCTCTCTGAACTCCCACGTGGCTGCTTGTCTCAAGGCCCATCTGCTTAACCAGGCATCTCATTATTTTATTTATCACTAAGAAGTTGACTAGCATCTTTTTCTGATGTGTTCTTTCCATTTCCTCTGCTTCACTCTGATTCTTCACCCCGTTTTTAGTCTCGAAATAAGAAAACAATTTGTTAGTAATTATCTACGCGGCTATACCAGGGCGCAGAGGGCCCTTTCACATATAAATTCTCTAGTTCCTTGCGGTCTGTGCGTTTGGAGAAGCCTGGTCTTCTCACTCTCTCAATGATGTGTTGAATTTTTTTTCCTTCTGCTCTTCGGGTTAATTTTGCGTTTTTAAACTGCCATTGTGTGTCCTTCATTCTGCAGCCTGTACAAGTTTGCATCCGTATATATTTTAAAATACAAATACTTAGCGGGTGGGGTAGCAGAACTCCAATTTAAATGCGTTTTAATGTGTTTTTCTTAAAACTCTTGGCCTTTAGTTTATAGCGAGGAATACCGGTGATCGCAAGAGGGTGGGATGCTTGCTTACCCGACAGGGCCTGACAGTCACTCAGAGAAGATCCCTGTCATCAGCTGACATTTCCTGGAAGTGAGTCTTGAGAAGCAGTTTCCTAGCAACGAGACCATTTAAGATTGTTTAGTTTTTTGGGTTTCCAGTACCACGCGCAGCTCCAGGCCAAATGTTTCTATAGTGATCAGTCCCTTAGAAACAGTCGAAACAAAAGCCCCTAAGTTATGCAGGGTGAATCCTCAGGATCTAAGGAGCAGTGGCTAGTACTCACAGGTTAGTGCACTAGACACGTCACCCTTACTTCCTCCACAGAATATGAGCATGCAGCATCATCATAGTGCACACCAACTCAATGGAATGCATCCTCTCACTAGACATGATATGGAAGGAATAATCACTGTACCCAATAGTAGTGAAGGACTATATCACCTCCTAAAGAACCTCCTGTAATGAGAAGAGCAAAAACAAACCACTCAGCAGGGAAACACACATCAAATACAGATCAAGGACAGCAGTAGAAAAATCTACAGAGCATGCTTCAGCGAGGACACTGAGCCGTTAAAGGAATGTCTAGGGATATACAGACTGGCAACTGGCAGTAAAATATGTCGCTAAATTCTCTGTATTACAAGATACCTGGCAAGTTCACAGCATTGTTAATGAAATCTTCCTCTGCATGAAAGAGGTTTCTGTATCCCAGAGAAACAACATCATCAAAAGCGCTCTCCAGGGAGTCATGGGAACAATAAAAAAAGATAGTTCTGTCTACACTTCTATTCCTAACAAATTAATGTGCAAGAGGAATGCAATCAAAGCAAATGTGGGTCTACAAAACCAAGGTTAGAACTTGCAGCATTCTTTGTGAAGGGAATCAGTTGAAGCACAGTAGCTTTCAACTCTACCTGCAAGGACCGTGTGACCTGCGCAATAGCGCTGCGGTCTGGATATTTAACTGCAAGACCTATATAACCCGAGTGATAGCTCTGCTGTCTTTACACTCTACCTCCAACACATGAGTGACAGCTCTAGGGTGTTTGTACTACACCTACAAGAAATATGTGACCTGAGCTATAGTTCTGCTTTTTTCACGCTCTACCTGCAAGACCTGAGTGATAGCTCTGCTGTCTTTAAATCTACCTACAAGACCTGGTGATCCGAGCATTAATTCTACTGTATTTACATTCTTCCTGCAACACCTGAGTGACCTTATCAATATCTCGGCTGCCTTTCCTCTATACCTGAAAGACTTAAGTGACCTGAGTGGTAGCTCTGCTGTCTTTGCACTGTACCTACAAGACCTGGTGATCCAAGCATTAACTCTATTGTCCTTACATTGTTCCTGCAAGACCTGTGTGACCTGACCGATATCTCAGCTGTCTTTACTCTCTACCTGAAAGACTTAAGTGACCTGAGTGGTAGCTCTGCTGTCTTTGCACTGTACTTACAAGTTTGTTGTGAACTGAGTGGGACCTCTGGTGTAGTAAGATCCTACCTGGAAATCCTGCATGACCTGAGTGATAGCTCTGCTCTGTTTGTACTTTGTCTGAAAGACCGGTGTGACATGAGTGATGGCTCTGCTGTCTCTGCACTCTACCTCCAAGACTTGTGAGACCTGAGTGACAGCTCTAGTGTGTTTGTGCTACATCTACAAGAGGTAGGTGAGCAGAGTAATAACTCTGCACTTTTCATGCTCTACCCGCAAGCCATGAGTGTCTGAGTGATAGCTCTGCTCTCTTTAAACTCGACCTACCTGACTTGGCGATCCGAGCAATAGCTCTACTGTCCTTATATTGTTCCTGCAAGACCTGTGTGACCTGACCGATAATTCAGCTGTCTTTACTCTCTACCTGCAAGACTTAGGAGACCTGAGTTTTAGACCTGAGTGGTAGCTCTGCTGTCTTTGCACTGTACCTACAAGTCTGTTGTGAACTGAGTGGTACCTCTGGTGTCGTAAGATCCTACCTGGAAAACCTGCATGACCGGAGTTATAGCTGTGCTCTGTTTACACTTTGTCTGAAAGACCGGTGTGACATGAGTGGTGGCTCTGCTGTCTTTGCACAATGCACGGAATCACCATATAAGCAACACTCTGACAACCGCTGTTCCCCTACAGTCTAGTGTGCTAGCCATTTAACGATGCGCTTCATCACCCCTCATGGGAAATGAGAGGCTATATAATTGCTCCAACGCTATAGAGTCCTATAAGTGAGTAAAAATCCTTTCTCCCCAAGGGCGATGTGTGCTGCACTGTCCAGCAGCCTCAGACACCACACTTTGCTTCCTGTAGCCCGCATTCGGAGAGACCTTCGGTCTAGAAAACGAAAGAGCACCTGTTTGACTGCTGTTGTCTTGGATCAAAGGTGCCTTGCTAGGGCAGAGTTAGTAGGGGGTAAGAATCCTTGTAGGATGGGGCAAGGCAGAGGAGTTAGAACGAAAGTTAACTTGTGAAGAACTATACAAAAGCTGTACTCTACAAGGCTTATAGATCAGCGAGGAGATAGCCCAAGATTGAACTAAAGGAGAACTACCACATTTATGCCATGTTAATGTACTAGCGGAAAAGCCAGGGACAGTGGCTGCTGCTGTACAAATGCATCTCATAAATGAGGAAATACATCAAAGGGAAATCACAGTTGGCAATTTAAGCAGGATCTAAACAGTCCTTCAAATGCCCAGATTCCATCCACTAGGCTGAGGGAAGCCAAATGTCTGAAGAAGTATTCGTTCAGCAACTCCTACTCATGTTACCGAAGGCTCCCAAAGGCAGATGGGTAGCAATTGGGTTAGTTGTAGTCAGTTAATGGCTTTAAGAAAGGTGTTGTCATGTAGTTCCTACAAATCTATATAGGATCCATGCGTTTAGACAACAAACTATGGTATCCGTGTCCAGACTGATTCCAGACACCCCCACCGGATATGTTTACCTGTATACCAGCTAGCTCACAGTGCCACTATGAACTCCTCTTACCAAGGAGCGAATAGTTTCTGGCAACTATCCAACAGGAGAACCCTGACCCCTCAGGGGTCGTGGAAACAATACAGTATTTTTCACTCAGTCACTCGTGCTCACAGAATAAATGGGCGGACGTTTTCGATAAGTGTATATTGAACCAGGGTAATTCTAGTGTAAAATATGTGTGCTGTAACAACCATAAGACAGAAACAGATGTATAATGGTATACGCACCAACAGAGTAAATAGATGGTAGAATTCTACCATAGAGCTAGACAAATGGATACATGCTTGCATATAAATACATGACAGTAATAATGCGTAAACCTATGATGCTAACCCTAATTAGATGTACCTAAATGTACCTAGCATGTATATAGGTGCCAAGAATCCCCTCAGGGTAGAGCCAACCCCATTACCTGATGTGGGAGAGCGAAGGACCCCTTCTTGGTCTCGAGATGGACACCCCGCAAGGAGTGTCAGACCACTGCATACTGGAGTGTCTGCGTGCAGGAACCTCTGCGTCTCGCATCAGTGTGTCAGCATGGAAGTCCTTCTCCTCTGCCTGCCCCAGCAAAGATATGGAGCTTATATACCCAAAAGGTACACTCAGGGGTTCTACCTTGCTGTGTTATGCCAGCCAAGGATGACAATAGTGATTACCTGATACACAGATATTATGCAGAAGATGGTAATCCTGCTGTGATTCTGGGAATCCTCATGCATAATTAATAAATGGGGCTACTTTTTGGGGAAAACCACACAACATTTATGCAGCACCTAACTAGGTAAAAGGTCAGCATCAAAAACCATTATGTAGTGCAATGGCAGTGTAAATGTAGGTGAAAGGTTAGGAGACTACCTTGGCCTATATTGGGGTGCATTGCAAATCATAACAGTGCAGGGCTACTGTTCATGTCACCTACGCAGATTCTTGCCCTTAGCCATATTTGTACTTATTTGACGGATTCTTGGTAAGGTACATGTTGGCCTTTTGATTACTTGGTCCAGTAGTAAAATGTATAATGATGGGCCTGCCCTTGCAGAATGTGAAAAGGGGCCCCTGAGTCTCCCACATGCCACAAATATTCAATGGCCCTGGGTGGAATGGGGCCCCTCTGAAGGGTTTGGGGACCCCTGAAGGGTTGAACCCCCCCGCCCCCACCCCTGAACCACAGGGGTGGCAGGTGTCTGTGTTACGCCCTGGACTTTTCCTCCTCAGATTACCCTCTTTTTTTTAGTACATGCATACTGCGCCCAGCTGCCCAGCTGAGTAGGCTGGGGCTGTGCAGCTACCTATATGTTTTAGTCCTAACTACAATTATATTCTGTGGGCCTATCCCTCACAACTGCTCCTGCATTACACTGCTAGGCACTATGCCCCAAGATAAGAAAAGAACACCTAATTGGTCACTTACACACAGCACCAAAATGCTTTCCAAATAGGATGACAACAAATGTATCACTCAGCATATCACCACTCCACCTTGGCGTAGCCTAGTAACTATCTGAACAAGCGCTATGACACTCCACATAATGGTATAAAGCTCTATATAAATGTCGTAATGCAATAGTAATTTCAAAATATAGCATTAAAAAGATTTTTCCATTACTGGTAAAGGTTTGGTTGCCACAAAATGAGCCAAATTAATTGTCAACATTTGGACATCCCTTAACCTTTTAAGTTACTTACTAAATGATTATATGTGTAAAAACAAACTTATGCTCCATAAACACTAAAAAAAATAGAAGCCGTGCCTTTTATTTTTTTTAATTATGAGCAGCTTTACATGCCCATCTTGAGCATTGCTCCATAACAAATGAATGTTAGTATGTACCAACAGTCCTGAATTCTACTATCATTAAAAGCACATAGTTGATTGAAGAGTTTAACAAAAACTATTTAAATTATGTTTGTAGTAGTTAGAAAATGTCCCAGTTGCAGTTTTTATTTCCAAATGCACGCGTTGTGGGTTGTGTTTCTACTGATAAAATCCTTCAGGTCTGGGAGTAACGTAACCAATCATTCCAAAGGGCTTTGTGATTACCTATATGTGAGATCCAGAATATATTGCTAAAGCCTGACATATAAGGCCACAATTCACAAGTAACCAAACAAACCCAGCAATATGCTTGCTATATTCTGGGCATGCACAGAGCATGGTAAAGATATACCTTGCCTGGAAGTTTAGGAAACTGCAAACACACAGACACTCTTTTTGTACCACAGTCCCAGAAATCTGATAATCTCTTCCATTCAAGCTGTCCCTGGTCCAGGACTTGCTTAGGTAAGGCAAGCCCTCAAAGCTCTCATTTTGAGTGGTTAAATGTCTCTTACGTGTCTCTATGCAATAATAGTGAACCTGATTATCTGTTTATGCAAACACCTCCATACATAAGTTCTGAGTCACAAAAATAGGGCTACACATTTGCGAATAGAAGGTCGCTTTTCATAAATGTGTAGCCACATTTTTCTTTGAATAAAGCTGGAGATACTATTGTTTTTCCGAGTGTCCTTCAAAACATTCATTGATATTTAAACACCCCCCATTTGAACTCCATAGTGAAGCTTACAAATTAATTAATGGAGCCATTATCTGAGAGTATAAAGGATGCATCATATATGATTGAAAAAGTAAAGGGTCCTCTGTTCAGAGGGACAAGCAGTCACACTGGACTTAAAGGTCCTATATATTAATTCTACTCAAAGAGCAGTATCCAAGTCAGTATCCAAGTCAGCTAGAGACTTTCTCGTAGAATTGATGAAATGAAATGAATCAGTGAAATGAAATGAAATTGGGTATTTATAAAGTGTGAGGATACTCACATAGAGTATCCCGGTGATTACCCCCAAAACCGTAACAGAAGAACTTCGCCTCACCAGCCATAGTGTTATTATTGGAACAACCATGTTTACTTGAACAAGTGTCTTTGCAATTCATAACTAGAGCTTTGGAAACAGTCATCCTGCAGAACACCTTTATTTTTGAAGATCAAGATGAAGATGAAGACCAGCTATATATTCAAAGGAAGGAGACGAGTTTGGGGGACCTTTGCACCCCTGATATAGTAAACATCTGTGTTGCTGCCTTTGAACAGAAACACTGCTACAATAAAACTGCTCCATTCTCTGTAAATGTTCATAATTGGTTCCATTATATACCCACATTTTTTTCATTTAGAAGGGACAAGCGAATCAGAAGAGAACCTCCTGTTATGACTCAATTTACAAGATTGTAATTTAAATTTGATTTCACATATCAATGGTTAGGAAGTATCCTTCCTAGATTTCAAGATATTGGAACCAATAGATCAAAACGCACTTCTCTACTTTGCCAGCTCCCATACGAAAAGCTCGAACGAAAGCTTTCCTTTTGGCTAGTTTTGACATTTGCAGTGGAACTACAGCAATGTAAATGAATATCTTACACATGCAGAAATTTCAAAGGAGGAGTTCATTGCATGAAACTACCCAAAGAGATTGATACACCATTGCCTTAAAAGAGACATTATCCACAGCCAGGAGGTTGTTTTTGAAGACAGGTGAAACCACAAGGCTAGTGAGAGAATAGCTTGGATAGTAAATTACACAATCTTCTCAAACAAGTTGAAAAGAGTTGGTTATTCTTGAATGTACAAAAGCAGATACTTTTTGTGAAGCCATTTTTTCATTGAAAGTTAACAATATTGTAGGAGGCTCAATTGAGAGAGAAAATCAAAGCATATTTTGTGGCCTACACCAAGTACAGGGAAATTTTCTCTGTGGAAGCAGTCAGGCGTGCACAGCAGCATGAAAGACATTTTTGATCAATCTCAGAGGTCGGGACTCACTAGTGAAAGAAATTAAATTTTTTAGAAAAAAGATGCAATCTACCTGATAGAATTCCTGTGTGGTCAAGAGTCTGCGGGAGATACCAGAAGGCGGATGAGGTTTTGACTTTGAGAGCACACAACAAATGTAAAGAGGAGTGTTTAGTCATCACCTTTAGTTAAACATTTTGCCAGACAGAGATCAACAGGGATCTGTGAGGATAAGGATCTACTAGTTATTAAAAGATCTTGACTAGTTTTCTTCAACACAAGGTAGTTACAAATAATGTATATGTAATGTCTATGTTTGTGTCTATGTAATTCTGGGATATACACAAATTCTGAGTATATATGGACAGTGTAGTTCTTTGGTATTGTATGAAGTACATATTTAATTGTGAGCTTGAGTATGAGCAGATGGTTTAAGATGATGTAAGGAATTTTCCATGTAACATAAAATGAACTGAGCAGACACGTTGTGGAAATATAACACAATTTTAATTGAAATCAAAATGAACTTTCATATGCAGTGAAAAGATCCTATATTTCCCAGAATCAAATGAATAGAAAACTGATATCTGGAGAAATTGTAGCAGATAATATGACACATGAATAGATTGCTTATGATAAGGTAACTTTGTGTAGATAAGCCTGTCTTGGTATGCCTTTTCCTGACCCAAAGGTCCTGAATCAGAACCAGGACATGTGTGAATGATTGCGGTAAAAAAAAAAGACTCAGCTAATAATTGTCACATTTCATAGCCAGCCATCCAGTCATATAGGAGAAGCATGTATCTGCCTGCATTTTTAGTATGCACAAGTCATGTGAGTGAAGGAATGGGGGCCTGCTGATAAAAACTGTCCCACCACGTCATTGATTTCATCCAAAGGAGCTGCACTGACATGTATTCTGGACATGTCACCCAATGAATTACATTTCTGCCCTTAAGTTACTGATAGAAATTTAGGACAAAATATAAAAAGGTTTTTAGATTTCAAAAACCCTTGAGTTGGGGATGGTCACCCTTTTGCAAAAGCAATGGTATCTCATTTTGACCCCTTCCCTCTTGTGAATGAAAACAGTTTGTTTGGGAGAATGTAGCAGTACAAATGACTAGTGGAAGCTCTAAAGTATACTTTGAAAAAAAAGGAACTTTTTATTAAAAGTGATCACTGACATGGTAGTCTGAAGACCATAGCAGGCCACCATCCTTCTAATGGCCACTTATCAATTTGTGACCAAACTCATGCATATTAATAAAGTAGGTTTGTGACCCACTTTGATTCCTAATTTTGTCAGCTGACCTATTTGTCCATATGTTAGTATGTTAGTACACAAAATAATTTAATGGTTAAAAACTGTTGATACATAAGGCAAGGGGGGAGGGAGCACCGCGAACATATCCCAGCTGAATTACCTCTGTTGCATCTTGGTAAATGAAGTTCATTGTAGTTGCTCGTTCAGTTCAAAAATCATAAAGTTCAAGGCCAGTGCCATTATTCTTCTCTCGCGTATCCCTAGACACGTGTTTCAGGCTTCTGCCATCATCTGTAGGGAAAAAATATCGTTAGGTCGCCGGATATGCTGCCACAATCTTCTCAGGACCATCACCACTCCAAGGCATGCAGGCACTCCCTGAGCTCGTCAGCTCGTGGCTCACGGGAGCCATTTTAAAGTCAAGGGGGGAGGGAGCACCGCGAACATATCCCAGCTGAATTACCTCTGTTGCATCTTGGTAAATGAAGTTCATTGTAGTTAAGATAAATGTAGTATGGGTGGATTTCATTTCTGTCCCTTATCAACATTCTGAATTCTCCTGCATTAACACAGGAGTTCCAAAGAGGAAAATAATGTAAAAAATGCATACGTATGTATCTGGAAGTGGGCAGATTTGCATCTGTAAAAACAATGAAAGTAGTTTGGAAACAGCGATTTAATAACTTTAAAAATAGTTCAAGTGTTTTGCATATCTTATTTCTGCAAGTTAAAGAGAGAGATGCTCGGAACATTAGTATTATTTTAAATTCTCAAGGACAGAAAATGACTGGGAAGAGGCATGTCATTAAAACCATCCATTCTTATTACATAAAATTATACTATTGTACCTTGGCAAAATCACAGGATTCCATTTTTAAATATCTAAAACCAGTCATTACAAGAATAGGAGAATATATTCAAGGATTCTCTTTTAGTGTCTCCCGAGGTAGAGAGAGTGATTTCATCATTACTGATGAGTAATGCACGGAGTCTAGAAGCAATACCATCAGAATTTTATGAGATATTTTCACATATCCTTTTGCCATTTCTGGTATTTCTATTTCAATAGTTCTACAACGGACAAACAATGCCTTCCATATGCGATGAAACATTTATATCTATAGAGCAAAAAAACAAGAAGGGTCCCAAGCTATCTTCTTCATATCAACCTGTTCCTCTAGTTAAATGTGACTCCTAGACTTACTCTAAAGTTCTAGCGAATTGCTTGATCCCACGGATCAGCATATAGGTTGATCCCCTGCAACATCGGCTTGTTCCATCCAGGGACACTCCCATTACAACTCATCAACAGCTGTGTTTGATGATGATGATGATGTAACAGAGCAAGTCTCCAGGATGATCCTATTGGATTCAGAAAAAGTGCTTCATTGAATCATTTGGCCATATTTGTGTACCACTTGGAATGAATAGGCTTTAGTTCAAAATATCTTGCTAGGAACAAAATCTCTAGGCAGTCCTTTTTGCTTAAATGATATGTAAGTGTTGTATTTAGTGATACATGCACAAAGAGGGCACTTAAGAGGTGGCCCCTGAAAACCTACCAGTTACTGTATGGTGACTTACTGGTTTCACCAGCCTGTCACCAAAGATCGGTTTCTGTCCCCCAAAGGTGAGGGCATTTGCCATCAGGGTCCATAAACCAAGCCATCTCAGGCAGAGTCTGCTTTGCACCCCCTGCCCACAGGATGACCTGTGAATTAGCATTCCAGGGCCGGAGAGCTTCAAAGTGGCCCACCGCATTTGGTATGCAAATCTGGTTCATCTCACAATAATGGAAGCCAACCCCCTTTGTCCAGAGCATTTGGTGGTAAGAAAAGCTAGTCAAGCAAGACAGGAGTGACACCCTCAGGTGAGTACCACCCATGAACTAGGCCAAAGGCATCACTGAGTATTGCAAGAGTTGAGCCCCCCTTTGGTTCAGCCTGACTAGATCCCCTAGTTCAAGCTTGCAGCCTCTTTTCCGACAGACCGATCTCCATAGACTTGACTTGGGCACCTGTAAGGCACCTCTGCACCCGGCGGACCCTGTGCTGCATGAAATTAACTGTTGGTACTGCCTTGGATCTGGTCCCATACTCACTCTAAGTCCGGAAGACTGGGCCTGTAAGCCGCTGTTAAGCGCCAAAATGCATTACATGTTTTTTCTCCAGCGGTTAACATTACCAAGAAGTGCTTCAATTATGATTTAAAGTATCAAAATCACCCAACACTGAAAAACACGCCTCTGCATCTGGACTCCCCAGTGCCTCCCGAGGTGACGTGTTTTGGTGCCGCCTTGGACCTTGTCCCTTCTCACCTTAAGACTAAGGGTGGGCGGCCAGCTACGCTCCGTGCACGGAGTGCACGGAGTGCCGTCTCCTACGCATTTTGCGTAGCAGGCGTAGCCAGGCGGCACTACGCGCGCTCCGCAGACGGTGCGTAGCCGGCCGCCACCCGCCTCCCTCCCGCCCTCCCTAAATACATAAATAAAAGTATAAAAAGCTTTTAAAAACACTTACCTTGTCTGCCGCGTCCCCGGGGCTCCCTCTCGCCGTCCCGCGATTCGCGCCGCCATTTCGGATCCTAATGCGCATGCGCGGGCGGCCGCGCATGCGCATTTCTCATGAGGAATGCGCATGCGTGGCCGCCCGCGCATGCGCATTAGGATCTGAATCGTGGCGGCGCGAATCGCGGGACGGCGAGAGGGAGCCCCGGGGACGCGGCAGACAAGGTAAGTGTTTTTAAAAGCTTTTTATACTTTTATTTATGTATTTAGGGAGGGCAGGAGGGAGTCGGGCGGCGCGGAGTGGGGCTACGCGGAGTGCGCGGGTGGGCGTAGTTGTGTGCCCACTTCGCGTAGCTCCGCGGAGCCCCACTCCGCACACTACGCCCAGGGTTACTTAAGACCCGGGGAAGGGTTCCATAAGTCATTGTAAGTGACCGTATGCAGTGTGTGTTTTCTTCCTAAGTTAACATTGCCGCAAAGTGATTAAATTACACTTTAAAGTGTCAAAAACCTGTTTTCTTCAAACCTGTTATTTTTGAACATACTTACCTGATTTTGATGATCTTGGTGCCTAAAATTATATAAATATAACTATTATTTTTATAAATTGGCTATGTGCGTGCAGCAGATGTCTAATACTCCTCTCTGATAAGCCTAAGGCTGTTTGACAACACTACCACCCTAGAAGAGCACCTTGGGATTGCTAGAGCAAGCTCCTGTTCACTAGATAGGGAATTCCTGGACTTTTTGCATGGCATATTTCTTTTTTGTATACCATATAAAGAGTCAGCTTACTACAATATAATGTTAAGCTTTACATGTCATGGTAGTGACAAACGCATTAGGTTTGCATTGCTGTGTGGCCAAAACCTCTTATAAGCTAGAATTGGGAATGGTAGCTTTTTCATGTTTCATATCTTTGGAATGGCAATGATAAATCATCTTTACTGGTAAAGTCGGAATTAACATTACTATTTTAGAAATGCCATTTTTTGAAAGTGGACATATCTCTGCTCTTACTGCACTGTGTGCCTTACAGCCTGTCTCTAATACAGGTCTAGGCTAGGTGTCAGTTCCCCTTTATGCCTTCCTTTTTTAGACAGCCACAAACACAGGAAGGGATGATTGCGATTTAGCATCCATCTGCATTCTGATGGGTCTTCCTGGTCATATGGGAGGCAGGGGCTCAACTTACACTTCAAAGGGTAGTAGGCTGTCCCTAAAAAATCCCTGATTAACCACCCCCCACCCCACTGGTAGTCTGGAGCCAGGTCTGGGTTAAAAAGGACAATGGTGCCCTTCAAAACCCCACTTTGAAGTTTCCCCCACATCTTAGGCACATTTGAGTATAACTGCTGGGTCTCTGATCCCATCAAAGGAGACACGTCTGGATCTTGGACTGAAACTCTGCCGCAAGGACTGCGGTGCTGCCCAAAGGACTCATCTGGACTACTATTCTGTGTGTTGCCCTACTGCCTGCTACTCCCTGACTCTGTGGAAGGAGAGCTGAGCACTGCCTTATCCCCAAAAGTGAACTATAAGGGTGTGTCAGCGTACTCCCTGTTCTCTCCCAAGTCTCATGGACATCAAAGAACGAATGCTTCATCTCAGCCCTGCACCACTCCATGTTTGTCTGTGCTGCTGCAAATCGGAGAAGTGAGTGTGGTGCTTGTCTCCTCCCTGCACGTCCTGAGCATGCCTGCCCTCCTTTTAGGCCTCCCGAAAGCTACTAAAATGAAGGGGGATTGGCCTAACGGCTACGGCGCTCGACCTCGGACCTGGGGATCTGGGTTCGAGTCTCGGTAACGACGCCAAAACCCCCTGTGATTCTGGGCAAATCACTTAATCTCCCCGTGCCTAAAAAAATTAAAGTGTGTCTTCATGTAACGTAACTGGTGCTATGTAAAGCGCTCTGATAACTGATTCGGTTCGGTTCTAGTTCGCGCTATATAAAACTCTGCAAAAAAAACAACTAAAATGAAGGGATGCACTAAGTCCCGAAGTGCATCTGTTCTATTTTTTTATGCAATTAAAGGATTACCGTAACGGCTGTAAGAGTGGCTCATTGATACCAAGTACTGACTTTTGTCATTACAGAAGTATAACTCGTGATATCCTGTTTGGATTTTTGTCATCTTGGTTTTATCCTGTACAGATAAAGATTCTTTATTTTTCTAATCTGGTGTGGAGTCTCGTTTTGTGGTGTATTTACTGGATTGTTGTAGGAGATATTCCACAAATACTTGACACATTTCCTTCTAAGTTAGCCCTGGCTACTCTATGCCAAGTTACCAGGGTGTGAGTACAAGATAAGTTAGCATTGTGTTGTGACTTACCCTGACTGGGATAGTGGTCCCTACTTGGACCGGGTATATACCTCTGCCAACTGGACACCAGGTTTCTAACAATTACTCCGGAGAAATTGCTAGAGTAGCACATTCCAATTCCAAAATCCTTAATGTGTCTCATATAAAAATGCATCATTATAAAGTTTTACATGACTTATATTATATCATACACCTAACAGGGTTTATACCAGGGTCTGTTGTGTGAACTTCAATGCTTATGCTGCAGTTCTCTAAAAGCAGATATGTATAATTTCTTTGCCACATTTAATGTAATGACCATTTTAGAATCAAGTTGGCAGAAACATTTGTTGTATCTGCCGGTCCTCAGTTATTCTTACTCCAAAATGGTGACTCTGGGCTATTCAACCTCTATTCCATAAGAAGATACTGATATTGTTTTTTTATGATTACAATGACCCAGCTACCCCTTGACAAAGCTTGGCTAGAGACCGGTCTAATGTCTCTTATTGATGTTCACAATTTCTGGATACTGGTATCAGGGCTAGACTGGCCGTAGCGGGCATTGAGTGTTTGTTCTGGAGGCTGGAAGGGTGGGGCCTGGTTTTTGAGCACTGGGGGACCCGTTTTCAGCAATGCTGTAATATTGGCCCCCCCAGTACCAAAAGCAGCAGCAGTTTTGTTAAGCAACAGTGCTTGACGCTTGACGCCCATCCCCTCCCACCTGGTGGGTGGAGGCCTGTCTGAAAAAACTGCAAGGGCTGCTTTGGGTTCCCAGTCCGGCACTGACTGGAATGGCGATCATTTGTATTCATCCAGAAAGAAAACAACTAAAGCAGATTTAGGAGTCTATCTCTACCTGGACACAACCAATTTTACTTATGTAAGTCTAGGTTGTGGACTCTTTCTAATATTGTCCCTTACAAATCTATGCACAAGTACTAATGAAAAGGTAAATTTACTGCACTATGGTTTAATCTATGGCTATAAATTCTTGCACTTTTGAATGAGTGGATAAAAATCGCATACGTTTCCTCATATTTTGTGCAATAAGGATATTTAGATGTAATATTATGTGGATATTTTCTTGATGCAAAACTTCTGTGGATGGCTGACTCATGCACAATTGTTACTGGGTATTTTAACATATTCAATTTCACTGCTGTGTGGTTATTTTCAGCCAATGAAATTAACAGACGATATTTATTACTGCAATCCACACTTTATATTTGGTTATGTGAATTATGGCATTGCATGTGTTGTTTTTAATCAGATGTCATATAAGCTTGTCCTACCACTTGTGTTCTGGATTATCTTTTATATTTAAAAAATCGGATTTGCATCTGTTGCCTGCAGCCCTAGATCTAAGCACACATTTTGTTCCTGTGGTAATTGGGGAAAAATACAGTTGTGCAGCCATCACCCATTTTGCATACACACACTTATGATTTGTAAATATGTCAACAATAATAACATCATTCACATAATAATTCTCAATATAACCAAGTAGCCCAATAATGGAAAAAGATTTACATTTACTTTTCTTTTGATATATCTTTTCTTTTGAATAGGAAATATAGATCGTGTTTGCAAAATAAAGTTGATATATGGGATAAAGTACCACTGCCATACATTATTAGGATATTGCAAGTCACTGATTAGTTCCATAACCAAAGAGAGGAACATGGCCGAAGGCCGAGTTCCTTTATAAGGTTATGGATCTCTGCCGTGAATTGCTATATCCTTATCATGTTTGGCACGGTGTACTTTATCACTTATAATAGTCACACCATCCCCTTTCATTCAAACCACCAAAAACCTTGGTGCAAGCTTTTTCATATTAAAGCGAGAGGAGGTTTGCAAACACGAAAAACATAGAGAATCGAGGGGCATATTACCAAGCAATAGCGATAATTATCGCTATTGCTTGGTTAGAGACAAAAATTTAACGCTGAGCTGCGGCGATTTTTACCGCAAATAAACCTTGGTATTACCAAGGTTTATCGCAAATGCGATAAAAAACGGCCGCAATGCATGAATATCGCTGAAAAGTCAGCGATATTCATGCATTACCGAGCTAATGCTCTTAGCCATGTTATCCACCTCCCATTGGATAACATTGCTAAGAACTGCTCAGGGCAGGTGTTAGCTTTTGGAGATATTCGCGCTTAGCGCGAATATCTCCAAAAGTTGGTAATAGGAGATAGCGATGTTAGCGACTGTTTCCAGTCGCTAACATCTTGGCACGCCCACTTTGCATGTCATTAGTGATAAATATCACTGACATGCAAAGTGGGGCCCAAGATGGTCGCTATCTCCTACTAGCTGTCGCTAACTGGTGTTAGCGACAGCTTGGTAATAGGGAGATCATTTTATCTCCGCTTTCTTGGCTTTTAAAGCCAAAAAAGCGGAGATAAACCCCCTTGATAATATGCCCCCTAGTTCAAAGTTAAACACATCGAAAACCTGTTATATATTTGTTGCAAAAAAATATTAAAATCAGAGCAATACAACTTTTTTTTACTGCAGTAGCTCAATGTGTAGAACATGAAGAAAGATTCTAACTTTTCCATAATTATCTAAGGGGTGCAAAAAATAAACATGTTTTTCTGCTTTTTAAGCTAGAAACATAAAGCAGAAGAAAGAAAAGTTTCATGTTAGTTGCTTTAAATAGCTGCTCTGTGACCTGACCTGCCTTTCTTTCACCTTGGCTGCTGGATCTTGCAGCAGGCACTGTGATGTCAGATCTCGACTGTAATAACTTACATTGAGTTCTGACATATTTTCTTTATAATGGGCTAATCAGCAACTGACACAAGTCGCTGATTCTTAGGCGTTTATACAGGGTTGCAAAATCCCACTTTTTGTAAAGTATTTACAAACACATTAGTGCTTCTTAAAATACCTTTTTGAGTTTGTGTTAAACTTGTCACCAATCAATATTAATTTACCGACCTCATTCTATATGCTATAAAGAGCACGGTTCAAATAAAATGTGTAGAACGCCATTATACAATCCACAATTTATACATGGGCGAGTCACGTATTTTGTCTGATGAGTTTGTAAAAGTGCATGTTCTGTTGCCAGGCATTCGGGTGAGCTTATATTGTACAGGGGCCTGAATATATCTGTAGCTATATACCATTTTGTATGCTTAAATAGGATGACTATTTTTGTAACGTCAGTTTCTAGTCATTTTACGTTTGCTTTGCTACTCTCCACCTCATGTGTTGGGATGTATGGGTGGATAACATCTCAATGGAGGTACCAATAAAAAAAGAGACAGGATGCATTTAGGACAGAGCGACTTTCTGACTGCATTAAATCTGCTTTTGCACATTTCCCTTTTCTTTATTAACTAAGGATGGATAGGTGAGAGGTAGACACATGAGACATGTTCCACGTTTAAGACAGCAAGTGCAACTCACTGAAGACAAAACTGTAAGGCAAAACTCCAGTCTTGAATCTGTATTTTAACTCCTGTTGCGAGGTTGGTTCTTTAATAGACTGCAAAGTGCGAGTACATTACTGTTGCATTTATACAGCCTATGAATAGCCAACCTGTGCTTGCTGGCACTTAGTGAAGAGAGTTATAAGTCCACTTATCACAGGCTGTGCCCTAGACTTCAGTTTACCGAAAATCAATTTTACAAGGTATAAAAGACGCCAAGAACTGCTTAAGGAAATACTGATTGTTTGCCATGAGATGCTGCCCCTGGTGCCCCTTTCTAAATGACCATCTGTGGGCACACCTGGTGCAATCTATTGCCTGACTGGTGTGAGAGTACAGTAAGTCTGAATGTGTGTTTGTCATCTTGTCTCATTTCTGTCTGTTGTCTCAGTCTCCTTCTATCCTGGAGCCCCTTTTTAGGGCTCGCCTATTATATCCCGCAGGGATTAATAGGCGAGACTATAGGGGCTAAACTAAGAGCTAAACTAAGCTCTCAAAAAGCGGATTTCCAGAAGTGCATGTGTCCCGTGCACGTGCATCAAAGCCAGCCATCTGTTGCTTCCCCAGCGTGGTGCCGCCAGCAGCTTCACTTGAAAGGGATCCGCTCCACCCCTGCTGCATCAAAGGCTTTCATTTCGCGGCTGCGTTCTTCACACTTTTCACGGCCGCCAGGCCGTGTCTCGCATTTCTCCTCCCCCTCCCACCCCTGCTGTTGCTGCCCACGGCCTCCCCATGTCGCACTTTCATTTTAAGGGCAGCTTTGCTTTTCTTTATATCGGCTTTCCTTTCCATTTATCACTGCTGCCTTAGTTTGAATGTTTCACAGCTTGTTTAAAATGTTTACATCAACAGGTCTCTCTCGCTTGTGTGCTGCTTCCTCTGTCGAGCAACCCCTCTCCCGTGCTCCGTGTTGTTCCCTCATCTCCCCCTTTTCCAAGCTCTAATTTGCTTTTCCCGTCTCTCCCAGCTGGTTTGTATATATTTGCCTCCTAGTGGCTTAGCCTTAAGCGCCTTTATTTGTGACTTCCATGCTAGCACACTCCAAGTTGCTTTGTGCCACCCCTTGCAGTCAGTAACCTTCTTTTTTCAATTTGTTTTTTCAGGGTGGGCTCAGCAACTGCAATTTGTTGCCAGGCCGCTCTACTGTGTAGAGAGTGTTTTTGTGCAACTAAAATTAAACTCGTTTTTTCCCCGATCCAATTTGCCATTTTATTTTTATTGGTAAACAAAAAAGATAAAGATAGAGCCCACTTCATTTACAGAAACAGTCGCTTGATCACATACGTTTTCCCCCCTATTTTATTGCACAGCATCGGTCAAAATGCTTGTTACATTGCAAAAATTATGGATACAGAGAATTTCTTCTTATTGGTCCTACTAACTTTAAACTTTTTGCTTGAAATTAGATTTTTTGTGCCATGACCGAGAACAGAATCATCAACTTAAATTGTTTTAAAAGCAAACGAAGGAAGCTTGTCCACTTTGCGTTTCAACTGACATGTCTCCTCTCCATGCTCCTCCATTCTTCCCTTCAAAGGCTCCGCTCCCCGCCCCCCGCCTGCACCACTCTCCTACTTCTCCTCCCACGGCCGTCCTTTCCGCCCTCTTATCGCCGCAGCACATGGCACTGCTTACATTTAGAACCGTCTAGTTTCATTTCTTTATCCCTGCCTCCTGTCTGTTCCATCTTCGCCTACTGCTTCACCCCGGCTACCTGTTTCTTCCCTTCTTCAGTGAACGGTTTCCAGCTGCAGGGAACCCTGCACTCACCCTCATGTTTGCTCCAACTCCACGCGTCCTACCTGCCCAGCTCCTGCTGTCCGCCCAGCTCCCTGATATTTGTCATTAAGCGCATCGCTTGCACTTGTTTACGGTCCAATATTTGTGTCCACCTTCTTAGAAAATCGCCCACATCCTTAATAAATGCATCCATGCAGGCCAGTACATTTTAACGGAGAGTTTGAGTTGTTTCAGCGTTTCATTGCCAGAGGACTCTCCCACCTACAACAGGCTGAGAACCAATAAGCACATAACCCTTTAAGATGTTTACAGTGTCTGTGGGCCTAAATTAAGCTATTACTAGCACAACACCAAGCTGTTATCTTTTGCTTTGTATTATCAATACATGTGTGAAGTTTCTTTGTAACGGTTTATTTTGCATAGATTTACTTTGCAGAGCTGATCTGCATTATTGGGCAACGTCTTATGCCTACACTGCAGTGAAACATTCGGATGTATTACTCAGAGTGGTTTCAAGAGGAGTGAATTATAGAGGGCGCCTGCTGGATTTTTTTTGCCATCTGTTCACTAGTTGCCGGAGGCAGCGCTTTATCTTTTGCCTTCAGACATCTGCTGCTTTCTATTTTTTATTTCAGTTGATTTTTCTTCAGTTTCTAGTAGGTGAATGTTTTTTAAGCCACCAGGGTGATTGAACTATGGAGGTTTTAAATCTATATCTGGTGGCCATATTTTATTAATATTGAAGATCTCTTTTGGTCTACATTGATGCATATCGAAGCTTAATATTGGTAAACTTGTGAGTTTTGGCCTCGGTTTTAACATTCACTTTTCTTGAAAGCAGATACGTTTTTTATTGGCTGCATTACAGATTTGTACTTGTTTTCTCGTCTTGCCTTCTGCTTCCCTGATTGCCTTCGTTTTCTTGCCTTCTGCTGCCCTGATTGTACTCTTTTTTTCTTGCCTTCGGCTCCGCCACTCCATTCATCCATCCATCCCCCCCCACTCCATCCATCCATCCCCCCACTCCATCCATCCCCCCCACTCCATCCATCCATCCATCCCACTCCATCCATCCACCATCCATCCCACTCCATCATCCATCCATCCCACTCCATCCATCCATCCATCCCACTCCATCCATCCATCCCCCCACTCCATCCATCCATCCCCCCACCCCATCCATCCATCCCCCCCACCCCATCCATCCATCCCCCACTCCATCCATCATCCCACTCCATCCATCCATCCCCCCACTCCATCCATCCATCCATCCCACTCCATCCATCCATCCATCCCCCCCACTCCATCCATCCATCCATCCCACTCCATCCATTCATCCATCCATCCAACTCCATCCATCCATCCATCCCACTCTATACATTCCCCCACTCCATACATCCATCCCCCCACTCCATCCATCCATCCCCCACTCCATCAATGTATCCCCCACCCCATCCATCCATCCCCCCACTCCATCCATCCATCCCCGCACTCCATCCATCCATCCCCGCACTCCATCCATCCCCGCACTCCATCCATCCATCCCCGCACTCCATCCATCCATCCATCCATTCCCCCGACTCCGTCCATCCCTCCCTGCCCCACACTCCATCCCTCCCCCGCCCCACACTCCATCCCTCCCCTGCCCCACACTCCATCCCTCCCCCGCCCCACACTCCATCCCTCCCCCGCCCCACACTCCATCCCTCGCCCACACTCCATCCCTCACCCACACTTCATCCCTCGCCCACACTCCATCCCTCACCCTCTTGCCCTGCCTCTGTCTCTCACCCTGCCTCCATCTCTCGCCCTCCCTCTATCTATCTTTCGCCCTCCCTCTATCTATCTATCGCCCTCACTATCAATCGCATCACCACAGCATCACTCAGGGGCACCACAACATCACTATGCGCTACCACAGCATCACTGAACGCCACAGCATCACTCGTCGCCGCCACAACAACATTCAGAGCCACCACAGACTCAATCTGTGCAACCATTCAACAACAACTGACTCAAATATGTTCTCTCAATGTTTCAAACTTTATTACAAATGTCACAAAAAAAATTAATATTTCACTTCTGTTCTCGTATTTTCTTCACAATAAAATTCACTAAACATAATCTTTCAAAAAGTTATTTGCAAAAGTTTTAGCTATTGCCATTATAAATTACAATAACTTTTATTTAAGCATTAAATATTGAAAAAAATACTACCCATTGTTATTTTTAATATTAATACATCTAAGTCATGTAAATACAACACATATTGCATTACAAATGCTATAGGTGTCACGTTTGCAAAAGTTAACACTATTGGCATTGTAAATGACAAAGTTATTAATTTCGCTATTTTCAAAACAAAAACATAAATAAAAAATGTGTCATTTACAATACTAATACCTCTAACTTTACTAATGCGTGCCCTATTGCATTGCAAATGCTTGTTGGGATTTCCTCTGTGGGTAGACCTGGTCCAATCTCCCGCATAAACAGTGTAAGAGTAGTCAGTGAGTGTGGCATGTCCTTTAGTAAGTTAACATGCCCCGGTCATGTTTCCTGTTCCAGAGTGACTCTTTTAGTCTTCACCCATTGCCTTCATTTTTTGAATATGGAATACATGTTAGGAGTGCAACCACTAAGGTTTTTTCCTCGTAGTTGCACAAACACGGCACTGGCCGATCTGAGAGAAAATGTATTCTAACGGGCTGACAGAAGGATCCATGTAGGTAATTCTTGATCTTCTATGCCATAGATGACAGCAAGGAGCATGCATTACTGATGTATGGGTTGCAACACTGTGTTGAGCTCAACCAATGAATACTAAAATGGTGTAAATAATTACTAGTACTCAATTCAAACTCTCTATTAGCTTCACAGTAAGGAGTCGACAATACTTACTTCTGATCCAATATATAATGTATTTATTATGTTGGTCATTATGTTTTCTTCCTTGCCAGGGCTGTTAATATAATACTATTCCCCTCCAATCTAAGCAAAGGTAGGGAAAGTGTTGGTCTTTGGGGGGGATTCAATTTACTATCCCCACACCAGTCAGAACACACGAAACATAGAAGAGAAAGTGTTGGACTTTGGATGGATTAGATTTACTATTCCTACTCTAATCTATGCAACAAGGGGGAGGAGCCAAGATGGCGATCGGAACGGTCGCATAACCGCCTCGCTCCGTGATTTCTTCCTCCCCGCCACCTATCCTGTATTTCATCCTGTTCGGGGTGTTCCGAATTTGGTCACCAAGGAAGAGCCTTCACTTACCATCCTTGTCCGGGGCTCTGGCGTGCAGTCATTTCGGCGTTCTGCCCTTGTTGCCTTGCTGGCCTTCCCGGCCCTGACGCCGGGGCCTCGAGTGCTGTGCTTGCCCGGAGATGTTCGGAGTACCGGCGGTCCGGAACCGGTGGAGAGACCCGATGCTGGGAGCCTGAGAGCCGCGGGCCGGAAGCCCTGGAGCGGACCCACCCCCGCGGGTGGACCACCCCGTATGTCCGATTGCCTGCCGGCCCGAAGAAGAGAAGCCGCGCTGTCCGGCACCCCTCAAGTGGGTAGCCCACTCCTGTTGCTTGTCCCGCCCGGGGTCCGGTGCTGGGCTCCCCCCGAGTGTTGTGGGGAGCACGCCCGTTCTTCTGGTGACTCTCCTTTCTCCGCCGAGCGCCATCCGCCGCGGATCGGTTGTGTGCCCTGGGGCCGCCGGTGCTCCTGGTAGACTTGGAGGTGCCCACGATGATGGCGGCGGGCGCTGTGCTTAAGATGGCGGATGGCCCCTCGGAGAGTCTTTCTCCTGGAGACAGGGAAGTTGCTGCATTTGTTCTCTCCAGCCCTCGTTTGATTCGGGCGGCCCCTACTCAGAGTGCTGTCTTGTCTGCCCTGGCTGCTCTGGGGATCGACCTGCCCTTGAAATGCCGAGACTTGGAGTCGCGGATCTCCGCCATGGCTGCTCCGCCATTTTGTGACGCGGTGTCGTCTTCCCGAATTGTAATGGTTGAAACTTCTCCGGCTGCTGTGCTGGGATCTCCAGCTGGGTGTTTGATTCTATGGGATCATGTGGACCCGGTGCCGATGCTGCAGTGTTTCCTACATCCTGATTTCTCTGCTTCGTGCTGGACAGCCCAGATATTGTGCTTGGCTACGTGGATCGTTGAGGTACTTTTGCATTCTGACTGCTGCCGAGTTCTCCTGGTTGCTTCTTGTTGGCCGGGACGGTGTTTTGCGGAGATCCCACTGGCCTTCCTGGACTGGTATGGACCCACTGTATCATTCTGCTTTTCGGCCGTGGCGGGGTCTGGAAGCTCGACTCTTCATAAAAGTGGACAGGGGTGATTGTGCCGGAGTACCTGTGGGACCCTTTTAAATGGCATCTCCAGGCCTCATTATTTTGGTTAGTTCTTGTTTTTCATCCTTGTGTGGGCTTTTTCCAATGTCCTTTTCGACCTCGATTGGTGATCCGTTGTTGCGGGTGGGGTAGTGTTCCATGTTTCGATCGCTGGCTCCTCTCCTCTCCTGTCCTTCTTTTTCCTCTCCTTCTCTCTCTTTCTTCTTTCCCTTTCTTTGTTATTATTCCCTTTCTCTTTCTTCTATATTTCGGGTGACTCTGGGCGACAGGCACGCTGTTTAGTGGGGTAGGCCGTAGCCATTACAGTGATGTAGGGTGGGGGGGGTGTTTGTTATTTTAGTTTGTTTTATTCTATGGTCCCTTTTTGCTTTTTTCAGGGGCTGGGCTATGTCCCTTTGTTTTCACTCCTTTGTTTCGTACGTGTCAGCACTTTCTCCTTTTCCGGGGCGGGAAGGCTGTACATGTGGCGTCCACGTTATTTGTTTGCTGACATTTGTCCTTTATTTTTGAACCTTTGCTGGGCGTAGGATGTCTTTGGGCTTCGCCCTCCTAGGGTTATTTGATTGCGTGGGGGGCTGTCTCCCTCCCGCCCCCCCCCCCTCGTTTTCTGTATATGTTGCGTGACGCCCGGTAGATATGGCTGCTGCCTCCTCTATAAAATGTAAAATGAAACCTTTTTTATCCTGGCGCTGACTGTTTAACGTCTTTATTTCACGTCTATCCTGTATTCATTCTATTGTACGCATTGATGTTGCCTTTTTTTGACTCTCCTGCTTTTGCGGCCGGCCCCTGTGGTTGTAGGCCTGCGCTTGTACCTCTACGTGTCTTTCAATAAAGGTTTTAAAAAAAAAAATAATAATAATCTATGCAACAATAAGGAAAGTGTTGGGTTTTGGTGAGATTAGATGTATTATTCCCAATTCCAATTTAACCCCTTCGCCGAGGGGGTAATACCCCCACGGCGCGGGGGGCGGAAAGGGGGTCCGCGGCACCGCGGTGTTAGTGACGAGCCCAGCTCCTCATGAGTCACAGTAGAGCTGTGCTCATAACGAGCTGGGCTCGTCACAGCCCCGCCCACTGATTAATTATCCCGCACAGGTGGGGAATGTATCGTGAGTGGGTGCGCCGCAGCAGTTATGACAAGCCCAGCTCGTCATGAGCACAGCTCAACTGTGGTTATTATTACTGGGATATTATTGAACATTTCAAGGTCAAGGCATCCATTTTATGGACTACTTTATCCAGGAGGCATTGTGCCACATGGGCGGGACCTTGTAATCAATTAAATACCAGTTCAACTGAAGTCCGTTGTTTTTCCATTCTTGCAGAGCCAGTGATCAAGGAGCATTCCATCTCCGAAACGCGTTTGGCAAGCGAAGGAGGAGGCAAGAGGGCTTACCGCAATTGCTGTTGCCGGTGGTGTGTGTGCAGCTAACCCCGCACTGTGTGACATCTCCATGTGGGGCAACCTGTTGTTTTTGATGTATTGCGGCCAGTCCAGCCGCGGAGATGTCCCGCCGCCGAAGTGGCGGATCTATGGTGCCCGGATTCACGAGCGCCGCCTTGGAAGGATGGGGGCCTCACTAGCGGGTTTTCATTGGACAGCATTGCGGTGTTTCTCCACTTTCTCCTACCCACTGGGGTTAAGACATTCTTTTTAATTTTCCCACTGTGGCATGTGAATTTTAATGGAACTAACGGCACCCACTGGGGATATTATTGAACATTTCAAGGTCAAGGCATCCATTTTATGGACTACTTTATCCAGGAGGCATTGCGCCCACATGGGCGGGACCTTGTAATCAATTAAATACCAGTTCAACTGAAGTCCGTTGTTTTTCCATTCTTGCAGAGCCAGTGATCAAGGAGCATTCCTGCTCCGAAACGCGTTTGGCAAGCGAAGGAGGAGGCAAGAGGGCTTACCGCAATTGCTGTTGCCGGTGGTGTGTGTGCAGCTAACCCTGTCCTGTGTGACATCTCCATGTGGGGCAACCTGTTGTTTTTGATGTATTGCGGCCAGTCCAGCCGCGGAGATGTCCCGCCGCCGAAGTGGCGGATCTATGGTGCCCGGATTCACGAGCGCCGCCTTGGAAGGATGGGGGCCTCACTAGCGGGTTTTCATTGGACAGCATTGCGGTGTTTCTCCACTTTCTCCTACCCACTGGGGTTAAGACATTCTTTTTAATTTTCCCACTGTGGCATGTGAATTTTAATGGAACTAACGGCACCCACTGGGGATATTATTGAACATTTCAAGGTCAAGGCATCCATTTTATGGACTACTTTATCCAGGAGGCATTGCGCCCACATGGGCGGGACCTTGTAATCAATTAAATACCAGTTCAACTGAAGTCCGTTGTCTTTCTATTCTTGCAGAGCCAGTGATCAAGGAGCATTCGAGCTCCGAAACGCGTTTGGCAAGCGAAGGAGGAGGCAAGAGGGCTTACCGCAATTGCTGTTGCCGGTGGTGTGTGTGCAGCTAACCCCGCCCTGTGTGACATCTCCATGTGGGGCAACCTGTTGTTTTTGATGTATTGCGGCCAGTCCAGCCGCGGAGATGTCCCGCCGCCGAAGTGGCGGATCTATGGTGCCCGGATTCACGAGCGCCGCCTTGGAAGGATGGGGGCCTCACTAGCGGGTTTTCATTGGACAGCATTGCGGTGTTTCTCCACTTTCTCCTACCCACTGGGGTTAAGACATTCTTTTTAATTTTCCCACTGTGGCATGTGAATTTTAATGGAACTAACGGCACCCACTGGGGATATTATTGAACATTTCAAGGTCAAGGCATCCATTTTATGGACTACTTTATCCAGGAGGCATTGCGCCCACATGGGCGGGACCTTGTAATCAATTAAATACCAGTTCAACTGAAGTCCGTTGTTTTTCCATTCTTGCAGAGCCAGTGATAAAGGAGCATTCCAGCTCCGAAATGCGTTTGGCAAGCGAAGGAGGAGGCAAGAGGGCTTACCGCAATTGCTGTTGCCGGTGGTGTGTGTGCAGCTAACCCCGCCCTGTGTGACATCTCCATGTGGGGCAACCTGTTGTTTTTGATGTATTGCGGCCAGTCCAGCCGCGGAGATGTCCCGCCGCCGAAGTGGCAGATCTATGGTGCCCGGATTCACGAGCGCCGCCTTGGAAGGATGGGGGCCTCACTAGCGGGTTTTCATTGGACAGCATTGCGGTGTTTCTCCACTTTCTCCTACCCACTGGGGTTAAGACATTCTTTTTAATTTTCCCACTGTGGCATGTGAATTTTAATGGAACTAACGGCACCCACTGGGGATATTATTGAACATTTCAAGGTCAAGGCATCCATTTTATGGACTACTTTATCCAGGAGGCATTGCGCCCACATGGGCGGGACCTTGTAATCAAAAAATACCAGTTCAACTGAAGTCCATTGTTTTTCCATTCTTGCAGAGCCAGTGATCAAGGAGCATTCCAGCTCCGAAACGCGTTTGGCAAGCGAAGGAGGAGGCAAGAGGGCTTACCGCAATTGCTGTTGCCGGTGGTGTGTGTGCAGCTAACCCCGCCCTGTGTGACATCTCCATGTGGGGCAACCTGTTGTTTTTATATATATATATATATATATGACCTTCTTCTTTGACAGGGTCCCTTGTGCGCATCACGGGCTAAAGCGCTAAATAAAGTCAAACCCTTTTCACCAACGGCAAAAGGACAAAGGACACAGCAGAGGCTTCACAGGTTGTTTATTTGGATGTAAATGCGGCAGACCGGTTTCAGCTCTTCGCCTTTCTCAATGCCAGTAATCCAAACAGTCACGTACCTCGAAGGTAGCCGAGGTAGCGGATTATCTGTGACCCACCATCACGAATTTGCGCCTTCGGACTGGGTGCCTGCAAGCAGTGATGGTTGACAGAAGGGGCCACAAGGTGAAAGAACAACGACCTTGCCACGATCTTCCTGCATGCACGGAGTTTTGTTAAGCTGCATTATGGGACTAGTAGTTCTTTGTATTGAAGCAGCGGCAGTTAAAACTCAGTGCAGGTGCGCCTCATTCCACTGTGAGGGAGGGGCCGTATGTTAAGACTGCTGTGGGAGGAACGTGACTGTTTGGATTACTGGCATTGAGAAAGGCGAAGAGCTGAAACCGGTCTGCCGCATTTACATCCAAATAAACAACCTGTGAAGCCTCTGCTGTGTCCTTTGTCCTTTTGCCGTTGGTGAAAAGGGTTTGACTTTATTTAGCGCTTTAGCCCGTGATGCGCACAAGGGACCCTGTCAAAGAAGAAGGTCACAGAGACATGGGAAATTTTCGAAGGTAGCCGAGGTATCGGATTATCTGTGACCCACCATCACGAATTTGCGCCTTCGGACTGGGTGCCTGCAAGCAGTGATGGTTGACAGAAGGGGCCACAAGGTGAAAGAACAACGACCTTGCCACGATCTTCCTGCATGCACGGAGTTTTGTTAAGCTGCATTATGGGACTAGTAGTTCTTTGTATTGAAGCAGCGGCAGTTAAAACTCAGTACAGGTGCGCCTCATTCCACTGTGAGGGAGGGGCCGTATGTTAAGACTGCTGTGGGATGAACGTGACTGTTTGGATTACTGGCATTGAGAAAGGCGAAGAGCTGAAACCGGTCTGCCGCATTTACATCCAAATAAACAACCTGTGATGCCTCTGCTGTGTCCTTTGTCCTTTTGCCGTTGGTGAAAAGGGTTTGACTTTATTTAGCGCTTTAGCCCGTGATGCGCACAAGGGACCCTGTCAAAGAAGAAGGTCACAGAGACATGGGAAATTTTCGAAGGTAGCCGAGGTATCGGATTATCTGTGACCCACCATCACGAATTTGCGCCTTCGGACTGGGTGCCTGCAAGCAGTGATGGTTGACAGAAGGGGCCACAAGGTGAAAGAACAACGACCTTGCCACGATCTTCCTGCATGCACAGAGTTTTGTTAAGCTGCATTATGGGACTAGTAGTTCTTTGTATTGAAGCAGCGGCAGTTAAAACTCAGTGCAGGTGCGCCTCATTCCACTGTGAGGGAGAGGCCGTATGTTAAGACTGCTGTGGGAGGAACGTGACTGTTTGGATTACTGGCATTGAGAAAGGCGAAGAGCTGAAACCGGTCTGCCGCATTTACATCCAAATAAACAACCTGTGAAGCCTCTGCTGTGTCCTTTGTCCTTTTGCCGTTGGTGAAAAGGGTTTGACTTTATTTAACGCTTTAGCCCGTGATGCACACAAGGGACCCTGTCAAAGAAGAAGGTCACAGAGACATGGGAAATTTTCGAAGGTAGCCGAGGTATCGGATTATCTGTGACCCACCATCACGAATTTGCGCCTTCGGACTGGGTGCCTGCAAGCAGTGATGGTTGACAGAAGGGGCCACAAGGTGAAAGAACAACGACCATGCCACGATCTTCCTGCATGCACGGAGTTTTGTTAAGCTGCATTATGGGACTAGTAGTTCTTTGTATTGAAGCAGCGGCAGTTAAAACTCAGTACAGGTGCGCCTCATTCCACTGTGAGGGAGGGGCCGTATGTTAAGACTGCTGTGGGATGAACGTGACTGTTTGGATTACTGGCATTGAGAAAGGCGAAGAGCTGAAACCGGTCTGCCGCATTTACATCCAAATAAACAACCTGTGAAGCCTCTGCTGTGTCCTTTGTCCTTTTGCCGTTGGTGAAAAGGGTTTGACTTTATTTAGCGCTTTAGCCCGTGATGCGCACAAGGGACCCTGTCAAAGAAGAAGGTCACAGAGACATGGGAAATTTTCGAAGGTAGCCGAGGTATCGGATTATCTGTGACCCACCATCACGAATTTGCGCCTTCGGACTGGGTGCCTGCAAGCAGTGATGGTTGACAGAAGGGGCCACAAGGTGAAAGAACAACGACCTTGCCACGATCTTCCTGCATGCACAGAGTTTTGTTAAGCTGCATTATGGGACTAGTAGTTCTTTGTATTGAAGCAGCGGCAGTTAAAACTCAGTGCAGGTGCGCCTCATTCCACTGTGAGGGAGAGGCCGTATGTTAAGACTGCTGTGGGAGGAACGTGACTGTTTGGATTACTGGCATTGAGAAAGGCGAAGAGCTGAAACCGGTCTGCCGCATTTACATCCAAATAAACAACCTGTGAAGCCTCTGCTGTGTCCTTTGTCCTTTTGCCGTTGGTGAAAAGGGTTTGACTTTATTTAACGCTTTAGCCCGTGATGCACACAAGGGACCCTGTCAAAGAAGAAGGTCACAGAGACATGGGAAATTTTCGAAGGTAGCCGAGGTATCGGATTATCTGTGACCCACCATCACGAATTTGCGCCTTCGGACTGGGTGCCTGCAAGCAGTGATGGTTGACAGAAGGGGCCACAAGGTGAAAGAACAACGACCATGCCACGATCTTCCTGCATGCACGGAGTTTTGTTAAGCTGCATTATGGGACTAGTAGTTCTTTGTATTGAAGCAGCGGCAGTTAAAACTCAGTGCAGGTGCGCCTCATTCCACTGTGAGGGAGGGGCCGTATGTTAAGACTGCTGTGGGAGGAACGTGACTGTTTGGATTACTGGCATTGAGAAAGGCGAAGAGCTGAAACCGGTCTGCCGCATTTACATCCAAATAAACAACCTGTGAAGCCTCTGCTGTGTCCTTTGTCCTTTTGCCGTTGGTGAAAAGGGTTTGACTTTATTTAGCGCTTTAGCCCGTGATGCGCACAAGGGACCCTGTCAAAGAAGAAGGTCACAGAGACATGGGAAATTTTCGAAGGTAGCCGAGGTATCGGATTATCTGTGACCCACCATCACGAATTTGCGCCTTCGGACTGGGTGCCTGCAAGCAGTGATGGTTGACAGAAGGGGCCACAAGGTGAAAGAACAACGACCTTGCCACGATCTTCCTGCATGCACGGAGTTTTGTTAAGCTGCATTATGGGACTAGTAGTTCTTTGTATTGAAGCAGCGGCAGTTAAAACTCAGTGCAGGTGCGCCTCATTCCACTGTGAGGGAGGGGCCGTATGTTAAGACTGCTGTGGGAGGAACGTGACTGTTTGGATTACTGGCATTGAGAAAGGCGAAGAGCTGAAACCGGTCTGCCGCATTTACATCCAAATAAACAACCTGTGAAGCCTCTGCTGTGTCCTTTGTCCTTTTGCCGTTGGTGAAAAGGGTTTGACTTTATATATATATATATATATATATATATATATATATATATATATATATATATATCAAAACAAAACCCTTGCAGGCATAGAGTGACGCATAAATTATGCAAAAAAAGAAGGAGAGAACTCTGGGTAGTTCTCAAGTTTAGGTGGAAACAGCTCCTGTTAGAGCACTCTCAACACCAGCGACACTCTAGATCTCCTAACCTCAAATGTCTGTTTTTCTATCAAAGTCTTTAATCATAGCATTAGGAAAGTGCTATCCACGCCGAGATAGAAAAGGACAAAGTCTTTTGCCATTTCTACAGCGAAGTCTTTAAGCATAGGACTAGCACAATGCTGTCCTTTCCGAGCTGTAAAATGACAAAAGCCATTTATCACTCCAGGCACAGTATTACAGCTTTGAATTGGTAAAATACCAACTCAAGCCAACCTGAAATGAGTAAAAGCAACCCCTGACACAGTGTGTCGCTCTAATTAGAGCTCTTCAGACAGGTATAGCTTTGTCCAGACATGAGGGAGCACCCAGTATAAGTCAAAACGAAACCCTTTCAGACATAGAGTGACGCGCAAATTATGCAAAAAAGAAGAGACCTCTGGGTAGTTCTCAAGTTTAGGTGGAAAGCAGCTCCTGTCATTTATTTTATTTATTTATTTATGTATTTTAAAGGTTTTCTATAGCTCTGGCTAGACCCAGGTATATTAGAGCACTTTACAGGAATGTGAGGAATGTGAGGAGGTACAGTATTAAAAAACATTTGAGCAAAACATGAGCCAAACATGTGCCAACATAACAAAGAAAGCAGATACAATACGAAGGCTATTTACAGAACACTATATTAAGCTAACGTGGGTAGTGAGAACTTAAGTTACGCAGGGTGGGTGGGGGGTGAGGGAGAAGAGAAAAAGGGAGGGGAAGAAGAGAAAAAGGAGACGAAGACGTGAGTAGGAGTCAGGGGAGTAGCAGGGGTAGTAAATCAGTGAGAGGTCATACTTAGGGCTAGGAGTCATAAGTAGATAAAGAGAGCAGGGGGAGGGTAGCATAAGGGAGGGGGGATTGGTAGGAGAAGGTGGAGGTGAAAGAATTGGAGGGCAGTAGAGGTGGATATGACGTGATCCCAGTGCCTGAGAACAGTGTCGGAGGTAGGAATTAAGGACCCCAGTATTTGTTGAGGAGGAAAAATTTGAGTTCTTTTTTTGAAGTTGATGTAGGAGGGGTTACAGCGTAGATCTTTAGGCAGGGAGTTCCAGATGGAGGGAGCGTTACCGGAGAAGGACCAAACTTAAGTGCCTTTCTTCTTAAACATGGGGGGATAAGAGTGAGAGCGTTCGTGTTCCTCGTCAGTCATGTGCAGCCTGCTTTGTGGAGTTTATCTGAGAGGTAACTTGGGGTGTTTTGGTCAAGGGCTTTGTGCGCGATAGATGCGATCTTATAGGTAGATCTGCCTTCGATGGGTAACCATTTGAGGGTTTTCAGGGCAGGGGAGATGTGATCGAAACATTTGTAGTTGGAGATAACTCTAGCTGCTAGGTTGAGCACAGATTTGATTGGAGTGAGATGGACTTTAGGTGTTCCAGCGAGGATGGTGTTGCCATAGTCGATTCTCGACAGGACCAGCGATTGGACAACAGTTTTAAAGTCATCAGCCGGGATGAAGGGCTTAATTTTCTTGAGATGACAGAGAATAAAGAGTGCTCCTTTGGCTGCTGTCTTTATGTGGGGGGTAAGGGTAAGGGTATTGTCAATGGTGATGCCTAGAGACTTAACTGAATTAGAAGTGGTGAGAGAGCAGTTGAGCACATTAAGATCAGAGATCCATTCTTGTATGGGAAGTGGGTTGTTTTAGGCGCGAAGAGAATGATTTCGGGTTTTTTGGGTTGAGTTTGAGATGATTATGGCGGAACCATAATTGGATCTTAGTTAGGGTGTCATTTAGGTGAAGGATATCGGAGTGGGATTTAATCTTATAGTAAAGTTGTGTGTCATCTGCATAAAGGTGGTAATTTATTCCTGCTTGTTTGAAAATGAGGGTGAGTGATTCCATGAAGAGGTTGAAGAGAGCTGGAGAGAGACTGTATCCCTGGGGGACACCGAGAGAGATTGGAGTGGGGTTGGAGAGGCAGTTCCAATTTTGATTTGTTGGGTTCTGTGTTGGAGAAAGAAGGTGAACCAGTTGAGGACAAGGCCATTAAGGCCAAAGCGGACTTTGAGAGTGTTTAGTAAGGCGGAGTGGTTAACAGTATCAAAGGCAGTAGATAGGTTGAGGAGAATGAGTAGGCATGATTCACCTTTGTCGAGTGAATGATGAATGTCGTCCACTATATTGATTATGGCAGATTCTGTGCTGCAACCTTTTCTAAAACCAGATTGGAGTGAGTCAAAGAGATCAAAAGTGTTGATGTGATTATCAAGTTGGAGTAGGACACATTTTTCAAGCGCTTTAGACAGAAGAGGGAGGTTAGAGATGGGTCGGAGGTTATTTGGGTCGTTTGGGATCTGCGTTATGATTTTTGGGAGTGGGTGTGATTTGACCCAGTTGGAGGAGGGAGGCAGGAACACACCGTGTGGCCAGGGAGGAGTTAATAATGGTGGTCCAGAAAGGGGCAATGATATGTTTTAGGTCTTGGACAAGGTTAGGGGGCAGAGGGTCTTTGGTGTGGGAGGATGGTTTTAGCTTAGCAATGATGTTGTAGACTTCATGTTCTTAGACAGGGTGAAAATTATGCCAGGAGGCATTGTTTTTTAGTTGCTGAGGGAGAGAAGGGTTGGTTTTGGGTGGGAGAGAACCGGATGAGAGATGCACAAAGGCCGGTCATGGGTGTTGTGGGATGTCTGCGACAGTGGTCATCATGGATGAGATGCCCAGCATGTGGCACATGGGCAGGTTCACTGTGTGTTATGTTGCCAAACAGCTGCTCGTCCACCACACTTTTGTACGGTGTGCGTTTGTATCCCGGCACAGTATTGTAATGCCTATTCGGGCATGTCCTGCTGCATTCCAACTACACCATGAGAGTGCCGTTTGGTGGTGGTGCATGCCACTTTACAACATCGTCTGCTGCAGCCCTTGTGACAGAACACACCAGAACACAGAGACACACTTACCGTACTTCCTGCACATGGACATGTCAGAGACACACCGTTCCCCTTGCCGGATAGGCACATCCCTGCACTGACCTGTGTACACCGGACCAGCTCACGCTGGTTGTGCATGCAGGAGGATGCGTGTGTAGCTACATGTCCAGGGTCACTGCCAACGCTGAGGTGACAGCACATTGTGATGTTGCAGGGCCCGTGCCTATCATGCTAACACAATGACCACAGGGACACGCTTGCTCAGATGCGGGTTTGGGGGTTGTTGGCAGTCCTGGGGTTGTTGCGATGAGTCTTGTGGCCCTCATGGGTCCCCCTGCATCATGCTCATTGACTCTATGGCACCTGTAGATGTTCTGGTGTGGCTCTTGGCTGTGTTTCCTTTCATGCTGTGGGTAGTCGTCCTGCTTAACACCAGCAGCAAGCAGGTGTAAAATCCCTGGTGCTAACGTGGCTTATCTCCGGAATTTGTTTCGCATTGCAGTTGTTGTGAAAGTTGGGACGTTAATTTTTTGTGTGCAGAACAATATACGAACTGGCAGTGTATTCCGTCAAGATCCAGCACCTGACGCACTATTCTCAATCAATATAAATACAATGAGATTTCTTCATTGATTTTGTGTGTACACTGTAAGTGCAGCCACTACCTCAGTGCAATTCAATACAGGATTTTAGTATTCAGAATAAATCGCAAAGGTGCACCTCGTGTCTTTTTGCACGGGAACGGCTACTCTGCATTTCATTATCAGCACTTAAATGCAACTAAAGTTGAGATAATTCTAACACAGTATTCAGAAGTTGGTTCAAACTGCAGACATGTTATGTTAGAATTATTTATAAAGCGCGCTTACACCAAGTTGTTTCATGGCGCTAGGAGAGGGAGGACGGCAGCAGAAGGATAGCAGGAGCTTTATTCATAAGCTTGTGAGAACAGAAGAGTTTTGAGAAGAATTCTGAATTGGTTGTAACAGGTTACACATCTCAGCTCAGTCGGGAGGGAGTTCCAAAAACGGGGCTCCAGAAAGGAAAATCTGAGACCACCATGTTTTTTGCGTTTGAAGGTGGGGATAGTAAGCAGATTGAGTTAGGAGGTGCGGAGATCGCGTGTGGGAACATAGCGATGGATCCTAGAAGAGACATCACCCGTATTCCCGGGATAAGTGCCCCAAAATGTAACACCGTGGTGGATGCCACCAACTAACAGTAATAAGAACAAAAAAGAGTCACACAGCAGTTAAGAAAGCAACCAAAAACATTATTATATTTTTTTTCCAAATTTTATTTTTATAAACATATTTATATATAAACGATAAACTATTTTCAAACTTTATTTTTTTATTAACATATATATATATATGTAAACGATAAACTAATAAACAAAATGTAACAAAAATAATACAAAACAACAAGGCGGGAGACTCCTGTGGGGACCATGGATGTTGACGACAGAGCCTGGAAAATAAAGCTCAAAATAAGGACGTGTGTAATGCGCATATCAAAGGACTGAGGCAGAGAAATAGAGAAGGAAAAAAAAGCCAGAGAGAAAAGGAGAGGGAAGGAAAGAAAGGAAGTGAGAAAGGGAGAAGGGAGAGAGAGCTTGAAGGAAAGGAATGAAGAGAGAGAGGGAGAGATAGTGAAGAGAGGGAAGTGAGAGAGAGAGAGAGAGAGAGAGAGAGAGAGAGAGAGAGAGACTGTCGCCTCTGCGCATCCATGAGCAAATAATTACCTGGTGCCACCGGACTGTGCAGCACTCCATGTGCCCGTCAAAACTCCGCTGATCTCAGAGGTGTTGCTGAGTCCTGAGTCATGAATGGCGGAGACCACATCAGCTTCTCCGCGGATCTCACAGATGTCGCTGAGTCCTGAGTCATAAATGGCGGAGATCACATAAGATTCTCTGTGGATCACACAGATGTCGCTGAGTCCTGAGTCATGAATGGCGGAGACCACATCAGCTTCTCCGCAGATCTCACAGATGTCGCTGAGTCCTGAATGGCGGAGACCACATCAGCTTCTCGTTTGGCCCGGCAGATCTCACACATGTCGCTGAGTCCTGAGTCATCAATGGCAGAGACCACCTCAGGTTTTGGTGCCGCTAAGCCTGTGGAACTCAAGTCCTTGCCAAGTGGTGGTAGGCCCCATATGGCCACATGAGTTTCGGGTGCCACTAACCCTGTGCATATGAAGCCAAGGCCAAGGGGATGGTAGGCCCATGATGGCCAAACAGCTGAGGGTGCGACTAACCTTCTGCGCAACTTTTCATGGACTCTTTATGGTTGAGACCTGTGGAGCATCTGCCATCAACTCTGGCAATAAAGGATGTGACGTTATCGATCTATTATATTTGCGTGGTCACATGGCCAGTGACGCATGTGCAGGATGGGTGTGGTGTGTGTGCAAACCTGCCCTCAGGGAGTGGCCGTTAGAAGTTGAGAACTAGACCACTGACCTTGACTGACTGAGTTCTTTCTGTGAGAGATACCCCTTTGACGCTCCCTCTCCCCACATTAGCAGGTAACGCACCCTCTTCCCACATTACCAACATACCCCCAACAACCTTCTTGGGCCCAGAAGTGTCCCTGTGCGATTGACAAAGAAGAATCTTATTCATGTATAGATTTACATCTAAAAAAATGTATTTAAAGAAAAGACTGAAGGGAGTCTGGTGCTGTGGTCACTGCCACAAAGTTGGGGTCACTGCCATTCAAGACTCAGGACACATTACACACGTGCGATTGGTTTGTGTTAAATAGGGTTAGTGGCACCAAAAGCATTGAGACTGTATGAGCCTGTGATGGTGCTTGGTGTAGACGGCCTCACTGGGAGTAATGTGTGTTGCCTACTGGACTGCGTCATGTGGAATCAGGACTCTATCTGAATTGTGAGGCGTGTTGACCGTAGTGTAGGCCAGAGGTAGCAGTGAGGAAGGGCCAACAGCCACGTGCATACGTTGGTGGCCCCACCGGCCTGCGTAGTGCAGGTTCAGTGGCACCACTTGTTAATATCCAAATACTCCTCACTAATCGAAGGGAGTCAGGTGCTGTGGTCGCTGTCACGGACTTGGGGTCACTGCCATTCAGGACTCAGGAGACAGTTTCACATGTGGGATGGGCTTGTGTTAAAGAGTGTTAGTGGGACTATGTGTTGCTGGCCTTGCACATTGAAATATGCCTCACAAATCGAAGGGAGTATGGTGCTGTGGTCGGTGCCACGGACTTGGGGTGACTGCCATTCAGGACTCAGGACACAGTTACACATGTGGGATCGGCTTGTGTTAAAGAGGGTTAGTGGGACCATGTGTCGCCGGCTTGCATAGTTGAGGTTCAATGGCACCACGTGATATAAAACAAGTTCTTTTTTTTTTCTTTTTTTTTTTATCCTCATATTGCGATATCGGTGTGATTTCGGAGTATCAGGTATCTGCCTCTAGTTTCTTTCCGACACTGCCCCTCGATCTCTCTTGTCTGGGGAGTTTTATCATCCTCTTGATGATCTTTAGAGGAGTTTCCTTTGCCCGTTACATACCATTACCTCTGATTTTGGAGCGGGGGGAGCTAGTCACTTTGACTACTCAACAAGTACCATACTTGTCTACCAGAGGATGTATCGCTTTAATCATAGGACTAGTATTTTTTGATCTTACTTGGGGTTTAAGAAATTTTCAAAAGTTACCCAGAACTTATATCTCTTACATGTATTTCCCTTCCTATCGAGTTTATTAATTCTTATGGCCGAGTTCAACCAATCTGCATGCGTTGGGCTGGTAGACCCTATCCATTTAATGCAAATTTCCCTCCTTGCAAGTACTATCAATACAAAAAGAAGATTTTCTTGCCCTTTTGTGAGCCCCCCTTCATTTACTGTGTCTTCAATCCCAAACAGGGTAAGGGTGGTACTTACAGTTAGTTGCTTGATCAGGATAGTGCTCAAGGTCTTACCAACTTCGTCCCAGTATTCTTTCAGTTGGGGGCAGTTTTTAAACATGTGGATATCATCTGCTTTTTCTTCTCCACATTTTGGGCATTTCTTTATTCCTGCGTTCTTAAACTTGGAAAGCTTTCTTGGTGTCCAGTAAGCCCGATGAATTGTATACAGATGGTTCCTTTTCAAAGCCGCAGATTTCAGAGTGGACCAGCATTTTTCCACGGATTTTTCCCAGATTAAGTCTAGGTCCGCTATTAGTAGATCTTTCCCCCAAATTTGTACTTCTATGTTGGGGTTTGTATCATTGGCATTTATCAGAGCCCAATACCATTTAGCCACTTCTTTTGGTACTTTTGTTGTTTTAACCATTTCTTTTTCCATTTTTTCATTTCCGTTGTTGTTGGTTGGCAATGTCTTAGACCAACTTAATATTTGGTAAAATTTAAATTTGGATAGTGTATTGTTTGTCAACTCTTGAAACTCTGACCATGATTTCAGATTAGATCCATTTAGTATTTGCCCCCAATACTTTATGTTGGCTCTTTTTAGAGGGAGTACTAATGTGTCTTTAAAGCATTCAGGGGTTCCTGGTGAATTCCAAATAGGAGCCAATTTGCTATAGTACGAAATTTTCAGGATTCCTCTGATTTGTGACCACATCTATGCTGAATCCCTTAAGATCTTTAATTTTATTTTTTTAAAGTACTTGGGATGTCCGTACTTAAACAAGACGTGATCTTCTGATTCCGTGATCGCTTGTAAGTGCCTCGGGTAGTTTTCGTGACTCATTAGAAGTACTCTAATGCTCTTAAATTGAAAGGCTCTGCAATACTCCACCAGATCCGGGCTAGCCAGTCCTCCATCTTTCTTCTCCCTCCTTATTTTCTTCCAAGAAATCCTCGTGCTTTTTGCAGCCCATATAAAACTTGTGATCTCTCTCTGTGCCTGGACTAATGCCGTTTTCTCAAACTCTAACGGTATTGCATTAAATAGGAATGTAAATTTTGGTGTGATGGTCATCTTGACTATGTTTGATCTCCCAATCAGACTTAATGGTAAGGAGGTCCATGTCTTGAGCAGTTTCCTTACCTCTCCGGCTACCTTGGTCAGGTTGCGTTGCGGGATCTTTCCTATGTCATGATTCACTAGGATTCCTAGGTATCTGATTTCATTTTTTATGTTGTGACTTTTAAATCGGGTATTCCAAGTCATAATCTCTGTTTTTGTTTGATTTACCAGGTATCCTGAGACTTTCCCAAATGCTCCTATTGTTTCTTCTATTGTATCCTTCGCTCTTAGGTAATCGTCCGTAAAAATCATTAAGTCATCCACATATAAAGCGATTTTCTTCTCCCATGTGTGATGCTTAAATGGAGTAATTTCTTTACTGTTTCTTAATTTATTCGCTAATGGTTCAATATATAAATTGAAGAGCAAAGGTGAAAGGGGGCAACCCTGCCTCGTTCCTCTGCTTATCCTTATATTTTCCGTGAGATTTCCATTTATTAAAACCTTGGATCTTGGAGCTTTGTATATTTGCTTTACCATATTTATAAAAGTTAGTCCAATGTTGTTTTTGACCATAACTTTCTCTAGGAAGGCCCAATTGACCCTGTCAAAAGCCTTTGCGGCATCAACAGTGAGTATAGTGAGAGGAGTTTTTTCGTTAATTGCGAAGTCTATTGCAGTTAAAAGTTGTTGTGTAACTTCGTGCAGTTGCCTCCCTTTGACGAACCCTTTCAAAGGTGGGATGGGCTTGTGTTAAAGAGTGTTAGTGGGACTATGTGTTGCTGGCCTTGCACATTGAAATATGCCTCACAAATCGAAGGGAGTATGGTGCTGTGGTCGATGCCACGGACTTGGGGTGACTGCCGTTCAGGACTCAGGACACAGTTACACATGTGGGATCGGCTTGTGTTAAAGAGGGTTAGTGGGACCATGTGTCGCCGGCTTGCATAGTTGAGGTTCAATGGCAATCGTGATATAAAACAAGTTCTTGAAGCAAGGATACTAAAAGGATATTGTGTAGATTTGAGGGACGTTACACTTATTTGGTATTTCACCAGAAACTACTTTAAATTGTGTTATTTCTTATTGAAACTTCACATCACTATTATCTTACATCTCTTCTTCAACACATATACTTATCAAACTGTTATTTTCTCTACACTTCTGTTGACTACGAAAAAAACGTAACTATATATCTTCAAAAACTTGTTTTATATGATTTATGTTAAAAGTCCATTTCGTGCCGCAGCAAGATCTAGACTTATCCAGACGATTCCTCTTGACTTTGAATATAAACTTGTAGATGTCTATCGATGCGAACATTCGGAGGATCTAATTTCTCGATGTGAAAGCATCTTTAAGCTGAAGCTGTACAATATTTTGCTAAGTGTCTTCTCCTGTGAAATTTTTCCCACTTTTCATTCAATTTTGTCTTCCCAGATTTGGTAATATATGACGTGAAATAGCGAGAAACAGCGAGAAACAGCAATTCAGTTATCTGCAACATATTGTATGTCCATATGTGTATTCCACATCTTCTAAATCATCGAATTGTAATCATTAATGTACTTCGATTGTTCTGTTCTTTTTATATTATAAGTTTTTTTTGGGTGATTTTCGAGTGATAGTATGCCTCACTGTTGATATGATATAAAAATGTTTAGTCTTCCTTGCGATGACTTATGGTACAGTGAGTTAGTAGTACCTTTGGCGTTCAGCATGTACGCACCCTGTGATGATGCATGGTTCAGGGGGGCCACACTCGGACCAATGTCTTTTGTCTATTGAATTCTGTCTGGCTTCTGTTAAACAGGGTTAGTGGCAACACGTGTCGTGGCTTGTGTTGTACAGGGTTAGTGGAACGACATTTCGCCGGCCTTGCATATGGAAATATGCCTCGCTGATCAAAGGGAGTCTGGTGCTGTGGTTGCTGCCACTCAGGACTCAGGACACAGTTACACATGTGGGATCGGCTTGTCTTAAAGAGGGTTAGTGGGGCTATGTGTCACCGGCATGCATATCGAAATATGCCTCACTGATCAAAGGGAGTGTGGTGCTGTGGTCGGTGCCATGGACTTGGGGTGACTGTCATTCAGGACTCAGGACACAGTTACACATGTGGGATTGGCTTGTGTTAAAGAGGGTTAGTGGGAGTACGTTTCACCGGCCTTGCATTTCAAATATGCCTCACTGATCAAAGAGAGTGGGGTGCTGTGGTCGGTGCCACGGACTTGGGGTCACTGCCATTCAGGACTCAGGACACAGTTACACATGTGGTATTGGCTTGTGTTAAAGAGTGTTAGTGGGAGTACGTGTCGCTGGCCTTGCATATTGAAATATGCCTCACTGATCGAAGGGAGTGTAGTGCTGTGGTCAGTGCCATGGACTTGGGGTCACTGCCATTCAGGACTCAGGACACAGTTACACATGTGGTATAGACTTGTGTTAAAGAGTGTTAGTGGGAGTACGTGTCGCTGGCCTTGCATATTGAAATATGCCTCACAAATTGAAGGGAGTATGGTGCTGTGGTCGCTGCCAAGGACTTGGGGTCACTGCCATTCAGGACTCAGGACATAGTTACAAATGTGGGATCGGCTTGTGTTAAAGAGGGTTAGTGGGACTACGTGTTGCCGGCTTGCATATCGAAATATGCCTCACTGATCAAAGGGAGTCTGGTGCTGTGGTCGCTGCCATGGACTTGGGGTCACTGCCATTCAGGACTCAGGACACAGTTACACATGTGGGATCGGTTTGTGTTAAAGAGGGTTAGTGGGATTAAGTGTCGCCGGACTTACACATCAAAATATGCCTCACAAATTGAAGGGAGTATGGTGCTGTGGTCGCTGCCACGGACTTGGGGTCACTGCCATTCAGGACTCAGGACATAGTTACAAATGTGGGATCGGCTTGTGTTAAAGAGGGTTAGTGGGACTACGTGTTGCCGGCTTGCATATCGAAATATGCCTAACTGATCAAAGGGAGTCTGGTGCTGTGGTCGCTGCCATGGACTTGGGGTCACTGCCATTCAGGACTCAGGACACAGTTACACATGTGCGATCGGCTTGTGTTAAAGAGGGTTAGTGGGACTACGTGTCGCAGGCTTGCATATCGAAATATGCCTCACTGATCGAAGGAAGTCTGGTGCTGTGGTCGCTGCCACGGACTTGGAGTCACTGCTATTCAGGCCTCAGGACACAGTTACACATGTGGGATCGGCTCGTGTTAAAGAGGGTTAGTGGCACCATGTATCGCCGCCATTGCATATGGAAATATGCCTCACTGATCGAAGGGAGTCTGCTGCTGTGGTTGTCTCATGGAGTTGGGGTTACTGCCATTCGGGACTCAGGACACAGTTACACATATGGGATCGGCTTGTGTTGAACAGAGTTAGTGGCAGCACGTGTCGCCAGCCTTCGATATGGAAATATGCTTCACTGATCGAAAGGAGTCTGCTGATGTGGTTGTCTCATGGATTTGGGGTCACTGCCATTCAGGACTCAGGACACAGTTACACATGTGGGATCGGCTTATGTTGAGGACGGTTAGTGGCACCATGTGTCGCAGGTCTTCCACAGTGTAGGCCAGAAGCAGCGGTCATCAAAGGCGTACAGGCACGTGACGTTGACTTGAGCTGCACAGATTGGGATCATTTGGTCTTCTCGACCCATTATAGTCTCTTACACATTTGCGTCGCTACTAATCTTGAACTGTGAACCGTGAACCGTGGTAACCCCAGTGTAAGCCGGAGGCAGCGGTCAGGATGGGCGCACAGCCACGTGGTATTGAGTTGAGCTGTGCAGTTAGTGGCACCTGGAGCACTCAAGGTGTGCGCACCCTGCGATGATAGAAACACATAGTAACTGGATGATCTCATCAGTGATGTCATTTGAGATGTCATCAGTGATGTCATCAGTGATGTCACTGACCATGTCATGAATAATGTAATATGTGACATCATCAGCAGTGCATTGCAGGGGCACGAGTTATAGTTAGCTCAACTAACTATAACAGGGGAATTTCTATCGTTTTGTATGAGTGAAATGTCCAACTAACTATAACGTCCCTGAAACCTATGCTTTTTTCAGTGAATATATATATATATATATATATGATATCCTTACCTTCCATTGTCTGTTTATCAATATTTTTGATTTGACAATATTTTAGACACATTATTCCTGTAGCTCAGTATTTTTTTAAAGAATAGTCTTGTCACTCACCATGGCCAATACTTCAGATCTCCAACATCTCACAGAATTAATTCTGATGGATAAAAATAAGCTGCCACTAACAGTCTAAATAATGATAAATGGATCTTATATGTGGCAAAGCCCAGGCTGCAGGAGTCCAGGCAGTACAAGATACTCCGAGCAACGTGTGCTTCTCAAAAAATCTGTCTTCCAGCAAAGAGTGGAAATGAGGGCCAACAGCATAAAACAATCTGAAACGAAGTGAAATAGCACAATTATGTTGTATCTCTATAGTAACTATGAGGCACAACAGTAGGCAAACACATCTGTGTATCTAGAGCAGACACGAGACACCAAGCATTGTACACCCAGTGATGCCTCCATTCCTTTTGACTATGAAAACTGCAGAAACTGTAAGGCATGACAAGGCACCACATGAGTGACCCAGACATTGAATTATGGATGGATAAACAACCACCATTAAGGCCCTTGTTTTTGGGTCCATCCTCTGTTAAGGAAGGGAAGAAGGATCAGTGCCCAATTATGTCAGGTACAAAAAAATCTGAAGCACTGTAGCAACGACATGATTGAACTCTACTGCCTACTGCAGCACACACCAGTGAAGAGACCAAGGGTCTGATTCACAAAGATTTTGCTTCGACTTACACCTGACTTACTTCTGAACTCCAATAGTATAGAGTACTCCTGGTTTGCTCATGGATATCATGAGTAAGGCAAGAGTTCTATATGACTAAGTCACCCCAGACATTGGAGTTTCCTAGGGAGTGGGGTTACTATGTCCTGAATGTATCATGCAATGGCATCTTGTTCGTCGAGGAGATGGAGTGGATTAGTAAAGCAGAGTTTGCTTAGTGGTTTTGAGGACTTCTCTCTATTCTTCATTTGTTTTGCTTTCATTGTTTTCTACTCACTCTCTCTCCCTCTGATTTGAATATAGCACCCTTCAGATTTTTCTTTTCCTCACTAATAATAATATCAGTGTGCTTAAGGGGCGCTCTTAGGGTGACCACCCGGCATGGAGGCAAATCCTAGATAGGACTGTAGAAAATTCAGAACAAAGGGTCTGAATTCAGGGCAAACATTCAAGACAAAGGGCTCTATTATGATGGCAGTTGGATGGGGGTCTGACTCCATCATCGTGGGATGGTAACCGCCCAATTAGTAGTTGGCAGTTCCACCCACCAGGTAACGATGCAGCCGCCCATGAGGCGGTACGAAACATGTCCTTTTTAATTGTGGCTTGTGCTGCGGCCTGGTAAATGACTGCAGCACAGGCCACAATAACAAAAGACTTGTGTTTAAACATCCATGCACCTCTTTGCCAGGCCCTAAGTGGTGCCTGGCACACGGTGCATTGATGTGTGGGGGGCACCACATGTGCCTCCCTGGCCCCATAGTGGAGGCCCATGGAGGACAGGGGCACTGCTAGGGGCCTACAAAGTCTCTTTCCGGCAGCATGTTCATGGCAATTGGCAGTCAGAAAGGGATATCAAAATCCCTACGGAGGTATCTGTGTATGCATCGCCCATTGTAGCGATTAGGAATCCTACCACGGTCCCGACTGGCTCCTTGAACCTGTCAGAAGCAGTGGTCTTTTCCCCGCCAAACTCGCTCCGGCTGCTGGAATGGTAATCTGGAGGTCGGACCGATGGCCTACATGTCGGTGGGACCACCAACGATAGCCTGTCACTGGCAGTCACACCAACATTGTTATAAGGGCCAAAGGGTCAAAATTCTGGACAAAGGGTCCATTTTATAGACACATCCAAGGAGAGGCCACACCCCTCTATTTTATCAGTGCACTTATTTCTATTTTCAACATAGTAGTATCTATTCAGTATGGTCTTTATGTGATTGTATCTAGGCATGCTACATTCAGGTGGCACATTATGTCCTTGTATAATAGTAAATTAATGTCTTCAAGCACGGTTTCAAGGGCATTCACCCTACCCAAATTTACTAAATCTTTCTTGGAGATAAAGCAACATCAACATTTTGATTATCTTTCTAAATGTTTTAAAACCTATTTGCTATAGAGAGCTGTGCACAACGAATCAGTGAGAGTCTCACTGTGGAGTGTGCTAAGGGGCGTGGCAGCTCGAGCACTGGTCGTAGCGGCACAATCGGAGCAGGAGGCTAATGGGACCCAAGATGGGGGAGGAGCCAAGAACGAAACGACCTGAGGGACCTGTGAGCAGGGGGTGACAACCAGGCATCAACAGGAGGTAATCGCGGCAATCATGGAATGGTTCTGGCTCTGGAAGGCTGCGGGATGCTGGGGGGCCAGGTCATGTCACCTGTAGCCCTCCCGTAGCCTACTCACTCACCTCACTTCACCGAGGCTAACACCTCCTCACATCTCCTCAGCCCGCTGCCCAGCTGTACAATCAAGTTCTCCCACACATGTACCAGAAGCAACAAAAACAAGAACCCCAACTGCTGCTGTTGGGCCCCAGTATATGACCTGTAACTGTTTGTGCCAGATTGCACCCACTAGACTATCAAAACATGAAGCGGCTCACCTGCAAACTACATCAAGGCTGCCCTCCGGACTCAGTCAGGAGCTGTCATGCCAGGATACTGTGCTGAGGGGGTCCCCAAGAGCTCAGGCCTCATCTCACTGCAGGGGGCATTGGGGCCTTTGTTATGCCACTTAGGCCACTGATTGCACCACTTTTCAAGTGTGACCAAACATGACATTGCAGCACATACACAAGCTACAGGCAAGATAAAAGGCTGAAGCAACTGACAGGTGAGATCAGGGTGTGCTCAGGGCAGAGAAGCATTTAAAGTGATGGTCACCCATAAGGGGGCTGCTGAGAGTGGGGTAGTGTGGGCCAGCAGAAGCGGCCAAGCCAGGTCTTGCTGCAGCTTGTGTCTCTGCTACCTCCCCTTACCTCCCCATACTGTCATTGCACCCCTTAGCCACTCCTACTCTTCTTCAACGCAGCCTTTGAATGGGAACACTTCATCGATTCTCCATCAATGAGATATGCATGCTCATGCCCTCCACCCCCACCAAGATCCTACCTACAGGGGAAGGGTGTGGCAAAAAAAAGTTAACTATAAGTTAACAACAAGTTAACTCACCTGGTCAACGTGCAAGACGCATGCACTCGTGCTCCCCACCCCAGGAAAGGCGTGGTATGGGGCACCGTCCAACCAAGGCTAACTGACCAGGCCAGTTAGACCAAGGAAGCAACTGCAGCATAACAAGCCGTGAATGCGGCAAAGTACACCAAGTCCCAAAATGGGCCCTTAAAAGTATGCAACGGACAGGCTGACAACAGACAAAGCAACAGGCTGCAGTACTGTCAAATAAACGAGGCTCTAACAATAACCCAGGACCTCTCTGAACTCCTATCCTATCCTTCCCATGGATTTAAAGACCCAAGTACCACAAACCTCCCAGCTTTCCTCATTGACAAATCGCAGCAAGCCATGCCACTCATCTCTTGTGCACCAAGAGCATCAGGAGGGATCCCAAGAGCATAGGCGGAAGAGCATAACTGCTTTCCTATCTAAGTATGCAAGAAAAGGGAGGACATGCTAGAAACATATCCTCTAGATGCACTCCCATGCACCAATGCTGCAACTAACACACAAAGCGGCACAGTGGCCCCCAGTTCAATCAGAGAAGAAAAGGCCCACCCAAGCAGCGATGATCAGCCTAGGATGCACAGCGCCTGGGCATCACTGATCAACATCATGCAACTCCTGGTGGAGGTCCTTCAATGCCAATCAGATAACATAGAAGTTCAGCTGACATTACTGAACACCTTGGCAGTCTTCATCAGGGGCATTGATGAGCTGAACATGAACTCACATTTCAAGCGTGCTCAGTCTGGATCGATTAATGGGCATTCTAGCTGTGGGTGTGGCTCAATTGCGGACAAACTATCTTCTCTTCCCTCCCTGCTTAGCAATCTTTGTAAGGCCCTCAAAATGGAGGACATCCATTGGAAATCTGGCCTTAGCGCAGAAGAGGCACCCCCCCCCCCGCAGCTACCCAGAAATCTACCCTAGCCGCATCAATAAGCTGCCCACAGCAAACTTCTAACAATTTACCAGAGGAAACAGGTCACTGCAGACAAGCAGGACATTCAAAAGCTACAGTTCTTCCAGATTCCGAGATCCTCTCTGTCCCAAGCTCTAGAGGAGATCCTCCTCTAGAAGGTGTCCCAAAAATATGAACAAACGCAAGGCAAAGAAGGCTCAAAAGGAGGTAAGGCCAGAACAAAAAGTTTGCTTCAAAGCATGCAGACATCTATCTCCTGCCAATAGCAGATCCAAAACTGGGAGCAACTGCAAATCAATCCAACAAATCACTAGAGCCATTAGCGGACTTCAGCGAAAAACCAACTGAAGGTACCTCTAAGCAGCAACGACCAAAGAAGAACTCCCCAGTGTACCCAATGACCAGCGCTACCACCCATCCTAGGTCCACACCCTCGACTAGCGATTCTCCCTGGCCTTCAAAGGAGGGCACCTTGCAGAAAGAAAAGGTCCGGGCAACTTGAGTCTCATGCATAGGAGGTGGACTGTACAACTATAACAAGTCCATGGCTAAGCTGACCCACCTTCCAACATCCAGCAGCCCAGCCCTGGTCATGATACTGTAGACAATCAACATTGGACAACAGGTACCGCTGATTAGGGACAGGATGATGTCTGTTCAACAAACAGCAACTACACTACAGACACAACAACGCGCTGGCAGAGGCCAGAGGCAAGGAACCAAATGCCGCCTTCTATTCAGCTTCTGGATGTCATGACCCATCAGACTCAGGCTTCATCCAACTCCAACGTCACATCGGATGGTTGCCGGAGGTCAAGAGACCGAGATGAAATTTGGCCTGAGGGTCACAGATGTGCCCTTTGATGCTCCATCAATCTCAGGAGGAGACCACTTCATAGTCCAAAACAAAAATCCTCATATTCAGACCTGTTTCTAAATCTAGAGGAAACTGTGATGTTCTTAACAGAAGCAACGTTTTACTGCTGCTATCACACATTCCAACTCTAGCCAATCTACGCTCATCGGATTTTGTTTCCATAGAGTTCATCCGCACCGAATCATCGCTGGTGGGTGAAGCTAGCAAAACAACCTCAAGCACATCTACAAACACCAAAATTCTGACTCACCAGCCCTTAGCGCAGTCAGAATAATCACCTCGCCCCAAAATTGAACACCTGAGATTACAATCATTAACGCTTATATCCACTCAAACGCAAACTCAAAGGCAGAGCCGCATGACAGCCGGTAGATCAGCTCGCAGGATGTTTAAGTGACGGAGGAGCTTCCCCAGAGACTCCAACTTCCTGTTCCTGTCCTTTGTATGTACTTTCTTGTTTTGGGTGGGATGACCATGTGTGTGGCGGCTATTTTGTGAAGCCAAGCCTTTTGCCATAGGCCTCCATTGTCTGTCTTCTCTTTCTTTTCATGTTGTTGTGGGTGGCCAGGCCATGTGGTGGCGGCCATTTTGTGGGACAGTTCACTGTGCTTTTGCCATAGGCCTCCAAACTTGTGGCCTATTCTGCCAGTAGGCCCAGACTCCCAGAGGTACTCCTCGGGGTGCTTGATGTAACTGTTTCTATGTTGTCTGTTGAATTTAAACATCATTTAGGGCATGGATGGCATTGGATTGAATTCCAAAATGTGTTTTTTGGGGTGTAGTTAACTTTTTGATTTTGTGTTAATAAATGCCTTTGTTGCATGTGTATGTGTTGTTGTTGTGTAACTTTCCAACATTTTTAGCCATGTGGATTTTCTTTTTTGCATTAAAGCTGTGATGTGTAACAGGCATCCTCCTCTGTCTGGCCATATAGGGATATAGGCCTGCTTGAGTTCATTGTTTTCCGGGCCTTACCCTTGTGCCTGTGATGAGTGACCATGTGGCTGGGGGCCATTTTGTGGTGGTAGTAGTAGTGTGCTGTTTTGTTTTTGCCACATAGGCCTGTGTGTCTTTCCATTGTTCCTCTTGGCTTACTGCTTCCATCCCCATTACCAGCTGTGGGTCCCTGATGCTGCATCCATCCCACATGATGCACAAATTAAGGACAAACAGGTTCCACTTCCACCACATTTGTATTTTAGTTCTTTGCTATTCTTACTCTTACTGAGTGTACACTAGTAGTAATTAAAATTAAAGGACACAAATTCCACATTTGACTGCTGTTCTTCTGCCTTCTTTGCTTGTGGGTGTACAAAAGACTGAGGAAGAGATGTCTGTCAACATCGCCCGTTGTACTGTCAGACAGACGTCCTGCTGTTGTACGTGATGTGTGGTGTGACCTGACCAGACATCTCAACAACTTGTGCAACTGAGTGCTGCTGACATCTGAAGAAGATAGGCCCAAAGAAAGCAGGTACCAGGTCCTCCAAGACCAAGAAAGTTGCTGAGAAGAAGAAGGAAGAACAGAAGAAGGAAGTGACACTTAAGTCTGTTGTTAACCCCAAAACCTTTTTTGGGAAAAAGTATGCCTGAAGCAGCGGTGTCCGGGGGCAAGCTGGGGACAGCACCTCCGCATCAGTGGGCCCAACCCACCAACCCAGGCCCAAGCAGATGAGTGTGGACGAGGTAGCCAACCTAACAGTCGAAAGCAGCGATGCTGAGCCTGACCTATCTCAAAGTAGTACACAATCAACGCATGAGGGAACACAGCAGATAAGTGGTGAACAACAACAACCGCAACCACCGCCCACAATAGTAGTTGTTGTTCATCCCGAAGTAGGGGCAGTTCAGGAAATTGAGCCACATGCAGAGGAAGAAGAAGAAGAAGCCACTCATTCAGGAGATCCATTGTCTCCCAAATCCCCAGCAAGGAAAAGGAGGGTTAGTCCATCGAGTTCTTCGCCAAGCATCCCTTCTCATGATCTAGATCTCACTTGGGAGCCACAACAATCTGAGCATGAGAGGGAGACACATCCCAAGACCAAGCTAGAGAAAAGGAAGGTTCAAGAAAGCCTTAGACTTATGGAGGACGATAAAGATCACTCCCGGCCCCGAGGACATGGAGACCAACATCATTAACCTATTCAGAATGCCATTAGGGATGTAGCATGCATACCTTCAACACAAGCAACACCAACACGACCTCCAGCTTCCATATTTACATTAGCAAAGGGCCAGCAGCGTCCAATATCCAGCACAAGCACCACCTAAGCAGAATTAGGTAGTGGTACTTCACAGCCACAGAGTCAAATTCAACACACACCCTCCAGCTCATCCAGCATTGGAAGTAGCACCTCTAGCAGGAGACAAAAGTTAAGCTCCCCAGCGTGGGACTTCTTTATAGTTAGTGTAAAGGAGAACAGTGCTATATGCTCCATTTGTCATACCTCTATTTGTCGTGGTAAGTTTGGCACAAACTATGGTACCGGAGGCCAAATGAGAAAACACCACGCAATCACCTGGGAGGACCACCTTTGTCGCATAAAAACTGGGCTGTTGGGGGGGATAAGGGAGTAGAAAGGTCCGCTCATGTTGGAATTCTCTCTGGTAATGGTACACAAAGCAGCCCTCTCCCCAGGACTGCAATGGTACCGCCCACATCCTCAGCATGAGCAACATCTCAGTGGCACATGCGTACGAGTCAGCCTGAGACACCAAGGAGTACTACGATGCAAAAAAGTGCAGCGTTGAGCCGAACAGAAAGGAAAACCACCCGGCATACCATTCTTAGCATGTTTACTAGGCAGGAGGGACAGTAGGAACGCAACCAACCAATAGCACGTTTGTATAATACGAAGCTGGCTAAAATGTTAGCGCTGGACCTACTCTCTTTTTCTTTTGTTGAAGGGGTGGGTTTTGTGGAATTTGTGACAACCAACTGACCAAAATGGAACGTTCCCAGCCACTACTATTTCACCAGAGTTGCTGTTCCAGCACTACATCACGAAGTGCTGGAATTGCTTGGAAAAGCCTTAAAACAGAGTGCTGTTCAGAGTATCCACCTGACAACAGACATGTGGACCAGTTGCCATACCACTGATTACATGTGCATCACTGCACACTGGATCTCTTTTTCGGGAGTTAGAGAAAAGATATCTGCAGGCGTTGACACTGCTGAGATTTTTCATGACACTCGCAAACATGCAACTGTAGCCATGTTTGCGATGGAGAAATCTCATACTGCTGGAAAAATTTTGGTTGAGTTTAACAGCAAGGTCTTTGAGTGGCTGCGACCAAGAGGGCTTAACATTGGTTTTGTTGCCACGGACAATGGCAGTAATGTAGTTAAGGCCCTGAAAGATGGTGGCTATTTCAGGGTCCCGTGTTCGGCACACTGCATTAACATTGTTGTTCAAGACTTCCTGAAAATTGAAAGCAAAGTCAGCAACTTACTGACCACCTGCAGAAGAATATGCACACATTTCAACCATTCCTTTAAAGCCCGGAAGCAGCTGAGGGTCATTCAGCGTGAGTATAAAATGCCAGTCAAAGCACTCATCTAGGAGGTGCCAACACGTTGGAACTCAACTTATTACATGCTTGATCGTCTGTTTGAGCAGTACATACCACTTAATGCTTATGTCATGACAAGAAGATTAGGGGATCCTACTGTGAAAGCCATGACCGTTGAGATGGGGCAATGGGGCCTCGTTAAATGCTAAACAGAGATGCTACTTCCTCTTGAGGTCTTCACACGTGCAGTCAGCTGGGAGGACTGTACTGTGGGCCAAGCTATTCCATTGTTGTGCATGTTAGAGAAATAGCTGAAGGAGGTGTCTGAAACGTACGAAGGTGTGGAAGACAAAGTAGACGCATGTTATTTGGCGAACGCCTTAGCTGTTCGCTTATCTGAAAATACAAGGATTCAAAATAAGATTGTGTCACATAGACATTACATTACTGCCACAATTTTGGATCCACAGTACAAATTATTTCTGAACATTAATGCAGTAATTCCTTTTTCAGAAGTGGATGTTGCCAAGTATAAAACTTTAATAGCTGAGGAAGCCAATGATTTAGAAAACAAACTGCTCTCAATTAGAGGCCTGCCATTGCCACCCCAAGACAGAGCAAGTATTACAGGGCATGCAGAGTCAAGTTCTACTTCAGAGCATGAAAGCAGTGCATTTGCCTCCCAGCAGTCACCAAGACTATTAATAACAACATCAACAACAGCAGCAACAGGATCATCATCCACATCAAACCAAATGATAATTGATTGGTTTCTACGGAAAGGGATGGGTAAGTCCGTTGCTGATGCCAAGTCAAAAGAGGCCAAGCAAATCAGAGCACCCCTGAACATTGAGCAGATGGTCCAGGCCTATCTGGATGACACAACAGAGGTCTTCATAGAGCAAAGCCCAGTGGTGTACTGGTATGGGAAAAGAAGCCAATGGCCAGTGCTCAGCAGGCTGGCGATAAAGTATCTGGCTTGCCGTGTCGCAAGTGTCTCTTCTGAGGGAGTTTTCAGTGCTGCTGGTGCCATTGTAACTGTGAATCACAGCAGGAAGAGGAGAGCGACTCCGAAGATATAAGTAGTGGGTTACATGACTTACTTCTGTCCGAACCACCAGAGTTTGAGAACGAGCTCCTCTTTCCTGACAACTAGGTTTTCAAATTGTTACTTCCTTCCGTCCTTTATTTGTGTGTGTATATCTCTCTTTCTGGTTCAAATCAAACCACAACAAATCCATCACCACCGTCTCCTATTTTTATGTACCTATTGAAGTTGCACGTCTGTGTATTTAACTGTCCACTCCACTCCTCAAAGTCCTGCTCCATCTTCCTGACTTGACTTAAATACATTTTCATCAAGCCAGACATTGGATGGAGATGGAGAATAGTACAATAATGTAGCCTCTAACAGTCCCTCTACCGCCTCTGTCTGCAGGCATCCACAACTCTTCACTGTCAGAACATGAGCAGGCGTTCAAAAGTAAAGTAAACTCGTCATCACTTTCAGAAGGGTCGGCATCTCTGATCTGACAGCCAAAGAAAAGAGCAAGACAGGTATATGAATAATGAATGATGCCATGCATTGCATTGGATGCTTGCTGACTCTGAGCGTATGTACATGAAGTCGAACTATACTAGTAGTCAATATACAAAGTAAAAGTGACTGAAGTGACAGTCAATGTTTCCTTGTTGTATAATAACCACATTGTGCTCTTACTACTGCAGGTGCAGTCTGGACCTACTTAATCAGAGTCACTCACTACAGACTGAGTTGGTGTTGGAAACACATACACGTACCACACCATGATGATGACCATACTTTCTTTGCTATCAGTTGGATCTGAGATGATTGATGGAATAACTGCGTTTCATGAACTGGCAAACACAATTCAACAAGAACCACAGCAGACCTAGGCTACATGTCCGTGCAGTGGTGGAGTCGAATAGTGGTATGATGACTGACAGTGGCGCATTTAGTCACTTGATTTGGAAAATGCTAGGTTGCTGTATATGCCTTTTGTCTGGCTCTGTCAAAATTTAAGGTAAATGGAGTTTGGGTCAGGGCCCGGTGCCATGGGCCTGTTCTGTGCTGGCTCCTGTCCTGTTGTTCTTGTAGATTAATGCTGTGTAACTAGTACTAGAGTAGACACTATGTATCCAAGCCGCCTCAGTCTGAAAGTGTTCTCGATTGTCTTCTTGCACTACACCGTAATTGATGCTTTTTTTAAATTCATTTATTTTTCAATACCCCTTTTGTTTCCCATCTACACTTACAGGCCGGCCTTTACCCAGTGCTATAATACTTGAAGCAACAACTCACACTTACCTTACCAATCCGCATCAGCCAGCCAGTGGCACCCAAGACTGATGTGCAGAGTCACTGTCCATGGAAGGGAGGGTCAAGATGAATGACGAGAAACAACTTCACAATTGGACCTGGATAATACAGTAACTTTAGTATCATATTCATCATTCGTCTTTTAAATAATTTGATTCCTTTTTTCTCTTCAATCATTTTACCACTTTGTGTTGTTGTATAGTTGTTTGTTTGCTAATTGATCCCTACAACTATTTTTTAATTTTCTTTGCTAGCTTTCAGACCGATACAGCAGGTAATTAGGGTTTCTCCGAGGGCATACAGGCAAGGCAAATTTCATATAATACTACTTCCCTGTACTGTCTAATTGTGTAGTAGTAGTTAAGTACTACTCATTAACCATCAAGTTATCTTCATCATGCATGCATTTCCTTTTTCTCCCTTTATAGATTTACAAGCAGCCCGTCCCGACGTTGTCCGGGTATGAAATAGAATGTGTGTAATGTGTGTATTTGGCAAGGGCAATTTATTTTAAACTCTCGCGGTGGACAACATTTTTTGTTTCATTAGAATAGCGACGGAGAAGGCCCAGCTGCAGCCCTGGTTGATGTTAGCAGGCGCGTGTAATTAGTGTAGTGATCCGTCGCCTGAGCCCGGCTACAGCCCTGGTTGATGTTAGAAGGCGCGTGTAATGTCGTTGAATGAGAGAGTTATCAGCCGCGGGTAAATCCGTTTAATGAGAGAGTTGAGTGACAGCGAGTAGGAGAGGTCCAGTAATTGTCCCAGCAGACACACTCATTTGCGTGCTCCCCCGCTCGAGGCCCAGATGCAGGCCTGTTTGATGTTTGCAGGCGCGTGTTCCCCCACTTGAGGCCCAGCTGCAGCCCTGGTTGATGTTATCAGGCGCGTGTAATTAGTGTACTGATCCGCCGCCTGAGCCCGGCTAGAGCCCTGGTTGATGGTAGCAGGCGCGTGTAATTTTGTTGAATGAGAGAGTTTAGTAACAGCGCGAGGAGAGGCTGCAGTAACGTTACTTACCAGGCCTCCATGTGAACGTGTTTGTCACGCCCCCAGCACACGGCCACAGCAGACGATCTTCTGATTAATGTGCGACCCACATGGCATGAAGGGCAGAATGTAGCACACGCCCCCAGCGTTTCTCACGCCCCCAGCATGCCCCTTTTGATGCGGCGCAATTGCGTTCACATGGCATGAAGGCCGGACACACGCCCCCAGCGTTTCTCACGCCCCCAGCGTGTCACGCCCCCAGCGTGCCCCTTGATGCTGCGCAGCAACGAAATTGGCGCTTGTATGTACGACTCACATGGCATGAACGGCGGACACCCGCCCCCAGCGTTTGTCACGCCCCCAGCGTTTGTCACACCCCCCGCACACGCCCACAGCCCACGATGTGATGGCCGTACCACACACCTCCAGCTTTAGTCATTCCCCCAACCCACGCCCACAGCACAACGCAGACACGCCCACAAGGGACTACTTTGCTGGCACGGTTCTTTTACCTTTTAAATGTATAGAGGAGTTGACCTAATGGCTAAGGCGCTCGACCTGGGACCTGGGGATCTGGATTTGAGTCTTGGTAACAACGCCAAACATCCTGTGATTCTGGGCAAATCACTTAATCTCCCCGTGCCTAACAAAAATGAATGTGTGTCCTCATGTAACGTAACTGGTGCTATGTAAAGCGCTCTGATACCTGATTCAGTTCGGGTCAAGTTTGCGCTATATAAAACTCTGCAAAAAAAAATAAAAAATGAAAAAAATATGGTGGCTGTCTGGATAGCCTATGTCCTTCTGCTGCAACTGCCCTTTCCAGCGCTGTATTGGGTGTTGTGATAGGTGCTGTGTTTACTGCGATTACCCGCCTCAAAGGTTTGGGCTCTCTCTTTATAATATTAGTATGGATTGGATAGTGAATCATCTTTATCTTCAAAGATTGTTTTACTTTTGTTGTGTCCATGTGTACTGTTTTTCTTTGTCAACCCTTTCCCCAAACCCCCCTTCCCATCCATTCATCAAACCCTAACCCTCTTCCCCCGGGCTGTGTGATTTATATTGAGGTGTGATGTGACTACATTAAATGTACACCAACAATTGATCACACGCTTGCTGGGGCAGATGTGGTGAAAGCAATACTAATTCAATTTCAAGGCAGGGCGAGGATCTTCTGCTTGCCCACCCATGCTCAGTCTATGTACAAGCCAATTTGTTTTCCAAAGGGACCCACCTAATACATCATAATTAATTGCCGGCATTGATTGGATTCACAGCAGTAAAGTTTACGAATTACGATTGTGTTAAGTCACTCCTTCGACACAACTACAGTTTAACTTCCTAACTTCCTGTACTAGGCTATCCACACCACCATTATGTTTTCTTTTACTTTAGCAGTTGCAATATTGTTTGTTTGGCAGTCTTCTTCTGTACTGTACTTTTCTACTACTCCCACAGTCTCTCTCAGGCAAGTGACTATCTCTTTTTTTTTGTGCAAATGCTAGTACCAGAGTCTACTGCTACCACCACAACCATGGCATCTTCTCCATTCTCTTGGGAAACCATGCAGCCATTGCTGTGCTGAACTTAATCCTCATCAATCACAGGTAAGATAAGTTTGCTGGGAGGTATAATGAACTAGGAGGAGCGACTGACAGTACTAGTAGGACAAATATAACTCACTGAGGGGTACCGCATCTATCTGTTTGCGTGTTACAAATGTGGCACATTATTTAAATCCAACACTGGCTGGTGCCCTGCATCCGCAAGGAAAACTTGTGACGTACATAAATTCGTGAAACAGTAACCCCCCCACAAAACATTAACATTGTATGTGTAAGTACAAATAAATAACATTTATTTTCCTAACATAAATAAAGGATCCCACACCTCACCCACCCCTCTACCTAACCCCAACCGATGTCCAAGTCCAACAATTTCCAAAAAATAAGAAACCCCAATACCCAATCTCACCCACCAACAAAAGTACTAAAAAAGGGGCAAATTACAGGGTCCATCTACAATCGGCGGGCTTTCAGGTGTTTGTTCACCAAGATTTTGACTCGTTCCTCCAATTGGTCCTCCAGCTGTGCCACCCGGAGGAGAATTTTCTGGCGAAATGTCCGGCACTTGCATTTACATCCATGTGGGGGGGGGGCAGCAGTTGTTGAAAAAGGGCGGTGGTGGGCGGCTGCCTGACCGCGGCGCCGTACTACTGGAGGCGGGCCTGGCTGGGGCCCGGGGAATTGGAAGAGGCTGCAGCTGCTGCCACCTCCTCCTCCTGCTCCTATGCCTGAGCCACCAGCCGGCGGTATTCTTCACAGATGGCCTCCAGTTTACGGCACTGGGCCCTGGCTGCCAACTCATTCCGCATTGGTTTTTGGAAAGGAGGATCTATAAAGAAAGAAACAGAATTGTAACCAATACTCTTAGCAAAACAGTAACACAAAATTAATTAAACACATAGTGGCACAATAGCACTAGCAAGCGCAGTACATAACATTTGTGGTAAGTATCTATCCTACTGCTTCCTCAGCCTCTAACATTTGTTGGAGTTTTTGTCCGGCATTATACTTGCCCTAATACTATGGATGGACTCCAGTACATGGAACAACAGTCTTTTTCTTATCTCTAGTTTAGCTAAATTACATAACCGTGTTGTAGCCGGCATGCCAGCTCAGTCAGCTTAGCTTGCATCCAAGATCAACATACTAGTCAATACGTAGACTCCCGTTACTTTTATTTACTACTCTGCAGGTGGGGAAGATTGTATTTTTCGATTACGGGTGGCACCTGCCATACTCTCTCTGTTACATGAAGGGCAATTACTCAATTTCACTTTCACTGTACCCTGGCTACTACAAAAAGGCAGATTGCTATAATATATTTCTGATCCAATGATCATTGCTTATATGGAACAACGACATATCAGTCCATTAGCGGTAGGTGGTGGGAGTGCTGGCGGGCGATGACGTGGGGAAGGGGAGCGGCAGGGTAGGGGGGAGCAAACTATGGATTGCGGACAATTACTGATAAACATATAAATGAATAAAACAAATGTTGTTGCACGCACTGCAATCATAATCCGTAGTTTACTACCCCTTACCCTGACCCTCCCCCTCACCACATCACTGCCCGCCAGCACTCCCACCGCTGATCACTATTGCATAAGTTACTTTGTTCATTGATTGTATAACCAACAGATAGACCACCCTTTGCAGGCTGGCTGACACAATCGAAAAAGGTAGGTAGTGGTCCTTGGAGTCAGAGGAAGGCGCTTGATGATATACATATGATGTGCTTGCAAACTACTGAGTCATCAACTGTATTTTGAAATAAAATCCTACTTTATATAAATATTACCCTCTGCTTTGCTACTCTGGTGCAGTTTTCTTTATATTCTCTTCAAAGTAAGACTCTAGTCTGCATCCAGTGACAGTCTCCACCTATGCTGTCTATGATGAATACATCAAGGCATCCATCCATTAAAAGTAAATGTCTATCATTCTTTTGTTATATATCGCTTAAGAAACCTTAGCTGGTTTCACCAACACCCATGCGTCCACTCATTCCTTCCTTGCCTTGGCTTTGAGTTTGACACAAAGACCGCTGATGAGTCTTGCTATCCACTATCCACCCATACTGTGTCGCCCACCCAGGCAGGCATCTTCTTTCACCTTCCACCCATCGTTCAACAACCCATGCATCTGATTCCTATCAGCCACCTGCATGCTGCTTCCAAATTATCGTCCTCTGTTAGTCGTATTACATCTTGCCCATCCTTCTTCCTTCCACCCTTCTTTCCCTTTTTGTTCAACACATCCATCAAGGTGATCTGATCTGACTTTTAGTCTTCTCCATAACTTTCACAGCTGAGTTAGAGTCAGATAGAAGAGGCCATTGGTTACTCAACGCATGCTGGTAATGCTATTGCTAATGCATTGGTAATGCTAAGTAAAGGGTGTCTTCTTCAACCGTTGTATATTGTTCAGTACAACTTCAAGTTCATACTTAATTATTAAGTCTCACAGTACAGTGAGTGAAGTGTTCCCCTTGCAGCTAGTAATGCCAATAAGTAATGAATATAACTTACCACCGCCCACCACTGCTGCTGGATCCCCCCTGGAGCTCCTGCAGGTGCCACATCTCCTGTCCCCTCCGGAATGGCAGCATTGCCATCGCCGCTGGCCCCGCCGGCACTGGTGGTTGGTACTGGTAGTATGCCTATAAAAAAAATTACACCTTTTTAGATGCCTGTATACCTCCCCCTATTTTACTCGTTTTCCCTAGGAAGGAAGATTGAAAAAACAGTTAAAGTACAACATACATCACTAGTCCAAATTGCGTACTAGAGTAGAGGCTGTAGACAGACATTAGTAATATTATATGGTCCTTAGGGTCATCTCTACTCCTACTCTACTCTTTGGAAAGTTAGTCTGAGCCATGTAACCATTTTAGATTCATGTCTACTCTTTTGCACATGCTATCTTGCAGCTTGTTGTGCAGTAAGACGCCCTTGACGCCACATGAATGTTGCATACAAGTGAAGAGGTCGACAAACAAGCCACTTTTTGTATGGAGTTCGATTTGTCCCAATTGTTTAGCCAGAATGTTACACTTTTTGGCATGACTGCAAAATGATTGCACAATTGCATTATACTGTCTAACGTGCACCATTTTTCTCATAATAGGCAGAAGATTCCCTTCTACGAACCAGAGATTTGCAGAGCTTACGAATGATGCAAGTAACCAGTATTTCTACGTTCAACAGTGAGGGGTCTCCCAGAATTCGCACAGATCTTTCTAGCATGCACTAGTTGTAACAAATGTTTACTGCTTTAATCTTATCTATTTTGCATGTTGGAGCTGGCTGTAGTAATTTCATGGAACAACTTACAAAGCTTGTTACTTTGAAATAAATAAACCTTTTGAACTTACACAAAGACTCTGTGGTATTTGGTGTGGTGTTGTGGACTTACACGAGTGAGTGAGCGAAAGGGTGTTATGTTCTGAGTTGTGTAATAATCAGTGGTTATCTTTGTGTGGGGGTTTGGGACCTAATGAGACATGATAGCTAGTCGGTCAGGGAATTGTGGGTTCTGAGTTCTGACTGAGGTGTGAGTAAGGTCCAACCTCCCATCACCAACATCCTATTTTCTTCTGAATAGTTCTGCCTCAAGATTAAAGAGGACAACCCAAAGGACAGGAGTGGACCCAGTGGCTACAGCTATTGGTCTATCAGAGCTTTATTCAAAAGAAAACCTTAAATAAAGAGTGGCCAAAAGGGCAAGCTTAGCTACAGACAGTCTAATAGTAGTAGTACAGAGAGTCATAGTAGAGGCAGTTAGAAGGAAATTAAAGGCAGGGATAACCAAAATTTGGAAACTGATAATCAAGATCAAAGAACCTTTTGTAAAAAATTGAATTAGGAAGCGAACCGTAATTAATAGTTCTGAAAAAAAGGTGTGTTAAAAGTTAGGGAAATATAATTGTTAATATAACCACTGGAGGACTTACTGGGGCCAGCAGCAGGACCCTCGGAAGAGGAGCAGTCCTCTGGTGGTTGTCCCGCCGACTCAGACACCGTCTTCTTGCCCCTGGGTGCTGATCATGTAAGAAATAATAAAGAGAGAGACAAACATTAATGAGTGCTGTGAAACAAATAAATCATTAAAAAAACACTCAAAAAACATATTAGGAAACAACAATTGCAATCAAATTGAGCTATCTAATCAAAACGACTACTGGCTTGCAGGATTCACGGACCGTCTATTTATTATGAACACTAATCAAATGTTCCATAATCATTCTGATTCCAGAATACTAACGAAGTCTAAGTATCACCTGACCTACACCACTTATTTCAGACGGGCCAATTGTTCAGTAAGTCTGCATTTCCATTTTATTTTTTCCTTCAAAAAGGCACAGATGAGATGAAGGACACATGCATAAATTTGTGCATACACCAAATTGTTGGTTGGTTGCGTCATCTGTTGTTCTGCTTCTGACTGACAGTGCTAAGCCTACCACTCACTAAACAAACTACAAAAGGTTCTATGGAGGACTGGCGTAAGCAGCATTCAGTGATAGAGGAGGCGTCACGCAGACCGTAAAAAAAATATGAACTAATACTAAGTAAACCTATTATCCATCCACCACTATTTCACAGAAGGACAAAGGAAGTACTAGACTCTCTAGCAATAGCATTAACTAACTTCAGTTCTCTAAAGTAAACTCTCACATCATTAATCAGCCCAAGCATGCGCAAAGTTGCAAACAAATAAGAATAATGCCGAGCAGCACCTGTGTCCTACAATCATAGAAGATTTTGAAATGTAATTGACCTGCAATGTAACTAAGCGCACTAGTAATCGTGTTATTATTTGTAAAAAAATTATACACAATACTTATACTACTAAATATTAGCTATTCACCAAGCCCCACGACCTCGACACCTAGCAGGTCCAACAGGTCCCGCTCTCGGTCCAGGATGTCTGACCACGGGGGGCCAGCTAGTTGGGGGTGCGCCGGATCCCTGAGCAGTGCCGGCAACCTTCGCCCACCGGCGGTGACGCTGCTGGGTAAGGTACCTGGAGACTGGCCTGCTGCCAAGGTCAAAGGGAGATGGCGCTGGATGAAAAAAACAAGGGCGGCCACCTCCGCCTCGCCAAAATGCTGACGGGCCTGCACCCCTGCAGGGTGCATTCTGCCGCAAGACAGCCGACTCTTGGGTGCAGGTGCCTTGCCCTTGGAGCCGGTTCTGCTGCCCTTGGCCATGGTTCTGGGGTGGAGGCGGAAAAGAAAAGAAGGAAAAAATTAAATTAGGGGGAAGAAGTAGGAGTTTAAAGAAAGAAGTAAAATAAAACAGTAGAAAAGTAAAAAAAAACACAGTAAAAGTAGAAATAAATGCAAAATATAAACTTAGGGACAGAGAGCGATAGATAATAAATAAAAAAAGTGAGAAAGACAGTGAAAAAAGGGTTGCAAAGATTAAAGGTGGATAAAAAACAAGGACCAGAACCATAGCATAGAGTGAAAAAACAAGATGGCCACACCCATCGCGACCGCTTGGGTAAGTTTGCGCGATATTTCTCATGAGCACGCACTAGTCGTCGCGAACAAGTAGATAGCGTTACCGAACATGACATGCGTATCGTGAGCATGCTATACATGACCCGGAACAGGAAATAAGGCTTCGCGAGCGGATGGGACAATTGAAAAAACAAGATGGCCGCGCCCATAGGCGACCGAATGGGTAAGTTCACGATCTGCTATCCCTCAAGCACGCAAATAGCACCCCGAACATGCACAACACACTCGCGAAAAAGAAAAACGCATCGCGAACGGGCACGACAAGCAACTACACACGCTTGCGAAGCTCACGTAGTGCAAGTACATCTTCGCGTAGCTTCACGTAGCGCAACTACGCGCACTACGCCCAGTCCTATTCCCATGCTAATGATGTGGAGCCAAGGAGGAGGACTTCTGTTTTCCCAGAGTTGAGTGTCAGGCAGCTGTCCTTCATCCAGGTTGCGACAGCTTTCATCCCTTCTTGGAAATTGTGTCTGGTAATGTTGGGTTCCTTGGTGAGGGAGAGGATGTGCTAGGTGTTGTCAGCGTAGGAGACGATGTTGAGCCCATGGTTTCTGACAATGGTTGCGAGGGGGACATGTAGATGTTGAAGAGGGTGGGTCTGAGCGGTAGGGCGGGAGTCTGACTCGCTGAGTTCTGCCTGTGAGAAATGAGCATATCCAGTCGAGGGCCTTTCCTCGGGTGCTGGCGTCATGGAGTTTGGTGGCTAGTGTGAGAGGTACAGGAGGATGAGGTCTACCATTTGTCCCTGGTCAAGGAGGGCGCGGATGTCGTTGTTGGCGGCGAGTCGGGTGGTCACGGTGCTGTGGTTGCTGCGGAATCCTGATTGGCTTCTATGAAGTTTGCTAGCTGGGTGTTGACGGCCTTTTCGATAACTTTGGCTGCAAATGGAAGAAGTGAGAGGGGCGTGAAATTCTTGAGGTCTCTCAGGTCTGCATAGGATTTCTTCAGAAGGGGGTTGACTTTGGTATGTTTCCAGTTGTAGTGGAATGTCTCGAGGGAGCAGTTGATGGTCTGGTGGAGTCCGGGTGCGATGGGCGTGACAGCTCTTTGAAAGATGTGGAGGGAGAGTGGTCTGACGGTGCTCCAGAGTGGATGCTCTTTATGGTTTTTAAGGTGTCTTCTGTCATGAGCGGGGCCACCTGACTAGAGTCTGTCTGGTGGTGTCGCAGGGGGTGCAGTTTGAGGCAATGCAGAGGTCCTGGTTGTCACAGTTGTAGATCATCTTAATATTGAGGTGGAAAAAAGTGAGAAGTCTGTTGCAGAGGTCTTGGGAGGAGGGTTGTCTGTAGTAAGCATGGGCGGATCTAGCGGATCTCGCGTACGCGAAATTGCGGATTTACGGATTCGCAATCCGCGAAGATACGCGAACTCTTGCGGATTTGCGGATTTTCCCGTTTTTTGTGTTGGCGAGCGTTCGCGCCGATTTTGGGACAATTTCGCAATTGCGAACTTACTTTTCTGCACGCAACGGCCGCTACTATGTTGTTTCTACGTCTGGTTTATCTCACAGGTTCACAGCACCCTCTGTTTCACCACTGCCACCCTCTGGGACACCCATGCCACCCTCTGGTACATCCTCACTGCCACCCATTAGGTTTGTTTATCACTGTAGTTTATGGGGGGTGAAAAAAGCAAGCACACCTCCCCTACTTCAACTGCCATGAATTAATTTGGGGTTGATTAATGTGTCAGTTATTTAGCAAGTTCCAGTCTGGCTGGCACCTGCTTCCTTCCTTATCTCTAAATTGCTTTCTGTTGCAGTGAAATTTTTTTTCACAGGACCTTTATGGTCTACTTGTAGCTATTCTATGAGCCTGCTGTTTGGGTCATAGCAGGGCCATAGAATAGTTGCAAACTCTGGAGGGGCCCCTCAGGAAGCACTACAGTGAATGTTACAAATGTTAAGTTTGAACTTTTGCACCTGCTCATTGCTTTCAGTTTAGCAAACATGGTTTTTTCTGCAATTTCGCACGTTTTTTGGGGCGCGAATCCGTGCGAGATCGATTTCAGAAGCCGCGAATGCTTGCGAATACACTAATTTTTTTTGCGACGTGTATGTTCGCGTGCTTTTGCGCGTGTTCACGAGGCGCTTGTAGCTATACATTTGCCAAGTTACCCTAGCGGTCGTACACGGGCGCGGCCATCTTGTTTGCGTGACGTAATTCCGTTTCCGGCCGCTATGCGTAATCTCGCAAACTGTGCTGCTCGCTAGTACAATTTCGCGCGTGCTCGCGAGGAAAATCTCGCGCGAACTTACCCACGCGGTTGTGAACGGGCGCGGCCATCTTGTTTCTCATTCATTGCTATGGTTCTGGGCATGCTTTCTGTATCCTCTCTGAATCTCTGCCATCCTTTGCTTGTTTGAAGTTTATTTAATCTATTTTACTTATTATCTATCCCTCTATTTTTCTAGCTGTATATTTTTGTGTTTTCTGCTACTTTTAGTTACTTTTAAACTACTTTTTTAAACTCTTTTCTTTTCTTCTTCACTATTCTATTTCTTCTTTATCATTTAAGTTTATTTCTGCCCAGACCATGGTAAAGGGAGCCGGGAAGCACCCTGAGAAGGGGAAGGGTCCCGCACCCCGTGCCCGGCTCCCGTGCGGGCGTTTGAGGGGGGAGCAAGTGGTGCCACGGGAGATCTTCAGCGCGGAGGAGGTGGCCGCGCTCATCTTCCACGTCCAGCGCCGCCTCCCCAAGACGATCCTGGGAGGCGGCAAGATCGCAACTGGCTATGGCATCCGGGAGCGCCGGAAGCGGTGGGAGAAGGTGTGCCGGGCCATGTATAAGCTCTCTGGGGTCCGGCGCACATATAACCAGGCCACCCACCGCTGGACCGATGTCATGGACCGGGAACGGGACTTGCTGGACGCGCTCGGCGTAGAGGTCCCCGGGCTTGGTGAGTAGTAGTAGCTATTCATCACTACTCTGTTTTATCCGGCTCTGTTATTTGCAAATCTTTATTCTTTACCAAGAGCAATAATGCTGCCGATTACATTGTAGGTAAATTATATTTCAAAATCTTCTATGCATTTCAGGTGCACTGCTCTACTTCTCAGTAGCCTTGCTTGCTACTATGCTTATTTGTTTTGTAAATTGTGTTCATTTCATTGGCCTGAGAAATTATGTATGAGTGTAGTGTAAAGATAAGAACTGCGTAATGCTAGACACTAAGGGTCATATTTTCAATTACCGGCGCATCCCTGCAAAGTAGCAGGGATGCGGCAGTAATTGTGTGCCATGCCACCACCACCCATTGGCCCAAAATGTCACAGAAGCCTTACGCATCTGTGCCGTAAAGGCGGCGCATTGCTGGAGTTGCGTGCCAACGATGGCGCAGCTCCAGCAATGCTCTGGGGTACCCTATCTCCCCAATGCTGCATCAAGCCGTACGTCGGCTTCAAGCTCGCAGGGTTTGACTCATGCATCATTGTCTTAAAAGTGACTGATTGACATCTTGTAGATTTCCCTCAGCCACTTTTAGGATTCGTTCCTGCGCAGGTATGCCCTCCCTTGCGCCTGAACGCCCCCTGATGGCGCAGGGCTTTACAACGTGATGCATCGCCCATATTTTTTTTTTTAATATATACGCCACACCAACACCATGGCGAGTCTTTTGTTCTGCCGCTGCGTCACAAAAGTCACGCAACAATGGAGGAAAATGAGCCGCAAGGGACTTCTAAATCAGCCCCAACAGACTGAAGTCCAGTCCTTCCTTTAGACACATGGCTATAAGAAGAAATAGTGGTGGTGGTGGGTGGATTGATAGTTTGAGTATTCACTGATCTGCAAGCAGGATGGACTTTGTCTGTCACTTCGCGTGCTGCGGACTGCTGCCTGCAGTGCCAGGCCTAGGCAAACCTCTTTAGTAGTCTGTTTATTGAGTTACATAGGAACTTTCTAAGTCAACGGTCCGCAAATCAGGCAATACGAATAACGTAGTATACCACATGAGATAGATCCCGTGGAATAGTTGTCTATCTATTTGCTATTTCTCCAAAAAATGTTGTTATTGTTCTTTTGAAATGGTTGATTTGGTTGACAAATCTCATCCATGTTTTCTGGTCTTTCTTTCTTTCATGTTGTACATCAGCTCCCCCCAAGGGCAAGAGGACACAGGAGGAGGAGGGTGCTGTTCAGGATGCAGGCCAGGATCGGGCAGGCGAGGGCTCCTTTGCTGGCCCCAGTAAGTTTTAATTGTAATAAAGAGTACCTATTTTTTCCTAGCGTTCCTCATTCGATTTTTTCTAAATCGTCTTTGATCTTCTTGTAGACTGGATATAACTTCTTATCCTGGCTCGAATATGACTCCCTGTGGTATTAGTAGATTATTCTTATTAGTCTGTCTGTGTAGCTAACTAAGATTGGACATTTGGCAATTCCATTGGACTCCCATTCTATTCAGCAATAGCTCTATGCACTGTCTCCTTACTGACTAGATAGTGTGGCAGAGTCATTCAGCTCCCGAGTCCCGAAGTCACCGATGATTGATCCCCAATGATCTCTAGATTATCGTACGCAGGACAAGAGAGTACGGAGTCACAGCACAGTCAAGAAGTGTCAGAGGCACTCATGCTTGCAAAAATTCCAAAACCTTTAGCTCATCCACTCTAGTCTGGAGGACCAAAAACCACAGAGTCTATTTAAGTTTAAAAGCTTTATTAAAAGTAAACACATTTATTAAAATCTACTTTGTCATAAAACTATTTAACTGAAAACGGAAAAGTGCTTAGTGCTGACGATTAATTGGACACATTTCTTGTGGTCGAGCCGAGCTCTCACCTGGTTTGAACTTGATCCTGGTCGTGTTCTTAGGAGTCAAGCTTCTGTCTGTTAGGAGAAAAAGTGGTGCGTGTTAAAAATAAAAAGCAAGCATTCATCAGTTGTGCATAAAAGTGCAGCAAGACAACAGCCTTCCCTGGAAAAAGGGACATTTTTACTTTAGCGTAGACAGTCACAAATTATTACATTGTATTCTGTTTTTTTAACATTTCTCCTAGACCAAATATTATATAGTAGTGAGTGGTGTATTCTAACATTCTTAAATGTACTTTGTAGGTGTAACATCTGGTGACGGGGCCAGCGCGGAGGTGGCGGTGTTGGGCGAGGACTCGGAGGACTCTGGGGAGGAGGCGGTGCAAGAGCCGGCGGACGGTCCTGTGGGGGTTCGCACGGTGGTGGCGGGAACAGGTAAGCTATATATTCCTTACTTATTGAGATTGAAGACTGCATAGTGTGCTTTCTGCACGGGTGTATTACAAATCAACGGGGTAGTAGCCTCCTCGAAATGTACTTCGACTTAGCTGTGAAGTTTTTGGTGAGAAGAATCTCAATAAGTTCTTAGACGAACGTGATGGATGGGATGAACTAAAAGTGAAAGAAGGGTGTAAGTAAGTGGGACGCGAAATTGTATGATGGCTGGCAAAGAAGAACGATATGTGTTTGCTTGGCCCCCGAGGTGGCTGGGAAGGAAAGAATATGGTATGGTGCATGGCTGGGTCAATGATGAAGCAAGGATGGGTGGAAGGACATCAGCCTGGGTGGGTGAAACAGAAACTGTATGTGTGCGTATACTTTGAATGAATGGATGCCTGGAGCATGGTATTCTCTGACTCTTAGATAGCACATGTGTATCTATAGAGAGTAGATGGTCGCTGGATGAACTAAGTGTTACCTTGAAGAGCATGTACCACCGCACCCGCACGTCCGTTCCAGTGTAGGGAAGGCAAGGAAAAGAAATTGTAAATGTGTCCAATACTACCATGAATAGTAGCAGTACTTTGTATTGCAACTGCAAGCACAGCATATATCTGGTTATTACGGTGGACACTCCGTACCTCTCTTAATAACTTTAGTTTAGTTGTAGTGCGTCATTCATGTGTGGGTGTATCACTGTTCACTCAATATTAAGCAAAGCACCTAAAGTCATCCCATATGTCATCAAATACGTCCCATGTGAAGTGATAGATAATCAAATTATTTAGCTTCTTCATTTTCCTTTTCTAGTACTCATTTGCACTGTAGGGTGAAAGGTAAATTAATTAAGCAGTAGCCCTTGTAACAGAGTATTCTCAGTGCCACCCGTAATAGAAAAGTAATAGCTTCACCACCCGCATGTACTGGACGGGTACAGTAACGCAAGTCTGTCTCACTCATCATGGTGTGCAACTGTTTTTCTCGGGTGCAAGTTCACTGTGCTGCCATTCTGCCGGCTTGCATAAGATAACGTACCAATTTTCCTAAACAAGAGAGAAGAAGAAGAATAAGACTGGTGTACTGTCATAGTCGACTGTAATGGAAGTCCATAGTGGTCGTAGAATTTGTTCATTAAACTACCACTAATGTTAGAGCAAGGATGCAGAAGTGGGAGGTTACATAGATACTGTCCTCAATAGTTATGTACTGTGCTTTCAATTTGCTACTTGTACTGTGACCCAACTTTCGGCTCAATCACTTTGTGTTATTAATGCTAAGGAGCATTGGTTACAGACTATGTCTTTCTTCATATAGTTGCTCCTTCCAAATCAACATCACGGAGGGAGCAGGCGCGAATGGCCCGGCAACGGAGGCTGGATGCCACTGTCGCCGAATATCGGCGGCTGGTGGCCCTGGAGGAGGAGTAGGACACGCAGTCGACCGGTGCAACAACAACATCCTCGACTGGGACCGCTGCATCCTCCTCCGTGACCCCACGGGATGCCAGCATGCGCAGTGCTCCAGCGGGACCGAGCCGGGCTAACAAAGACAACCGCCACCGCCAAGCAACAGAAAGACCAGCTGCCCCCCACAGGAGCTGCAAGGCACGCCAACGCCGCCTAGGAGTCCGAATGTCCTACCTGGAGCAGGAGGTCCTGAACTATAAGAACTTGGTAGAGGGCCTCCGCTCCGAGCTTGCCACCCTCCGCAAGGAGTATGATGCCCATGCCGCAAAATGCACCAGGTCCAGCACCCTCCAGTAGTGGAGTGTCCCTTGCCCTTTTTTTATAGACTTTTGGGGGGTGGGATTTGGGAGTTGGGATCGTTTTGGGACTTTTCAAAGACAATCGTTGGGGTTAGGGTGGGTCTTGAGGGAGATTATTTTGTTAGGGCTACATAAATATACATTTTTAAACTTTATCTGACCATACCTGTTTTTTACTGCTTTTCAGTCTGGTGGGTGGGGGACGGGGGTGTAACAGTAAGTTTGTTTTCCTGAACAGTCGTAGGACTTTAGTAGTACTACCGTCAATCTCTCGTCTAGTCCTAAATAATACTCCATTATACTACCTCCCACCAAACGCTTATCTTACCTGTAATTTGTGTTAGAAATTAGGGCTAGGCCCAGGGCTGGCTCCACGTGAAATGGGGATTAACGTTGGCAATCCTGGGCGGGTGAAATTTCCTCATTGCGGTGGTACTAGTGGTGTGACACAGTGGCAGTTGCATGCCTATGGAAAAAAAGAAAACGAAACCTGTTTTGTCCTTACTGTAGCATTACAACGGTTACGGTACCATCGAGAATATAGCAGGTGACAGTACACTAGAACAGTGCCATAATGTAGCCTAACAAATGGTAAAGTATTTGCTTGCAAGTATAACTAGTACTTGCGTAGAATTTATTTGACATTGGCTCCTACTACTAGAAGATATAGTACTGAAGCTGAGTAAGTCTAGAAGATATCCTCGTATTCCTTCACCAGCCTGTTGCTATGACCTTATCCTCCCCAGCAAGTGTGTGGAATTATTGATGTCATTTTAGTCAGACATCAAGCAAAACAACACAGCCCGGGGGAAGAGGGTTAGGGTTTGGAAAATGGATGGGAATGGGGGTTTCTTTTTGGGTAGGTTTTGTTGAGAGAAGAAAAAAAAAGCAAAGCATGGACAAACAATAATTGAAGATAAAGAGAATCTTTGGGTACAAACTAAAGCTAAGCACATGCAGTCACACTCATAGAATAAAACAATGGATACTGTATCTGTATTGCGTATCTTGTTGGAGTTGTCCTGTTGAATTTGGTAAGTAAGTTGCATGCAGCAAACAATTCCTCTTATTGGCGGCACTCCTCCATTCCAGCTGACGCTTCGTCCATCAATGTTTGGTGACCACTGACAGAAGACACCCTGTCCACTGCCTGCCTGGCGGATGTTGACTGAAACCCGGCCTGTAATTATTGAACGGAAAACAGGAAGTGCTATTACAATACCACTGATAAATAAATGAAAGGTATGTACGCTGTGTGGTGCAAAAAGTGACACTTTGATTTCCCTAATAGACAGTACAATATTTTTGAAATTGCGTGCTCTGTCTGAGTCACCTTTTTAAGGATAAATAAGTATGGCCAAAATATTATAGCGGATCTTTCCCCTCAAGGTAGGTGTACTGTAAACTGTGTTTTAGAACAAAATTTGACCTTTCCAGCAATGCTCCCACCAAGACCCTTACTAAAGCCAGTCGCAAAAATGTAGAAGACCCCCAATCAGATCTCCAAAAACGATGCCTAGCAGAAAAATGGTGACAAAACGTACTTTGAAAGTAACAGTAGGCCCAAATACAGACCGTGGATTGTATTCAAACCACTTGCAAGCAAGCAAAAGTATCCATAGCCAGCATCGCTCCAACAGTGCTCTAAAACCCCAGAACTGCGTTGCAATAGAACCCCCCGAAACACATGCAATCCTGCTGCTAGGGCGAACCCTAACGAACCCTAACTTACAAAAAGTGCCAAAACTGGTGTTTCCTTATGGATTTTGTCCAAAACACTTCTATCCGGTATTAGGCCTTCCCAGGAATGCCCCAGGCAAGACCCGCCAACCCACCTGCAAAAAACCATCCGACAACACCCCCAAACAGCGAAAAAGCTAAATCTCATACTTACAATATCTCTCGGCCTTCGGTCCAAACGCGGCGCTGTGCAGCTAGGTCATCAGATTCATCACATCAATCATCATAACTCCTGTTTTCCACCACGGATTTCCTGAAAAGCAAATGCAATCAAGATTAGACTGTCGCAGCAGTGCTTCGACAGAGACCCCGGCTGCAACCCACCCACGAACAGCAGGAAGCCCCCCAAAACGCTACATTGAACAAGATGTCAGAAGAAATAGCAAAAAAAAGGCTGTTCCTTAAGGATTTTGTCCAAAACACTTCTATCCGGTATTAGGCCTTCCCAGGAATGCCCCAGGCAAGACCCGCCAACCCACCTGCAAAAAACCACCCGACAACACCCCCAAACAGCGAAAAAGCTAAATCTCATACTTACAATATCTCTCGGCCTTCGGTCCAAACGCGGCGCTGTGCAGCTAGGTCATCAGATTCATCACATCAATCATCATAACTCCTGTTTTCCACCACGGATTTCCTGAAAAGCAAATGCAATCAAGATTAGACTGTCGCAGCAGTGCTTCGACAGAGACCCCGGCTGCAACCCACCCACGAACAGCAGGAAGCCCCCCAAAACGCTACATTGTACAAGATGTCAGAAGAAATAGCAAAAAAAAGGCTGTTCCTTAAGGATTTTGTCCAAAACACTTCTATCCGGTATTAGGCCTTCCCAGGAATGCCCCAGGCAAGACCCGCCAACCCACCTGCGAAAAACCACCCGACAACACCCCCAAACAGCGAAAAAGCGAAATCTCATACTTACAATATCTCTCGGCCTTCGGTCCAAACGCGGCGCTGTGCAGCTAGGTCATCATCAATCATCATAACTCCTGTTTTCCACCACGGATTTCCTGAAAAGCAAATGCAATCAAGATTAGACTGTCGCAGCAGTGCTCCCAGACACCAAAAATCACCCACAAACACCCAGAACCCCGCCAAAGAGCACCTCAAAGGCAAGCAAGTCAGCAAAAACGGCAAGAAATTTCCACCTCATGGTCCAAAACACTTTTGTCCATTATTAGAGCTTCACAGCAATGGGCCCAAATCCGTCAACTCACCCGCAAAGAAGTACAACACCCCCACAAGTGCTGAGTCTTTCTTCATTGGGCGTAATCCAGCACTCTGCTTTGAGGGAAATCGCAGTCTGGAGGAGGAGGATAGAGGAGCATGTTCTTCAGAACTTGTGAACCTGAGGAATGTAGACTGCGGCACCTTCAAATCAATAAGCAAACAAGTGAAGACAGTTCTGCTGATGGTCTTGTTTTTGGGATTAGGTGATTAAAGTTTGAATTAAATTAACTGTGCAAAACAAAGAAAGAGAGACACACAGGAATAAAAGTGAATAAGGACGAAAAAGAAAGTTCTTTATTCATTGTCTCATTTTCAGGGCTCGGTGTCAGGGAATAAGAAGAAGATTTCGTTATCATACTCTGCGAATTCAGGCAGGATGAGGTCAGTGCCACCGAACAGAGAACAAATCCCCTCATCTACGTTGCCGTCCTCCTCGTCTTCATGCGGCGTGCTTTCTCGTACTTTGTAATCTGGTGGTATGAGGTGCTGATTCATCTTGATCATTGTCAGCCGCTCCACATTTTTGGGCGAGAGGCGGCTCCGTTTGGGAGTTACAATGCCACCAGCAGCACTGAAAACACGTTCAGAAGACACACTTGCGAGTGGGCAAGACAAATAGTTTATAGCCAGGTTGGAGAGCTGTGGCCACAATTGTGTTTTGCCATGCCAATACTGCAATGGCTCATCATTAAGAAAGACCTCTGTTGAGTCATTCATATAGTCCTGCACCATCGACTCAAGGTCATCAACGGTTCCTCCACTTTGCTTACTTTTTGCTGTGCCTTTGACATTTTTTCGAGAACCATACCCAAGCAAACTTAGCCAATCCTCCTCAGCAGCCACTGTTAGTGTTGTGTGTGGTGCAGATGATCCAGTTGCCGGTGTCTTTAACGGCTGAGAGGTCACTTGTGCCCCAGCCACAGGTGCAGAAGTGGATTCTTGTGACTGGGGATGGCCTGCTGATGCTGATGTACTGTCTTCTCCTTCAATAACCTGCCGTTCTTTTTCAAACCTCTTGGCTGACCAGGCTAACCAATGTTTGTACTTTTGAACATCTGCATCAGCAAAAGGAAAGAATGCTTCGCCTGCCAGCGCCTTTTTGTAGCGTGGATCCAGAATAGTAGCACAAATGTAATGCTGATCTGACTTGATCTTTTGAAGACGTTCATCACCACGTAGGCGCTCTAATAATTTCTCAGACAAAATAAAATGGTCTTTTTTTTGTACATCTTTTTGAAACTCAGAAGACACCGCCATCAGTTGGTGCTCCAGCATGCACAACAATGGGATAGCTTTTCCCAAATTACAGTCCTCCTGGCTGACTGCACGCGTGAAGAACTCAAAAGGACGAAGCATGTCTGTCAGGCTTTTAACTATGTCCCATTGCGCCGCAGCCATCCGCAGGTCCTCCTTCTGACTTGTACCCTCTGTTAAGAAATATTGATCGAGTACCGTATACTGCTCATACAGACGCTCAAGCATGTAGAAGGTTGAGTTCCAACGTGTTGCCACCTCCTGGATGAGTGCTTTCACTGGTATTCGACTTTGAAGTAGCAGCCTCCTCAGATGCTTCCGGGCCTTAAAGGAATGGCTGAAATGGTTGCACATTTTGCGGCAGGTGGCCATTACCGCGAACGCTGCACTGTCTCTATCACTCAAGAATTTTTGAACGACCAGGTTGATACAGTGCGCCAAACACGGCACTCTAACATAGTTACCCAGTGACATGGCCTTAACTACATTGGCGCCATTATCCGTGGAAACATAACCAATCTTGCGTTTTATTGGAGATAGCATTTTCAAGACCTTTCTGTCAAACTCTTCCAAAATGTTTTCTGCTGTGTGACTTTTCTCCAAGCCAAACATGGCTAGTGTTGCATGTTTCCGAGCAGCTTTGAAAACTTTGTCCGGGTCAACACCTGCGATTAGCTTTGCTTTAACACCTGAAAAAGAGACCCAGTGTGCAGTGATGCACATGTAATCAGCGCCTGCGCCACTGGTCCACATGTCTGTTGTCAGATGTATTGTGTGAACAGCACTCTTCTGCAAAGCTGCCACAATCGCCTCCAGCACATCTTCATGTAGTGCTGGAACCGCAACTCTGGCAAAATAGAACCGGCTAGGAACCTTCCATTTAGGGCAGAGCGTTGCCACTAATTCTAGAAAACCTACCGCTTCTACAAAAGAAAAAGGGAGAAGGTCCACAGCTAGCATTTTAGCCAGCTTAGTGTTATACAGACGCGTCAGTGGGTGGTTGCGTTCATATGGCACGTCTGAAGTAAGCATTGTTCTAATGTTGCCCTGGACCAAGCATTTACGGGCTGATAATGACTTCGTTGACCCAATTTTGCTCGCTGGTGAACTTTTGTGCGTTGGTGTCTCACTCGCTCCAACACTCTTAGTGTGCCTCACATTGGGTGTGCTGCTGACAGGGGTACTGGGTGTAAGGGAAGTGTTTGACACGTCTTCTTCCTCCTCGACATCATCAGATGCAACATCAACGTTTCCTTGAATTCGGCCTTTCTTGATCGCATCTAGGTGCGCAAACCATTGGACAGTGTGCTGTTTCCTAAGATGACCTCTCTGGCCTCCGGTACCATAGTTGGTACCTGGCTTACCACGACTAACTGCAACCTTACAAAGGGTACAAATGGCAAACTTTGGATTTTTTTGACAAACAGTAAAGAAGTCCCAAACTGGGGACTTGAAGTGTCTGTGGGACCTGGAGGAGGCGGCGATACTGGTGGTGGTGGTCATGAAGCTAATGCCAGATGAAGTGGAGGATCTGGATTGCCCAACTTTTGTACGTTGTGCACTTTCACCGCCACTAATTAAGGTCGAGGTGGATAGAGGTCTCTTCTTGCCAGAAAGAAATATGGAAGCGGGACGAGTTGGTGTACTACTTAACTCCAATGATTGTGGTGTTTCCACTGCCTCCTCATCGACAACATCATCATCATCACGCTCAGCAGCTCTTCGGGCTAGGGTCAAAATGTCTGTTTGCTGCATGCCCGCTGGGGCTGCAGTGACCTTTATGATGACTGGGTCGTCGTTGGCAGAGTCTTCATCAGCAGCAGTATCCGCCACTTCTTGTTGAGCCTCATCACACTCCATAACTCTGAGACTTTGGACGAGCTTCCTTTTACGCTTAACTACCTTTGTCGGATCATGGTGTGCCTCACTCTCAGACGGCAGTGGTGCTGCTGGTTCCCAAGTTTGATCCGTATCATCAGAAGGAGGTGTGCTTGAAGAAGATGTAGACACCACCCTTGATCTCTTCCTTGCTAGGGGTGTGGAAGACAATGAAGGATCATCAGGAGGAGTGGCTTCCTCAAATGATACCTCGCCTTGATTGTCGATTTCCTGATGTGCCCCTACTTCGGGAGGAACAACTATTGTGGGCACTTGTGACCCTCCATGCACCTCTGCTTGCGCATCTCCTTGCGCTGCCTCTCCTTCCACATGTACTTGGGCTTGTACTTGCACATGTGATTGTTGTTGCGGCTGTGGTTGTTCAACACTCGTCAGATGAGCTACAACAACCTGTGTTGATTGAGGGACATTGCTGCTGCTTTCTTGCGATGAGCCAACATCACTGGTCGATGGTGATTGAAGAACTATACTGGCTGCCTCTGCAGCACTCAAGGGCTTGGACTTAAGTTGGTGTTGTGGTGGTGGTGGCACTGAGCCCAATGGAGCGGGGGTGCTGCTCCCAGCTTGGTCCCCAGCAGATCCCGCTGCTGCCGCATGCATACTTTTTTTTTTACTCCCAAAAAAAGGGGCGGGTGGCACACCAGTCTCCTTGGTAACTTGCTTCTTCTGCTCCTTACTGGCACCTTTCTTGCTAGAGGAGCTACGGGTTACTTTTTTTGGGGCCATCTTCTTCAGAGCAGGTCAGAACAGCAGGCAGCAGTTGCACGAGTTGCAGAGTTGTCTGTGTCCAGACGTGACGTCGCGTGACGTTATGCTGCACACACACACCGCTGCAGGACTTCTTCCTGGCACTGGTGGTTCTCTTGAGTCTTGTCCACCTAAAAGAAATGGAAGACAGAGGAACATCAGTTCAGTTATACACCCCAAAAAATCGACAAAACACAGAAAAATCAGCACAATCCCATGCCCTCCATGATGTTTACATTGAAGACACCCCACAGAAAGACTAGGGCCATGCAAGTATGCAACACTCACTACCCCTGGGCATAATGGATGAAAAGTAGGCAAAATAAGTGCAGGCCTCAGACACTGCCTCTCTTCAAAATGGCCCCTTACACCCCAAGCACATGTTGCCTGTACCAGCCAGGACTCAAGATGGCCACCACCACCACCCACATGGCCACAGTCCACATCAACAGTACACCCCCAAAAAACAGAAAACCAGCCAGAAATCACCACAATCCAATGCCATCCATGATGTTTACATTAAAGAGAGTGAGACCACACTACAGGCACACTCAGTCCATGCACCACTACCCCTTGGCAAAAGGCCCCACCAGCAGCCCCAAAAAAACGACAAAAAACAATAAAATCAGCACAATCCCAGCCCATCCGTGGCCTCAATGGTGTTTAAATTCAAGAAGACACCCCTCAGAAACACTAGGCCCATGCAACACTCACTACCCCTGGGCATAATGGATGAAAAGTAGGCAAAATAAGTGCAGGCCTCAGACACTGCCTCTCTTCAAAATGGCCCCTTACACCCCAAGCACATGTTGCCTGTACCAGCCAGGACTCAAGATGGCCACCACCACCACCCACATGGCCACAGTCCACATCAACAGTACACCCCCAAAAAACAGAAAAACAGCCAGAAATCACCACAATCCAATGCCATCCATGATGTTTACATTAAAGAGAGTGAGACCACACTACAGGCACACTCAGTCCATGCACCACTACCCCTTGGCAAAAGGCCCCTCCAGCAGCCCCAAAAAAACGACCAAAAACAATAAAATCAGCACAATCCCAGCCCATCCATGGCCTCAATGGTGTTTAAATTCAAGAAGACACCCCTCAGAAACACTAGGCCCATGCAACACTCACTACCCCTGGGCATAATGGATGAAAAGTAGGCAAAATAAGTGCAGGCCTCAGACACTGCCTCTCTTCAAAATGGCCCCTTACACCCCAAGCACATGTTGCCTGTACCAGCCAGGACTCAAGATGGCCACCACCACCACCCACATGGCCACAGTCCACATCAACAGTACACCCCCAAAAAACAGAAAACCAGCCAGAAATCACCACAATCCAATGCCATCCATGATGTTTACATTAAAGAGAGTGAGACCACACTACAGGCACACTCAGTCCATGCACCACTACCCCTTGGCAAAAGGCCCCACCAGCAGCCCCAAAAAAACGACAAAAAACAATAAAATCAGCACAATCCCAGCCCATCCATGGCCTCAATGGTGTTTAAATTCAAGAAGACACCCCTCAGAAACACTAGGCCCATGCAACACTCACTACCCCTGGGCATAATGGATGAAAAGTAGGCAAAATAAGTGCAGGCCTCAGACACTGCCTCTCCTCAAAATGGCCCCTTACACCCCAAGCACATGTTGCCTGTACCAGCCAGCACTCAAGATGGCCACCACCACCACCCACATGGCCAGTCCACATCAACAGTACACCCCCAAAAAACAGAAAAACAGCCCGAAATCACCACAATCCAATGCCATCCATGATGTTTACATTAAAGAGAGTGAGACCACACTACAGGCACACTCAGTCCATGCACCACTACCCCTGGGCAAAGGGCCCCACCAGCAGCCCCAAACAAACGACAAAAAACAATAAAATCAGCACAATCCCAGCCCATCCATGGCCTCAATGGTGTTTAAATTCAAGAAGACACCCCTCAGAAACACTAGGCCCATGCAACACTCACTACCCCTGGGCATAATGGATGAAAAGTAGGCAAAATAAGTGCAGGCCTCAGACACTGCCTCTCCTCAAAATGGCCCCTTACACCCCAAGCACATGTTGCCTGTACCAGCCAGCACTCAAGATGGCCACCACCACCACCCACATGGCCAGTCCACATCAACAGTACACCCCCAAAAAACAGAAAAACAGCCAGAAATCACCACAATCCAATGCCATCCATGATGTTTACATTAAAGAGAGTGATACCACACCACAGGCACACTCAGTCCATGCACCACCACCCCTGGGCAAAAGGCCACACCAGCAGCCCCAAAAAAACGAAAATAAACAATAAAATAAGCACAATCCCAGCCCATCCATGGCCTCAATGATGTTTACATTCAAGAAGACACCTCACAGAAAGACTAGGCCCATGCAACACTCACCACCCCTGGGCAAAGGGCCAAACCAGCAGGCCCAAAAAAACGACAAAAATCAGCACAATCCCAGCCCATCCATGGCCTCAATGGTGTTTAAATTCAACAAAACAGTTGTATCATGCACCCCTAACCAACCCTGGTCCTACTGGATACTGTGGCTACCCACAATATAATTTATTTAATGTTCTGAAAAAGTTCCAAAATTGTACTTGCAGCAACTGTAATGCCCCAAACAAACTTACTTCTGAAAGTTGATTTCTAATCCAAAAGTGATCCAAAGACAGTCAAAAAGGCCTCAAATCCAAATATCCAGCAGCACCCACAAAAAGTAATCCTTCCAGCTCCAGATCCAAATGAAAGTGACCAGGAGATGGACAAAGCACTGGGAGGAGCCTGCTGGACAGGAACAGGAAGTTGGAGACTGTGGGGCACTTCCTTCCTCCCCCCCCCCCAAAAAATGGACTCCTTGCAAAAAAAAAGGCCATGCAAATGTCAACCTGAGGAGTGATTCTGATAAAAATCATAATTTTCTGAAGGTTTATCCTGTTCGCTGGTGATTTTCTTGTGCAGAATTGCAAAATCTCTATTTTTGCGAGTGCGAGATTGTTCCTTTCCGCCGTAACTACGTGTTCGCAATTGCGAACTCTCGCGAGGTGTGCTGTGCAAGGTGGCAAGCCGCGATTACGTATTCGCGGGCGCCAAACTCCAGCGGGATCATGCAGCAAGATCCAAAATGGCGCGGCACTCGCAAAGAAAAACAACTCGGCAAACGCTAAATGATGGAAAGTGAACGCCGTGCACCACGCCGCGCGCCGCAACCAAGCAAAAAATCTGCCGCGAGCGGATTCACGGATTTTCGACAAATTCGCGAGAGTTCGCGGATTGCGAATTTGCCGAAAATCCGAAAAATCTGCAATCGGAGCGGATTTTACGCCCATGCTTAGTCTGTAGTGTAGCTGCCGGGTTTGGCAAATTTACAAATTGTCAACATTTATACATACAGTCATAATTCACCGGTAAGATACCAAAGTTAAATTTATAATCATAAGGCGCACCTCTCAAACACGAGGGTGTAAGTGAAAAAATATATCTGGCTACAGTATCAACATGTGACATTGAATTGATGGAATACATTGGAACAAACATAATTCAAAGCATACCTTAGATATCACAAGATAATCTATTTGACGAAATAGTAAAGGTACCAAATCTGCTTAAGGGACAAATGTTACAGTACCTGAATTTTGTTCATGTCTCGGGTGATGATAACGGACAACATATCGTGCCCCTCCCAGACCCAAGGGCAAACGAGACAAATCCTAGGTTCACAATAGGTCATGTGCTAATGAATTCTCCCGAAGTGGACATATTGGGCATATTCCCCTGCCCTAAGTTCAAGAAACCCTCCACCAAGTTCCTTAACCTGGCTGTTCTTCTAGCAAAGTGCAATATTACACTGTATTTGAATGATTCACTTCCTCCAACAATCGTAAGTTGGACAAAGTTCTTACTCTCTTGTTTTCGATCTGAGAGCACTTTGAGAAAATATTTTTTTGCACAGGTATGGTATATTTTGGTGGACGACTTTAAAGACTGCACCAAGGATGACACTCTCTCCCTGTAATCCACCCAGACACATGCACTCTTGGTTCTATGTATGAACTAGTTGTTCTTACCAAATCTAGACAACTACACAAGGCAGTGGTCTAAGGGCGTCTGTCTCTGACACACTGTTGCAAATTCCCCATCCGAATACTTTCTTCTAAGCACCACAGAGTTCATTGCCCTGCTTCCCTACACTAATAGTTAAGACAGTTCAGACTGGGAATTAGTTTGAGGAAGGCCAGTTCATTATAGGGCAGTATTTTACGCAGAAAAAATTTAAACTTGTGGGCTTACTCATCATAAATGTATGTAGCCCAGCACTCTTTTTCTGTAAATGTATGATGGAATCTACATACCTGGCTACTATCATGCTATGTAACCTCTTTTAGCATGCAACAAATAAAAATAAATAAAAAGCATGTGGTATTGTTTCAATTTAGTAAATTGCATTGACATTTATTTGATGTGAAAGTTTCTGAACATGAACTTTAAAGCATTCTTTAATCCTCCCTTCTGACAACCCCAGGAGTGGACGATGTGAACCAATTTTCTGTTGTCCTTTACACCATGGCCAACATTATTGCTATAGATGGGTGACTATTACAGGTTAATGAAACATACAAGTAGGATTTTTGTGCACACTCCATCTTAAACTAAATTAATTGGAAGTGCCCTCAAATGTCACTATCAAGTAAAAAAGAACACATCAAGTAACATGATTTGACTTAGATCACACAATTTAGCCATGCAGGGAATTCGAGGATTAATTTATTTTTCTCATTCCCTTTTAAAACCAGAAGACAGTGTGTTTGCACACTTCTCCAAGATGGATAGTACACCATGTTAAATAGATACTGATAAAAGCATAATCTGACAAAATATCTAAAAAAGAAAAAGGTACATAACAAATTAAGGGAAGGCAGAACACCACATACCAATATCACTGGCTTTTTCAGACATTAAACAGTAGATTTATCAGGTTTTGCATTGCCTGTGCGCCACGCAAGGAGAAATATCTTTATTTCTCCTTATTGTTTCCTCTTTCTAAGCGTGTTGCATTCAGAAGGAGGAAATGCCTGTGAGGATTGTTTTCATGCAGGCAAGTGCCCCTTTCTGCACAAAAATGTTCCTGCATGAAACACAGGCACCCATGCATCATTGCGCAAGGGTGTCTGCATTGGCGCTAGGCTGCAGATTGTGTGTGAGCGCAGGCAGAGGATTGATAGATGTGGTCAGGGCCGGACTAGGAGCTTAAAACAGTCCTGGCAAAAATGATACATTTAGCCCAGGTGTGCAGACATACCAATGCGTGCTAGTACCAATCAACTCTTTCAGGTTGCTGATGGAATCGCATAACGTGCACCACCACATTGGAGGTTGAAACTGGCCTCCAAGTGTCAAAACCGTCCTCCTGGGGCTCCAGCCTTCCGGGGAATTGGCCGCTTGCGTGGCTGGCAAGTCCGGCCATGGATATGGTGCAATCCTGCCGTCTCCCTTTCATGAGGTGCAGCAAGTTGTCTTGCTGTGTTGCATTAAAAAATGTTAAATCTGGGCCTACATAACTATTCAAAGCAGCTGTTGAAGTGCCTTAAAAAAGTATTAATACTGCTATGGGGATGGGGTAGTGAATGCGAGGCAGAATCAAAAGTGTGGTTAAAAGTACAAAATAATCTGTAACTATCATGATGATCTTTTACCATCAAGTAACTACATATACAATGATGCACACCTTACTTAAATGAAAAAATAAATGAAAGTTAAACAATTCGGTGTGCAATGCACTATTTTATGTAATGAAATGTGTATTGGTAATGCAATCACTGCAGATGCCTATGTGTGCAACCGGAGGCCCGTAGAAGTGAATCCTGTTTGGTGTAGAAGGGAAAGTGACATGTATTTTTAGCGCTAAGGGGTCCCAGAAAGCACTCTGAATGTGTAAGTCATTATTTTATAGATGCATTACACAAAGTATGATATAGGCTGCCACAAAATGGATATATACATTTAGGTTAAAGATAAAAAGTGGTTCTAAAGTATAGATTTCAGTAATATTCAGAATATACATAGTGCAAACATTTTTGTAGCTCCATTAAAAGCAGGCACTCCACAATTCATTTTGGAGCCCCTTTCAAAATGAAAAAATCTTTGTCACCAGAAGCTTCAAGTGACTCCATCAATTACTGCCTACACTACCTCCCACATTTGCATTTCATCAAGGGCGGCTCCTATGCTTTGGTGGAAGAGCATCGCCCACTACTTTTAAGCAGTGCACTGCAAAGGAAACATAAATAATAATAACTTAGAGTTATTACCATTTGATGTTTCCTGCTGCTTTGCGGGCGGTTGGGCGGGGCAGATCTGCTCTCAGAGCACGGCAGTGGGGAGTGGTTTACCCACTCCTAAGTGTGCAATGACTGTTCGGTCAGCCCTCCCAGGCCACCCAAACTAGTCACTGCTCTGCTCTCGGAGATGGTAAGAGGGGGGAGTGGGTTGCCCACTCTTACGTGCGCAATGACTGTTTGGTCGCCACTCTCGAGCCACCCAAACTACTCATGCACACTTTCCCCGTTCTCCATGCAGGCTGCATTACAGCCTGCATGGAGAACAAACCTAGGCCCCCAAACCCTGGTTGAGTTTATAACCAGGATGCTCAAAACCAATCACAACGTTGTATTGCAACGTTGTGATTGGTCAGGAGAGCCTGTGTGCTACCAATCGCAATGCTGCCTAGCAGCGTTGTGATTAGTCAGGGGAGCCTTTTCGTGCTTCCTGTGCCTCATAGAGCAGGAGCAGAGATGCGGGACCGGTGCGGCAAGGTAAGTGTTTCTTTTATTTTTTTTACTGTTTCCCCTCAACAACCCTCACAACCCCTCCCCTTGGCCCGCACCCACACCTGCCCTACCACAAGCGAACCATGCCAGCCACCACTGCATTTCGTTCGAGAAGCAGGCACCCTTAACAAGAAGACTTGTTTCTTGTTAATTTGTCTGCCCCTCCCTCGGGTCACACAGCACAGGGGACTCCCTCCCTTCCACTTCAGTTGGGGAATTCTCATTAAACCAGGGACAATGGTCACTAGTGCGAAATTACGAACAGTCCTTGAAAATTACAGACAGGTGGTCATCCTATGCTCTATTGTGTTCAATTTTAATGGTTTGATGAAAATGTGGGGTTGACGGAGCTTTATTGCCTCACTAGCAGCCCGTCCTGACGTTGTCCGGGTATGAAATAGATTGTGTGTAATGTGTGTATTCAGATACGGTCATTCGCGTGTTCCCCCGCTTGAGGCCCAGCTGCAGCCCTGGTTGATGTTAGCAGGCGCGTGTCCCCCCGCTTGAGACCCAGCTGCAGTCCTGGTTCATGTTAGCAGTAACCCTGGGCGTCCGAATCGGCTACGCCCACGGAGTAGGCGTAGTGTTGCCTCCTACGCATTTTGCGTAGGCAGCGTAGCCGGCAACACTACGCCCACTCCGTGTGCGCAGCCGAGTCGGCCACCACCCGCCTCCCTCCCGCCCTCCCCTACATACATTATCTAAGCAAAATCCCCTTATTAAAGCAATTTTAAAGCACTTACCGTGTCCGGGGCTCGTCCGGGGCTCCCTCTTGGAATAGCGTCCCTTCACAGATACCAATGCGCATGCGCGGCCGCCCGCGCATGCGCATTGGTATCCATGATGACGCGATTCAAAGAGGGAGCCCCAGACGAGCCCCGGACACGGTAAGTGCTTTAAAATTGCTTTATTAAGGGTATTTTTCTTAAATAATGTATGTAGAGGAAAGCGGGAGGGAGGGGCGTAGTGGGGCTACGCGGAGTGCGGGAGTGGGCGTAGCTTCTCGCCCACGCCGCGTAGCTCCGCGGAGTCCCACTACGCCCACTACGCCCAGTGTTAGTTAGCAGGCACGTGTAATTTGGTTTAATGTGATAGTTCAGTAACAGCGCGCATGAGAGGCTGCAGTAATTGTCCCCGCAGACACGATCAGTCGCGTGTGCCCCGCTTGAGGGCTAGCGGCGACCGTCTAACAATTAGAATTGTGTGAGTCTTGAATGATTGTTTCCCGCTGTTCTTATTTTTTTATGACCCACACCGACGCTCTTCGACCCCGAGTGCTTTTTAGACGCACCCAGGCCAAGCCACACACTGCGTCCGGCCCTTTCAGACGCACCCAGGCCAAGGCACACACTGCATTCGGCGCCCCCAGTATGTGTGAGACAACGGGCAGTCCCCCAAGGGAGTCTTGTGAATGGTTACTTACCACGCTTCGAGGGGAACGCCTTTGTGATGCACCCAGCACACGGCCACAGCAGACGATCTGATTAATGTACGACCCAGATGGCATGAAGTGCAGAACGTAGCACATGCCCCCAGCGTGCCCCTTGATGCAGCGCAATTGCGTAACTGGTGCTTCACATAGCATGAAGGGCGGACACACGCCAACAGCGCGGACACACGCCCACAGAGTTTGTCATGGCCCCAGCGTGCCCCTTGAAGCGGCGCAATTACGACTCACATGGCATGAAGGGCGGAACGTACCACACTCCCCCAGCGTTTGTCACGCCCCCAGCACACGCCCACAGCAGATCGCAGACACGCCCACAAGGGTCTACTTTGCTGGCACGGTTCTTTTACCTTTTAAATGTATATGGTGGCCGCCTGCATTGCCTATGCCCTTCTGCTGCAGCTGCCCTTTCCAACGCTCTATTGGGTGTTGTGATTGGTGCTGTGGTTACTGAGATTACCCACCTCAAAGGTTTGGGCTCTCTCTTTATAATATTAGTATGGATTGCGGAAATGCAAATGTTTTGTTCAAAATGATTTGCATAATCCTTGTGACTCTAGCCCCAAATCTATAATCATATTTATCGATGGATAGGGAAAAGAGTCGTTCCTCACTGGGAGAACAACTATTCTTTCAGTTCCCAGGGAACCGTGTAAAAGACTCCAAGTCACACAAACTAAACTCTTCATGTTGTCTGGCATGGAGCAATAGCAAAAAGGAACTGATGTTGGCCAGAAAAAAAAAGCATAACTTTTCATCTCGCACCAGACTATAATATCAGTTAAGGGAATTTTCATCTTTACTTCTCCAAAAGGAAAACTCTAGGTGTTCCCTTCCATCTAACTTAATGTGAGCTGTAGAACTGTAACTACTACATTTGCCTACTTGTTTGATTTCAGGCTGATTTTGTGTTGCAAACTCAGGTTTCGGTTGAATAAAAATGCTACTTTTCTATCAAATTGCATCTCAGGTTTGATAAAGAATCCAAAATCAACATTCAATCATAAGTGTTAACTGAAACTCTCAGATACCTAAGCAGAACTGAGCTACCTATTTTATGTTTGCGGCATTTGAGACATAGGACATTATGTGCCTAATTCAATTATAGTCCCTTAATGAGATGCATACTGTAGCTAAAGGTCAGAGCACAAACCACTAATGTGTGACTTGCACGTTCTCTTGCAGGAACAATGCAGACTCTTCCCTCCGGCGCTGACTCAGCCTGATTCCCGTGAACAAAGGCGTTCAGTCGTCTGTGAGCAGGACGCGTGAAAAGAGTTACTTCATGAAAGCAAAGGCCATGCTCTTGCTCACTTCTTCCCATCTCGACCTAGAGAGCCAATTCGAAATCACACTACTTGTCAGTCTTCAACCTTCAGGCACTATCTGAACATGTGTGACTGAATAAACCAGGCTCTCTAGCCAGCATTTGTTCCAGAAGTGGGAGCCTGTTTTCTGATCACATCTTGCTGTGCTCTGGTTATTAACAAAGGTTCTTCTAAGCAATTGAGTTTAATTAAGTGGGGAGGTGCTTTCTTCCTATACATGGAATTCTATGTCGGAGAATGACTATTCACTCCTTTTCAGAAATACCACAGCAAGCAATGCCACGGCTAAGGCGCTCGACCTCGGACCTGGGGATCTGGGTTCGAGTCTCGGTAACGACGCCAAAAAACCCCCTGTGATTCTGGGCAAATCACTTAATCTCCCCGTGCCTAAAAAAAATGAAAAAAAAATGAAAGTGTGTCCTCATGTAACGTAACTGGTGCTATGTAAAGCGCTCTGATAACTGATTCGGTTCGGTTCTAGTTCGCGCTATATAAAACTCTCCAAAAAAAACACAAAAAAAAAAAACCTGACCTGACTTGTACATGATTCTCTTATTCTCAACCTTTGACCTTCATTTCTTTCTTTACAATGCTAATTCCAAATGTTTTTAAAACACCCTTGTAATATATTTACCTTGTCTTGTTTGTCTGCCCTACCTGAGGAGAAATCTGCCAAAGGACTGTCCACCACGTAGCTGGAGGTGCAGAGGGGGGCCGGAACAGGCATTGTTCCATTGCTTGTGCCGGCCGTTCGCGGGGCTGTCCTGGGTTTGGAAACTACTTTTCCCAGGCTCCCCAGCGGCGGCGCAAGCTCTACTGACGTCATCTTTTGGTGCCTGGAGGCGCTTAAATCATCCTGCCGCCTCCCGCAGCGCGGGACCTTGTCCCCCATACCATACCTTGTTCCCCATACCATCGGAGCAGGAGTTTAATCTCCTAGCAGCCAAGGTTAAGTCTGGTTCTCCAGATGACCCATTGAGACCTGCCCAGTTTATGGATTCGGCGTCCTTCTGCCTTCCTCCTATTCACCATCTGGTGGAACAATCCCTTACCACCGGTTTAGTTCCTCCTAGTTGGAAGGCTGCCTGTGTTATGCCCATCCTAAAGAAGCCTGGTCTGGATCCACTGAAGGTGGAGAGTTATCGACCTATCTCCCTTCTTCCCTGGGTGGCAAAGATTGCAGAGTCCCATGTTAATAACATCTTAACAAACCATCTGGAATCTGCACATCTACTGGATCCAACACAGAATGGTTTTAGATCTGGACATAGTACAGAGACGGCACTCTTATTTATGGTCGAACATCTCCGCTCTGTACTAGATGCAGGTCAAACGGCGGCACTGGTCCTCTTGGACCTCAGTGCCGCATTTGACACTGTATCCCACTCCATTCTCATGCGAAGGCTTGGTGAGGTGGGCATATCAGGCAAGGCGCTTGATTGGTTCCAATCGTTCCTTTCGGAGCGATCCTTTCAGGTAGTAATGCCACCGTTCAGATCCAAGTCCCATGCCATCACCCAAGGAGTTCCACAGGGCTCGGCATTGAGCCCCACTCTTTTCAACCTCTACGTTCAACCTTTGGCGGAGGTTGCGAAGAGTTGGGGTCTCACCATGGTATCATATGCCGATGATACCCAGTTGGCGGTGGCTCTTAACGGGGACTCTGACCAGCTGGCGTCGAGCTTTGCGGATGGTTTGAGGGCTGTTGCTAGTTGGTTTACTGCCAACTGTTTACAACTCAACGCCCTCAAAACGGAGGTGATGGTGCTAGGGAAGCATCCTGATCGGTGGGGTGCCAGCTGGTGGCCTAAGGGGCTGGGCCCTCCCCCGCAGCCGGTTTCTGAATTCAGAAATCTTGGCGTCTGGCTGGACTCTAAACTAACCTTCTCGGTCCACACTAAGAAGGTGGCATCCACATGCTTTGGCATCCTACGTGGTCTGAGGCCCATCCTCAGATTGTTTGATGCCCCTACCCGCCAGATGGTAATCCAAGCCAGTGTTCTATCGAGGCTTGATTATGCAAGTTCACTGCTCTTGGGTGCCAACCAGGCGGAAGTACTGCGTCTTCAACGGGTGCAGAACGCGGCAGCCAGAGCCCTAGTGGGCCTGCCGCGTTTCTGTTCAGCCCGTAGTACAATCCATAATCTGCACTGGTTGCCAGTAATTAGGCGCATAGAGTTCAAGGCCCTCTGTTTTGCCTTCAAAATTCTCAAAACTGACACCCCCATCATTCTTCAGCACCTTATGTCTTTGTATACTCCATCACGCAGTCTTCGTTCTGCTGGCCAAAACTTGGCAGTTGTTCCCCGATTCCAGAGATGTAGATTAGGTGGCCGATCGTTCATGGTCTTGGCCCCCAAGCTATGGAATGCACTCCCTGCCTATATCCGCACCCTGGATGATCTTTTTGTTTTTAGGAAAGCGGTTAAAACTCATCTTTTTCCTCTGCTTTATTAATCTCGGTCAGTTTTTCTTGTGTTATCAGTTATGTTGCTTTTTCCAGTCATAGCGCCGGGACGCCCCTTAGCTGGGGCAGCTGTGCGCTCAAAAATTTAAATAACATAACAAATAACATAACATCTTGTTTGTCTGCCCTACCTGAGGAGAACTCTGCCAAAGGACTGTCCACCACGTAGCTGGAGGTGCGGAGGGGGCCTGGAACCGGCGTCATTCCATCGCTTGTGCCAGTCGTTTGCCGGGCTGTCCTGGGTTTGGAAACTACTTTTCCCAGGCTCCCCAGCGGCGGCGCGCGCTCTACTGACGTCATCTTTAGGTGCCTGGAGGCGCTTAAATCATCCTGCCGCCTTCCGCAGCGCGGGACGCGTGCGGGGGAAGCCCAGGATCAGGGCAGGACCGTCTGCGGCCGTCAGCGGTCGACAGAGGCTGGGCTGGGCCTGCCCTCTAACTCCGCACATACAGCCTAGGACTCGAGCATAGCTAAGTACGCCGCCGATACTTACTCATTTTGGACACTGGGAGATAAGCTGTCTGTTTGGTCTGCATATCATTTCTATACTGCACACATGGCATAGCTTACAATTTATTGATCAGTGGCACTAGCTAGGGTGCTGTGCTCTGAGATACTGGGGAAAAATACATCTTGTACTATGAGCAAAACTACACGAAAGGGGGGCACTGCGGCAGGAGCTGGGGTTGTGGGGACCTTAGATGCTTTACTACTGCGGGCAGAATCGGTGCTAATGAAGGAGATTGAGCTCACAGAGAGGAGGCTCTCAATAGATCCCCTTCACCCGCTTGTAAACCCCGTTTCTGCACCTGAGCTAACTGCAGCAATACAAGCTTGCCCCTTAACCCCGCATGTGATAATATCGCCCCTGCAGCAGGGTTCTTTTCAACCCACACAGACGGTTAACACTCGCTGTTCATCCCCATCTATTTCCCCTCCCTTCACACGCACTAGGCAGTCAAGGGCCCCACAAGCTATTAGAGGAAGAGATCAACCCATGAAAAGGAAAGCACGTAGAGCACCAAAAGGAAGGCACCAGAATTCGGAACAGGCTAGGAACAAAAATCCCGCCTATGGGCTCGGGGCACAACTGAAAATAGCCATGGACCCGGAAAATATAATTAGGGTTAAGGGTGGAAATAAAATTTCCGTACCTACATGAGGTTATAGCTCCCCTAGCGATAACAATGATTTTATTAAGCAGCTGGAGGAAAATCTTCTAGTACTATTTAATCCAGTCTTGGTGGAACTCGAAGCAATTGACCTAAGATTAAGTAAATTAGAAAAGCATCTACTTAAAGAGCACCCAACCCTGCGTTGAACAAGTTATTGGAGAGCGGTGAACTGGTGTTGACATATCTTCTATTACAGGCTTGACACGCCCAGTAGCAACTCCAATAGCACCTCAACAGGCCCCTCTAACATGTACTGACCCTAGAGCCAGGTTAGGGCCAAAGGGCCATACAGGCAGATTACAGGGAGTGGGAAATCGTATACCCCCGGGTGCGTTTCTTCATCTTCCTCCGGAGGCAAGTCCCTATACTGTCATTCTAGCAAATGTCCCTAAATTCTCAGATTGCGAAGAGACGCATTGGTTTTCTCTAAAAAATAAAGCACTTCATTTTCTGAATGGGAAAACAGGGCTCGGGGATCATCTTTTTAAAGAATTTAAGATGGTGAGAAGGGTCGCATGGGTTGCGCATTCGTCAAAGGGAATGGCAGGAGATTGTGTAGTGCTAAGATTCAGGTCCCCGGAGTTGGTGGGGCGCATTTTGCGACAGGTGGGCACGTTCAGGATTAGGTCTGAGGGTGTTAACGTCTTACCTCTGGGTTATTTCTACCAACCACGCATCCCTTATGGGGCAATGTAGGCAGACATCAAATAAGTCAGGAAGGTCCTACAAATGGTCTGATATCATTGAATAATAGATATGAGGCCCTGAGCACACTAGACGCCAATGACTGACTGCCACCTAGAACAGATGGGCAACTTACAGGGGTCAGCCCAGCACTACTTTTTAGAGCATCCAGAGACCCGGGACCAAATACTAGCATAGAAAAATGTAGAGTCTTGACAAAGGGTGTTCCATTAGGCAGTACCTTTACCAACAACATGGTAACGCGTTTGGTGGTCGAAAATAACCTAAATATAGCTCCAAGCTCGCCCCAAGTATCCCCCGAAATAGGGAGAACAGCCTTAAATATGGGGCTAGATGATAGTGAGCATCTGGAATGTCTAACCTCCAGTACTGGTTCTAGTGTAACATCCCTGGTTTCATGGAATATTGCTGGGCTAAGAAGTAAGGTAACATCTCAAGATTGGATGGCCTTTATAGATAGTAATGATCTTGTATTGCTCCAGGAGACATGGCTGACCGACACAGAGTACAGACTGGGTTATCTAAATTTTTCTAATCGAGCCATTCCCAGTCAGCGAGGGAGACCAAAGGGGGGTTTAACAAAATGGGTAAGACAGTATAGCAGTTATATAGTTAAACAATTGGACTTCAAATGTAATGACATTCTACTAATACAAATCCAGAGTCCAGAGTCCAAGGACCTTTATATTTTTTATATTTACGCTAGGGGCATCCGTGGGGGTAAAGCCTCGGGTACTATTACACAGCTTGAATCGCTCCTTGCTTTCTACAATGGGAAGGGGAACATTTTAGTCGCAGGAGATTTTAATTGTTGCTTCAAACCCCTCGATAGTAATGATATAGACCTTACCATGGTAGAAGATCTCACATGGAACATTCCGCAGCTGTCCTTACCGCCCATCAAAAAGTGGACTGAAGCTGCACTTCAGCTTAAAGTGTTATGCATTGAACAAGGGTTAAGGGCAGTGAATGGAAGAACGGCTTCAGATAAATTGGGAGCTTCTACATTTAAGAATGGATTACGTAGGAGTCGCATAGACTATATCCTTATTAATAATGATAACTGGCCTTCTGTTAAGGACATGATAGTGGTCGATAGAGTAGAAAGTGATCATGATCCGCTAGTTCTAACTCTTCAGTTGTTTGCATTTAATTTCCCAGAGGCTTGCTTAGATGGTGCAGACATTCTTCTCTCTAATGATACAAGGAGAATTAAATGGGCAAACTGCCTCTTGAAAGAGGACAACATAGCGGCAATGAGGGAATTTACACTAGAGGCAACAATCGACCTCCAGAAATGTATCACACTGGGGGATGTGGTAGTTAACGTTATTCCAATACACACAAAACTTTTTAATCAACTTAAGGACTATTTTATCAAGAAAGTATCCAATTCGCAGAAAAGGCCTGCAAATAGGGAAGATCAATGGTATGGAAAATCATGCAGGGCTGCGTATAAAGCCTTGGCAAAGGCAATAAAATTGAAAGATAGGGATGAAATTAAGAATGCCCGTGCTTCATATAAGACGCTAAACGGGCTTGGGATGAGGAGTACTGGAGAGAGTTATATTGTGCCAGTAGAGAAAGGTCTATGGGTACATTTTGGGATCTGGTTAAATGGGGACGGAGGATCCCAAGGGGAGAACCCAGTAACCATGTCCCACCTGATCTCTGGGTTTCGCATTTTACGACACAGTTTGCCTCCCGGACTCAGATAGTGTGACGGATATAGATTCTGTAATTATTCCAAATGGTATTACTCCGTTACACTTCAATAGAACGGAGGTTGAAAGAATACTGAAAGTCATCCCAAAGGGAAGAGCACCCGGGCTGGATCAAGTACCAGCTGATCTGTTTATGCATGATAAGGAGGTATGGGCACCGTACATACAATTACTTGCTAATGGTATTGCCAATGGCTCACCCATACCTGATACCTGGAAAGGTGCTGAGATCATTCCAATATTCAAGAAGGGGGAGCGCTCTGATCCAGGAAATTATAGGCGGATAAGCTTAATAGATTGCATTCAGAAGGTGATAGCAAGGCTTGTTCTGCAGAGAATCCAAGGGTGGATCGAGGAGGAAGAAATATTGTCACCTCTCCAGGCTGGGTTGCGCAGTCACACAAGCACAATAGACCAAGTTTTTAGATTTGTTTTAATATACTGGCGAGTGGTATTGTTAGGTGGAGGTACGCTTTTTGTGGCATTTGTCGACCTTAAATCGGCCTTTGACCTAGTGCCGCGGGCGAAAATGTGGAATGTTTTTGCAGGTCAGGGCATGCCACTAGATATATTGGCCTTCCTTATTAAACTACATGAGGATAATTTTGCTCAAGTCCGGTGGAATCAACAAGGGAAGGTAACAGACAGGTTTTCGATTTCATGGGGGGTACGCCAAGGATGCGTACTAGCACCGACTCGCTTCTCTCTCTACATCAACAGGGTGATTCAGTATTTTGAGAACCATCCAACTGATGCTCCTAAATTGGATGGAAAACTGATCCCTCTGTTGATGTTTGCAGATGATACCTTGTTAATTTGTAAAACGCAGCAATGCCTTCAGAAGGCCATTGAACGCTTTGAGGTATTCTGCAAGGACCATGGCCTCTCCATTAATGTAAGCAAGACTAAATTCATGGTCCTACATAAGCACAAGTATGTAAAAGGGAGGGTGGTCATTAATGGTGCTCAATTAGAACAGACACAAGTCTTTTCTTATTTGGACATAACTTTGGGCTCGAAACTTGACTGGAAACCACATACCAACCAGCTGGTCATTAAGCATGCCCAATTAGCAGGTGCCCTACACAAGGAGCTTTTCCACTCCCAAACACATCCAATTACCCCAGTGTTAAAAATCTATGATGCAAAAGTCAGTGCGGCGGTACTTTATGGGGCAGAATTATGGGGGTATAGCAATCTAGCCCCATTGACCAGCGCCCAAAATAAGTTCTTAAGGGGCATAACGGGACTCCCAGCGTCCACTCCACTAGTTCCTTTTTTTTATGATTTGGGATGCCGACGACTGGAGGACTTAGCTCGATATAGACCAGTGGCATACTGGAGGAGATTGTGGGTTACCCCAGAGCTCTCCCAGTATGCTCGGGCATTCCTCGAAGTCAGAGACGCTGATAGGGCATGTAAAATCCCATGGATGAGGGAGGCAAGGGCAATGTATATTGCCGTTGGCTTGGGCTCTTTGTGGGAAGATCCTATAGCAAATACCTTCCTGGCTAGGAAAGTTCTCAGAGAGTTATAGTGAAGCTTGGTTTTATCGGGAAGGTTTAGGAATTGTACGGGCCCTTCACCTACAGCTGACTTTCTGGAACTAAAACATGAAGTGGCCCTTGAAGGATACTGGGACTTTATTATGGTTCCTGGAGACAGGAAGAGGTACCACCAATTTAGGGTGTGAAGCTCCCTGTAAACTCTTTTACTTCCAAATGGAATGTCAATTATAATCCCAGCTGTCCCTTTTGCCCTACACACCGGGAAAGTATAGCCCACATTTTGTTCATCTGCCCAGAATATAAATCCCCAAGGCAGATGTGGTTGAAGCCTATCTGTTCGCAGATGGGCATCACCACTGGCTGTGAAGTATTGAGAATTCTTAAATCTAATAGCTCTGAGCCCGTGGCTATAGCCGTCGCTAAATTACTACACTGGATGTGGATAATACGCGCACGCAAATTAAGTGTAAAATGAGACTTTGTGTTTTAGAAATATTTTAAGACTTTGCTGTTATAATTTCCTTCTGGGATACTAATTGTGTATGGACGTTGGATTTTTATCTTTTTAACCTGTTGTAATAGTCGCCATGGATGTTTTAAAAAACATATATATATATTAATTTTAATGGATGGACTAAGTTTAATACCACACCCCCTAATGTATTTTTATACAATTGAATTGGACAAATGGAATGTTATGTTTCCTATTTTTTCTTTGTATTAATAATGTGCATCTTTTATGATATCAGTATCAAAATAAAGATTTTATGATGATGATATATTTAGCAGTTCATGACAGAAGTTTGTTTCCAGGCATTGAAAAATTGCATTAACACATGAACAACCAATAATATTTGACCGTATCACAATTTTTAATCATTTATTTGTATAGGCTTTTGTATTGCGTGCCATTTTAAGTTGCACTTAATCAAATCATAATGTAATTAAATCAGCCGGGTTTCCTCATTCATTAGGGACCTGTCTCACTTGGTATGTCCCCTTTTTTGTGACCACTATGAATTTCTTCAATCTCCCCGCACAATAGCACTTTATAGGATATACAATCATAATGCACCTGAGAGACCTAAATTAGTTTATACTTAAATGAATCTACATCATTCAAGAGCGTAAGTCAATTCTTAAAGGCAACCTGGTTAATTTAAAAATAATATTGCTGACTATAGAATTTCAGATGTGTATTTATGTGTAGCCATATAAGATAATGTTCTTCCCAGCGTTTTAAAAGTCACCTATAATGTTTGCGGCCAGTCTTTGATCCGAAGCGGAACAGGGGACATCATATCAAAGACAGGAAGTAATGGGTGAATACAAAGATGACTTTAAGGGATTAAAAGGAAACGTTTCACCTTTGTAAACTAAGAAGCTGTCACAGAGAGAATGGAACGGACCAATTACTGACAAAAGCAAATTTCAAGATGACAGTAATACACTCAAAGCTGCCAATTCTTTTCAAATATCCTAAACCAAGTCAACGACCAAAACCTACTGAACTGGTTCAGAAAAACACAAGGGATAACAAAACATGGTAACACTCATACCCGATTTTCTGAGCAGTACTGATTGTAAATAATAACTAAGAAAACCATGAGAAGAACACGAGCACAACTGTCAGTTCCCCTATCTTAAACAGCAGGATGTGCCCAACTTAAGCTACGAAGAACTGTTGTCCAGCAATGATAGAATGGGCTGTCAATGTCTACAATTCTGAGTCCTTGAACAATAATTGTTTACAGGCTGTTTAGGCTCTGAGTGCCATTCAGAAACATGAACCATGTGCTTTGTAACGGACAATGGGGAAAGAGTTAGCTGAGGTTTATGTTTTTTTTGTTCTAAAACAGGTGATTTTCAGGTGTACCTGTCTTATACGCAAGCATATAGTACCAACTGTCATCAAGTTTGGTGAATATTTTATAATACAGAATAAAGCCAACAGACATTTTTATTGAATTCAACAAGTTGTTGTGAGGAATTTGGGTGTATTATGCGGTGTGTTTGTGCAACCTCATCATGTAACACACTTCAGTTTTCTTTTGTTAAACCTTCAGCTCAACCTTGGGTAGCTGTGGCGCTGAGCAGAAAGGCTTGCACAAAGGAACGAGTGTCAAGAATTTCAACAGCACCAAAACACCTGAAAACGAAATTGACAAGAAACCAAAGAAATCCAACACCAAGTTATAAAAATAAACTTTGTTTTCACGTATTTTTAGACGCCAAAACGGAAAAGATCCACTGGAGTATTCCAGAGATATAGAATTTACGGTATAGTAAATCAAAGCATTTAACGCAACTGTAAACGAGCAATGGCAAATTCTACAACGTTGACACTCAGAAACTTTTTCACTAAAACTATATGAGCTAGGTGCAATTGCTGTCACTTGGAGTTACTTTGGGTGATCAACTGAAGTGAGGAGCCAGTCAGGGGGACCAGCAAGATCCTCAGAAACAGTTACCTCAGCAGGTGAAATAGTCTCTAGTCAGATCCAGGGACCTTCATTCTTTCCAGGCTTTCCTATGGAAGTGGTTGTGATGCAAGTGATGAAGGAAGCCTAAGATGCTCAAAGAATGCTATGAATGTGATGTGGTTGATGGAGGTCTTCCCTCAACTACTCCTCGGTTCATGAAGGTGGTTGTGGCAGTTCTGGTCAGACGATTGATTCCCCTCAAAGTTCTCTCTGTTCTGGCAGAATTCCAGCCATCACTAGACTACCAACTCACCAGAATCATGGTCATGGGCCAATCCTTCATGGGTCAATGACTTATTCTCTGAAGGTCCCAGCTGCACTCCAATGACACTTCCAGATTCAGTGAACTCGGGTGCACCTTTGTGCATAAGGTTCGTGTCCCTGGTGCTGGACAGTGTTGGTTGGTGGTGGGTTAAAGACTCTGGGTTACCAACTTACCCCAGGAGGCTTCTTGAGCTGGTGTGTCCTTGTGCTGCAAACAGGACTACCCCAGGTGCTGTCAGCTGGCCCTTGGAATCTCTTGGCATTGGCTGGGCTCTAGACATGACTTCCTCTTGAGCAGGAGACAGCATGCACAGTACCTCTCCTTTGCTGACCACAAGGTGCAGCAGGTGCTGTCTACGATGGTGCAGCCTCTCTTTGCCCAGTTCCACAGTGCAGCAAGGCAGTCCTTCTTTGAGTCCATTTGAGATTTGAGTTTAAGATGCCAGGGATGCCCTACTTCTCCTCAGAAAATGCCCTCAGGGCAGGATGAAGTTGGTAGCTAAAAGGCAGCTATGTTCCCTCTGAAACTGATTACCACTTCCCGCAAAGTGTGGCATCTAGGCATCCCAGGATGCACTATTGTGACCACAAACCAGAGGTGTGGCTACCAAGGGGGATACACGTCCCTAGAAAACCAATTTGGCACCTGGTTTCCCCTCCTTTGTCCCTAGTGCCAGCCTGCCTACTTAAACACTCTCCCAAGTGTTCCCCATTTGCCCTTCAAATGCAGCTTTGCATCGAAAGCTCACATCTCATTCAACATCTGTGTCGCTTCCTGCCTGGCGGAGATAACACCTCTTCCAGTAGTATTTTTGTATTTACAGTATTTGTAAAGCGCATCAATCATCCCGGGGGACATCTTGGCGCTAGGACGGATTAGAGTGAGGTATAATTGATCATTGATAGGGTCAGTCTCTAGGGAACAGGAACAGTTTAAATTTTTTTCATAAACAGTAGATAATCGTCTGTCAAGCGAAGATCAAGGGGTAGGTTGTTCCAGAGGACCGCAGCTGATTTGAAAAAGGATCGATCACCCATTCTGGCCTTGGAAGTGCACTTGATAGAGGCAAGAGCTAGATGGCGTGATCTCAGGTTACGTGAAGGGATGTGGAATTGTAATTTATCATATAGAATTTTTGGCCCCTTTTTATGAAGGGTTTTATGTGCAAAACAGAGGAGCTTGTAGCTGGCTCTCTGGCGGACTGGGGGCCTGTGTAATTCCTTCAGGCAGAGGGATGCTGAACTATATTTTTTTTATTACATATCAGTTTGGCGGCAGCATTCTGAACTACCTGAGTATGGCGAAAAGATAGTCAGCCATGCCTACATAAAGGGCGTTGCCATAATCAAGTCAGCTCATGAGCAGAGCCTGAGTGACCGTTTGTCTGCAATTTTGTGGAATCCAGGGAAAAAGTCGCCTGAAAAGTTCCAGTGTGGTGTGGTGTAGGTTTTACCGCACAGTGTGTGTGCTTGGTGCAACATAGATAGGGTATCATCGAAGATGATGCCCAGATATTTTGCTGCTCGCTTGGGGCTACCAGCTACTGTCGCAGATATCCTGGGCACCACCAAAGAGCAGGATTTCTGACTTTCCGGCGTTTAGTTTTAGACAGCGCTGGGACATCCAATTTGAGAGTTCAGTGATACAGTTAATTAGATTATTTTTTGTTTCAGTGTTGGTCAGCCTGTTTATCAAGGGAATCACCAATTGTGTATCATCGGCGTAGGAGCAAATATCAAATCACCATTTCCTACTGATATATGCCAGAGATGAAACGTAGGCATTAAAAAGAGTGAGACTTAAGGTAGCACCCTGTGGGACTCCGTACTTAATGCTCTTTGTGGTGGAGGTACAGGATCCCATTTGAATTGTTTGGGTTCGATCTTTCATAAAAGAGGCGAACCATGATAGGGCTTTGGAACAGATCCCTTTTTTGTGCAAGATTTGGAGTAGTTTAGTATGGGAAACAGTATTGAAGGCCGCAGTGAGATCTAATAAGATCAATGCTACAGCTCTGCCCTGGTCTGCAATTGTTCTGATGTTATCGGACACAGCTAGTAGAGTTGCTTCTGTGCTGTTATTGGTTCTAAAGCCCATCTGTGAGGGGCCGAATAGGTTGTTAGATTCAAGGAAGGTGGTGAGTTGCTTATTAACTAAGCGCTCCAGAACTTTGGATAAATGAGGTAGTTGAGAGATGGGGCAATAGTTAGTTGGGTCATATATTCCAAGTTCTGCTTTTTTAAAAGTGGAAATACTACTGTTTTCTTCCAAATGTCTGGGAATGATGCTTGTTCCAGAGATTGGTTGAATATTTTAGTGACATGGGGGGATAGAATTGGCGCCAGTTTGGAGAAAATAAAATGCGGGCAAGGGTCGAGTGGGTATCCATCCTTGACCTCAATCATGGCTTTAGTCCCTTCCTCCTCTGAAAAGGGAGTCAGAATGTCTAGGCGAGTTTGTGCAGAGGGGTGAGGAACCAGATTTTCCCAGTCAATATTATCACCTTCGGGGGGATTATCAAAGGATGCATACATTTTTGTCACTTTGTCAGTGAACAAAACTATTTATTAATTCACAGTTCTCTACCGTAGGAGCCATGGTTTGTGATAGGCTGGTGGGTTTACACAGTTAACAAACCACTTTATAGAGTTCCTTGGACGAGCTGCCGTTATCTTCTATCCTTCTTTTATAGTACTTTGCTTTGGCATTTTTTAGAGCATGGTGGTAGATTTTAAGTTCAGCTAGGTAGTTCTGTCTATCTACATTGTCCTTTGACAGTCTCAATTTATGCACCGAAGTGAGACATTTTCGTTTGTTTATTTTTAGTTCAGGATTGTACCATTTTTCGGATCTTGAGTTGGTATTTGTTTTTGATTTTGGGGGCACATTTGTAAAGCAACTTCTCTATTTCTTGTTGTGAGTTGCTAGCACAGTGAGAGTGCAATGTGTCTGGGTCTAGGTGAGTGAAGTGCATAGGAAAGGTTTCCTGAGTAATTATGTTCCAAGATCTTATCGCTAATTGATGTGCAGCTTCGGCTTTAGATGACTTAGTTTGGAATAGCTAGGGAAAAGGAGATTAAGGAGTGATCTGTTCATGCAAGTGTTTTAATTTTGTGAATATTAATGGTTGTTATATTTGAGAACATTAGGCTCAGTGTGTGTCCAGCCACATGTGTTGGATCCGATATCCTCTGAGTTAATTGCATTATGGCCATATCGTTTTCCAGGTGTTTAACACCTGAATTAGCAGCGTTTTCATAATGGAGATTAAAATCACCTATGACCAGGAGTTGATTCTGTTTTAGGCAGAGAGAAAATAGTTGAGCATGTAAATAAGAACTTAGTCTGGGGTATTGGCCTATAGAATTGTAAATGACTGCTCCTCCCTGTAATATATGGGCACCGTTCATAACTGTAAAGGCTAGGATCTCATGGGAGCCTACTTGAGTAGTTGTGTTGGGAATGCAGGAGAGATGATCTTTACAGAGAATGGCAATACCCCCGCCTCTCTTACCTTTCCCGTCTTGTTTTAATATTTTGTAACCAAGTGGAAGGGCTGAAACAATATCAGGTGAGTTATTGTCGTGAAGCCAAGTTTTGGTGGCGAACGCCAGATCTGGGATTAAATCGGCAAGTGTGTCCCAAATCTCCATGCTACGTTTGGGAAATGATCTGGTGTTAAAATAGATGCATTTTAGTGTCAGGCTAATATGGTGATGAGTTAAGTTTGCTGCTGAAGGTAGGGTGAGGGCATCTTGGCATCCCCATTTACAGTTGAAGCAGGAAAAAGGTCCTTCCACCTCTGTTGGAGCAGCTTTTGTGCAGCATATGCCTGAGTTCTGTTTGTCAGCCAGGTTCATAAGCTCATCACATGGGTATATGGGGTGGGGAAGGCTTTTTGAGGTGTGAGGGGCAGTATTTCTGGCCCCTGGGCCCGGTTGAGCTATTACGAGTGCAGACAGGCACAGACGGGCGCAGACGGGCACAGACAGGCGCAGACGGGCTTGCCTTAGGCACGCCAGCAGTGCGCCCGATGCACGCGTCCACGGCGCGTTGAGGCAGGCATCCGTATTTATGCAGCTGGTTGGCCAGCTAGACTGCTAACCGCCGCTGTGCCTTGTGCTTCCGGTCTGCAGCAGAATTCCCTCCACGCAAACGGAACAATCCGTGGTGGACCAGGTAAGGCTTCTATTCTTATCTTTCCTGGGAGTCATTAGCACATCTCCCCAGGAAAGCAGAAAGCTGTCTGCAGGACATACCCTGAGTAAACGAGCACCTGAAATGAAATGTGGCATTTGTAAAGCGCAAACTGTCGCTCCCAAAGGGGCCTCCTGGCGCTACCAGATAACGAGCTTCAGCAGGGAAACATTGGTACCTAGATGAGGACAAAGCAAGATTCATCAAATAAATCCACATCTTTAGGGCCTTCCTAAACTGCTCTTCAGATTCCATTCATCTTAAATTGCTTGGAATGAAGTTCCAAGCCCTTGCCCCTAACACAGTAGCTGACTACCCTCCTATGGTTTTGAGTTTGAAGCCTGCCACTTTAAGGAGGTTTGCAGAAGTGGATCTGAGTGTCCTCATTGTTGTGTATGGTGTGAATCTTGTGAAGAGATATACTGGCCCTAATCGTCGAGTTGCACTGATGGTTGTGAGAAGTTTGAATAAAATTATTTTATGTAGTGGGAGCCAGTGAAGGGTTTTCAAAGTCACTGAGGCTGACACCCTATGGGGAAGCTTTAAGACAAATCTAGCTGCTGCATGTTGCACTACCTGTAGTCTCCTCAAGGTTGATTTATTAACCCCTACCAGGAGGTTATTGCAGTAGTCTAGGCGTGAGAGATTTAATGCCACTGCTTCTGTTTTCCTTGCACCAAGTGGGAGCAGATCAAAGAATAGTTTGAGAGTCCTGATTAGGCCAAAGCATGTACCCACCACTTTAAGTGCATGGAGTTTGAAAGAAAGGGAGGAATCAAACCATACCCCCAGATTTTTTGCAACTTCCACAGTAGATGGAGGGGCTGCTGCTTCTTCCGGCCACCAGTCCGTAGGTTGAAAGGGATTATTTTTCCCTATCAGTAGGATTTCAGTTGTTTTTCATCCATTTGATGACCGCAATGAGACAGGCTTTAAAATTTTCTTCCACCTCCATAGAGTTTTTTCAAGAGACAGGATCAGCTGAGTGTCATCAGCATAAGATGTTGTTTGGATCCCATAAGCCGAAAATAGGGAGATAAGTGGGGCCATGTAAATATTAAAGAGGCGTGGACTAAGTGATGCACCCTGTGGGACACCCATAGTGATGGTATGTTCTGAGGAGAGAAAGGTGCCCAGGGAGACTGTTTGCCTCCGATTCGACAGGAAGGATGTGATCCAGGCCAGTGCAATATTAGAAATGCCGCAGGATTTTAGTCTGGCTAGCAAAATGTTATGAGAGATAGTATCAAACGCGGCAGACAAATCCAAAAGGATCAGCACTGCCTTCTTGCCGCTGGCTGTGATAAATTTCAGTGTGTCTGATGTTTCCAAAAGCGCAGATTCAGTGGAATGTTTCCCGCGAAAGACAGATTGACAAGGGTGGAAAATCTGCCATGATTCAGAAAGATTGAAGAGTTCCTTGTGGACCATTCTCTCAGTGATCTTACCTAAAACTGGTAGAAGAGAGATGGGCCTATAATCGGAAAGATAAGAAGGGTCTATATTTTGTTTTTCCTTTAATAGCTTTACAATGGCACTGGAAACCTTGGACAACTAAAGTGGCAACTTCTGAAGTTGCATTTTGCCCACAAGTGAAATTACATTCTATTTAGCCATTATATGGGATTTAATGAACTGGTTCTTTTGTTACCTTACAGTACCAACTTTTGTAGTCCCATTCAGAAGTTAGCAGGGCTGAAGTGCCAGCCAGTAACTCTGTACCAATAGGGATATCAGCCTTTCCACAGTACAAACAATAATTTAGAGTTTTTACTGCTGGAACATGTAAAAGTACATGTTCCACTTTTTAACATACAGCAGCATGCCTTAGGGCTTGTCAGGTCTACGTTGGTGGTGACTGACATATTCTTAAAAAAAAGGTTTGGGCTTTGGCGTTACCTTAAACAGCAAAGTCGAGTTAGCTGTTTAAAACTGCCCTTGCAGTCTGCAGTGCCAGACTTGGAGTCATGTTTTACATGATCCTACTCAGGTTGCCACAACAAGTGCTGCAGTCTATGGGAAACACTCTAACTTACAGGCCCTAGGTACCCCAGATACCATATAATAGGGACTTACAAGCAACTTAGGCTATGTTAATTGGGGCGAAGCAAATTAAACATGCACCATTTTAAAGGTCAGGGCACAAGTAATGAGCCCTGTTTAGCAGGGCAGGGGACATTTCAGAGCCATTACACAAGAATCTAGTCGCCAAATGAGGGCAAAAAGTGGGGGTAGACCTTCAAAAAGACTCTTACCTTACACATTTGTAAAATAAATTGGCTCCATATCTTCTTCTAGAAAATTAGAGAAAAGCTGCAAGATGGTTAGAGACTCCACCATTGAAATAGCAAGCTACGTCTTTAGCATGAGTGTCATTTTTAGGACATAGCCCAGACATTTGTCATTCACCTGGATGGTCTGTATCAATCAATCAATCAGAAAACTTGTAAAGCGCACTACTCACCTGTGAGGGTCTCAAGGCGCTGAGGGGAGGAGGTGCTGCTACTGCTCGAAGAGCCAGGTCTTGAGAAGCCTTCTGAAGGTGAGCAGGTCTTGGGTCTGCCGCAGATGGGTAGGGAGGGTGTTCCAAGTCTTGGTGGCGAGGAAGGAGAATGATCTGCCGCCAGAGGTAGTTCATTGGATGCGTGGGACGGTGCCGCGGACGAGGCTGGCGGAGCGGAGCTGACGGGCGAGGTTGTGGAAAATCACAGATGGTGCAGGTTGGCACTGCCCTGGCCGACTTTGTAAGAGATCTACCAGTTCCCCAACTGGGAAATGAGGTGAGGTTTGCCCTGGAGGCAGAGGTCACGGAATTAGAGATATCGGAGTCAATAGCTCAACTGCCCAGCCAGAAAGCGCGGGGTCGTTATTATTTCTTAGATGAATACTATACTTGCTTTAAGTCTAAAATTATGAGGCCACTCAAGAAAGCAATGGATGCAGCTAGGGAAGGCAGAATACTACTCAGAAAATGGAGGCAAGCCACAATAATACTCATTGACAAGGAAAGGAAACCGGGGGAGGACTGAGCCTCATATAGGCTGATCTCCCTGCTGAATGAATAGAGGAGAACTGGGAGCTGGGAGCAGAAGATCGCGGCAGCCAGCAGCGAAAGGTTAGTGATTTTTTTTGTTTTCTTTTTCCCCCATGTGCTGCCCTCCCAGGATGGATTGGCAGCAGCCTCCGCTGGACAGGAGTGCAATTGACCCAATGGGATAGCTGCAATACCTGTATGGGTTGGGGCGGGGGGCACTGCCACAACCGACAGTGGTGGGACTATGGAAAAAGGCGTCTGTAGTCCAAAAATTATTATAAATCTTCACTTAATTAAAAACATAGTTCACAACTGTGTTGTCCAGTACAGTAGTTAATGCAAAAGTATTTAATTTATATTGTGACTTGGTTGTCAATTATTAAGTCCTACTTAGTGTGCTAATCTTTAGCACATCTAATTTCATTGACATTGCAGCATTTGTTTAATCTTTAATACAATGGCAATTTAGTCCTCACTGTGATAGGTTTAGATATCTGAGAAATAAATGTTTTCAATATGTAGGCACAAGAGGTGGCGGTATGTAGACTACTGTACAGGACAACACAATTCTGAACTATGTTTTTAATGAAGTGACGATTTCTAAGAATTTTTTATACAAAAAGATTAAAAACAATTTTGTAATAATAACACAAGCAGTTATTCAAATCATTTACTGAATTGCAACTTATCTATTTGCTGTTTGTAAATCTGTAATATTGTATGACTGCACATATTTTTGTTTATCGTTTCTTGCCCAAGTCGGTGAAGAGGTACCCCAGGGCGTGCATGACAGGGTAGGAATTCATTGCTACGGGCGGTGCTACAAAGTGTACTTGATGTTTGGGGCTGTTTCTGAACCTGGATAATGTTGGGTGGATTTTATGGAGACTGTGGTCTCGTACTGTAAAGTGTAACTGTTGGTTACGAAACTAATAAAAAGATTTTCAAAATAGGAAAATGTGATACCTGCACTATAAGCTCGGTATAGTAAAACCATAAAAAAAAATATATATGGATTCATCCAACCTCTCTAACCTCTGCCCGATATCATTGTTGCCAATTCTGGGCAAAATCACTGAAATAATGGTCTATAAGGAGCTCTCAAACTTTTGTGAAAACTCTCAGACCTTCCACCCACACCAGTCAGGTTTTCGCCCCAAACATTCCACAGAATCCGCTCTCCTTGAGATAACAGACACACTAAAATGTATTACAGATAGTGGCAGGAAGGCAGTATTGGCACATTTGGTTATGCAGCGTGGGCAACGAAATTCATTTTATTTATTTTTATCGGTACTTACCTCTAATGGTCCATATCCCGCATTTTACTACCCCCCACCCTGACCCTCCCCTGCCTGAAGTCACCGCCCCAGTATAACGCCCGGCACGGGCCGTGCCTGAACAGGAGTGCCACAGGGCTCCTCACTTAGCCTACTCCTGTTCAATATATATATATATATATATATATCCCTGCTCATTTCCCTCATTTCATCATTTGGGATTGAGATTACATCCTATGCAGACGACACGCAGTTGATCCTGTCCCTGGATAACAATTCAACTTGTGTAAAAGAAAATTTCAAACTTTGCCTTAAGGAGGTCATCCTGTGGATGAATTGCAACCACCTACGTTACAACACAGGTAAGACAGAGATCCTGCTGATAGGTAAAGACAACCCCTTTCAACCAAAAGCCTGGTGGCCAGAGTTGGCTGCAGCCCCACCCCCTCCACTGTGGAAGTGGCAAGAAATTTGGGAGTTTTACTTGATACCTCCCTATCTTTTAAGCCGCATGCACTTAAAGTGGCTGGGACCTGCTTTGGTTTAATTAAAACTCTAAAAAAATTCTACGATCTCGTCCCCCTCTCGGCCACGGTGGCATTGATACTCTCACGTCTGGACTATTGTACTGGCGGGTACTAACAAATCTACCCTGAAGATGCTACAGGTAGTTCAGCATGCAGCAGCCTGCCTGGTACTGAAACTTCCTCGTAGGGCCTCCGTGCAAACTGCTTTGAAATCTCTTCATTGGCTTCCACTACATAAGAACATTTTATTCAAGCTTCTTGTCAACACCTTCAGAGCAGCTCGCCGACTGGGTCCAGTATATCTTCCAGCAAAATTTACACCATATAGTACAACAAGGACACTTAGATCTTCATCGGTAAACCTCCTCAAATTGCCTGGTTTCTGACTTAAAACGCGGGGAGGGAAATCTGCAGCAGTGTTAGGAGCAAAAGCTTGGAATATCATGCCAAGCAAATTGAGATCCCTAGAGACAGAAATGCAGTTCAGGAGCATCAGATGAACTTTGTCATGCCCTTATCTAGGTTCCTGGGCCTCATGATCAGGGTCTCGGCGAGCCTCTATCCGTTCAGCGCCAGGAGGATCCTTACGGAGCAACAGTTTCGCTTTAGAAGTAGCCAATTCCATTCCATTAATACAAACTCACTTTCTTATGGACCCCGTTTTCCTTTAAGAAAAACGGGCTGCATTTAAAAAAATAAATAAAGACTTTATTGACAAGCAGCCCCGGACATGGAGGTCTGCTGAGCACAGCAGGCCACTATCCCTGGGAGGGCCAGCCATTCCCAATGGGGTCGCAAATTGCTAATGGCTCATTAATATTCATGAACCTCGCATTTTGCGAACCCATTGGGGATCGCAATCAGTGTCTCTGGCACTCAATTTTTCCTCTCTCTATGAGTACTGCATTCTGCTCCACGAATAAAAAGAGAAAAATGCTATCAATTATTGTTTTTGTGCAAGAAGGGATACATTCCAAATTGCCAATCGCAATTGAACTCAAATAGACAGTCGCAATTTGAAATGGTCGTACATCTGGGCCTATGCACAGGGAAAGTCAGCTCTTCACTTTCATACTGATGCTGCTCCCTAGCATGCAACTCCTTTGCTTCCTCCACCATCTTGTTGCCATCACATGCTGGGTGGTTGTTCCTGTGTCTCCATCATTGCAGCTGACTCCGCAGCTATGTTGACAAGTCCACTGCCTACCCTGTGCTTCTCCTCCAAGGGCGTACCACCCAAGACAGTCTCAGTGCCTTGAGAACAAGCCAAATCAAGAGGGCTCCTTGGTAAGCCAGCCACAATGCTCGCCTCCAGATTCCATCCTCTCCACAGTGGAAACAGTTTCATTTAACACATGCTGGCTTGAATTGCCAACAATTGCTTTGCAGTAAAATCTCCAGCTCTGAGGCAAATAAAAGTCTGCCTTCAATTCAAGATAGAATATAAAGTGTTTAGTTATATTTGAGTTGTATAAAGTAATACTCATCTTCTGTCGTTTAGTTCACAGCATAAACGGTTTTGAAAAATGTGTAGTTTGAGCAAGGATGATAGAAGTGAGAGTCTTTTTGGATGAAATCTGAAATCGTAATATTGTCTGATATTTTTAGAGCGACTGCCCATAAACCACATGAAGTTAAATTTTTAGCACTTTTGCAATGTCAGCTTTTAGATGATTTCTGAACCTCATATACTATTACTCATGCATCGAGTTCAGGGTTTGGGGAGTTACACAGTATGACGGAAAGGACTTCTGATGAGTTGGCTCTGAAGTTCAGTAGTATGAAGTTCTGTTTGTGGAATAAGAATGTGGTCAATGACAGAAAGGTCCTCAAAGGAGCATAATGAAGACAATTTGTAAAGGTCCACCCCAGTAGATTTCGTGATGCATTTGTGAAACTTTTCTTAATTTTTGCTTTCACCAGTAATCAGTTAAGTCTTCCATGACTTGTTCTAATGTGGTTGAGTTTTCGCTAGTTAAAGTGCACTCTGGTTCACTGGTTTTGTAATTAGCTATCAGTCAATGAGTTTCTTAATATAACCTTTTTACATTAGGTTATGGTAGTGGAATGTTTTGTCTCGGGTATGTCCATACAGGCTATATCGGTAGAGATGGCTAAAGCTACCACTCTCCTGTTTTCATCTCTCTCTGTTTTGTGGACAATCTTGTGACCTGGCAGAAGAAGAAAATTGAGGTTAGTGGCTAAGATGTATTCCAGTGTCCATGTGAGGCCAACCTCATGGCAGTTTATCTTCGGAGAGGAGGTACTTGATATCCAGCAGTTGCCTTTGGTTCAGTATGTGTTGATGAGGCACAATTTTATGTAACAGATAAGTATTAAATAAATAAAACGAATTTCGTTGAGTACACTGCATCCCAAAATGCGATGCAGTGCGCGCAACGAAATTCGTTTTATTTATTTAAATGTTTACTTACCCAGCCGTGGCCCGTGGAGGGAGTTGCAGTGGGGCAGGCAGGTGGGGTGGGGGAGGGGCAGGGTCGGGGTGATAAACACCGGAATCTTGATTATTGCAGGTAAGTAAACAATTACTAAACGATTACTAAAACGAATTTCGTTCCGTGCCCTGCATCACAAAATGCGATGAAGGGTGCGCTACGAAATTCATTTTATTAATTTAATTGTTTACTTACCTGCAATCATCCAGATTCCAGTGTTTATCACCCCCCACCCTGCCCCTCCCCGCCCCGCCTGCCTGCCCCACCGCAACTCCCTCCACGGGACGCGGCTGTACTTACCTGTAAAACTCCGTAATCCATACATTACTACCCCCCACCCTGCCCCTCCCCCTCCCCACGTCACCGCCCTGCATTTACTCCCACTGCCGGCCGCGGCTGCTTGCCATGAATCTGAAGTGGTGAAAGGTATTCCAGAGCATCAGATGGTACAATATTGGCTGCTTGGTGGTGTGTGCAAAGTGCCAAAACAAGGTCCAGCAGTCAGTGATGTTTTCCCATAAGGAGCTGGGAGCTAGTGCACTGATGACATCTCTGATGTTAGGCACGGTTCAATGTATTGAGCGACACTGCGTTATCAGCACATCGTGTTGAGAGTGAATGAGAAGATACACTGATGTTTACCTTAGGTCTTAAAAACAAGATTTTTGTCATATTCACGTCTTCCCTCTCCCCTATGATCTACTTACATTTGCTTTTTTGACCACTTCCTTATGTGTCCACCTCGTGCTTCGAAACAGCTTGAGGGCAAAAATCTATTTGGGGTCCATTACAAGTCGATGGGCAAACCTCTCGTATACCCTGATACCACGGCATTGGTCATTCCAGTGTGTGGGATTCTATGGGATTATGAGTTGTACCTTAGCAGACCCTGAGAGGTGAGGAATTATCTGTAGATTCAGGAATACCGTACAAGGTTCCTAGAGTTAGTCTCATGTTTTGCTGTTCTATTTCACCTGGCTACTTTGCCTGCTTTTAATAGGTGATGAGTTCGAGGTAGCCACACCTGACCTGCTGTGTATTGTCCGTAACGGCATTCCTAATGGGGTACCAGCCCTCGCAGGACTAGCAGGTCAAGTGTATATAAAACCTTTCCAAGAAATCCATGTGACACAAGATCATGTTCCCTACTTGCCATTCTCCTATTCGTTCCCTCCTCTTATTCAGGCCACCTACTTCTCTTTGTTTGCAGTGCTTTGAAGTGGTGGTAGTGTAGGACGAACACTAAACAAGTAAACAAAACACGAAATGTGGATACCAGTGAGCCCGAAGCATTCAAGGAACTTCCATTTGATTCTCAAATAATTGATACATGTTGGGTTAGGAGATATGACAATGCAAGATGCCAAAACTAAGGCCCTCATTCACAATTCTTTTACGCACTGCCACTTAGCAAGCCTTCCTGCTGCGCTGCCGTGCATCAAAAGAAAAGGGCAGGAATGCACGTATCTGCAAGATGTGAGTGAATATTTGCATTGTTTAGCATTCCGTCCATCATTTGTTCCTTTTGCATTTGTTGCCCAAGTGGGAAGGGCATGCCCAGACGCGGGTCCCATGCTCACTGCACCACTGGATTCAAGCTAGCCTGGTTGATGAGGAGTGATGCCCCGAAACCGGTCCCAGGATGCTTGTTTCCGTTTCAGGGAGGACCAGGCTTTTGCACTTTGGGCTGAACTGTTCCCTTAAGAAACAGGGTCAAGACTGATTTGCATATGGCTGGGTCCAAACTGGGGTGGTGTGGTGAGCAAAAGAATAATGGATTAAGCTCAGATCTTTGTGATTGGGAATGAATGTTTGCATTGTTCAGCATTCCGTCCATGAGTTGTTCCTTTTGCACTTCGCCTCTGTGCCGGCACACAAACAGTACTTGTGCGCTAACGCAGACACTGTTGGGTCAAGTTGCAAGGGTTCCTGCGTTGTGGGGATGATTGTTTTTGTGCAGGAAGGTATGCCTTCCTGCACAAAAACAATCATTGCTGGCATTTTTCTCTTTTTATGCGTGCTGCAGAATTCAGTACTCATAGAAAGAGGAAAAATTGAGGAGAAATAAAAATAGTTCTCCTCATTGTTCCACTCCTATGCCTTCATTGCGGAGCAGTAGGATTCTGATGCATTCCCAGTTTTACAAAACATTGTAACTCTGGGTTTGTGTAAGGTTCCATGGATGTTGTGTGGGAACACCCAGAGCAACACTCATGAAACGCCCCTTACACGCAAAGTAATGCATGAAAGTGGCCAATATTTACAAGACCACGAAAAGTCATCCAGGGTGACATTACGTGGCCTTGTAAATATGGGCAAGCCCATTGCGCTGCCAGTGCATCAAAAAAACTGACGCGCCGATGGCGCAATGGGCTTGTTAATAAGTGCTTAATTTACAGAGTGGTAATTAGCAGTGCATGTCAAATGCAATCCAGTCAGAACCGCACATTTTAAGGGGCCATCCGGTGAATGACGTCACAATACATCTCAATACCGAAACTGACATTATCAAAGAAAGCGAAATGCTAGAACGCCTATTGTTGGTAACTGTTAGCAGTGCAGGGCTCGGTACTGGATGGCCCTTTTATTTGTTGTTATTTCATGCATTCGACAGCCTGAAGTTTAGACTGCCCTGCTCGCTCCCTGACTCTTCTGCTCTTGCACACAGTACACAGACTTCCACAAATAAAGATTGTTTCTTCAGAGACCAAAGACTTCGCCTGCTCTACAATAAATAGCCGCCTGGAATCAACAACATGTCACCCGCCAGATTAAACGTCGTCCTCAGGAATAAAGGATAAATCTCCGAATACGGTAAAAGGAGAAGCGCGGAATCAAACACTAATCACCCAATAGATCAAAGGATTCATCAAGCGACCGATCTCGTGGAATTTCAAGGGGAAAACCATCAATCTCTGCATGGATCTAACGGCCTACCGCAGAATAAATGATTCACCGCCCGGCGGATTATTCAGAATCAAAAAGCAGCTCTCGAACAGATTGAACAGTCACCCAGGATAAGAGGCTCATTTCTCACCAGGTTCAAGAATAAACACGCGTTAAGTATTCACCTCTGAGTAGTACACGCAGTTCTTGCAGGAAGGATGGGTGCGGGAACTGCCAGCCCTCCAATGCTTGTTTCCTCTCTTTAGCCAGGAACAATGAAATTATACGGCAGAGGCGGTCCAAATTATGTGTAAGGGTTGACTAAATTATGTGGCAAAGTGAAGGCAAATGATGCATTATGATAATATCGATCAAATTCATTTTCAAAATTATCTCGATATTTTGATATTTAACACTGATTGGTATAAAGGGGTCCCAAAGCTAGAGATATACATGCTATTTTATAAAAAAAAAGGCTAATACACATTCAGAAATTCCTATTTAAATAGTTAGTTGCCAATAATTAATGATTTTATTGGGTATACCACCAGTTTTTTAACAAGTGCATTTTGTCTTCCATTGCAAAATAGTTTGTATAAACATTATCCAATGATGCACTTACCAGAAAATAAGCCACATATAGATGTTTTTGTAATAAAAGGTGCCCCTATTTTAATCCAGCATATCCCTAAAATGTTGTAAAACGTCTACTGTTTCCGGTCAATGCTGCAAAACCCCTACTGTACATTGAAAATCAATATGTCTTGAATGGATAGCCTAATCCAGAAAAGGACCATGCACATTCGCACAGACATAGCGCACTGCATAAATTACTAATTCACAGATTGAGTATATGCATTGTGAGCCCACTGTGGAGCACCTACAAGGCAGCCAGACTCAGCTAACATACCTAAGTATTTGTATTTTGTCGCTAATCAACATTTGCTATTTCACAAGTCCACCTTGTGCCAGCACTAAGACTCTGAGAATGTTTTGTAAATTGGCCCAGTGGCATTTGCCGGCACAGCAAAACAGTGCAATGGCAGGGCATGGTGGACTCGTTCAGGTTAAGGGCCACATGTACTGTTTACCTATCACAAAAACTGGTTGTAATTTGCAACCAGTATTTTTGCGACCAGTAAAGAATTTTATGAGCCAAGCTGTATATTCATAAATTGGTTGATTAAATTCCAATTAGGAGGAGGTTGTAATCTAACCTACCCTATGAATAATAATGAGGTAGGTAACAACTCACTCTGATTGGAGGCCGTCACATGGATGGTGCCCTGTTAGGGCTAGCAAACCACTATGCCATTGCCTATGATCATCTTTAAATTATGTTTAAAAAAATTGCAGCCTACTTTCCTTAAAGGGTATGGGACTGCATATGAACATTTAAAACCTTTTTTTAAAGTTTGTTTGAGAGTTGATAGTGGTCCCCTTGACCACGGCCTACTCAACAACAAACTTTTTAAACATTCAAAAAAGGACCCCTTCCTTTTTGCGAATGAATTACCACTCAGCCTCAGGCATCTGCAACTTTTCAATGTTTTGTGACCGGATTTCTGTTACAAGACATTGCTTGCTGAATAGGTATTTGGAATGGACACCCAAAACCCGCCCCTCCGAAGTACCAATTTGGTATCCATTTATAAAAACATTTCGCGAGTTGTAAAAAAAATACGAATCATAATATATGTATAATTCATAAGAAAAAGGGCTTTAGCATTTATAAACGTTCTAATTTACTGATTCTGAGGGTCTGTGAATGCTATAATAATTTGTACATCTGGCCCTAAATTTCCTATCCCCTTGACTGCAAGGCATGTTGTGGGTGCAGTGTGAAAGCACATCAGAGTACTAGCAAAGCTGACCTTGTGCAGAAATACACCGTCTGAAGGTGGAAGGTAGTGCTGAGCGACAGCCTTCAGTGGTCCCCTGGCTCCCAAGACAGCTCCTAATTTACTTCCTCTCTTTTTAGTTCACACAATCTTAACAGGTTTTTAGGGATAAATGTCACTCCATACAAGAGAAGGCACAGTCCTTTAAAGTCTTTCAACCTTAGACAAATTTGTGGGTATGCTTGTTTAGTACACCCTAGAGTGGGTGTTTTTTGTTCCACTTTCTTGTTTCTCAGCTCAGGATTGGCACCCATTTTATCTCAACACACTTTGATCCAGCGCAAGAGAGAGAAATACACAATGGGAGGAAAGATGATGGAAGAGATGAGATTGAAAAACAGTGATAAAGAGAAAGCAGGGATACAAGAAAACCTGCATGACTGGGCTAAAGAGGCAAGAAGTGAAAATCTATTGTATGTAGTCTTGGTGTTTGGGCTTTTCAGCAAAAGTTTAGGCCTGGCTCTTCAATCCTACCCTTGATTTCTACGCCAAGGGGAACATAGCATGCACAGATCAATGTATAGTTAAGTTACAGTTTCAAACCAAACATCAATCATCCCTTGTGTACTGGACCTTAATTGATGAGATTGATGTAATATATACATTGCCGCTTTGCTTTAAGGGTAAAGAATCATTAGAGAGCATTAATGGTATATAACATCACCAACTGACAGCGCACTTGTTTAAGTCCTGTCTCTCTAGCAGGTCATTGTCAGACCTGTGGTGTCTGATCGTGTCCCACATTCAATCCTCTTTCTTCCAAGCCACATAGCTTCACTGAGGCGCAGCACGAGGCTGCCTCCCTGGATAACCCAGCCTGTTCATTCTTCCTGTTCTGGGCACAGTTCGCCTCCCTCCCTAGGCCTTCGTAATCAGGCATGCATAGATGCTCATTGATGAAACAGATCTTGCCCTTAAGATACAACCATGTAAACAGGGACCTTGTTCTCATATCTCAAGTGTACCCTGTAATTTATGCAGCACGTCCCCGCCAGAAACTGCAAGTGTCGCAGAGATTATGCCTATTCAGCGATGTGCGAAAAAAAGACTTATTTTCGATTTTCACAGCTGTAATCACGGAGTGTAGAAGCAATCACGTTCAATCAAAATTCAGAGCGGGGGAGGGGAAGTTCATTCCTTCTTATAAATATATCAACTTCAAAGACAGTGGACGTTTTCAGCCAGTTGGGCATGATATCACAAGCTCCCAACACCTGAGGGTGAACACTCTGGCCCTTGCAGTGGACAAGATGGTGGCGAGGGCGGAAGGACAGTGGTTGCGTGGTTGAAGGTTATAATATCGTTTTGCGTAAACAGTGTGCCCTTACTGCCGTTTACAAAAATATTATCTCATTAGATATACTACGAAATCCAACAGAGGGGTAATTTTGTAAATAATATTCAGGGCACAATATTTGTGCCAATCAATATTTTGTCAATGACAATCTGTTACCATCCCAACAGGGGCAGGCATAACTTTGGCAGAGGGCTCTTCTTCTTGCCACTCGAGACATCCCTCCAGATGTGCTTGATTATTTGTATTATCCCATGGCATCTGTAAAATGTTTGGCCACTCTTCCCTTTTAAGCATACAACAATTTGCCCTCAGGTCTTTGTAGTACTGATTTTGCCATTACATGTGGCGGGTGGCATCTAACATGTTAGAGTGGAAGAATCTGTTTGGACAGCTTCTGAACGACCCTGATTTAGGGGCATATGTATGAAACTATTTTGCGATCGCAAACATTGCGAATCGCAAAAAAACAGTGTTTGCGATCGCGAAAAAGACAAACGCGATGTATGACACTTTTTTGCATGGCAAAATAAAAAATTGCAATTTTTGTGATTTATTATTTTGCAAGGCCCGATGTTTGGGAATTTCTCTGCCATACACAGCCCACGAATATTGCAAATAGAGAAATCGCAGTTTGAGAATTCGCAAAGCAATTTATGAAAAATTAGCAAATTACAAATTCAAAAAATTCGCAAATTTGCACAGAAATGTTATCATCAAGTCAATGCAGATGGTAACCAGGTGCAAGCAATATAAACAAGCCCACAATGCAACAGGGACTTCCACAATGGCAGCGCTATATGTGATAGTCAGGAGGCTGCGAATTTGGGTAGCAGCACAGAGGAAGAGGCGACAGGAACGGATCTCCAGAGTGCGCATCACTCTGTTCTAGCAGAACGAGGAGGAGATCCATGAGAAGTACAGGCTGGACTCAAAGACCATTTTAGACCTGATAGCGGAGCTGAAACCCCAGCTGGAACACCCAACACACATGACCAAAACAATTCCAACCCATGTGCAGGTCCTGTCCTCACTGCACATACTAGCCTCAGGGAGTTTTCAAGGTGTGATAGCAGAGACAGGTGGGGTCTCCCAGAGTTACCTGTCGCGCTTCTTCAATGCATTCCTAGATGCAATGGTACAGAGGCTACAGCATCACACACAATTCCCCAGCACACAAAAGGCATTACAGCAAACAAAACTGGACTTCTACCAGATTGCACAATTCCCCCATGTAATTGGCTGCATAGATGGGACCCATGTGGCCCTCACACCCCCATCAACCAATGAATATGTATTTAGAAACGGTAAAACATATCATTCCCTAAACATACAGGTCATCTGCAATGCCAAACATATCATCAATGATATTGTAGCTAAATACCCAGGCAGTACTCACAACTCTTTCATCTTTAGACATAGTGGGATATACAGACGTCTCAATGCTGGTGAGTTTGGTGAGGGCTACCTGCTAGGTAAATGCATGTCAGACATCCCAACATACAGTACATCATTGGGGTGGGGGACATTGACTCACCTCTTGTTTCCATTCCTGCAGGTGACAGTGCATATGCGGGACTTCATCCTGATATCATGCCTAAATCCAGCCAATGCAAGTGAGAGGAGATACAACCATGCACACAAATCTACGCGCTGTGTAATAGAGCGAACATTTGGTATCCTGAAGAGCCGGTTGCGCTGCCTGCATAATAGCGAAGGAGCACTCCAATACAGCCCTGAAACATGCTGCAAGATTGTGGCAACCTGTGCAATGCTTCACAACAGAGCTATGAAAAATGGCATCCCAATAGAACTGACTGATACTGATACTTCTGACGATGAGGGCCCAGATCCCCCTGGCAGACCAGTAGTTGGAGTTGGGGCAGCTGCCGGACGACAGAGACGGGATGAAATCACACAAAACTACTTCTAGGTGAGTAATAATGACATGATGCAAAAGATACTTTGTAGCAGGTCTGTGTTTATTCAAACCCTTAGCGCAGGATAATATTTCGTCACACAGCCTGACAGACTCAATGAGTGTCGCTATATGTAGCACATGTTAGGTCCACAGTGCAGATATGCATGCAAGTCTAGAGTCCTGTTGGAATGGGTTGCCTCACCCATTTGCGTGACTCAGTGGTGCCAGTTCATCTCCTCCTGGGATGGACTGCTGCTGCCCGCTCTGGGTGCTGACTGCCCTCCCTTGAATCCACAGGTGTTACACCCTGTCTTACACTGCGCCTTCTTGGATCGGGCACTGGTGGGGGGATGCTACTCTTGCTGGACACCTCCTCACTCTCCCCGGAGCCCAGGAGTGCTGTGCCACCCGTGTTTGCTGTCTACAGTTGTTCCACAGCAGTGGTGACCTGAACCAGGCCTTTCGCCACATCCTGGCAGCAGTAGGACGTCTCCACTTGCATGCTGATGGTGCGACATGTCAGCTGGCTAGTGGCAGTGCAAAAGTGGTTCACCGCCTTGGTGTAGGTGTTCAGACGGCTGTCGGCACATTGTCTCACTCTGCGCCTGGCTGCCTGGTCTCTCTTTATTGTGGCACACAGTTAACGGATAGCACGTGCCATGTCCATGATGCCCTCCCCCATGTAAGGTAGGCTTCTGTTGACTGTGAACAGCTGCCGGTTGATGGAACACATTGTTTTTTGTTGCAGGCGCTGTATCTGCAGCATAATACCCTCCAGTCCAGCAATCACCTTGGCCTCTTCATCAGTGGCAAAGCTGGTGCTCGCCCTTGGCCTGCGTCTTATGGCTCCTTGCTCTCTATGTTGGGTTATGTGCTGTTCCGGCACCTGTGCCACACGCTGCCCTGACGCTGCCTGTGCATCATCCTCCCTTGTGGACTGTGTGTCAACCTCCAGAGGTGGGAGTGGTGCCACAGTGGTGCGCTTTCTCTGTGGGACAGGTGTGGTCTCTGTGGTATCTTCAGAGTCCCCCTGCCCTGCCTGCTCATCCATATGTTCCACCTCCTCAGCTCCTGCGCTGTCATCCTGTGCCCTAGGTTGTGCTGTGGTTGGAAAGGAAAATTTTGAGTGTGTAACATTGTCTGCATTTCTCACTCAATAAAGTTTTATCAATTTGTATTGGCTAACTGTTATTTATTGCTTTTTCCCTTTACAGGAATTCACATACTGCTTCAACATTGCTGTGTCTCATTGCCCCAATGTTATGCATCTGACTACGGCTCCCAAGATGCATTTCTGTGAGCACTGGCAAAAGTGGACTGGCATGGCATGAGTAGTTTATGTTTGGTGCATTCCTGACTGTGTGAATGGGATGGTGATGTGTGCGGTTGCATTTGGCATGAGTCTTACCTTGGCTGGTGGTTGCAGGGTTGGAGCTGTCTATGTCAGCCACACCACTGACGCTCTCGGGCAGGAAGGTGGACTCCACCAACTCCTCATGGGGTGTTAAGTCAGTTGCAGTTGATGTTCCACCCCCGGTCTTCTTGGCCTCCACCAGCCTGGCTGCCACCTTCTCCTTGGACCTTTGGCGCATGTTGTACCATCTCTTCCTTAGCTCCTCGACCGTGAGCTGGGTCACAAGGACAGCATTTACCTTCTCCTGTATATCCAGCCAGATCTTCCTCTTTCTGGACTCAGGTACACGGAGTTCATGGCACATCATCTCGTCAATCAGCACCTCCTGCTCCCTCTCGCTGAACTTGTGCCTTCTCTTTCTCACTGCCCCCACCTTGTCCTTCTCTTTGTCATGTGAATTCATTGTAGCTGTTTGGAAATGCTGTGCTCACTTCTCTGTCTCTCCTCACAGCCTCTGACTCTGCCTCAGGTAATCAGGTGCAGCATGTCACTCCCACTTCCTGGGTTTGATCTCATCAAGTTGTACCTGAATTGGAGATTCCCTAAATTTGCGATTTTTTATTTGTGAATTTCGCAAATAAGGAATCGCAAGAACGAGATTTGCAGTATATTTTGAGAATTTTTAGAAATAGCAAAATGTTTGCGACTTTTTATTTACATCGCGATTTGCATTTTCAAAATGCGATTCGCTAAAAATCGCATATTGGGGGCGTCGCCAAGATGTCGGCCTGATCGGACGTGCCTGCTGTAGCTCCCCGGCCCTGATCCCCTTAGCACGTTGCCATAAGCTGAGGTACCCCCAACACCCCGATTTTGACCTGCTCAACCGGTGGGTGCTTCACTGCGCCGCCCCCTTGGCTGTGTTCTGGAGCTGCCGAGACTTCCACCGCCCTGCAGTTGTGTCCGCCGACGAGGCCAGGTACCCGACATCATGGCGACGAGGGGCTGAGCCTCTCCAATGGTCCTGCCGGAGCTGAGGACCGCCGCTAGCCTCCTGCGCGACAGCGACGAAGACGGTGATATCCGGGCTGGGAAGCGGCCCCCTCGCTGCTGCCTGAAGACTCCTGGAAGTGCGGCCGACTGACGAGGTGGGTCCCTGCTACTCTACCCCCCGGCTCCGGGCCTAGGCGGTGAGCGACCGGGATCTCCCCAGGCGGGCGCGGGCCCGTTAGATCCTGCTGATCCTGCCCCGCTGGCCCCCCGCGAAGCACTCCTTGGCCCGGCTCTTCGTCCGGGAGCTGAGCATTGCTGGACACTCTTGCTCCGACGCGTCTGCGACGTCCGACGGGGCGGCCTGCCGCATTCGGCCCCAGCACCTCGCCGTACCTGAGCCCCCGGCGCGGGGCCTAGTCCGGAGGCGCCGGATCTCCCGCCCGGCGCGCCTGGGGAGGCACACCCACCACGATTCGGCACCACACTCCCTCTGCCGCCTGGGAGCATCACCCTGGAGCTGGGGGGGCGCCGGCTGCTGCTGGGTCCCTTGGGCCGGCGCGGGGCCCGCGCCTGGAGACGAGCTGCGTGACTGGGATACCTGGGAGGCTCTCTCGGCGGCGCTGATGCCTGGCGCCCACCGTCACGCGTCTGGTGTCTGTCACCCCCCGCCAATGTGGTCCTGAGGTCCGAGAAGCTGCCCACAGAGCTCTGGCCACCCAGGGGCCTACCTATCACCGCGTCCTTCCAGCAGGGCGCCCCTGGAATCTGTGGTGGGCCCTGTCAGTGGCGCTTGAGATTCTAAGGCCTACAAGCACTCCTGAGCGGATCCTGAATCCTCGCCGGACCCCCCCTCGCCGCCTACAGTGCAAGGTCCAGACTATCCTTGCCGCCTACAGCGACGTACGCACCCCTCCCGCCGTCCCTGCCCTGAGATCGCCACGCACCTCCGCCGCGGACAACCTGCCCGGCCAGGGCACGCCACCTACGAACTGCTAGAGCCCAGATACTGCGGGGCTCCACATAGACCGGCTACCTTCTCTGCACCCCGCTCTCCCCCTATCTCCGCTTGCGGTCTCCGGGCTTGACCACCATGACTCACTCCAGTCGCAAAGGAAACCGGAACATCGCGGACTTACTGCAAAAATCTGCACCGAAGGTGGAAAAGGCCCAACCAGCTGCCTCCCCGAAACTACAACCCGATCCCCGGGAACAGGAGGACGACGCCTCTCCCATCACCAAGGCCTTTCTGGCATCTCTCTTCAACACCTTGAGGGAAGACTTCCAAACCCTGAAACAGGAGCTCGCGGGGGAGCAACGTGAGCTGCGTCGGGTCTTGGATGGTCTGGGAGAACGGGTGGCTTCGGTGGAAGAGGCGGACAACGCGCGCAGCATGGAAGTGGAGAGATTGCAGCAGGAGATCCTTCGACTTCAAGAACAGCACGTGGACCTACAATCGCACTCAGAGGACCTCGAGAACCGCTCCAGGCGGAACAACATCAGGGTCCGCGGAGTCCCACTGAAAGCCGAGCAGCCTAACCTGGTTGAATACTTGCAAGAACTGTTCAGGGACATTCTGGGCGAACCCCACGACTTCATGATAAGAATTGACAGGGCGCATAGGGTGGGCCTGGCGCGCCGAGCCCCGGCCCCCCCGCCGGACATCTTGGCCTTCCTCCCGGATTTTCCCATCAAAGAGCGCATCCTAAGAGAGGCCCGGGGTAAACAACCTATTCAATTCCGTGGAGTGTCGATGGCTCTTTTTCAGGACCTTTCCTCCATCACGCTGCAAAAGCGTAAGTCCTTTCGGATTGCCACCAATTTCCTAAGAGACAATGATGTGCCCTGCTCTTGGGGTCACCCATTCCGCCTGATCTTCAAGTGGAAAGGTTCGCTCCATCAACTCCGGTCACTCCGAGACGCCTGCCGGACAGTCCCGGATCCAGGGGCACATCCCCACGCAGATCGCAAGATGACTCGCCCCGGCAACCAAGGGACGGCTGGCAAATGGTACGCCGGAGGCAATCCCCGAAAACTGTCTCGAAGCCGGATCCTGCTACAGTTTCCCAGGAACGAGAGGCGGCGGTGCAGGAGGTAGCGGACAACACCGCGCCGGACCCGTAAGCCATTGTGACTTTGGGGTTTTCTATCTTCACTTTGCACTCTCTCGGGGTGTCGGGTCGGGGAGCTGCCAATTAGGCCGCTGCCACGGTACCCTTCCTTATGACTTTCTACGGACCTGTGTCACACACGTTTAGGCCCGAGACTCTAACTGGTTCACAGTTTTGGAACTGTTATTTGGATGGTTCTGGGGAGGGGGAGGGGGGTGGGATGGGGGTTGGATACGTCCCACCTGTTGGGGTTAGGGAGGTTCCTGGGGGGCTGCAGGGTTGGGAGATGGAGGGAAAGAAGATGTTCGGGGTGGGGCATGGGACACGTGGGTGGGGACCAGTATGCCGGGGGATCTACACAATGCTCATATGCTTCCTATGTTTCCCTTTTCACATGTTGTTGCGGCTAGCGCTGTCCTATTCGCTTATCTCCGACCCGTCATTTGATGGCTGACACGCTTAAAGTTCTGTCCCTTAATGTCAAGGGCCTCAACAATCCGATTAAACGGAGAGCGATTATCTCTTACTTGGAGAACGCGGAGGCTGACATCTGCTTGTTACAGGAAACACACCTCTTGCCTAAGGATTGGCATAGGACGCGCTCCCGGGCCTTTCCCCAGCAATTCTTTTCCTCTTTCCCGTCCAAGAAAGCAGGAGTTGCCATTTTAGTGTCCCGCCGTTTCCGGGGCAGGGTGGGAACCAAAGTTGGGGAGATTAAGGGACGCCTCCTGACACACACGTTCCATGTGGGGGTTACCACGTTCACGATAGGTTCCATCTACGCTCCCAACACAGGCCAAGAAAAATTCCTTACTGCTGCACTTTCCGAGGCTATGCAATCACCCTGTTCCCAGCTGCTCGTAGGGGGCGACCTTAACCTCGTTATGGACACGAATAAGGACAGATCGGGGCGCCGTTATGGCGACACCGGTGCGCTTTCAGAGGCAGGCAAAACGTGGTTACAGGAAAGAGGCCTAGTGGACCTCTGGAGGACAGCACACCCCAACACGACGCGCTACACCTATTATTCCCACGTTCACCACACATACTCACGACTGGATCATATCTTGGGCCCCTCGGAACTGATCTCACACGTCACCGATATCTCCATTGTTCCGGCCGCCCTCTCTGACCACGACGCGGTGGAGCTGACGCTCACAGTGCCCAGGTCCCCGCGCACCTCTGGCTCCTGGAGGCTCAATGAGCCCCTTTTACAGCGTCCGGCAGTGGTCGGGCAACTCCGTCATCGCATCTCGGATTACCTTGCTACTAACGACTCCCCGGCGGTCTCGATTTCCTCTCTTTGGTGAGCCCTGAAAGCTGTAGTTAGGGGGGAACTGATAGCAATCGCAGCCGCTGATGCCAAGATACGCAAAGAAAAAAGGGCCGCTCTCACGGCGCAAGTCGCTGAACTGGAGAGAGCTCACGGCCGCACGTGCGCTCCGAGAATCTGGCGCCAGCTGAAAGCCGCTAGGGCACAACTGGCCAGTCTTGACACAGACAGGGCGGAGTTCGCTGCTCTTCGTCTCCGTCACACTTACTATGTGGGAGGCAACCGCACCGGACGCCTCCTGGCGAGTGCCTTGAAAGCTAAGACTCAACGCTCGAAGATAACTGAACTGCGAGACGACTCCGGTAATACTCTTACAGACGAGTCGCAGGTGGCGTCCGCCTTTCGCTCCTTCTACGCCTCCCTGTACAGCGCGGATAATGTTTCCCCCACCGCTGTTCACGAGTACCTGCTATCGGCCAATATCACACCACTTTGCCCGTCGAGATCGGAGGCCCTGGACGCCCCCATTCGCCCGGACGAAGTCCTTGCCGCCATCTCGCGCCTTCGCCCGCTCAAATCGCCAGGCCCTGACGGGTTCTCGTCCGGCTTTTACAAAACTTTTGGCCACACTCTAGCTCCTATCCTTGCAAGGTTGTTTAATTCCTTTGAAGGCCCCAGCTCCATACCACCGGATATGCTAGCGGCTGATATAGTGGTCCTACCCAAGCCGGGCAAACCCCCGACACACTGCTCCGCGTTCCGGCCCATCTCTTTACTCAACCTAGATTTGAAACTGTTCACGGGGGTGTTGGCGGCCCGCTTGGGTCCCTGCCTTCCAGGAATCCTGGAACCAGACCAATCGGGCTTTGTCCCGAATCGCCAGTGCAGCGATAATACCAAGCGTCTGCTGCATCTCGTGGACAAAGCCCACTTCCAGGACTCGAAATCGGTGTTGTTAGCCATTGATGCAGAAAAGGCGTTCAACCGCGTTGACTGGACCTACCTGCGGGCTGTCCTGCAGCGATATCGCCTGGGCGACCGATTCCAGGCCTGGATTGCCAGCTGTTACCACCGCCCTGCGGCTCGTGTCCGGCTGGGCTGTCTTAAATCGGATCCCTTTGAGATACAGAGAGGCACCCGTCAGGGGTGCCCTCTCTCACCCCTTTTATTTGCGCTTTATGTGGAGCCCCTGGCACAGAAGATTCGAGACAATCCCCGCATCAGCGGCATCCCCTTCGGCCACGAACCCCATGTAGTGGGGCTCTATGCTGATGACATTATAGCCGCGCTGGATCGGCCGTCCTCCTCCGTACCAGCTTTCCTGGAGGAACTGGAAAACTTTGGAGCGGTATCCGGCTTCAAGATCAACCGGGGGAAATCCCTGATATTACCCTTAGGTAGCTATGCTCATCCCAACACCCCGGCACCGGACTTTGACTGCGATTTGCGAATATCCGCGCAGCTCCCGTACTTGGGAATCACCCTTACTCCCTCCACGGACTCGACGGTCACCCTCAATTACACCACGCTGTCCTCCCAGATCCGAGCCGACCTCGCACGCTGGTCGAAACAACCTCTCTCTCTGCTAGGCCGGGTAGCGGCAGTGAAAATGTCCGTTCTACCTAAAATTCTGTATGTTTTTCAGACTCTGCTGGTGATGCCACCACCTGGGGTGTTCGCCGACCTGCAACTGGCTATTCACCAGTTCATCTGGAAACAGAAACGTGCACGGTTGAACAAACAAGTGGCGCACAGAACTGTCGACGAGGGGGGCCTCGGAATCCCTAACCTCTTAGAATACTTCTGGGCCTCACAGCTTCGATACTTAGTGGAATGGTATAGACCCGAATCCGAAAAAAGGTGGCTGTTCCAGGACAGGGCAATGGCTCAAACCCCGCTGTGGAGGGTCCCGTTCCTTCCTCGCCGACATAGACCGCGATATCTCCTTCGCTCCCCAATCACGCGTACTGTCATGAAGATCTGGGATTCGGTGGCTACCCGGAGGGGACTAACGACCTTCCCTTCCCCACTTACTCCACTCTTTGATAATCCTGAGTTCCCGCCGGGAAACGACCCCCGTGCCTTTTCGCAATGGCGACCAACAGCCTGCCGCTCGGCTGGCCATCTCTTTGACGTGGAGGGGTTTCTCCCCCTCGCCGACATTGCACAGGGCTACGACATAGCCAAACCTCACTTATACCAATATTTCCAACTACGTCACTGGCTCCTAGATCCGGCACGTGCCCCCCTGGTTGGCCGACAGATGACGCCGTTCGAACGCTGGCTTATATCAAAGACCTCGGACAAACGTCTCATATCAGAGCTCTACCGGATGCTCTCCCCCGCGGCACCCTCAGCTACAACGGCAGGGCAGAGACGCTGGGAGTCGGAACTTGGGAGGGTCCTTTCACCCAAAGAATGGGAACTGATATACTACAGAGCGGCACACACCACTCGCAACACACACGCCAGGGAATCTGCAGTAAAACTAGCCCTTTACTGGCATCTTACCCTGGCACGACTACATCAGGGCAACCCTCTCCGTAGCGCGTTGTGTTGGAGGGGCTGCGGTGAGCGGGGGACTCTGACCCATATGTTGCAGGGGTATTGGAAAGCAGTTTTGGACGACATAGACTCCGCATTTACGACGGAAATCCCACGCTTTCCCCCATACACCATCTTAGGTCTGCCCAACGCTCTCACGTTCCCCCTGCGCTCGCCTCGCGGCAAACAGATGGGCATTGCCATGCAAGCAGCGTCACAGCATATCCTGTCACTATGGGGTTCCACCACGCCACCTACCCACACCGACTGGCTACACAAATTGTGGTTTACACTGGGAATGGAACGCATCCAGGCCACGCTTACTCACACTGCTGATACATTCCAGAAAACCTGGCAGCCACTCCTGTCACTCTTGTCCAGGGAATTCAATGAAATCACTTGCCCGAAGTATCTTCGCATCATGAGACTCACACACCATTCTCGAGCTCCAACATGACCCTGCATGGTTTGAGGCCCGCGCTTCTGTAAGTGCCTCTGGAACAGCTTTGGTTTATAGGCATATTGGTCGGGGTGGGGGGAGGGAGAAGGACGTGGAGTTTGGGAGGGAGGTGGGGTGTTTCTTGTTGTTCTGTTTGCTCTTTCCTCTCGAAAGCCCACTTTCTCGGGCACTGGGCACTGCATCTCCGTTTGGGCATGATTTATATGCTTGTTTGTTGACTCGAAGAGAAGACATGTCTGTCTGTCTCGCTCGCCATAGATGCCTGATACACACCTACTGCATTGTGCTGCCCACTCTTTTTACTTTTCAAAACTCAATAAAAAACACATTTGAAATTAAAAATCGCATATTGAGAATAGCAAATTGCTTTTTTGATACATATGCCTCTTAGGGGGTTGATTAGGATGTAGGGCGGATGTCCACTGCCCTCATGGCGGTGGCGATCCGCCCTACCTCCTTCCCCGCCCGCCACCCATTGCCTCTTGCCATATTAGTATGGCAATGGGACCCCGGCGGACGGAAAGACCGTCCGCCGGTCGACCAGACGACCGGGTGGAAAAGGGGCTATCTATGGTGGGAGTGTCTGCTAGACACGCCATCCATATTAGCATGGGCAGTGGAGCATGGCTGTCCATGGTGGAGACCGCACCATGGAAAGCTTTGCAGAGTCAGCTTTCGGGGGCCCGTTGCGGGCCACCAGGGTATTGGGGGGGGTGGGGAGTGTACATGGGGGTACCTATGGTACCCCCCTGCATTGTCATGGACATGGTGGCAGGCACCTCGCAGTGCCTGTCACCTTGTGCATGACAATGCACACAGTGCATTCCCAGCATTGTGGCGGGCAGTGCTCTCAGCACTGCCTGCCACAATGCTGGGAATGGAGGATGCCACCGCCACAGTGACGGTGGCATTGCAGGTGTGGGACCGCCGCACCACTGGCGGCTGGTCCCAGCACCGCTAGGGTGGCCTAATCGACCCCTTAGTGTATTATCATGGATCAGAATATTCAATGAAAAACAAAGTTATGGAGGCAAGGATAGTCATTGATTAGGAGATATAACGTGGGAGCAGTGGGAACATCTCAGCATTATCTTTATGTACCTTAGGTTCACGAATTCGCAAAATGGAGAACACCAGCTTGACAAAACCAGGCTAAAGAGTCTCCAGGTGGGAAAAAAGTGAACGGCAAAATGAACTGAATTTTCGATTATATTCACCAGGTTAGTTTCATCCCCTTGGACGAATGACTAGCAGAGTAAATACATTTGTGGAAAATGATTCAATGAAAATGGTTAATCAAGAAAGGGTTCCTCTGCAAGTTTGATTTTCATGATTCACACATGCAGTCACATTCATTCTCAGAGAGAAGAAAACTCGTTCTTTTCAGGTGTCTCCTGAGAGACTATGAAAAGGAGAGAAACGTGTTGAGAAACACTAATTTTGACAGTATAGCTTTTTTATTATTGATTAAGTTTGCGAGAACTAGAAACACCTTTTCGGGAAACAAATGTCTAAAGAATAATTTTGTAAGAGAGAAATTTAGAGGCATTTTTCATGTTCCCAACAGATAGGAACTTGTGGTAGATATGACAGGTTGGTATTTGTGGGACCAGAACTCGACAGACAGGCGCATTTAGAGAATCTACTGGAACAAGCCATTAGCCAGCCAGGAAGGCTGGGACTCTATACGAGATTTGAAAAAAGTGTCAAAGGA